>NC_050098.1:56363206-57613206 GCF_902167145.1 Zea mays | reverse complement strand
GCAAATCCGTGAGAGTCGGGAACTCTAAAATATCTAGAAGTATTAGGGATGGGTTTAAATGTATGGAAACCTAGATTATTCGTATTCGTATTTGCTAAAAATGCTAATACGGATATCTATGTTTGTATTCAGTTTTAATATGGGTATCAAATGTATGTATACGAGAATTCTAATGTTTTTCTCTATTCGATTCCAGATTCGTATTCGATAAAATCGATGAATATCTGATAGTTACCGTATCGTGAAGAAAAAATACTCAATGAAATTATTTGAAATACATTTTATTCCTAGTTACTAATTATAAATTATTTTAATAATGTATAAGAAAAATAATGTACTCCAATTAAAATATTATAAAATATTTATATGATAATAAAATAACTATTTTAATCATACATAACTAGTGATATACAATGATATAATTTAATTAATATTAAAAAGACTAATTGTAAATACATTAAATTATTGTGATATTTAGAGTCCAAAATACAAATATAGAAATATAGCTGATAAAAATATATATATTTGGAGTCCAAAATACAAATATACCTAGTATAAATATAATTGGGGTCCTCGTTATCCGAAGGTCCTTACAATGTGATCTGACCAATTATTGATAAGCTTGTTTCAGGGTAAACGCCGAAGGATGCCTTTGGCTGAAGGAGACATACACATAACGTGATTGAGAAGACGAAGCCATAAGCTTCGGATCGATAGCACGCACGAGGAAGGGAAACTGACCGAAATAAAATGAAGCCCTCATGACTACTTTATCAAGAATACAAGAGAAGACAACATTACCCTTAGCTTGATAGCTAGTACAAATGTATAGATTCAAGGGCATAATTGTGATTTTATCGAAGCTGTACCTAACGCCTATAAATAGATAAACAATGTTATGCATTAGACACACCTTTTCTAGCCAGGAAAGATTATCTCGCTCCGCCTACGAAGTTGTATCTCTCTCTTACCTTCGCATTGTAACTCTAAAGAGTCAAAGGTATTCTTGTCATCCCTTGTTAAATAATAAAAGAAGGAAGTAAGATTTAATAACATTGAATTATATATGTTTCATCTTTACATCACGTAGCATCTGTCTTTTATGCCCTTCGTTTATTCTCTATTGTTTTTTAATATCTTCATCATTTAATCTATCTTTTCTGAGATAGATACAGTAAAGGGTGAAGATAAAGCTTGATTTAATTGTGTTGCCTTGTTTTTGCTCTTGAAGGGATAAAAAACGAGTGACCAACTGTAGCACCCCGAAAATTCAAATCTTGAAAATTTCTCAAACTCGCTCTAAATTCAAAATGAATTTTAAATATTGTTCAAAATGTCTGTTTGCGAGTTGATCTTAACAAATAAAATATAGTGGTCTATATTCTCTCCAAAATCCTCCTCAAAATGTCCTACAAATATTTCCCCAGTGATCCCCCTCAAATTCCTTCCAGAAATACTACCCAAATATTCCACCGATATTTCTCCAAATATTTTCCTCCTGTGAAATACCTTCAGAATCATTTTTAAAGTCCCTACAAATATTTTCTTCATAATTTTACTCATGCTCATATGTATACATATGCCTCCGGTGTCATACAGTGAGTTGTACAAGCTAATTTCACTTATACATGACTAATACATGCTTATCTCCCACTAATCCTCGCCTCCTCCCACTAATCCTCACCTCCTCCCCTAATCCCCCACCTTGACTATAAATAGAGGGGCAAGGGCCTCCCCTCAAGCCACCCCAAGGCATTTCAGGGCAACGCACTGCCCCCCCCCCCCACTCCCACTCCCACACAAGCACAACACAAGCACAATGATCGTTCGGTCGTTCATTCGATCATTCGTCCACCTGTTCATAGTTTGTTCGTTCGTTCGTCTGATCGTTCATGGTTCGTTCGTTCATCCGATCGTTCATCCGTTCGTTCGTCCAAATAATCTTTGTTCAGCCGTTTGCTGCCGAAATTCCAATTGTTCGTTCGTCCGATCATTCGATCGTTCTTTCGTTCATTCATAATCTCTATTCATCGTTCGTTCATACGAACTATTCATCGTTCGTTTATAGTCACTATTCGTCGTTCATCGGATCGTCCATAGTCACTATTCACCGTTCATCGGATCGTTCATAGTCACTATTCATCGTTCATTGTTCGTTCATACGAACTATTCATCGTTCGTTTATACGAACTATTCACCATTCACCGGATCGTTCATAGTCACTATTCGTCGTTCATCGGATCGTTCATCCTACTATTCATCGTTATTATTCATTGATCATCCGATCACCCAAATATTCAACTGCTCATCCATCATGTTGTCCAGCTCACCTAAGACCTGCCAGACCAATATTTCAATCATACGGACTCTGGTGACTGTGATTTTCCTTCTAGTAAGAACTTCCCGTCTGGTCACCCATCCCAGATTTCCCCCATTTAACTTTGAGATTCTTTCGAACCAGGCTTCCAAAAAGAAAGGTGAACCATGTTTGTATGGATACACCTTCAATCCTGTAAAACCTGACCCAAGATACCACAACCCATCCGCACCAGAATACCGCAATATTCCAGCCATTTGGGTCCCGCCTTACTGTTGTCCCATGTGACGCAGTATGTAGGAATAGTTACCACCAACATAAACCTCTGCCCAAGAAAAGCCCAGAAATAATTCCTAGCACTCCGCTCAAAATACATTTTGATTTTCCAGCTATCTCTAAATATTCAAATTTTGGAATATTCTAGGATTCCTTTTCCCTTTTCTTTTTATTCCTATGATTATAAAATTCAAAACTCCTCCATCCAAACTCAGATTCCAAAATTGTTGTTTCTAAATTCTTATGAAATTATTCCCTATCCAACCATCTCATCCCTTGAGCATGGTTCATATTCCAGAGAAGTCCAAAAATACTTTTGTCCCATATTCTGTCTATAATTTCCTTGTTCGGACTAAGTCAAACTATTCATTCGTCACTATTCTCACCAACAGTGAACTCTACCGTACCAAACCATATGTACCCAGCTATAAATACATCCAGTTACCCTCTCCCTCTCCACACCCTCAGCGAAGGCAAACCCCCACCCACTCAGTTACACCGCTCTACCGACTACACGTCTAGTGTCACTTTGTCACCAATCCACCCTTCTGGTAAGCACCTCCACTCCACCACCAGTAATATCACAACACCACATGACACTGATCCTACTCAAGACTCTACCCATCCATATATCACCAACCACTATACTAAATATTTGTTGATATACTTGCAGGTTTGTATGTTTACTTGTTCATGCTGCATAGTTATTGGAGCATTCATGTCGTCTCGTGAAGGCCAGTTCTGCAAGTCTAAGCCAGAAGCCTATTTCGCGAGCTCTCACCCTTTCACCAGTTAAAGCAACAGCAAGGTCACTAGATCCCTTTGATGCATAAATTACCTATTTTTCAAACACAACCTTCAGCCTGTTATTTTATGCATGATATGATTTTGTTGCTAAGAGACATGTTAATATGGCCACCCAGCCTTAGAACTTTGCTGCAATTCATCTTTACACTCCTTGACATTTTTGTCACCAAATGATTAGAGAAAAGGTGTGAGTTTTCAAAGAAAATGTTTTCAAAATGGGTATGATGAAGGGTTGTCACCCTTATCACCTTTGAGCGGGATGATCAGGGACTCCCTGGTTTGGGAGGGCCTTAAGGTGATGGCTCAGCCGGGTTAGGTGCGAGCATGAAGGATTGTTCCTCTCGCTTAAGGATCGGTTTGTCATCACTCCTTACCTATACTCTTATCAAGTACAACCACTCGAGACTGTATGGGCAGTCGCTTGATCCGAACTTGCACGGTCTATGCCCTAGGGTTATGGTGGCTGGGAGCACCGAGAGGACAAGGAGGGGGAATGTTTTGTCCTAGTTTGGGCATGGAGGTGGCCTTATTACTTTCGGTATAACCGCCAAGGTAAAGTTGTGCAGGGGAAGAAAGAGTTTCGAATTCAGGTCTCATTGGCCATGAGATTGCAGAGCCGGACTAGTGGATAAAGTGTACACCTCTGCGCAGAGTTTAAAAACATATTCGAATAGTTCGTGTCCACGGATATGGATGAGTTATGGCATGGATTTGACAATTAGTGTTTTGATTTCCAAAATGTTTTTGAAAAGTGGTTTTGAAAGGTCTGGCGGTTGAGCCATGAGCTATGGTGGACGAGAAGTCCAGTAACTGTTTTTAAAAAGAAAACCGATGGGAAACTACCAAAATTCCTGGACGGTTTAGTCCAGGGGATTTTGTTCTATATTGAAAAACTTTCTGCTCCTTTGGGAGAGGATGTGCTTTGAAAAAAGATAAAATATTTTACAAAATAGCCCTGCATCAAAAATTGCCTTTTCTGCAAAAATATCCTGAGCTCCACATACTCCATGCATTATATATGATTTCCCTATTCCGTGGGTGAAGGTGGGCTGCTAGGTACGTAAGTACTCACTCTTACTTATTTGTTGTTTTCAGAGAAGGAGATCGTTGATCGAGTAAGAGTTACGCCTGTTCCCAACCATATTGTGGCTGTTGGACCGCTAATTTGCTTCGCTGCGTATGTCCCAAGTTGTGGACCAACTCTTAAAGTTGATCGCCACCTTTATAAGTTTGTCTTGTTTAAGCAAATCTGGAACCATCTAATGTATAAATGTGTTTACTGGCCTCATGGGATTAGTAATTGTATCACATTTGAGTCCTAGAGGATTGGGACGCTTCACCAACATTGGTGCCCACCTCCGGTGAACTCATGAATACCTCAAGAAGCTTCGCCATGCCTATGAAGAACATAGTGGCTAGCTCTGTTCTCACTCCTATATATCAGAACCAAGATGAAGGTGTACTTCTTCGTGAGGCACGAACTCAGAAGAGAAAGCCATTCACTCACTGCCGCAAGATGAAGAGCTTGACTAAGAAATCCACAACCTTAAAACTATCCAGCAACAAGAAGCGCAAAGAGAAGATGCTTCGGCTTTCCTAGCTCTAGAAGCAAATAGATGAAGCATCTGAACAAATGTGTAACATTATAGAGCAAATTAAGCAACCAGAAGAATAGTACTATAAAGGGATCATCGACATGAGGGCCACATCTATGATGATTTCTTGTATGGCAATACTTCTCCTTTGATTGTAGAACTACAGGCCATGCCATGGCCACCATTGTACAAACCACCCAACTACCAATGTACAATGGTCATTCTGATCCAAAGCAATTTCTGATGAGTTATGAGGCCACAATATCATCATATGGTGGCAACATAGCAGTAATGGCAAAATCATTTGTCATGGCAGTCAGAAGTGCTGTTCAGACGTGGTATTCTTCCCTTCGGCCAGGCACAATGACTTCATGGCAGAAGCTTAAGGATATGCTTCTCACAAGTTTTTAGGGTTTCTAAACAAAGCCCATTACTACTTAGGCCCTATTCTGGTGCACCCAAGATCATGATGAGTATCTTTAGGCTATAGTTCGAAGATTCCTTTGGCTTCGGGCCCAAGTGTCACACCCGGGTTTTAGGGACTCGGGCGCGAACATAATCACCAAGTGTGCTGGGACCAAGTCTCACACATATGATGAATCATGGTACAGAAACGAATGTCACAACTTTATTATACAATAGGAGTTATGTACAAAATAAATAAATAATTACATCGTAAGGAGACAATGATCCAGCAACCCAAAGTTGACTGGGAGACGACGACCTAGACCTCTCACGAACACACCGCAGCATCCTCCATGCGCCTCATCCTGCGGTACCTATTCTTGACCTGTGGGGGGTGTGAGACAGCAAGGGTGAGCTCACATATGTTCATCGCTTAACAAGTTGTGGGGAATAATGTGCATGAACTCACCAAAGGTGGGAGCTCATGTGAAGTGTAAGGCTTACCAAAGAGAATGGTTAAAGCTGAGCATTGCTTTTGAAGTTGGTCAAAATTTTATTAGCAATTACTAAGTATAAGTAAATACCAAACCATAATAATAATAGAACAAAATTAATAACAACACCCGCGATGCAATGCATATGGCAAATTGAATTTAATTCCATAATTTAATCATGCGAGAGTCCTGAGCTGCTCATGATCGCAAGCACGGCTAGTATACCAGTTTTACACTCTGCAGAGGTTGTACCCTGTACCCACAAGTCGTGTATCCCATGCCGCCAGGGTTTGCAAGGCCCTTAGACACTTCCAAGGTGAATGGCTAGGGATCCACTACGAGGCCTTTACAAAGTTCCACTAGCTTCCGAAAACCCGCTACAGTTCTAGGAAGAGCAATGTAGGAATCCCTCGTCTGACCGCCATCGCAGCAAAATCAACCCGAGAACCTCCCTACACGCCTACTCCCCTACTTCCCACTACAGGAAACACATAAATTTTCGTGGGCTGGAATATTTTCGTCGGCCGGTCCACGAAAATACGGCAATTATTTTCGTCGGCCTCTGGACCGACGAAAATGTGGAATATTTTCGTGGGCCGAGCCCTTGCCCACGAAAATAACCTCTTGACCGACCACTATTTTCGTCGACCTCAGTCCGGCCGACGAAAATAAAGGGACCGGGCCCCTAAATCGTCCCTTCCCCCAGTCGCTCGATTTGAATCCCACGCCCGCCGCCACCCACATGCTCGCCGCCGTGCCGCCGCCCACACGCCCCTGCGCCGTCCCTGCGTCGTGCCCACACGTCCCGCTGCCGTGCCCACACGTCGCCATGCCCCTCGCCGCGCAGCCCAACGCCGCGCCCGCCCCTCGAGCTCGCGCCCGCGCTCGTCTCAGGTAACCCAACCGCCGCTTGATTCAGAGCTCCTAAACACGCTTTCTACCTGTTCATGCGCAAAGAACTTTTTAGGTTTGTTTGTCAACAATGTTTCTCGAAGCCATGAGTTTAAATACTATAATTTGTTAATTGTCATGATAATAACATACCTTTGGCTAGCTTAAAACACTGGCCATTGTTTAGATAAGGAAAACCAACAGAGATATGCACTACGGTGGAGTGGAGTTTGCCTTTGCTAATTGTCTTTCGTTTGAGGGCAAGAGTAGATTATATATGGTAGTTCATGAATTTGGAGATACATATAGCTATGTTGTCTATTTGATTGGATGGATGGAATAAATTAGTAGTCTGTTTTGTTAAATAAGAGTAGATGAGATAAAATTACTTGTTAGGCAATTTGTTTGGTAGAAAGGACATCTAACATCTAGGCGTTATGTCAAGATATTCATATCCAACTCACTCGTGAACCAAATACTATTTGTTCGTGGACGCCATCTCCCAAATGCATCCTAAGTGGAACATCATGTACGTACAGATATTTGATTTTGTAGGTACATAAATTTTGTTATGCACTTGTAAATTCAAATTTGTCTAAAAATACTAAAATGCCTAGTAATTTGGAACACAGGAATAACTTTTTAAAATTTGGTGTGTTTAGTTCCACGTGCCGATGAAATGATGTAATAACATGTAGCGATTATTCTTTGTGACCTACGGGCCTAGTTTGAGATGGCTCTCAAACAGGCTTCGACTTCTGTAGAAGTTCTTCCAAACGGTCTTAAAAATGAGCTTCTAACAAAGAACACTATAAGTCGAAGCTAATTTTATAAAGAGAAGTCGGAGTAAAAAAACTAGCTCAGTGGCTTCTAGCGGCTCCTCTCCTCATTCCCAACTTGCTCTTCTCTTGCGCTAAGAGGAGCCGTTTTACCAAACGATTTGTTAAAAAATATTAGAGAAGCTGCTTTTGAAGAGAAGCCAAAGCCATGCCAAACAATCTACATGTTTTGGTGTGCGTAAGACTTACAATAAAGACTATGAGCAGTTCACAGACTAAAAAACCTATTTGGCCCAGACAACAATCTAAGATGTCCGATTTTGGATTCTTGGGCTAGATTGAGCTGCCTATCCGCTCTAGGCCAGGCGTCAACCAAATGAGCCCTATGTACTAGAACATTATGATAGATATAGACTGAAAATGGTGTACTAGAGTCCCATGTGTCGCGTGTGTACGTGCTGCATACGGAGAGTCTGTAGAAGCATATAGTGTTGCTAGCATGTGCCTGTTCACTTGGCTTTAATCCGTACCCATTTTATTATTTCTACGATATTTTATCTGTATAAATTATAACTACAACAATTCAAATAACTGGTTTTAATCCGAAGCGAACAACCTATGCTTCTCAGTTGGCATGCACAGTCATGGTTGAGTTGTAGCTCGTTAGGCTCTCTCTCCAACCGTGCCCGACCCCCTCTCCTGTCAGGCATGGGGTGCCCCGGCTGCTCCCCCTCGGTTCCACGGCTTCCCTTCGAGGGCCCTCTCACGGGGGTGAGAGAAACGTTCCCCCTGCAGAGGGGGAGCACTAATCTTCCCCTCTCCACTAATCAATGAGAATAATTACGAAAATAACTGTTGATTGCTTTAATTCAAATTCATATTTGTCTCTGAGTTATTTTTTAATGTTTAGAGTTTAGTTTTAATCGTTAACCGTAGCGAACCGTATGCGTCACCCGTTCGGGAACGGCGAACATCACATTGGCTTGTGAGGTTCGCCGTTCCGGAATTGTCCACATATTTTGGACAACCTGAGAGTGTAGGCCGATGCTTGTGATTTGTGACATGTGTCTTACGATTGACGTGGAATTTCAGTTGTGTAACCCAGTTGTTCTCCAACACACCATGTTCAGGCGTGTGCTTGGAGAGGAGCGGGGTTATGCTACCGAAATTTTGCGGCAATCGTAGGCTACACGTCACAAATCACAAGCATCGGCCTACACTCTTGGGTGGGTTTAGGGCCTTTACCTAATAGGGAGTTCACCTAAGCCACGAACGATCGTTGATGTTCTTTGTCTTTTGTTTAGCCTTTGAAATGGACGGTGATCGGAGGGTGATGTATGACGGGTGGAGAAAGGATGGGGCACATTCGAATGAATGGATGGTTGTAACAAAGGCTTTTCTTGAGCACGCTTTCAAAGATGCAACTGGTCGTCTAGTGAAGTGTCCTTGCAATCGCTGCGAGAACAAGTGGCCTCAGAAGAAGGAAGAAATGGAGAAACACCTTTGCAAAAGTGGGTTTATGCCAAACTACCTTGTATGGTACCGACATGGAGAGTCTATTGGACACGTTGACGCGGAGGTGGAACTTGATGACGATCATGATAGGATGGACGACATGTTGCATGATCTTGGTAGGGAGGTTGAAATGAATGCTGAGGAGCCAGGGCAGCTTCCACGCGATGCTCAAGAATTCTTCCGGCTACTCGCCGTGGGAGAAGAGAGACTGCACGAGCACACTCAGATGTCAGTTCTTGGGACTCTCACAAGACTAATGGCGATAAATTCGAAGCACAATATTTCAAACAGTGCTTACAATGACATCGTCCAACTGATGGGCGAGGTTCTCCCAGAGAATCATAAGTTGCCAAAGAATATGTACTTCGCAAAGAAGATGTTGGCTGGTCTTGGGATGACATATGAGAAGATCGACGTGTGTCCCAACAGTTGCATGCTATTCTTTGAGGAGGATGACAAGCTGGACCGTTGTAAGCATTGCGAAGCTTCTAGATATGTCGAGGTGACAAATGATGAGGGTGAATTGGTAGTTACAAAGGTCGTAGCTAAGCAACTTCGTCGGTTGCCCATCATTCCTTGGCTTTCAAGGTTGTTCCTCAACAAGGAAATAGCTCTGCATATGACGTGGCCAAAGAATGGTGTACGTCTCATCATTGATCCAGACATAATGGTCCATCCGTCGGACGGTGATGCGTGGAAGGCATTTGACGAGTTTGATCCCGAATTTGCAAACGACCCTAGGAGTGTACGGTTTGGTCTATCGACGGACAGATTCACACCTTTCAATAGCAGTGCAAGCCCTTGGCCGTGTTGGCCTGTCTTCATTGTGCCATATAATCTTCCTCCTGAGTTGGTCAATAAAGAAGAGTTCATGTTCCTTGCACTAGTCTTCCCAGGCCCCAAGCATCCAGGGCCAAAGCTGAATATGTTTGTTCGCCCTTTAATTGAAGAGCTGAAACAATTGTGGAGAGGTGTGAAGGCTTATGACAGCCATACTGAAAAGGAGTTTACCATGCGCGCTGCTTATTTGTGGTCAGTGCATGATCTGCTGGCGTATGGAGATTGGTCTGGATGGTGTGTTCATGGTCGGTTGTGTTGTCCCATATGTATGAATGATAAGGATGCATTCAGATTGAAGCATGGTGGGAAAGTGTCATTCTTTGATGCTCATCGACGTCGGACTCCATTCAAGCATGATTTCAGGAGTTCGCTTACTGCATTCAGAAGTGGAGCCAGAATCAGAAAGGGGCCACCAAAGAGGCAAACTGCACCATAGATAATGGCATGGCATGCTCGTCTGAAGCCAGGAGAAAATGATAGGTTCCAAGGCTACGGGGAGGACCACAACTGGACCCATATTTCATCAATATGGGAGCTTCCGTATGCAAAAGCCTTGATCATGCTGCACAACATAGACTTGATGCACCAAGAGCGTAACGTTGCTGAAAGCATCATAAGCACATGTTTCGATGTGACTGATAAAACAAAAGATAATATGAAGGCAAGAAAAGACATGACTGAAATTTGTAAGAGGCCGATGCTCGAGTTGAAAGTAAGCGATAAAGGGCATGAGAGTAGGCCGCGAGCTGATTACTGCCTCAAGCCGGATGAAAGGAAAGAAATATTTAAGTGGTTGAAGAATCTGAAATTTCCAGATCGATATGCGGCAATTCTGAAACGGGCAGTCAATCTGAAGACCGGTAAATTGTTCGGTTTGAAAAACCATGACTACCATATTGTTATGGAGAGGCTGATGCCCGTGATGTTTCGAGGCTATTTTAAGGATGAGCTTTGGAGCATTTTTGCAGAGCTGAGTTACTTCTATAGGGAAGTATGTGCAAAGACGGTATCAAAGAGGTTGATGCAGAAATTTGAGAAAGAAATTCCAATTCTTATTTGTAAATTTGAAAAGGTTTTCCCGCCAGGATTCTTCAATGTGATGCAACATCTAATTGTGCATTTGGCTTGGGAAGCTTTGGTAGGCGGACCAGTGCAATTCAGGTGGATGTATCCTATAGAAAGGGCATTGAAAAAGCTCAGGGCGTCTGTTCGCAACAAGGCTAGAGTCGAAGGGTGTATTGCTGAGGCTTTTGCCCTTAAGGAGATATCTCAATTCTCAACTAGGTATTTCGCTTGAGCCAACAATGTGTTTGCGCCTTCAGTGCGACTTCATGTCGAAAATGAATCACCCCAAAGCACCCTTCAGATTTTTGCGAATCCGGGTAAAGCAGTTGGAAAAGGGAGTGTACGTCACTTTGAAGCATCAGATTTGAACACGCTAATGCTATATATGTATAGCAATATTGACGGCACACAAGAGGCGTTCGAGTAAGTTTTCCTCATAGTTACGTCCATTTTCTCATCTCATAATTTCTATATTGTGTAATCTCCATATTTCTAATATGTCCAGCATGTTTGATGAAGAATGTTGGAAATCTACTAGTAAACCTACGACCATCCAATTAGAAAATCTTCGACGTGATGGGTTGAAAGGTGGCCCAAACTTCATGCAGTGGTTTCGTAATTATGTTAGTAATTGTCGTTCTCTCGTTGTCCATACTTAATCTTTGAATTTTGGACTTGGAAGATATAATGCATATACTAATTCCTTGTATAGGTTTCCAAAAACTCTGTGCACCCGGACTTGCAGAAAATGGCACATACCTCTGTGTCCATCAGGAATTGTACTCGCTATGATGTAAATGGATATCGCTTCTGAACCAAGAAATTGGAGAAGAGTCGACCATTGGCAGCCACCACCAATAGTGGTGTGTTGGCAAGTTCATATGTTGACGATGACAAAGTAGTGGACTATTACGGTGTTCTTCAAAACATTGTAGAGTTGATTTTCGATGGCCCCAAGGAACTTAAAGTCGTGTTTTTCGAGTGCGACTGGTTTGATGCTCATAGTGGGACTCGTGTCGACAAGTATGGTAATGTCGAGGTGAAGCATAGCTCTAGGATTCCGAGCAGTATGAGAGATGTTGTCCTGGCAAATCAGGCAAAATAGGTGTACTACCTGCCATATCCTCACTCAAGCCTTAGGGCTTGGTGGGTTGCAATCAAAGTCAACCCACAAGTCTTCGCTCCTAAGAGTGCTGACTACGTGAGTACGAGCAGGGACAATGATGGTGATGTTTTTCAACTAGAAGCGGCGTCGAATCATGACATAGCTCACCGATTCCATGTGACCAATGGAGAAGGCCTTGAAAATCTCTGTAGCAATTCAAGCGACTTAATTGAAGAACCTAGCTCAAAGCGCAAACAACCTGTCGTCATTAGAAGATCAGTAAGGATGCAACTAAATAAAGAGCGTACGAATAAACAACGAGCCAAAGAAGCATCATCGGATGCAGATGACTTTTGATTAGTATGTTTCTTTTAGTTAATCAATTAAGCTATGTATTGCAATTTTCACATTATTAATTTTTATATTATTTGTTTTATATACTGTGGTTTGACATTAATTTATCTACAGTTGAACATGTTCAAGCATAGGAGATCGAGGAGGAGTGGGGGCAGCGCGTCCAGCAAGGACAGCTCGGGCAGTGGGCTTTTTAGGGCACCTCACAGAGCCGACAGAGGCAGCAATAGCTTCTCGACTGTCTAGACGAAGTGCAGGGTGAGGAGGGTGAGCAGGAGGCTCCTCAGCAGCATGCTGATGTGCAGGGTGAGGAGGGTGAGCAGGAGGCTCCTCAGCAGGATGCTCATATGCAGGATGAGGAGGGTGAGCAGGAGGCTCATGTGCAGGATTAGGAGGTTGACCCTATGGGGGCAGGCGGCGCGGGCGACGCGTCGGATGGTTCTTTTTCTACGTCCTTCAGGTATTATTAATTAATGTTTATTGTTATTTCATAATAATTCAACTTACTTATGCATATTAGTTTTTAATCATTTCATCATATTGAATTGACTTGTATACTTAGGTATAAGAAGAGCAATGCGCTTGGTCCGAGACCTACCGAGAGGAGGCTCATCCGGCTGCATGGAGAATGGTGGGGCTTATTTCTGTTGTGTTAATTTTTTAATGCGAACGTGATTGCACTGGTTTACTTGTTTTATTAATGTTTGTAGGTCATGGGAAGACTTGACTTGGGACGGTACAGGCAGACATCCCAAGGTGAACGTGGTGTTGCGGCTATGCAGTGGGCCGACTGGCATGGTGGAGCTCAATGGCGAGAGGTTTGCGGCTATGCAGTGGGCCGACTGGGGTCTGAAGGACTATGTCCAGCTAGGGGAGCCAGGGAAAGCAGTAGTGGAGGGGGAACTTCGGAACAAAGACGAAGGACTTGTCAGGTGGCTGTGTGGGACGAGTTCTGGGTGAGTTTACTTTCGTATATAAGCAATTCACTAAATTATTGCTTCTCATAATCTTACTTTAACTTAACATCTCTGTTGATATGTAGGAGAGGTTCCAATTGGAGAATGAGGAGGATCAGGCTCAGTGGGCACGTGTGAAGAGGCACTTTCAGAAGTGCGCTGATAAGGTCATCAAGGATGCCATGTACAATGCGCGCATCGCGGCCGTCAACTACTACTACAAGAAGATAAAGGGGCAGAACATGAGCAAATCAAAAGGGGCCAATGAGATCTACCTCACAGAGGAGCAGTACCTGGAGAGCGTTGTGGATTGGCTTGCGAAGGACATGGAAACCTGGAGGTGGTTGGCTAAGAGATGGGCGTCGCCTAAGTGGATTGCAGAGTCCCAGAAGCACCGTGCCAACCGTGGCACTGAAGGACCGGGGCACAGGTACGGCGCCGATGGACACCCTGGTACCGCACGCCGCATGGTAAGTATATAAATCAAACTTGTAGGTTACATCTATGAAAATTCTATGGTTTAACTCTTCTTTTTCATGCAGGAAGCTGAAAGTGGAGTTGCTCCAAGTTTTATGGAGGTTTACGTCCGTGGTCACCGTGGCCCTGATCCGGCGAACCCTGATGTGCTATGCAGCGAGGCGGCAAGGGAGAAAATGGTAAACAAGTTTGTATTTACGAATTAAATTGCATGTTTTATGTCTAACTCCAACTCTAACTTTCTTTGCAGAATGCATATGGGGAGGAAATGACTCAACGCCATGGGCCTGACTTCGACTGGATGCATTCGGACTTAGATGCCTCGGCGTTGTACCACAGTGGTGGGGGTAGAAAGCATGGCAGGTGAGGTGTTTATGTTTGATTCGACAATTTCATTAACAAGAATGTGTCCACTTAATGGCTCAACTATGTGTATCATGCAGGTTTGCTTTTGGCACCGGCGTTGTGGAGTATAACAGGACAATAGGTCAAGGGAAGGCATCGTCTTCGGCAGGAAGTTCTCGCTCCTCCAGATTTGCTCAAGAGGCTCAGCTGGAGGAGGAGACTCGGGCAGCACAGGAGCAGGCTCGAGCAGCACAGCAGCAGGCTCGAGCAGCGCAGGAGCAGGTCGGACAGCTGACGCAGTATATGGCTTCTTATTTTTAGGTAATTCGTCTATCTCATCACGTGTCATTGAATTCAAAGTATAATGTTGCAATTCTAACGTTTCATCCATTTGCAGGAAATGACTTCTCGACTCGGCCCTGATATGAACTTGCCCGCTTTTCGCCCTCCCTAGGTAACACTATCTGAACACTTCAATTCCATAGCAACTCTTTTTTTATTATCAAAAATGGCTCGCAGGCACAAGGATGGGGACAGTGGCTAGGACAAGCTCCAGAGTTGCAGCCGTTTACGTCACCACCCCAGGGATCTCAGCTAGCTCCAGCGTCGCAGCCACTATGGACCGGTGTTGGGTGGACGCAGGCACCTCCAGGCACTTGGACGGCTCCACCACCCCAGGGATCGCAGCCAGCCCCGGGATGGGTGCCACCGGTCTCCCAACCACCGTCGGGCTCTCAGCTACTTCAAGCGTGGATGGCACCGCCACCGCGGGGGTGGGTGCCACCACCTCAGGGGTGGCCAACACAACACTACCCGAGGATGCATGCACAGCCTCCTCAGCACAATGGATCACAGGTGACGTTCCATGTTTAGTTTTATACAAGTAGTGACCAAACATAGCAATGTATAGGTATAGGGATAGCGAAACACAACCTTATTTGAATGATTGATGAATTGCAGGGTTCAGTGTCACATGCTCAGGGATCGGAGGGTGCTGTCAACGTCTAAGACTACCTTGTCCATGATTCCGGAGGGAGTGGCCACCTTCCTGGTGGTGGAGGAGGGAGTGGCCAAAACTCCCACAGCCCGCAGGAGTGAGACTTGCTGTGAGTGAGTTTGTTTATGGACTATGTATGGACTTTTTTATGGATGTGATTGTGGTTTGAAACAATTATGGTATTGATTGTGGATGTGGTTTGTGAATTCTGTATTGAAACTGTTTATTGTATATGTGATTATGGATTATGTTTATTTTGCTGTGAATTAAAAGGTGCAGAAAAATCTATTTGGGGGGGGGGGTACCATGAATTTTCGTCGGCCTGCACGGAGGCCGACGAAAATACATGCAGGCCGAAAATAGCTCCCGATCAGCTATTTTCGTGGGCACGTGGAAGCCGACAAAAATAAAGCGCCCTATTTTCATCGGCCACAGTGGCCGACGAAAATACCCCGCCGGAGCACCTATTTTCGTCGGCCTTGGGGAAGCCGACGAAAATAAGTCATTTACGTCGGTACCGACAAAAATAGTTGCACATTTTTGTCGAATTTATTTTCGGCGGCTATTTTCGTCGGCATGCCGACGAAATAGGCTTTTTCGTCGGTTTACGCTTATTTTCGTGGGTTTTTGGCCCACGAAAATTTATGCGTTTCCTGTAGTGGATCCCTTGCCCCTTTCGTGTAAGGTAGTCTTCCACTGGCTTTCCTAATTAGTCAGCTAAAGGCGTCCCATTCCACCCTTGTGGTGGCATGTGTTTCTCAAGTTAAGCTCCTTGTTCCAATTAAAAAATAATAATCTTGACATGAACAATAAATAAAATAACAGAATAATTGGAACATGGACATAATGTAATATTAAACCCAAAACCATATAGAGCAATAGCAAAAACTACCCAAATAGTTCAGGGATAAACAAGGTATAAAGATAATCAGATTAGAGTGACCTATTGGGTCTCATAAAAATTAAACCTATGCATGATAAAATGGTTATAGAGAACATTATTAGGTAAATAAAAGTGATTAAGGGCACAACTTGCCTGGGACTTGAGATTTCAGGTACCAACTTGCTCTTCAGGTGACCCATGACCTCACTGCTAGTCGTAGCAATACAGACAAACACGGTATAGGCAAACTTAACATCACACCAAACATAAGAAAAAAAACTGAATAATAATGATCTACGCGTCGTAACTAGATCGTAGGTTCGAGAATCACTAATTTCGGGTTTTGGTTAAAGAGTTGTGACCTTTTGAAGGTTTATGTGATTAAACAGGAAAACTAGGTTCTAGGTTGATTATTATAAATCATATGAGTAAGATATTCCTAAGAAACCATTAATTTAATTTTAATCCAAGTTATATCTTTATTAGAAAACACATTTTAGTCAAATCATAATTCTAGACAGGTGGACTTGACTAGATTGATTAATCAACTAGCATAAACTAATTAAATATTAAATTATAAAAGTATGTAGAATGATAAACATAATGTTCTTACCATATAAACAATTTTATTACGAAGTTAACACAATTTAAACGGAGTAAAACTGAGTTAAGATGCAAAAGTTATGTGCTACATAAGTTTTATGGCATTTTAATATTTGTTTTTGCACTTAACATAGATTCCAGGGCTATATTGTAAATTCCAGGGACCTTGATGTAATTACTTTGCACCTACACGCATGCCGAGTTACTTTCCTTTAAGGTTAGGGGCCTCTTTGCAAAACCGATCTCGGATTCCTACACAAGGACACATGGCGCCCTGCGACTG
The DNA here is from genome assembly GCF_902167145.1 of Zea mays. Lineage (NCBI taxonomy): Eukaryota > Viridiplantae > Streptophyta > Magnoliopsida > Poales > Poaceae > Zea > Zea mays. The sequence continues at coordinate 57,596,219 of NC_050098.1, read as the reverse complement.
GCTGAGATCGTGCCACACCTCGGTGCACATAGTGAGGGCGCACGGGATCCGATCTGCACAAGATCCCCACCACCAGACACATGTGCATGCAAATGAGTTCACCCCCGGACCGCCAGATCGACGATCAATGGTCCGGATTCAAAATGTCGAAGGGGTATTTGTTGTTTTAATCTTGACCGTCCATTCAAGATCAACACACCAGATCACTCAACCCCAAGCGGTATGTGATCGTCAAATATCTACTGCATGTTAAAAGATCAAAGTGCACGCTGATTTCTCCCCGAATCTAATCCTAGCCGCATATCTCGGAGCCAAGGGCTATCCCCTATCTTCCTCTCTAGGCCACCAGGGTGCGGCGGCGCCCCAACCTCACCGGCGAGCTCGTCGGTCAAAACCCAAAACCGTGACCCTAAATCACCAACCCCGATAACTCCACACGATGCTGAAGACACAACGATGATGGAGGTTAGCTTCTTACCCGATATGGTGTCGAGACGAGCCACAGCCATGGAGTAGTGCGGCCCGCGGCGGCACCATTGTTCCTACGACAGATTCCCCTCTCTTTGGTGCACTATTTTGTTCAACTGGGCCATGCCCTCGCGTGGTGCGTTCAGGCAAACCTCCTTAACTACTAGCTGAGGCTTATTCGTCGTCGTGACGTAGGCCGATAGTGGCGACAGATCTCCACCCAAGCACTCAACCCATTGCCCGCCCGATGGCGCACATCACCCATGATGGTTTTGGTGCTTCGTCACCACGGTCAGGGGGGTCACAACGCATCGACATTTATGCACACGGTGGAGTCCGCGTGGGGGGGGGGATTTGGCCGGTGGACCCCCCGGTGAACATGGAGAGGCAGTTGCGCGCGGAGTCCGTTAGAAAGGATAGAGACGCATCTGACAAGGTAGGCCCCCAAGTCGGTGCACGGGGGTGAGTCCAGGCACACAGTGAGACGCTGGTCCGTGGGTCCTGCGTGGCATCGGTGCAGTGTCAAGGCGTGGGCTGAGCGGGATTGGGCTGCGCGAGGGCGAAAACAGGGGTTTTCCTCGGCCAAGGAATTGAAAGGGAGAGCTAGGCCGATGGTGAGGACATGGCCCAAAGCGCTGGTAAGCCTTTTTCTTTTCTTTTTTTCTATTTTCTATTTTCAACTTAATTTACCATCTTCAAATTCAAATCCAAGTCAAGATTTAAAATTAAATGCACAAGGAATAAACTCTAGTATGAAATGTAAGCAAAATTTTTATTCATTATTTATTTTTTTATTGATTTATGCAAATGCTTTTAAACATACACCCACAATATTCATTTTAGAAAAATTATTTACAATGTGTGATATGATGTCTCCAAATATATTATTCAAAGGAATAACTTAAATCATATGAAGACCCTTTTTTATTGAGACTCTTCATTATATTATATTTATTTTAGGAGATGTGATTTCCAAGGTAAGAATATATATATATATATATATTAATCAAAACCTTTGAAAAATTTCTCCAAAATTCTAAGTTAGAATTTTGATGGTGTTACAAATTCTACCTTTCAAACTTAACTTGTCTCAAAATTTTGAGTACACATGCAATCATACAAGAACTCCAGCATGGAATGCTCATTCACGTATTTATTTATTTGTCATTTGACTACTTTAATTCTTTTAGTTGAATATGTACCAAAAGAAGATCAAGAAATCCTCAAAATTCTAGCATAGAAGTATATTTATTTATTTATCCTTTTATCTTTCTCTTATACCAATTTTGGGCATTACACTAAGGGCCAATGGTCCCAAATGAAATTGTCATTGAGGTGATGATTAAGGGACTTTGTCCAGGATCAGCTGCCCAATACTTTGCCAAAAAATCACCTCAATCTTTAGAAAAGTAGTTTTAGAAGATGGATGAATATACTAGAGGGGACAATGATTTTAGCCAAAGAAATGAAGAGGCCCAAAGGTACTAAGAGATAGCCAAGGGCTTTTTAGAGGAAGGTTTCACCCCTAAACATATCAGAAGCATTCATAATCCAAACCAACACGAAGACAAGCCTTGTTAGTCTCAAGGACAACAAAGTGAACCCCAGGAGCCAAGAACCAAGCAACAATCCTCTCAGAGCCACTTCCACCCACCAGCTCCAAGAGGGGGAGGAGGCTGAAGCTTTAGAGGAAGATTCAACGCTCCACCAAGAAAGCTATTTTGCCTCTTTTGTTGGGATAACATGGGTCACACTATGAAGAATTGCTAGGTGACCATACAAAAGCAGAAAGGGCTTGCCAAAGTGCGGTAAAACCAGTCAAAAGAGGTCTTTCATACATCTTCATACTATTTCCCTTAGATTTCATAACATGTTCAGCATCAGCAACCGAAGTTACGACCTTCAGGCTCCTTTGCTTCGACAATTTCATCACCAAGTCGCTAGGTGGTACCTATACCATTCATCCCAGTACCTCCACTATACGAGCAGGCACCAACTAGCCAACCTCAGTTTACAGCATAAGAAACATTTCAGCACGATAGAAGGGAGTCGTCCGAAGCTCGAATAGTGAACAACGAGGTATAAGGTATCGAAGGCTTGAAAGTCGTTCCTCAGGGAATACAGAGTAAGAGAAAACACCTAGTAAAGTTGAAAAGGCTCAAAAGTCATTCCTAAGGGAATGCAGAGTCAGAGAAAACACCTAGTAAAGGTGAAAAAAGCTTGCAAGTCGTTCCTAAGGGAATGCAAAGTCAAGGAAAACATCTAGTAAAGGTGAAAAAGCACAAAATTCGTTCCTAAGGGAATGTAGAGTCATATCCAAAAGTCCTTCAGAATGAAGGCATGATCATTCTTTTATGATTTACAATATACCTTTGTTACAAGAGTTTCGGCATCATACATCATTGCATCAAAACATCATACATAACATCTCCTACAATTTCATACGAAAAGGGTAAAAAGGAAGGATATCTTTCTTTCAAGAATTTTATGAACATGATGTTACTTGACAATTCTAACAAGAGTGTCGAAGCAGCTCAGAAAAGGCCTTATCAAAGGCACTCATAAGTTTTTACTTGCTTTAAAAAATACCTTCGTTACACATCTAATCTCAGCTCTTTGTAACACATGAAAAGAAGGGAAAGTGTTTTTCGCCTTTGACTAAAAAAGGAAATACATATTTATTTCACGCATCACAAAGAGTAGCATCCAAAAATACAAAGTCTTAATATTACAAGAACAATTACAAGAATGTTCTAGTCCCCTTTCAACACTTTTTTCAGCAATGTTATTAAGAACATCGTCAACAACTTCATGTATTGTTTTATACAACATATCGAGATGCACCTGCAGTATCGGATCTTCATCAAGATTGTACTCTTCGGGCTCCGGTGAAAGGGCATATGTATAATAAAAATGTACTTTTTATCTTCAAGTGGCAAAGTATAAGGAAATTATCCGAAGCATTGCAAGGTAAGCATGTAAGTTACATTCGAGTTCTTTTAGTCTTAAAGCTTCCTTTTATTTCTATAGCCTTTTTTCATAGCCTTATGAATCTACAGAAGAAGCACCATATGTAGGTACTAACTTTGTAAACCAAAGGTAAATCTAAATGTTAAAAGGAACCTTTCACGCATTTTCTCTAGCAGCTTCATTTGCTAGTTTCTTCCCGTCGCTAAGACATACATCTGTATAGAATTTCCTCCCAAACTCTGTCGCTTCGGCTCAAGGAACTTTGGTATTATCAATATAGAACTTAAATTCCGGTTGGATAACAACTTTTACATGTTCGCATCTAGCCTTCTCAAGCAGCAAAGCTGCTCCTCGAGCTCCTATGGATGCACAATAGTCACCACGGTTGGATAAGACTTCGTCAAAGGCTTCTACTTCTCCTTTGATCTATTTCACTGCCCTACAGGCATCACCTTGCACAAATTCCTTTTCGCTGGAAAAGGCCCTATGGTGATAAAGGTGTTCTTCAATCTTTCACAAGTCCACGATCAACTTGAAATAATTTATTGAAGAATATATAGGATCTGCACTATGACAACTAGATTTTATTTTTATTAATTATGCAACTAAAAGTCTATAAAAAAGTTGATACGGCACTGAGATGATTGTAGGCTGATAGTAAAACATATACATGATGTGGTGGTAGTACAGTAGATACCTGATGTGGTGGTTGATAAGTACCAGACTGGAACCAGCCTCAACCATTATCTAACCTTAACAACATACGCAACCCTTAACACCCAAAAACCACAATATTAATCTCAAACTCCTAACGTTGATATAGGGATGTGCACCATGGATTGATAAAAAACTAGAATGTTAGTCGTGTCGTGGCTAATTACGGTGGCTTTGATGTAACCACTGAAATAAGTTATTATCCACGGTGAAAGCAATCATCATGTCAAAACCAACAAAAATATATGTTCACCGCCGAAAATAACACTACGTCAAAAACATGCCTTTAGTGACGTGTTTTTGGCGAATTAGTGACGCGTGTAAAACAAGTCTCAGATTTTATGTCTCTAACCGTTTGTTTGGTTGCTGTATGATGGTAGCCTGATATGTATGTGAGGAGCCAAGTCTCCTATGTACAAGCTAGATCCGTGCATAGGATTGAGTGTGGTTGCTTGTATTGATGTATTCAGGATAGATACTGCTCGTGTTTGGTTGTCTGCCTTAGACGTGTACTAGAGTGTCACACCCGGTTTTAGAAGGCAAACCGAATGCGAACCATGTACGTGCCAGGATCAGCAATTCACGTACATAGCAGTTACATAACATGGACATCATCACACAATGCTCAAATAGTATTAAAAAGGGAAATAATAGTCGATTACATCATATGTCTGAGACATCCACATAGTCTTTACAATAAATCAAAGTGTGGAAAAGAAACGTAGATAAATGCGGCCTTCACAGGCAGCCGACTGGGGGTTGCCGCTAACCCACGCCTAGAACTCATCATAATCTTGGAACTCCTGGTGGTCTCCTTCCACGGCTTCATCTTCTCCTGAACAGGGGTTGCAATGTTGACAACCTGGGGGGATTGGTGTGTAGAGCAAGGGTGAGTACACATCAACATACTCAGCAAGTATCCTATTTGGCTGTAGTGGACTAGCTTTATGTGGGGGTAAGTCAAGCAGTCGCTTTTAGTTGGTCAGATTATTATTACTAGTAGAGAAAGCCAAGTTTTAGAATTAACCCACGTTATTAACCCAAACGTACTCCTTTCCAAACGGAAAGAGTACCACTTACCATTACCAGAATTAATACCCAGAACCATCAATCTCATTGCCACCTGCAAATCCGAACATCTCTGATCAAGTAACACTAATCACTGGAGCTCCCTTGGCCGCTCATAACCGCGAGCACGGTTGATATATCAGTTTTCATACACTCTGTAGAGGTTGTGCACTTTACCCACAAGCCGTGATTCCCTTTCTGCCCAGAGATCATGACTCTCCATTGATCACTACCAAGGTGACCTAGCAGGACATCACTATGTAGCCTTTACAAAGATTCCCCAGGGCTGTAGCCGCCCCGTTAGGTTTCCAAAATACACCGCACTCCTCCCCAAGGGGGAGAACCCAAGCTTGGCAGAGCGAGCCGCATACACCGAGCCCCATTAACGGCATGATGGCTAAGCAAACTACACCCCAGTTCCTCTAATTATTCAGCTTAGGGCATCCCATTCCACCCTCATGGTTGCACAGTTTTCCCAGGCGGTCATCCAACAAATAGGTCCTTACGGAGAGGCACTCGAGAAACCGCTCGAGCCCCCTTGAATACCACAAGTATAACATCATAATAAAGGAGGGGAAAACAGCGTATCATTGATAATTCTCATCATGTTCATTGGTTAGAGTTGAGCAATAGCATAAAGCTAAACAATAATAATCCAACCCAGGTAGGTAAACAAGGACATGGATAACAAAAGCTAGTCAATCCTTAGGAATAACTGTGAAATGCGGGAGGTGAATTAAAGAATGTATAGGACAAAGATAGGTCAAGGGACACTTTCCTCCACCAACCAGCTGCTGCTCAGGGGCTTCTCTTGTGGGTTCCTCGGACTCTTCAACCAGATCGTTCTCTATACGAGCGCAAACATACATACATCCACACATTTAATACAAAGAACATTACACCATACAGTAGAATGCAATAAATAAACAGACGTTCCACGCGGGCTAGCAACTACGGTTAAGAGAGAGAAAGAGGAAAAGACAGTCGAGAAACGATCAATTATAAATTAAACCACTCGCTTAACAGAAGGACATTAATTTGGATACTACGTTTGGTATAAAGTAAAGTCATGTTTCCTGTTTAATCATTATAGATAGATAAAGATGAATGAAATGGAGGGGTCGCACGGCGAGATGTACGACACAACATTTGGATTGAATTAAGAAGTAAACGACTCGTCGCGCGACAGAGCACGCAATGAGATTCTTGCATTAATTAAAAGTAAAACGTTAAGCGTTGCGCGACGAAACGCACGACGGCTTACGTCAACTGAACCGTATTTAAACGAATCGTCGTGTGATGAAACGTACAACGCAACACTTTAATAAATATAAAATAAAAGAATCGTCGCGTGACGAAGGGCGCGACGCAGCACGTCGACTACACAAATTAAAATAGAATAAAACGGGGTTAAGCGCAGTGCGACTACGGTCGCACGCGCGAGAGCGCGTTGCACGTGGCGAGGGCACGCGAGCCATGCAGACACGCGGGACGCGAGTCGCCGGGGCACGGGCGCGGGCAGGGACACGGCCGAGGGCGCATGACCGAGGGTGTGCGGCCGAGGGCGGGCGACCAGGGCGCGGGGACGGGCACGGCCGGGGAGGGGGCTTGCGACGGGGCGGGCTCGGCGGGGTGAGGGCGTGCGCGAGCAGGGGCCGAGCCGCTAGGAGAGGGGCGGGGCCGAGCGCGGGGAAGGCCACCGGGGGGCGTGACGGGGCGGGGCTCGCCGGGGCGCAAGCGCACGCAGGGGAGGGAGGGCACGGGTGGCCGAGCTCGCCGGGGCGGAGCAGGGCGCGACCACGAGGGGCGGCGCGAGGGCGGGGAGGGTAGGGCGTGGCGTGGCCGAGCGTGGGGAGGGCTCGCCGGGGCAGGGCGGGGGCGGGGCTCGCCGGGGCGCGAGCGCGCGCGGGGGAGAGAGGGCGCGGGGTCGGGCGCCACCAGGGCAGCGCGGGCGCGGCCGAGGGAGGGCTCACGGGCGCGGTCGAGGGGGCTCGTCGGGGCGCGGCCGAGGGGGGCTCGCCGGGGCGCGAGGCGCGCGCGAGCAGGGCGTGGGACGCGCGCGACCAGGGGAAGAAGAAGGGAGGGGGAGGGAGAGAGAGAAGGGAAGGGGAGGGGAGGGGAAAAAACTCACCTCCGGGGATCCAAATTCCGGCGATCTCGACTCCAAACCCTAGGGCATCACGGGGGGAGAGAGAGAGGTGGAAGAAGGAGAGGGATGTTACTGCGCGGGAGAAATCAAATGAGCCAAATGGATCTGGGGGAGGGGGCGCGTGCAGGGGAGGGCAGGGGCGCCAGGGGGCGCGCGGACCGAACTGGGTCACATCGCGGATCGAAACCCATGACACGCACGACCATTAGACGGACTCCAATCGCGAACCGAAATCCGAGACGGAATGAGACGAACATGCGACATCAGACAAAGAAATGCGCTTCGGCATGATGCAACACCCATGACACTTAGGTTTTGTTTATACATGACACGGACACCTGTCACTATATTGGTTTGAAATTGGGAAGAAGGAGCGAAACGGGAAGAGAAAAAAGAGTAACGCCCGAATTTGGTGAGAGAAAAGAAGAAGAAAAATTCTGCCCCCAAATTCAGGACGTTACAAACCTACCCCCCTTAAAAGAATCTCGCCCTCGAGATTCAGGGTTGGCTAGCAAATAGCTCAGGGTATTTAGCCATCAGATCGTCTTCACGCTCCCAGGTTGCTTCTTCCTCAGAGTGGTGATTCTATCTGACTTTGCACATTCTGATGGTCTTCCTTCGGGTGACTCTGTCTGCAGTCTCAAGAATCTGCGCTGGTTTCTCTGTGTAGGTCAAGTCCTCCTGGACCTCCAGACCTTCAACTGGCAACTACTCTTCTGGCACTCGCAGACATTTCTTCAACTGAGACACATGAAAGACATCATGCACAGCAGACAAATTTTCTGGCAGACTGAGCTGATAGGCCACTTCTCCACGCCTTGCAAGAATCTGATACGGACCAATGTAGCGGGGTGCTAGCTTGCCTTTGACTCCGAATCTTCTGACTCCTCTGATCGGTGACACTTTCAGATAGACGAAATCCCCAACCTCAAAACTCAGCTCTCTTCTTCTTGTGTCTGCATAGCTTCGCTGCCTTGATTGCGCTATCTTCAGATTCTCTCGAACCATCTTGATGTTCTCTTCGGCTTCAAGCAGAATGTCTGGCCCAAACACTTGCTTTTCTCCAGGCTGATCCCATTGCAATGGAGTTCTACAACTCATTCCATAAAGCGCCTGAAATGGTGACATCTTCAAACTGGCCTGGTAACTGTTGTTATAGGAGAACTCTGCATAAGGCAATCTCTTGTCCCATTCGGACTGATCTTGCAACGCACAGGCTCTCAACATGTCTTCAAGAATTTGATTGGTCCTTTCGGTCTGACCATCTGTCTGCGGATGATAGGCGGAACTAAAATTCAGATGTGTACCCAAGGCTTCATGCAACTGCTGCCAGAAATGAGAGGTGAACTGCGTTCCTTTGTCTGACACTATCTTCTTTGGCACACCATGAAGACAAACGATCCGAGACATGTACAACCCTGCCAAGACTGCACTGCTGTAGTTGGTCTTGACTGGTATGAAGTGGGCTGACTTGGTCAAGCGGTCCACCACTACCCAAATGGAATCGTGGCCGGCTCGAGTGATGGCCATGCCATTCTATTGCTCATAAACCAAGCAAACAACAAAACCAAAGGATTATCCATGCCAAAATCTCAAACCTGGATAGTGCATAGAATGGAAAGCTTTAACCAAGTAGGACATCTGGTGGACCTATCAATAGAGTATTGGAGAAAAATATTATTGGAGTTGCCATCAAACTAACTTGCCAAGCAATAAACTATCTTATCAAACTACGGGATCTGAATTTTAAATAACCGAATCAGCATTCTATATAGCAGGCGCTGCAAGCCTCTCTTCTCCCGCCATATTTGTCCCTCATGCGGACACAGACACGGAATCGTCCCATTGCAAGCGAAGCATGAGCAGAACCACCCGAATCAGACACCTTCAGAAGGCATCCGTCAATGCAATCACAATTAAGATGCGATAGATCGAGACAATAAAATGTGGACCACTAGTCAAGGTTGAGGATGAAGTCGGCGAGGGGCTCGTAGTCGGTGATGACCTGCCACAGTGTGTCAACGTAGGTGACCACGGGTACAGACGCGAGCACCCGCCGCTCTCGCCACGACACCACGTCCACATCGCACTTGACGCTGTGCACCGACACGGTGGGTCCGACCTCCGGCGCGTGCACCAGCGCCCCAGTGGTCCCCTATGGCGGCAGCAGCGGCGACGGAGCGCCCAAAAGGGGCCTGCAAGAGCAGGGAGGCGTGACCGCACGAGGTCTAGGGCTTGAGATATCCGAGAGGAGGATGGGTGGATGTTAGATGGATCTGGACCATGTGGAACTGCAGAGAAGATCATCCGGCACAAATCACTTAGACGACATGTTCATAGAAGAAAACTGAGGGAGCTTTGCTTGAATGCTGATTCGGTTATTTAAAATTCAGATCCCGTAGTTTGATAAGATAGTTTATTGCTTGGTAAGTTAGTTTGATGGCAACTCCAATAATATTTTTTCTCCAATATTCTATTGATAGGTCCACCAGATGTCCTACTTGGTTAAAGCTTTCCATTCTATGCTCTATCCAGGTTTGAGATTTTGGCATGGATAATCCTTTGATTTTGTTGTTTGCTTGGTTTATGAGAAATAGAATGGCATGGCCATCATTAGATTTTGTTGAGGGCCAAATGGAATTGTGGCCGGTACTCACTGACAGACGATGACCCTTGCTTGAGGGCCAGGAACTCCTCCTTCTTCACTGTCATCAGACCTGCAGGAACATTGTACTGACGAAAGCTACCTATGAACTCTTCCCAGGTGATGGTGTCGGGGTTGGCATGAGTGGCGAGATAAGACTCCCACCAAGACTGAGCTGCTCCTCTCAACATACGGGGACCATACATGACTTTCTCCCTATCATTGCACTGAGCGGTATGCAACTCCCGCTCCACAGTGCGTAGCCAGTCTTCAGCATCCATGGGGTCAGAAGAGTGAGCGAACGTTGGGGGATGACCTCTCATGAATTCAGCACGCTTGTCCCTGGGCATCTGAGGCATCTGAGGCTGGGGTGGTGGCTGCTGCTGCTGCTGCTGAATGGCGGCCAGAGTCTGACCGATGGCCTGAATTGCCTGAGTCTGCATTAGGAACATCTGCTCGATGGACATCAGGGGCGAGGGCAGCAGTTGCTGTTGCTGGGGTACCTCATCCTGCTGAACTACTTGCTCCTGCTGAGCACGCCTTCCTCCTCTGCGCCTGTTTTCTGACATCTGTAGAATGCAACCACACATCAGAACTGATCTGGCAAATCTTGCAGCATAAGAAAAGAGTATAGAATTCTCCACAACACTGAGCAGATGAGCATCTTCACTGATCTCCAACACAGACCAACACAACTTCTCAGATAAAGAGGAAAGTGGAATAAAAGGCTTCCCAACTAGATAACTAACTCCATTAACATAACAGGTAAACCAAAATGCAGGGGATACCCACACTCTAGTGACAGTCATTACAAAGATCCAAAGCAAACGTAGTTCATCATGACAAACATAAATGCACAAGATAAGCAAACTACCCTGTCTAACTAAGACTAACTAAAAGCGAGACTAACGCTAAGACTATAGCTTCTATGTATATATTTTCGTATTAATTACAAGATCCGACTCTGACGATCTATGGTTCTAAATTTATCTTGGTCTTGCAGTCGGGGTTGCCATAAGACTGGTGTCCACGCCGAGGTGAGCGGTACGGGTGCTGAGTCCCTACAGGAGCGGGGGAACCATCATCCAGGTGACGATGCTCCGCGCGCTCAGCCCGCAGCTGGGCGATCTCAGCACGAGCCCTACTCAGCTCGTCTAATGCATGGTCCAGCTCCATGTTTAGCACGGCGGCTAGGTTGACTGTGCTGCTCAACCTAGAATTGTCCTCACCGACAGGTGAAACAATCACGTCTCCTGTGCTGCCAGATGGACGGCGAGGGTAATACTTCAGGTTGAGACCGTCGGCTACCCCACCGAGCACTGAACAGTAGTGTGAAAGTGCACGCTGTGCGGCATCTTGCATGGCCGCCTCAGCTGAGTCCCGCTCTGAGATGGAATAGTGCTCTGAGCAGACCTCCGCACCCCGGAGACTGTTCTCCGGACGGCGCACCAAGTAGGTCGCCTCCCAGCGGTCCGGGTAGACCCCGCGACTATGCTAGAAGACCACACATCAATACTTGATAGACCAAGTACGCCGGTCAAGTGCCCGACGTAGCAAGGTGTCGAGCGCATCGTGGAAGTGACACCCGCGAGCAGCGTCGCGAGTGATGGGCCGAGCAACCCGTCCTTCCGGCTCCTGGTCAGCAGAAAGGTCGGTGTTGTGGCTCGAGCTGCTGTCGCCACCTCCGTCGTCTGGGTCTCCTCCAGCAGCTACTCCAGGGGCTGGGGCGCTCAGTGGTGGTGCAGGGGGCGCCTCCAGGGGGAGCACAGGGGAGCAGCTCCTCACAGACTCTATCTCCTGCTGGAGCGAGAAAGAAGAGCCCTGCTGCTCCTGCTCCTGTCGTCAACGCTCATGTTTCTCATGCAGGCGGTGGTGCAGCCTCTCCAAGTGGCTGGACTGACCGGTCACCGGACGGCGAAGTGGACGCTCCGCGAGACGAGAGGGTAAGAAGGGGATGACAGATTTCCGTGCAGTGTGCCTAAGACGAGCCATCTACAAAAGACACCAAAAGCATAAGAGTGAGAACAGAACTAATATGACCAGCAAGTAATGAACCATAAATAAATGAAGGATTAGAATAAAACACAGTTTTCAGCAAGGTATAATATATAGTAGAACATAGGTTTGGTCGATATGACCAACTTTTGAAGGGATACCGAAGTCAAGGCAGGGACAAAGGTCTATAATCCTTAGAATGACCATTCTACTCTAGGTTAGCGGTCCTACAGTCAGCACGGCTCTGATACCACTTATGTCACACCGGGTTTTAGAAGGCAAACTGAATGCGAACCATGTACGTGCCAGGATCGGCAATTCACGTACATAGCAGTTACATAACATGGACATCATCACACAATGCTCAAATAGTATTAAAAAGGGAAATAATAGTCGATTACATCATATGTCTGAGACATCCACATAGTCTTTACAATAAATCAAAGTGCGGAAAAGAAACGTAGATAAACGCGGCCTTCACAGGCAGCCGAATGGGGGTTGCCGCTAACCCACGCCTAGAACTCATCATAATCTTGGAACTCCTGGTGGTCTCCTTCCACGGCTTCATCTTCTCCTGAGCAGGGGTTGCAATGCTGACAACATGGGGGAGGGGGGTTTGGTGTGTAGAGCAAGGGTGAGTACACATCAACATACTCAGCAAGTATCCTATCTGGCTGTAGTGGACTAGCTTTATGTGGGGGTAAGTCAAGCAGTCGCTTTTAGTTGGTCAGATTATTATTACTAGTAGAGAAAGCCAAGTTTTAGAATTAGCCCACGTTATTAACCCAAACGTACTCCTTTCCAAACGAAAAGAGTACCACTTACCATTACCAGAATCAATACCCAGAACCATCAATCTCATTGCCACCTGCAAATCTGAACATCTCTGATCAAGTAACACTAATCACTGGAGCTCCCTTGGCCGCTCATAACCGCGAGCACGACTGATATATCAGTTTTCATACACTCTACAGAGGTTGTGCACTTTACCCACAAGTCGTGATTCCCTTTCTGCCCGGAGATCATGACTCTCCATTGATCACTACCAAGGTGACCCAGCAGGGCATCACTACGTAGCCTTTACAAAGATTCCCCGGGGCTGTAGCCGCCCGTTAGGTTTCCAAAATGCACAGCACTCCTCCCCAAGGGGGCGAACCCAAGCTTGGCAGAGCGAGCCGCATACACCGAGCCCCATTAATGGCACGACGACTAAGCGAACTACACCCCAGTTCCTCTAATTATTCAGCTAAGGGCATCCCATTCCACCCTCATGGTTGCACTGTTTTCCCGGGCGGTCATCCAACAAACAGGTCCTTACAGAGAGGCACTCGAGAAACCGCTCGAGCCCCCTTGAATACCACAAGTATAACATCATAATAAAGGAGGGGAAAACAGCGTATCATTGATAATTCTCATCATGTTCATTGATTAGAGTTGAGCAATAGCATAAAGCTAAACAATAATAATCCAACCCAGGTAGGTAAACAAGGACATGGATAACAAAAGCTAGTCAATCCTTAGGTATAACTGTGAAATGCGGAAGGTGAATTAAAGAATGTATAGGACAAAGATAGGTCAAGGGACACTTGCCTCCACCAACCAGCTGCTGCTCAGGGGCTTCTCCTGTGGGTTCCTCGGACTCTTCAACCAGATCGTTCTCTATACGAGTGCAAACATACATACATCCACACATTTAATACAAAGAACATTACACCATACAGTAGAATGCAATAAATAAACAGACGTTCCACGCGGGCTCGCAACTATGGTTAAGAGAGAGAAAGAGGAAAAGACAGTCGAGAAACGATCACGTTACATAATTATAAATTAAACCACTCGCTTAACAGAAGGGCATTAATTTGGATACTACGTTTGGTATAAAGTAAAGTCATGTTTCCTGTTTAATCATTATAGATAGATAAAGATGAATGAAATGGAGGGGGTCGCACGACGAGATGTACGACACAACATTTGGATTGAATTAAGAAGTAAACGACTCGCCGCGCGACAGAGCACGCAACGAGATTCTTGCATTAATTAAAAGTAAAACGTTAAGCGTTGCGTGACGAAACGCACGACGGCTTACGTCAACTGAACCGTATTTAAACGAATTGTCGCGTGACGAAACGCGCAACACAACACTTTAATAAATATAAAATAAAAGAATCGTCGCACGACGAAGCGCGCGACGCAGCACGTCGACTACACAAATTAAAATAGATTAAAACGGGGTTAAGCGCAGTGCGACTACAGTCGCACGCGCGAGAGCGCGTTGCGCGTGACGAGGGCACGCGAGCCGTGCCGACGCGCGGGACGCGAGTCGCCGAGGCACGGGCGCGGGCAGGGGCACGACCGAGGGCGCGCGGCCAAGGGTGGGCGACCAGGGAGCGGGGCCGGGCACGGCCGCCGAGGCGCGCGGCGAGGGCGCAGCCGCCGGGGCACGGCCGGGGAGGGGGCTCGCGACGGGGCGGGCTCGGCGGGGCGAGGGCGTGCGCGAGCAGGGGCCGAGCCACCAGGAGAGGGGCGGGGCCGGGCGCGGGGAAGGCCGCCGGGGGGCGCGGCGGGGCAGGGCTCGCCGGGGCACGAGCGCGCGCGGGGGAGGGAGGACGCAGGCGACCGAGCTCGCCGGGGCGGAGCAGGGCGCAGCCACGAGGGCTGGCGCGGGGGCGGGGAGGGCAGGGCGCGGCGCGGCCGAGCGCGGGGAGGGCTCGCCGGGGCAGGGCGGGGACGAGGCTCGCCGGAGCGCGTGCGCGCGCGGGGGAGAGAGGGCGCAGGGTCGGGCGCCGCCGAGGAGGGGCGCGGGACGCCAGGGCGGCGCGGGCGCGACCGCGACCGCGGGAGGGCGCACGGGCGCGGCCGAGGGGGCTCGCCGGGGCACGGGGCGCACACGAGCAGGGCGCGGGACGCGCGCGACCAGGGGAAGAAGAAGGGAGGGGGAGGGAGAGAGAGAGAAGGGAAGGGGAGGGGAAAAAACTCACCTCCGGGGATCCAAATTCCGGCGATCTCGACTCCAAACCCTAGGGCACCATGGGGAGAGAGAGAGAGAGGTGGAAGAAGGAGAGGGATGTTACTGCGCGGGAGAAATCAAATGAGCCAAACGGATCTGGGGGAGGGGGCGCGCAGGGGGAGGGCAGGGGCGCCAGGGGCGCGCGGACCGGACCAGGCCGGACCGGGCCGGGCTGGGCCGGGCTGGGTCACATCGCGGATCGAAACCCACGACACACACGACCATTAGACGGATTCCAATCACGAACCGAAATCCGAGACGGAACGAGACGAACACGCGACATCAGACAAAGAAATGCGCTTTGGCATGATGCAACACCCATGACACTTAGGTTTTGTTTATACATGACACGGACACCTGTCACTATACTGGTTTGAAATTGGGAAGAAGGAGCGAAACGGGAAGAGAAAAAAGAGTAACGCCCGAATTTGGTGAGAGAAAAGAAGAAAAAAAATTCTACCCCCAAATTCAGGGCGTTACATAGAGAAAAGTGTATAAATAGAACTTTAAATATTATACAACATTTGTCATCTAGTTTTATTCCTAAAAATATCAGAAACAAGAATATAAAATTGTATGGTGATTAAATCTTTTATTTGTAAGATATAATGGAAAAATAATCTAAAAAGCAAATTTCTATTTATGAGCTTGGCCTGCATGCCGGTGTACGTAGGTCTCCAGCATCTCGTGCGGGCCTGACTGACGGTCTATTTTTGCATCTCTTCAGTGTGTGCCTAGGAAAGGGAACCAAACAAACTGCACTTTAAATCTCCGCGGAAACCAATTATGCGATAATTGAATTGGATCAGTGACGCGTAAAAAAGTGTCACTAAAAAAACCATTTTAGTGACGTGTTTTTATAAATATGTGTCACTCACAGAACCACCTTAGTGACGTGTTTTTTATAAGTATGTGTCTCTGTCGTCCAAGTGATTGGTGTCGGACGATCTTCCTGTCGTTCTGCTTCCTCGTGTCCCACGGCCGACTATCTAAAAAAATGGCGTTGCCGAGGATACTCGAACCGTGACCGTTTTGACCAAGTACACCCCACGCTAACCAGAACACCTCAAGCTCGTATGTGAAGCTTCAAGCAAAGCTCCCTCAGTTTTCTTCTATGAACATGTCGTCCAAGTGATTTGTGCCGGACGATCTTCTCTGCAGTTCCACATGGTCCAGATCCATCTAACATCCACCCATCCTCCTCTCGGATATCCCGAGCCCTAGACCTCGCACGGTCACGCCTCCCTGCTCTTGCAGGCCCCTTTTGGGCGCTCCGTCGCCGCTGCTGCCGCCATAGGGGACCACTGGGGCGCTGGTGCACGCGCCGGAGGTCGGACCCACCGTGTCGGTGCACAGCGTCAAGTGCGATGTGGACGTGGTGTCGTGGCGAGAGCGGCGGGTGCTCACGTCTGTGCCCGTGGTCACCTACGTTGCACACTGTGGCAGGTCATCACCGACTACGAGCCCCTCGCCGACTTCATCCTCAACCTCGTCCAGTGGTCCACATTTTCTTGTCTCGATCATCGCATCTTAACTGTGATTGCATTGACGGATGCCTTCTTAAGGTGTCTGATTCGGGTGGTTCTGCTCGTGCTTCGCTTGCAATGGGACGATTCCGTGTCCGTGTCCGTGTCCGCATGAAGGACAAATATGGCGGGAGAAGAGAGGCTTGCAGCGCCTGCTATATAGAATGTTGATTCGGTTATTTAAAATCCAGATCCCGTAGTTTGATAAGATAGTTTCTTTCTTGGTAAGTTAGTTTGATGGCAACTCCAATAATATTTTTCTCCAATACTCTATTGATAGGTCCACCAGATGTCCTACTTGGTTAAAGCTTTCCATTCTATGCACTATCCAGGTTTGAGATTTTGGCATGGATAATCCTTTGATTTTGTTGTTTGCTTGGTTTATGAGCAATAGAATGGCATGGCCATCATTAGATTGGGATGATGAGCTATATGATGGCGAATCGAATGAACTTCAGAACATTGGCCTTCAGTTAAGAAATGCCTAATCACTGCCTTAAAATCGGTGTGCTTATCATTTACGAAGTCAGCGGCCTTGCAATACCCATCTGCAACCACAAGAAATTCCATGTGCTACAAATTTAGTACTGGTCAATATTTGATTTATAGAGTTGATGATTTTTTTGATAGATTGGTTCATATAATTGTTCAGTGCTACTGCTTATGCTTTGATTTAGTGTAGTTGCCTCCTTTCTGTTCATTTAGTATTAATATGTAATCTTTAGTAGTTTCTAACCCGTACAATGTCTTACTAAAATTCATTTATGACCTTTATCCCCTACTTATCCAGGTCGGGCATCTTGTCTTTTTGTCTACTGTCTTGTCACACCCGAGTTTTAGGGGCACCAAACTCGGGCATGAATAATAAAATTTGTGCTAGGATCAAGTCTCACACATATGATAACTCATGGTACAGAAACGAATGTCACATCATTAATATATAATGGAGTTTTGTACAAAATAGATAAATAATTACATCATACGAAGACAACGATCCAGCAACCAAAGTTGACTGGGAGATGACGGTCTAGACCACTCACGAACTCATCGCAGCATCCTTCATGCGCCTCAACCTGTGGTACATGTTCTTGACCTAGGGGGATGTGAGTACAGCCAGGGTGAGCTCACATACGATCATCGCTCAACAAGTTGTGGGGAATAATGTGCATGAACTCACCAAAGGTGGGAGCTTATGTAAAGTGTAAGGCTTACCAAAGGAGAAGGTTAAAGCTGAGCATTGCTTTTAGAGTTGGTCAAAATTTTATTAGCAGTTACTAAGTATAAGTAGATACCAACCCAAATAAGTAAGAGATCAAAATTAATAATAACACCCGCGATGCAATGCATATGACATATTAAGTTTAATTTCATAAATTACTCATGTGATGTTCCGAGCTGCTCATGACCGTGTGCACGACTGATATACGAGTTTTACACTCTATAGAGGTTGCACATCTTTACCCACAAGTCATGTATCCCGTCTAGCCAGGGTTTTCAAGGCCCTTAGACACTTCCAAGGTGAATGACTAGGGATCCACTACGAGGTTTTTACAAAGTTCCACTAGCTTCAGGAAACCTGCTACGGTTTCTGAGAAGGGAAATATAGGAATCCCTCGTCCGAAAAGCCATCACAGCACGATCGACCCGAGAACCTCCCTATACGCAGCTCCTCTACCGCCCATGCTCTTTCGGGTAAGGTAGTCCTCCATTAGCTTTCCTAATTAGTCAGCCAAGGGCGTCCCATACCACCCTTGTGGTAGCACTGTTTTTCCGGGTGGTTCTCCATGTTCCAATTAACATAATGATCATATCATGAACAATAATCAACAACAAGATAATTGTAACACGAACATAATACAACATTTCTTTTCCAAAACCAGGTAGAGAAATAGCAAAACTACCCAATAGTTCTTTTGTCTGCAAGGTGTGGGATAAAATAATGCTAGCGAAGCCTATTAGGTCCCATCAAATTAACCTGAGCATGTCACAGTGATTAATAGGAACATTATTGGATAAAGAAAAGTGATCAAGGGCACAACTTGCCTTAGACTCGAGATTCCCAGTTACCAAATTGGTATTTAGATTCTCACGACCCCACCGCTGTTCGTAGCAATACATACAAATAGACAAGAATTACATAAAAATAACAATACACGAAACATGAGAACAAGTAGCGTAAGAATATTCTACGCGCAGCTATGAGAACGTAGGCTCGAGAATCACTAAATTCGGAGTTACGTTTAAGAGGATATGATTTTCCAAAGATTTAGGTTATTAAACAATAAAAGATAAATTATATGTTAATTAATATAAATCATGTGAGCTAATTAAACTTTAATCCGAGATATGACTTGATTATAGGTTGTATTTTAGTGAGGTTATAATCATGGACAATTAACTTGATTAGTAAGATAAATGAATAATCATAGGATAAACAATATAAAAGTAAGTAATATGTTGTAAATAATGTTGTTATCGCGTAGACAAATTTAATACGAGACTAACACAACTTGAACGGACTAAATCGGAGTTAAAATGAGCAATATAGGGATTAATTGAGTTTTCGGTCATTTTTATAATTAAACCGTGCTCTAAGGGCTTATTTGCAATTCTCAGGGACTGCTACATAACCTTCTTACCGCACGGGCCGATTTTTTTGCATTCTGGCCGTTTAATGGAAATAAAATCACGTTTAGACCCTAGAAAATTCTAATCTCATTTTTGGACCCTTAGCTCGGCGCCATAGGCTATGGCGCCGAGGTAACACATCTCGGCGCCATAGGCTATGGCGCCGAGCTCTGACGTGGCGGTGGCGGTCAGGGCTGATGTGGCAGCCCGCGTGGCACCTAGCTCGGCGCCACAGATCTTGGTATCGAGCTAGGATTTAGTCGCGCGGTCAGTTTTCACCGCGATTCTCTTCTCACTGTGTTACTTCTCACCGCGTAACCTCACCGCGCCGCCTCTCCTCGTCACCGCCGCCGCGCCGCCCGAGCGCGTGCCCTGCCGCCGCGCTCCCCGAGCGCGCGCCGCCACCGGCCCGCTTCCGCGACGCCCGCCGCGCCGCCCGGCCGCTCGCGCGACGCCCCGCTCTCGCGACACCCGCCTCGCCGCCCGAGCCACCACGCCGCCCGACCCACCGCCCGAGCGACAGTCGGCTACTCCTAGGTAATGTTTTTTTTCAAATTTTAAAATAATTTATATATATTTATTTGATATTAATTGTTTAGTTAGTTTTTAGTTATTGTTTACATGTTATTTATAAGTTATTTATAATTAGTTCTCATGCCATGTGCCATTTTTAATTATTCTTTAATTTTTCGGTATTTATTTGTTATTAATGAGTTAGGTTTAGGTATTAGTTATTAGTTAGTCGTTAGTGAGTAGTCATTTATTTTGTAGCATAGTTTAGGGTTTATGGTTTACTTGTAAGGTAGTAGTTAGTGTTAATTGTTTAGCATTTATTTAGCCTAGGGTTTATTTAGTACTTTTATATGTTCAGCCATCGCGTTGAAGTTTTATCTGCAGGTTTTAGAATCCTGACCATATAGGGGAGGTGCTGCCCATTTTTTTACATGATAGTGTTAGTCAGATACCATATTTAATGGATATTGAGTTAGTAATATGTGTTTGCAATAGATGGACACCCTAGTGACACTATACCATGGAGGAAGCGTGGAGATAGATGCTTATGGGAATGTTAGTTTTGCTGGTATGAAGATCGTGACAATGATGTTCGATGAAAGACCATCTTTTGACAAGATTTTCGCTCGAGCTTGTGAGGAGATTAGTTGCAACATAAACGACCCTAGAATATCAATTCAGGGTTTGTTGTCGCATATTACATATGGAACAGTTGTCCGACGGTTGATCTCCATTGCCTCAGAAGATGATTGTGTGAGATATGTAAGAATTGTGAAGACGATAGTTCTGACCTGAATAATATTATAAAACAGAGGGGCTCTTTATAGAGTTTGCCAAGGCGAAACGGTATGTCGATCACGGTCGTCCGATTGAAGAGCGACCACCCTGATTAAAACTCAACCCAGAACCATCTTCGGCCATCGGATCGTGGATCCATGGCCTGCAAGGCTCACACGTTCTGCGCCAATCCCGATCGCCCGATCCCGATCCAACGCCCAAGGATCAACGGGCCGAAAGGGTATCCACCATATAATCGTGGCCATCGGAGTGGATCCAATGATCACGATCAAAATACTCCCATCTCTAATCCTGGCCGTTTGTTTCCAGATCGACACACTAGCGTCGTTCTTCCACCTTTAGAGCACAGGCCGGTGGTGCAGGTCCCCCCACGGTGGCGCACCACCGGAGCCCAACTAGACAACAGACAACATGTTTCTCCGGTTAACCCCCAACGCAGGAGATGCTACGGGAAAAACGGTATAAGCTTCTTACCAAGGATAAGAGCCACCACAGAAGTCTGTCCATGATGGGTAGCGGCTCGCCGACGTCGTTTGACCATCGGTGAGAAATCGCCGGTACCCTGGTTGCCTTCTTCACTCGGCTATGCGCGCCATACGCGCGACATGATCGGCCGAATGCCCACGACCATGCACAAAGAACTCAGGGGTGGTGAGCTCATGGATTGATCACAGCGGCGATCCCCGGTGAGCAGGACTAGCCGCACAGGCGCCCTGGTTCACGCTGATGGCACCGACATTTATACACGCAGGCAGATTCCGTTACGCAGATGCTCCCTCCCGCATGGGGCCCACCAAATCGCAACTGACACCGACAGATTCGGCTGAGCTCGTGGTTTCTGTTTGGGATGGCTACAGACTCGGCGTTAGTTACACAGGGGAGAAAGAGATGACAGGCCGGGTCCACATGATAGAGAGCTAACGCGTGGGACCCAATCGTCAGTGAATGGGAGCGCTGAGTTAAAAGGGAGGAGCTAGGCATGAACGCTTAAATGAGCCGAAATCGGCCCAAACGCAGGTATACTCTTCTATTCTGTTTTTATTTTCTAATATCATTTTCACTTTGAACTCAAATTTGAATTCATGTTTGAGTTTAGCACTTCAGATATAAATGCAACAAACAAATAATCCCAACATGATATATGCAATATATTTATGGTTATACCTTTTATACTAATTATTCCTTGTTTTATTTAGGTAAATGTTTCAGTTATGCAACATACAAATAATCTTGGATGTACGATGAAAGTTAAGAGTTTAATCAAAATAAATATTTATTAAAGATTTTATTTTTAAAGCATTGTTTAATATAAAGGATTATTTTAACTTCGATTTATTTATTTGGAAGCATTTCTAACTATATAGTTTATTCCAAGAGTAAGTCAAGTCATATGATTATTATTTTTTTCCATCTTCCTTAGAAAACACTTATATTCAATTCTCAAGTTTTAGTTTTTTCCCCTAAATCCCAAAGTCAGGATTTATGGTGTTACATGTCTTCTTGTAGTTGTTCACTTGCTATGATATAATCATATAGTCCTTGAGCTCTGATAGTTTTTTTCTTTTCGTTTACCTACCAGGAGACAAGTTCTTCCAGGTGTTTCATACCTTTCACATATTGTACATGTGTTCTTTGCTCATATTGTATAATATTTACTACTTCAATTTATATGCATCCAAATTTCCTACCAAATCATTGCTTGTGTCAAAGAGTATTAGGAAACTATGTATGAGATTTTTGAAATTTTCTGTATCAATTTTCACCCGTCAACATAGAGCTGCTTGCACGCATGTGTGATGTGTGCTTGTCCATTCATCCAATGTGTAGTAGTTAGTAGTTCATGCAAATACTAACTGACACCTCTCTGTTTGTTGAATTTTAGATCTTGCTGAGCAATTCAGTCTCCAACCAATAACTATACAAATCACTTGGCTCTTGTGTGGGCTTTTCTTCTTGTTGCAGGTAACCACATACCATTTTTTGTTGTTAAATTAAGCAAGTAACGACTGTAGCCATCCAGTAACTCATAGCTCCATCTCTTGTTAAAGCAAGTAACGACTATGCAGCATGCTGAGTTAAATCCCGAACCCCCGAACCTGAAATGTGTTAGGCATAGCGGCTCTTTTTTTGTTCAGTACACGCCCTAGGTTACTGCTTAGGTTTGCCTTTTAGGTCAAGTATGTTTCTCTGACGCCCTAGGTGTGTGGTGGATTAGATGTAAATATTGAGCTGCTACTTTCAGGTCTTACTGACTGTGCCTTTTCTCTGGTGCAATATGTTTATCTGTGTAATTGATTTGTTTGCAGGTTCAAGGACATTTTACAGGAGATGTATGAAGCTGGTTGGAAAACCAAATTTGAAGCTGCTGGCATATGGTATAGTTTCAAATTCCATCTTCTTTGTAACAAGGTATGAGTCCCAAGGCCTTTGTTGTCATTTGGACTTTTATGCTTTTAGGTATGAGCACCAGTGCACCATCTTATTGGTGCAGGATGCCCTGAGGTCTATAGGAGATGAAAGGGAGGTGTTGGGGGCCTTCGTCTTCCGAAAGTCCTCAAAAACATGATTTAACAATGTTTCTAAAGTATGATACATAAAAAGGTACCTTCGGACTTGGATCAGAACCACAATCTGAAGAAGTACAAAGAATACAAAGGTTGACGTAGAGCCGAAGCTGTGCGCAGGAGAGCTTCGACATGGTAGCAGAAAGGGAACCAACTTAAAAGGGAAAAGACTATTTAGACCTCGATGGATTACTATAGAGTCATTAGCAAATGTAAAGGGCATGAGTGTAATTGTACATGGGCTGCGTCCCGTGCCTATAAATATATGAACAGTGCTCCCGTACTGTTCACGCTGACTTGGCATTTTGCTTTTGCGTCACACTTGTACCCTTACCTTCTTTCGAGCCGAAGGTACATTTGTAATTTGATATCATTTCTATTTTTCTATAGTAATTAAATAGAAATGAGTTGATATATAATTGTTCATGTTATCTTTTACATTTCATATGATTCTTTCTTTATTATTATATGTTGCATCGATGAAGGTATGTCCTTCATAACCTCCGTCCGAAGATGATTATATCCTAAGGGAAATAATGTCTTGAAGGACGAAGGGCCTTAACGTTTAACATTTTTTGTGTTGCCTTGTTCTTAACTCATAGCATTTGAGAACAAGTCCCCAACATTGGCGCCCACCTCCGGTGAACTCTTTTCGACCACCTTCCGCAAGCACTGACCTTCGTCATGCCACCGAAGAAAGCTTTAGCGACAGGAGCTGCCGCTCTGCAGCCGCTGGACCCGAACCAGGAGACCCTTTCTCTTTGAGAGGCCCGAAGGCAGAAGAGGAAGGCCACTAGTCCAACACCCCAGGAGGACGAGTTGGATCAAGAAATCAGAAACATGGAAATGCTTCATCAACAAGTACAGAGGAAAAATGAGAAGATGGCTCGTCTAGCCGACCTTCAAAGGCAGATTGATGAAGCCACTGAAGAAGTACGTCATCTTGCTCAAGATGAACAAGAACGAAGGGCCCAACACAGGGAGCTTCATCAAGAAGGCTTGTTCGATGATGATGGATGGTATGATGATTTTAATCATGGTACCTTTACTTTTGACGATGCTTCTCCCTTGGCAGCAGAACTGCAGGCTATCCCATGACCCTCATCGTATAAGCCACCTCAGCTTCCGATGTATGATGGGCATTCAGACCCGAAGCAGTTTTTTATGAGCTATGAAGCAACTATATCCTCATACGGAGGCAATGCAGCTGTCATGGCCAAGTCTTTCGTCATGGCAGTTAAGAATGTGGCCCAAACGTGGTATTCCTCTCTTTGGCCAGGAACTATTACTTCATGGCAGAAGCTCAAGGATATGCTGGTAACAAGTTTCCAGGGCTTTCAGACGAAGCCAGTTACAACTCAGGCTTTGTTTCAATGCACGCAAGACCACGAGGAGTATCTCCAAGCATATGTCCGAAGGTTCTTGCGCCTGAGAGCACAAGCGCCTACAGTGCCCAATGAAATTGTCATTGAGGCCATGATCAAGGGGCTTCGTCCAGGACCTACTGCCCAATATTTTGCTAGAAAGCCTCCACAGACTTTGGAGAAGCTGCTCCAAAAGATGGATGAATACATCTGTGCTGACAATGATTTTCGCCAAAGAAGGGAGGAAGCCTACAGGTTCTCTGAGATGACCAGGGGCTTTGGAGGTAGAATCCACCCAAGGCATGTCAGGTCAATTCACTCCACCCAGAGTGACGACAGAGGAAGTCAACAACAGAGGCCACAATACTCCTCACAAGCTTCGGGGCAGCAACAAAGCTATCTTCGGCCGCCAGCTCCAAGAGGCAGAGGCGCCAGGGGCTTCGGAGGAAGGTTTGGGGATCAACCTAGAAAAATTTATTGCCTATTCTGCGGTGAGGACAAGGGCCATACTACAAGGATGTGCCATGTCACCATTCAGAAACAGAAGGAAATAGCAGAAGCTGCAGCTCAGCAGAACCAGCCGAAGCAGGTCATGCATACTGCTTCGTATCACTCACCCTACATACCAGAGTATGTAGGTAACCATCCTGCAGCATCTGTTACTTCGGCTAGTCAGCCATAGGCATCCTGGCCACAGCCTCCACCTCCGCCACCACTACAACCTGCATATTCACGCGGCCAACAGCCAGAAGGGAGTCAACAGACCCATCAGCAGAGAGACTTCAGGGAGGTGTCCGAAGCTCGCACAGTCAATAGTACTGTGCCAGAATCGAAGCATATCTATTAAGAGATATCCTACCCCTGAAACAGTTTTTACATTCATTGTCAGTTTCTTTCTTACTAAGGAACAATTGTTGAAAACCTAGTTTTCTTGTCGTTTTCAATTCCTTGTAATAGCTTCGTTTTTGCCATAGTGAAAATATATCTTCTCCACAGACTTACGGAGTCCAAAAAGTCGCCGAAGCACAAAAAGTCATTCCTAAGAGTCACAAGTATCTCCGAAGCTACAAAAAGTCATTCTACGGAACGCAGCGTAAGTTTGCCGAAGCTACAAAAAGTCGTTCCTAAGGGAGCGCAGTGTAAGTTTTCTGCTCAAAAGTCGTTACAAAGGGAATGCAGAGCCAAATACCGCCGAAATATAAGGCGAAGCGCAAAAAGTCAACGCGAATACCGCCGAAATAGAAGACGAAGAAGTTCAAAAGACGTTCCTAAGGGAATGCAGAACTTACAGCGAAAAGTCAGCGCTGATACACCGAAAAATAAGCGGTGAAGCCGAAAAATAAACGGCAAAGAGATTGTGTATTCCAATATGGGGATGTGAGTGTGTGTCTTCGGCACAAAGTATCATTTTGCATAGCATAACATCATCACATCATTTCGCATAACATAACATCATACATCATATCACATCAATGGCACAAGAAGGGAATACAATGTTGACCTTCGGAGAATGTTTCAAAAAAGTGAAATTGTGCTAAGGCACAAAATAAGTTTTGAAGAAATATAATTTTATCAGCTATGATGTGGAGGAAAAAGTTTATTGTTGACGAAGCATCAGTGTTTTGGCGACGCCTGGAGCATTTTTTATGAAGCACTCTGATATGGAGGAAGAAAGTTTATTACCGACGAAGCATTAATTGGAGGGTTTTCATGAAGCATAAAAGTTCTTTACGAAGCATGAAAAAAAGGGAAGGTGTTTTTTCGCCGAAGGCTCAAAAACGGTATGTACATAAAAGTTTCATGCATCGCAAAGAAATGAATTGCAAAGCCATTTATACATCACATCAAGAACCCATGAGCACCAAATATTACAAGCATAGTCCAGCAAATGTTACATTAATATTCTAGCAATATTTTTACAATATCTACTCTTCTTTCAAAACTTTGTCTGCAGCTTCGGTCAGCAGTTGAGTAACGACTTCGTCCATAATGGTTTCGGCCATCTTAATAATTTCTGCTGATTCTTTTGCCTCTGGATCGACCAATGACTCGAAGGGCTCTAGGGGAGGAGATAGTTCGGCTGCGGTAGAAAACGTAAATAAGTTCGAAGTCACAAAAATAAACAATAAAGTTAAAAGCTATTAAGCAATACCTATCCGCCTTTCGAGTTTCGCGGCTTTTTCAGCTGCCTTCGTTGCTTCCCTAGCATCATGAGTATCTTTTTTGCTCTTCTTTATTATTTCGTGGGCCATCCCTCAACCGCCATTCTCCCAGATGTCAGTAAAGAATTTTCCACCAACTAAGATTGCTTCGACCGAGGGGTCCTTCGTATCATCAATAAATAAAGCAGCTTCGGCTTGCGCCAAAGTTTTCACATGTTCGCAACCTGCCTTCTCCAAAATAGCTGCAATTCCCCTTGTGCCAGAGAAGGCACATACGTCCCCACGGTCATTTAAAATCTCCTCAAATGCTTCGGCATCGCTGCTGATCCATTCAATTGGACCTTCGGGATCGCCCCGTACAAAGTTGTCTTCACTTGAATATGCGCCAACATTGGCGAAGCTAGTTTTTATCTTTTTTACACATTCTATAGATTTTTCATAACATCTTTCTTTTGAGGAGCGAAGTTCTACAACTATTTTTCCAATAATTTTTTCAGTAATCACTGGCGTCTCGGTCAGCTTCGGCAATAGCACATTTCAATTTAGCTTCGGCCAGTTGCTTTTGAAGGGTTTCGATTTCGCCCCTTTGGATTTTAGATTGGGTCTTGTAGTTAGCTTCATCCCCCTTTATCTTATCCACCAGAGTAAGTAGAATTTTATCTTTTTCCAAAGCTTCGTTCCTCAGCTTAATAACCTCTGTTCGAAGATTGTTGAGAGCAATAGTGCAACTCTCGTCTTCGACATTCTTCTGCGCCCTTAAGGCGTCGCTAAGTATTAAACCCTATATGAAAAGAATGAACGAGTTAATATAAGAGCAAAAGAATAATTCAGAATTAGTAAACTTCCAAATATACAATTTTTGTACCTTCAGACTGTTATATGCGAGGCTATCTGCAAGACTGTCCTTCGTCATGGCGCAGAGGCCAGCTTCAAGCTTCGGGAACCCCATACTTCTGGCCATCTCCCGGCAGACAGATAATTCTTTGTTGTCTGGGAGACAGTATAAGAAGTCATCTTCGTCTGTGCCATTGAACACTAAGGCCCCCTTCGGATACTTCAGTTCTCGGGCATAGTGTTTAGCTTCAAAAATCTCTTTTTCAGATAACCTTTTCCCCGAAGCATGTTGTATAATATAATCAAGAGCTTCGGAGGGCGCTTCGGGAGTAGGAGTGCCAACTTTTTCAGGCAGAATTTGTTCTACAACTTCTTTTCCACTGCCTTTTCTCTGGTTTCCAAGGATTTCTCCTTGGCGGGCTCTGAAGGCCCAACCTCGGTGTTGGCCTGGCTCTTTGTAGCTTCGGCTTCGGTCAGCCTTGTATCAGTCTGCGTTTTTGAAGCCTCGGCAGTTTACCCTGGAGTAGAGCTTGAAATTTTTATCGTCTCCAGCACATCCAGTACACTGGCCATCCTTTTCCTCTTGGGGTCACTGTAAGACCTTTTTGTGCCTTCGGCACTATCACTTCTGTAGAAGGGCTTAGAACTTCTAATATTTTGGTCCCCTCAACTCCTGTCTCTTCAATATTATCGGCCTTCAGCTCAGCTAGTTCGGCTAAGGATGTCTTCGGCATTGCCGTTGGCTCTTCAATCCTCTGCGTAAGCGCAGGTTCTTTGGCTTCGGTAGCCGAAGAAGTCTTACCACCAAATTCAGGCACTGTGGCCGGTTCAATATAGCGCGGTCGGTGAGTAAGAACCTTCACCTTTTTCCTCTTCGGCGCGGGCTCGCTTGGAGCAGTTGAAGCAACATCCTTCCCAGAAGTTGCACTCTTTCTCTTCTGCCCCCGTGGTGGGTAGCGGTAGTCAGGGTACATAAATCCAATAGCATCAAAAACTCTATTTAGCCTCTTCTTTTTCGGCTCCCGAAGGCCGCAGATAGTGCGTTATCTTTAGATTTGGAGTAGACTCCAAGTAGTTCATCACTGGTGTTTTCAACACACTTCAGCCAGTCGTCGTCTGGTTCGATAAATTGGTCTCTAAACCTGAAGGTATATTTTAATCGAACCAAACCACCTTCGTTAGGGTTGCTGATGGTCTCTTTTGGCATCTCCCAGTTGTCTATCAGTGGCCATATTCTGTAGGCCACGTTCTCTTGGACTAAGTCCCTTGTCCCAATAAATGCGCAGACTGTGCTGAAGTCCCTTTGGCACGCTTCGGCTTCCTCATCAATCTCTACCTTCGGCTTTCGAAGCCCGAAGCGCGACTAGATGGGGCGCATGATGATTTCTTTAATATCCTCTCTTGCTTTTAAATCATTCTTCACATAGAACCATTCTTTCATCCAGTCTCCGGACCATCTCTTCTGAAAGGTTGGCACTGGGCAGCTTGAGCCTGAACGAGTCACGAAGCTATAGCAACCAAAATTGTTATGATACTGTTCCTTACCCCAAGGCTTCATTCATAGCACAATTCATGCATGCTGCAAAAGCATTTTGCACTTGGCTCCAAATCTTGACTCCTCATGGCCCAGACGAAGATCCTCATTCTGATAATTGCTTCGGGGGTAATCTGGTGAAGGAAAACCTCATATATCTTTAGAACTTCAACCAAAAATCTGCTTAAGGGGAACCAAAGCCCAGCCTTGAAGAAGCTTCGATAGATTACGACTTCATTCTCTTCAGGAACGGGAACAGTCCTGTCTCCGTTGTCAGCTCTCACAATAGATATGTCTCAAAAATACCTTCCTCTCATGTTATCAAGATGACTTTGTCTGATAGTCGATTTCCCGAAGACTGCGTGACTTGGTCGCCAGGGCCGATCTTCAGAGTCTTCGCCCCCACTTTCCGCATCATAACTATCGCTGTCATCGGTATCTTCAGATAAGCCTTCTAGAATTTCTTTTGTAATCTTTTCTGTATTGGTCTTTGCAATTGACTCAATGAATCCAGCAGTCTTTTCCTCAAGAAGTTTCTCCTCTTCGGTTAGCTTCATTTCAGCAACTGTCTTCTTGTCTTTAGACATTTTCTCTTCGGAAATGGTGAAAATGTGTTCTTACAGCCGAAGCTTAGAAAAATCTAAAAAACCAAGCAAGCGTTGGCAGGCAAGAGCTAAGAAATTAACTAAACAAAACAAGCGGCAAGTAGCGTAGCAAATGTGCTCGGGGTGAGTTCTTATTTATATGCCCAGCGCGCTCCAGGTCGGAGGGCCCCGTCTGTCATTGACTGTTGCTATTCTAGCAAAGGGAAGGTGTTTTTTCGGACCTTTGGCTTAGGGCCTTCGTCCATATCGCAATCTGAATTCATTATTCTAACAAATTAACCTTGCGAGGGGCTATTGTTGGGGGCCTTCGTCTTCCGAAGGTCCTCAAAAACATGATTTAACAATATTTCTAGAGTATGATACATAAACAGGTACCTTCGGACTCGGATCAGAACCACAATCTGAAAAAGTACAAAGAATACGAAGGTTGGCGTAGAGCCGAAGCTGTGCGCAGGAGAGCTTCGGCATGGTAGCAGAAAGGGGAACCGACTTAAAAGGGAAAAGGCTATTTAGACCTCGATGGATTACTATAGAGTCATTAGCAAATGTAAAGGGCATGAGTATAATTGTACATGGGCTGCGTCCCGTGCCTATAAATAGATGGACAGTGCTCCCGTACTGTTCACGCTGACTTGGCATTTTGCTTTTGCGTCACACTTGTACCCTTACCTTCTTTCGAGCCGAAGGTACATTTGTAATTTGATATCATTTCTATTTTTCCATAGTAATAAAATAGAAATGAGTTGATATATAATTGTTCATGTTATCTTTTACATTTCATATGATTCTTTCTTCATTATTATATGTTGCATCGATGAAGGTATGTCCTTCATAACCTCCGTCCGAAGATCATTATATCCTAAGGGAAATAATGCCTCGAAGGACGAAGGGCCTTAACGTTTAACATTTTTTGTGTTGCCTTGTTCTTAACTCATAGCATTTGAGAACAAGTCCCCAACATGAGGCAAGTATGGCTGTGGAATCTTTGTGGAATGGACTTTTAGAAGATCTGAATAGGACAAAATTGGAAGACAAATGCCTTAGTGACCATGTATTAACTAACGCCTTTTTGTGAATCCCCCTTTCATAAATAAAGTCACTTTGAATTATTATTTTATCGACAATGCAATCCTCATTTTCTATTGTTTACTCTTTGTCTGTTCATTGTTATCCTTAGATTAAGATGATTCAGGACATAAATAAGAGGCTTCAAGAATATAACACAAGCTTGCAACAATACAATTTCGACATCCAATCTGATGCAACCAAGAATGCTGAAACAATAGCAAAGCTGCAAAAGACAAAGAATACTACGTTTGAGACAATGAATGGTCTGAAAGATCATGCTAATTCAGTAAAAGTGTAAGGTAAGATCTCTGTTGCAACAATACAAGGTTAGTTTGTTTTATTTTTTTTATCTTGCCTTGTCGTGATCTAGATGCGGTGTCAAGTGAGTAAGGATTGGGTCGTCGCTTCCTTAGTGGCGCGCTACATTAGCGCCTAGGTGTAGTGACAAATGTGCAAGGGTCTTCGCATCTGTCTCAACGGGTGCGAGGGGTAAGGAAGCTAGTTGAGCCGACTAGGATTTGTGTTGGTAGTTGAAACATAGGGTCCCTTACAGGTAAGCTAAGAGAGTTAGTCGATGCAGCGAGAAGGAGGCGTGTAAGTATCCTATGTGTCCAGGAGACAAAATGGAAAGGGCAAAAGGCGAAGGAGGTGGATAACACTGGTTTCAAACTTTGGTACTCAGGAATAGTGGCAAACAAAAATGGAGTAGGTATCCTGATTGATAAGACCCTCAAGGATGGAGTGGTAGACATCAAAAGGCAGGGAGATAGGATTATCCTAGTCAAACTAGTTTTAGGGGATGTAGTCTTGAACATTATAAGTGCATATGCCCCTTAGGTTGTCTCAGTGAGAGCGAAAAGAGGAAGTTCTAGGAAGACTTAGATAGCATGGTCAGAGCGGTACCCACTAATGAGAAGCTTTTCATAGGAGGAGATCTCAATGGTCATGTAGGTTCAACAAATGTAGGTTATGAGATGGCCTATGGAGGTTTCAGGTATGGTCATAGGAATCAAGAAGGAGAGGATATTTTGGACTTTGTTAGAGCCAACAACCTAGTGATAGACAACACTTTCTTTAGAAAGAGAGATTCACATTTGGTGACTTTTAGCGGTGGCCATCGTTCTTGCCAGATCGACTTCGTGCTCACAAGGAGAGAAGATAAACAAGCTTGTTTGGATTGTAAGGTGATACCTGGAGAGAGTGTTGTGCCCCAACATAATCTTGTGGTGGATGTCTTCCGTTTTCGAATTAGTATCCATAGGGTTAAACAAGCCAAAATTGCGAGGACAAAGTGGTGGAAACTCAAAGGGGAGACATCCGAAGTTTTTAGGGAAAGAGTTTTCGTGGAGGGCGCTTGGTCTGAAGAAGAAGATGCAAACATCATGTGGGTGAAGATGGCAACTTGTATTAGGAAGGTGGCGTCAGAGGTGTTTGGAGTGACCAAAGGGAGCAGCGGCGAATCTAAGGATACTTGGTGGGGACCGAGGATGTTCAAAAGGCAATAAAGGAGAAGAAAAATGTTATAGGAGCTTGTTCCATGATAGGAGCGCGATCAACATAGAGAGGTATAAGGTGGCAAAGAAGAATGCAAAGCGAGCTGTGAGTGAGGCAAAGGATCGAGCCTATGATGATCTTTATCGAAGACTAAGTATAAAGGAAGGGGAGAAAGATGTCTATAAGATAGCTAGGATTCGGGAAAGGAAGACGAGGGACCTCAACCAAGTTAAATGCATTAAGGATTAGATGGATCAACTCTTGGTGAAAGGACAAGACATCAAACAGAGGTGACAGAGTTGTTTTGACAATTTTTTCAATGGTGAGAACGACACTATGGACATCCAATTGGATGACTCCTTCGATGATTTAAATAGATGCTTTGTACGAAGGATCCAAGAATCAGAGGTCAAAGAAACTTTAAATAGGATGAAAGGGGTAAGGCGATGGGCCCGGATGGTATCCCAATAGAGGTGTGGAAATGCCTTGGGGATAGTGCTATCGTTTGGCTAACCAAGTTGTTCAACCATATTTTGCGATCAAACATGATGCCCGATGAGTGGAGGAGGAGTACATTAGTACCAATCTTCAAGAACAAGGGAGATATTCAAAGTTGTACCAACAATCGAGGGATTAAGCTCATGAGCCACACTATGAAGCTATGGGAGAGAGTTATTGAGCATCGCCTGAGAGGAATGACGCATACCACCATGAACTAATTTGGATTCATGCTTGGAAGGTCAACCATAGAAGAAATTTTCTTAATAAGGAAGGTCATGGAGCGATATAAGGAGCAGAAGAAGGACTTGCACATGGTTTTTATCGACTTGGAAAAAGGCCTATGATAAAATACCTAGCAATATCATGTGGTGGGCATTGGATAAGCATAAAGTCCCAACAAAGTATGTTACGCTCATCAAGGACATGTATGACAAGGTTGTGACTAGCGTCCGAACAACTAACAGTGATACAAATGTTTTCCCGATTAACATAGGACTACATCAAGGTTCAACTTTGAGCCCCTATCTATTTGCCTTAGTGATAGATGAGGTCACGAGGGATATACAAGGAGATATCCCTTGGTGTATGCTTTTCGCTGACGATGTAGTTCTAGTAGATGAAATCCGGGAAGGAGTAAATAGAAAGCTCGAGTTATGGTGTCAGACCCTAGAGTCAAAAGGATTTAGAATTAGCAGGACCAAAACCGAATATATGAGATGTGACTTTGGTACTACAACTAGTGAGGATGGAGATGTAAGTTTGGGAGGCCAGGTAGTACCAAAGAAGGACACCTTCCGTTATTTAGGATCGATGCTACAGAGAGATGGTGATATTGATGAAGATGTTAGCCATTGAATCAAAGCGGGTGGATGAAATGGCGACAAGCATCGGGAGTTTTATACGACAAGAGAGTGCCACATAAGTTGAAAGGCAAGTTGTACAGGACATCGATTAGGCCTGCTATGTTATATGCGGCTGAGTGTTGGCCTACTAAGAGATGACATATCCAACAACTAAGTGTCGCAGAGATGCGTATGTTGCGTTGGATATGTGGGCACACAAGATTGGACCGAGTGAGAAACGATGACATACACGATTGGCTAGGAGTAGCACCAATTGAAGAAAAGCTTATTCAACACCGGTTGAGATGGTTTGGGCATGTCCACCGGTGACCCCAAAAGGCACGTTGCATAGAGACATCATAAGATGGGACAATAATGTGAAGAGAGGTAGAGGTCGACCAAACTTAACATGGGAGGAGGCAATCAAAAGGGACTTGAAGGTATGGAATATCCTAATGGAGTTGTGTTTGGATAGAAGTGCTTGGAAAGAACCTATCCACGTGCCCAAACCGTGATTAGGCCTTTTTCCTTTTAGTGCTCTCAAAACTTTTTCCGCTCCCCTTTCCCTCTTTCTCCTTTTGGTGACATCTTGTTGGGTTTCAACTCTAGCCTACCTCAACTTGCTTGGGACTTAAAGGCTATGTTGTTGTTGTTGTTGCCTTTCAGCATTTTGTGGGAACCTAACATCTCATTTTTTTCATTGTTTTCAGCAAGGGCACTTTCCAAAGTTCCATTGTGAATGTGAAATTGGAGTAGAATCAAATAATATCTTTGGTATCCTTGTACGCAATTGGAGGACGAGCGAAGAATTGCATCTGTGGGAGCAATTCAATTACCACAAATGAGGTTAGCATTTTCTTCTCTCAAATTTTGTCATAGTTGTGTTTTTTGTTCTAGCTTCTAGGCCTTGTCAAGGAAGGCTGAGAAGACAAGCATTCAGAAATATATTTTGTCACAAGCAAAAAGCTACTTTAAACGCTAGAAGGCAAGTGATTCTCAACTTCCTCTTTTTTTCTTAAACGCGCAGGAGAGCTGCGCATCATTAAATTAAGAGAAGAAAACAGTCCAAAATGGACCAAAGTACAATGCCAAAATAGGCAAAACACAAAACACAAAACCACCAACTCCTGCTGCGCACAGAACTGCAGCCTTCATATATGCGCCTGGAAACAGCAGCACGCAATAGGAGATCGAACAACAAAAAGTGCCAGCAGACCACACACACCTGCTCTTCACTAATCACCCAAAAGAACCCTTGACCTTAAAATTCCAGCACCAGGAACCAAAGCCTCAAGATGCCTGGCATCGGCAAGCCTCCAGTACTCAACTTCATCCAAAAAAATTGCCTTTATGCCATTGAAGGACTGACACCATCAAAAACCACCTTATTACGATGCAGCCATAAACACCACGCCCCCAAGATGATGATACTGTTAAAGCCTCTTCTTTTGAATTTGTGCACTTGCTTACTTACTTTCGCCCACCAGTCAGCAAAAGTGGACTCATTAGAAGTAGATCAACACATAACCAAGAGACTCTAAGTCATGTCTCATGCTTTGTTCTGTAGATAAAACCATCAATAACACACACCAATAGTCAAAATAACACACGTAGATATATATAGTTAACCAAAGCTTACAAAAGAAAATGTACATTGGACTGCTAGTGAGATTTTTTTTGGACGAGTGACATTTTCTATTGATTGGCAAGGCACGATTGTGTAAGTTTCAGAAGTGTAAGCTGTGAGATGGCACAATGGTGGAATCTCCACATGTGTCCTGTAGATCAACCTGTGTGGGAGCTAACACTGTGGGAGCCAAAGTTCCAGTGAATGTTTTGAAGCAAGAACTAATTGAGTGTTAAAAGAGCTTAGGTCAGTTTAAGGATGTTGGTTGTGTCAGGGCTACTTTTAGAATCACATGTTAGGTGTTTGATTTTATCGCCAGTTTATATTCCTGCATTCTCACATCTGTTGTCATCAAGTTCTAGGAAGGAGTTTTCTTTGTGTAACATCAATACTTTGGTCAAAATGACAGATGAGCCTTCGGAAAAAAGATTCATCTTTCTTTTCTGAGATACTTCATCATGATCCGGATGAGAAAAGCCACAACTATTGGACAGTACCTGATAGCAATCTTTTCAAAGTTCGTAGAAAGAATTTCCCAAATGACTAATCAAAGGTCTAAATTTTCCAGTTTGCATTTCATTGCTTGTGAAGTATGTCGGATAATATAAACAATCTTAACAAACTAATATCTAAGTTACATATACATGTTCCAAGTTATCTCATGGAGCTTGCAGCCATTGATTGGTTTAAGGACACAAGGCCTATGAATAATGTGGGCAGACAAAAAAATTGTGATGCTCAGGTAACCAATACACCAGTCTAATTGCTTCTCTTATTCCTATATCGCAGTTGTTTTTTTGTTTAACTTTGAATTTGCACTATTTCACGACAATAATGATTCAGCTACAACATAATAGTAGATAACATTGATTTTTTTTATCAAGGAGCTAGGATCAACAAAAAAAAACTTTGGATTTTATTGACGCTTTTTTCTTTTACTTCTATTATAGGTTGCTGCTGAGAAAGGGATGCACACATTTATTGTCAACTTATAGGTAAGTCGCCATTCCATAAAACTGATTTGAACCTTTATCTATCAATTTGATTTTTTGGTGAATTTATCCTCCTGTAGATTCCTGGATCAACTCACTATAGCATGGTCTTGTATTTCGTCACAAGTTCCTTGAAAAGGGATCATTACTGCAGTGCTTCTTTGATGGCGATGATGACTTCCGTAACAACAGGTTGAAGCTCATACCATCTGTTCCAAGGGTCTTTTTTTCACCCAATATCTATGTACCATGTTAACAGTTTTGTGCCCTTCACTTTGACTTCAGAAAAACTTTAGGACTCATGGATAGTGCGACAGAGTGTTGGCAACACCCCTTTTTGCTGGGAAAGGCTATGGATATGCAACATCTATGGGAGAGGTTAGTTTAGAAAAAAATGCTATATTTCCCTGATATTGTTCTGAAATCTCGATTGGTAATCTCAGAATGTTATGAAAAGTTCATTTTATCTATGGCTAGCAGGTTGTTCGCCTTACTGAGATAGAAACTAAGCATACCATTTGTCATGGCAATTCATCCCTCATTTCATTAAGGGTTAGTTTGGGAGTCCAAAACCCGGAGGGGATTAGAATGGCTAAAATACCTTTTTTATACAAAATTGAATAAGGAAGGGATTTTAGCCCCTGCAATCCTCTCCGGTTTTGTGGTTCCTAAACTAGCCCTAATTGATGAAATAATCGAAGGGGATTTTGTGGTGTGAGCTGACCGTAAAGTATCTATGCTGCATTTCCACCGGGACAAAGTAAACTGAAATCCACTCTCTCCATTCTCATTGGTAATATTGCAACACACACTCTTTTGCCTTCACTTTCTTCTTCCAACCATGTAACAGCGTGCACATGGGGGGTTACTGCATCTTTTTTCTTGCTCCTTTCTTCTCTTGTAAATGGAACGCCGTCTTCTCAGAGCGTTGCCTTAGGTGTCTCCTGGCCTAGCCATTTTTCTAGCGTGTAATGCCATGTTGAAGAATTTGGGACGGACGAGAAAGATGCATGACCTGGTTTTTGTTGTGCATCATTTCAGGAATCAACATCTTAGACAAGGTTGATGGAGTACACTTATATTAAGCATATAGCTCATGCTAACACTGCGATCCCGACAAAGGCACCAACGTTGGCATCAATGCTGAAAAAGAAAGTTACTGTTTGAATAAATCCTAGCTGCTAACTATAGAAGGCAGATGCCCTTAGCGCCATTAGAAGAAGGTCTGCCCAGATTACGGCATACCCCAGGTGATTGGGATGGCAATCATCGAGCACGATTATGCCGGGATTGGGTAACCATGTATAGCTGCGTATGTTCTCTTTAAATAGCAATAGCAAAACAACAGAAGCAAGCAAGTCGCTCTGCTTCACCAAAATACATCTCGTGTGTCTGTCTTCATCGTACGGGACTCTGTCATTTGGTACCAGAGCCTATTCTCCGCCGTCGCCATGTCGTCCCGACCACCATCCAAGGTGAAGCCAACGGACGACCTCGACGGGGAGCAGAAGGTCAAGCACTCGCGATCGCCGTCGCGACGCCGTGGCCGCTCACACAGCCGCCGCCGCTCCGGCTCACGCGTCGTCGAGCGCGTCATCGAGCGCCCGTCCGCGAACGTCGCGTGGCCGATGCTCACGCGGATGAATTACTCCGAGTGGGCGCTCGTAATGCAAGTCAACTATCAGACACTCCGTGTCTGGGACGTCGTCGAGCACGGCATTGATGACAACGACGATGAAGACGAGTACCAGCAGGACCGTCAGGCCATGGCCGGCCTCCTGCGCTCGGTACCATCTGAGATGTGGGCAACACTCGGCCGCAAGGAGACCGTCAAGGAGGCATGGGACGCAGTCAAGGTGCTCCGGATCGGTGACGATCGCGCGCGCGATGCCAGCGCGCAGCAACTGCGCCGCGAGTTCGGCGCAATCGCCTTCAAGGAAGGCGAGACCGTCTCCGAGTTCGGCATCCGCATCTCGACGCCTCGCCGCCAACCTCCGCACCCTCGGCGACAACATCACGGACGCCGAGGTAGTGAAAAAACTTCTGCAGGTTGTCCCGGATCGGCTCTCGCAAGCCGCCGTCTCCCTCGAAATGTTCCTCGATCTGAACAAGGTGTCGATCGAGGAGGTCATCGGGAGGCTACGCGTCTTCGAGGAACGCGGCAAGCCGAAGGAGGTCACGAACGCCTTGGGGCGCCTGATGCTCTGTGAGGAAGACTGGGAGGCACGCTGCAAGGCCCGACGTGAGCAGAAGAGCTCTGGTGGCAGCGGCGGCTCCAGCAGCCGCGGGAAGCGCCAAAGCCGAGGACGTGGTCGCGGCGACGCAAGATCCACGATGGCCAGAACGCTGGTGCCAGGAACGCGGGCGGTGGAAAGCCGCCACCTGGCACGGCCTGCCACAACTGCGGCAAGGAAGGGCACTGGGCCCGAGACTGCCGCGGGAAGAAGAAGAAGGGTGCGGCACACGTTGCGCAGGCCAAAGAAGATGACGAGCGCGCGCTGATGTACATCGCTGCAGACACGGAGGTAATCAGGCCACCCGTGTCATGCTGCCACTCTGTTTCACCGGCGTTTGCAGCTGAGACGCAGGAGCAGGTCCACATCATCGAACCCAAGGTACTCCTTCACCTCAGCCAGGAGCAGGAGGAGGAGGCTGTGATGCTTCACCGCTGG
Source organism: Zea mays (assembly GCF_902167145.1). Taxonomy (NCBI): domain Eukaryota; kingdom Viridiplantae; phylum Streptophyta; class Magnoliopsida; order Poales; family Poaceae; genus Zea; species Zea mays. The sequence continues at coordinate 57,557,480 of NC_050098.1, read as the reverse complement.
GTACTTGACACCAGGGCGACGAACCACATGACGGGCTCGCGCAACGTCTTCGCTGAGCTGGACTCCGGCGTAACGGGCACCGTCAAGTTCGGAGATGGGTCCCTGGTGGATATCCAGGGCAAGGGCACGGTGTTGTTTGCCTGCAAATCCGGCGAACACCATCGGCTCGACGGCGTCTACTACATCCCGCGGCTCACCACCAGCATTGTCAGCCTCGGCCAAATGGACGAGGACGGATTCAAGATCGACATCGAAGCAGGCGTCCTACGCTTGTACGATCTGCAGCGACAACTACTGGCAAAGGTGCACCGAACACCTAGCCGACTCTACCTCCTCGACATGAACATAGCTGCTCCGGTGTGCTTCACCGCGCGGGTCAGCGACGTGGCGTGGCGCTGGCATGAGCGCTATGGCCACCTCAATTTCCGGGCGCTGCGCAAGCTCGGGCGCGCAGACATGGTGCGAGGACTCCCGCCGATCGACCATGTGGACCAAGTCTGTGAGGACTGCGTCCTGGCAAAACAGAAACGGACACCGTTCCCGCAGGCTGCCAAGTACCGAGCTCAGGAGGAGCTCGAACTGGTCCATGGCGATCTGTGCGGCCCGATCTCGCCACCAACACCTGCGGGGAACCTCTACTTCCTGCTACTTGTCGATGACATGAGTCGATATATGTGGCTCACGCTGCTGCGCTCAAAGGCGGATGCAGCGGCGGCGATTATGACATTCCAGGCGCGCGTCGAACGCGAAACCGGCAAGAAACTGAAGGTCCTCCGTACTGACAATGGAGGAGAATTCACCTCTGTACAGTTTGGAGAATATTGTGCAGGTGAAGGCATCCAGCGCCATCATTCGGCGCCATACTCGCCGCAGCAAAACGGCGTTGTAGAACGCCGGAACCAGATGGTCGTGAACACGGCAAGGAGCATCCTGCGCGCGCGGGGCATGCCAGGCTATTTCTGGGGAGAGGCAGTGCACACTGCTGTGTTTCTCCTCAACCGATCGCCTACAAATGCACTTGACGGCATGACTCCGTTCCAGGCTTGGTATGGCAAGAAACCTCCCGTGCATTTCCTCAAGGTGTTCGGATGCATTGCCTACGTCAAGCACCTCCGCCCGCACCAAGGCAAGCTGGATGATCGTGGAGTCACGGCGGTCTTCATTGGCTATGAAGCAGGAAGCAAGGCATACCGCTTCTATGATCCCATCCGTACCCGTGTGATCGTCTCCCGTGATGCTGTGTTTGATGAGCACGCACGCTGGGACTGGGAGGGTGCCTCCACGGATGTCAGCCTGGACCCGTTCACCATCGAACAGGAGTACGAACTCCAGCATCGTACTACGGCTGTACCACCGTCGACTGTGACATCACCTGCGCCTTCAACACCATCCACTGGCCCGACGTTGCCTATGCTTGCTACATCGCCTGTACCTGCTACGTCTCCACCGATCAACACTCCGGTGCCAGCAACACCTGCTGCTGGGACGCATGTTGAGTTCGTGACGCCGCTCACCACCGACCCCAACTTCGACGCCGATGATGTGGGGGAGCTTCGGTACCGGACGATGGACAATATTCACAACGTGGGTGCAGCGCCCGGACTGGTGCACTACGACCAAGTGGAAGCTGAGCTGCACGCGGTGAGCGTGGAGGAGCCGAGAACGCTGAAGGAGGCCAACAGTGATCCAAGTTGGGTCGCCGCGATGGAGGAGGAGCTTTCCTCAATCCGCGACAACGAAACATGGTCGCTGGTCGACCTCCCGCGTGGTCACCGTGCCATTGGCCTCAAGTGGGTGTACAAGGTCAAGCGCGATGAGAACGGCAACATCGTCAAGTACAAGGCCCGCCTCGTCGCCAAGGGCTATGTGCAGCAGCCGGGCATCGACTTTGAAGAGGTCTTCGCGCCGGTCGCACGACAGGAGTCGGTGCGGCTGCTTCTCGCCATTGCGGCACACTACGGTTGGGGCGTCCACCATATGGACGTCAAGTCGGCTTTTCTGAACGGCGAACTCCAGGAAGAAGTCTACGTCCACCAACCCCCCGGCTTCATCAACGACAAGCACAAGAACAGGGTGATGCGCCTCCACAAGGCACTCTACGGACTCCGCCAAGCGCCGAGGGCGTGGAACCAAAAGCTCGACGCCGAGTTATTGGGCCTCGGGTTCACGCGCTGCGTGAATGAGCACGGGATGTACACCCGGGGAAGCGGAGCTGAGCGCCTAATTGTAGGCGTGTATGTCGATGACCTCATCATCACAGGTGGTGATGCCGACGCCATCAAGAAGTTCAAGGCGCAGATGCTGCGCACATTTCGCATGAGCGATCTCGGCCTCCTGTCTTACTATCTGGGGCTCGAGGTCACTCAAGGTGGCCATGGCATCACACTGCGGCAAAGTGCCTACGCCACCAAGATCCTTGAGAAGGCTGGGCTGGCCGACTGCAATGCCAGCGCCACACCCATGGAGATGAAGCTGAAGCTCCACAAGGAAGGCACAACGTCGGCCGTCGATGCCACGGAGTACCGCAGCCTCATCGGAAGCTTGAGGTACTTGTGCAACTCCAGACCGGATCTTGCCTATTCGGTCGGGTACCTCAGCAGGTTCATGGAGGCACCGAGACAGGAGCACCTTGCTGCTGTGAAGCGAGTGCTCCGCTATGTTGCGGGCACAATGCACTGGGGTCTGCACTATCATCCTGCTGGAAGGAGGGGAACGCCGCCTAGACTGGTGGGATATTCCGACAGCGACTTAGCGGGCGACATCAATGATCGGAAGAGCACAAGCGGACTTATCTTCTTCCTCGCTGGAGGGCCGGTTGCATGGCAATCGGCGAAACAAAAGGTTGTTGCTCTGTCTTCCTGTAAGGCGGAGTATATCGCAGCCGCTGCGGCCGCGTGCGAGGCAGTCTGGTTGGCACGGCTGCTGGCTGAGCTCATCGGAGGAGCGGTACTCGCTCCCAATCTCAAGGTGGACAACAAGTCCGCCATTGCTTTGATGAAGAACCCTGTGCACCACGACCGGAGTAAGCACATTGACGTAAGGTTTCATTTCATCCGGGAGTGTTGTGACAGGAAGCTGATCAACGTCGAGTTCGTCGTCACTGAGCTGCAACTAGGTGACATACTGACAAAAGCACTTGGGCGCACTCGGTTTCAGGAGCTCCGTGGTCTGATCGGCATGAAGAAATTAGGCTAGGACTTAGGAGGAGATTGTTTGAATAAATCCTAGCTGCTAACTATAGAAGGCAGAGGCCCTTAGCGCCATTAGAAGAAGGTCTGCCCAGATTACGGCATACCCCAGGTGATTGGGATGGCAATCATCGAGCACGATTATGCCGGGATTGGGTAACCATGTATAGCTGCATATGTTCTCTTTAAATAGCAATAGCAAAACAACAGAAGCAAGCAAGTCGCTCTGCTTCACCAAAATACATCTCGTGTGTCTGTCTTCATCGTACGGGACTCTGTCAGTTACCACCAAAGACTGAATTGCTGAGGGCTTTTGAACACTTGAGCCACATATGCCACAATTAGGGATGCTTCTCGTAATGAAGATAAGAATGAAGATATGAACTGCATGGAAGCATTTCCAAATCAGTGGTAGTAGTAGTTGAGTTGTTCTTTTATAAACTGGATAAACACGTTAGGAATGAAATCAATGTTGTTTTTTGGTTTGTAATGTCAGCTAAATAATACATATTCTGTTGCTATCTAAATCAGCACATAATTGTGAGTATGCTTTTTTTGATATTCTGTTCTTGTACAATTGGTAGGATATATTCCTTGTACATTTCCCGGTGTTCAGTCTTACTATATGTTTCAAACAGATACTGCAATTACTTGCATTTCAAAGTGAACTTGTTTGTAAAACCTATAACTTGTGCCATGTTAAGACGTACTCTGCACATACCAAGTAATCAAATTGGCAATGGATTGAACAGGAACTCAATGACTCCTAACTCCTCGTTATCAACTTCCAAATCTTTCAGTGGCTCATCTTTTCTTTCAAATTTAAATTATCTTACGTGTATATAAGGAAAATGGACCCCGAGCCATTTGGTTAAAAGGATTTTTGGTGTTTAACGATCAACATAACCCATGGACTAATATGTTTACTAGTGTTTATGCTTATAGTTCTCAGGATCCGAAGAAGATTGGACTAAAGCACTGAGAATGCAACACCTCAAAAGAAGACATAAAAGGAGCATAGAAGTCCAAGACTCAAGAAGAAAAGAAGCCCAAGGAACAACGAAGAAATCAAGTGGGCAGTCAGCCAGCACACTGCTGGTGCACCGGACAGTGAACAGTAACCTGTCCGGTGTGCACCAAACTGTTTGGGTAACGGTCGGATCCAACGGTCGACTGCTACAGACCCCAATGGTCGGCTGACGTGACAGGGCACCAGACAGTGAATAGTGCTTGTCCGGTGTGCACCGGACTGTCCGGTGCACCCATCGACAGAAAGCTGATGCTTCTGTCCAACAGCTACAATTGTGGGAGAGGCTATAAATACCCCCAACCGGGCAATTTGAGGTGTGGGAGCCCAAGCAGCATACCAAGGCATATTGTAGACATTTCCAAGTGCTCAAACACCCAAGTGCTTAATAGAATCACTCGGTGATTAATATAGGTGCTTTGCGAAGTGCTTAGGTTAGTTAGACCACATTAAGGCTTGCTCTAGGTGAATCCTAGTTAGTTGAGTGACTTTAGAAAAACCACATAATCCCTCGGCTCTTGCGCGAGCCGTTGTAATTGTACCGAGCGGGGCGAGAGTTTTGCGAGACCGTGACGACCGAGTTTGTGTCACGGCGGCCACCGTATACCGGAAGGAACGAGGCCCACGACGTTTCTACCGGAAGCTCGATAGTGGAGACGGCGTGGAGCGTCTAAGAGGAGCCGAAAGCGGAGCACCACTTGCGGGTGCAGAAGGCACGTGGCTCTCTACGGAGTTACTCGACCGAGGTGCTTGGCCCTCGCGTGGGCTACCCTTTGGGGCACCAACGAGGATTAGTCGAAACCTTGCGTGGTTCCGGATACCTCGATAAAAATAATATTAAGTATTTAAGTTTCAATCTTGTCCTCCTAGTTAGATTATTTAGATTGAAACTTAGCCTTTGCGGTAGAGATGGCAACACTTAGACAAAACCTAGTTTTCACATTCTAGATTATTTATTTTCATAGGTTTTGCTCTAGGGATTTAATTGTGGCCTAGTTTAGAGAAAGTTTTTAGAAGTCCTAATTCACCCCCCTCTTAGGCATCACCGTTTCCTACAATTCGTATCAGAGCCTGGTTTGGCTCATTTGAAACTTTTAGCTTCACCACTAGTCGAATCGACGCTTTTTAGAGGAAGGGGATGGATACTCATTGGCCACCAGACTTCGATGGCACTAACTTCCCATATTATAGTGGTAGAATGACTTGTTACCTAGAGGTCGTTGATGTAGATGTTTGGGGAGTCACTCGTGACGAGATGAAACGCCCTAAAAATCCCGAGAAGCTCATCACGAGTGAAGACAAAGAAATTCATTTGAATGCTAGAGCTAAAAATTTCTTGTATGAATCTCTTAGCATGGAAATTTTTAATCATGTTTTTACTTTAAAAACTGCTAATGAGATTTGGCTTAAATTGCATGAGCTCCATGACGGCACATCCAATGTCCGTGAGCAAAAACATTGCCTAGTTTTAAATGAGTACAATTCTTTTGTCATGAAAGAAAATGAGCTTGTTAGAGAAATGTATTATCGTTTAAATCTAATCATCAATGAGCTCAATTCTATTGGCATTAACAAGCTAGGTGATGCGATATTGTGAGGAAGATTATCTCCCTACTACCACAACAAAGATATGGGAGCATCATCACCATTCTTCACAACATGTAGGACTTGAGTACAATGACTCTGACGATTGTGATCGAAAAGATTGCGGCATTTGAAATGTCGCAAAAAATGGGTCAACAAGAGGAGCCAACTTCTTCAAGGCCATATGCTTTTGCATGTGATGAAAAGAGAATAAGAAAGAAGAAGGCTCCCACTCCAAGCTCCTCAAGTGAAGAAGAGGAAGAAAAAGAAAGTGATGATGATGAAGATAATCAACCATCAACATCATCCTCCGAGGACGAAGAAACAATCTGATGCATTGGAAAGGTAATGGGGATGATCCACAAGATTAATCTAATGGGTGTGCCCCTGCAGGTCAAGGACCTTCTCTTTAACATTGACAGGAAAAAGTGTTGGGGCGAAGGCGAAGACGCTACCCTTAGCTCCAGCCTTCGTCAATCTCGCTACACCAACGGAGGCAAAACGACCGGCGGGGTCCAGCCTTCGTCCTCTACACTACAAGACGAAGGCCTACGACGATGTCGCCCCGTCCCACGTCCTCACCCGACCTGGAGGCCCACGTTGGATTCGGCCCATTGTAACAGGCCCCGCACGGAGAAGTGTGTTACAGGGCCGATTTGTAATGGCTTTTCTGTAATGACAGTCTGTAACCCTCCTTTATGGGAATATTTCGGGGATAGTCCAGGTGCCTGAGGGTACATGCGTCCTTACATCGAGACGTTGGGCACTCAGGCACCTATAAATACCCCCGTACAGTGCCCTTGAGAGGCTGGATTAATAGAGCAATCGCCATCTCAAGCTAAAACCTTGTTTGCATTCCTTTTACTCCCCCATTGGATCGTCTTGCTCAGGAGAGCAAGTTCCAACATTTGGCGCCCACCGTTCGTGCTACGAACAAACCACCCGCGATGGCACCCAAGAGAGCTAGCTCGAAGGCAGCCCCATCCGTTGACGAAGCAGCGAAGGCAGCGTTGCTAGCCGAGAAAAAGGGCAAGGCCCTTGCAGACACCACCCACCAAGAAGCCTGCGAAGACGACGCCATCAGCAAGAGACATCGCAACGACCAACCAACTCCCGAGGGCAGCCTTCGCACCTGCAGCTCCGGAGGACAGCCACAGGAACCACCCCCAGGCTTCGCTCCGCTAGAGGGCGAGGACGCCATAGAGGACGGCGAAGTCATCAGCATTTCAGCAGAAGAACAGCTACAGCTGCGGGCCCTCCGCATCAAGAACCGCAACCTCCAGAAGCATAAAAAAATCCTTGAGGCCAAGCGCCAACGTGTTTCCGCACAGGCCAAGGTGCGCCAGATGATACGAGACGAGGAGCAGAGGGCTCAAGAACTTGAGCAAGAGATTGCGCTCATGCAGCGTGAAGGCCAACATGATCTGCAGCAGGACCCGCCCCTCCAACAGAGCGCGCCAATCGGAGACCTATTCATTCCTCAGCGCGGACCCGTCATCCCGCACGCCGCAGCATTCCACACACGGCGAAGTCTCCGCCGCAACCACATCCAACGCAACAAAAATAATCTAAGCCTTCATCCGAGGACTCCTCCGTCCAAAGAAACGAACTCCCAGACTCACCGTCAGACTCAAAGCATTCAGACACAAAACCAGACACTTCATTATCGGCGGGCACTAAAATTGAAGTCTCCGTCGCAAAATCAGTATTGTCAGTAGTGGTTGCTTGCACAGGCCCAAACGTCGGAACCTGCGTAGCAACCGAGGTTCAGTATCACACAGACAAAAAGTTCACATACAACCCCTAACTCCTACTCCGCCACCTGCGAAGGCTCAGCCGCCGTCGTGGGGTCTTTGGTAGCAAGCTCGGCCACCGCCTTTGAGGCGTCCTCACACGTCGGCGCAGGGGCAGGTGCGAGGTCTTCGCCGGCCGCAGTCGGCGCGGGGCCTTCACCGGCATCAGATGGCGGCGCCGGATCGACCTCCGCGGCCTCAGGTAGCGCGCCGTCCAGACCACCAAGGTCCTCGACGTCTTCGGCATGTGCCATCTACAGCAATAGCATACTCATTCAGCAAAACCACACATACCCACACATATAACCACACAAAAACAGCTCTTACCTGGTCTATTGCCCGGTCGGACCGCTCCTTGACTGCCTCTCGGCCGTGCGAACCCCACATCCTATCAAAGAGAGCCCCCGCCGACTGCTTCAGCACGGGGTCTTCGACCATGAAGATTTCACGTTCAAAGTTTTCGTCCGCCTGGTCGAAGACCTCGTAATGCCTGCACCCCTCGCGGGATAAAGCATTCACAGCCCCCTCGCAGGTGACGAGGGAGGCGAAGGACATGAAACCTGTCACAATGGTCGGGGGCACCAGTAGCTCCTCCTGCAACCATTCAAGGAAGCGAAGGCCCGCTTCTTGGTCGGGCACTGCGAAGTCAGCAGTCCGCGCATCCAGCTCGCAGTACGCGTCCACAAACTGCGCGTGCGTCCGCTCGACCTCCGCGCGCGTTGAGGCCTCGGCCTTGTCTACGTGGCTGCACAGGGCGTTGAACCTCGACTCCAGCTCCTCGGTGCGTTGGTGGGCGAGACTGCCCTCCGCCCACGCCACTTTGGCTTCGGCCTGCGCAGCCTGCGCATCAGCAATGGCCTTGTTCGCCTCCCTCCTCTCCTCCGCCAGCTGGCGCCGGAGATCCGTCTTCTCGGCCTCCATGGCGGCCACCTTCTCCGATAGCCTGCGGTTTTTGCTTTCCACAGCCGACTTCTCCCGCACAACATCCGCATGCTGTGCCCGGAGACGCTCGACCTCGGCAGCAACGTCCGCGGTCAAGGCACCTGACGCGACGAGGTCGGCGAAGTCGGCCGCCTGACACATAAACCCATGAGACCCGAATCCTCATAAAAACAACAAACATTGAAGTCCAACACAACTTACTTGCTTCAGCTGTTGTGACAGCTGCTGCGACGCTTCCCTCAGTCGCTGAGACATGGAGCCCGCCACGTCCTTAGCAGCAGCGGCCGACAGAATCTCACCGCTCGCGCAGAAAGTGGCCCATGGGTCCCACGCGGCACCCTTTGCCCCCACCACCGCCGTTGGCGAAGTGGTTGCCACCGGAGGCGGGACAACAACTAGTTGCCCATCACCCGACCCTGCACCATGATACTGGTTAAATACCTAGTCGAGCCAAAAAAACTTACCAACAAAATAATCATCGACACTGATGTCCGTGTCAAAGTCGGCAATACGTCGCGCCGGCGAAGGCGGCCTTCGTCCTTTCACGAGCCCGCCCGGGGTGGCTTGCTCCCGCTAGAGGCGGCAGCCTTCGCACTTGCCGACGCCTTGCTGTGCCCAGGGGCGGCCGGTTTCGCAGCCGGCACCGGTTTGCTACTGCCAGAGGCAGCAGCCTTCGCGCTCCCCCGCGCCTTCTTCACCTCGCGCATAGGATCCGTGATCCTAACGACCGTCCGGCATTTCTGCGTAGCGTCTTGATGGTCCCTCTCCATCACTGCTGATACAACAGCAGCAATATTCCGTCCGTAAGGAAAAACCTTCAAGTCACGAACCATGCGAGATGTAAAGAAGTCTTCGCCAGCCGCGCGGCGGATCGGAACATTCTTGGGCCATCGACCTCCGGTAACCTCCAGCTTTTGCACCGAAGACTCCCAGAGCTCGGGCGAAGACATCCTTCCCCCGAGGGCTGCGCACGTCCCCATCAAATCCACAACAAAACTATCGGAGACCCCCACTCCCCCACTACAGTACCTAATTTTCTCTTCTTAGTGGCCGGGGCAGCCTCCTGCGAAGGCCCTTCCTTGATCACGTCCACCGGTTTCTTCTCGCGGCAGGGGATCGAAACATTCTTGGGCCATCGACCCCCGGTAACCTCCAGCTTTCGCGCCGAAGACTCCCGGAGCTCGGGCGAAGACATCCTTCCCCCGAGGGCTGTGCACGTCCCCATCAAATCCACAACAAAACTATCGGAGACCCCCACTCCCCCACTGCAGTACCTAATTTTCTCTTCTTAGTGGCCGGGGCAGCCTCCTGCGAAGGCCCTTTCTCGATCACGTCCACCGGTTACTTCCCGTGGCGGTCGGCAGCGTCATCCCCGGGATAGCCACCGTATGGCAAGCAGTTTAATTCAAAGACCCAATTCAGTCTAACGTTGGACCCACGGATATCCTAGCTCCGCAGACCCTCTGTCCTCGGCACATAGCGCCCAACAATCCTCGCCGCACTGTCCTCCACTTCACGAACAAATGCGGCTGGATTCCGGCCACGCAGATCCAACGCGAAGGCTGGACTTCGCACTCGCTGCCCGCCCAGGGAGGGCATCTCGCGAGGGCATACTTCGCCCAATGCCCACCCATGTGCCAAGGGCCATACCCCATACCCGATGAATTCCTCAACTAAATCGCGCCCGCTACTCATGCGGGCAGCGCACCGAAGGGCTCCTTCATTCTCATCATCCTCCGCCACCTCAAATTGCGGGTACGCCACATAATAATGGGAGCACATCACGGCCACCGTGAGCCCTGGGTGGTCTTCGACTTCGCCCTCGGAAACATAAAACCAGAAATCCCACCAGTTGCCCCACTTATTGCGGGCACAGGGAACCAACTCCACGACTTCCATCGAAGTCTTTCCGGTCCTCGGCGTAAATGTGCACGATCCAAACTGTGCAATCTTGTGTCCAATTTTTCTTTTTTGCCAATGCGGACAGTAATGTTTGGCGAAGACCTCCACAGAAGGCTGACCGCCATACGAAGTCGCCGCCCAGACATACTTCGCTAGGACCACCATGGTGTTAGGAGTCAGCTGGTGGACCTGGACCTCAAATCTCTGCAGGACCTCCGCCACAAAGCGATGTGCAGGCAGGCGAAGGCCAGCGGTGAAAAACGCCTCAAACACAATCAACTCGCCCTCGGGCTCGGGAACCTCCTCCGCCCCCGGGACACACCCAACTCCGCTGCCAAAATATCCCAGCTGCTGCATATCCTGCACGCGGATCGAGGAAATCCTCGAAACTCCAAACTCCAACGTATCACCCAGATGTAGCTCCGTCGCCGCCACATTGCTCAAGGTATCCTTGGACGATGGATCGGCCGTCGGCGTATTTGCAGTAGACAAGGAAGAAGACGACATGACTACGTACCGTCGGCGGCGGCACGCGGTCTGCTTGACGTGGGCCAGATCTCCGACGAACAGGAGCAAGGAGGGTAGGCGAGCGGACGAACGGTTTCAAAAGGAGGCTAGGGTTCAGCGGCGCACAGAAAGGTAAGAGAACCTGACCCGTGCCCCCCCTTTTTATACACAGGACGCGACGCTTCGGGAAACCCGCAGTCCAACAGTACTGCGTCCGTCAACGGTCACATCAAAAACCTTCGTGAAACCACTTTGAGCGAGGGCAGCGTCTCCACCATCTAGCGACGTCTTCGGCACCAGATGACTTAGTCGAACTGGTCCCTCGGAGGGCAAATGTTGGGGCAAAGGCGAAGACGCTACCCTTCGCTCCAGCGTTCGTCAATCTCGCTGCACCAACGGAGGCAAAACGACCGGCGGGGTCCACCCTTCGTCCTCTACACTACAAGACGAAGGCCTACGACGACGTCGCCCCGTCCCACGTCCTCACCCGACCTGGAGGCCCACATTGGATTCAGCCCATTGTAACAGGCCTCGCACGGAGAAGTGTGTTACGGGCCCGATTTGTAATGGCTTTTCTGTAATGACAGTCTATAACCCTCCTTTATGGGAATATTCCGGGGATAGTCCAGGTGCCTGAGGGTACATGCGTCCTTACATCGAGATGTTGGGCACTCAAGCACCTATAAATACCCCTGTTGGGGGCCTTCGGCTTCCGAAGGTCCTCAAAAACATGATTTAACAATGTTTCTCGAGTATGATGCATGAACAGGTACCTTCGGACTTATGTCATAACCACAATATGAAGAAGCACAAAGAATACGAAGGATGGCGCAGAGCCAAAGCTATGCGCAGAGGAGCTTCGGCGTGATGACAGAAAAGGAAACCGACTTAAAGGGGAAAAGGCTATTTAGACCCCGATGGATTACTATAGAGTTATTAGCAAATGTAAAGGGCATGAGTGTAATTTTACATGGGCTGCGTCCCGTGCCTATAAATAGATGAACAGTGCCCCCATACTGTTCACGCTGACTTGACATTTGCTTTTGCGTCACGTTTGTACTTTTGCCTTCTTTCAAGTCGAAGGTACATTTGTAATTTGTTATCATTTCTATTTTTCCATAATAATAAAATATAAATGAATTAATGATAATATTTGAGTGTTTATGTTATTCATACTTTGCATGAATCCTTCTTCACTATTTGTTGTATTGATGAAGGTATGTCCTTCATAACCTTCGTCCAAGACTCATTATATCCCGAGGGAGGTAATGCTTCGAAGGACGAATGACTTTAACGTTTAACAATTTCTGTGTTGCCTTGTTCTTAATTCATAGCATTTAAGGACAAGTCCCCAACACTAGCGCCCACCTCCGGTGAACTCTTATCGACCACCTTCGGAAAGCATCGACCTTCGTCATGCCACCGAAGAAAGCTTCGGCGACAGGGGCTGCCGCTCTGCAGCCGCTGGATCCGAACCAGGAGACCCTTTCTCTTCGAGAGGCCCGGAGCCAGAAGAGGAAGGCCACCAGTCCAACGCCCCAGGACGATGAGTTGGACCAAGAGATCAGGAATATGGAGATGCTTCATCAGCAAGTGCAAAAGAAGAAGGAAAAAATGGCTCGGCTAGCTGACCTGCAAAGGCAGATTGACGAAGCCACTGAAGAAGTACGCCATCTTGCTCAAGATGAGCAAGAACGAAGGCCCCAGCACAGGGAGCTTCATCAAGAAGGATTGTTTGATGATGGATGGTATGATGATTCCCGTCATGGAAAATTTGCTTTTGATGATGCTTCTCCTCTGTCAACAGAACTACAGGCTACACTTTGGCCTCCATCTTACAAACCACCTCAGCTTCCCATGTACGACGGGCACTCAGATCCGAAGCAGTTTCTGATGAGCTACGAAGCTACCATATCTTCATATGGAGGCAATACTGCAGTCATGGCAAAAACTTTTGTCATGGCAGTCAAGAATGTTGCACAAACCTGGTACTCCTCTCTTCGGCCAGGAACAATCATATCATGGCAGAAGCTGAAAGACATGCTTGTAAGGAAAATGGACCCCGAGCCATTTGGCTAATTGAGTTTTGGTGTTTGATGAACAACACAATCCGTGAACTAATAAGTTTCTTTAGTGTTTATGTTTATAGTTCACAGGATGCAAGAAGTACTTGGACTAAGGAATTGAGGAAAGCAACACCTCAAAAGAAGACATTAAGAAGATCAAAGAAAAGTCCAAGATTGGAGGCGTGTGCTGCCTACGGACTGTCTGTGCGTGGAGCACCGGACTGTCCGGTGCACCAGGGAACAGTAGCCCAACGGCTAGTTCCAGGTGGCACCCGGAGAGAAGACCACCGGACTGTCCGGTGTGAAAAACCTGCGGCGCCAACGGTCACCTGCTCTGATAGAGCAACGACTAGGCGCACCGGACAGGCTACAGTGCGCTGTCTGGTGCACCACCGAACTGTCCGGTGCACCACCGGACTGTCCGGTGTGCCGCAGAGAACTACAGCTTTTCTCCAACGGCTAGTTTGGAGTTGGGGCCTATAAATACTTGACCCAACCGGCCATTTGAAGGTGTGGGAGCCCAAGCAACATACCAAGACACATAGTGCATATTTCCAAGAGCTCAAAAACCCAAGTTCTTAATAGAATCACTCGGTGATTAGTGTAGGTGCTTTGCGAAGTGCTTAGGCTAGTTAGACCGCTCTAGCGCTTGCTCTAGGTGAACCCTAGATTGTTGAGTGAGTTTCGACAAACCTCACAACCCCTCAAGAGCCGTAGTAATTGTACCGAGTGGGGCGAGAGTCTTGCGAGACCGTGACAACCGTGTTTGTGTCACGGCCGCCACCGTGTACCGGAGGGAACGAGGCCCGCGACGTTTCGACCGGAAGCTCGATAGAGGAGACGGTGGGGAGCGTCCGAGAGGAGCCGGAAGCGGAGCACCACTTGCGCGTGGAGAAGGCCCGTGACTCTCTACGGAGTTACTCGACCGAGGTGCTTGGCCCTCGCGTGGGCTTCCCTTTGCGTAGGGGCACCAACGAGGATTAGTCGGGACCTTGCGCGGTTGCGGATACCTCGGTAAAATTACCGGCGTCATCCACGAGAGTTTGCTTCTCTACTTTGCTCTTTAAGTTTCCGCATTTATATTAAGCATTTAAGTTTCAATCTTGTATACATACTTATTTAGTGTAGATTGAAACTTAGCCATTGCGGTAGAGATAGCAACACTTAGACAAAACCTAGTTTGCTCATTCTAGTTTGATTATTTGCATAGGTTTTGCTCTAGGGATTTAATTGTGGCCTAGTTTAGTAAAAGTTTTAGAAGTCCTAATTCACCCCCCTCTTAGGCATCACCTATTTCCTACAAGTGGTATCAGAGCCTGGTTTGGCTCGATTGAAACGTTTTAGCTTCACCGCTAAAAGAGTCGACACTTTTTTGAGGAAGGGATGGATACCCATAGGCCACCACACTTCGACGACACTAACTTCCCATATTATAGTGCTAGAATGGCTTGTTACGTAGAGGCCGTTAATCTAGGTGTTTGGAGAGTCACTCGTGACGGGATGAAACCCCCCAAGAATCCCGAGAAACCCACCGCGAGTGAGGAAAAAGAAATTCATTTAAATGCTAGAGCCAAAAATTGCTTGTATGAATCTCTTAGCATGGATATTTTTAATCAAGTATTTACCTTGAAAACTGCTAATGAGATTTGGCTAAAATTGCATGAGCTCCACGACGGCACATCCAATGTCCGTGAGAAAAAACATTGCCTAGTCCTGAATGAGTATAATTCTTTTGCCATGAAAGATGATGAGCTTGTTAGAGACATGTATTCTTGTTTGAATCTAGTTATCAATGAGCTCAACTCTATTGGCATCAATAAGCTAGGTGATGCAGACATTGTGAGGAAGATTATCTCCTTGCTACCACAACGAAGATATGGGAGCATCATCACCATCCTTCACAACATGGAGGACTTGAGCAACATGACCCCGACCATTATGATTGGGAAAATCGCGGCTTTTGAGATGACGAGAAAAATGTGTCGGGGAGAGGAGCCAACTTCCTCAAGGCCATATGCTTTTGCATGTGATGAAAGGAAGGGCAAAAAGAAGGCTCCCACTCCAAGTTCCTCAAGTGAAGAAGATGAAGAAGAAGAAAGTGATGATGATGAAGATAATCAACCATGCACATCATCCTCCGAGGACGAAGAAACAATCTGACGCGTCGGAAAGGTAATGGGGATGATCCGCGAGATTAATCTAATGGGTGTGCCCCTGCAGGTAGAAGTTCTTCTCTTTAACATTGACAGGAAAAAGCAAAGAAAGAGAGGATGCTTCGCATGCGGGGAGAAGGGCCACTTCAGGGACAACTGTCCAACTATGGCCGAACCCAAAAAGGAGAGGAGCAAAGGCAAGCGCTAACGAGTGTTAGAACTTGGGATGATTCTTCAAGTGAAGATGAACCTCCAAGGACGCGCAGCCACCGATCCTCATCACGCTCATCACGGTCATCACACAAATGTCTTATGGCAAGAGGTAACAAAAGCATTCCATCCTCTAGTGATGAAAGTAGTAGTGATGATGAAGGTGAGGGAAAGCCTTCCGTAGATGAGCTTGCGGAAGCCGTTGAATTTTTTCAGGATGTTTGCACTAAGCAAAAAGCTCAACTTAAAACTTTGAAAATAAGCTGATTAGCTCCCAAAATGATTACAAAGGTTTGCTAGAAAAATTTGAAACTTTTGCAAATTTAAACAGTGAGCTATCAACTAAAATTGAGCTATTAGAGTCTAGTGCTCCATCCACTGCTACCGATGATGGCCTTATTAAAAAGAATGAAAAACTTAAGGCTAAGTTAGCTAGCTCCCAAGATGCTATTGAAAATTTGCTAGAGAAAACGAAAATTCTTAGCATACATAATGATGAGCTAACTACTAAGCTAGAAAACATTGGTAGCACCCCAGGAGCATCTTTAGTTGAAATTCCTGAAATTATTAAGAAAGATGCTTCTACTTCTTGTTTTGATTTAATTGATGATTCTAACCCCTGCAACCAAGTTCTTGTTGAGAATATTGTTGTAGAAACGTGTTCGGACGAGGTTGCAAAGGAAAATCTCTACTACTATTATGTGACTAATGTAGGCGTTCACAACCCCATGGTGCACGTTCTGCCGGGCGCGCACCCCCGCATCCGCCACGCATCCCCGCCCGCGGCTGCATCCCCGCCGGCAGCCCCGCATCGCGCCGCCCTCCCGCGCTCCCTCCGCGCTCCCTTCCGCGGATCCCCAACGCTCCCTTCCATCCTCGTGGATCCCCGAGCCTCGAATCCCGCACTTCCTTCCATCCTCGCGGCTGCAGCCCCGCCCCGCAGCGACGAATCCCGCGAATCCCGCCCGCAGCTGCAGCCCTGCAGCGTCGATTCCCGCCCGCAACTCTCGCCCGCAGCTGCAGCGACAAATCCCGCCCGCGGAGGCTTCCTTCTATGGCGACGAATCCCGTTGTACCCTCGATCCTGGTACTACCTCCTCCCCCCCAAACCTCGTTGCTCCCGCTAGATCCGGCCATAGCGGAAAGATCCGAGGGGTGGAGGGCAGTGGCAGGCAGTGTCGGGGTCCGTGAGGGTGAAGGGGTCGTGAGCGTTGGAGGAGGACGAGCTGCTGCGGGTCGTGGAACTGGATTATCTTCAGCGCCTAGAACCCTAGTTGTGTGGGGCCACTGCGTACTCCGCTGCGAATCACCGGCGTGCCGCTGCCGGCGACGAAGAAAGAGCCCCGCTCCCGCTTGCCGGTGTGGCGCCACTCTGCAGCGCTGGTGTTCCACGGTAACCGCTCCTCTCCTCATCCTCCTCTCTCTTTCCGGACACCACATCTGTAGATGCTCGTGCGTTGTTTCTCCTGAGATGTTTTTAATTCCCTGGCGCCTTCCCATACTCTCCTAGGACGTAGCCGGGCAACCGCCAGGAAGCCCGTGGACGCAGCTTAGTTCTATCCTCTTGTGTGACCTGTAATCAGGATGAACTGAAAGGAACTTAGTTCCCATGGACGCAGCTTAGTTCCACCTCGTCGATCAAGTTGTACTCAGTATGACTGTAGTTGTCGAGCGTGTCCGAGAGTTTTTGTCTTCCTTCCATGTACCGTGTCCTCTCCTTTAGCAGCTGCAAATAATTGTAGTGCCTCTGTCTTATTGCTTTCAGATTGGAATCCAGGTGCTTCGAATTTGTTTGGTACTCGCACTCTTTGTTCTGTCCTCTTGTGTGACCTGTAATGCGTATATCATGCCCTTGCTCTCATGACTTCATCTTTGTTGTCAAAAGAAGCTATGTGATTTGTTTGTTAATTAACTGCTCTGCGCATTCGAAAGCTGATATCAAGTGCCTGTGTACACAATTTTGCTAGGAATCAGACCATATTTAATATATAAGTTACTGGCCAATGATTATGGATCTTGCTGGTAGAACGATCTGATCCGCGCGTGGAATCCGGATAATTGAGACGTTGACGATCAATGGTTATATCTATTTTCTAATTTCTGAACATCATCAGTTGGTGGCGCCACTAGGCCAACACACGCGCCCGGTTTTTTTGGCAATGTTTGAATACCTTAAAGCCAGATATATTTCTCTGTAAGGCATACTAAAGAAAGCGTCGTGGTCTTTATTTACATGTGTTTTTAAACAATCTAATCATTATTGAATCACTGAGTTAGTGCTTGCAGAACGGGAAGGGTGTCAAACGGAATCAGAAGGAAGCTGTAAGATATGATACCTCTGCTATGTCGGTGTCACACACCATTTAAGATTTTCCTTACAGTAGAAGTATTTCTGTTTCTAGACGCATTCAGTTGTTGAAAAAAACTAGGATAGTTGGTACACTATCCTGTTCATACAATCTATGCATTTACCACACCTGTTACTAGATATATTAGGAATAGACAACTGATGTTCAGTTGATGAACTACTCGTTACCCTCTGATCTGATGATGCTTTGAGTACCAGACTCTTTTGAAGCTCTTTAACTCAGCTAAGAGAAAGTAGCTTTTTATTTGAAAAAAGGTAATCTTGGTTGGGTTTCCTCTATCAATGTAATTATGATCTTGTCACCTGGACCAATCAAAATACACTAACCAGCAGATACTGGAGTACTAGCAGGTTCCCATACTCTTTTTTAGTACTTGAGTTGTGCTGAATCTGAAAGAGACTTATTAATGCAGGCAAAATGGTATTTGCGAGCTGCAGAGGGAGGGAATGTACGGGCCATGTATAACATTTCCTTGTGTTACAGCTATGGTGAAGGGCTTGCACAGGATCCAGTGCGTGCTAAGAGGTGGCTTCAACTAGCTACTGATTGTGGTCACAAGAAAACTCTTTATGAGTGTGGTATTAAGCTTTGTGCGGTATGTCTAATCTCTTTCTCATAGGAGTGCCAGACTTGCTTTTCTGGATTTGTTTTTTTCAAAATGTTTGGCATAGCAGTGCACATTTCAAGGTGATAATAATTTCCACGGCATGCTATTAACTAGACCAACCCTTAGTCCTTTGTATCGAAGTATGATAAGTTACTCATAACACGAACCCATGTTAGGTTCCCGTACTGTGATTGCTTCCTCAATTTTAAGAAATTCATGTGTTACCTCTTGCAATTTTCCAATTATCGTGTGATTTGGTGTAGGTTGAGTTGCTGAATCCCCTGAACGGAGATACTTTGGCTGATGTCAATACAGTGGGGCCAGCACCAAATGATGGTGGCGCTGAAGGTGATCCCTTCACTGCATTGGACCTTTTCACAGGACAGGCTTCAGACTTGCTTGTTGTTGATTTTTCATGCGTGTGTGAGAACCTGCTTCCACTAGCATAAAGGCATTATGCGTAGACAGATGGGGACTGTTTAATTTAATCCATTGAGACCTAAAAACTATGCCTTGGCTTAGGTAACCTAAAACTAGAAGCTCTGGTCATTATGAAAATGAAAGAAATGACCTACACCTCAATTTTAATATAGTGGAGCTCTCTGTTAGTGTTACTGCTCATACACAACCTTTTGCTAGAAATGCTCCGGTTTCTGATGTGCCTATCAGGGCTGACTATTTTTGTGTTTTTTATGATTAATGCCCCCTCTGAGAGGTTTATTTCAAACAGTTGCCAGCAAGACTGAGGTAGTTTTTATCTGAATTCATTTTTTGTGCCTTTTTGTATGCCCAAATTTGCACTCTAACTAAAATCTGAACTACTCATACATGCTAATATAGTGTAACTCTAAGGATTAGACCTTTCACTTCAGGTGCTCATGTGTTGCCTGTACAAAAATTGCAGGTCTTTCTGCTTCCATTCGATCTAGGTTTTTCCCACACTTCGTTGGTATTGTTCTGTTAGATTCAGATATGTTTAGATTTTGGAATGATTAGCATTACAACATATTCAAGTGGAACCCTACTATCATCCGTGCTCTGTCCCCATACTACATATAACACTTCTTCAGGAAAGACGACAAGGATGGCTAGAGCTCACTAGGAGGGATTGTTACATGCATTACAGGTTCACATCTTCTATCTAATTTTGTTTTGGCTTAAGGTCCAGTTAAAGCTGTACTTGGGAATGTCTAAGACTTCTAAAATTTCGGATGCTCTCTCTTAAAAGCTATTGGATTATTGCAGGTATATCATGTAATTTCGATCGAATTCTAATGTTGATCTTAAGCCTTGACTTGAATTCCAGGGCTCTACTTTTGGATTTTGCAGGTTCATTGATGTCTGGTGTAGCAGCAAAGTCTATCAATGTGTTGTTCAGTTATGTGAAACCTGCAATTAAGGTACATATATGGTATAATGCAAGTTAAGATTGTGTTTTTCATGTAACCATGAATCTAAGTTTAGTTTACCATAATTTTTCTGTTTATAGGACAACGACTCTTTGATTTAAAAGAGAGCGTACAAGACTACAAGGTCCTGTCAATGCTGCTCAAGGTATGTTAATTATTTCAGAAAGCTGAATTTATTGTGTTGACAAACAGGTTACTTCTATTAGTTCTGCAATTGGTCCACCTGTTGCCATTCTAGGTTTTTAGTTCATGCTATTAGCTGGTGGCCACGATATATTGACCCCAATTGTGCATTGCAGCTTAGGAACGTTTCTTGCTTGCACGGAGCACGAGAAAGTTTCTATAAGGTCCATCACGAAAGAAAATGCAGCTTCGGGCTCACATATTGAGCCATCTGCTACATGGGATGTGTGCGGTGGGGCCAATGTGCAATTTTGCTCAGTTGATCATGGTGAAAACTATGTGATGTTTGGAGGGTGAGTTTAAAGATCCTGAAACAGGTGGACCAATTGCAGAACTAATAGAAGTAATATTTGGAGGGTCAGTTTTTAATTCCCCGTTGGGTCCTGCACCTCCATGTTTCCTCACTGGGGTTACCATTTTTAACGCAGTTATTGGAGAAATAAGGGTCGACTTGGTTGCCCGAGGTCAACCTAGCACCTGCGATGGAGGAGAAGGCTGTCGTAAATGGAGCAGATGCAGAAATGAGTACGGCTTGCACCAATTAATGGGAAGTGTGTCTCCGTAGAGGAAAGACTTGCTAGCACTTGCAGGTACCTTGCACCAGAGTATGCATGTATTATGCCAATATGTTTTTGCTTTTCCCTTTCACGCTTTGATATTCTACACCAGAATTTTATGTGCCTCACTTGTTAAGTAAAACTTATGCTTGCTAAATTAAGTTGAGGCCATAAGCACATTTCTAGGGGAACAAATATATTTGTGTGATATATAGAAATTGTAGCAACACACGTGCACCTAACTATAACTATTTGATTGTCTGCGTCTTCCATGTGCAGGCATTCCTATACATCATATCATGGTTGTTCTGGGTATGCAAGTCAGTATTGTGTTTTTTTCTATGAGATTTTGATTGGCATCGTTTGTTCTAAGTTTCATGTTGTTCATTGTTTTTTAAGGTCCCATATCATGCCGCAAGCAGTGTAATATTAAGCATGTTGGTCACACCTTGTGTAATTAATTCTTGTTAATGACGCTCTTAGTCTTTTATTTTTTTCTTGTCCACTGAGACATGTGAACATATCTTTTTTCTATTGGCTATTTTTCAACAGACAAGAAGCATCATATCAAAGAAACTGGGGCCTTTTGAGCAGGCAAAAAACATGGATGAATCACAAGCAACTTCCTAATATATATGAACACAAATGAAGTTTTGCATTATTTAAGTTTTAATCAAGGGAATGGTCCAAGGGTGCATCACTGGAATAAGCTCGAGACCACAAGTGTCATATCTCCTCTAATCTTTACTCTCTCAGGTATATGCATGCTTGGCATTGTCTTAATTTATTTAGCACTTCTAAACTAAGAATACGTTAAGCTCTTCATATTTTGTTGTTTATCCTAATTTGTCTCCATTCGGCTTCATAGTCTGGTGTCTATCAGAAGCTACTCCTTTCTACTTAAAAGGTTTCAGCCATGGCTGTGCTGAATTTGCAACGGTAGGTTCTAGTTGAATATGTTCATTGCTAAAATGAAGCCGTTTTGTTGTTTGTTGTCCGCCTCCGTATTCGGGGTCTTCGCCTGCCTCTATGGGCTCAGGGCGGACAGGGGCCTACAAGATCTCCTCGGGCCAAGGAATCGTTCCCCTCCGGCGACCTCCCTCCTCCCTTTTGTCTCAGGTGAGTCATCTCTGGTGAGTCTACACGCACCGCACCAGATCTTTCTCTGGCGAGATCCACTTGTTGATTTTGGTCGTATGCCAGTCAATCGATGGAGGATGTTGGAATATAATGACCAGATCTACGCAATCCTTGCCTTGTTCCTTCCCCGCGACGGTCGCCCAGATCCTCCTCGCCTAACCTCTCCTTTTTTTGTTTTCAGGCCTTCCACTGTATCTCCATCAAAGCGAAGGATCAGAGGCTACTCCGTTAGGAGGAGAGGTAAGCCGATTGCCTTTGTATGCGTCTGTGCTATGCTCTAGGTTGAGATTAGTTCTAGCCAAAAGAAAGGGAATAAGGGATGCTATCAAACGATGTGAAATCATTTCTCAGGGTTGCCTGTATGGCTGCTTCTATATGTGCATATAAGATGCCTGTGCATAGGCGTGCAGGCGCCCACCACCTGTCACCTATAGTCCCTTGCTGAAATAGACAAATTAGGATGGCAAACCTTAGGTTCGGTTTTGATTTCTGAAGTACTTTGCTGCCATGTCAACAACAAAAACGTTCTGTTGCTGATTGGTTCACATCCTGCAGGAAAGGAATTGCGAGCCTTGTGTTGGAGAAGTCGAAGACTGAGAGTATATGGTGGCTCCATTGGTGTCCATGTTAATGGCTGGCGTGTTCTAGAGCAACTCGGGGTTGTCGTAGAGCTTAGGGAGACTTGCCAGCCTTAGGGAGACTTGCCAACCTTGTCATCGCGTAAGTTTCTGTCTCTGCATGGAAATCAACATGTGCCTGATGAACAATCTATTAGTTTCTAAAGATTTCTTGATGCTTTGGTATTTTTAGAAATGAACATTTCTTATAAAACAAACTCTGGATTCCTCTTTGACTGAATCTACTAAGGCATTTTAGCTGGTTAACTGTTTTAATTTATTTGGTTTTTTCCAAGTGTTCTCACTCATTTGACCCGAGTCAACACAAATTCTCTTTATCTTGGTGTGTACATATTTTATGTTATTAGTGTGAATTTGTGAGATATTGAGATTGATGATATATATATGTTGTTCATTTTCATGTGATCGTTATGCACTAACAGTTATCGAATAATTTATACGTCTTCGCAACGCACGGGCACATACCTAGTGAACAATTAAGGCAAGAAGCGGCTCGCCTTGGCAAGGCTTTGTATGACAAGAAAGGCAAAGCCAAACAAATCCGATCTCCACAGGATAACACCACTGCGGAAGTGAACAAGCCTATGGAGGAAGAAACTGTGATTTGTAGGCTATGCCACAAGGAAGGCCACAAGTCTTTCCAATGCAAGGCGATGACCGGGGATAAACAAAGGCAAAAGCTCAAGCAAAAGCCATCAAGCAAAATCTCCAACACCTACATCAAAAAGGTGGACTAAAAGGCTGCTACACCCTATTTGATCAAGAAGAAAAAGAATGGAAAGGTGATAGCAATCAAGGCAAACAAACAAGCTAACAAAGTAAAGGGGGCCAAACGTATCTGGGTGCCAAAGGAAATAATATCAACCATGAAAAGCACCAAGAAGGTTTGGATCCCGAAAGGGAAGTGAGTGGACCAAAGGTCTGCGGGAAATTTGGAGACTTGGCAAAAGTTGGGATGTATATCATGGGTTACATCATAGTGGTACTAGTTATTTGCCAAGTGAGTTAGTGAGAATTTTGGACCCAAATTTCCCACCCATGACTAAGGTAACTAGATTTATTGTATTTCCTATCTTTAGATATGCGTATCTATTTACCTTGTATCTAGTTTACCTTTCTTGCCTAGTATTACAACTAAATATTTACATGATTAGATGCATACATACTAGGTTAATCACATGGTAGGATTGCTTGCTTTAAATTCATATTTTTGAAGCAAACCTACATGGTTTAAAATGTTTATTTCAAGCACGGCACATAGCTTATTTAATATTCCTAAGTAAATGACACTAATGCATCAATATGTCACATCTTGCAATTGGTATCATTTAACTTATATGTGCCAAAGCTCAGACTATGGATAATTTGCCCCTCTTGATATCGAATCAAAGTGCATGTCTCCTACAAGTATTCAAAACTTGTATGCACAAAACCAGGGGGAGGTTACTCTATAATCTAAGACTTTGAGACTAACACCTTTTCGAGACTATTTTTATGTGATAGTCTCATTGTAAGGAAAATGAAGTCCCCGGAGAAAGACAACAATCTTCCACTGCAAAATCTCCAAGAACTCTCAAGTATCATTTACATGTCTTCTCCAATATTTGATTAGACTAAATTTTCATATCATATACTTCCATGTTGCTAAAAATGCATAAGTAGTTAACTCATATTCTGTTACCTATGCATAAGGAAGTTAGTCTTTTCAAAACATGTCTTGCACCTCTCATTTTCACATGCTTTTTCCTAAAAGTAGAAGATCTCTGTCAGGGGGAGTATTTCTTCGTCTCTAAAGGGGGAGAAAAATTCTTTCTAAAAGAGAACACTCATTTATGGGGAGTAATTCCTTGAGGGCAAGCCTTTTTATTTACTTCCTACATACTTTTAATGTATTCCTTTTCGGTGGTTGATGCCAAAGGGGGAGAAGTTTAGGGACCAAAGCAATAAAAACTATATCAAACACCAAACAACACCAATTTGAAATTTTAAATCTACAAATGGTTTTTCAAGTGGTTTTGGTTATTTGGTCCAAAAATAGGAAGTAAGTGAATTATGGAGTTAGGGGGAGGCTTAAGTCCATAATATCACATTGAGGGGACAATTATGCATCCTAGCAAGTAGATTGCATATTTACATTCAAATGCTTGTATTATTTTCTTGCTTTGGTTATGTTGTCATCAATCACCAAAAAGGGGGAGATTGTAAGGAAAATGGACCCCGGGCCATTTGGCTAATTGAGTTTTGGTGTTTGATGAACAACACAATCCGTGAACTAATAAGTTTCTTTAGTGTTTATGTTTATAGTTCACAGGATGCAAGAAGTACTTGGACTAAGGAATTGAGGAAAGCAACACCTCAAAATAAGACATTAAGAAGATCAAAGAAAAGTCCAAGATTGGAGGCGTGTGCTGCCTGTGGACTGTCTGTGCGTGGAGCACCGGACTGTCCGGTGGCACACCGGACTGTTCGGTGCCCACACACCGGACTGTCCGGTGCACCAGGGAACAGTAGCCCAACGGCTAGTTCCAGGTGGCACCCGGAGAGAAGACCACCGGACTGTCCGGTGAGAGCACCGGACTGTCCGGTGTGAAAAACCTGCGGCGCCAACGGTCACTTGCTCTGACAGAGCAACAGCTAGGCGCACCGGACAGGCTACAATGCGCTGTCTGGTGCACCACCGGACTGTCCGGTGCACCACCGGACTGTCCGGTGTGTCGCAGAGAACTGCAGCTTTTCTCCAATGGCTAGTTTGGAGTTGGGGCCTATAAATACTTGACCCAACCGGCCATTTGAAGGTGTGGGAGCCCAAGAAACATACCAAGACACATAGTGCATATTTCCAAGAGCTCAAACACCCAAGTGCTTAATAGAATCACTTGGTGATTAGTGTAGGTGCTTTGCGAAGTGCTTAGGCTAGTTAGACCGCTCTAGCGCTTGCTCTAGGTGAACCCTAGATTGTTGAGTGAGTTTAGACAAACCTCACAACCCCTCGGCTCTTGCGTGAGCCGTAGTAATTGTACCGAGTGGGGCGAGAGTCTTGCGAGACCGTGACAACCGTGTTTGTGTCACGGCCGCCACCGTGTACCGGAGGGAACGAGGCCCGCGGCGTTTCGGCCGGAAGCTCGATAGTGGAGACGGCGGGGAGCGTCCGAGAGGAGCCAGAAGCGGAGCACCACTTGCGCGTGGAGAAGGCCCGTGGCTCTCTACGGAGTTACTCGACCGAGGTGCTTGGCCCTCGCGTGGGCTTCCCTTTGCGTAGGGGCACCAACGAGGATTAGTCAGAACCTTGCGCGGTTCCGGATACCTCGGTAAAATTACCGGCGTCATCCACGAGAGTTTGCTTCTCTACTTTGCTCTTTAAGTTTCCGCATTTATATTAAGCATTTAAGTTTCAATCTTGTATACATACTTATTTAGTGTAGATTGAAACTTAGCCATTGCGGTAGAGATAACAACACTTAGACAAAACCTAGTTTGCTCATTCTAGTTTGATTATTTGCATAGGTTTTGCTCTAGGGATTTAATTGTGGCCTAGTTTAGTAAAAGTTTTAGAAGTCCTAATTCACCCCCCCCTCTTAGGCGTCACCCATTTCCTACACTGATCACCAGTTTCCAAGGGTTTCAGACAAAGTCGGTTACTGCTCAAGCTTTGTTCCAGTGCACGCAGGATCACGAGGAATACCTTCAGGCGTATGTCCGAAGGTTCTTGCGTCTGAGGGCACAGGCGCCAACAGTGCCCAATGAAATTGTCATTGAGGCCATGATCAAGGGGCTTCGGCCAGGACCTTCGGCCCAATACTTCGCCAGGAAACCCCCTCAGACCTTGGAGAAATTGCTTCAGAAGATGAATGAATTCATCCGCGCTGATAATGACTTTCGTCAAAGAAGGGAGGAAGCTTACAGATTCTCCGAGATGACCAGGGGCTTCGGAGGAAGGATTCACCCAAGGCACGTCAGATCAATCCACTCTACTCAGAATGATGCCAGAGGAGGTCAGCAGCAAAGACCGCAATATTCCTCCCAGGCTTTGGGGCAGCAACAAAGCTATCCTCGGCCTCCAGCTCCAAGGGGCAGAGGCGCCAGGGGATTTGGTGGAAGGTTTGGGGATCAGCCCAGGAAAATTTATTGCCTATTCTGCGGTGAGGACAAGGGCCATACTACAAGGATGTGCCATGTCACCATCCAGAAACAGAAGGAGATAGCAGAAACTACAGCCCAACAGAACCAGCCGAAGCAAGTTATGCATACTTCTTCGTATCATTCACCATACATACCAGAGTATGTGGGTAACCATCCTGCAGTTTCTGTTGCTTCGGCAAGCCAACCTCAGGCATCTTGGCAACAGCCTCCACCTCCACCACCAATGCAACCCGCATATCCCCAAGGCCAGCAGCCAGAAGGGAGCCAGCACACTCACCAGCAGTGAGACTTCAGGGAACAGTCCGAAGCTCACACAGTCAACAGTACTGTGCCAGAATCGAAGCACATCTACTAGGAGATATCCTACCCCTAAAACAGTTTTTGCATTCGTCATCATTTTCTTTTTAATAAAGAACAATCATTGAAAGCCTAGTTCTTCTGTTGTTTTCAATTCCTTGTAATAGCTTCGTAATTGTCATGATATAATAAACTTTCTTCACAGACTCACGAAGTTCCAAAAGTTGGTGAATCACGAACGTCGGGTTCACAATTATATTACAAGTTGTGCCGAAGCAACAAAAAGTCGTTCTAAGGAATGCAATGTAAGTTTGACCGAAGCAACAAAAAGTCGTTCCTAAGTGAGCGCAGCGTAAGTTTTCTGCTCAAAAGTCGTTCCAAAGGGAATGCAGAGCTTACAACGAAAAATAAACGCTGATTCCGCCGAAGTATAAGGCGAAGAAGCTCCTTAGGGAGGCTTACAGCGAAAAGTCAACGCTGATACCACCGAAATAGAAGGCGAAGAAGCTCCTAAGGGAGGCTTACAGCGAAAAGTTAGCGCTGATACACCAAAAAATAAGTGGTGAAGCCGAAAAATAAACGGCAAAAAGGTCGTGTATTTTACTGTGGGAATGTGTGTGTATTTTTGGCACAAATATCATTTTGCATAGCATAACATCATCACATCATTCGCATAACATGACATCATACATCATACTGCATCAATGGCACAAGAAGGGGATACAATATTGATCTTCGGAAATTGTTTCGAAGAAGTTGTGCCAAGGCACAAAATAAGTACAGCTTCGTCAACTCTAATATCAAAAAAGATCCATTACTTACGAAGCATAATATTTTCATGGAATATGGGTATTCTTCACGAAGCATGAAAAGAAGGGAAGGTGTTTTTTCGCCGAAGGCTCAAAAACGGTATGTACGTAAAGTTTCATGCATCGTAAAGAACTGGATTACAAAACAGCTTATATATTACATTCAAAACTGTAAAATATTACACACTTTGTTCAACAAATATTACATCAATATTACGAATGTTTCTACAACAATAGCTATTCTTCTTTTAAAACTGCTTCTGCAGCTTCGTTTAGTAGTTGAGTCACAGCTTTGTCCATAATAGCTTCGGCCATCTTTGTAATTTCATCTTCCTTTTTTGCTTCGGGGTCGGCCAATGACTCGAAAGGCTCCGGGGGAGGAGATAGTTCAGCTGCGATACAAAACATAAATAAGTTCGAAGTCACAGAAATAAAACATAAAGTCAAAAGCAATTAGGTAATACATATCCGCCTTTCAAGTTCTGCAGTTTTTTCAGCTGCCTTTGCTGCTTCTCTAGCATCGTGAGTATCTTTTTCACTTTTCTTTATAATTTCGTGAGCCATCCCTCGACCACCATTTTCCCAGATGTCGGTGAAAAACTTTCCACCAACTAAGCTTGCCTCGGCCGAGGGGTCTTTTGTATCTTCAATAGAGAACGCAGCTTCGGCTTGGGCCAGAATCTTCACATGTTCGCATCCTGCCTTCTCCAAAATAGCCGCAATTCCCCTGGCACCTGAGAAGGCGCAGACATCTCCATGGCCACTCAAAACTTCCTCAAAGGCTTTGGCTTCGCCGTTGATCCAGTCGATTGGACCTTCGGGATCGCCTAGTACGAAGTTGTCTTCATTCGAATATGTGCCAATATTGGCGAAGCTGGTTTTTATCCTTTGTACACATGCTACAAATTTTTCATAGCATCTTTCTTTTGAAGAACGAAGCTCCACAACTGTCTTTCCCAGTAATTTTTCTAGTAGTCACTGGCGTCTCGGTCAGCTTCGGCAATAGCACATTTTAACTTCGCTTCAGTCAGCTGTTTCTGAAGATCTTCAATTTCGCACTTCTGGGCTTCAGCTTGGGCTTTGGAAGTAGCTTCGTCTTTTTTTATTTTATTCAGCAATGAGTTTAATATTTTATCTTTCTCAAGACCTTTGTTCCTTAGTTCAATTACTTCGGAACGAAGGTTGTTCAAAGCTATAGTGCATCCTTCATCTTCAGCACTTTTTTGCACCCTAAGGGCGTTGCTAAGAATCAGACCCTGCAAAAAGAAGTGTGATATTAAGTATAAGCAAGTAAAACAAATCTTCGGTTTTTAATACAGAAAATTCATTCTCATACCTTTAAGCTATTATATGCTAAGCTGTCAGCCAGTTCATCTTTCGATAGCACCGAAAGCCCATCTTCTAGCGTCGGGAATCCGAAGCTTTTGCTCATCTCCCGACAGACAGAAATTTCCTTGCTGTCTGGGAGACAATACAAGAAATCTTCTTCTCCGCTGCCGTTGAATATTAATGCCCCCTTTGGATATTTAATTTCTGGGCATAATGTTGAGCTTCTCGCTTTTCCTCTTCAGATAGCCTTTTGCCCGAAGCATGTCGTACAATATAATCAGGCGCTCTGGAAGACGCTTCGGGAGTTGAAGAGAGAGTTTTCTCAGGCAGAATTTGCTTTGTAGCCTCTTTTTTCGTTTCTTCTCCGGTTTCCAAGGATTTCTCCTTGGCGGGCTCTGAAGGCCCAGCTTCGGCCACGGTCTGGCCCTTTGTAGCTTCGTCTTCGGATGTTTTTGTCTCAATTTGTGTTTTTGGCGCTTCAGCAGTCTTCTTTAGAGTGGTGCTTGAAGACTTTAATGTCTCCAGCACATCTAGTACATTGACCATCCTTTTTCTCTTGGGAGTCGCCGTAAGATCTTTTTGTGCCTTCGACACTATCATTCCTGCCGAAGGGCTTGTAACTTCTAATATCTTTGTTTTGTCGGCCTCTATTTCTTTAATATTATCAGCCTTCGGCATCATAGCCGGCTCTTCATTCTTCTGTGTAAGAGCAGGTCCTTTGGCTTCAGTAGCCGTAGAGGTCTCACCACCAAATTCGGGCACTGTGGCCGGTTCGATGAAGCGCGGTCGGTTAGTAAGGACCTTCACCTTTTTCCTCTTTGGCGCGGGCTCACTTAGAGCAACTGAAGCATCACCTTTTCCAGAAGTTGCACTTTTTCTCTTTTGCCCTTTCAGCGGGTAGCGGTAATCAGGGTACATAAACCTAATAGCATCGAAAACTCTATTCAGCCTCTTCTTCTTCCGGCCTCCGAAGGCCGCAGATAACTCGTTATCTTCTGCCTTTGAATATGGTCCAAGCAGTTCATCGCTTGTAGCTTCGATGCACTTCAGCCAATCATCATCTGGCTCAATAAACTTACCTTCATATCTGAAGGTGTATTTCAACCTAACCAGCCCACCTTCGTCAGACTTGCTGATAGTTTCATTCGGCATTTCCCATTGCTCTACAAGCGGCCACACTCTGAAGCTATGTGCTCCTGGACTAAATCCCTCGTCCCGATGAAAGAGCAGACTATGCCGAAGGCCTTTTGGCATTCTTCGGCTGCTTCATCAATTTCCACCTTCGGTTTCCGAAGGCCGAAGCGCTGCCAGATAGGACGCATGATAATATCTTTAATGTCTTCTTGTGCCTTTAAATCGTTTTTCACATAAAACCATTCCTTCATCCAGTCCCCAGGCCATCTTTTCCGGAAGG
Source organism: Zea mays (assembly GCF_902167145.1). Lineage (NCBI taxonomy): Eukaryota > Viridiplantae > Streptophyta > Magnoliopsida > Poales > Poaceae > Zea > Zea mays. Next base: position 57,527,216 of record NC_050098.1, on the reverse strand, counting down.
TTGGCATGGGGCAGCTCGAGCCAGAGCGAGCGACGAAGCTATAGCAGCCAAAATTGTTATGATATTGCTCTTTGCCCCAGGGTTTCGTCTCATATAACAGTTCGTGCATACTGCAGAAACTTTTTGCATTTGGCTCCAAGCCCTGGCTCCTCACGGCCTAGACGAAGATTCCCATTCTTATGATTGCTTCAGGAGTAATTTGATGAAGGTAGACCTGATAGATCTTTAAAACCTCAACCACAAATTTGCTTAAGGGGAACCGAAGCCCAGCTTTGAAAAAGCTTCGGAAGATCACGAATTCATTCTCTTCGGGAGTAGGCACAGTCTTCTCTCCAACATCTGCCCTCACAGCAGACATATCTCGAAAATATCTCCCCCTCATATTGTCAAGGTGACTCTGCTTAATAGTTGATTTTCCGAAGACTGTGTGACTTGGTCGCCACGGTCGATCTTCGGAGTCTTCACCTCCACTTTCCATATCGTAACTGTCACTTTCACCAGTGTCTTCAGATAAACCTTATAAAATCACCCTAGTAATCTTTTCTGTATTTGTCTTTGCTATCGATTCAAGAAACCCAAGATTCTTCTCCTCAAAAAGGCTCAGCTTCGTTTTGGCAACATCTTTTTTATCTTGAGTCATCTTCGGAAATGTTGAAAATGTGCTCTTAAGGCCGAAGCTAAAAATCTAAAAAGCCAGTCAAGTGTTGGTATGCAAGAGCTAAAAATTGGGAAAGCAAGAGCAGATGGCAAGAAAGCGTGCCAAATGAGCTCGCGGTGTGTTATTATTTATACGCCCAGTGCGTTGCAAGTGGGAGGGCCCCGCTTGTCATTGACTGTTGCTATTCTAGCAAAGGGAAGGTGTTTTTTCGGACCTTCGGCTTAAGGCCTTCGTCCATATCGCAATCTGAATTTATCATTCTAACAAATTAATATTGCGAGGGGCTACTATTGGGGGCCTTCGGCTTCCGAAGGTCCTCAAAAACATGATTTAACAATGTTTCTGGAGTATGATGCATGAACAGGTACCTTCGGACTTAGGTCATAACCACAATATGAAGAAGCACAAAGAATACGAAGGATGGCGCAAAGCCGAAGCTATGCGCAGAGGAGCTTCGGCGTGATAACAGAAAAGGAAACCGACTTAAAGGGGAAAAGGCTATTTAGACCCCGATGGATTACTATAGAGCTATTAGCAAATTTAAAGGGCATGGGTGTAATTTTACATGGGCTGCGTCCCGTGCCTATAAATAGATGAACAGTGCTCCCGTACTGTTCACGCTGACTTGGCATTTGCTTTTGCGTCACGCTTGTACTTTTGCCTTCTTTCAAGCCGAAGGATTTGTAATTTGTTATCATTTCTATTTTTCCATAATAATAAAATATAAATGAATTAATGATAATATTTGAGTGTTTATGTTATTCATACTTTGCATGAATCCTTCTTCACTATTTGTTGTATTGATGAAGGTATGTCCTTCATAACCTTCGTCCAAGACTCATTATATCCCGAGGGAGGTAATGCTTCGAAGGACGAAGAACTTTAACGTTTAACAATTTCTGTGTTGCCTTGTTCTTAATTCATAGCATTTAAGGACAAGTCCCCCAACAACCCCTGTACAGTGCCCTTGAGAGGCTGGATTAACAGAGCAATCGCCATCTCAAGCTAAAACCTTTTTTGCATTCCTTTTACTCCCCCGTTGGATCGTCTTGCTCAGGAGAGCAAGTTCCAACAAAAAGCAAAGAAAGAGAGGATGCTTTGCGTGCGGGGAAAAGGGCCACTTCAGGGACAACTGTCAAATATGGTCGAACCCACAAAGGGGAGGAGTAAAGGCAAGGCGCTTACAAGTGTCAAAACTTGGGATGACTCTTCAAGCGAAGATGAACCTCAAAGGACGCCCAGCCACTGATCCTCATCACGCTCATCACGGTCATCAGGCAAGTGCCTTATGGCAAGAGGTAAAATGAGTATTCCATCCTCTAGTGGTGATAGCAGTAGTGATGATGATGAAGTTGAGGGAAAGTCCTTCTTAGATGAGCTTGCGGAAGCCGTTAAATTTTTTGAGAATGTATGCACTAAACAAAAGGCTCAACTTAAAACATTGAAAAATAAGTTGATTAGCTCTCAAGATGATTATAAATGCTTGCTAGAAAAATCTGAAAAATTTGCAAATTTAAATTGTGAACTATCAACTAAAATTGAGCAATTAGAGCCTAATGCTACATCCTCAGCTACCGATGATAGCCTTATTAAAAAGAATGAAAAACTTAAGGCTAAGTTAGCTAGCTCCCAAGAAGCCATTGAAAACTTGTTAGGGAAAATGGAAATTCTTAGCATACACAATAATGAGCTAACTACTAAGCTAGAAAACATTGGTAGCACCCCAGGGGCATCTTTAGCTAAAATTCCTGAAATTATTAAAAAGGATGCTTCTACTTCTTGCTTTGATTTAATTGATGATTCTAACCCCTGCAACCAAGTTCTTGTTGAGAATATTGTTGTAGAAACATGTTCAAACAAGGTTGCAAAGGAGAATGAGCAATTAAGGCAAGAAGTGGCTCGCCTTGGCAAGGCTTTGTATGACAAGAAAGGCAAAGCCAAACAAATCCAACCTCCTCAAGATAACACCACTGTGGGAGTGAACAAGCCTATGGAGGGAGAAACTGTGATTTGTAGGCTATGCCACAAGGAAGGCCACAAGTCTTACCAATGCAAGGCGAAGACCGGGGAGAAGCAAAAGCGAAAGCTCAAGCAAAAGCCAACAAGCAAAATCTCCAACACCTACATCAACAAGGTGGATAAAAAGGCTGCTACACCATATTTGTCCGGTGCGCCCGTCGACAGAAAGGTGTTGCTTCTGTCCAATGGCTACAATTGTGGGGAGAGGCTATAAATACCCCCAATCGGCCATTTGGAGGTGTGAGAGCCCAAGCAATCTAACAAGGCATATTGTAAACATTTCCAAGTGCCCAAACACCCAAGTGCTTAATAGAATCTCTCGGTGATTAGCATAGGTGCTTTGCGAAGTGCTTAGGTTAGTTAGACCGTATTAGCGCTTGCTCTAGGTGAATCCTAGTTAGTTGAGGGAGTTTAGAAAAACCACACAATCCCTCGGCTCTTGCGCGAGCTGTTTTAATTGTACCGAGTGGGGCCAGAGTCTTGCAAGACCGTGACAACCGAGTTTGTGTCACGACCGCCACTGTGTACCGGAGGGAACGAGACCCGCGACGTTTTGACCGGAAGCTCGATAGTGGAGACGACGGGGAGCGTCCGAGAGGAGCCGAAAGCGGAGCACCACTTGCGCGTGGAGAAGGCCCATGGCTCTCTACGGAGTTACTCGACCGATGTGTTTGACCCTCACGTGGGCTACCCTTTGCATAGGGGCACCAATGAGGATTAGTCGGAACCTTGCGTGGTTCCGGATACCTCGATAAAAATACCGACGTCATCCACGAGAGTTTGCATCTCTACCTTGCTCTTTACCTTCCGCATTTATATTAAGTATTTAAGTTTCAATTTTGTCCTTCTAGTTAGATTATATAGATTGAAACTTAGGCTTTGCGGTAGAGATACCAACACTTAGATAAAACCTAGTTTGCGCATTCTAGATTATTTATTTGTATAGGTTTTGCTCTAGGGATTTAATTGTGTCCTAGTTTAGAGAAAGTTTTTAGAAGTCCCAATTCATCCCCTCTTAGGCGTCACCGTTTCCTACTGTGTATTTACTGAAAACATCGATAACAGTTCCAGCTATAAACTTTCCCCTCCTATGTCGTAATCCTTTCACAGGCTCTGCTTGTTGGACTATTGCCCTCCACCACCAATGTAACTGGAACCTATGATCAATATATCAGGTGCCCACACCCTTTTGATTTCAAAAAATGATAACATGGTAATCGCTACTACTACTAAACATGGAAGGGCATGCGTACACAGGGCGAGGCCATTCCCTCGCCCCCTGTCCTCCCATGATGCCCCCCCGGCCGCCCCTGTCGCCATCAAGGCATGGTGTCGATGCCCTTGACCGAGATAGCCTCTTCCTCGTCCGTCCCGTTCGCATGAATCCATAGGTGAGGCTGTCCTCGGCGCCCCTACCTCTCCCTCCCTCCTCCCGACGCCGCAGCATGAAACTACGCTGGACTCCGGCCCCAACCTAGCTCTGACGCCCAATGCGTCGTCCCTCCACTGGCTCCCACGCGCACCTTCTCGACCGTGCGCCACCACTCCACCACTGTCCCCAGAGATTGCTCCCTCCCCAAAACTGCCCCCGCCCTCCACCTCGTGTGCCTCGCAAACGGGTGGCTTCACGCCGTGGGCCCGACGTGCTCGACCGTGACTCGAGTTTTGTTTCGACGCCATCTCGGACAGCTCGAGGAAGGCACTATCTCATAACAGTATAACACACACATTATTACATAAGTTATTATGTTATTATATGTTCCCGTTGCAACACACTGGCACACACCTAATATAAATATAAGTGAAATAATTTACTAGCTTTTCAACATATCAGCCCCATATGTATGGATCGAAGTGAATTAGACTATAACCAAACAACATCACATGCTAAAACGAAAGCCCTCATTCTATATTTTCCAATTAATTAGGGAATGGTCGTACTTACTCTTATATGGCAACATATCTAGTGTAAAAATGACTAGAGTGCTACCATGCTAATATAATAATCTTGTCCATAGAATCCACTATCTACGGTTGAGTGTAATTGTTGGGTATGGTAATTAGGGGTATCCATATTACACCCCTAATACGTGCTTAAAACACCATCAAGGTACGTCCCCTGAGGATGAGGGATCATAAGCCGTGCTTTGCCCGAGGCCCCACTCTGGGGTCTCCACAAACTCCGCCTCACTTGAGCCTGTCCTCGGACGAGGTGTGTTCTCAGGAGAATCCTCGTCCCGACCTTGGTCCCCACACCCCAGAACTGCAGTCCCCGCTTCGCTCGAGCCCGCCTTGGATAAGGGAGACAAACCCAGGGCAAGAGTCAGCCGAAGTCCGGCGGGGACATCAACATTCAATGTGCATACCTAACCCACGCAGGGATGCAGGTGTAAAGGAGTAACAAGATTGCAATCTTGTCAAAGATTCACCAACTATGATTACGCATGCGATCATTGTTCCTGCACGCCATCTGCCAACTCCTGACGGTACGTGCAATACGACAAGGGTACAGACTAGCCCTCGGGCGCAAACTCTGTCTAGCCCGAAGTAGAACTCGGCCTCGGGATAAAACTCCACCTCACCCGAGCCCTGTCTCGGCTACCTGCTCCCCGTGAATCCCATAGAAGGCCACTCCTTCAACTGTGGTGCACGTCTTAGAATCCCTGAACGGGCTTGGTCGCGCCCTCAGGCGGACTTGCGCCTCGCCCGAGCCCGGCTCTAACCCCGATATTCGCAACAGAAATGCACCCAATGTGTCATCAGGCACTGAAGAGCCGACGCACTACTTAAGGGGCTTTTTCTCATACTTGGTACTATGTCAACCACTACGGTATGGGCAACCCCCTTGCTTGGGGGGCTCGGGTGCGTGTGTGATATCCTGGCCCCTAGGATGGTGATATCCTGCCCCAAGGCTTAATAGAATTAATAGAGTATCCATACCAATAAGGTGCATCTTCTTTTTTAGAAGCCTATCTTGAAAGAACCTCCATGTTAAGTGTGCTTCGTTTGGAGCAATTTGGGATGGGTGACCGTCCGGGAAGTTTTCTCGGGTGCGCATGAGTGAGGACAAAGTGCGCACAAAAAGACTTGTGTTGGTCTGTGGAGATAATATATGATCCTAGATAGCTGTCAGGAGTAAGTACTGCTGGTCCAGGGATTGGACAGGGTGTTACAAGTGGTATCAGAGCCGACCCTCGCGGTTTCACGGGCGTGTGTGGGTTAGGGGTTCGGGTATATGGCACATGGCGCATGTGGGCCAGGAGTGGTCACATGGCATGACATATGACGACACTAGACACACAGACGTGGCTAAGAGGGGAGGTTCCTAAATTGGGTTGACCGACGAGGACGTCAGTCTTCTAAGGGGGTGGATTGTGATATCCTAGCCCCTGGGATGTTGATATCCTGGTCCAAGGCTTAATAGAATTAATAGAGTATCCATACCAACAAGGTGCATCTTGTTTTTCGAAAGCCTATCTCGAAAGAACCTTCAAGTTTTCTCGGGTGCGCAAAAGTGAGGACAAAGTGCGCACAAAAAGACTCATGTTGGTATGTGGGGATAATATATGATCCTAGAGAGCTGCCAGAAGTAAGTACCGCTGGTCCAGAGATTGGACGGGGTGTTACAGTGTGACTGAGCCCTCGGCCCTAGCCTCGGCTCTTAGCAGAAATCAAGCGGGCACAAGTCAACAACAAGTACAAGACCATACCGCAAGCCATACCAACTACAGGGGTACGGTGACCCCTCCTCATAGTGCGCGGCCAACTCCAGTCCTCTAGACATCTCCCCTTGAGGCTATAAATAGGATAGCCTACGACTTTATGAGGGCAACGAACACTTCACGGTTTCTCCTCCACCACGATATAGGCACTTGCCTCGATCAAACCCAGGGACTTAGGATCATTTCCTCTCTCTCTCAGCTTGTATTCCCTACTGCAAGCACTTAGGTGCAAGTAATATAAGTCTCATCTCCCCTCTACTGGAAGTAGGGCCTCTTCTTGCCCGAACTAGGATAAAAGACTTGTGTCAACTTGGATCACCATCTGGGTTAGGGGCACATAACATTATTTTACTGGTAGGTTAGACCCTCGGGTCCGGACACCGACAGTAATAATATCATCTTCTCTCAAACTATTTTGTAAAGAACCCCTATGTTTCACAAAATAGGGTGTGTCCAGTGGCGGATTTAGACCCTGGGCTGCTCGGGCCGTACCCCGTCACGACCTCGTCTCTATAGTACGCTAGCATGCTGCAATAGCGCGCTGCGCATGCTAGTCAACAACAGCTCATGCCAGCAACCTAGCATGCATCAGCTAGGATCCTAAAAGCAGTGCACTACAACTAGCAAGCCAGAACCGTTGTTCAGCATCTAGCCTGCACAGTGCACTACCTAGCAGTCGCAGACAAGAGCTATTGGACAATGAACCACCAGGCAGGCACAAGAGTAGCGCACAGGATACCGACACATTTGTAGGTCTGCAATAGGCCAGAAACTCCACGTTAGTTGTTTTTGGATGAATTTTGTTCATCAATTATTTACTAGGTTAGTTATAAAATTAATTTTTATGTTTATAGAGATAGAATGGATAAGGTTTTCATAAAAAATAAGATGGTTTTAACATAATACTTAGAATAAAAACTTTTAAACTTTTCTAAGTAGCCCCTCCTTTAGACTATTTCTGGATCCGCCACTGAGCATGTCATCTACGAGATGTTTGGTTTGGGGAATAAACTAGTTCATCATCTTCTCACTCCTCACTTTTTTGTTTGGTTTATGGAATGGAATGAGTTGATCTATCACCACCTCTTTCCTCATATTTAGTTAGTTAGTACTAACATGGGGAATGTGGTCGTTCCACCAAATTGAAGGAATAGGCTCATGATACACTACCTCATCATGGATTGAGTGATTCTTTAAACCGAATCTCTACTATACTTAAAGCACCAGTTTCAACGGTCGTTCTGCGTTATCTTTTTACAAAAAGTCCCTACATTTCTACCAAATCAACTCAGCGTAAAATATTAAAAAACGGTATAGGAGGTGAGGTTTGAACCCACACCCCGTTGGAACAAGGGTAGAAGGCAGTGGATGAAGCTGTCTAACTAGTAGAACATCATGCTCAAGTATTTATAATATTAAATACAAATTGTACATAATAAAAAAAATCGTGCCGGGCCGGGCCAGCACAATGGACCGAGGCTACGGCCTAAGCAACGCACGACGCTCGTGCCGGGTTGGCCTAGGCACTATTAAATGGGTCGTGCCTCGGGCCGGCTCGCCAGACATGGCCCATTTGGCCATCTATACTTCCGCACGATAATGATGGTCCTCACCTAAGTTGCCACCACCTTATTCGCCATTCTACTTCTTTTCTCTCTCCCCTCATGCCTCCACCTCCGCGCCATCTTATTCTCGCCATAGGGCGTAAGAGCAGGCGCCTCCTCCCCATATTTGTCCGACACCAGCCCCACACTGACTCGCGCAGTGGCTATTGCACATCTACGAGGACGTTTCACATCATGCGCGCACCATCGTTTTTGCCTTTGTCGGACGTCCCGTTCGTCCTTCCTGCCTTCGCCCTGTTCTTCCACCTCAACCTGTTGCCCCCGCCCACGGTCGCAGCCGTGAGCCGACTGACGCTCGTCGACGCGGGTACGGGGCGAGTCGGTCACCTGGCCTTTCTCCGTGCGTGACGCCGAGGAGGACATGGTGGCGTCTGCCACACTTAGGTTATTTTAGCGATGAGGAGTCCAGGTCTGAGATATTGGATAACTAAGGCCCGTAGTGTGGCAGCAGTCGGCATATGCTATGGAGTTGGTGGTGGTGTTGTGTCGCTTCGGTGGGTCTAGGGCTCGGAAGACACTCGCATTTTGTCGCCCTTCTCGGACTGACGTCTGCTGCGTGTGCCTCTTGGTTTGGAGCTAGTCCGGCTGGGCTTCTTTCTTCGATTGTGTGCTCTCTCCCTATATATCTAGTGGTATACTATCTATGTCGCATCCAGATGTCTAGGTCTTCGTCGTGTCTTTCTCTAGCAACGAACAGGTATGCCCGCCTGTTTCCTTCCCGTCCAACTCTACGAAACCTTGGAAGTGGGGGAGGCTGCCTATGGTACCCATACGTTCATAAAAAATATTATGCAAAGAATATATACAACCAATAAAAAATCATGAGATATTTTTGGTGGATAATTTACGTGGGTATTGTTGTGAGCCGTCGCAACGCACGGGTAACCGACTAGTACCCCTAATGTTAGACTGCAATCAGCCATAGATGGTATGAACATGATTTGGTGTTAACACGTTAGTACTCTAATCGTTTTTAGATTATATATGCTGCCTTCTTTTGTTGGTCATATATAACGGATAGCAGTTTTTATTTCGTCGCCTGAATCCCGGATGAAAGGAAGTAATCAAACTAATAATAATACAAGCCCAAACCTTGCCTGCCACGCACGCACACAGGATCCACATGCGGTGAATAGCAGCCACGTATGCCGCCGTATAATATTCTTTAGACGACACTGGACGCCAATACGCCATCGTATAATCCGCGCACGAAGCATATTATCTCTTATCTCTCCATTCCACTCAGCCGCCCACCCGAACCAACACCAGAATCGCGCACGAAACCAGTCCACATCTCAGCCGAGACGACCTAACCAGCGCCGGCCGGCAGGCAAGGTCCTGGCCTGCCAATGCCATCGACAGGCACAATGAAGCGTGTGCGGTTTGGGCTCTTGTGGATGCATGCTAGAGCTACTACACCACCTGGCAAGCTAGCTAGCCAGCCTTTGGGATTTGTATGGCTATCTGGCATTGCCCGCCCCTTGCACATGTTCCAACAGCCTTCGTCCATCTTCTCCATTTGGCGGCCCCTTCCGTCTCCTCCCTAGCTTGCACTATATAACAACAAGCTACCATGCAACATCTCTTCTCTCACATCACATCTGAAACAGAAACAGCTAGAAGACATATTCAACAGATTCAGAGAAAGCACATATATATAGATATATATAGAGAGAGAGAGGCAAAAAAAGAGCGAGAGAGAGCTGCCGATTAATTACCAACCCGGCCAGCTTCCATGGAGAGAGTTGCATCAAGCTACTGCGTCAGCCTCCTAGCACAAAGGTCAGTAGCCACCATGAAGCTTTAATTTAATTTTTTTGTTTGTTTCCTACACACATGATGCTCCCTGCAGCAGGAGGGCCTACACTGTGGCCGCGGCCATGGCTAAGAAGGGAGCCGCCGCACGGAGGGTCGACGAGAAGAAGGCGGCGGCCGCGCTGACCAAGCGCGTGATGGGCAAGAAGGAAGTGAACACGGCTGCCGCTGCGGCAGCTGAGGAGAAGGCGTGGGTGCCGGACCCTGTCACCGGCTACTATCGCCCAGCAGGTAGCGCCAAGGAGGTTGACGCGGCGGAGCTACGCGCCAAGCTGCTGACGGAGGCTGCGGCCAACTGATTAATCAAGCAGTCACTTTGTCGAGCTACAGCATGAGTTGGCTCACTTGGCTGTCCACCTAGCTTCTCCTGCTTTAATATTCGCGCTCGTTGATCCCCGAGCTCGTTGGCCTAGAGCCTTTTATACACTGAATGATACATATATAATATATAACAGGAACATATCCAATACACATGAGTTTTTGATACACATATGGTGCATATAAATTAACAAAGTCCACACAAAATTCATACTTATTCTTTCTATCTTACTCTAATTATATACAAAAGTTTAAATTTAAATTCATTATACTTTAGTTGTAGCTGTAATAAAAAAGATAAAATTTCTGACAAGTTTAAATTAGAAATCGGCTAAAATGTTCTCTTTTTTATTATAACTTGTCAGCGTTTCGACCCCGGGGGTCCCTAGACCGACGAGTAAAATGTCGCCGCGTGTCCCAGCCCAGATGGGTCGGCGCGAGACGGAGCACAGAGGGGGGAAAACGGCAAAGGGAAAACCCGCGACCTCCGTGTTGTCCTGCGCCCAGGTCGGGTGCGCTTGCAGTAGGGGGTTACAAGCGTCCGCGAGGGAGAGTGAGAGAGAGACTGTCCGCCAGCCCGTCCTCCCGCGCGGCCAACCTTCTCGTACGAGAGCCCTGGACCTTCCTTTTTATAGGCGTAAAGAGAGAGCTCAGGTGTACAATGGGGGGTGTAGCAATGTGCTAACGTGTCTAGCAGAGAGGAGCTAAGCCCTAAGTACATGCCGTCGTGGCTGTCGGAGAGGTTTTGGCACCCTGTTCATGTGATGTCGTGGCTGTTGGAGGAGTGCTTGAGCCCTGTGGAAGTACAGCTGTCGGGGCTGTCGGATCCTTGCTGACGTCTCCTTGCTTCCGTAAGGGGCTGAGAGCCGCCGTCGTCATGGAGCACGCGGGGTGCCATCATTACTTGTTTACCGGGGCGAGCCAGATGGGACGCTGGTCTTGTTCCCCGTAGCCTGAGCTAGCTAGTGGTAGGGTAATGATGCCCCCCCTGTGACGTGGCAGGTCCGAGCCCGAGGTCGGGCAAGGCGGAGGCTCCTCCGAGGTCGAGGTCGAGTCCGAGCCCCGGGGTCGGGCGAGGCGGAGACCGCCGTCTGAGGTCGAGGTAGAGCCCAAGCCCTGGGGTCGGGTGAGGCGGAGACCGTCGTCCGAGGTCGAGGTAGAGTCCGAGCCTTGGGTCGGGCGAGGCGGAGTCCGTCTTCCGAGGTCGAGGTTGAGTCCGAGCCCTGAGGTCGGGCGAGGCGGAGCTTCCTATGGCGCCCGAGGCTGGACTTAGCTGTTGTCAGCCTCACTCTGTCGAGTGGAACAGCAGTCGGAGCAGGGCAGGCGACGCTTTTTTCCTGTCAGGTCGGTCAGTGGAGCAGCGAAGTGACTGCGGTCACTTCGGTCCTGTCGACTGAGGAGCGCGCGTCAGGATAAGGTGTCAGTAGATCCTTGCATTAAATGCTCCTGCGATACGGTCGGTCGGCGTGGCGATCTGGCCAAGGTTGCTTCTCCGCGAAGCCTGCCCGAGGTGGGCCTCGGGCGAGTCGAAGGTGCGTCCGTTACTTGAGGGGACCCTTGGGCGAGACGTGAATCCTCCGGGGTCGGCTGCCTTTGCCCGAGGTTGGGCTCGGGTGAGGCGAGATCGTGTCCCTTAAGTTGACTAAGCCTTGACCTTAATCGTGCCTATCAGGCCTTTGCAGCTTTGTACTGATGGGTGTTACCAGCTGAGATTTAGGAGTCTTGGGGTACCCCTAATTATGGTCCCCGACATAACTAAAATATAACGAATTTAAACTTTAAATTTTGTATATAATAAGTGTAGTATGAAAAGAATATGTATGTTTTTTTCAGATTTTTTTTAAACTTTGTTAATTCATATACACCATATGTGCAACAAAGGCTCATGCGCACAAGATATATTCCCTATATACCAAGCATATTCCCTTCTTATCTTCCCACCACCTCCATGGCTACAGTCCAGAATGACACAACAAAACATTGCAGGGTTCATGGTCAGTTTCAGTTTTCGTTTTGTTTCATAGCCCATGCGTGGTTAATTGTATATGTGTCGGCTTGATCCGTGTAGTTAACTTCAGCAGCTGAATGCATGTCTGGTTTTTTTAATCCTGTACTGTACCGGTGTTTATCTCTTCTGCGTATATGAATAGCTTTACATTGACCTGGACGAAGTCTACAACTAATTAAATGATAATACACGGCAAAGGATTATGAGATGTACCTAGGGATGGCAATAGAAAATTCTCCGTCGAAAAATAGCATTTCATATCAGTCTCCGTGACAAAATTCTTTTTTCACGGAATCCCGGGGGACATTTCTTCCATCCCTACTCCTTGTAGAGATAAATCCCCGGCGGGATCTCCATCACCATTTAAATTATAATTAGAACATACATATTTTATTATTAATATAATATAAAAATATTTTCAATTATACATATTGTTAAATATAAGAAATCATTATATGTTATTAAAATAAACATATTTGTACCATGATTAATCTATTGATAAGGTAAATATTTATTTTTATTATTAACTAGTACACGAAAATATCGTCACGTATAGATTTAACGGATCCATATGAGAATCGAGATGGAGAATGTTTCCTTGTTTTTATTCCCCGATTAAATATCGGAGAGAATATCGACCGGATAAGTGTCTTGTCACAGCACTGGCCATATATATTTGGTTAATGACAGTTTGACTTTTTTTAAGCGAGAACGACAGTAAAATAGAGACAGAGTCGGTACCATGACAAGGATATAGCATAGAAAAGCGTTTTACTTTAGCATTGTTGAACATCAAAATTGATAACACTGGTACTACCGGATGGTCTGGTGGTAAGGCCAGATATAGTCCGGCCTTATATATTTTGACTTGTTAGCCCGAACAGTCCGATCAGATCGAGGGGGAGTTCTAATTTTTTTTTGCCTAATATTCCTAGTTTTTTAAATAATGGAAATCAGGTTCTGACTTTGTCCTCCACAAGAGAAGGGTATAGGTTTACATACAAACTGACCAGTACTACCAACATAGAGTGCAATCTTACATTACAAGTATTAATATAAACACGACACCCAACAGACAGACTATAACCTCAAAACGTAATCCTGTTCGTAAAACTCCAACCAAAATAAGAAAAAAATTGTATAGATGCGGCTTCGATCCGTCGACATGTCTCCTTGATTATCTCCTGGTCTTCAACCCTCTGTAAATGTCCCTAAAACCTAAGCCAATGGGTCGCCCCAAATAGTGTTATAATTTTAGGGATTTCCCTTTATTAAAAAATATATTGAGACCAGCTGGACTGGGCCACCTCAAGGCCCAACAGGCCGGGCAGCCCAGCCGGCTAGTGGGAGCAACTAGGGCACCAGGATGCCGTGCTCGGATGTTGCAGTAGAGAAGGGAGTGGGGGCAGCGGCAGTTTAAGGGAGTCGGGCTTTGCGCTGCTCGTGGTTCTGATTTGCTCGCAAATCAGTTGGTCTCCTCTCCTCTTCTCGTCTCCATAAAAACATGGCCGGAAAATCGCTGGTAAGGGGAACTCGGCTCCTCTACTTGCTTACAAATCATCACCTCGATTCAATCGGTCTCCAGCGTTCCTATATTTATCTCGCTGGTGGTTGGAAGCTGGTAGAGGTGGTGCTGGTCTTGTACAGCGAGATTCTTACGTGCTCCTTGCTTCACTTGTGCGCCTGTGTGGTGTTGTGTTCATCTGATTATTGTCCACCGTGGCCTGGTGTTTGGGCTCCCTGCTGTGCAGTGTTCTTCTCGGACTGGTGCCGTGGACGTCTCCTACGACCTCAACAGCGGCTCTAGTATCTGCGTCAACCTCCCGTCGTGCAGGTCCGGACGTGGGCGACGAAATTGGTTTTCTGGGACAAAACCTTGTGTTCGCTGAGCTGGTCTTCCCACGTAGACAATCTACGTGCTGTGAGTTACTCGTTGCCTCTCTCTATATTTATTGAGTAATTTTGTGCAATCTGCTAGTATTATTTACTTGGGTGTGATTGCACAATTTGTGGGCGGATTTAATTGCTCGATGATGATAGCGGTGTAGTGAGACGACGTGGTAGTCTGGGTTTTAGTGTGTTGTTATTTTCAACATTAATATTATTTATGCCTAGTAATTTCTTTCACTATTGTGTAGACTGATTATTTAAATTCGTTATTGTTCTTTAATTCTTGTACACACTGTTTTGATCATGATATTCATGTTTGATTTCTAGGCTTATAATATTTGTTTTAAAACCCTGATTTGGTAAGGTAGGACTTTCACGTTAGTCTAAGATATCTGATCACCACTTATTGTTGGAAGGCTGTCTAGTGCAGCAACCCGTTATTTTAAGAGCAATATCTTAATATAAACAATTATGTTTATGTGCTTAATCTGCCTTCTTCATCTACAAGCCATGTTTAATTTACAAATGTACCTGAGTAGCTATGTTTCATGTTTTCGTTTACTGGAATTGCTACTGTTCATTGCTGTTATAATTACATATGACATTTATCTGAGTTATATGCCTATTTTATTCGGAATTAGAATATTTAATTTATTTAAATATGTTGAAAGCATGTCACTTATTTCTCTAAAATTACAACAATCCAGAAAACCAATTCTGCCGTATAATGGCCTCTAGTTCTGATGTCATTAAGCCTGAAGCGTTCGACGGCGCTAGCATTAAGCGCTGGCAGATTAAGACTCGCAACTGGCTCACTGACCTAAAATTATTTTGGGTAGTGACGTCGGTTGTTCCCTAGGCTGCATCAGATGATACTGATGATGCAGCGAAGGCCGCCGCACTAGCGGAGAAGGTCAAGTGGGACGAAGCCAATGAGGCATGCTTGTCTCGTCTGCTGAACGTCTTGTCGAGCCGCTTATTTGACGTGTACTCTGGTTTTACCTCCGCTAAGGGTCTATGGACTGAACTTGAGAACGAGTTCTCTAAAGTTGACAATGGCAATGAGTCATTCACAATGAAAAACTACCTCAACTATAAAATGGCTGAGTGAAGGTCTGTTATGGAGCAGCTACAGGAGATTCAACTCCTTGTTAGGAACTTGGTCCAATATGGATGCGTTCTACCCGACAGTTTTCAGGTGAATGCAATACTGGCAAAGCTCCCGCCTTCTTGGCGAGACTTTGTGACTTCACGCCACCACATGAAGAAGCAAATGACTCTCACTGAGTTGTCAGCTGTGATAAATGTGGAAGAGCGTGCAAGGTCCAGTAACAAGCCATCCCAGCAACTCTAGGCTCACGTTGTTGAGAAGGGTGGAGATAGAAAATTCCAGAAGAAGAAGAAGAACTCTCCAAAGAAGAATCTGAACCAACCTAAGTCCAAAAGGATGAAGAAGAAAAAGGAGGGCTTTATCTGCTATGTTTGTGGTGTCTCCGGGCATACATCTCGGAGGTGCAAACTTAGGAAGGGAAAAGGTCCTCCACCTCAGCACAAAGAAGGGAACGTGGTGGTTAACTCCACCCCAGGGTATGCACCTCAGGCCTTTATGGCAAGTCCATCAGATGACTGGTGGATGGATTCAGGTGCTACTTTCATATTTGTGCTGATCGATCCATGTTCTCTTCATTCCAGGGATACATCAGCGCACCAGTTTTGATGGGAAATGGTGTTCCGGCAGCAGTTCGAGGTACTGGACAGGTCTACCTGAAGTTAACTTCAGTGAAGACGCTCATGCTGAAGGACGTGCTCTATGTGCCCTCGATGAGCCGGAACCTCATATCAGTTTCGCTGCTATGTCGACAGGGTCTAAAATTAGTGTTTGAGTCTAATAAAGTGGTCTTGTCTAAGTTTGGTACTTTTGTTGGAAAGTCATATGAGTCAGGTGGTTTGTTCCGTCTTTCTGTTTTGAACAATCATTCTTCTTACCATGTTAATGTGGTCTGTAATAACGATTCCATTAATGATATATGGCATTCCCGTTTGTGTCATGTGAATTTTGAGGTCATTAAGAGATTAAGTGACATGTCTTTAATTCCTGAATATAAACATGTTAAAGGTGTAAAATGTGGTATTTGTGTGCAAGCTAAGCAACCTAGAAAACCGTTTCATACGGTTGAAGGCAGAAGTACCACTTCTTTAGAACTAATTCACTCAGATGTCTATGAGATGAATGGTATAATCACAAAAGGCGGTAAAAGATACTTTCTTACTTTGATAGATGATGCTACCAGGTTCTATTATATTTACTTACTCAGAACCAAAGATGAGGCACTAGAACACTTTAAGATCTATAAGACTGAAGTTGAAAACCAGTTAGACAAGAAAATTAAAAGGTTGTGGTCTGATAGAGGAGGTGAATATCTTTCCAACCTTTTTGATGAATACTGCAAAGAGTGTGGAATCATTCATGAAACCACCGCTCCATATTCACCTCAGTCAAATGGGGTAGCTGAAAGGAAGAACCGAACAGTGTGTGACTTAGCTAATGCTTTGTTGCAAAGTTCGGGGATGTCTAACATCTGATGGGGCGAGGCAGTACTCACGGTGTGCTATGTCCTCAACAGGGTGCCGCCTCGCAACCGTGAGGCCATGCCCTATGAAGGATTTAAAGGAAGGAAGCCAGATCTTTCGCATCTTCGGACTTGGGGCTGCCTTGCAAAGGTGAATGTCCCGTTGCCGAAGAAGAGAAAGCTAGGCCCTAAGACCGTAGACTGTGTCTTCTTGGGTTATGCACATAACAGTGTAGCTTATAGATTTCTAGTGGTCCATTCCGAAACGAGCGAAGTCGTTGTAAATGTCATAATGGAATCTCGGGATGTGACATTCTTTGAGAGCATCTTCCCTATGCAGGATAAGGAAGTAGTAGCCCCAGATGGTCCATCTCGGACATATTTTCTGCCCTCGAGTGTCCATGACCAGACTCCAGATTTGGAGTTAAGGAGGAGTAAGAGACAAAGGACTGAAAAGTCTCTGGGAGATGATTATATTATTTATCTAGTGGATGAAGAACCACGCTCCCTCACAGAGGCATATACATCTCCGGATGCAGAGTACTGGAGGGAGGTTGTCCGTAGCGAGATGGATTTAATCATCTCGAACGGAACCTGGGAGATAACTGATCTCCCAGCTGGTTGCAAGCATGTGGGTTGCAAATGGATCTTTAGGAGGAAGAGGAGACCCGATGGTACTATTGAAAAGTACAAGGCACGTCTTGTGGCTAAGGGTTTTACTCAAAAGAAAGAGGAGGATTATTTTGATACTTATTCTCCGGTGGCTCGATTGCCCACAATTCGTGTGCTTTTAGCGCTGGCGGCTGCTTATAAACTTCTTGTCCATCAAATTGATGCAAAGACAACATTCCTAAATGGAGAGCTGGAAGAGGAAATTTATATGCAGCAACCATAAGGATTTGTGGTTAAAGGACAAGATAGCAAAGTGTGTCGCTTGATTAAATCTTTATACGGTCTTAAGCAAGCTCCCAAACAATGGCATGAGAAGTTTAATAATACTCTGACCACTGCCGAGTTTTGTGTAAACGAAGTCGACAAGTGTGTGTATTATTGCTTCTCTGGGGGAAAAGGTGTCATCATGTGTTTGTACGTTGATGAAATATTGCTATTTAAGACCGATTTGGAGGCTATCATGGAGACAAAAGTATTCCTCTCCAAGAACTTTGATATGAAGGACTTGGGTGAAGCTGGTGTAATATTGAACATCAAGCTAATAAAGGGTGAGGATGGGATTACTTTGTCACAATCCCATTATGTGGAAAATGTCCTGACTCGCTTTGGACATATGGATTGTAAACCAGTCACCACTCCCTATGATCCATCCTACACGCTCAGTAAACATGAAGGCGAGCCTGTGAACCAGCTACTATATTCGCAGATCATCGGATCTCTCATGTACCTGAGCAGTGCAACTAGACCAGATATCTCATATGCAGTATGCAGACTGGCTCGTTACTCGGCCAGTCCAGGAGATAGGCACTAGGTAGCCTTGTACAGAGTGCTTTGGTATTTGAAGGGAGCAATGAATCTTGGTATTAAATATACTGGATCTCCGTCAGTACTTGAAGGATTCAGTAATGCAAACTGGATCTCTGACTCAGATCAAATGAAGTTTACAAGTGGCTATGTGTTCACTTTAGCTGGTGGGGCCGTGTCGTGGAGGTCGTCTAAACAAACAGTATCGACACGTTCCACCAAGGAGGCTGAATTAGTTGCACTTGATTCAGCAGCATTGGAGGCTGAATGGTTGAGAGACCTGTTGTCAGACCTTCCAATGCTAGCAAAGCCGATACCGGCTGTCCTAGTATACTGTGACAACACTTCTGTGTTGCTGAAAGTGAACAGTAGAAAGGACAACCAAAAATCCTCGAGGCATATCAGAAGACGACTTGATTCATGTCGGCATGCTAGAGAGACGGGTGTAATAACCGTAGATTACATCAAATATGAAAGGAACCTTGCTGATCCTTTCACCAAAGGACTGGCTCAAAAGCCAATCCAAGCAGCGTGCATGGGAATGGGACTCGTACCCTGTTAGCGGTTTTAACTGCAGATAAATATCATGTGTGACCGGAGGTCCCGAGATCCAGGCTCCAGGAAACGAAGCACTATGGAACCAAGAGCACAAAAGACAAAGAGTCTCATGAGCTGATGTGTTATGTCTGTATGGCAGGTTGAGCGAGATGCTCTTAATGATGTCAATGATATAAGCAGGGAAATTGTCCTACAGATTTTCCTTAATGATTTCACCTATATGAGCTGATTGTGGGGTCGCAGTCCGGGAGAGAATGGGGTTTTCTCTCTAGTGAGCTCATGAATAGATATTAAAGGGCATGACCGTAACGCCCTACCCCGTAAAAGAAGCAGATAATCTGCTTAATACTATGTGCCTTTTGTGCGAAGATTCTCACACTAGGGTCTGTGGATCAAGGCGTAGTCCTCTGCTTACTCGTGCAGGGTTGGAGTACATTAGGATAGGCTTTGGTTCAAACCTAACAAGTACCTCTGCCGAAAAGTAGTATATAAATAGTACGAGAGCTCAATGACATTGATCAGTAAATAAGAGTGAAAATGGTGGGGATTGCTATAATTTGGATGTTTTCCCTTTATTAAAAAAATATATATTGAGACCAGCCGGACTGGGCCACCTCAAGGCCCAACAGGTCGGGCAGCCCAACCGGCTGGTGGGAGCAACTAGATCACTAGGATGCTGTGCTCGGATGTTGCAACAGAGAAGGGAGTGGGGGTGGCAGCAGTTTAAGCGAGCTGGGCTTTGCGCTGCTCGTGCTTCCGATCTGCTCGCAAATTAGTTGGTCTCCTCTCCTCTTCTCGTCTCCATAAAAGCATGGCCGAAAAATCGCTGGTAAGGGGAACTCGGCTCCTCTACTTGCTTACAAATCATCACCTCGATTCAATCGGTCTGTAGCGTTTCTATATTCATCTCGCTGGTGGTTGGAAGCTGGAGGTGGTGTTGCTCTTGTACAACGAGGTTCTTTCGTGCTCCTTGCTTCACTTGTGCGCCTGTGTGGTGCTGTGTTCATCTGATTATTGTCCAACGTGGCCTTGTGCTTGGGCTCCCTGCTGTGCGGTGTTCTTCTTCTCGGGCTGGTGCCGTAGACGTTTCCCACGGCCTGAGCAGCGGCTCTAGTATATCCGTCAACCTCCCGCCGTGCAGGTCCGGACGTGGGCGACAGAATTGGTTTTCTGGGATAGAACCTTGTGTTCGCTGAGCTGGTCTTCCCACGTAGACAATCTACGTGCTGTGAGTTACCCGTTGCCTCTCTGTATTTATTGAATAATTTTGTGCAATCTGCTAGTATTATTTACTTGGGTGTGATTGCACAATTTGTGGGCGGATTTGATTGCTCGATGATGATAGCGGTGTAGTGAGACGACGTGGCAGTCTGGGTTTTAGTGTGTTGTTATTTTCAGCATTAATATTATTTATGCCTAGTAATTTTTTTCACTATTGTGCAGACTGATTATTTAAATTCATTATTGTTCTTTAATTCTTGTACACACTGTTTTGATCTTGATATTCATGTTTGATTTCTAGACTTATAATATTTGTTCTAAAACCCTGATTTGGTAAGGTATGACTATCACGTTAGTTAAGGATCTCTGATCACCACTTAGTGTTGGAAGGCTATCTAGTGCAGCAATCCGCTATTTTGAGAGTGTCGGCGTTTCGACCCCCGGGGGGGGGGGGGGGGGGTCCCTGGACCGACGAGTAAATTGTCGTTGCGTGTCCCAGCCCAGATGGGTCGGCGCGAGACGGAACACAAAGGGGGGAAAACAGCAAAGGGGAACCCGCGGCCTTCGTGTTGTCCTGCGCCCAGGGCGGATGCGCTTGCAGTAGGGGGTTACAAGCGTTCGCGTGGGAGAGAGAGAGAGAGAGCCTTGTGCGTCGGCCCGTTCTCCCGCGCGGCCAACCTTCTCGTACGAGAGCCCTGGACCTTCCTTTTATAGATGTAAGGAGAGGGCCCAGGTGTACAATGGGGGGTATAGCAATGTGCTAACGTGTCTAGCTGAGAGGAGCCAGAGCCCTAAGTACATGCCGTCGTGGCTGTCGGAGAGGTTTTGGCGCCCTGTTCATGTGATGTCGTGGTCGTCGGAGGAGCGTTTGAGCCCTGTGGAAGTACAGCTGTCGGGGCTGTCGGATCCTTGCTGACGTCTCCTTTCTTCCGTAAGGGGCTGAGAGCCGCCGTCGTCACGGAGCACGCGGGGTGCCATCATTACTTGTTTATCGGGGCGAGCCAGATGGGACGCTGGTCTTGTTCCCCGTAGCCTGAGCTAGATGGGAGTAGGGTAATGATGGCTCCCCCTGCGACGTGGTCGGTCCGAGCCCGAGGTCGGGCGAGGCGGAGGCTCGTCTGAGGTCGAGGTTGAGCCCGAGCCCTGGGATCGGGCGAGGCGGAGACCGTCTGTGGCAGAACCACCCGAATTATTCCAGCTTAAGTGCCTAAGTCACGCCTCAGGGGCCGTAACACACTTAAATCGGAATAACCCGTCAGTCCTTCAGATCTAGTCTGATAGAGCCACTTAACCAGGATCAAATTCCACAATCTCACTCGAAGGTGAGTCACAGAAGAAATACAATAAAACAGGGGAACCTCAAATTAAGTACTGAGTTATTACAGAAATCGGAGTTTTTGCGTAGTAAATAAAGTTCACAAAATAAAGTGCAACGGATAATCGATGTCGTCGGTGATGAGGAAATGGGCAAGGCCTAGCCCACTACTCCTCATGCTCCTCTCCTGCCGGAGCAACATCCCACTCGACCGTCCAACCCGGTGGCAGGGTGGTAGGCCAAGTCACACCATCAACCATTTCCTGAATGGTACCTGCAAAAATTGTGCCACAAGCAAGGCTGAGTATACTAATACTCAGCTAGACTTAACCGGTGTGAGGAGTCTACTCCTCTACCTCTAGACTATGCAGTTGTTTGGCTGAGGGGTTTGGTTTGCCAAAAGCACTAGCTGTTTCTAAAATCAATTTTTAGCTTTTCAAATTCTATCATCATTAACTTAACTAGATTTGCTCCTTCTAAGCATACATGGTAACAATCATTTAGTGCAAGCAACAAGTTATCTCCTGTAACCACATTTCACTTCTTACTCGATGCAGTACAAGGGGTCAAGCAGTCTCATTAGCTGCGAGAAGCAGACGATTCGAATCGAGTTTTAACCTTGCAAGGTAAACCTAAACACACGGCATGTCAGGGTACTCCGACCCCACACATGACAACCGTCCCCATCGATTCCCCGTTCGCGTCCAGGCCTCACCGCCTTGGCATACAATGCTCCACTGACCCCGGCTGCCGCCGTGCAGTGACCGCACTTGTACCCACCATAGCTAGCATGGGAGACCCAGTCTCAGGTCGCATGAGGGATAAAGTCCGCGCCCGGCTTCAATCAGGTACTAGGTTTACCGGTTACCATTTTTCCCGGCATGTGCTTAGTACGTTCAAAAGCTTGACTCAGGTATCCACACATTAATCCTTAATTCATTTTTCCCGTCTCATGGACAAGGCATCCTCCCTGGATCCAAATCCATAGACCAACATAGATCCCGTTATCAAGATGAATACAATCAATTCCTGACCTCGCGCGAGTGCTAGAAAAATCACTCGACTTCTACAGAGATCCTGATTAGCAAGCAGATACTCGACCTAGCATACTAGTATTCATCTCAAAAAGGAATCCTAAGTTCATGCAACTAGAGGTTTCAAGCAACTCCTACACTTAAGTGCACATTGCAATCCTACAGGCATTAAGTGTAGTAAAATAGCATAATTAACAGGTTATGCATAAAACCGGGGCTTGCCTTCAATTGCTGGGGCTGCGGGGAGATCCTCAATAGCAGCCTCTGAAGCCTGCTCCTGGTCCTCCTCTTGGACAGGTCCTTGCTCGGGGATGAGCACGTACTCTCCATCGGCAAGATTGCAATCTAATGAATGCAATGCGTAAGATATATGCATGATATGATATGTGCTTTTAGAAATTACAACTTTAAAGGTGTATGATCTCTCTTGAGTTAAACAAGGTTAACTTTACTTATGTAAGACCCTTGGGTGGTATACTTGGTAAATTGGTTTAAACTTAGCTAAGGTAAGTAGTAGGTTTAATTTTTGGGTTCCACCGAATTCCTTTTAAGTTTTAGTGAGAGTTGATAAGTACTCAAGTTAGACTTATTGGGGTGAGGTTTACTTCTTCTTTTCTTTTCTTTTATTCCTTTTAATGTTTTGGAG
Source organism: Zea mays (assembly GCF_902167145.1). Lineage (NCBI taxonomy): Eukaryota > Viridiplantae > Streptophyta > Magnoliopsida > Poales > Poaceae > Zea > Zea mays. The sequence continues at coordinate 57,504,341 of NC_050098.1, read as the reverse complement.
TGGGTTTGAACTACAAGTTGCTTTTATAAAATTCTACAAATTCTGCCAAAATTACAGTGGCTGGGTACTGATATATGTTTTTCTGTCTCAAAATTTGGGGGTCAGAAAGTGAGTAGTTTTTGCTGGACAAAATTATCAAATCCTAGGGCAGAAGGGGTGCTTTGAACTACAACTATTATTTAACAGTTGGTAATTCTCTAAAACTTATTTTTGCTGGCTTTTAGGTGCTATAACATGACTTGATACAAATTTCTAGTCATTAATACCTTTTAATTATTTCTCTATGGTTTTCTCAAGTTTTTAGCCAAATGGGTGCTTTCTACTACCACTATATTTGAAAAACATCAAACAACAAAGTTCTTATTTTTCTTAGTTATTATTTTGTGCAAGAGCAATTATTCTGAAGTTTGGCCTCTTTTTGCTTAAGGGAAGGGGTGGTATGCATTATTTGAATTAAGTGGCCTTTCTCTTAAATTATTAGCAATAGGCATGATTTTGCTCCTTTTTCATAAGTTTGCATTTTTCTCTGGTGGTTTATCTCATTATGGACTTAGCAAATTTTTTGTTGCCCATTATCATATTATTAGGGGTTGTTCATGATTTATTTGGAAAATGCCTTATTATCACTTTGTATTTATTTTCCTTACTTAAAAAGTTGGGCTGAGGTGCTCTTTATTTTTGTAGTGGGGCTCTGGTGGTTGTAAGTCCACTGGATTTTTATTAATCATTTTGGTTATAGTTTTGCTACTCTAATAATTGATTTTCAGTCCAAATAATGCTAAATAAAACATTTTAATTTAAAACTGGTCCAAATTAATGGTCTCTGTATTTTTCCTAGGTTCTCTGTTACATAAGTAAACTAGGAAAAATAATCTTAATCACTGTTCATTAATTTCCAATGCCTTTCTGATTTTCTCTAAGCTTTGGGCAAAATAGCTTTAAATGAATAACTACATCATAATTTCTAATGCTGGGGTTCCTACTATTTTTAAACGGTGTCTAAATGAGGTTTGAACATCTACAAATTTTCTTAAGTTCAGCACAAAAGAAAAACTAATTTTCCTTAATTAAACAAGGTTTGGTGGGTTTCTGTTTTAATTTTAAACTTTAAAATTTAGAACAGAAAGCATAGGGTTTATTATTTTTAAATGATGGTTCATAATATTCAGGAGCTAACAAAATTGGTTTGACAACTTTTTATGAAGAATTCATCAAGTTATGGGTTTTCTAAGTTCTCTGGTCATTTTAAAAAGAATAACAGAATTGGTTTAATGGAAATCCACTTTGCACTGGGGTCCCTGGCGAGTTTTTAAGTTTTCCTCGCGAATCAGTCCTTAAGCTACTATTCACATGAGTCACTGACGTTACAGAAAACCCCTCGGGTTCTATAAATCCTAACCCGAGGTCCTTCTTCTATCTTAAACAATAATTGCGGCGGAAGAAAGGGCGGAGGGGCTTACCGGCGGCGAGATTGCTCCGGTGAAGTGGTCGAGGACGTAGGGGAGGTCTTGGGGATCACAACGGTGTGCGGGTCGCCGTTGGAGATGGCCGGAGTCGATCGGTCTACGCGTGCAGGCGGGGATGCTCGTCGGCGGCGAGGAGTCCGGCCTGGTCACGGTGAGATAGAGCAATTGGATGGGTCAGAGAGGTTCACGGGATGCCAGAGAAGATATGGGTGCAAGGAATCGGTCGGAGACTCACTGGATAGCTTGGTCCACGCGCGGCGGCGGAAGACCGAAGTCCGGTGAGGTCGATCTCGGGCCTCCGGTGAAATCCGGCCGGGTCCGAGGGCTTGGCGAGCTTCACGGGCTACTGGCGAAGCTAGCCGAAGCACTGGCTCGACTTGAGGATGGCTGGAGTGGGCTGGCCACGATGGCCGAAGCTCTGGCGGCAATGGCGGGCGGAATTGAGCTCGCCGGAGCTAAGGGAAAGTGGCCGGCCGGTGAGGGTGAGTGCGGGGCAAAGTGAGGTGCGCCCGGGGAGGCTTTATAGGCGCGGGCGGGCACGGCCGAGGGTGTGGGCGCGCGGCGGACTTGACCGGACGCCGGGGTGAGCGCGCGCGCGGGTTGGGCGAGCTCTGGCGTGCCGACCAGGGTCGAACACGTGTGCCCGTGCGTTCTGCCCAAGTTCTGGCGCGTGTGGTCGCTCATCCGAGCCTGCTCTCGCCTTGGTCAGTGCACAAAACCTCTTCTCCTCCATACAAGCTACCATTCTTGTGTGGGGGTCATAGGGATTTCCCTACTGGTTGCAGAGATATGGAGCCAGGAAATCCGGTCTGTCTCCCTGCCCAAACCCGAGGCAAATCCAAGGTTTTGTCGTGTCTAGGGCTCGCGTCCCAATGCCATCTTCTGGCACACGACAGAGGGGTTAGTTAGACACAATTTTGTCAATGGGGCCATTAGGATTCGAGTTAGGGATCAAGGTGAACATCCCTGATCTTTGGCTCAAGGTCTGAATTTCAGAATTCTGAAATTCAGAATTCCCATTAAGTCCCCACATGAGAAGCTTGATTTGGGGTTTTATTTGAGTTATTTTGGCTAAGCTTTCTCAACATTTCTTGTTGCTCATTAAATATACTTCAATTTTTATAATTGGCTCAATTCATAATTTTAAACTTTTCATCCCCTTTTTCTTATTTTCTTGAATTTTGTTCATGGGGCTCACTTAGGGTTTTCATTAGGGTTGTACATTCTTATCTTTTTAAAAGACTCAATTGTTTTGATCATGATACTTTTAAGTATATACTTGGTGAATTCTTTCTTACTTAAGTTAATTTGATGCTCATGCTTACTTTGGTTCACATAAAATAATGGTCCTTGGGTTGGTATTTGAGAGAAACCCTAGGTGACACTGGGGTGTCACAGCCTTCCCCCCTTAAAGGAATCTCGTCCCGAGATTCGGGCCAGAGTCCTCCCAGGGTGAAGCGAAGGGTGAGACTTATAGGAAATGGGTGATTATTGTTATTATTAGGGTAAAACTGCTCTTCGAATGTCATTCTCTTTGCAACTTCAGAAGGAAGTCCTTTTAAGTTTTACTTCACAGTTACTTCATTCTGAATTAAGATCACATTTTTGAAAATTAGATTCGAAGGGCAGGAGGAGGGGTTGGGTGTGATTACGTACCAGCTTCCTTAGGTAGGCAATCGGGGAAGTTGGATCTCAAGAATTCCTCGGTTTCCCAAGTAGCTTCCTCCTCTGAGTGATTACTCCACTGGACCTTGTACATCTTGATCGATTTAGCCTGAGTTGATCTTTCTTTGCAATCCAGAATCTTGGAGGGGTACTCTTGGTACGATAGATCTGGCTCTATCTCCAATTCTGGCTCTGCTATGATCTCAGTCGGCAATCGAACACACTTCTTCAGCTGAGATACATGGAAAACACTGTGAATGGCAGACATCTTTGAAGGTAACTTCAGCTTGTATGCCACGGGTCCACATGCTTCTATGATCTCATAAGGTCAAATGTAACGAGGGGCTAGCTTGCCTTTGATCCCAAACCTCTGTACTCCCTTGGTGGGTGATACCTTGAGGTATACAAAACTTCCCACCTCGAACTGGAGCGGTTTCCTTCTTTTATCATGGTAACTCTTCTGCCTGGCCTGAGCAGCTTCTAGATTCTTCCTGATTAGTTTGATCTTCCTTTCGGCTTCAGTCACTAAGTTAGGTCCAAAAACTTCTCTTTCACCAGGTTGAGACCAATTGAGTGGTGTCCTACACCTTCTTCCATAGAGAGCTTCAAAAGGTGCCATCTTTAGGCTGGATTGATAACTATTGTTATAAGCAAACTCTGCCAAGGAGAGGTGCTTATCCCAGTTCTTGCCACTATCGATTGCACAAGCTCTCAGCATATCCTCCAGAATTTGGTTTACCGTTTCCGTATGACCATCAGTCTGTGGGTGGTAAGCTGAACTCCTAATTAGCTTGGTTCCCACAGACTTGCAATTGTTCCCAAAATCTGGCAACAAATTGGGCTCCTCGGTCAGAAACAATGGTCCGAGGTAATCCGTGCAAACACACGATCCGGTCAATATACAATTCTGCATATTTCTGAGCCTTATCCGTGGTGTGCACAGGAAGAAAATGTGCCACTTTCGTCAATCGGTCCACAATAACCCAAATTGAATCATGATAACGAGAGGTGTTGGGCAGACCCACAATGAAATCCATGCTGATGTCGTCCCACTTCCACGAAGGTACGGACAGTGGTTGCAAAGCTCCAGCTGACTTCAAGTGGCTTGCCTTTATCCTCTGGCAGGTGTCACATTCTGATACATACTGGGCTATCTCCCTCTTCATTCTGGTCCACTAGTACAAAGGCTTCAGATCATGGTACATCTTGGTGCTTCCCGGATGCATAGAGAATTTGGAGAGATGAGCCTCATCCAAAATTTTCTTCTTGAGGTCCTGGTCTTTAGGAATCACCAATCTGCTTTTGAACCATAACACACCCTTTTCATCTTGGCGGAAACAATTATACTTTTCAACCTTCTGATGGAGATTCTTCTTGATAATCTGCACTCCCTTGTCACTGAGCTGGGCCATGATAATCTGGTCTTGCAAAGCTGGCTCAACAGAAATGTGAGACAAAGAACCAGAAGGAATCACTTCAATTTGCATCTTGCTCAACTCATCACACAAGGTGTTAATGCGAGAATCCATCAGAATACAATTGCATTGCAACTTCCGACTCAAGGCATCTGCTACCACATTAGCTTTTCCTGGGTGATAATGTACCTCCAGGTCATAATCCTTGATTAGCTCTAGCCATCTTCTCTGCCTCATGTTGAGATCAGCCTGAGTAAAAATGTACTTAAGGCTCTTATGATCAGTGAAGATGTTGCAGTGGGTTCCCATTAGATAGTGCCTCCACATCTTCAATGCATGAACCACTGCTGCCAACTCAAGGTCATGAGTGGGATAGTTTTGCTCATGAGGCCTGAGTGCTCTTGAGGCATAAGCAATGACTCGGTTGTCTTGCATCAAGACACAACCTAGCCCGGTGCCAGAGGCATCGCAATATACATCAAAAGGCTTGCTGCTGTCGGGTTGCGCCAATACTGGTGCTGTGGTCAGATGCTGCCTTAATGCATGGAAGGCATCTTCGCACTTCTGACTCCACACAAACTTGACTTCTTTCTTCAGCAACTCAGTAATAGGCTTCGCAATTCGAGAGAAGTCCGGAATAAATCTTCGGTAATAACCAGCTAATCCCAGAAAACTCCGAATCTGGCGAACAGTTGTTGGTGGCCTCCAGTTCATCACCTCTTGCACTTTATCAGGATCAACAGCTATTCCAGCCTGAGAGATAGTGTGACCCAAGAATTTGATTTCCTTTAGCCAAAAATCACACTTGGATAATTTGGCATAAAGGTGGTGCTCTCGCAGACGTTGAAGCACTACATGCAAATGCCCGGCATGTTCTTCTTCGTTCTTTGAGTACACCAGAATATCATCGATGAAAACCACCACGAACTTGTCCAATTCCGGCATAAAAACAGAATTCATCAGATACATGAAATATGCTGGTGCATTTGTCAGCCCGAATGACATCACCAAGAATTCATATAGCCCATATCTGGTTGAGAATGCCGTCTTCGGAATATCACTTGCTCGTATTTTGATCTGATGGTAGCCAGAGCGAAGGTCTATCTTGGAAAATACCTTGGCCCCGACCAACTGGTCAAAAAGAACATCAATACGAGGCAAAGGATACTTGTTCTTGATAGTTACCGCATTAAGAGGGCGGTAATCTATACACAGCCTCAAGCTTTCATCCTTCTTCTTCACAAATAGTGCTGGACATCCCCAAGGCGAAGTGCTTGGGCGAATAAAACCCTTATCCAGCAACTCTTGCAATTGCTTCTTCAACTCTGCCAACTCAGCGGGTTGCATACGGTAGGGCCTCTTGGAAATTGGGGCCATTCCCGGTTGCAACTCGATGGCGAATTCAATATCCCGGTCTGGTGGCATTCCTGGCAATTCATCAGGGAAGACATCTGCATACTCACAGACCACTAGGATCTTTTTCAGAGGTAGCTCCGTCATAGAGAAAGCACACGACTGAGTAGAATTCCGACTAGGCAGAATTAAAGTAAAATTCCCGCAGAACGGAGAATTTACTTCCATGGTACGGCTGGCTACATCAAGCATAACTTGGTGCAAGGTCATCCAATTTGATCCTAGAATAATGTCCACATTTTCCAATCCCAACACAAGAAGAGTGGTTTTGACAATGTGGCTTCCCAGTTGAATAGGCACACTTTGGTTTAATTGATTAGTTGCAATTTTACCCCCAGGTGTGACTATCATGAATGACCCTTTTGAGTGAGAGAATGGCAGTTGACATTTAGCACTGAACTTTTGGCTAATGAAACTATGAGATGCACCAGAATCAAACAGAATTAAAGCAGGTTGATTATAAACTGAAAAGATACCGGTCATGATAGGAGCTCCTTCAGGTACTTCCTCCAGAGTAGTGAAGTTGAGCTTCCCTTGCCTGACTTGCACCTTCTGCTTTCTTCCCTTGTCTTGATTTGGTGTTGGCATCTGCCTCTGCTGGTTCCTGGGACAATTCTTGGCATAGTGGCCCACATTGCCACAAGTGAAACACTTGTTCCCATTGCCCTGGCGGAACTGCTGCTGTTGCTGAGGCTGATTGTTCCTTGGGGCGGGAGCTGGGTAGCGGTTGGGTGCCGGCTGCTGCTGCTGCTGAGGTGGTCTGATCACCCATCTGCCTGCCTGCTGCTGAAAACCCCTGCTCTGATTGTGAGAAACAATCCGGAACCTCTGAGCCTGAGCGGATGGTGCTGCCATTGGTGCCTTTCTCTTCTTCTCTGCCCGGTGAGCAACAATGCAATCTTCCTGGGAGATGGCCATATTGACCAACTCATTGAAGCTATCAGCCCGGACAGTGTTGAGTCGTTCCCGCAGCTTGGTATTGAGACCCCTGCCGAAGCGATCCCTCTTCTTTTCATCAGAATCAGCATGATACCCTACATACTGGCATAAGTCGTTAAAGGCTTGCGCATACTGCAGTACCGTGCGGGTTCCTTGATTAAGGGCCAGAAATTCATTCAACTTCCGATCAAGAATGCCAGCTGGGATGTGGTGTCCTCTGAAGACAGTCTTGAATTCCTCCGAAGATACTTCACGATCAGCGGGGAGCATAGCACGGAAGTGGTCCCACCAAGTCCGAGCAGGGCCGCGAAGCTGCTGTGCGGCGAAGCGAGCCTTGGCTTCATCAGGGCAGTCTCCCGTGAGGAGGGGAAACTTGGACTCGACGACGCGAAGCCATACGTCGGCGTCCAACGGATCCTCTGCCTTGGTGAACAAGGGCGGCTGCGTGCTCAGAAACTCCTGGTATGTTGCCATAGCCGGAGGTCGCTCATGCTGGCCTCCACCATGCTGCTGAGGGTGGGGCTGGCGCTGCAAGAGCTGTCGCAGAATCTCATTCTGCTGAGCCATCAGCTCCTGCACTATGGGAGCTGGAGGAGGTGGCGGGGGAACCTGCTCGTTCTGCCCGCGACGCTGCCTAGCTGCCATCTGAAAACAAAGATTGTCGCCATTGTTATCCCAACTCACAGTTTCGAACGACAAGATATTATCTCATATGGAAGGAAAAATGCCATAATCTTAATATTAGGTTCGAAATGAAGATAACATGGTGACAAAGATCCCACAGATTTCAAAAGTTTACAGGGTTACATCAATCAGGGGAAAGTACCCATAAGCCTAGTCCAAAATCTGACATTAACTAAGCTCGCATAGGTTTCTATCCGCCTAAAAGTGTCAAAGCGACTGCTTAACCCTGAGCGGTGGAAGCGACACTGGATACGGGTGAAGGAGGCATCGCGAAGGTAGTCCCATTAACACCAGGGGCTGGTCCTAGCTCCTCGGGAGCCTCTTCTCCCTCGCTTCCTGCTTCATTGGCCTCCATCTCCAGGTGGTGCATGTCCAAGTGGTCATTTGCTTCTTCGAGTTCCCTCTGCACATCGTGAAGCTGATTCTCCAAGACATCAATAGTGTTGTCTCGGATCTCCACCTGCTGCTCCAAGGTGGTGATGCGCTGGCTCAACCTCTCTACCTGCAGATCCTTCTCCACCAACTCTGTGGATAGGCCGACCACAAAATCTTCCCGACTATCGAGAGTGAGCTTGGCAGTCTGAGCGGTGTTAGCAAGGAGTGCCATAGCATCGCTCTGAAGGGCCTGAAGGCGGTACAGCGCACTCATGCACTGAACGGTGACCCTCCCAACCAAGTCAGGATACATTGCCCACACATCCTTCACATGGCTCACGCGGTTACACCACATGGGATCATCCTTCTTCTCAGCAGGGAAGAGTCCCAAGGGGTGCATCACCATCTCCAGGGGATGGTAGCCACAGAAAGTCGTCAGAGTCTTCATGGCTGCTGCCTCAACAGTGTCGTCCGTCCTGAGTCCAATCGTCTTAGAATCAAGAGAACGCCAACCCGGCTGAAGGGGATGAGCCTCCAAAGTCAGCCAGACCCGACAACTAGGTACCCGATGCTCCTCATACAACTGCACCGTGTACAAAGGGGGCGTAGGGTAACCGGCGGAGTTAAGCACTTCCCACAAGATGGAAGGAAAGCCATCGCGAGAAAGGAAGTCAGAACTGAAACGAGAGTCTCCTCCACTGGCGGGGGTGGGTGAATTCATCTGCGGAAGGGAACCAAAGAGAAAGATTATGGTGGAAGGAAAAAGAAAAAAAGAGAGCCCGGATGGTTTTAAAGAAAGGGGGTCAGCTCAAATTTTTAATTTCTCTTGGTGTTTTATAATGCATGCATGCTCGAAGTAACATTGCCTCTCAAAAGAAAATAGGGTGCCTTTTAGGGAATCCTTAAAAATATAAGTACCGGCCCACAAGGCCTAATTAGTTAGCCACCTATTTCTCCCTCTATGCCTAAGACCTTTCGTCCTAGGTCTAGCAGTCTAGTCCTGACGATCCATAGCAGTTTCTAGGCAAGTTTTAAATTTTGAAAATTGGTATTCATGGTTTATTATCCTATTCTGTGGTGGAATTTGCTCCGATACCAGCTGTGGCAGAACCACCCGAATTATTCCAGCTTAAGTGCCTAAGTCACGCCTCAGGGGCCGTAACACACTTAAATCGGAATAACCCGTCAGTCCTTCTTATCTAGTCTGATAGAGCCACTTAACCAGGATCAAATTCCACAATCTCACTCGAAGGTGAGTCACAGAAGAAATACAATAAAACAGGGAAACCTCAAATTAAGTACTAAGTTATTACATAAATCGGAGTTTTTGCGTAGTAAATAAAGTTCACAAAATAAAGTGTAGTGGATAATCGATGTCGTCGGTAATGAGGAAATGGGCAAGGCCTAGCCCACTACTCCTCTCCTGCCGGAGCAACATCCCACTCGACCGTCCAACCCGGTGGCAGGGTGGTAGACCAAGTCACACCATCAACCATTTCCTGAATGGTACCTGCAAAAATTGTGCCACAAGCAAGGCTGAGTATACTAATACTCAGCTAGACTTAACCGGTGTGAGGAGTCTACTCCTCTACCTCTAGACTATGCAGCTGTTTGGCTGAGGGGTTTGGTTTGCGAAAAGCACTAGCTGTTTCTAAAATCAATTTTTAGCTTTTCAAATTCTATCATCATTAACTTAACTAGATTTGCTCCTTCTAAGCATACATGGTAACAATCATTTAGTGCAAGCAACAAGTTATCTCCTGTAACCACATTTCACTTCTTACTCGATGTAGTACAAGGGGTCAAGCAGTCTCATTAGCTGCGAGAAGCAGACGATTCGAATCGAGTTTTAACCTTGCAAGGTAAACCTAAACACACGACATGTCAGGGTACTACGACCCCACACATGACAACCGTCCCCATCGATTCCCCGTTCGCGTCCAGCCTCACCGCCTTGGCATACAATGCTCCACTGACCCCGGCTGCCGCCGTGTAGTGACCGCACTTGTACCCACCATAGCTAGCATGGGAGACCCAGTCTCAGGTCGCATGAGGGATAAAGTCCGCGCCCGGCTTCAATCAGGTACTAGGTTTACCGGTTACCATTTTTCCCGGCATGTGCTTAGTACGTTCAAAAGCTTGACTCAGGTATCCACACATTAATCCTTAATTCATTTTTCCCGTCTCATGGACAAGGCATCCTCCTTGGATCCAAATCCATAGACCAACATAGATCCCGTTATCAAGATGAATACAATCAATTCCTGACCTCGCGCGAGTGCTAGAAAAATCACTCGACTTCTACCGAGATCCTGATTAGCAAGCAGCTACTCGACCTAGCATACTAGTATTCATCTCAAAAAGGAATTCTAAGTTCATGCAACTAGAGGTTTCAAGCAACTCCTACACTTGAGTGCACATTGCAATCCTACATGCATTAAGTGTAGTAAAATAGCATAATTAACAGGTTATGCATAAAACCGGGGCTTGCCTTCAATTGCTGGGGCTGCGGGGAGATCCTCAATAGCAGCCTCTGAAGCCTGCTCCTGGTCCTCCTCTTGGACAGGTCCTTGCTCGGGGATGACCACGTACTCTCCGTCGGCAAGATTGCAATCTAATGAATGCAATGCGTAAGATATATGCATGATATGATATGTGCTTTTAGAAATTACAACTTTAAAGGTGTATGATCTCTCTTGAGTTAAACAAGGTTAACTTTACTTATGTAAGACCCTTGGGTGGTATACTTGGTAAATTGGTTTAAACTTAGCTAAGGTAAGTAGTAGGTTTAATTTTTGGGGTTCCACCGAATTATTTTTAAGTTTTAGTGAGAGTTGATAAGTACTCAAGTTAGACTTATTGGGGTGAGGTTTACTTCTTCTTTCCTTTTCTTTTATTCCTTTTAATGTTTTGGAGTGGGTTTGAACTACAAGTTGCTTTTATAAAATTCTAAAAATTCTGCAAAAATTACAGTGGCTGGGTACTGGTATATGTTTCTCTGTCTCAAAATTTGGGGGTCAGAAAGTGAGTAGTTTTCTCTGGACAAAATTATCAAATCCTAGGGCAGAAGGGGTGCTTTGAACTACAACTATTATTTAACAGTTGGTAATTCTCTAAAACTTATTTTTGCTGGCTTTTAGGTGCTATAACATGACTTGATACAAATTTCTAGTCATTAATACCTTTTAATTATTTCTCTATGGTTTTCTCAAGTTTTTAGCCAAATGGGTGCTTTCTACTACCACTTTGTTTGAAAAACATCAAACAACAGAGTTCTTATTTTTTTAGTTATTATTTTGTGCAAGAGCAATCATTCTGAAGTTTGGCCTCTTTTTGCTTAAGGGAAGGGGTGATATGCATTATTTGAATTAAGTGGCCTTTCTCTTAAATTATTAGCAATAGGCATGATTTTGCTCCTTTTTCATGGGTTTGCATTTTTCTCTGGTGGTTTATCTCAATATGGACTTAGCAAATTTTTGGTTGCCCATTATCATATTATTAGGGGTTGTTCATGATTTATTTGGAAAATGCCTTATAACCACTTTGTATTTATTTTCCTTACTTAAAAAGTTGAGCTGAGGTGCTCTTTATTTTTGTAGTGGGGCTCTGGTGGTTGTAAGTCCACTGGATTTTTATTAATCATTTTGGTTATAGTTTTGCTACTCTAATAATTGATTTTCAGTCCAAATAATGCTAAATAAAACATTTTAATTTAAAACTGGTCCAAATTAATGGTCTCTGTATTTTTCCTAGGTTCTCTGTTACATAAGTAAACTAGGAAAAATAATCTTAATCACTGTTCATTAATTTCCAATGCCTTTCTAATTTTCTCTAAGCTTTGGGCAAAATAGCTTTAAATGAATAACTACATCATAATTTCTAATGCTGGGGTTCCTACTATTTTTAAACAGTGTCTAAATGAGGTTTGAACATCTACAAATTTTCTTAAGTTCAGCACAGAAGAAAAACTAATTTTCCTTAATTAAACAAGGTTTGGTGGGTTTCTGTTTTTAATTTTAAACTTTAAAATTTAGAACAGAAAGCATAGGGTTTATTATTTTTAAATAATGGTTCATAATATTCAGGAGCTAGCAAAATTGGTTTGACAACTTTTTATGAAGAATTCATCAAGTTATGGGTTTACTAAGTTCTCTGGTCATTTTAAAAAGAATAACAGAATTGGTTTAATGGAAATCCACTTTGCACTGGGGTCCATGGCGGGTTTTTAAGTTTTCCTCGCGAATCAGTCCTTAAGCTACTATTCACATGAGTCACTGACGTTACAGAAAACCCCTCGGGTTCTACAAATCCTAACCCGAGGTCCTTCTTCTATCTTAAACAGTAACCGCGGTGGAAGAAAGGGCGGAGGGGCTTACCGGCGCCGAGATTGCTCCGGTGAAGTGGTCGAGGACGTAGGGGAGGTCTTGGGGATCACAACGGTGTGCGGGTCGCCGTTGGAGATGGCCGGAGTCGGTCGGTCCACGCGTGCAGGCGGGGATGCTCGTCGGCGGCGAGGAGTCCGTCCTGGTCACGGCGAGATAGAGCAATTGGATGGGTCAAAGAAGTTCACGGGATGCCAGAGAAGATATGGGTGCAAGGAATCGGTCGGAGACTCACTGGATAGCTTGGTCCACGCGCGGCGGCGGAAGACCGAAGTCCGGTGAGGTCGATCTCGGGCCTCCGGTGAAATCCGGCCGGGTCCGAGGGCTTGGTGAGCTTCACGGGCTACTGGCGAAGCTAGCCGAAGCACTGGCTCGACTTGAGGATGGCTGGAGTGGGCTGGCCACGATGGCCGAAGCTCTGGCGGCAATGGCGGGCGGAATTGAGCTCGCCGGAGCTAAGGGAAAGTGGCCGGCCGGTGAGGGTGAGTGCGGGGCAAAGTGAGGTGCGCCCGGGGAGGCTTTATAGGCGCGGGCGGGCACAGCCGAGGGCGCGGGCGCGCGGCGGACTTGACCGGACGCCGAGGTGAGCGCGCGCGCGGGTTGGGCGAGCTCTGGCGTGCCGACCAGGGTCGAACACGTGTGCCCGTGCGTTCTGCCCAAGTTCTGGCGCGTGTGGTCGCTCATCCGAGCCTGCTCTCGCCTTGGTCAGTGCACAAAACCTCTTCTCCTCCCTACAAGCTACCATTCTTGTGTGGGGGTCATAGGATTTTGCCTACTGGTTGCAGAGATATGGAGCCAGGAAATCCGGTCTGTCTCCCTGCCCAAACCCGAGGCAAATCCAAGGTTTTGTCGTGTCTAGGGCTCGCGTCCCAATGCCATCTTCTGGCACACGACAGAGGGGTTAGTTAGACACAATTTTGTCAATGGGGCCATTAGGATTCGAGTTAGGGATCAAGGTGAACATCCCTGATCTTTGGCTCAAGGTCTGAATTTCAGAATTCTGAAATTCAGAATTCCCATTAAGTCCCCACATGAGAAGCTTAATTTGGGGTTTTATTTGAGTTATTTTGGCTAAGCTTTCTCAACATTTCTTGTTGCTCATTAAATATACTTCAATTTTTATAATTGGCTCAATTCATAATTTTAAACTTTTCATCCCCTTTTTCTTATTTTCTTGAATTTTGTTCATGGGGCTCACTTAGGGTTTTCATTAGGGTTGTACATTCTTATCTTTTTAAAAGACTCAATTGTTTTGATCATGATACTTTTAAGTATATACTTGGTGAATTCTTTCTTACCTAAGTTAATTTGATGCTCATGCTTACTTTGGTTCACATAAAATAATGGTCCTTGGGTTGGTATTTGAGAGAAACCCTAGGTGACACTGGGGTGTCACACCGTCATCCGAGGTCGAGGTAGAGTCCGAGCCCTGGGGTCGGGCGAGGCGGAGTCCGTCGTCCGAGGTCGATGCTGAGTCCGAGCCCTGGGGTCGGGCGAGGCGGAGTCCATCTTCCGAGGTCGAGGCGGAGTCCGAGCCCTGGGGTCGGGCGAGGCGGAGTCCGTCGTCCGAGGTCGAGGCTGAGTCCGAGCGGTCGGGCGAGGAGGAGTCCGTCGTCCGGCGTCGAGGTTGAGCCCGAGCTCTGGGGTCGGGCGAGGCGGAGCTTCCTATGGCGCCCGAGGCTGGACTTAGCTGCTGTCAGCCTCACTCTATCGAGTGGCACAGCAGTCGGAGCAGGGCAGGCGGTGCTGTTTTCCTGTCAGGTCGGTCAGTGGAGCGGCGAAGTGACTGCAGTCACTTCGGCTCTATCGACTGAGGAGCGCGCGTCAGGATAAGGTGTCAGTCGACCCTTGCATTAAATGCTACTGCGATATGGTCGGTTGGCGTGGCGATCCGGCCAAGGTTGCTTCTCCGCGAAGCCTGCCTGAGCTGGGCCTCGGGCGAGTCGAAGGTGCGTTCGTTGCTTGAGGGGGCCCTCGGGCGAGACGTGAATTCTCCTGGGTCAGCTGCCTTTGCCCGAGGCCGGGCTCGGGCGAGGCGAGATCGTGTCCCTTGAGTGGACGGAGCCTTGACCGGGATCGCGCCCATCAGGCCTTTGCAGCTTTGTGCTGATGGGGGTTACCAGGTGAGATTTAGGAGTCTTGGGGGTACCCCTAATTATGGTCCCCGACAGTAGCCCACGAGCCTCGAAGGGAGTGTTAGTACTCGCTTGGAGGCTTTTGTCGCACTTTTTTGCAAGGGGACCGACCTTTCTCGGTTGCATTTCGTTCCGGTGGGTGCGCGTGAGCGCACCCGCCGGGTGTAGCCCCCGAGGCCTCGGAGGAGTGTTTGACTCCTTCGAGGTCTTAATGCCTTTCGTGATGCCTCGGCCGGTCTGGTTGTTCCCTCATGCGAACGGGCCGTAGCCCGGGTGCATAGTTAGGTCCAAGTTCTCGGGCTGGTATGTTGACGCTGTCAACGGTTTGGCCGGAGCCGGGTTTGCGAGAGCAGCCCCCGAGCCTCCGCACAGAGCGAGAGGACGGTCAAGGACTGACTCGGCTTTTTTCATATGGCCCTTCATCGCCTTTCCGCAAGGAGGAAGGGGGGGGAAGCTCCATGTTGTCCTCGGAGGGCGCCGAACATGGTGTCTCCAGTGAGTTGCTAACGGGTGATCCGAGAGGACGCCCGTGCCCCGTTTGATAAGGGTCGGCTAGTGGCCCAGAGGCGCGCTCCAAAAGTACCTGCAGGTGATTTGCCGGACCCGGTCCCGTTTGATAGGGTCCGAGGTCTCGACGCCTCCCTCTGATGGGATTCTGTTACAGAATCGCTCCTGCTGGTCTCAGAAATGTCCTAGGGTACCTCAGGAGCGTAGCCCGAGCCTCGGCCATGTATCGGACGTACCTAGAGTCATCCCTCGCTCTACGTGTTCTGAGGCGGCTGTCGAACCCTTCGGGGGCCAGCCTACGAACCCCTAATCAGTAGTGGGCGTGGAGCCTGAGTGGTCTGAGGCGGCTGTCGAACCCCTCTAAGGGGCCAGCCTTCGAACCTCTGACCAGTAATGGGCGTGGAGCCCGAGTGCTCTGAGGCGGCTGTCGAACCCTTCTGAGGGGCCAGCCTTCGAACCTCTGATCAGTAGTAGGCGCGGAGCCCGAGTGCTCTGAGGCGGCTGTCGAACCCTTCCGAGGGGCCAGCCTTCGAACCTCTGATCAGTAGGAGGGCTCGGGGCCCGCTTCCTTCGCGGAGAAGGATCCCTTTCGGAGTATCCCCTTTTCCGGTCCCTGTAGCAAGAGAGAGAAAGAGGAAGAGGAAAAGGATACGAAATCGAACGACGTGGCACACCTTTTTTGATGCGGTCATTATGGCGAAGGTGAAGCGTCGCCCGCTTCGCCTGCCAAACGTGTCGCTTGTCCTGCCGCAGAGTTAATGCGACGGGACGAGTGGTTCGCGAGGCAGCCGTTGTGCGTGCGTGAGCCGTTCGAGGAATGGAACACGGGCGCGTCGTCTTCACACCGTGGGAGGGGGCTCTCTCGCTGTCCCAGGAGGGGACGTGAGCCTGCAGACGACTTGACTGCTGCTTCCGCCTGCCTGCCGCCGCCATTACTGCCGGCCCATTTCTGGCCATATCGACCGTCGCGCCTTCTCCCGCGGCTGACTGACCCGTGACCGATGTGCTCGGTTGGCACTATTGGGCCATGCGCAGGGTTGCCTCGAGTCGCGGCTCCGGTTCCGCAGTCGAGAAGGCGCGGTACTGGCGCAAGTGGCGGTGCAGTTTCTCGCATGTAGTAACCGGCGCGCCAGTTACATGACGTGTGGGCCTGGGCCTCCAGGCTGGACGCGTCGAAGTCGAAAGGGTGCGCCCCCTTGGTGCGGTTGCATGCCGCCTGCATGGCGGTCCGCCCTTTCACCCACTGGTTTGGGTGAAAGTGGAGGAGTGCTTGTAACCGCTGGGCAGTTACGCGCACTGCGCGCGGCGGTTTGGCCTCTTCTGTCCTGGGCCAGCTTGCGTGACGCGTGGGACCCAGCCCCCGTGTCGTAGGGGGAAGACCTTGGAGCGTGTTGGTGAAGACTCAGTCCGCGACGGCTGAGGACGCAAGTGGGGATAGTCTCCTTTAAAAGGAGGGCGACCCCCTGGGATGGCAACCATGTCTTCGCACTCTCCCCATGCATCACGTCCTTCCACCTTCCGAGCCCCCGGAGGGGGAGCGCCCGCGTTGCTTTCGTCTTGTCGTCGTTGGAGGAACACAACTTCGCGGAAGTTGGTACCTTTCGGCCATCGCTTGGCTTCAAGGATTTTCATCAGGCAGCCCGACTGCATCCCCTCGCCGGTGGTCACCCAAGATGGTGACCACCAGTTTGATGGTGGGGAGAAGCAAGCTGGGCTGCGACCTCCGCCCCGCCCTCAGCTTCAAGGATCTTCATCATCAGTGCTGGGGAGGGGAGTGCGCCGAGTTGGGGCCTGTCTCCACGTGGGCAGCGACCCGCTCCTTCCCTCAGTGATCGGGGGGAAGGGTGTTCGCCGTTCGTGGCGCTGGCAGCTGCCGCGTGTCTGGCTCTCCGGCCTGAGCGGCTTCGGCGCTGCTTCCGGTGCCACCTCCCACCGAGGCAGCCGGAAGAGGTTTCTCTACCGACGAGATAGTCGGTGCCACCCGCGGACTGACCTCCGACTCTACGGCCTCATGCTTGTCCTCGCCCCTCGAGTGGGGACGTGGGCGAGGGCCTTATCGCAACAGCATCTGCCCTGAGGTCATCGCTGCTGCTGTTTGGCCGCCCGGAGCGGATGTCGTTGTCGCTGCTGCCGGAGTGGGCGGCGGCGAG
The DNA here is from genome assembly GCF_902167145.1 of Zea mays. NCBI lineage: Eukaryota > Viridiplantae > Streptophyta > Magnoliopsida > Poales > Poaceae > Zea > Zea mays. The sequence continues at coordinate 57,487,210 of NC_050098.1, read as the reverse complement.
CCACCTGGGGTTTTGTCGTCCCGCAGGCCCTCCAATGTGGGGGGTTGTTCGTACCTACGGGGGGTGGAACCAGAGTTCCGTTTGTAATGGCACCTTGAGTGCCGGTGTTTGTTCATTGTGGCTGTCGGGGCCTGAACATCAATGTATTTCGGCGTAAAGCCGTGTTTTTTCCTTATTTCGAGCACTAGGACTCGCCTGTCGGCTAGCTGAACCACTTAACCAAGTGTGAGTTGCCTCGTGCGAAGGTGACGAGTGAGGTATCCGTATCCCGGAGGCGTAGGATTCCCTCGGCTCGGTCGGCCTTTCCGCCCGAGGCTTCTCTTGCTTAGTTAAAGAAACCCTCGGCCGCTCTGCGATGAGCCGGAGCCGGAGGCAGCGGTGTCAGCATGGACAGAGGCGGAGTTGGCTCGAAAAGAGGCTTCGTCGGCCGGAGCCTGGCCGGGCAGTCCACTGGCTGGACCAGCGCCGGAGTCGGGTTGCCGAGGCCATGAGCTAGGCTGATGTCCTCAGGGGACAGCTGGCTGAGGCTACGGAGCGGTCGGTCGAGCCGTCTGCTCGGGTCGGGTTCCTGGAGGAGACCCCAGCGGCGATGGCCCAGGCGCGGTGCCGACAGGTTCTTTCGAGGTGGAGATCCTTCGACCGTGTTGCCGTCCGAAGCCGGGTCGGATTCCGCCGAAGGTGGAATCGACGCCGAGGGTGCTGCTGCTTCCCCACTGATGTCTGATCCTGCAGGAACAGTTTATCTGTAGCGTGCGTATGTTTTTTGCGGCCGCCGAGGCCCAAACATACCGTCGTCGTGTTGTAAAGCTGCGTTTCTTTTCCCCTTGTTTCGAGTATCAGGACTTATTTGTCGGTAGCAGAATTGTTTGTCCGAGCGAGAGTTACTTTTCACGGAAGGTGATGTGTGAGGTATCCGTATCCCGGAGGCGTAGGAGTCCCTCGGCTCGGTCGGCCTTGCCGCTTACGTGTACTCTTACTCGTTCGTAGGATTCTGCTATCGATATAGTCGAGAAGGCACGAAAAATCATTTCGGTAGAAAGGTTTTCGAGCATTAAGACTTGTTCGGTCAGAGGAATCGCTTATCCGAGCGTGAGTTACTTATCGCAGAAGGTGATGAGTGAGGTATTCGTATCCCGGAGGCATAGGAGTCCCTCGGCTCGTTCGGCCTTGCCTGCTTACGTGTACTCCATCATTTTCAGGATCCCACTTTCGAAGTAGTCGAAAAGCACGAAAGATGTTCTGGCAGAACGATTTTTTCCGAGGAAAATTTTGACGCAGAGGGGGTGCCCCCTTCTAGCCCCCGAGGGAGGGTCGGGCTTTGACGAGGCAAGGCTGACCCTTCCTTGATGGCTTAGACTTCATATGTAAGCAAGGTATATGAATGACTTGAAAACATCTTAAGGGTAGAAGCGACGTAGCTGTCGGATGTTCCAAGCATTGCTGTAGACCTCGCCTTGACTGTTGGCCAGCTTGTACGTTCCGGGCTTCAAGATCTTGGCGATGATGAACGGCCCTTCCCAGGGAGGCGTGAGTTTGTGGCGCCCTCGGGCGTCTTGTCATATCCGAAGCACCAAGTCACCCACCTGGAGGTCTCGGGACCAAACCCCTCGGGCGTGGTAGCGTCGCAGGGACTGCTGATACCGCGTCGAGTGTAGTAAGGCCATGTCCCGAGCCTCTTCTAGCTAGTCCAGTGAGTCTTCTCGGTTGGTCCGATTGCTTCGGTCGTCGTATGCCTTCGTCCTCGGGGAACCGTATTCTAAGTCTGTGGGCAAGATAGCCTCGGCCCCATAGACTAGAAAGAACGGCATGAAGCCCGTGGCTCGGCTTGGCGTTGTTCTCAAACTCCAGACCACCGAGGGGAGTTCCTTCATCCATCGTCGGCCGAACTTGTTGAGGTCGTTGTAGATCCGCGGCTTGAGTCCTTGCAGAATCATGTCGTTGGCACGCTCTACTTGCCCATTCGTCATGGGGTGAGCTGCGGCGGCCCAGTCCACTAGGATGTGGTGGTCCTCGCAGAAGTCCAAGAACTTTCTGCTAGTGAACTGGGTGCCGTTGTCGGTGATGATGGAGTTTGGGACCCCGAAGCGATGGATGATGTTGGTGAAGAACGCTACAGCCTGTTCGGACCTGATGCTGTTTAGGGGTCGGACCTCGATCCACTTGGAGAATTTGTTGATAGCGACCAGCAGGTGCGTGTAGCCCCCGGGTGCCTTCTGCAAGGGACCGACGAGATCTAGACCCCACACAGCAAACGGCCAGGTGATGGGTATCGTTTGCAGAGCCTGAGCGGGCAGGTGGGTCTGCTTTGCGTAGAATTGACACCCTTGGCAGGTGCGTACAATCCTAGTGGCGTCGGCCACCGCGGTTGGCCAGTAGAAACCCTATCGGAAGGCGTTTCCAACGAGGGCCCGAGGTGATGCGTGGTGACCGCAAGCCCCCGAGTGTATTTCTTGTAATAACTCCTGACCTTCGGTGGTGGATATGCATCGCTGGATGATGCCTAAGGGGCTACTATGGTAGAGCCCCTTTCCGTCACCCAGCAAGACAAACGACTTGGCGCGCCGCGCCAGTCACCGAGCTTCGGCTCTGTCGAGAGGTAGCTCTCCTCGGTGGAGATATTGCAGGTACGAGGTCTGCCAGTTTCGATTAGGCGTTACCCCATTCCGCTCTTCCTCGACGCGCAGTGCCTCACCCTCGGGGGCCGAGGGTGCCTCGGGCTGTGCCGAGGACGCCTCGGGCAGGGTCGAGGCCTTCTCGGGCTCGGGCGTGTCGTCGGTCTTGACGGAGGGTTGATGTAGGTCTTGGGAGAAGACGGCCGGTGGGACCGTTGTCCGCCCCGAGGCTATCTTAGCCAGCTCGTCCGCAGTCTCGTTGTATCGTTGGGCGATGTGGTTGAGATCGAGCCCGTAGAACTTGTCCTCTAGGCGTCGAACCTCATCGCAGTAGGCTTCCATCTTTGGGTCACGACAGTGGGAGTTCTTCATGACTTGGTCGATAACGAGCTGCGAGTCGCCACGAGCGTCGAGGCGTCGGACCCCTAGCTCGATGGCGATACACAACCCGTTAACCAGAGCCTCGTACTCGGCCACGTTGTTGGACGCCGGGAAATGGAGGTGCAGCACGTAGAGGAGGTGCTCCCCGAGGGGTGAGATGAAGAACAGGCCCGCGCCCGCTCCTGTTTTCATCAACGACCCGTCGAAAAACATGGTCCAGAGTTCCGGTTGGATCGGAGCTGCTGGAAGCTGGGTGTCGACCCATTCAGCCACAAAGTCCGCCAAGACTTGGGACTTGATGGCCTTCCGAGGGCGAACGAGATTGTCTCGCCCATGATCTCCACCGCCCACTTTGCAATCCTACCCGAGGCCTCTCGGCACTGGATGATCTCTCCCAGGGGGAAGGATGACACCACAGTCACCGGATGAGACTCGAAGTAGTGTCGCAACTTTCGCCGCATCAGAATTACCGCGTATAGTAGCTTCTGGATTTGCGGGTAGCGGAGTTTGGTCTCGAACAGTACTTCACTGATGAAGTAGACCGGCCTCTGGACAGACAATGTGTGCCCCTCTTCTCGTCTCTCGACCACGATCGCGACGCTGACCACCTGAGTGGTAGCGGCGACGTAGATCAAGAGGGCTTCTCCGACAGCGGGGGGGGGGGCACCAAGATGGGCGCGCTTGTAAGGAGTGCCTTCAGGTTCCCGAGGGCTTCCTCGGCCTCGGGGGTCCAAGTGAAGCGCTCGGTCTTCCTTAAGAGGCGGTACAGAGGTAGGCCTCTTTCGCCGAGGTGCGAGATTAAACGGCTCAGAGCCGCAAGGCATCCCATGACCCTCTGTACTCCTTTTAAGTCCTTGATGGGGCCCATGTTGGTGATGGCCGCGATTTTCTCCAGGTTGGCCTCGATGCCCCGCTCGGAGACGATGAACCCCAGGAGCATGCCTCGGGGGACTCCGAAGACACACTTCTCGGGATTGAGTTTTACGCCTTTCGCCTTGAGACACTTGAATGTCGTTTCAAGGTCGGAGAGGAGGTCGAGGGCTTTCCTCGTCTTGACTACGATGTCATCGACGTAAGCCTCGACCGTTCGGCCCATGTGTTCTCCGAACACGTGGTTCATGCACCTTTGGTATGTCGCACCCGCATTCCTCAAACCGAATGGCATAGTAACGTAGCAGTACATGCCAAAGGGTGTGATGAAAGAAGTCGCGAGCTGGTCGGACTCTTTCATCCTGATTTGGTGATACCCTGAGTAGGCATCGAGGAAAGACAGGGTTTCACACCCAGCAGTGGAATCCACGATTTGATCGATGCGAGGCAGAGGGTAGGGAACCTTCGGAGATGCTTTGTTTAGACCAGTATAGTCTACACACATCCGCCATTTTCCTCCTTTCTTTCTCACAAGCACAGGGCTGGCAAGCCATTCGGGATGGAATATCTCTTTGATGAACCCTGCAGCCATCAGCTTGTGGATCTCCTCGCCTATGGCTCTGCGCTTTTCTTCGTCGAATCGGCGTAGAGGCTGCTTCATGGGTCGGGCTCCAGCTCGGATATCCAGCGAGTGCTCGGCGACATCCCTCGGTATGCCAGGCATGTCTGAGGGACACCACACAAAAACTTCGGCGTTCACGCGGAGAAAGTCAACGAGCACTGCTTCCTATTTGGGGTCGAGCTCAGAGCCGGCCCGGATCTGCTTGGAGGCATCGTTGCTGGGGTCGAGAGGGACGGACTTGACCATCTTAGCTGGCTCGAAGTTGCCGGCGTGGTGCTACGCATCTGGCGCCTCCTTGGAGAGGCTCTCCAGGTCAGCGATGAGGGCCTTGGATTCGGCGAGGGCCTCGGCGTACTCCAAGGACTCCACGTCGCATTCGTACACGTGTCGGTACGTGGAGCCGACGGTGATGACCCCGTTGGGGCCCGGCATCTTGAGCTTGAGGTAGGTGTAGTTGGGGGCGGCCATGAACTTGGCGTAGCATGGTCTCCCCAGTACTGCGTGGTAGGTTCATCGGAACCCGACCACCTCAAACGTGAGGGTTTCTTTTCGAAAGTTGGAGGGAGTCCCGAAGCAGACGGGCAGATCGAGTTGCCCAAGGGGTTGTACGCGTTTCCCGGGGATGATCCCGTGAAAGGGCGCCGCGCCAGCTCGGATCGAGGACAGATCGATCTGCAGGAGCCCGAGGGTCTCGGCGTAGATGATGTTGAGGCTACTGCCTCCGTCCATGAGGACCTTGGTAAGCCTGATGTTGCCGATGACGGGATCGACAACAAGCGGGTACTTTCCTGGGCTCGGCACGCGGTCGGGGTGGTCGCCCTGGTCGAAAGTGATGGGCTTGTCGGACCAGTCTAGGTAGACTAGCGCCGCCACCTTCACCGAGCAGACCTCCCGGCGTTCTTGCTTGCGGTGCCGAACCGAGGTGTTCGCCACTTGCCTACCATAGATCATGAAGCAGTCGTGGACCTCGGGGAACTCCTCTGCCTTGTGATCCTCCTTCTTGTCGTTGTTGTGGGCTCTGCCACCTTCCGCCGGTGGCCCGGCTCTGTGGAAGTAACGCCAAAGCATGACACACTCCTCAAGGGTGTGCGTGACGGGACCCTGATGATAGGGGCACGACTCCTTGAGCATCTTGTCGAACAGGTTGGCGCCTCTAGGAGGCTTCCGAGGGTTCCTGTGCTCTGCGGCGGCGACAAGGTCTGCATCGGCGGCGTCGCGTTTCTCTTGAGACTTCTTCTTGCCCTTCTTCCTCGCGCCGCGCTGAGCGGACCCCTCGGGGACGTCTTCCGACTGGCGTCCCTGAGGCTGCTTGTCCTTTCGGAAGATGGCCTCGACCGCCTCCTGACCAGAGGCGAACTTGGTGGTGATGTCCATCCGCTCGCTCGCCCTGGTGGGAGTCTTGCGACCCAGCTTGCTCACCAGGTCGCGGCAAGTGGTGCCGGCGAGGAACGCGCCGATGACATCCGAGTCGGTGATGTTGGACAGCTCGGTGCGCTGCTTCGAAAATCGCCGGATGTAGTCCCGGAGGGATTCTCCTGGCTGTTGGCGGCAGCTTCGGAGATCCCAGGAGTTCCCAGGGTGCACGTATGTGCCCTGGAAGTTGCCGGCGAAAGCTTTGACCAGGTCGTCCCAGTTGGAGATCTGCGCAGGAGGCAGATGCTCCAGTCAGGCTCGGGCGGCGTCGGAGAGGAATAGGGGAAGGTTGCGGATGATGAGGTTGTCATTGTCCGTCCCACCCAGCTGGCAGGCCAGCCGGTAGTCCACGAGCCACAGTTCCGGCTTCGACTCCCCCGAGTACTTGGTGATGGTAGTCGGGGTTCGGAACCGGGTCGGGAACGGCGCCTGTTGTATGGCCTGGCTGAAAGCTTGCGGACCGGGTGGTTCGGGCGAGGGGCTCCGATCCTCCCCGCTGTTGTAGCGTCCCCCACGCCTGGGGTGGTAGCCTCGGCGCACCTTCTCGTCGAGGTGGGCTCGATGGCCGCGGCGGTGGTGCTCGTTGTCGAGGCGACCCGGGGCCACAGGTGCCGTGTTCCGCATGCGCCCGATGTGGACCGAGGCTTCCCGCGTGAATCGGGAAGTCGCGGCGCGATGCTCTGGGGGGTACCCCTGCCTTCGGGAGGCAGAGTTCTCGGCCCGTCGGACCGCGACATCTTCCAGGAGATTCTTGAGCTCTCCCTGGATATGCCGCCCCTCGGTGGTGGATGGTTCCGGCATCGCTCAGAGTAGTATCGCTGCTGCAGCCAGGTTCTGGCCGACCCCACTGGAAGCCGGGGGCAGCCTCGCCTTGGCATCATCGGCGATGCGGTGCTGGACATCCTGGGCAAGATGACGCGCTTCTCCCGCCGGTGCTTGGCCTGCCCACTCCTGCCCGATATTTTGCCGAAGCTGCACAAGTTGTCCTGCTTCCTCGCCTGGCCTGTACCTCGCGGATTTGCTCGAGCTGTGCGTCCTGACCCCCCGCAGGGACTGGGACCACAGCTAGCTCCTGAAGGATGTCAACGCGAGGCGCAGGCCTAGGGGGATCACCGTCCTCCGGCATACCAAGATGGTTGCCTTCGTCGAGACCCCCTAGATCGACGTGGAAGCATTCGCGACTTGGGCCATAGTCCTCGTCGCCGAGGCCGTGGCTGCTATCGGAGCAATCGGAGAGGCAGTAGTCACATGCGGTCATGAAGTCCCGCATGGCACTGGGGTTATCGAGCCCAGAGAAATCCCAACCAGAGTCGGGCTCGTCATCTTCCTTGGAACCCAGGGGCCCGTAGGTCGAGACGACCGTCAGTTGGTCCCAGGTTGACCGCATATGATACCCAGAGGGTTTGGATGTGCCTTTATGAAAGCGTCCACCGAAGCGAGGTCGCTTGGTGGGTCGCAGCTCAATCTAAAAGGCATGGGATGGGAAACGGATGGTACCTCTTGATCGACGGGTGGTGACGAAGTCGCGTCAGGGACGGACTGCACCGTTGTCTCAGGTACGAGGCTAACGCCCAGCAAGTCCTTCGCGAGCGTGCTGGCGTCGTCCGACTGCTTGGGGTTGGCGTGTTGCGGGGAAACGACGCTCGTCTTCGTTTCAGACGCGAGGTCAACGCCCGACGTATCCCCCGTTGGGGCGCCGGCGCCGTTGACTCGCTCGACAGCCGACGAGGTGCCGTCTCCTGCTTGGCCATGCCTGCCCCGTCTCCTCCTCCGTCGGCGGGGAAGGTAACGGGACAGACCTGGATGTCGCTCTTCCGCCACATGGGAAGACGTCGTTGATTCTGCCGCCGGCGGGCGGGCTGACGACCGCCATTGTCATTGTCACACGGCGGAGGAAGGAGTATAATGTCGTAGCTTCCGTCGAGGGACATGAACTCAAGACTCCCGAAACGGAGCATCGTCCCGAGTTGGAGAGGTTGCTGGAGACTACCTATCTGGAGCTTGACGAGAAGCTGTTCGTCAACACGCAGCAGGCCCCTACCTGGCGCGCCAACTGTCGGTGTTTCGACCCTGGGGGGTCCCTGGACCGACGAGTAAATTGTCGCTGCGTGTCCCAGCCCAGATGGGTCGGCGCGAGACGGAACACAAAGGGGGGAAAACAGCAAAGGGGAACCCGCGGCCTTCGTGTTGTCCTGCGCCCAGGGCGGATGCGCTTGCAGTAGGGGGTTACAAGCGTTCGCGTGGGAGAGAGAGAGAGCCTTGTGCGTCGGCCCGTCCTCCCGCGTGGCCAACCTTCTCGTACGAGAGCCCTGGACCTTCCTTTTATAGACGTAAGGAGAGGGCCCAGGTGTACAATAGGGGGTGTAGCAATGTGCTAACGTGTCTAGCAGAGAGGAGCCAGAGCCCTAAGTACATGCCGTCGTGGCTGTCGGAGAGGTTTTGGCACCCTGTTCATGTGATGTCGTGGCCGTCGGAGGAGCGTTTGAGCCCTGTGGAAGTACAGCTATCGGGGCTGTCGGATCCTTGCTGATGTCTCCTTGCTTCCATAAGGGGCTGAGAGCCGCCGTCGTCACGGAGCACGCGGGGTGCCATCATTACTTGTTTATCGGGGCGAGCCAGATGGGACGCTGGTCTTGTTCCTCGTAGCCTGAGCTAGCTGGGAGTAGGGTAATGATGGCTCCCCCTGCGACGTGGTCGGTTCGAGCCTGAGGTCGGGCGAGGCGGAGGCTCCTCCGAGGTCGAGGTTGAGCCCGAGCCCTGGGATCGGGCGAGGCGGAGACCGTCGTCCGAGGTCGAGATAGAGTCCGAGCCCTGGGGTCGGGCGAGGCGGAGTCCGTCGTCCGAGGTCGATGCTGTTGGGGCGAAGGCAAAGACGCCACCCTTCGCTCGAAGTCTTCGCCGCAGCCGCCGGTCTGACAGAGACAAAATGGGCAGGGACACCCTTCGCTTGATCGGCACCAGACGAAGACCGGCGACGACGTCATCCCACAGAGCGGCCTCGTCTAGCTCAGAGGCCCACGTGCGATCCGGCCCATTGTAACGGGCCCTGCGTGGCCGCCGCGCGTTACGGGCCTAATTTGTAAAGGCATCCCTGTAATTACAGTCTGTAACCCCGCTTTATGGGAATATTCTGGGGATAACCTAGGTAGCTGAGGGCACATGCATCCTTAGCTCAAGGCGCTGGGCGCTCAGGTACCTATAAATACCCCTGTACAGTGCCCGTGGGAGGCCAGATCAACAGAGCTATTGCCTTCTAGCACGTAACCCTGTTGTCATCACTGTTCACTCTTGTTGGCCTCCTTGCGATGGAGAGCAAGTTCCAACATTTGGCGCCCACCGTTCGTGCTACGAAGAAAACCACCCGCGATGGCACCCAAGAGAGCTAACCCGAAGGCTGACGAGGCTGCGAAGGCAGCACTGCTCGCCGCAAGAAAGGGCAAGGCCCTCGCCCTCACCCAATCCACCCACCAAGAGGCCATGGAAGACAATGTTCCCCGCACCTGCGAAGACGACACTTTCCGCACCTGCAGCCCTGAAGGACAATCGCAGCCACCCCCAGGCTTCGCCCCACTGGAAGGCGCGGACCTCACCGAGGATGGTGAAGTCCTCGGCGTCTCAGCGGAAGAACAGCTACAGCTGCGCGCCCTGCGCCTCAAGAACCGCAATCTCCAGAGGCAGAAAGAGATACTGGAGGCCAAGCGCCAGCGCGTGTCCGCACTAGCCAAAGTGCGGCAAATGATACGCGACGAAGAGCAGAAGGCCCAAGACCTCGAGCGCGAGATCGCGCTGATGCAGCGCGAAGGCCACCTTGGCCTGCAGCAAGGGCCACCCCTCCAGCAGCGCGCACAACCGGAAGACCCGTGTTTCCCCCAGCGCGACTACACCCTCCAGCACGCCGCGCCATTCCAAGGGGTCACCTATCTCGACGAGCGAAGTCCCCTGGCGCCACACCTGCAAGTGACGCCTTGGCCAGCTAACTTCCGAGCAGGGACCTATCCCAAATACAACGGCAGCACCGACCCGGCGCAATACATAATGAGTTATCAGGTCACCGTTGCATCCGCCGGAGGGGACGACGCCACAATGGCGAAGTCTTTCATCATCGCCCTAGAGGGCCCAGCTCTCACCTGGTTCACCAGATTGCCTCCGCTGTCCATTGATTCCTGGAGAAGTCTCAGGGACAAGTTCCTGCTCAACTTCCAAGGGTACCACCCAGACACCGACGCCTTGGCTGAGCTCTCGCTTTGCAAGCAGCTGGAAAAGGAGACTCTGCGGGAGTATTACCGCAAATTTTTAACACTCAAGTCACAGCTGCCCTCCGTTGATGATCAGATCGCTATCCACTACGCCATCAGTGGCCTTCGTGCCGGCGTCCTCTATAGCCACTGTATCAGAGATCCGCCCAAGAACCTCCAGGAGCTATATCAGCTCTTTGGAAAATATGCCAAATCCGAAGAGCTCCACCAGCGCAAGGTTGAGTCACAGCGGAAACCCAAAGACGCCCCACAGTCCAGCCGCACGTGGACGAGGACTCCGCAGCCAGACTCCGGTCGAGACGGCCGCAGTCAGCAGCAAGTGCACAACATCGCCAACCAGCATCCCGCTGCTGACCCCCCTCGTCGCCAGGAATATCCCCCCCAGGGCCGCGGAAATGGAACTCGTGGTAGGGGCCGAGGGCGTGCGCAGCCACCGCGCCGGTTCTACTGCCTCTTCCATGGCGAAGACTGCGCCCACCAAACCAAAGACTGCCCCGAAACGAAGGCCACCAGAGACAGAATGGCACGGGCGCAGCTAGCCGACAACCCCAGAATTGTCGCGCACAATTACCAGCAACCCCCTCCACCATATATCCACGCTCCCGCCCCGCATCCACCGCACCACGCTTACCAACACCATCAGGAAGTACAAATCGTACCTCCTCCCCCACCACCACACCAGCAACATCAAAACATCCCCCATGCCCCAAAGCAGGAAGACTTCGCCGATCAACCATATCGCGGAGTCATTCACATGATAACTGGGGGGTCCAGCACTGACTTCGACACCAAGCGGCAGAAGCGGGACCACTACCGCAGCATCAACCATGTAGCCGTCACTGGCCCAGTTGTGCAGACAAAGTGGTCCCACATACCGCTAACCTTCGACGCACGAGACGTCGACCTGCGCAGCGCCCCCCACATCGACGCTGTGGTTATCAATTGCAGCGTGGCAGGCTGGGACCTACACAAAGTCCTAGTCGACAACGACAGTCAGGCGGACATCATCTTCCTCCACGCCTTCGACCGCATGGGCATAAGCCACAACCTGCTCAAGCCTTCGGACAACCCGTTGTATGGCTTCGGCGGCAAGGGTACCTTTCCCGTCGGCAAAATAGAGTTGCCCCTCTCCTTCGGTGTAGCACCCAATGCCCGAAGTGAGCAAGTGACTTTCGATATCGTGGATATGGTATATCCATACAACGCCATCATGGGCCGGGGCTCCATCAATAAGTTCGAAGCCGCCAATCCACGGATTGTACCTATGTATGAAGATACCAGGTCCGCTAGGCGCCATTACGGTCTACGGCAACCAGAAGACGACGCACAACATAGAGCGGGACTTCATGCCCGGTCAGAGGAACGTGCACTGCCTCACGACCCAGCGCGAGGTCCCTGCGCCCGCCAGCCCAACTGATAAACAGCACGACAAGGCACAGCTGCAGAGCCAAGACGGGACCAAGACTGTCCCCCTCGATCAGGCCACGCCCAAGCAGACAGTCACTATCAGCGAAGACCTTACCTCGCATGAAGAAGAGAAACTCCTCTGCTGCCTGTCCAAGAATAAAGATGTCTTCGCCTGGTCCGCCCTCGACCTGGTCGGAGTCAGCTGTTGGAGACTTGTTCTCAAATGCTATGAGTTAAGAACAAGGCAACATAGAAAATGTTAATCATTAAAGTCCTTCGTCCTTCGAAGCATTATTTCCCTTAGGATATAATGGTTTTCGGACGAAGGTTATGAAGGACGTACCTTCATAAATTCATTATACAGTGACGAAGGATGAAATGTAAGGAATATAAAAGACAACATAAACAATTATATATTATTATCAGGCATAAACAGAAATATCGTTGAATTACAAGTGTACCTTCAACTGGAAGGAGATGATAGTACAAGCGTGACGCAAGAAGCGAATGCCAAGTCAGCGTGAACAGTACGGGGGTACTGTTCACCTATTTATAGGCACGGGACACAACCCATGCAAAATTACATTCATGCCCTTTACACTTGATAATAATTCTATAGTATTCTGTCGAGGTCTAAATAGCCTTTTCATCTTTAAGTCGGTTTCACTTTTTGCTGCCACGCCGAAGCTTTCCTGCTCACACCTTCGGCGTTGTACCAACCTTCGTATTATTCTGGTCTACTGTGATGCCGACTTGAGTCCAAAGATACCTGTTCACACATTATACTCCAGAAATACTCTTAAATCCTATTTTTGAGGACCTTCGGAAGCCGAAGGTCCCCAACAGTAGCCCCTCGCAATATTAATTTGTTTAAAATAATAAATTTAGATTGCGACATGGACGAAGGCTTTACGCCGAAGGTCCAAAAAAACACCTTCCCTTTGCTAGAATAGCAACATTCACTGACAAGCGGGGTCTTTCAATTTTCAACGCTCTTGGCGTATAAATACGGTCATACCGCAAACTCATTTGACACGCTCTCTGGCCAACTGCTCCCGCTCACTCAATTTTTAGCTCTTGTGCACTAAGATTTGCTAAGCTTTTAGTTTTGAAGCTTCAGCTTTGAAAATAGTTTTTTAGTGTCTCCGAAGATGTCTGAAGATAAGAAGACTGCTGCTGAGATGAAGCTGAGCCTCGACGAAGAGAAAAACTTGGGGTTTCTTATAGCGATGTCAAAGACCAATACAAAAAAAATCACCAAGGAGATTCTGGAAGGTTTGTCTGAAGATACTGGTGACAGTGATAGCTATGATGTGGACAGTGGTGGTGAAGACTCCGAAGATCGTCCCTGGCGACCAAGCCATTCAGTTTATGGTAAATCAACTATCAAAGAGAATCATCTTGTCAACATGAGAGGAAGGTATTTCCGGGATTTGTCCATTGTGAGGGCCGACGAAGGGGAAAAAACTTGCCCACACCCTGAAGAGAATGAAGTCGTAGTGTACCGAAGCTTTTTGAAAGCTGGACTGCGATTTCCCTTGAGCAGCTTCGTTGTAGAGGTGCTGAAAATATTCGAAATCTATCTCCATCAACTTACCCCCGAGGCAATTATAAGGCTGAATATCTTCGTGTGGGCCGTGAGAAGCCAAGGTCTGAAGCCTGATGCAAAAAGCTTCTGCAATATACACGAATTATCATACGAAACAAGACCTTGGGGTAAGGAACAGTATCACAATAATTTTGGCTGCTACAGTTTCGTTTCTCGGTCCGGGTCAAGCTGCCCCGTGCCAACCTTTCGGAAGAGATGGCCCGGCGACTGGATGACAGAATGGTTTTATGTGAAGAATGATCTGACAGTACGAGAAGATATCAAAGGTATAATTATGCGCCCTATTTGGCAAAGCTTCGGCCTTCGGAGGCCGAAGGTTGAAATGAATGAAGCTGCCGAAGAATGCCAGAGGGCCTTCGGCGTTATCTGTTCTTTTATTGGAACGAGAGACTTAGTACAAGAGCATATTGCCTTCAGGGTATGGCCGCTCGCGGAGAAATGGGAAATGCCACAAGAAACCATAAAAGAGGCTGACGAAGGTGGACTTATCAGGTTGAAGTACACTTTTAAATTTGGAGATAAATTCGTTGAGCCAGATGATGACTGGTTAAAAAGCATTGAAAATTTAAGTGATGAACTGCTTGGGGCTTATTCGAAAGCCGAAGACACTGCAATGTCAGCAGCCTTCGGAGGCCGAAAAAAGAAAACGCTGAATCGGGTATTTGATGCAATCGGGTTTGTCTACCCTGACTATTGCTATCCCATTCGAAGGCAGAAGAGAAAAAACACAACCTCTGCAAAAGAAGAAGCTGCAACTGCTCCTAGCGAGCCAGAACCGAAAAGAAAGAAGATAAAGGTCCTCACACATCGGCCGCGCTATATTGAACCAGCTTCGGTGCCTGAGTTTACCGGAGAAACCTCTTCGGCCACCGAAGCTGAAAAACCAACCGAGCCAACCTTGCTGCCAGAAGTCGCAGAAACGGCCGAAGTGCCAACAAAGATAGAATTGGAACAATCAAAGATTTTGTTATCAGAAACGAAAGAGAAGGCCAAAGCGCCGTCCACAGAAAAAATGGAAGAAGTAAAAGAAGCAACTGAGGGATCAAAAACATCAGAAGTTTTGAGTCCCGCAGCAAATATTGAGACAGTAAAAAACCAAAAGGTGCCAGCAGTGACTCCGAAAAGGAAGAGAATGGTCAATGTGCTAGATGTTCTGGAGTCAATTAAATCTTCAAGCACACCTCCGAAGGAGACTGTTGTCATCCCCGAAGAAAAAACTGAAGTCTCTGATACTAAAGCTCCAGAGCAAGAAACTGAAGCCGAAGCTAGGTCCTCAGAACCCACGAAAATAAAATCCCTGGAATTTGAGGAAGAAAAAATTACAGAGCCAACTTTTGTTGAAGAAATCAGTGCTGCTGCCCCCGAAGCATCCCCCAAAGTCCTTGATTATATTATTCGCCATGCTTCGGGGAAACAACTATCAGAAAAAGAAAAACAAAAGGCCCAACTTTACGCCCAAAAACTGAAGTATCCAAAGGGGGCATTAATATTCAATGGCAGTGGAGAAGAAGACTTTTTGTATTGTCTCCCTGACAGCAAAGAGATTTCTGTCTGTCGGGAGATGAGCAAGAGCTTCGGATTCCCAACACTGGAAGACGGGCTTTCAGTGCTATCGAAAAATGATTTGGCCGACGGCCTGGCATATAATAGCTTGAAGGTGCAACAAATGGGATCTTTGCTTTTTTTGTTGAGACCAAATTTTTTTGTTTGTTTAAACCTATTGACACACATATATTTCTCTTTGCAGGGCCTGATACTTAGCAATGCCCTCAGGGCACAGAAAGATGCTGAAGACGAAGGGTGTACTATAGCCCTGAGCAACCTTCGTTCCGAAGTAATTGAACTGAGGAACGAAGGTCTCGAGAAAGATAAAATATTACACTCATTGATAAATAAAATAAAGGAAGACGAAGCTGCTTTTAAAGGTCAAGCTAAAGCTCATAAACGCGAACTTGAAGATCTTCGGAAACAACTGGCTAGAGCTAAGGAAGAACGTATACTTGAAGAAACAAAGCGAGAACTCAGCGACCAATGGGCAGATCACTTAGAAGGAACTGTTGAAGAGCTTCGGTCGTCCAAGAAGAGATGCTATAACAAATCTATAGAATGTGTTAAGAAGTTAAAGGCTAGCTTCGCCAGGGTCGGCGCATTCTCAAGTGAGGAAAACTTTACGAGAGGCAATCCCGAAGGTCCCATCGAATGGATCGACCACGAAGCTGAAGCCTTCGAAGAAATTTTAAATAGCCGTGGAGATATATGTGCCTTCTCGGGTGCCAGAGGAATTGCCACCATTTTAGAGAAAAAAGGCTGCGAACATGTAAAGATTCTAGCGCAATCCGAAGGTGCTTTGTCCTTCGAAGATGCAAGGGATCCATCGGCCGAAGCTAGCATGGTTGGTGGAAAATTTTTCACCGATATCTGGGATAATGGTGGCCGAGAAATGGCCCGAGAGATTATTCAAAGAAGCGAAAAGGGCATTCACGATGCTAGAGAAGTAGCTGAGGCTGCTGAGAAGAGCGCAGAGCCCGAAGGTCAATTAGGTATTATCTAATAATTTTTATTGTGTTGTAATTTTAGG
This sequence comes from Zea mays, assembly GCF_902167145.1. Lineage (NCBI taxonomy): Eukaryota > Viridiplantae > Streptophyta > Magnoliopsida > Poales > Poaceae > Zea > Zea mays. Next base: position 57,471,462 of record NC_050098.1, on the reverse strand, counting down.
TTTTAAGATTCGTTTGCAATTTGTCATAGCAATGTAACCGTATCCTGTTCTACTTCAGATTCTGCTAAAGCCCCTTCGGACCCTCAGCCGAAAGGAGACGACGAAATAAAAAAGATGGCTGAAGCTATTATGGACGAAGTCGTCAATCGGCTCCTAAACGAGGCTGCAGAAGTCGTTTTGAGAGAGGATTAAGTATTATTGTAAAAACTTCTGAAATGTAATATATTGTAACATTTTGTAACCCTGAATGTAATATACCTGTTTTTCTTGCTTAATTCTTTACGATGCATGAAACTTTACACGTACCGCTTTTGAGTCTTTGACGAAAAAACACCTTCCCTTCTTTTCATGCTTCGTGAAGAAGAATTTTTCAACAATATCCAGTGTTCTGATGAATAATATCCAGGCTTCGTGAAAATATTTTCCGAAGCTACACCTCCGAAGATCAATAATGTATCTCCTTGTGACATTATGATTTTTCCCTTTTTTCAAAACGTTCTTCTGTAGATTAATATTGTGTCCACCTCTTGTGCCATATGCAACATGATGTATGATGCTTATGCTATGCGAAATGATGCGATGATGTTATGTTATGTGAGGCGATGCTTATTCCGAAGATGCACACGCATCCCTGCAATAAAACACATAATCTTTTACAAGCCTCCCTTAGGAGCTTCTTCGCCTTTTACTTCAGCGGAATCAGCGTTTATTTTTCGCTGTAAGCCTCCCTTAGGAGCTTCTTCGCCTTTTACTTTCAACGGTATTCGCGTTGACTTTTCGCGCTTCGCCTTTTACTTAGGCGGTATCAGCGTTGACTTTTCGCTGTATGCTCTGCATTCCCTTTGGAACGACTTTGGAGCAGAAAACTTACACTGCGCTCCCTCTGGAGCGGCTTTTTGTGACTTCGGCAAACTTACTCTGCGTTCCTTAGAACGACTTTTTGTTACTTCGAAGAATTTTCGATAGTTCGAAGGTCCTCTTTGTTGTCACAAGTCTTTCAACATTTTAAACCTGTGAAGAAAATATATTTTCCTTGTGGGAATCAACGAAACTATTTACATGAAACCTGAACAATGTCCTTTATTACAGAAAATAAAACTGAATGAAAAAGATTGCTATTAAGGTAGGATATTTGTCAATAGATGTGCTTTGACTCTGGCACAGTGCTGTTGACTGTGCGAGCTTCGGACTGCTCTCTGAAGTCCCTTTGGTGTGGAGCATATGGGCTCCCTTCTGGCTGCTGGCCTTGTTGCAGCGGTGGTGGAGGCGGAGGTTGTTGCCAGGAAGCCTGAGGTTGACTCGCCGAAGCAACAGAAACTGCAGGGTGATTGCCTACATACTCTGGGATGTAAGGCGAATGATACGAAGCAGTGTGCATGACCTGCTTCGGCTGAGCCTGTTGTGCTGCCGCTTCGGCTATTTCTTTTTGCTTCTGGATGGTAACATGGCACATCCTGGTGGTATGACCTTTGTTCTCACCACAGAATAAGCAAAAGATTCTTCTCGGTTGATCGCCAAATCTTCCTCCGAAGCCCCTGGCGCCTCTGCCTCTTGGAGCTGGTGGTCGGAAGGAGCCTTGCTGTTGCCCCGAAGCCTGTGAGGAACATTGTGGCCTTTGCTGTTGGCTCCCTCTATCATCATTTTGTGTAGAGTTATGAATTGATCTAACGTGCCTCGGGTAGAACCTCCCTCTGAAGCCCCTGGTCATTTCAGAAAACCTGAAAGCCTCCTCCCTTCTTTGGCGAAAATCATTATCGGCCCGAATGTACTCGTCCATCTTCTGGAGCAGCTTCTCCAAAGTTTGAGGGGGCTTCCTAGCGAAGTACTGAGCTGACGGCCCTGGCCGAAGCCCCTTGATCATGGCCTCAATGACAATTTCATTGGGCACCGTTGGTGCCTGTGCCCTCAAACGCAAGAACCTTCGGACATACGCCTGAAGGTATTCTTCGTGATCCTGGGTGCACTGGAACAGAGCTTGAGCAGTGACCGGCTTCGTCTGAAACCCTTGGAAGCTAGTTAACAACAAGTCCTTCAGCTTCTGCCATGAAGTGATCGTTCCTGGTCGAAGGGAGGAATACCAGGTTTGAGCAACACTCCTGACAGCCATAACGAAAGATTTGGCCATGACTGCAGCATTGCCACCATACGAAGATACTGTTGCTTCGTAGCTCATCAAAAACTGCTTCGGGTCTGAGTGGCCATCGAATACGGGAAGCTGAGGCGGCTTGTAGGACGGAGGCCAAGGAGTAGCTTGCAGCTCAGCGGACAGAGGAGAAGCATCCTCAAAAACAAAATTCCCATGATGGAAATTGTCATACCAGTCATCTTCGTTGGGAAAACCCTCCTGATGAAGGTCTTGGTGCTGAGGCCTTCGGTGTTGCTCATCCTGGGCAAGATGACGAACTTCTTCAGAGGCTTCGTCTATCTGCCTCTGCAGTTCAGCTAGCCTGGCCATCTTTTCTTTCTTCCTCTGTACTTGTTGATGAAGCATTCCCATATCTTTGATTTCTTGATCTATCTCGTCCTCTGGTGGTGTCGGGCTGACAGCCTTCCTTTTCTGGCTTCGGGCCTCCCGAAGGGAGACTGTCTCCTGATTGTGGTCCAGTGGTTGCAGAGCTGCAGCCCCAGTCGCTGAAGCTTTCTTCGGTGCCATAACGAAGGTTTATGATCGCCGAAGGTGTTCAAAAAACTCAAAGAGTGGAAGTGAGTTCACCGGAGGTGGGCGCCAATGTTGGAGACTTGTTCTCAAATTCTATGAGTTAAGAACAAGGCAACATAGAAAATGTTAATCGTTAAAGTCCTTCGTCCTTCGAAGCATTATTTCCCTTAGGATATAATGGTTTTCGGACGAAGGTTATGAAGGACGTACCTTCATAAATTCATTATACAGTGACGAAGGATGAAATGTAAGGAATATAAAAGACAACATAAACAATTATATATTATTATCAGGCATAAACAGAAATATCGTTGAATTACAAGTGTACCTTCAACTGGAAGGAGATGATAGTACAAGCGTGACGCAAGAAGCGAATGCCAAGTCAGCGTGAACAGTACGGGGGTACTGTTCACCTATTTATAGGCACGGGACACAACCCATGCAAAATTACATTCATGCCCTTTACACTTGATAATAATTCTATAGTATTCTGTCAAGGTCTAAATAGCCTTTTCATCTTTAAGTCGGTTTCACTTTTTGCTGCCACGCCGAAGCTTTCCTGCTCACACCTTCGGCGCTGTACCAACCTTCGTATTATTCTGGTCTACTGTGATGCCGACTTGAGTCCAAAGATACCTGTTCACACATTATACTCCAGAAATACTGTTAAATCCTGTTTTTGAGGACCTTCGGAAGCCGAAGGTCCCCAACATCAGCCAATCCATAATTGAGCACAATTTGGGAATTGACCCTTCGGTGTGATCAAAAAAGCAGAGGCTTCGCAACATGTCCGACGAAAAGACAGATGCCGCCAAGGCGGAGGTGCACCGCCTCCTAGAGGCTAAATTCATCGAGCCAGTGGCTTACCCCACGTGGCTCTCCAATGTTGTAATGGTGCAGAAAAAAAGCGGGAAATGGCGAATGTGCATAGACTTCACCAGTCTCAACAAGGCCTGCCCAAAGGACAATTTCCCGTTGCCACGGATCGACAAAATAGTCGATAGCGCGGCTGGATGCGAGGTCATGTCACTCCTCGACTGCTTCTCCGATTATCACCAGATATACATGAAGGAGGAAGACAAGGCTAGCACCAGCTTTATAACACCCTTCGGCACATATTGCTTCATCAGAATGCCGGAGGGACTCAAGAACGCCGGGTCCACCTTCTCCAGACTCACCAAAACAGTACTCGAAGGGCAGGTTGGCAGAAATATATTTACATATGTGGACGACATCGTCGTCGCCAGCAAGAACAAGGAGGACCATCTCACCGACCTCGCCGAGACATTCGCGAACATGCGAGACGCACGACTCCGCCTAAACCCGGAAAAGTGCGTCTTCGACGTTCGCCAGGGCAAAATATTGGGCTACCTGGTATCACACCGCGGCATCGAGGCCAACCTAACGAAGATCCAGGCCATCGTAGACATGTCGCCTCCGCAGTCCGCCAGGGACGTCCAGCGTCTGACAGGCAGATTGGCCGCTCTCAACAGATTCATCTCCAGGTCCGCCGAGCGAAGTCTCCCCTTCCTCAAAACACTTTGCGGTGCAAAGGACTTCGCCTGGGGACCGGAACAGGCAGCGGCCTTCGCCTCACTAAAACAGTACCTGTCGGAGCTGGCCATCCTCACAAGCCCCGACTCCTCGCTCCCCCTATTGCTCTACGTCGCGGCTTCGCCGCACGCTGTCAGCGCGGCACTAGTGCAGGAGCAGACAGTTGAGGGCGTGGTCAGGCAGTGCCCTGTTTACTATGTCTCTGAGGTACTGACACCGTCCAAGTGCAACATGACAGAACTGGAGAAGATTGCCTACGCAGTCGTTATGTCTTCGCGCAAACTGCGCCACTACTTTGAAGCATTCAAGGTCCGAGTCACCTCAGACAGGGGACTCGGTGAATTATTCAGAAACCCGGAGGCATCGGTGAGGATTGCCAAGTGGGCAGCCGAACTCTCCGGCTACCACATCAGCTTCGAGCCCAGGACAGCCATCAAGTCACAAGTCCTGGCAGACTTCGTCGTCGACTGGACTAGGTCAATAACACAACCAGACCCATCCACAGAGAAGGTTTGGACTATCCATTGCGACGGCGCATGGTGCCATGCGGGGTCAGGCGCCGCTGCAGTCGTCACCGCACCAGCCGGGGTCAAGCACAAATATGCAGCACGCCTCAGCTTCGCTCTGGAATCCGACAGATGCACAAACAATATAGCAGAATATGAAGCAGTCATCCTCGGCCTCCGCAAGCTAAGGGCCCTCGGAGTCACCACCTGTATCATCAAAACAGACTCCAAGATAGTTGCCGGCCAGGTCGAGAAAGACTACGCAGCAAAGGACCCCGCACTTATGCAATACCTCGCGACCATCCGAAGTCTCGAGAGACAATTCAAGGGATTCACCTTGCAGCATGTGGATAGGGCCAAGAACGAGGAGGCCAACGCATTGGCCAAGGCCGCCGCCAGGGGCGAGTCCTTGCCCTCCGACGTGTTCTTTCATATCATCGGCACGCCAGCCGTCCGGAGCCCCGAAGGGCTCCAAATAACTAATGACAGCGAGGGCCACCGCATAGTCAACCTAATCATGACCGAGGACTGGCGGGCACCAATAACCCTGTTCCTGCAGGGGTACTATCATCCAACCGACGTCAGCGAGGCCAAGCGCCTCAGACATCGAAGCCGGGACTTCGCACTGATTGAAGGCCAACTCTACAAGAAAGGGGTCAGTCAGCCAATGCTTAAGTGCGTCACCGAAACCGAAGGCATGCAGATCCTACGTGAAGTCCACAGTGGCACGTGCGGCTCACACGCAGGGCCAAGGGCCCTAGCTGCCAAGGTGATCCGCCAAGGTTTTTACTGGCCCGCAATGATCTGCGCCGCAAATCGGGTCTCAAGGTCCTGCGAAGCCTGCCAGAAGTTTTCTCCTCGGTCAGGCAGCCCCTCGCAGTATACAAAGCTGATCGCCCATACATGGCCTCTCCAGCGCTGGGGCCTGGACATTGTCGGGCCCCTGCCCACCGCTCAGGGGAACCTTAAGTTCGCCTTCGTCGCCGTCGAGTACTTCACCAAATGGATCGAGGCGAGGGCTGTTTCTACAATAACATCAAAGACTGCCCAAAAATTCTTCTGGCAAAACATTGTCTGCCGCTTCGGAGTACCGTCCGAACTAACAGTTGACAACGACAAGCAGTTTGACAGCCAAGACTTTAAGGATTTTTGTTTCTCCATCGGCACCAAGCTTGCCTTCGCTTCAGTTTATCATCCGCAGTCCAACGGGGTCGTGGAACGCGCCAATGGGAAAATCTTCACAGCTGTCAAGAAGATGCTCCTTGATGAAAAAAGGGCAAATGGACCGATTTGTTACCTGAGGCAGTCTGGGCACTAAACACGACTGAGTGCAGAGCGACTGGGTTTACTCCCTTCCGCCTTCTATACGGATCGGAGGCCATGACCCCGCAAGAAATGAAGCATGGGTCCCCGCGAACAGTTCCGTCAGCCGTCCCCGACGTGGACGAGCCAACTTCAAAGGATCTCATTGACGGAGACCGAGTCTTCGCCCTACAGGCCCTCAACAAATACCAAGCCCAGACCAAAGCAAGGCGCGACCACACAGTCATCCCGAGGGAGTTCAGCGAAGGGGACCTCGTACTCGTCTGAACAGCTCGGACGGAGTCCAAGGGCAAGCTGGAGCCCAAGTGGGAGGGCCCCTTTATAGTCAAGACAAAAGCTTCCCCCAGCGCTTATAGGCTCACAACGCCAAACAGCGAGGACCTGGAGCACTCCTGGAACATCGACAACCTCCGCAAATTTTTTGTTTGACTCATCAGGGCTGGTTTCGCCCTTGTAATTCGCCAAAAACAATCTTGTACCAGCCCGCACTCTTTTCCTCCCGGGGGGTGAGGTTTTTAACGAGGCGAAGCCATGTAATATATGTGTGAAGACTATCCGCGCAGAAGTCGCCTAAGGGTGCAGCCGGACCAGCACAACAAGTGCGAAAAAACCGAAGTCTACCGCGAAGACTATCCGTGCAGAAGTCGCCTAAGGGTGCAGCCGGACCAGCACAACAAGTGTGAAAAAACCGAAGTCTACCGCGAAGACTATCCGCGCAGAAGTCGCCTAAGGGTGCAGCCGGACTAGCACACCAAGCGCGAAAAAACCGAAGTCCACCGCAAGGACTATCAGCGCAGAAGTCGCCTAAGGGTGCAGCCGGACTAGCACAACAAGTGCGAAAAAACCGAAGTCTACCGCGAAGACTGTTCGTGCCAAGACCGACTGTAATCGCACCAGCACAGCATAACAAAACACACCAGACAAAGTACACAACGCCTTCGCAGGCACAGACAAGCGAGGGCACACAACTTCATCATACAAGCCATTACACATATACAAGCGAGGGCGCCACACTCTACATCGGCTCAACCTTAGGAATAATTCCCATCTCCCTATAATTAAATAAAATTATCCTAAGCTCCTCACCCGCAAAAAGACTTCGCAGTTCCCCTTCACCTGTACTCGCGGCGGCCGGCAAAGACAACAGTTCCTGCCGACCAGCCCTACTCACACGAAGCCGAGCCCCCTCCTCCCCACTAATCCTACGCTTCGCAACCGCCCTTCGTCGTCGGCGCCCGGTGCTAGGACTTGGCACATCTTGTGCGTCCGCGGCGTGTGGCGAAGCCTCCGCCGCAGCCACATCCAAGGCCGCAAAGTAGTCCAAGTCCTCCTCCGACGACTCCTCAGTCCACTCAACCGAGCTCCCAGAGTCAGCAAAATCAAAAAACTCAGATGCAGATCCACCACATTCATTACCACCTTCCGCGGTCGAAGCCGCCAAAAATTTAGTAGTAGTGGTTGCGTGCGCAGGCCCAAAATCTTGAACCTGCGCAGCAACCAAAATTCAGCAACATATCCAAAATTCCCCAACCCTCTACACCCACTAAGCCACCTGCGAAGGCCCTGACGTTGCGGGAGCCTCCGCCGCTGGCTCCGCCGTTGCTTCCGCTGTTGTTACCGCCGCCACCGCCGCAGGATCTTCAGCACTCGGCGCAGCAGCTGCGGGGGCATTAGGCGCGCCTTCGGCCACCTTTGGGGGCAGGTCTTCGCCGGCCACAGCGGATGCGGGGGCATCCGGTGCGTCTTCCGCAGTCCCTGGGGTTGGCTCCAGGGCAACCCCAGACACGGCCTCCGCCGGGGTCGGCTCCGGGTCAGGCAGCGCGCTGTTCAACGCCCCGAAGTCGTCCACCCGCTCGCCACGCTCCGCCTAAGACAAAACACACAAAATTCAGCAAACACACGCACAGCCCACATCCAACAAACGCCAAACAAACGAAAACGTTACCTGAGCCCTCGCCGTCTCGGCCCGCTCCCTGACCACCTCGCGACCGTGCGGACCCCACATCCGGTCGTAGATGGCCCCGGCGGATTCCTTCACTACGGGGTCTTCAACCTTATAGATATCTCGCTCAAAATCTTCATCAGCCTGGTCGAAGACCTCGAAGTGCCGGCACCCTTCGCGGGAGAGCGCGTTCATCGCCCCCTCGCAGGTGACCAGGGAGGCGTACGACATAAACCCCCCCCACAACAGTGGGGAGTGCCTGCAGCTCCTCCTGCACCCATTCCAGACAGCGAAGCCCGGGCTCTCGGTCCGGCACTTCGAAGTCACCGGTCCGTGCACCCAGCTCACGATATGTATCCATAAGCTGTGTGCGCGTTCGTTCGGCCTCCGCGCGCATCGTGGCCTCGGCCCGCTCCACGCGGCTCTCCAGGGCGATGAGCCGCTCCTGCAGCTGCTCGGCGCGCTCCCTGGCAAGATTGCCCTCCGCCCGTGCCAGATTGGCCTCCGCTTGCGCAGCCTGCGCCTTGGCGAGGGCCTCGTTGGTCTCCCTCCTCTCCCCCGCCAATTGGCGCCGGAGGTCAGCCTTCTCTCCCTCCAGCGCGGCCACCTTGTCCGCCAGCTTGCGGCACTTGCTGTCGGCGGCCGATTTCTCTCGGACGGCGTCAGCATGTTGTGTCCGAAGTCTCTCGACTTCGGCAGACACAACTGCCGTGAGGGCCCCCGACGCCGTGCGGTTGGCGAAGTCAGCCACCTGCACAACACACATAAGACCGCGGCCCCGGCAAAAAAAAAGAGCGAAGTCTGGCTCAGCGGACCTGACTTAGCGACTCCACCACCTCCTTCAGCCGGCGGGACGCAGCGCCCGCCTCATCCCTCATAGCCGCGAGGGCCGCCACCTCGCCTCCGGCGCTAAGAGCCCCGCCCTTCGCCTTCGGCGCTACGGCAGCCATCGTTGTCGCCGCGGCAGGCGCAACTATAGCAAGTTGGCCTTCGTCCGACCCTGCGACGTAACGACGAATAAATAATAATAATAATAATAAAAAAGAGAGGAGCCAACGACTTACCACCAAGATAATCCTCCACACTAATATCGGTGGCGAAGTCGGCGACACGCTTGCCTGCCGACGGCAACGCTCGGGCCGCCTTCGCGACCTCCGGCACTCTGCTGGCCGGCAGCACTGCCTTCGTCGATTTTGAGCCCCCGGCGCCTGCCGTCGCCTCCGGCGCTTTGCTAGACGTAGGGGCGCCCGACTTCGCCGCCAGCGGCGGCTTGCCTCCGCCGGAGGCCGCAGCCTTCGCAGACCCCCGCTGCCTCTTCGGCCTAGCTTCAACGAGCCGGACAGCCGCCTGGCGCTTTTGTGCTGCTCCCTGGCGATCCTTGTCCATCATTGCCGACACAACAGCAACAATATTCCGCCCGTAAGGAAAAACTCTCCATTCACGAACCATGCGAGATGTAAAAAAGTCCTCGCCAGCCGCGCGGGGGATAGGAACATTCCTAGGCCAGCAACCCCCGGTAACCCTCAGCATCCGAGCCGAAGACTCCCGGAGCTTGGGCGAAGACATCCTTCCCCCCGAGGCCGCTCACGTCCTCATCAACTCTCTAGCAAAACTATCAGAAACCCCAAATCCTCCCATAGCAGTACCTAATTTTCTCTTTTTAGAGGATGGGGCGGCCGCCGGCGTAGGGTCGTCACCAGTCTCCACCACCGGCTTCTTCCCACGGCGGTCCGCGTCGTCTTGACCAGGATAGCCGTCATACGGCAATTGATTTAATTCAAAAACCCTGTTCAAACGGTCATTCGACCCGCGGATATCAAAGCTTCGCTGGCCCTCTGTCCTCGGCACGTAACGTCCAACGAGCCGCACCGCCCCATCCTCCGCCTCACGCACAAAGGCGGCCGGGTCGCGGTTTTGCAGATTCAGTGCGAAGGCAGGACTTCGCACCACCCTTCCACCGTGAAAAGGCATCTGGCGAGGGCACACTTCGCCCAACGCCCAGCCATGCGCCAAGGGCCATACCCCGTACGCCACAAACTCTTCAACCAAATCGCGCCCACTGCTCAGGCTGGCGGCGCACCGAAGGGCCCCTTCGTCCACATCCTCCTCTGCCACTTCAAAGGGTGGGTACGCTGAGTAAAAATGAGAACACATCTCGGACGCGGGGAGTCCCTCATGGCCTTCGACGGTACCCTCAGCAACGTAAAACCAAAATTCATTCCAGTTGCCCCACTTGTTGCAGGCGCAAGGAACCAACTCGACTACCTGCATCGTGGTCTTGCCGGTCTTCGGCGTGAATGTGCAGGACCCAAACTGAGCAACTTCGTCCCCAATCATCCTCTTCTGCCAGTGCAAACAATAATACTTCGCAAAAACTTCGACCGATGGCTGTCCGCCGTACGAAGTCGTCGCCCAGACATACTTCGACAGAGCCACCACGGCATTCGGTGTCAGCTGATGTATTTGAACGTTGAACCTGCGCAGGACTTCGCCAACAAACCGGTGTGCAGGCAAGCGGAGACCGGCGGCAAAGAACGCCTCGAAAACAACCAACTCGCCCTCCGGCTCGGGGACTTCCTCCGTCCCTGGGGCACGAGCAACTCCGCCGCCGAAGTAACCCAACCGCTGCATATCTTGCACGCGGGCCGACGACATCCGCGACACGCCAAAATCAACAGAATCACCGGCGCGCAACTCCTCCGCCATCAAACTACTCAGCGTCTCCTCAGACGAGGCGGCGGCCGGCGGCGAGGAATCGGCCGGTGGCGTAGCGGCAGCGGAAGAAGAGGAGGTCGGCATCGCTACGTACCGTCGGCGGCGGCGGGCGGTCTGCTTCACTCGAGCCAGATCTCCGGCGAACAAGGGCACGGCGGGCAGACGAGCAGCAAGACGACGGGCGGCTAGGGTTTTCACGGAGCGCGGAAAGTGAAGTTCAAAAAGCGCCGACCCCCGCCCCCTTTTATAGGCAGGGCGCGGCTCTTCGGGAAACCCGCAATCCAACAGGGCGCGGCGCTTCGGGAAACCCGCAATCCAACAGTACGCCGTCAATCAACGGTCACATCAAAAACCCCCGCGGAACCACTTCGAGCGAGGGTAGCGTCTCCGCCATCTAGCGACGTCTTCGGCACCAGGTGACTTTGTCGAACTGGTCCTTCGGAGGGCAAATGTTGGGGCAAAGGCAAAGACGCCACCCTTCGCTCGAAGTCTTCGCCGCAGTCGCCGGTCTAACAGAGACAAAACGGGCAGGGACACCCTTCGCTTGATCGGCACCAGACGAAGACCGGCGACGACGTCATCCCACAGAGCGGCCTCGTCTAGCTTAGAGGCCCACGTGCGATCCGGCCCATTGTAACGGGCCCTGCGTGGCCGCCGCGCGTTACGGGCCTAATTTGTAAAGGCATCCCTGTAATTACAGTCTGTAACCCCGCTTTATGGGAATATTCTAGGGATAACCTAGGTAGCTGAGGGCACATGCGTCCTTAGCTCAAGGCGCTGGGCGCTCAGGTACCTATAAATACCCCTGCACAGTGCCCGTGGGAGGCCAAATCAACAGAGCTATTGCCTTCTAGCACGTAACCCTGTTGTCATCACTGTTCACTCTTGTTGGCCTCCTTGCGATTGAGAGCAAGTTCCAACAGATGCTGAGTCCGAGCCCTGGGGTCGGGCGAGGCGGAGTCCGTCGTCCGAGGTTGATGCTGAGTCCGAGCCCTGGGGTCGGGCGAGGCGGAGTCCGTCGTCCGAGGTCGAGGCTGAGTCCGAGCCCTGGGGTCGGGCGAGGCGGAGTCCGTCGTCCGGCGTCGAGGTTGAGCCTGAGCTCTGGGGTCGGGCGAGGCCGAGCTTCCTATGGCGCCCGAGGCTGGACTTAGCTGTTGTCAGCCTCACTCTGTCGAGTGGCACAGTAGTCGGAGCAGGGCAGGCGGCGTTGTTTTCATGTTAGGTCGGTCAGTGGAGCGGCGAAGTGACTGTGGTCACTTCGGCTCTGTCGACTGAGGAGCGCACGTCAGGATAAGGTGTCAGTCGACCCTTGCATTAAATGCTCCTGCGATATGGTCGGTTGGCGTGGCGATCCGGCCAAGGTTGCTTCTCCGCGAAGCCTGCCCGAGCTGGGCCTCGGGCGAGTCGAAGGTGCGTCCGTTGCTTGAGGGGGCCCTCGGGCGAGACATGAATTCTCCTGGGTCGGCTGCCTTTGCCCGAGGCCGGGCTCGGGCGAGGCGAGATCGTGTCCCTTGAGTGGACGGAGCCTTGACCGGGATCGCGCCCATCAGGCCTTTGCAGCTTTGTGCTGATGGGGGTTACCAGCTGAGATTTAGGAGTCTTGGGGGTACCCCTAATTATGGTCCCCGATAGGGAGCAATATCTTAATATAAATAATTATGTTTATGTGCTTAATCTGACTTCTTAATCTACAAGCCATGTTTAATTTACAAATGGACCTGAGTAGCTACGTTTCATGTTTTCGTTTACTGGAATTGCTACTGTTCATTGTTGTTATAATTACATATGACATTTATCTGAGTTATATGCATGTTTTATTCGGAATTAGAATATTTAATTTATTTAAATATGTTGAAAGCATGTCACTTATTTCTCTAAAATTACAACAAATAGAACCTGCAAATAAGTAACCATCGAAGTTTTGTTAAACACTAAGTCATTCCCACTTAACCAGATAGCCCAACATAAAGCTGCAACACCTGTAATGATCTTCCTAGTTTCTTGCAAGATTTTTATGGACTCTACTTGAGAAACGGTCCTGACCTCCCTATAAATATAAAACGGTACGACAAATTGAGAGGGACACAATACAATCGAACCAAACTATTAACCTTTATTTTAGTCATGCACACTTTTATATTCTAACCCTAGATCTATTCCAACCCCTCTTCTCCATCTCTTCGGTTCTACATCGAGTCGAGGAGTTCTAGGTGGCTTGCCGATCCTAGAACAACACTAGAGTCCATTCTTCCCGACAGGACCTCTTCCGGGATGTTAGATCTAGGTTTACCCGTGAGATCTCTGCGCGTCGCTGGGGTCTGGTATCCTACCGCGGACGGTCGTCTGACACCCATTGGACAGTCCTGCGAGGAGCCGAGCCAACCCCGAGGTCCTGTTCATCACGTCCAGACCCTATGATTCGTTAGTATATTTAGCCTAAAAAGGTGCTCGATTTTAAACGCAACTGTGTGCAAGATATCCAACGGAAGCTAAAGTACACAGATACCTGAATCTTTGTCCACCCATGCATGTTTCAACTGTGGATGACCGAATAATCATCCTTTTGACTTGGATGCACTAATTCCAAAAGGTTAATAGTATGCGATGATCTAAAGATTTTAGAGTTTAATAAGTTGGCTCTTCAAGGAGCTGCAGACAGCCAAGATCGTAGATATATGGTGTGTTTTTGGTTTGTGGAGTCAATCTATGCTTCATAAGGTGATGCATCATAAGTTCATTCCATCAATTTTAGTGGAATCAACCAACTCATCATATATATACTAATTATTAGCTTATGAGGAATGTGGTGGTGATGGAACAACCCATTCTATTCCACAAACCAAATAAAAAAGTGAGGAGTGAGAAGAGGATGGATCACTTCATTCATCAAACCAAACACACTAATAGTTTGCCGTGGACCTATCACTCGCTGACAATATGTATTTGCCTGAAGGAAAATATTGGGCAGGGCAGCGATAGTAATGTTTGTTTTGGGGAATCCAAAGCGACGTATCATTTTTATGTAGTAGTGCATAATTCACATAGATCGATATCCTGATGGCTGGTCAAGTGGCCATGCAGAGCACTTATTATTTATATATAGATATCTGCTCTTGCGCATTCGTTCAGAGGCGCTGTTCACAGCGTTTTCTGAAAAAAAAAACATGAAAAGCAGAGTATGTGTAACTTTTAACTAGAATATTGGGAGCTCCGTCACTTCTCTAGGCGTGACATGCATGTCCTTCGCTTTGCACTTATTTCGGATCTACATAAAAACAGGTCGAAATTAAACCGATCCACACGTAAGTTAGGCCATCGATCCCAATGTCTATGATCCTCCATGTTGTGCTATCTCCCATCACTATTGTTTGGTGCTTTGGCACACCGCATGATGTGTATGATGATCGAAACAACAATAAAGAAGCTCTGGCCTAACAATTCAAGGCTCTGTATAGAAAAAGGCTCTATATATCTCGGTCGGAGCTACTTTATTTATACCGGATCGATCGGTAGTCGGCATCATGCATGGTATGGCTATGGTATATAGTCGGCTACCGAACGTTTGGCATCACCGAACGGATTATTTTTGCATGCATGCATGCATGCGATGCTTTGTCGGCCGGCCGTTCACCGTTTCACGGCTCTTCTCGCTCGTTCTTGTATTTTCTTGGACCCCGGCCCGTGACTGCGATGGCGCGCCCGCAAAAAGACCTTTACCTAACTAGTAGATGTTACGGTGGGGAATCAGGCAAACGGCTGCACACGGTATACAAAGTCAAGTCTGATTCACCCCCGCATAGAAGGAATGGAAAGTTCTGTTCTCCTACTCGATCGCTTTGAAACTATAGTAGGGTGTTTGGTTTTCAGAAATAAATTAGTCCATCGTCTCCTCACTCCTTACTAACTACCTATCGGTAACGACTGCTATGCAAGCAGTCCTTTTTTGCAAGCGTGCAAGGAAATCATCTGGTACATTAGATCGTGATCCAACCGTAGAGTCACATTTAACACTTAAACCCTTCCACCACCAGCTCAATAATCTTTATAAAAAACCCCTAACAAACCATGATTGTATCTGTGGTTGGATCGTAATCTAATGGACCAGATGATTTACTTGCACGCTTGCAAAGAAGGACGGCTTGCATAGCAGTCGTTGCTCTAACTATAAGGATTTTAGTACTGACGTGAGAGATATGGTCATCACACCAAATTCGTAATGCATCATCTTATTTTTTATAGTTAGTTATAGTACTAACATGAGAAATATGGTCATCACACCAAATTTGAGAAATGTACTCAGGATGCATCATCTCATCTTAGATGAAGTGATTCATCAAACCAAACACCCCTAAGTTATCTTAGTTTTATTCAGTTTAAGCTCTATAAAACTTTTTAGACATATACAGGAGGTGTTTGGTTTAAGTAATCACTCCATCTAACATTAGGTGGTGCATCATGAGTCCATTCCTCAATTTTGGTGGATGACCACATATTACTCATGTTAGTATTAACTAACTAACTATGACGAACGAGATGATGATGTATTGACTCATTCCATTTCACAAATCAAACAAAAAAGTGAGGAGTGAGAAGACGATGGACTAACTTATTTCTCAAACCAAACACCCTAATAGGTTTTGTTACGTCTAACATTATGAACGACTAATTAGATGCACACATATTGCTACGGTTTCTATATACATAGGTGTAGACTTTTAATTTGTATTATGTTTCAGTATAGATTATAAAACATAAAAAATGTGTGTTCTAAAAGTAAAGTGAATGTAAATGTGAAACCAACCATCAAGGTTCAAGACCCACTTACGTTGTGCACCTACTCGTGAGCAGAGAGTGCCACGTCGGTCTTTTAATGTGAGGTGTTCGATACATGTCCAATGGCTAGTAATCTCTCTTCTTTTACCCTCTTCGTTAGTTACAAAAACACACTCCCTTTTCGTTTGTCCAAAACACATCCGTCGGGCCCAATTCAATAGGTGAAAAAAAGATAAAGATGAAAACGGTACCCCAACTGTTACACAAATTTAATATTTTAAAATAAATATATATAAATTTTGATGCTAACGTATTCTTATGTTATCAAACACATTATTATGTATAAAAATATTTTTTTTATAAATTATTTTATATATTATTTGTTCTCTGTAAAAAAACAAAAGGTGAAAATTCCTTGTATGTATCCGAAACAAAGGTTGTGCACCTACTCGTGAGTAGAGAGGGCCACATCTTTTAGGGCTGATTTGGTGATTAAGGATCCAAAAGATCTATGGAGGAACAATCCCCTTGCTATTCAAATTTGAATAACAAAGGGATTACTCCCCATAAATCCTCACCAAATCAGCCTTTAATGTGAGCCGTTCCATTCCTGTCCAATGGTTGGCAATCTCTTTTCTTTTACCCTCTTCGTTAGTCACAAAAACACACACTCCCTTTTCATTAGTTAAAACGACTTTTTAAGGCGTTGCCCTTAAAAACACACATACTCCAGCCGCACTCAATTCAGCAGGTGGAAAAAAGATAAAGATGAAAATTGGTACCTGAACTATTAAGTAAATTTAATATTTTAAAATTGATACATACAAAATTTGATGTTAAACTTTTTTATGTTATCAAACGCATTATTATAGATAAAATAAAATTTTTGTATAAATTGTTTTATACACTATTTGCTCCCGACAACAAAAGATGAAAATTATTTTTATCCATATCTAAATTGTATCCAAAATTTATATCTATTATTTGAAAAATCTATGATAAATTTGAGGTTTACCTTTTATGAAACTTTATAAGCTCAACGCTAAAATCAAGAATATAATTTTACATAACAGATTTTATATTTTTTATTCACAATCAATGAAAAAACCGAAAAAATTGATATCCAAATAAGTATTCGTTATCATCCTTAAAAAAGATGCATCAAACTTTCTGAACCAGAATAATCCTTGACATACTAACATGTAGCCTATTGAGTATGTCCATATATCTCCCCTTCATACTCGACACAAGATATAGTCACGAAATGCTCGAAAGTGTATTTTAAATCAACATAGATTAGCCTTGAGACGTAAAAAATTGGACCTCATGTAAGATATATTTATTCTCATCATGATTCTAAGGGAGTATTTGTATACATTAGAGCTAATAGTTAGTGGCTAAAATTAGTTGAAGACATCCAAACACCCTAGCTAATAGTTCAACTATTAACTATTTTTAGTAAATTAGTTAATAGTTAGCTATCTATTTGTTAGCCAGCTAATTACACTAATAATTTTTATAGGGTGTTTAAATGCACTAGGGCTAATAGTTAGTTGGCTAAAAAAATATGGACCTCATATAAGATACATTTATTCTCATCATGGTTCTAAGTATGTAATGGCCTAAGTGATGCCTAAATTTTGTCGACCGTCCACGTAATATATCAATGGCAATTCAAAGTGGATATTTTAGTAGTTAGTACATAAACACGCTTAAAGATAAGTTATAAATATCACAAAAAAATTTCCTCAACAAAAAAATGTCGTCTTGTATTTTCCTTTACTATTTACATATCTAGGACCAAAATGATGGGTGCCTACGGTGTGATATCCTGGCCTCTGGGATGGTGATATCCTGGCCCAAGGTGTAATAGAATTAATAGAGTATCTATACCAACAAGGTGTATCTTTTTTTCGGAAGTCTATCTCGAAAGAACCTCCAAGTTAAGCGTGCTTGGCTTGCAGCAATTTGGGATGGGTGACCGTCCGGAAAGTTTTCTCGGGTGCGCATGAGTGAGGATAAAGTGCGCATAAAGGACTCGTGTTGGTCTGTGGGAACAATATATGATCCTAAAGAGCTGCTAGGAGTAAGTACCACCGGTCCGGGAGTGGACGGTGTGTTACAAGTGGTATCAGAGCCGACACTCACGGTTTCACGAGCGTGTGTGGGTTAGGGGTTCGGGTATATGGCGCATGGCGCATGTGGGTCCGGTGTGGTCACATAACATGGCATATGATGACATTAGACACACAGATATGGCTAAGAGGGGAGGTTTCTAGATTGGGGTTGACTGACGAGGACGCCAGTTTTCTAAGGGGGTGGATTGTGATATCCTGGCCCCTAGGATGTTGATATCCTGGCCCAAGGCTTAATAGAATTATTAGAGTATCCATACCAACAAGGTGCATCATCTTTTTCGAAAGTCTATCTTGAAATTAAAGAACCTCCACGTTAAGCGTGCTTGGCTTGGAGCAATTTGGGATGGTTGACCGACCGGGAAGTTTTCTTGGGTGTACATGAGTGAGGACAAAGTGCGCACAAAAGACTCGTGTTGGTTTGTGGGGACAATATATGATCCCATAGAGCTGCCAGGAGTAAGTATTGCTGGTCCGGGAGTGGATGAGGTGTTACATACGGATGCATGCCAGATGTGGTGCTCTTGTTGAATTTCTAAGCATGATGCAACATTTCATGACTCACATTGTTTTGACAAAATAAATAACTAATCTCTCTCCTAATTAACTTAATTCTTCCAAAAAGAAAAAGAGAGAGAGAAAACTAGAGAGAGAAGAGTAACACCTGAATTTGGTAGGTAATTAGAAAGAAATTTTATACCCCAAATTCAGGGTGTTACAGATGCTCTACTCTATGTCTGTCCCCCTATTTGTACCCTGGGCTCTAGAGCTGTTGCCCCTCTATTTTCTATGTGTTCCCATGAATCGATCCCTCAAAAGCTAGTTTCCGTTGTCCTAGAATGTTCGTGGGCTTGGCGACCACGACAAGTGCGGCATCTTTCTTGACGCCATCTCCTCTGCTCACCCTGCCATTGTTTGTCTCTAGGAATCACAGCTCTGTGAATTATGCCCCCTCAAATCTCGCAGCTTTCTCCCTCCCAACCTCTCTAAGCACCATGCCCTTGATGTTGCCAACTCCCGTGGCGGGATCATCTCCGCGTATAATGCCTTGCTTTTTTCCTTGTTGTCCCAGACACCCATGTGCTACACCCTCACCACTTCCCTCCACTCCTTTTCGTCTGGCGCTAATATCATTATCACCAACGTCTATGCCCCCTCAGATCATAGCCTAACACCCGCCTTCCTCTCTGAGCTGGCAGACCTACTCCCCCTCATCCATGGCCCCTGGGTCATTGTTGGCGACTTCATCCTTGTTCGTGGTAGCTCTAACAAAAACAATGGCAATGTCAAACACCATCTATGCTCGGCTTTCAACAACACCCTTGTTTTGATCTTGGTGTCCAGGAACGCCCTTTCGTTTCAGCCTCTTCACTTGGACTAATGGTCGGTCCATTCCCACCTTGGCCCGCCTTGATAGGGCCTTCGTCAACCCCAATCTTGCAACCTCCTTCCCTTCCACCTCACTCACCACCCTCGCCCGCTCCACCTCTGACCATAAACCACTGTTGCTCTACTTCTCAACCATCGTTCCAAAAATTCGCTTGTTTTGTTTCAAAAATGCTTGGCTCCGCAACTCATGTTTCCTCCCTGCTGTCCTTCGACGCCGCTGGCAACCTTGCCTACAAGTTGGAACGAGTTCAGCATGCGTCCGAAAATTGGGCATGCCTACATCGAACTCCCCCAACCCTCATTGCAAACTGCAAATTCGTCGTCCTCTTCCTAGATTCCACCGAGGAACTCCTCTGCCTCTCCCTCTGAGCTTCATGTCTTTTCCTTGTGTCACTTCAGGGCCGCCCTTGCTATCCGGGAGCACGCAGCATCATACTGGAAACAAGGCAATGAACAACGTGTCATCTACGAGGGGGACGCCAACACTGCCTTCCACCACACCCATGCTACCCACCATCATCGTCGTCCTCAAATCGCCCGCCTTGTTGTCGATGGCCCCCTCACCTCTCATCAGGAGAAGCCTGCTATGGCCACCTCTTACTTCTAATATGTCATGGGCACCCCCAGACCTCCTTCTTTGCCTTTGTGTCGAGGCTCTGTAGTCTGTACTGGGACACATCCCATGCAAATGCTGTTGCACTTTCTTGCAATTCTGTGAGGCTAAAGCCCTCACCGTTGTCAAGTCTATGAAGCCTACAACCACGACCAAGGTTGACGGCTTCAACCCTAGCTTCTATGCTGCCTTCTAGCCCTTAGTGAAACCAGACGTCATGAAACTCTTACATGCTTTCCACAGTGACGCTACTTACCTATCCAGGATCAATTGGGGTTTTCTTGTCCTCCTGCCAAAAAGAAATGCTATTGAAACCCTTACCCTCACTTCAGACTGATCTATCTTCAAAACTGCAGCATCAAAAGCATCTCGAAAATCCTCACTTCCTGCTTGCAAAATGAAATCTAGCAGCTTGTGGACCTTGATCAGACGAGCTTCCTCAAAGGCTGACCGATTTCCAAAATTTTTGTTTGTGCCCTTGAACTAATACAATGTTGCCACAAAAGAAAATTTCCCACAATCGTTCTCAAACTGGATTTTGCCAAGGCTTTTGACACGGTGAACTGGTCTGGCCATTGTGCCATCCTCTACGTTCGCGGCTTGCCCCGCATGT
Organism: Zea mays; assembly: GCF_902167145.1. Taxonomy (NCBI): domain Eukaryota; kingdom Viridiplantae; phylum Streptophyta; class Magnoliopsida; order Poales; family Poaceae; genus Zea; species Zea mays. The sequence goes on along the minus strand of NC_050098.1, from coordinate 57,451,240 downwards.
GGGTGGATTGGATCCACTACCTCCTTTTGTCTTCTAAAATTGTCGTGATTATCAACAGAGTCCCTAGGGGGTGGTTCGACTGTAAGACCGATCTCTGGCAGGGTGACCCCTTATGATCCTACCTCTTCCTATTAGTGGCTGATGTTCTGCAATCTTTGATCAAACAAAATGGTGGGATCAAACATCCCACTTCCCCCCACACACCTTGCTTGGTTTTCCAATACAACGACGATACTCTTACCGTCCTTCATGGAGACACTGTCGATGTAGTCCACCTGAAAGCTGAGCTCGACCACTTCAGTCAGGCAACTGGCCTCCACAAAAAATTTCACCAAAAGCGTGCTTGTTCCCATGCACATGTTGGAGCATGATTGAAAGAGAAATATGTTCTTGGTCCATTTTTATTTTGTTTTGGTAATTAAATTCTCAACACATTATGTTTGGACTAACATCTTCTTGTATGAGAAATGTGTACATGTAGTTACAGATTGAGAAAAAGGCACTTTAAGGCTTGAAAGTGGGCATAACTCATACCCACATGGTTGCAAGTAAAAAAGGTAAGCTCTAAAACTTAGTCAATTGTTTTAGGTACTATGTGATGTCAATCAAAAGGAACAAAAGAGATTTCGCAAAAAAGGAAAAAGTTGGACTGGTTCGCGTAGCCCAGACGGTCCGGTGCCACCCACCGGACAGTCCAGTGCATGGTCCAACCGAAAGGGCCGCTCTCGGGAAAAAGAAAACTTTGTCGGCTATAATTCACCGGACAGTCTGGTGTCCCCCAGAAGTGGAAAGCACTCCATCAAGTGATCTGTAGCCGTTGCACTGCGCAGTGTCTGGAGTGCACCGGACAGTCCGGTGCACCCGCGGACAGAAGGCAACCATGGCCTTCCAAATAGAGCTCCAACGACTCCTAGGTCCCTTGGGGCTATCCATGGACTCCCTAGGCACCATGGAGCACTACACAAGCATTCCTTGAGCATACTACAACTCCGAGACCTCGCGACCACACGCTGTTTCATTAGATATAGATTTGAGAACGTCTTTGAGCTATGACTCCGCTGTGTTTTTTGTGCGCTTTTTTCTTTACTCGTGTGCATGTTCTTGCTACAACTTAAGTTCTTGTATGTGTTTCTACTCCCTCCTTACTGTTGCACTTTGATTGAGATCATTTGTGTAAGGCGTGAGAGACTCCAACTTTTGTAGATCCCGTGGTTCGGCCAAGTACAAAACTTGCCTACTCCACGTTGTGGCGTCCCAATGGACGAGAATTGCACTCAACTCCTCTCAAGTGATCCAATGATCAACTTGAATACCACAATGTTCTTCTTTACTTTACTCTTTCCCGTTTGCGAGGAATCTCCACAACTTGGAGTCTCTCGCCCTTACAATAAGAATCACAATGAAGCACTAGAGTAAGGGAGGGAAGCAACACACTCAAATCCACAGCAAATACGCACACACAAAACCAAGACTTGAGCTCAAGACAATATCTCGAGGTTCTCACTAGAACGGAGCTCAAATCACTAAGAATGTCGAACAAGTGCGCAAGAATGAAGTGTGAGTGATCAACAATGCTCAAGGAATGCTTGGTGTTCTCCTCCATGCGCCTAGGGGTCCCTTTTATAGCCCCAAGGCAGCTAGGAGCCGTTGAGAGCATTTCAAGAAGGCAATTCTTGCCTTCTGTCGCCTGGCGCACCGGACAGTCCGGTGCACCACCGGACACTGTCCGGTGCGGATTTCTTTCCTTCTTTGGCGAAGCCGACCGTTGGCGGTTCAGAGCCGTTGGCGCACCTAACACTGTCCGGTGCACACCGGACAGTCCGGTGCCCCCTTCTGACCGTTGGCTCTGCCACGCGTCGCGCGCGGATTACGCGGCCGACCGTTGGCCCGGCCGACTGTTAGCTCACCGGACAGTCCGGTGCACCACCGGATAGTCCGGTGATTTATAGCCGTACGCCGTTAATTGCTTCCCGAGAGCAGCCAGTTGTCAGATGCCAGCCTGGCGCACCGGACACTGTCCGGTGCACCACCGGACTGTCCGGTGCACCCAGACCGAGCTGTCTTTGGCTGAACAAAGCCATCTCTTTTCCAACTTGATTTCTCCTGTTTCCAGCACTTAGACACAATACATTAGTCCCCAAAACAATGTACTAAGTCTTAGAAACATACCTTTTTACTTGATTTGCACTTTGTCCATCACTTTGCATAGACTAACATAAGTCCACTTGTGTTGGCACTCAATCACCAAAATACTTAGAAATGGCCTAAGGGCACATTTCCCTTTCAATCTCCCCCTTTTTGGTGATTTATGCCAACACAATAAAAAGCAACTAAAGGAAGTGCAACATCAATACAAATGAGAACTCAAAATTGTTTTGATTCAAATTTGGCATATATGGATCATTCTTTGCCACCACTTGGTTTGTTTTTGCAAATCAAACTCAATTTCCTATCTCTAAGTCAAAACACACTTTTTGAAACATAAAGAGAGATATTTCAAGAGAAATTGATCAAAGATTCAAAAACTCCCCCTTTTTCCCATAATCAAGCCTTCTCCCCACAAGAGACCAATGTTTTGACAATAAGTGACAAACAGGAGTATTTAGACAAACAAAAACTCTAACTCTACTATTTTCAAAATACTCAAGTGGTAGCTGATCCATTTATTGCTTTGGCCTTATTTTCTCCCCCTTTGGCATCAAGCACCAAAACAGGATCAATCTTGGCCCTTTAACCCCATTGCCTCACCAAAATCTTCAACTAAGAGTAAAAAGGCAATAAGAGTACAAAGATGAACTTGGAATCAGTTACTCTTTCATCGGAGTGCAGTGGAAGTCTTGCTTGGTCCAAGTCCACCTTTTACCTTTCAAACTTCCTTTGAGACTAAATTAAGCAAACTCAAGCACACAGTTAGTCTCAAACGGTCAAGTTGTAGCACATCTCCCCCTAAATATGTGCATCACTTGCAAATGGACTTGTGAGGTCTGGGGAGTGCTTGTACAACTTGAGCACCATAAATAAACAACAAAATGCATTAAGGAACATGATCAAGGCATAAGACACATGTATGCTATAAATCAATCCAGGTTCCGCGAATCTAAGACATTTAGCTCACTACGCAGCTTGCAAAAGGTCGACTCATCTAGAGGTTTGGTAAAGATATCGGCTAACTGGTTCTCGGTGCTAACATAAAACACTTTGATATCTCCCTTTTGCTGGTGGTCTCTTAAAAAGTGATGCCGGATGTCAATGTGCTTTGTGCGGTTGTGTTCAACAGGATTATCCGCCATGCGGATAGCACTCTCATTATCACATAGGAGTGAGACTTTGCTCAGATTGTAGCCAAAGTCCCTGAGGGTTTGCCTCATCCAAAGTAGTTGCGCGCAACACTGTCCTGCGGCAACATACTCGGCCTCAGCGGTGGATAGGGCAACGGAGGTTTGTTTCTTAGAACTCCACGACACCAGAGACCTTCCTAAGAATTGGCACGTCCTCGATGTACTCTTCCTATCGACCTTACATCCAGCATAATCGGAGTTTGAATATCCAATTAAGTCAAAGGTAGACCCCTTTGGATACCAGATCCCGAAGCAAGGCGTAGCGACTAAATATCTAAGAATTCGCTTCACTGCCACTAAGTGACACTCCCTTGGGTCGGATTGAAATCTAGCACACATGTATACACTAAGCATAATATCCGGTCTACTAGCACATAAATAAAGTAAAGACCCTATCATAGACCGGTATGCCTTTTGATCAACAGACGTACCTCCTTTGTTGAGGTCAGTGTGTCCGTCGGTTCCCATTGGAGTCTTTGCGGGCTTGGCGTCCTTCATCCCAAACCGCTTGACCAAGTCTTGCGTGTACTTCGTTTGGGAGATGAAGGTCCTATCCTTGAGTTGCTTCACTTGGAACCCAAGGAAATAGCTCAACTCGCCCATCATTGACATCTCAAACTTTTGAGTCATCACCCTGCTAAACTCTTCACAAGACTTTTGGTTAGGAGAACCAAATATTATGTCATCGACATAAATTTGGCACACAAAAAGATCACCATCACAAGTCTTAGTAAAAAGAATTGGATCGGCTTTCCCAACCTTGAAATCATTAGCAATTAAAAAGTCTCTAAGGCATTCATACCATGCTCTTGGGGCTTGCTTAAGTCCATGGAGCACTACACAAGCATTCCTTGAGCATACTACAACTCCGAGACATCACAACCACACTGTTGTTTCATTAGATATAGATTTGACCACGTCTTTGAGCTGTGACTTCGTTGTGTTGTTTTGTGCGCTCTTTTCTTTACTCGTGTGCGTGTTCTTGCTACGACTTAAGTTTTTATGTGTGTTTCTACTCCCTCCTTACTCTTGTGCTTTGATTGAGATCATTTGTGTAAGGCGTAAGAGACTCCAACTTGTGGAGATTCCTCGCAAAGGGATTTGATATAAGGAAGAAAATCGTGGTACTCAAGTTTGACCTTTGGATCACTTGAGACGGGTTGAGTGCAACCCTTGATCGAAGGAGGTCACCACAACGTGGAGTAGGCATTGGCCGAACCATGGGATAAAATCGTCGTGTCTCTTGTGCATTTCCTTTATTGAGATTGTTGTCTTCCAAGAGTTCTCATATTTCACTCATAACAACGTGGTTTTTGTTTTCACTAACATTTATCATAAACCAAGTTTGTCTTGTTTAGAGTTGATTTTTGCAGAATCACCTATTCAACCCCCTCTAGGTGCTCTCAAATGATGTTCGCCAATGTGTTGACATTTTGGGCTACAAGCTTGACACCTTCCCTAGCCTTACCTAGGGCTTCCTCTCTCCAAAATTAAACTCTGCCTCTCCTATCTCACCTAACATATTGCTAAAGTTGACTGCTATCTAGCCGAGTGGCAAGCTACTCTCCTTAACCCCATGGGGTGGCTTGTTCTTGTGAATTCCGTCCTCGACAGTCAGCTCGTCTATGCCTTGAGTGCCCTCTAGTCCCTAGATCACCAAAGGCACCCCACCAAGGTGGATTATCACCGCTGATGGTTTATCTGGTCAGGCACTGATTCAGTTAGTGGATCTCAATACCTCGTTGCCTGGGACAAAATGTGCAACACCCGTGATAATGACAATCTTAGGGTAGAAGACCTACACTACAGTAAAACGATGGACATCCGATGGCCAGCTTATGTCCGACGGCTTCCTACAAGATCGTCGGACATAAGCTTATGTCCGACGGTCACTGCTGGCCCTCGGAAATAAAACTTATGTCCGACGGTTTTCCTGCTGGTCCTCGGAAATAAGTTTATGTCCGACGGCCGAGCTGGTAGCCGTCGGACATAAGGTTTTTTAACGCCCGCAGGCCGCGCGCGCCGTTTCATTTCGTGTTTTCTTCTCTGCCGCGCGCTGCTCTCTGCCATCGCCGCCGCCGACGCGCGTGCCTGCCTGCGCGTGCCCGCCGCCGCCCACCCGCCGCCGCTGCCCACCTGCAGCGCCCGTGCCCACCCGCCGACGCCGCCGGCGCGTGCCCGCCGCCGCCCGCGCGTGCCTGCCTGCCGCCGCCGCCCGCCCGTGCCTGCCGCCCCCGACGTCGCCCGTGCCCGCCGCCGCCACCGTCCGGGTAGCTGTCCCGACGCCGGCTGCCCTGACTCATCCTCCATCCCGCCCACGCCGACCACCGTCCCGCCGTCAAGCCTAAGTGAGTATTTTTAATTTTGTTAATATATATATTATTTTGTAGTTGTCTTTTTTCAGTATTAAATTTTTTGTATGTTTAATATTGTTTAGCTTGTTATGTCCGATGGTTGGAATTTGATTATGTAATAAATTTAATTTGTTTTAATTTACTTAGTGGTGTTTTAGATAATTTAAACTTTTAATTTCCGAGGGTTTTTATTATGCCCTCGGAAATAAGGTTAATTTATATAATTTGGCACTCGTGGCAATGTTATTTCGTATATATTATATGTTATTTCGTATATATTATATGTTAGTGGTAGTTTACTTAGTGGTAGTTTATTAGTTTACTTAGTGGTAGTTTATAGGTTATTTTAGTTTGCTTAGTGGTAGTTTATTAGTTTAACTACGTAATTTACTTATTCTTTTCTATAGATATAGGGGTGATTTACTTAAATAATCAAGTAAACGTAATCCAGTTACCTCATGGAGGAGGATCGTCGGTGGATGTATGAAGGTTGGAAGAAAAGAGGTGCTCTATCAAGTGAGTGGGTTGCCAAGACTGACGCGTTTCTCGACCGTGCTTTTGCTCGGTTAGAGACTGGAACCGATGTTAGGTGCCCTTGTACCAAGTGTCAGAATATTTATTTCCTTGACAGGAGGACTATGTCGATAGATCTTTGCAAGAACGGTTATATGCCAGGCTATGAGGTGTGGGTGCACCACGGTGAGGACCCACCTCCTTGTATTGTATCAGAAGTTCAGTCACATGAAGAGGAGGACTACGATAGGATAGAAGAGATGCTTGACGATGTACACCATGAGCTTCTAACCGTCGATTCGGAGAACCCCGGTCAACCCACCGAGTATGAGGATCCAACTACACCTGAGGTTCAGAAGTTCTTCGAGCTCCTTAAAGCTGCCGAAAAGCCGTTGCATGAGCACACAAAAGTGACCGTCCTTGTATTTGTGACTCGACTTATGGCTATTAAGTCTAAGTTTGTGATAGTCGCCTAGAGGGGGGGTGAATAGGGCGAAACTGAAATTTACAAATATAAACACAACTACAAGCCGAGTTAGCGTTAGAAATAAAAACGAGTCTGCGAGAGAGGGTGCAAAACAAATCTCAAGCAAATAAGTAGTGTGACACAAAGATTTGTTTTACCGAGGTTCGGTTATCGCAAACCTACTCCCCGTTGAGGTGGTCACAAAGACCGAGTCTCTTTCAACCCTTTCCCTCTCTCAAACGGTCCCTCCGACCGAGTGAGCTTCTCTTCTCAAATCAAAACCGGGAACAAAACTTCCCCGCAAGGGCCACCACACAATTGGTGCCTCTTGCCTTGATTACAATGGAGTTTTGATCACAAGAACAAGTGAGAAAGAAAAGAAGCAATCCAAGCGCAAGAGCTCAAAAGAACACGACAAATCTCTCTCGCTAATCACTAAAGCCTTGTGTGGAATTGGAGAGGATTTGATCTCTTTGGTGTGTCTAGAATTGAATGCCTAGCTCTTGTAAGTGGTTGAGAAGTGGAAAACTTGGATGCAATGAATGGTGGGTGGTTGGGGGTATTTATAGCCCCAACCACCAAACTAGCCGTTTGGTGGGGCTGATTGTCGTATGGTGCACCGGACAGTCCAGTGTACACCGGACATGTCCGGTGCGCCAGCCACGTCACCAAAGCCGTTGGGTTCCGACCGTTGGAGCTCTGTCTTCTGGGCCCGCCTGGATGTCCGGTGGCGCACCGGACATGTACTGTAGAGTGTCCGGTGCGCCAGTATGGGCGTGCCTGACTTCTGCGCGCGCTGGCGCGCAATAATTGCGCTGCAGGTAGCCGTTGGCGCCGAAATAGCCGTTGCCCCGCAGTTACACCGGACAGTCCGGTGTACACCGGACATGTCCGGTGAATTATAGCGGAGCAGCCGTTGCGAATTCCCGAGGCTGCCAAGTTCCAGAGCCGCGTCTTCTTGGAGCACCGGACACTGTCCGGTGTACACCGGACAGTCCGGTGAATTATAGCGCGCCGGCTCTGAAAATTCCCGAGGCTGAGGAGTTCAGTGCGAAGTCCCCTGGTGCACCGGACACTGTCCGGTGGCACACCGGACAGTCCGGTGCGCCAGACCTGGGAGCCTTTCGGGATGCCTTTAGCTCTCAATTTTGAACCCAACATTGGTCCTTTTAATTGGCTTGTTGTGAACCTTTGGCACCTGTATAACTTATACACTAGAGCAAACTAGTTAGTCCAATTATTTGTGTTGGGCAATTCAACCACCAAAATTATTTAGGAACTAGGTGTAATCCTAATTCCCTTTCAATCTCCCCCTTTTTGGTGATTGATGCCAACACAAACCAAAGCAAATATAGATGTGCATAATTGAACTAGTTTGCATAATGTAAGTGCAAAGGTTGCTTGGAATTGAGCCAATATAACTAATCATAAGATATGCAAGGATTGTTTCTTTGTTTTTAATATTTTGGACCACGCTTGCACCACATGTTTTATTTTTGCAAACTCTTTTGTAAATCCTTTTCAAAGTTCTTTTACAAATAGTCAAAGGTAAATGAATAAGATTTTGCAAAGCATTTTCAAGATTTGAAATTTTCTCCCCCGGTTTCAAATGCTTTTCCTTTGACTAAACAAAACTCCCCCTAAATGAGATCCTCCTCTTAGTGTTCAAGAGGGTTTTTGATATATCATTTTTGAAATACTACTTACTCCCTCTTTTGAACACAATAAGATACCAATTTGAAATTTACCAATTGAAAATCTCCAATTTTAAAATTAGGTGGTGGTGCGGTCCTTTTGCTTTGGGCTCATACTCTCTCCCCCTTTGGCATGAATCGCCAAAAACGAAATCATTAGAGCCCTTGAAGTACTTTCTTCCCCTTTGGTCATAAATAAATGACTGAAGATTGTACCAAAGACGAAGTCCTTTTACTTTGAACTCTCCCAAAAAATGGAGAGATGCGCGGAGCGACGGCGAAGGATGAGTTACGGAGTGGAAGCCTTTGTCTTCGCCGAAGACTCCAATTCCCTTTCAATACACCTATGACTTGGTTTGAAATAGACTTGAAAAACACATTAGTCATAGCATAGGAAAGAGACATGATCAAAGGTATATAAATGAGCTATGTGTGCAATTTAGTAAAAGAAATTGCGCGAATCAAGAATATTGAGCTCATGCCTAAGTTTGTTAAAAGTTTGTTCATCAAGAGGCTTGGTAAAGATATCAGCTAATTGATCTTTAGTGTTAATGTAAGAAATCTCGATATCTCCCTTTTGTTGGTGATCCCTAAGAAAATGATACCGAATGGCTATGTGTTTAGTGCGGCTATGCTCGACGGGATTATCCGCCATCTTGATTGCACTCACATTATCACATAGCAAAGGGACTTTGGTTAATTTGTAACCGTAGTCCCGCAGGGTTTGCCTCATCCAAAGCAATTGCGCGCAACAATGGCCTGCGGCAATGTACTCGGCTTCGGCGGTGGAAAGAGCGACCGAATTTTGCTTCTTTGAAGCCCAAGACACCAAGGATCTTCCCAAGAACTGGCAAGTCCCCGATGTGCTCTTTCTATTGATTTTACACCCCACCCAATCGGCATCCGAATAACCAATCAAATCAAATGTGGATCCCCTAGGATACCAAAGCCCAAACTTAGGAGTATAAGCCAAATATCTCAAGATTCGTTTTACGGCCGTAAGGTGAGCTTCCTTAGGGTCGGCTTGGAATCTTGCACACATGCATACGGAAAGCATAATATCCGGTCGAGATGCACATAAATAAAGTAAAGAACCTATCATCGACCGGTATACCTTTTGATCCACGGACTTACCTCCCGTGTCGAGGTCGAGATGCCCATTAGTTCCCATGGGTGTCTTGATGGGCTTGGCATCCTTCATCCCAAACTTGTTTAGAATGTCTTGAGTATACTTCGTTTGGCTAATGAAGGTGCCCTCTTGGAGTTGCTTCACTTGAAATCCCAAGAAGTACTTCAACTCCCCCATCATAGACATCTCGAACTTTTGTGTCATGATCCTACTAAATTCTTCACATGTAGACTCGTTAGTAGACCCAAATATAATATCATCAACATAAATTTGGCATACAAACAAGTCATTTTCAATAGTTTTAGTGAATAGAGTAGGATCGGCCTTTCCGACTTTGAATTCATTTGTGATGAGAAAATCCCTAAGGCATTCATACCATGCTCTTGGGGCTTGCTTGAGCCCATAAAGCGCCTTAGAAAGTTTATAAACATGGTTAGGGTACTCACTATCTTCAAAGCCGGGAGGTTGCTCAACATAGACCTCTTCCTTGATTGGTCCATTGAGGAAGGCACTTTTCACGTCCATTTGATAAAGCTTAAAGCTATGGTAAGTAGCATATGCCAATAATATACGAATTGACTCAAGCCTAGCTACGGGTGCATAGGTTTCACCGAAATCTAAACCTTCGACTTGGGAATATCCCTTGGCCACAAGTCGAGCTTTGTTCCTTGTCACCACACCATACTCATCTTGCTTGTTACGGAAGACCCATTTGGTTCCTACAACATTTTGATTAGGACGTGGAACTAAATGCCATACCTCATTCCTAGTGAAGTTGTTGAGCTCCTCTTGCATCGCCACCACCCAATCCGAATCTTGGAGTGCTTCCTCTACCCTGTGTGGCTCAATAGAGGAAACAAAAGAGTAATGCTCACAAAAATGTGCAACACGAGATCTAGTAGTTACCCCCTTATGAATGTCGCCGAGGATGGTGTCGACGGGGTGATCTCGTTGGATTGCTTGGTGGACTCTTGGGTGTGGCGGCCTTTGCTCTTCATCCTCCTTGTCTTGATCATTTGTATCCCCCCCTTGATCATTGCCATCATCTTGAGGTGGCTCTTTTGCTTGATCTTCTACTTTATCAACTTGAGCTTCATCCTCATTTTGAATTGGTGGAGATGCTTGCGTGGAGGAGGATGGTTGATCTTGTGCATTTGGAGGTTCTTCGGATTCCTTAGGACACACATCCCCAATGGACATGTTCCTTAGCGCGATGCATGGAGCCTCTTCATTACCTATCTCATCAAGATCAACTTGCTCTACTTGAGAGCCGTTAGTCTCATCAAACACAACGTCACAAGAAACTTCAACTTGTCCAGTGGACTTGTTAAAGACTCTATATGCCCTTGTGTTTGAATCATATCCTAGTAAAAAGCCTTCTACAGTCTTAGGAGCAAATTTAGATTTTCTACCTCTTTTAACAAGAATAAAACATTTGCTACCAAAGACTCTAAAATATGAAATATTGAGCTTTTTACCGGTTAGGAGTTCATAAGATGTCTTCTTGAGGATTCAGTGTAGATACAACCGGTTGATGGCGTAGCAAGCGGTGTTGACCGCCTCCGCCCAAAACCGATCCGAAGTCTTGTACTCATCAAGCATGGTTCTAGCCATGTCCAATAGAGTTTGATTCTTCCTCTCCACTACACCATTTTGTTGTGGCGTGTAGGGAGAAGAGAACTCATGCTTGATGCCCTCCTCCTCAAGGAAGCCTTCAATTTGAGAGTTCTTGAACTCCGTCCCGTTGTCGCTTCTAATTTTCTTGATCCTTAAGCCGAACTCATTTTGAGCCCGTCTCAAGAATCCCTTTAAGGTCTCTTGGGTTTGAGATTTTTCCTGCAAAAAGAACACCCAAGTGAAGCGAGAATAATCATCCACTATTACAAGACAATACTTACTCCCGTCGATGCTTATGTAAGCAATCGGGCCGAATAGATCCATGTGGAGTAGCTCAAGCGGCATGTCGGTCGTCATGATGTTCTTGTGTGGATGATGGGCACCAACTTGCTTTCCTGCTTGGCATGCGCTACAAACCCTGTCTTTCTCAAAATGAACATTTGTTAGTCCTAAAATGTGTTCTCCCTTTAGAAGCTTATGAAGATTCTTCATCCCAACATGGGCTAGTCGGCGGTGCCAGAGCCAACCCATGTTAGTCTTAGCAATTAAGCATGTGTCGAGTTCAGTTCTATCAAAATCTACTAAGTATAGCTGACCCTCTAACACACCCTTAAATGCTATTGAATCATCACTTCTTCTAAAGACAGTGACACCTACATCAGTAAAGAGACAGTTGTAGCCCATTTTGCATAATTGAGATACATAAAGCAAATTGTAATCTAATGAATCAACAAGAAAAACATTGGAAATGGAATGGTCAGGGGATATAGCTATTTTACCCAAACCTTTGACCAAACCTTGATTTCCATCCCCGAATGTGATAGCTCGTTGGGGATCCTAGTTTTTCTTGTAGGAGGAGAACATCTTCTTCTCCCCTGTCATATGGTTTGTGCACCCGCTGTCGAGTATCCAACTTGAGCCCCCGGATGCATAAACCTACAAAATAATTTTAGTTCTTGACTTTAGGTACCCAAACGGTTTTCGGTCCTTTGGCATTAGAAACAAGAACTTTTGGTACCCAAACACAAGTCTTTGATCCCTTGTGTTTGCCCCCAACAAACTTGGCAACTACTTTGCCGGATTTGTTAGTCAAAACATAAGATGCATCAAAAGTCTTAAATGAAATGCTATATTCATTTGATGCACTAGGAGTTTTCTTCTTAGGCAACTTAGCATGGGTTGGTTGCCTAGAACTAGATGTCTCACCCTTATACATAAAAGCATGATTTGGGCCAGAGTGAGACTTCCTAGAGTGAATTCTCCTAATCTTGCTCTCGGGATAACCGGCAGGGTACAAAATGTAACCCTCGTTATCCTGAGGCATGGGAGCCTTGCCCTTAACAAAATTAGACAATCTTTTAGGAGGGGCATTAAGTTTGACATTGTCTCCCCTTTGGAAGCCAATGCCATCCTTGATGCCAGGGCATCTCCCACTATAGAGCATACTTCTAGCAAATTTAAAATTTTCATTCTCTAAGTTATGCTCGGCAATTTTAGCATCTAATTTTGCTATTTGATCATTTTGTTGTTTAATTAAAGACATGTGATCATGAATAGCATTAATATCAACATCTCTACATCTAGTACAAATAGATACATGCTCAACGATAGAAGTAGAGGGTTTGCAAGATTTTAATTCTATAACCTTAGCATGTAATATGTCATTTTCACTTCTAAGGTTAGAAATAGTAACATTGCAAACATCAAAATCTTTAGCCTTAGCAAGCAATTTCTCATTTTCAATCCTAAGGCTAGCAATAGAAACATTCAACTCATCAATCCTAGCAAGTAAATCAACATTATCATCTCTAGGATTGGAAGTTGAAACATTACAAACATGAGAATCAACTTTAGCAATTAATTTGGCATTCTCATTTCTAAGGTTGGCAATAATATCATGGCATGTGCTTAGCTCACTAGTTAATTTCTCACATTTTTCTACCTCTAGAGCATAAGCATTCTTAATCTTAACATGTTTTTTATTTTCCTTGATTAGGAAGTCCTCTTGGGAGTCCAAGAGATCATCCTTCTCATGGATGGCACTAATTAGTTCATTTAGTTTTTCTTTTTGTTCCATGTTAAGGTTGGCAAAAAGGGTACGCAAATTATCTTCCTCATCACTAGTATTATCATCACTAGAGGACTCATATCTAGTGGAGGATTTAGATTTAACCTTCTTCTTCTTGCCGTCCTTTGCCATGAGGCACTTGTGGCCGACGTTGGGAAGAGAAGTCCCTTGGTGACGGCGATGTTGGCGGCGTCCTCGTCGTCGGAGGAGTCGCTAGAGCTTTCGTCGGAGTCCCATTCCCGACAAACATGGGCATAGCCGCCCTTCTTCTTGTAGTATCTCTTCTTTTCCTTTCTTCTCCCCTTCTTATCATCGCCCCTGTCACTATCACTAGAAATAGGACATTTAGCTATAAAGTGACCGGGCTTACCACACTTGTAGCAAACCTTCTTGGAGCGGGGCTTGTAATCCTTCCCCCTCCTTTGCTTGAGGATTTGCCGAAAGCTTTTGATGACAAGCGCCATCTCCTCGTTGTCGAGCTTTGAGGCGTCGATTGGTTGTCTACTCGATGTAGACTCCTCCTTCTTCTCTTCCGTCGCCTTAAATGCGACCGGTTGTGCCACGGATGTGGAGGGATCATCTAGCTCGTTGATCTTCTTCGAGCCCTTGATCATATACTCAAATCTCACAAAATTCCCGATTACTTCCTCGGGAGTCATTAGTGTATATCTTGGGTTGCCACGAATTAATTGAACTTGGGTAGGGTTAAGGAAAATAAGCGATCTTAGAATAACCTTAACCACTTCGTGGTCATCCCACTTTTTGCTCCCGAGGTTGCGCACTTGGTTCACCAAGGTTTTGAGCCGGTTGTACATGTCTTGTGGCTCCTCCCCTTGGCGAAGACGGAAGCGACCGAGCTCCCCCTCGATCATTTCCCGCTTGGTGATCTTGGTGAGTTCATCACCCTCGTGCGCGGTCTTGAGTAAGTCCCAAATCTCCTTTGCACTCTTCAACCCTTGCACCTTGTTATATTCCTCTCTACTTAGAGAGGCAAGGAGTATGGTTGTGGCTTGGGAGTTGAAGTGCTCGATTTGGGCCACTTCATCCACATCATAGTCCTCATCCCCTACGGATGGTACCTGTGCACCAAACTCAACAACATCCCATATACTTTTGTGGAGTGAGGTTAGATGAAATCGCATTAAATCACTCCACCTAGCGTAATCTTCACCATCAAATGTTGGTGGCTTCCCTAATGGGACGGAAAGTAAAGGTGTATGTTTAGGAATGCGAGGGTAGCGTAGGGGGATCTTACTATACTTCTTACGCTCTTGGCGCTTTGAAGTGACGGATGCCGCGTCGGAGTCGGAGGTGGATGCCGATGAAGAATCGGTCTCGTAGTAGACCACCTTCCTCATCCTCTTTTTCTTGTCCCCACTCCGATGCGGCTTGTGGGAAGAGGATTTCTCCTTCCCTTTGGAGGAGTCCTTCTTCTTCTCCTTCCTCTTGGTGCGGGACTCTTCCGATGAAGTGCTCCCGTGGCTTGTAGTGGGCTTTTCGCCGGTCTCCATCTCCTTCTTGGCGTGATCTCCCGACATCACTTCGAGCTGTTAGGCTCTAATGAAGCACCGGGCTCCGATACCAATTGATAGTCGCCTAGAGGGGGGGTGAATAGGGCGAAACTGAAATTTACAAATATAAACACAACTACAAGCCGGGTTAGCGTTAGAAATAAAAACGAGTCCGCGAGAGAGGGTGCAAAACAAATCTCAAGCAAATAAGGAGTGTGACACAAAGATTTGTTTTACCGAGGTTCGGTTATCGCAAACCTACTCCCCGTTGAGGTGGTCACAAAGACCGGGTCTCTTTCAACCCTTTCCCTCTCTCAAACGGTCCCTCCGACCGAGTGAGCTTCTCTTCTCAAATAAAAACCGGGAACAAAACTTCCCCGCAAGGGCCACCACACAATTGGTGCCTCTTGCCTTGATTACAATGGAGTTTTGATCACAAGAACAAGTGAGAAAGAAAAGAAGCAATCCAAGCGCAAGAGCTCAAAAGAACACGGCAAATCTCTCTCACTAATCACTAAAGCCTTGTGTGGAATTGGAGAGGATTTGATCTCTTTGGTGTGTATAGAATTGAATGCCTAGCTCTTGTAAGTGGTTGAGAAGTGGAAAACTTGGATGCAATGAATGGTGGGTGTTTGGGGGTATTTATAGCCCCAACCACCAAACTAGCCGTTTGGTGGGGCTGACTGTCGTATGGTGCACCGGACAGTCCGGTGTACACCGGACATATCCGGTGCGCCAGCCACATCACCAAAGCCGTTGGGTTCCGACTGTTGGAGCTCTGTCTTCTGGGCCCGCCTGGATGTCCGGTGGCGCACCGGACATGTACTGTAGAGTGTCCGGTGCGCCAGTATGGGCGTGCCTGACTTCTGCGCGCGCTGGCGCGCAATAAATGCGCTGCAGGTAGCCGTTGGCGCCGAAATAGCCGTTGCCCCGCAGTTACACCGGACAGTCCGGTGTACACCGGACATGTCCGGTGAATTATAGCGGAGCAGCCGTTGCGAATTCCTGAGGCTGCCAAGTTCCAGAGCCGCGTCCTCTTGGAGCACCGGACAGTCCGGTGAATTATAGCGCACCGGCTCTGAAAATTCCCGAGGCTGAGGAGTTCAGTGCGAAGTCCCCTGGTGCACCGGACACTGTCCGGTGGCACACCAGACAGTCCGGTGCGCCAGACCAGGGAGCCTTTCGGGATGCCTTTAGCTCTCAATTTTGAACCCAACATTGGTCCTTTTAATTGGCTTGTTGTGAACCTTTGGCACCTGTATAACTTATACACTAGAGCAAACTAGTTAGTCCAATTATTTGTGTTGGGCAATTCAACCACCAAAATTATTTAGGAACTAGGTGTAAGCCTAATTCCCTTTCATTCTCAAACAACTGCTACAAGGAGCTTTTGAACTTGATCAGTGATGTACTTCCGGAGAATCACAAGATGCCAAAGGACATGTATCAGTCCAAAAAGTTGTTATCTGGGCTCGGTATGGACTACGAAAAAAATCGATGTCTGTGATAATAATTGTATGCTTTTCTGGAAGGAGACCGCGGGTGAGAAGTGTACTGTTTGTGGTGAGCGTAGATTCGTTGAGGTTGAAAATGACGATGGTTTGACCGTGACTACGAAGATTGCACGTAAGTAGCTTCGTTACATGCCTCTTATACCTCGGTTGAAACGTTTGTTCATCTCCAAGAATACAGCCAGACACATGAGGTGGCACAAAGAAGGGGTACGTGAGAATCCAATTGTCATGGTGCACCTAGCTGATACAGATGCATGGAAGGCACTAGATGCTTTTGATTCCAGCTTTGCTAATGAAGTGCAGAATGTCCGCTTCGGTTTGGCAACAGATGGTTTCTCGCCATTCAATCTAACTGCAACGTCCTACTCATGTTGGCCCGTCTTTGCTGTTCCATACAACCTTCCACCAGCTCTTTGCATGAAATATGAATTTATTTTCTTGTGTCTTGTAATACCTGGTCCGGATCATCCTAGAACAAAGATCGATGTGATGATGAGACCCCTGATTGAAGAATTGAAAATTTTGTGGGAAGGAGTAGAGGCGTACGATTGTTACAAGAACAGAAGTTCAACCTGAGAGCCGCATTTTTATGGTCTATTCATGATTTTATGGCTTATGGTATATTTGCTGGATGGAGTTGTCATGGGATTTTGACATGTCCGATATGCGTTGAAGACACTTTATGCTTTCGACTAAAGTTTGGTGGAAAGATATGTTACTTCGATTGACATAGATGTTTTTTGCCAGAGGATCACCCGTTCAGGTTCGATAGGAACGCTTTTAAAAAGGACACGATTGTGACGAGGGGACCACCCAAGCGTCTAAGTGGTCCAGAGATTCTCGTGAGACTTAATGATTTGAAACTAAACGAACATGGAAATCATTTTGAAGGTTATGGATCCGCGCATAATTGGACTCACAAATGTGGTCTATGGGACTCCCTTATATGAAAGCCTTGATTCTAATGCATAACATTGATGTCATGCACCAGGAACGAAATATGGGTGAAAGCATTATCAGCACTTGCATGAATATCACTGACAAAACAAAAGACAACCCTAAGGCTAGGAAAGACTTGGCCTTAATCTGTAGAAGACCAACTATGGAGATAGGAGAGAATCAGAAGAAGCCACGTGCTCCTTTCAGTATTAAACCTAAAAGGAAGAAACAATTGATGAAATGGTTGAAAAACTTAAAGTTCCCAGATGGTTACGCCGCGGGTTTTATAAGGTCGGTGAATTTGAAGACGGGCAAGTTTTCTGGGTTGAAGAGTCATGACTACCACATAATAATGGAAAGACTCCTTCCTGTTATGTTTCGTGGTTTTGTAAAAAATGATGTCTGGAAAGCATTAGCGGAGCTAAGCTACTTTTATAGACATCTTTGTGCTAAAGAAATAAAGAAAGAGATGATGGAGAAGCTTGAGCAACAAATACCGATTTTGGTATGCAAACTTGAAAAAATATTTCCACCAGGTTTCTTCAATCCGATGCAACATCTACTTGTTCACCTACCATACGAAGCTAAGGTAGGAGGTCCTGTGCAATATAGATGGATGTATCACATCGAAAGGACACTAAAGAAGCTACGTGCAATGGTTGGTAATAAGAGACGAGTTGAAGGGTGCATCGCTGAAGAATTCAAATACAAAGAGATAGCATCGTTCATGGGCCTGTACTTTGCAGAGGAACACAATGTCAATGCTCCTACGTTGTAGTATCATGTCGACGAGCCCCCTATCAGTGATATTGAAATATTTCAATGGAGGGGCAAAACTGTAGGACCCAACACAACATATTGTTTCACCAACGACGAATGGAAGACTACTTTACTCTACATGTATAACAACATGGAAGAGATGAGTCAGTTTCTCCTGTAAGTGTAAACTATATTTTAGTCATTGCCGCTAGAATTTTTGTTGTGATACTAAAAGGTTTGTTTCCTTGTACTAACAGGGAATTTGATTCTCAAAATTGCATCTCTGGCTGTGAACGTGACCAGATTCGTCGAGAGGGAAAAGATGGGGGACTTAATTTCTTGTGTTGGTTTCGAGATTATGTAGATAAAAATGACAATGTACACCCGGACCTTCGACAATTATCCCTAGGAGCAGTAACTGGCAGACGTTATGGTCGGTATGATGTCAATGGTTTTAGATTCCGTTCCACAAGGTTCGAAGATGATCATCCTCTAGCAGCCACGACAAATTCCGGAGTTGTAACTAGAGCTGTCGATGATGAAGGGAAGGTGACTAATTATTATGGAGTCATTAGTGATATAATCGAGTACAAGTTTTTTGGAGATAAACAACTCAAAGTGGTGTTCTTCGATTGTGATTGGTTTTCTCCAAACTCAACGCGAGAAAATCAATATGGCATGGTGGAAGTCAAACACAACGATAGATTAAAAGGCCACGACACTATAATCCTTGCCCACCAATGCGAGCAGGTGTATTATATGACATATCCATCTAAGAAAAAGGGTTTGGTTGATTGGAGGGTAGTGTACAAAGTCAATCCTCGTGAACGACTATATGCTCCTGGTGATGCTGGTTATGTTGAAAGTCAAATCGAGCAGGAAGTGGGGGCTGCTGAGATTTTCCAAGACGAAGAACTTACAAGCACGTTTAATGTACAAACTGAAATGTTGGAAGAATCTTTATTAGGTGATCAAAATGATGTAGAGGTTCCTCCAAAACGAAAACGAGTGACGAGAAAGAAGAAAGCTACATGGCGTCCATTAAATCGACGAAAGCAACTAGATCCTGATTTTGATTACGATTACGATTGATGAGTATGGATCATGATTTTATTGCATATTTTATGATTTTATTGAATATTTTATGATTTTGTTGCATATTTTATGATTTTATTGCATATTTTATTATTTTATTGTTGATTTATGTACTAACTTGTTGTTGTTAAAATAGGATGTCAAAGAAAATGAAGTCTTTTGCTCGTAGTTTGCTTGGGACGAGGAGTAGCTCGAGGAGTAGCTCGAGGGGTGAGGATTCAGTTTTTTAGGGCACAGGTTCTACCATGAGCAGACGGAGAGCGCTGGCAGAACATTTGCCTCCACAAGATGTAAGTTAGTTGTTAAATTACATTATTTGAGTTACTTAATATTGTATGATGTAAGGTATTTGTTTCATAGGATGCTGAAATTGAGGAACCAGTGGTAGAGGATCATGCAAGAGATGATGTTGAAGATGATGGTGGAGATAATGTGGGAGATGATGCTGGAGACGATGCTGGTGTGGATTCTGGGGCTGGGGATTCTGGGGCTGGTGGAGATTCCGCAGCTGGGTCTGGAACTTATCGAGTTAGGAGAACGAGGAAGCTGCATTTTGTTGGACCACCTCCAGAGCTTCCACCCGAATCTCGGGTTTTGATAAAGCCTAGTGGAAAGTGAGTGACATGTCTTTGCTTAAATGTTATTGAAAGTTATGTTTTAATTTCCACATTGTTTATACTATTTGCAGGACTTGGATCGACGACTCGTTCACAGGCACAGGACACTACAGGCAGGTGAACATGGTCCTTGGTAATCTTGTTCGTCTGCACTGGCCTGGTGTTGTGACTTTGCCTACTGGCGAGTCTGTCCCCGCCACCACTTGGGAGCATTATCGCTATGGTGTCTGTAGAACGTTTGGCAACACACAGGCACTAGTTTGGGATGCATTCTGGGTATGAATTATTTATACTATTTTAGTTATTCCATATATGTCTGCTTTTATGATAACACTATTTTTTTTGCAGAAACGGTACAAGTTGCCGGACGATGGATCATATGATATGAACGCTCGTTACGTGTTTGAGTATAACGCGAACGATGTCGTTGCAGATGCAATGTACTATGCACGAATTCAGGCTATAAAGGCATGGTACAGAGCAAATGCTGATGATCGACCGATGCCAAATACCAAGGCCGAGTGGTCATCAATTTACTTGACGGAGGAGCAATACCTAGAGGTAAACAGGTTCTTGCCTCTCATATCGCACGAAGCCATGTATTTGCTTGCTTTATTTAAAAAATTTCATGTAGGTGTCGGTGCCGTGGATGGCCACCCGATCAGAGGGTTATCGGGCATTGTGCAGATGGTGGGCTTCCCCTAAGTTTCGTGTCATTTCCGAAAGGAACAGGGGAAACCGTGGGACTGAGTCGTTCCACAACTATGGTGGTGATGGTCATGTGCGCTTGGCTAAGCGAATGGTAAGTCACAGTTTGTTGTAACTTTTGAATTACATAGAAATGTGTCATTGTAACTTTTATGTACAGGAAGTCAAATCCGGTTGTACGCCCACGGATGTGGAGGTGTATATGCAAGGGCATAGGGGTTATGATCCTCAGAATCCTGATGTGTTATGCACTCAGACGGCCACCGACCGTCTAGTGAGTTTTTGATACTCTATTATGTGTTTGATATTGTTTGCAAGGGCATAGGGGTTATGCACTTATATTTGATATTGTTTGCCTCCAGGCTTCGTATGGGCAGGAGATGGTTCAACGCCATGGGCAGGAGTACGATTGGAGGAGCCAGCCAATCGACCCTCAGGCAGCATATGCTAGCGGAGGAGGACAAGCCCACGGACGGTGAGATTATTTAATTTGGATTTCAAAATTGTCATCATATGCTTGCGATTCAACTGAGGCATGAGTTACTATACTAAGTGCATGGTTCACTCTTGTAGGTTGGGTATTTTTGATTCTACGATTGATTCCAGAGAGCTGAGACGTCGTGGACGACAGTCCACATCATCGTCTTCACAGTCGTCCCATTCACGATCATCCGCCCACGAGATAGAGATGGCAGTGTTGCGTCAACATGCAGAGTACCATCAATCAGTCTTGAGGGAACAATTGGAGTACCAGAGGCAACAATCTGAGTACCAGAGGCAACAAGCCGAGTACCAGAAGAAGAGGGACGAGTATTATGCAAACCTCCAGGCCCAAAATCAAGCTCTTCTCTCGGTAAGTTGAAGTAACATTTTGTAGCTTATTTTGTAAATCACATGATGTGTATCTTATTTGCTCAACAATGACTTGTATATAATTTGTAGCAACTAGCCCAACAAGCGGGCGTCCCGATGCCCACCTATGGGATGCCGCCTCCGGACTTTGCACTTCCGATGCCAATGCTTGCGCCTCCACCTCCGCCTCCGTCACAATTCCCTACGGTATGTACACATATGCGTGTGTGAAATGTTCATAGATGTCTTATTTGTTTAAATGAAAAACTGAGTGGTTACAATTTCATGTGCGTGTGTTATAGGAATTTCAGACACCCCCGCTACAGTTGCAGCACCAGGAGATGGGTCTGGTCAAGACGACGCATCACATTCGTGGGTGAATAACCTTTTCAACACGCATAGTCCAGCAAGAGGAGGTTGCTACTCGAACCATCCAGGTGATGGATATGATTGATGTGTCGTGATGTTAATTTATGAAACACTTTGCAACACTTGTTTGCAACCGTGATTACAACACTTGTTTATGAGACACAATGTCAGTTTGCAACAACCGTCAGACCTATATGTTGATGTTAAATTTGTGAATGTTAATATTTATGTGAGAATATTTGTGATTGTGAATGTGAATACTTATGTGAATGTGTATATTTGTGATTGTGAATGTGTATATATGCATGAAATATGTTTTTGTTTTGTAAATGTCAGTTTTTTTAAAAAACAGAATTTTTTGTAACTTCTGAAATATGTTATGTCCGACGGCCTAACCGTAGCCGTCGAACATAAGGGCTCACTTATGTCCGACGGCTTTAGAAGCCGTCGGAGATAATGGCTCACTTATGTCCGACGGCTACGGTTAGACCGTCGGACATAACGTTGTGGGACCCACAGCTGGTCGGTAAAACGGTTGACCATCCTTACGTCCGACGGGCCGAGGCGGCCGTCGGAGATAGGTTATTTTCGACGACGGCCGTCGGACATAAGTCTATTTCCGACGCCTTATCGCCGACGGCCTAAAACCGTCGGACATAGGTTGATGCCGTCGGACATTGGTTATCTCCGACGGTTCAATCCTTATGTCCGACGGCTTTGGTCGTCGGAAATTGTTCCTTTTACTGTAGTGCTAGACACTCTCAATACCTCGACTTGCGATGTTGTGGACGGGTGGTCCATAGCCTTTTGGTTTGACGACTGGTGTGGTGGCGGTGACCTCGCCACATGGTTCCCTGTGTTGCGCTCTCACAACCCCAAGCTAGAGGTCAATGTGTGAGGGGTCCTGCTATTGGGCATGGACAACAGTTTTGTGCAATGCATCTCACCTCAGGCCTCCGATGAACTCCAATGCCTCCACATCGAGCTTGATGACGGGCATGATGATCGCCACTGCCTCTAATTTGGGCCCGATGGCAAACTCCACTCCGGACACCTCTACAACATTCTACGCGGTCTTGCGACCCCCTGCTCCTCCGGAACATAACTTCTTCTAGCATAGCAGGGCCCCGCCACGTGTTTGTTTCTTCGCCTGGCTGGCCGGTGAAAGGGAAATGTGCCCTTCGACCATTTCTAGTTTATTTTGGTGATTAAATGCTCAACACATTGTTTTTGGACTAACATTATCCTGTATGAGCATAAGCATAGGCATTTGAAAGGCAAATTGAGAAACATGGGAAAAATGCATATTTGTGTATATTGCAAATCCTATTGCATGGAAGGAACAAAGGTATGATTTTAGTAATTAGTAAATTGTTTGAGTTGCTAACTATGTTTATCTAAGTGCTAGGAGACTTCTCAAGTAGAACCATTTTCGGAGAAATGGTGTTTGGCTAAGTGTAGCCAAACTTGTGCCAATCTAGGAGCACTGGATTGTCCAGTGTGCACTGGACAGTGTTCGGTGCCTAGGTAATTCAGCGGTCGTACTGGCCGCTCTCGGGAAAAGTGGCAGGTGTGTTGGCTAAATTTCACCAGACAGTCCGATGAGCCAAGCGGCCAGCAACTCTGTCCACGTCAACGGTCGGCGCACAATCAACGACGGCCATGTCTACTGGCCCAACGGTCAGGAGGCACCACCGAACAATCCATTGTGCACTGGATAGTCCGATGTGCCAGGTGATCGAAGGATCAAACGACTGACTCAACGGCCAGCTCGACCAAAGATGGAAAGAAATCGACCACTGTGTAGTGTCCGGTGTGCACTGGACAGTCGGGTGCACCCATGGACAGATGGCAACCAGAGCCTTCCAAATGGAGTTCCAACGGCTCCTAGGTCCTTTGGAGCTATAAAAGGACCCCTAGGCGACATGGAGCTATACACAAGCATACCTTGATGAAACTACAACTCCGAGACCGCGCGACCACGTTGTTAATTCATTAGATAGAGATTTGAGCGCGTTCTTGAGTTGTGACTCTGCTGTTTTGATTCTTGCGCTCTCTTCTTGACTTGTGTGCGTGTTGTTGCTGCGTTTGTGTTCTTGTGTGTGTTTCTATTCCCATCTTTACTCCATTGTGGTTGTAAACATTTGTGTAAGGCATGAGAGACTTCAGTTTATGGAGATTCATCTTAACCGGGAATTGACATAAGGAAGACAATCGTTGTACTGAAGTTTGATCTTTGGATCACTTGAGAGGGGTTGAGTGCAACCCTTGACCGAAGGAGATCACTACAACGTGGAGTAGGCATTGCCTGAACCATGGGATAAAATCACCGTGTCTCTTGTCTATTTACTTTATTCCGATTATCATCTTCTTGAGTTCTCATATTCACTTGTATTATTGTTTCTAAGTTTGATACACATTTCAAAGGAACAATCAAGTGAAGAGTTCTCCTCTCTCTGTCTCTACTCATACCAACTTGGTTTTAGCTTTCACTAACACTCATTATAAACTAAGTTTGTGTTGCTTAGAGTTGATTTTTGTAGGATCACCTATTCACCCCCTCTAGGTGCTCTTATCCGGGTTGCAAAGGCTTCAGATGAGGAACAATCTTCATCGAAAATGCATCGTCCCCAATGGCATATGTGAGGTCAATGGCCAAGACATTGAGACAACAACATGTGTTCTTCTGTGCTATCCGTTTGTGTGGGCCTTCTAGGACCACGTCGATGTGATCGTCCCCGACGACGCCTCGCCTACAACGCTCCCCCGACTTCGTCCACCACCCTCGCTTCCAGCATGAAAATTTAGCACATTTATCCTCTTGTGCTGCTGGCTACTCTGGCAATGACACAACAAGTTCGTCTTTGACTGAGACTTTGATGATATCCCCCGATATTCTTAGGGACTACAGAGCTGAGGCCATGGACTGGCGACTACGGTTGCACCGCGTCGATCGCCCCATCGCCGACGCTTGGGTCCGGTCACTCGTGTCGACCCCCCTAACGGGTGCTTAAACCCCCTCCCCCATGCACACTCTCTCTCCTGATATCCTATACGAAATGCGGACCTTGTTAATGATAATATAGAAATCTCAGGTGGGGATTTTCTCTCCACATTGTCAGGCAAACAAGTTATATTTAGGGCTAGTTTGGCAACTCCGTTTTCATAAGAGATTTTTATTTTCCCAAACGAACATGAACTAATTTCTCTTAGAAAAATGGGTTGCCAAACTAACCCTTAACATCGGAGTATACATATTTATGCGGAGTTTCACTAAGAAATCCATAATTTTCTACCACATAAATCATCTAACCTGCCGAGATGGTCCAGGATTGACGAAGGTGAGAGTAAAACCTTAATGTTGAAATATTAGCAAATTCTCAACTGGACGTCTCCATACGCATTATTTATAATATCAACTATTCTACTATATAAAGCACGAGTTTCCAAAGTTCTACCTTCCCGCTTTATACAAAATTAAGATAAAATTTTGTATAAGTAGAGGTTCAAACCTTGATTGTTGGCTAGACATTCACATCCATATAACCAATAAAACATATATATTTTTGTGTTTTATTAAAACAAAGTTTATGCATAAGACTGGATATCGAGATAGCTTGGCTTGACTTGGCCGAGTTCGAGCTAGCACGCTATGCTAATGAGCTGATTTAGCTCGACTCGTTACACTAACCACCCATAGAGTTAGCTTCGTTCGGCTCGTTTAATTTAGCTCTCGAGCCATATAAAAATGATATATATAATCAATTTCTAGTTAATTCCAAACTAATTTAACAACAGAAAATAGTAATTATACTTATGGTTTAACGAACCACGTCAATGCAACATCAAATTAACACATCTCATTACTCATTAGTTAATCATAAATTCATGATTCACACACATATTCATCAGTTTAACCCACAGTCATAAACCTACATACCAATTTAATACATAGACACAGTTCATCAATTATCAATTTAACCCATAGGCTATAGACACCGCACATACATATAACAAATCGAGCTGGGATATCAGCTCAGTTCGTGAAAAAATTAAAACAAGCCAATCCGAGCCAACCATAAAATGAGTGACCCGATCACTAGTATAGAGAAGCTCTATACATATGATTAGAAAAAACCGTTTGTACAGACGGGTAACTGAGAACCACCAGTGGAAATCAATTTCCAGGAAACATAAAATATTTTTTAAAATAGCAATAAAATTATTTTTATTAGGGGAGGGGCCTCATTATATGGATGGTGGGAACCAAACCCCTAACCTCCATAGCTAGCCCCATATACCACTTCACCTTTTACTTATTTCATGTTTATATTGCAGTTTTATTGTCCTCATATTAGAACCATCCGAGTACAAATTGACTATTTGAGGCTGTAAACGAATTCAAAAGAAAATATTGACAACTACAAATTTCATAACTTTTAAAGTTCTACAACTTTTTTGTACTTTTCTCATCCGAGTTCATTTGGAAAATTTGTATTTTAAATTTGACAAATTTAGATGCAATTTTTAAGAGCCAAAATAATTTCAAATAAAAAAGTTGTCAACTACAAAGTTTCATAACTTTTAAAGATCTACAACTTTTCTGTTGGTGGTTTTTTATACGAGGTCATTTGAAAAACTAAAAAAATTAGGATAAAAATAATTTCTAGTGGCGGTTTTATTAAGAAAAAGCTACTAAAAATAGTACTGACGTTTGATAACTGAAACCACCCGTAAAAATTAAACCCCACCACATGCTTTAAGCTATTTTCTACTAGTGGATGAGCCATGAGTATTCCATCAAACTCTATATATCCATGTGATATATAAAAACTGTACCACTTCACGGGATCTAATTAACCAGTATCGTATAGAATCTTATGTTCTTTGTAAAGAAAGGTGGCCGGCCTAGGGTTGAACAAACATCTGGTTTACAAATGATGTACAGTAGTATATATCTCGGTTGGATAAGTTATAACCAAATGTGAAACCTTGCCACATTTGTCATATTTATTTATGCCAACCAATATTGTGAGTAACGGAAATTACCGGCAGAAACCCGACCAGTCTGCACTGTCAGGGCTTTTTCGGTTCTACACTAATCCATATGAATTGAGGGAGTTTCAATTTTTAGCAAGTCAAAATCCCTCTCAATTTATATCAATCCTCTCCAATCTATATGGATTGAAAATAACCGAACAAGCCCTTAAGTCGCGGCAGCAAAAGATTTTGCTGCACGGATGATGATATACTGATCATAGTCATCAGCTGCCTATACAGATGTGGCGCCGTGCAGAGAAGATCCACACGCGGAAAAAAGAAGCCTGCTTCATTCATCGATCTCCACGCATGCATGTCCCCTACCTAAACAGGCGCGCGCCACCACTGCTTTAGACGCCATCATAATCCACTTCTCAAACCAAATGATATTTTTTAGAACATTTGGTGGCCTCCACCCAGCCGCACGAACATCGCAATCACGCCCTGGCACCCACAAACTCCGGAATTCCAGATGCTTCGTCCACATGCATGGTAGCCGACGAGACGAGTAGCTACTAGCTACCGGCCGGCAGGGCGCCGCGCGCCCGGCCGCCGTCAGACACAAAGAAGCGTGTGCGGCTCTGGTTCTCCGTCTGCAGTAGTGCTGCGCCTACACGTATCAAGCAAAGGCAGCTAGCTTTTGATTTGTGGCCATCTGGCATGTGCCCCTTGGACATGTTCCAAGAGCCTTCTTCCCTGATTCCGTGGCCACCATCATTTGGTCCCTAGCATATTCCGTGCCCGTTTGTGCCATCATCTCCCGCGCCGCGCGCGAGTGCAACCTCTATAAAAGAAGCCACAGTGCAGCGTCGAAGCTCACAAGCAGCGAGATCTCGATCAAACAGCTTCTCTGATCTCGCTCAGAAGCGAGGACATCAGACATTATTGCAATTGTATTTGCACAGCAGCGAGATCTCGCTCAGAAGAGACTCTGAAGAGATAACGAGCTGCGCTTCTTCGTCCTCGATCAACTAGCTTCTCTGGTCGCTTCCATATGGAGAGAGCTGCGTCAAGCTGCGCTAGCCTCCTAGCACAAAGGTCAGCCAGCTGTACTGAGCCATGCTAGCATGCATGCATGTTATATACGAATACGTACGATGCATGCATGTCTTCTGAGCGAACTGTATGTCTTGATGATGCCTGCGACATGGCGCAGGAGGTGCTACTCCGTGGCCGCGGTCGTGGTGAAGGGATGCGGGCGGAAGGCCGTGGAGAAGGTGGCCAAGCGCATCATGGGCAAGGAGGTGAACACCGCGGCTGCCTCCGGGGAGAAGACGCCGTGGGTGCCGGACCCAGTCACTGGCTACTACCGCCCGGCGGGTGGCGCCAAGGAGGTGGACGCGGCGGAGCTTCGCGCCAGGCTGCTCACCAAGAGGATCGCCAACTGAATCAATCTAGCTGCAGAGCAGTGCGGCTGAGATTATTTAGCGCCAGTTCATCTCTTGGGCCTAGAGCATGACGGTGCTGTATCTTTTTGAGGCATAACTAGGTGAGTGCCCGTGCGTTGCAACGGAAACACATAATAACCTAACGTAGTCTGAAACAAATATTATGGTCTGAAACATATATAGAGTTGCAAAGATGGGTCCAGGAATTGAGGCGAACACAGATCCGAATTTCCCAGGATAGTGAAAATGACCCATGATTATTATAGAAAACATAAGTATTCACATTCTGAGATATAAAATAGCATAAGAGTGGAACGAGGGCGTCCACATTGTTCGTGGCCCCGCCCCTGCTCCATCTCATGGGCCTCGCTCCTGCCACTCAAGCACGAAAGAAGCCCCGACGTCGCATTCTGGCCCTCGACGCCATCCGCGATATGACCTTCCGCTTCCTCTGTCGAGCGTGCTTGTTCCTAGCTTCCCTCCCGCCTCTGCATCGGATTCCCGTGATGAGGCTGGAAAGTTATACCGTGAGCTTAGCTTCCCCATCGACGTACCATCCGCGTCCTCCGATCGGTCGCGCGTGGAGCTTCTGGAACCTCAGGTGCATCTGGCTTCCGCGCAGGCCACATCCCGTCCGCCCAAGGTTCGTAAGGCTTCAACCTAGAAAGCAAGCAAAAAAACCCAATACCTTACATTTTTGGAAATAGAATGGAATAGAATGACCAAATTTATACCTTATTCATGAAGTGTGCTTCAGCTCTAGCGTACTAACCTCCTGCATAAAGCTACCGTTGTAGAAACCACCACATCTATTTCCGTTCTGCATGGGGGAGTTCCTTTATACATTTCAAATCTAGGTAGTGTGCCAATTATGTTGCTGAAACCTTCACAAGTTCACATGCATGCAGCTTCAAGTTCGGACCGTCTGAATAAAGTTATCCCTGCATAAACAGGGGGTTAGAGAAGTGGACTCACATATCCAGTTTCTGTATTGAAGCAAACAATATTCTGG
The DNA here is from genome assembly GCF_902167145.1 of Zea mays. Lineage (NCBI taxonomy): Eukaryota > Viridiplantae > Streptophyta > Magnoliopsida > Poales > Poaceae > Zea > Zea mays. The sequence goes on along the minus strand of NC_050098.1, from coordinate 57,422,257 downwards.
TGACCTTGAGCATATGCAAAGCACTGTAGCAAAGTGAGCACTGAAACAGAAATGAATAGCAAAATATTATCACATCAAGCAACCTTCCATGGGGGTGCTCTGCAAGCGCCTGCTTAAAGTGGTTCCAGAAAATGACTTAGTAAAACAATTAAATATGCCTACTTGATGGCATTGCTCAACATTGTTTATATACCATTCTCCAACAAAACGCTTGACGTACTTGAGCGTGTCGGGATGACTGATTGTAAACCGTGCTCAACTCATGTGAACACTCAGGTGAAACTCTCAACAGCTTAGGGCTGGCCAATCAGCACATACGGAAATAATTTTAGGGCTTAGGGTTGGCCACAAGAAACTACTATCATGTATCATACAAAGTACTTTTTTCTCGAACACGTAGGAGAGCTACACATCATTTTATAAAAGAGGAAAAAAAACAGGGGAAAAGAATCCCTTACAAGAAACCCACTTCAATCCCCAACCTTGGGAGAAAGGAGTTGAGAAAACAAAGACGAATCCGCGCCTGAGACAAACAGGATCGACCTCTAGAAAGGAGAGAGTTAAACCATCCCTCCTTCACGACCAAAAACCACCCACCCCACTCACTAAAGCCTAGAGCTTAGCAGCTCCTGCCAAACACCACAATCTAACTTCTTCTCTGCTGAAGTTCTAGGCCACCGAAAGAGAAGGAGAGGCACACTCAAAAGAAGTAAACAAGGCTACTGAATTGTTTGATTTCTTAATTGTCAGACCACTCAATCACACAAATATCAAATGGCAAATGAGTCTAGCTACATTTCACACAGGGAACACACTTGGCTACACAAACAGACATTCAATTGAAACTTGTATTCTACATGGAAGGTTAGACAAAGTGAGAGATGGCAAACTAATAGTCTTTTGGATGCATGTCGCCAAAATTCCATACAATGCAACATCGTAATCGAAGCAAGAAGCAAAAGTGGGAACAAACAAATACCTCACTTTCCATGGGCAATAAACTCCTCACACCATGCTGCTCAAATTTCGATGCCAGAAACTGCCCTCCAGCAACTAACCATGGTGTCATAGCCATTGAAATGTCAACGACTAAAAATAGCAACGATGTTAATTGAGGTGATAGAAGACCCTGTAAAATAGTGTGTTCATTAGTTTCCCCTCTGCTCTATAACATTTATCCATAGCACAACAATCATATGATTCGTGACATACAACAATTATAGATGTTCCTATGATCAACTATTGTGTACATGAGAAGTAGGTCTAGAGACATAAAAAGAGTTCTAGTTGTTGTTTCTGAAGAATGTATATTGTGGTGTTGGGCTGGAACTAAGGCTCTGCAATAGCTCTTAGGCGCTGGCCGTGTTAATTTTACTGGTGTGTGGAGCTAGGAGTCCTGTACTTGGTTAATTGGTGGGAGCAAGCTTTGCTGCTCCTACGTTGTTTTATTCCCTTCTTAATGAAATGACATGCAGCTCTCCTGCGTCATTCGAAGAAAAGAAAAGAAAACAACGTATGTTATCTGGTTGACAGCTTCTCCAAAGGCAACAAAAGCAAACTCACCACCAGGTGCAAGCAAGAGGCCAACACGAATGGCAGCTATAGCAGAAACCCCAAACACCCTGCCGACAAATGTAACTAACAATGTCATTCCAATTATCAAGAGACTCAATATATTTAAATTTGAATATTTAAAACATCTGAATATTTTTTATGTGGCGTATTCTATTAAAAAATCTGAATATTTTTTATGTGGCATACTCTGTTATAAAATCCTGGATCCATTGTTGGCAGGGAATGGTCAGGATCGCTAACAGTTGTGGCAAAGCACTCATTGCAGACAAGAAAGATGGTAGTGAGGTTCCATACACTTCGGACAAGGAGCATGAGCCACCACGTGAGCTGACTGGTGATCCTTGGTGATAGCTCTACCACACCCACCCTGGACAAGCCATGCACAACCTAGGTCCCTCCAACCATGTCACCTGTGGACGATGGCCAGCCTATCGACCTAGCCCTAGCGACCACCACAGAGGTGCCTGCGCTGAACCTGTGGCAACGCCTACCATGGACAAGGACATTGTCAATGCTTCTTCAATCGTGGACAAGAATGAGACAGTATTTGCACAACGCTCACTGCGCGAGAGCCTAACAGCCAAGCTTGCAAGCTATTTTTTCGTGACTCCTATGCTGTTAATGGTTTTGTTCCAGTGTTGATTGCTGAGAAGAAGGATGGCTCCATCTGCAACCTACAAGGATGTTTATCAACCTTGTAGGGCTGGCTCTGCTCAAACTATAGACAAGGTTTATGTCAAGGCTCTTCCTAAGTCAGGTACACTCAAGGGTCGTTAACTGTAGTGTGTTCTCTTTTAAATAACTTTAGTGTGTCATCTTCTACTGAATTATTAGGCAACTTAGCGCTTATGGGAATCTCAGTCACAATAGTGATTTAAACTATGTGAATGATAACTGGTTTATTTGAATCTCTTCTGCAACTTTTGCAAATTATTTGCATCTGGGTGCTTCAAACATCAAAGTCCATACCAGAATTTCATCAAGAATGAAAAGATACATGAACTCTGTTGAAACCAAATAGGCTTTCTAAATATTGTAAAATGGTTAAATACAATTTCAATAATCACCACCAATAATTGTATAGCCAACCACGTGAATTGAAGCATATGACTTATTAGAAAGCAACATATGCTTGAAATGGAATTTATAAGAAAGGCTATACAAGTTAGTTTGGCTTGCAAACAACAAAAGAAAATTTGTCAAATTAATTGGCTTGCCTGTATAGCTAGAACAGTTTATACTTTATATAGTGGATAATTATTGCATCAATAAATACATGTTTACCAACCTTAAGAGCGTCATAGCATCTTGCAATTGGATTGGCAGCTGCAAGAAATGAAGTCCCTAAAATGAGTATTATTGTAATGGCAGCTTTGGCAATAGATATTGTCTGCTGCTCCATGGCCTCGGGAATCGCAACTCTGGAATTGCATAAGAAAACAGAGACTGGGTTAACGAGGTTTCGACAGGGCATAGCAAGAAAGAAGATTTACTATGTCTATTCTAGTTTCACCAAACATATAAACTGGCGCCATGTCTTTAGGTCGCATCTTATCAAATTCATCGATACAAACCACTCCACCATCAACACCAGTCTGAGCAGTGCATAGTTAATGGCTCGCCCCAGGTAGATCAACACATAATCCTTCCTTTTACTAAACCTTGGTTGTTCTTGCTTGGGATATACTACCTTTAAGACTATTTGTAAACGTGAGTTTCTTGTTTCTTTATTTTTTCTGCACACAATAAATATATTGTGTAAGGATATAATTAAAAGAGCAAACTTTTGGGTGCTGATTCAAGTGATGACAGATCCAGACTATTTTCCTGTAAATGGTAATTAAAGTTTATGTATAAATAGTAACAATTATCTTCTATGAGTTTAGTTTTTGCAATGAAAATAATAAATCATTTTAGGGGAAAATCAATCAGGGGAGTGCTTATTTTCATGTAGATTTTCTCGTGGTCTAAAATGTTTTAGAAAGAGGATAATATAATAGAACTTAAGTGCTTATTTTCATAAGTAGAAAAAAATAACCATACAATGGCCTTAGTGTTACGTCTAGGTGAGTTCACTTTGCAGGTGTAACCCAATATGTTTTCAGTAGTTCGATATTATTATTCAAAGCTAGATCGTAATTTATTCAGTAGCGCTAAGCGCATTGGGAAATTTGTGTTTAGTCTGTAACCCGAAACACGTCTTATTGATAGGGAGAGTTCCAGACAACAGGTTGTATTCTACCCCAAAGTTATTGAGTGCTGACAGGTTGTACAGTGACCGTGGGAGCACGCCCGAGAGGTTGTTCGTGAAGAGGAAAAAGAATTGGAGGTCTCCAATGCCCCCAAACTCGTGCGACACCGGACCATTTGGTTCTCTGTCAGATCAAGGTACTCGAGGAACAAAGGTTATCAAGCGATCCTAGGATGGCGACCGCCAGGATGTTGTTGGCCACCAGGAGCCCCCGGAGGTTGGAGAGCCTGTTGCCGAGCTCGACGGGGATGCGACCATGGATATGGTTGCTACTGAGGCTTAGCACCAGTAAGCTGACGCAGGAGCTGAGGTTGGAGGACAACGTACCGGAGAAGGCGTTGTAGCTCAGGTCTAGCACTTGCAGATGCGCAAGGCATCCGATGGTCGCCGGGACTTCCCCACGAAACCAATCGTAGCTCAGGTTCAGCATCTGCAGGAACGTGAGGTTCCCGAAGGCCGAGACAGCGCGCCGATGAGCCCGTAGGAGGGCAGGCTCAGCGACACCACCACAGGCCTTCCATCGATGGCGTGAACCACTAACAAACCTCGGAAGACGAAGGCAGTGACTCGCCGAAGACGCGGGACTGGAAACCTGTGCCATAAGGCAGAAAGCAGTAAAGGCTAACACAAAGTTGCTGTGAGAATGAAAGCAACAACCCATGTGATTCCTAATCCAAGAGGAACCTAAAGAGGCAGCATCAGTAGTTCAGAAATTAGCCTCTCATATCAACCAGCATGCAGCACAGATGAAGGTAATGTGCTACTGGTTGCTTCTGGACTTTTAATTATAAGAAGACATTGTCGTTACTAAGCTAGCTAATTTCCAGGAACCATTAGCAGAGCAAAACATGTGCCCAAGAAGAAGGCCTATGCCAAGTTGATAAACGAGTTTACAAATGAAGGTAATGTGCTACTGGGGCATATCCAATCCACATAATGCAGTGCAAAGTTATTATGAAACTTAAAGACACCGTGCAAAATATTGTAGTTAGGATCAAACTTCAGAGGAGTCATCAACTTACGGAATCAACAGAAGCAATAACTGATACAACACACATCACAAGACCCATTTTCCAGGAAAAAACTGGAGTTCCCCACTGCAATGGATAAGGAAATCTGAACCAGGGTGAAGATCTTAAGGCATGCGAAGTGTCTACACGACAAGATCTCACATGCTTCCAAAAAAATAATTGATGGGAACATGCCATGTTAGAATACTGCTTTCTCTAAAACAAACAAAAAATCAAGACAAATCTTGCTTCTTGCCGAGATTGCGCCGGTTATGTGGGGAAAGAGTAATAAAGAAATGAGAAACAAGTAACGTAAGCAGGTTAAAAAATGAAAGCAACTAAAAGAAACAGTAAAATACTAAAGAATTGAACATTATTGTTCTCGTGGACCAAGACATGGTAGCAAGAATAATTAAGCAAAACAAAAATAAAAAAAAATCCTGCTGCATACATGCATGATAAGATAATAAATGCTGCTGGGAAAAGCAGACTAAGAAAATAACATGACTAACCTTTGTATCTAATGCTGGATGAGAAACAGGGCTGTCAGAGTTTTCTTGCCCATCACAGCTAGCATCAGCAAATGGTTGCTCAAACCCATCTTGCAGCCTGTGTACTTTAGACGTTTCAACTGTCTTGGTTGCAGCTTCAACCTCCAATTTAGCACCATTTATTGGATCAGTAGATATATTACTAAACTGACCATCTAAGCTCTAAGCATTTTCAATCGATACATTTCCAGTTGATGCATCATGCTCATGTTCTTATAAATCATGACTATAGGTGCATCCTATAAAGCATCCATGAGGATTGTATGCTATTAGAGTTACTATTGTTCCAGAGGAGGGGGTGGTGGCAGTTTCCCCTCCATGAGCCTCTGCCCCTGTGGATCAGTTCTGTAGATCTCTCGTCTAAATTGCTTCTATCTGCTAGAAGTTAACTAATTAAATGGCATACATCTTTTGCCAGCTTCTGTTGATAATTTGTTAAACATTAAAGTCTCATGTTCTGAACATATTCTCCAGAACAAAGCTGAGAGTTGTGGTGAACTTTATTTTCCTGCATTGAGTTTGAAACTAAAGCTTGCTGGTGAAGACATGGCCAAATTTGCCAGATGCATGTGAGATGTGGAGTCAGGAAAATTGAAAGTTGATCATTTTCAAATTGCGGGGTTTTAATTAACAAATGCATGATTCTTCTGCTTTTACACCTCAAAACCACTATATTAAGGAAGCTTGTACATAATACATGTTTTAACAGGTGGACAAATGAAAGTACCTGCACTATTTATTTGCCTTCATTGGAGAGTAGGTAACAGTCATGTTCTTTTTGCTTGTTGTAGCTATGTACTTCAGTGAAGATTGGAGTAATGCCTTGTCATTTAAAAGACTCGCCAAGTAGAACCCAAAATACATAAGTTATTGAGCAACATGTATGTCATTTAAAATTTGTATTCCTTGTTTGAGCTCAGTTTGCTAATTTGAGTACACATACCTGCAAGCAAAAAAATATGGATCAACTGCAACATTAAAGTATCTATATGCAACAAGTTAGCTACTTGAAACCATTACTTTGAAAATGAGACTGCTAGTATCAGCAAGCGAGCGACTTGTGTTTTACCTCGCGCATGGAGCAATCCATTTCCATCAACCATGAGCAACTGCAACAGGGCAGAATGGCAAAACCTTAGAAAGGGCATGGGTAAATACATAGAAGATGCTGGTGATTATGCAAGACATCTCATAAACTAAAATGATAAATAGTTAAGAAAAGCAATTGATTGAGCAGTAAAATTCTTCAAATGTGTAGCTCCAGTGGTCATTAAGTGTATTTACATGTTAAGAAATCAGAAATCAGATCCGAACACATAAAGCAGGGCAGAGAATGGGTGCAGGGCGTACATGGTTGGTGCTCGTCGCCGGTGAAGGACCTCGGCCTGGGCACCTCCTGTCGTAGGGAGCGCGACGGAATCAAGTGGTCTCGATGGAGATGGCCTATCAATCTTCTACATCATCCAGCTCCTCGAAAACAAAATCCTGAACGCATGGAGCAACAGAAGATTATTAGTATATACCAAACAGAGATTAGTATCTCCCAAGTTTTGCTTGCGGTCCAGAATTGGCTGGCAGTGACCACCTCGAGGATGGTGTCAGTTCCGAACTCCTTCCTCCATTTCAGCATCTCCGACCACATCAGCATCGCCTTATCGGCTTTGAACTTCCTGGCCTTGAGGAACCTGAACCAAACCGCGAGTTTCAAGCACTGGCATAGTGGCATTCAATGAATCGCGTCCAAATGCAGCGCAGGCAAGGAAATAGAGGGGTGGGCTTTAATGTGACCTGAGCATCATGTGGTAGTCACCGTGCTTGTCGGGGAGGAGGCCGTGCGCGCCGAGGCGGTCCCGGAAGGAGGCGACGATGCGCTCCCCCTGCCACCAGTACAAGATTCATATTCCTCCAATGAATGTGGATTTAGAGGAAGGCATAATTCCTTGTCAACAAAAAGGGGTTCTATCGTCCAGCAACCCTCAAACTTCCTCATAAAGCCATCTCGCCCTTGCCTAAACTTTACCTGCAGAAGGTATTGCATGGATCAAAATATCAGGCAAAGTATTGCATTTGCTAACCAAAGGATAATGTCAGTGTTTCAGTTTTTTACAGTGTGTTTTTTTCTGTTCTGATCAACAAAAACATGAACAAAAAAGGTGTCAGACCACCAGAAGAACTTCCAGATTGCTGTCTGCTCCACTTCAATATCAATATTAATATATAAGGAAAAAAAAGATGGACTTCCATATAAACTGTCCATATTGAGCATGTATTGTCTTCTCTACTCTTACTTAGGGGGTGTTTGGTTTTAGGGACTAATTTTTAGTCCCTCCATTTTATTCAACTTTAGTCCCTAAATTGTCAAATATGGAAACTAAAATAGAGTTATAGTTTCCGTATTTGGCAATTTATAGACTAAAATGGAATAAAATGGAGGGACTAAAAATTAGTCTCTATTAACCAAACACTCCCTTAATAGGATGTACATTTTATGGTTATGGAGTAAAGACGTTGGCAGCTTCCTCGCACATTCTGATTACTGAAACGGAGATAATCCAAAGCATTACAAGTCACATGAGGAAGAATACCAAAACAAGTTCAATGATTCCAAAGGGTAACTCGCTGTTAAACTCATCTCCAGGAAAAAAATCTATGTTCAACTTTTCATGCAGTTCAGTTTTACAATGGTGCTTTCCTTCATTATGCTCAAACACTAAAAATCATAAAATTAGCAGATTGAACTAACAGGGTTAGCAATAGGTGAGCTACGGAAAAATATTGGATGGCTTCCATGTGAGTAGGGTCTAGAAAAGAAATAACTGAGGCAAGTCTTATCCCTATATATATTTTGCAGAGAGGCTACCAATACAGATATTATATAGAGGGCGTTGCAGTTGTTTTTTCATAGCTTGACAGCAGTCACCATTTTTGGCTCAGCAGATGGTAATGCCTCGTCTCTAGCTGCTGCTGACGGGGTGATACTGGGATAGCTGTAGCTTTGCAGGACTCCTTTTTTGGCTCAGCAGATGGTAATCCCTCGGCAGCGCCGCGATGGCGGCCTCATCCAGCCCGCCGTGGCACCCCGCGCCGCCCGCGAACACGTAGCGAGGCCGGGCCCTGTCGCCGCTGATGGTCAGGGCGGCCCCGCGGTACCGCTTCGCGCACAGGAAGAGGTACAAGCAGATGACGAAGGTGATGAAGATGGCCGCCGCCGCCGCCAGCATCGTCGCTGCCGCTGCCAGCGAGGTTCCCGTCACCGCCATCGGGGCTCCGGCTCCAGATCCCTTGTCTTACTGCTCCTCGTCCAAGGAAGCAGCCTGTTCCCCAGCTGTCTTACGGGCTTGTCGCGGCGGTGCACCTCGCGGTCCTTGCCCGTGGTCTTCCAGTACCCCCTCGGCGTAGCGCGGTTGGTCATGTTGCCGGGACCGCCCCGGCCCCCAGCGCCAGCGCCGGCGACCTTGCGGTCGAGACGGGCGAAGAAGTACCACTGGGCGTCGCGGCTGTGGATGCGGGAGAGGGAGGGGAGGTCCCAGGGCTCGAGGCGGTAGAGGTCGATCTCGGCGATGGCATCGACTCGGAGGCGATGGCCGAGGACGCGGCGACGGAGGTAGTAGGAGACGAGCTCCTCGTCGGTGGGCGATGGGCGGTCCACCAGCGGGGGCGCAGGGCGGTGGAGGCTGGCAAGCGGCGGGGGCCGCAGGGCGGTGGTGGCCGCGGGTGGAGGCGAGCAAGGAGCAGGAGCGCTGGAGGCCGCCGGGGTGCTGGAGATTAGGGTTTTCATTTGTCGTGGAAGATGGGCCTCATACAAATTGGCAGATGGGCCTCATATGTCGCATGTGTCTTTGTCTTCATGGTTTGCAAGTTAAAATTAGTACCACATTGTCCACCGGTTGGTGTTTTAATCTGCTTATATGCCTACCTGTGCGCGTAGTAGTACTGTTGTGGTCACCAGATGCGTTGTGGGATGTATTTTTTGGCTGAACCAGGAGCATGCACGAGGAACGTATCAGAGATCGGGATCATACGCAGAGACGAGTTATGTGGGCCCTACCTGTCAGAGACCGAACCGGCAGAACACAAAAAGGCAGGCTACTATTGCAGCCTTAATAAGTAGTAGAGATATATATAGATAGATGGGAAGAGCTCGAACGTATCTCCGTTTCTAGAAAGAATGGCGCCATTCTTGCTTTGCTTTTTAACGAGTCAATTTGTCTTGACTTTACCATATTGTATACGAAAATGTACTAATATTTATGGTGTGCAATAAATGTTAGTAGATGAATAATAGTATATATTTCCATAATAAATCTATTGGAAGTACAAATAACTATACTACTTTTTATAAAAAAAAAAGAGAATTTCCTGCACCCTGTATGTCATTGTAATTTTTCAGTGCTTTATTAGTCATCGTAAATATCATAATCTGTTTTATGCCACCTGGATGTAATTTATTACCTTTTCATATCATCGTCAATCGCATATATAAGGGATTATGACATCCAATTTTCTTACCCTTTCCTGCCATCCGAGCGGCATAGAAAAGATTATAACATTTGTAGTGAGAAATAAGATATTGGACAAAACTACACGAATTTCCCTTTTATAAACCTAGTAATAGGGATGTAAATGGTACGAATATTATCTGTTCATATTCGAATTTGATCTGTCTAACATGGCTTAGATCCTATTCGTATTAGAGTCCATGTATTCATTATACATATACTCAATGTTGGATATTTAATATGTCAATATCCATTCAAAGGATTATGACATCCAATTTTCTTACTCTCATGACCTCTGTGATATGAAAGGATAAGAAATTATATCCAAGTCACACAGAAAAGATTATAATATTTATGATGGTAAATAAGGTACTGGACAAAATTTGATATCGAGATTTTTACCTTTTATAAAACTAGTAATACTTCAAAATTTTACTTCGAACCTCTAGAATTACATTCTTTTTTTTGTTACGGAGCGAATGCAGAGTAAGAGTCTATATTTATGTAAAAACATGTCCAATAGTTTGGTAAATGAGTAAAGTGAATTTCTAATCCCTTAACTTGTACACATGTGTCTACTCGGTCCATAAAGTTTTAAAGTTTATCTAGTTGGGTCCTAATCGTTGTTTGGATCTCACTTAACTCATAATGGGCCAGAACCGACCTAATACTTTGTGTCTTATATGTTCCTCCTTTGTTGGCTTTCTCCCAGGCTTCTCCTCGACTCCATCGTCGGTGATTGTGGTCGGGGCTCACGGTGGCGATCTGAGGCGACGAAGATCCATTGAAGAAGACGTAGCCCCAGGTGCTATAGTACCTCAGCGATTGGTAGGGGAGGTGAAGCGAAATGGCATCACGATTATGGCAGCGAGGATCATCGATTCACCTATATGATAAATAGAATACACCCTGCACCAATGTCATGATCATTCGATAATGTACATCTTTAGTGGGATTTGCGTTTGCCGTAGTGTAGGAAACGATAACTCCTAAGAGGGGTGAATTATGACTTCTAAAAACTTCTTTCTAAACTAGACCACAAATAAATCCCTAGAACAAAAACTATGCAAATAAGCAATCTAGAATGTGTATTCTATGGTTTTTTCTAAGTGTTGGTACCTCTAACGCAAAACCTAAGTTCCAATCCTAAGTATTTTAAGTAGAAAGGAGAGATTGAAATTTAAGTACTTAATGTAAATGCGGAAGGTAAATAGTAAAGGTAGAGACGCAAACTCCCGTGGATGATGCCAGTATTTTTACTGAGGTATCCGGAACCACACAAGGTCCTGACTAATCCTCGTTGGTGCCCCTACGCAAAGGGTAGCCCGCACGAGGACCAAGCACTACGAACGAGTAACTCAATAGACAACCACGAGCCATCTCCACCCGCAAGTGGTGCTCCACTTCCGGCTCCTCTCGGACGCTCCCCAATGTCTCCACTATTGACCTTCCGATCGAGACGCTGTGGGCCTCGTTCCCTCTAGTACAATGTGGCGACCGTGACATAAACTTGGTTGTCACGGTCTCGCAAGACTCTCGCCCCACTTGGTACAATATTACAAGGACTTGCACAAGAACCGAGAGGTTTTGTGGATTTTTCTAAACTCACTAAACTAACTAGGAACCTCCTAGAGCAAACACATAAGCGGTCTAACTAACCTAAGCACTTTGCAAAGCATCTACGCTAATCACTGAGTGATTCTATTAAGCACTTGGGTGTTTGATCACCTGAAAATGTCTACAACATGTGTTGTTATGTTGCTTGGGCTCCCACACCTTCAAATGCCCGGTTGGGTGAAGTATATATAGATCCCAACTCGAAACTAGGCGTTGGAGAAAAGTTGTTGCTTCTCTATGGCACACTGGACAGTCCGGTGGTAGGCACTGCACCGGACAGTCCGTTGGATCCGACTATTGCAGGTGACCGTTGCCGTGTGGAGCCTTGCACCAGACAGTCTGGTGTCTCACCCGACAGTCCGATGGCTCTCCTCCATAGTGCCACCAGGAACGCGCCGTTGGGCTACGATTCCCTAGTGCACCAGACAGTCTGCCAGTGGCAACACTTTCTTCATGTCTTGGACTTTGCTTGATACTTATTGGTCTTCACTTATATTCTTCATAGTGTCTTATTTTGAGGTGTTGCTTCCTTAATTCCTTAGTCCAATTCACTTTAGCATCCTGTGAACTACAAATACAACCACTAGCAAACACATTAGTCCATAGGCTATGTTGATCATCAAACACCAAAATCATTTAGTTAAATGGGTCGAGGTCCATTTTCCTTACATGTAGTACTCATAGACGTTGTTCGGTGGATTTGGTTAGGGTTTTGGTGTAACAGTGAATCGATGTTTGGCTTTGCAGATGATGGTAGCGATGAGTTTAGTATCTAGGTTCACCATGTGGGTTATGGTCAACTTAGAACATATGTTGATGGGAAAGTGGATTGCTTTGACCATATAGATACTGACACTGGTCTACATTGTGGTTTGAAGACTTTGTTCAAATGCTAGGAAAGTGGATTGCTTTGACCATATAGATACAAACACCTGGTCTACATTGTGGAAAGTGGACTGCGCACTACGAGGTATCCCACGTAGTACTTTTGGGATAGGACAGTGTCATTGGCCGCAACTTGATGGTAAGTGCAGAAGCATGTCGAAACATAGGAGAATTATACAGGTTCGGGCCGCCTGAATGTGTAATACCCTACGTCATGTTGGTGCTGGGTATTGAGTTTGCTGGTGGTCCACATGCTACAGATGAGTTATGGGTAGCGATGGATGAATTTTCCAATCAATCTAATGGTGGCGTGGTTGCTATGAGAGGGATGGTGAAATCATTTTAATTGTAGGGGTACCCCCTCAGCCTTATATAGGTCACCAGAGGGATATCCTTTTACAGGTCGTGATGCCTATCTAACTTTATCCGAGTCTGTCTTTGATGTTGTACGCGCTCCTGCTCATCTGGAGTTTGTTCGCCTTTCTTTCGAGTTATTTTCCGAGTATCTAGCTCTTCCTGTACATGTGAACCATGCGCGCGAAGCATCAGCAATCCTTCTGCGATAGGCACGTATAGATAGTACCCTTGTGTCGTATTTTCCTAGATTATTCCCTGTTTCGGTCATCATCCTTCTTGGTCAACCTCGTTCTACCTGGTTGTGGCCCAATGGTACGTGTAGCTAGGCGAACTGCCGGAGGCCCATCAGGTAACCCATGGGCATATCTGTGCTTAGAAGGACCCATGGTATATCTATCTCCCACATGTCTGTTAGGAGGTTGTAAGGAAAATGGACCCCGGGCCATTTGGCTCTAAAGGTTTTGGTGTTAACTTGTGCATCATGTTGGAGTTATTTGGTTGTGCATTTAATAATAATAGTAACCATGGTGACAAGAATAAATTAATAATCCAATTTGGGATTTAATACCCACTTCGAAAATCTAGAAATGGGGAATAACAAAGAAAAGAGGCGAAAGAAAATACTATGTAAATAAAAATAAATATATAAATATATACTATTTATACTGAGATTTGAATTCGAGCAACTAGCCTAAATATGAAACTCACAATGAAGTTGAAAATTCAAATTTGAAAGTTAAACAATAAAGGAGAAAAAAACAAAATAGAAAACTATAAAAAGAAAAAAAAGAGAAAACCGCGCTCGGGCCGACTTCACCTTACCTTGGCCCACTCACGCATTTTCCCTCCGCGCGGCCCGTTACCGCTCCCACCCGCACGACTTGGCACACTGGCAGGTGGGCCCAACGTACCAGTGTCTTCCCCGATGGACGCAACTGTGTTCCATAACTGTCGCGTGGGCCGACGTACTGTTTCTCTTCTCCGCGGTCCGTAACAAACGGCCACCATGATCTCCGCTTGTGCCGCGCCTGCTGGGTTAGCTCGAATACCGGATGGCGGTTAGGTTGCGGCTGCGGGCTATAAACACCCATGATTACCTCGCCCCGTTGACCCCTTTTGCGCCTCATCCGTAAACCCACGCCCCGTCGCCGGCCAGAGAGGGAGAGAGAGAGCCGCGTCCGAGGAAACCACCACTTCACCACCACTGCGCCCCGGAACACGACCTCGGTGGTGTGGTGCCTTGCGCAAACCGTGTTCAATCACGCAATTTCGTCAGTGGGCGGTTGGTGGCGCATGAATTCGTCACCGGAGCTACATCTCCGCCGCGGTGGCTCATGGCGCCGTGGTCCGACCTCACCACCGCTCGAAACGTAGGTATAACCACCATGTCGGTGTTCTCCATTTCCTTTCATATGTGTAGCAGTCCCCGGGTAACGAGTAGATCCTCTCAATCGCGGGCACGGGCTATTTCGGTGGGGCACTGTCGCGTAGGAAGGGCGGCGGCGCCGTCTGCGACTCGGGGGAGGGTGACGATACGTGCGCCGTTGGATCAGACATCTACGATCGGGATTAGATGATCACATATCCTTTCGCGCGATTAGATCTGGGCCGTTGCGTTAGGATCGGGCGAAGGAGAATGGTCGTGGCTGTTTTGAATCCAGGTCGTAGACTCCGGATTGGGCGGTTTCGGCGCGATACCGGTTCGAGCGCGTGTGGATTTAATTGGAACCGTTCATTGCGGATCAGACGACTGAGATCTGTCAATACCGTTTCGTGTTGGCAATTTTGCGAAAGAGTCCCTCGGAAATTATAGATTCAACCCACGGCCATCGCAGGTGGATTTTGAGTCTAGGATCTATTTACGTAGTAAACCCTAAGATTTCCGTTAATATTGTGCGCGGCCTAGAAAACAGAAAACCTTAGAAATTCATTTCGAAAATGATTTTTAGTATAAAATTAATTGCAGAAACTTGTTTAATTCCTATAAAATTCATTCTAACTCATTTTTAACCCATTCCAATTGCTATAATTTGGTATTAATATTGTTTATCACATAGTGTCTCTGTTTTAGCACGCAACTTGCATTAAAATTGAACACTTAATTAATTTTGTACCAAACACACAAGAACTTCGGAAAATCATAACTTAAAATCCGTAACACTGAATTTAGCGATCCTTGTTGCTATGATCTCGTTTTGATGTGTAGATTATTATTATTATTATGTATTCATGTTTGGTGTGATGTTAATTTATCCTTGTACCATGTTTGTTTGTATTGTGGCGAGTAGAAGAGCTAGTGGCCGAGGATTCAGATGTTCAGCAGGTAGAAGTTGTTGAGCAGGAGCTCATTGAAGGCAAGTTGTGACCTTGACCACTTTTATTTACCCAATAATGTTATCTATAATCATTTTATCATGCATAGGTTTAATTTTGATAAGACCCAATAGGCCACCCTAGTCTGGTTATCTTTACAGCTTGTTTACCCCTAAACTTTTGGGTAGTCTTTGCTATTGCTATATATGGTTTTGGGTGTTGAGATAACTATTACACATGATAATTCTTTATTACTATTCTATTTCTGTTCATGATAAGACAATTATGTTAATTGGAACATAGAGCTTAACTTGAGAAACACGTGCCACCACAAGGGTGGAATGGGACACCCTTGGCTGACTAACTAGGAAAGCTAGTGGAGGACTACCTTACCCGAAAGGGGCAAGGGCAATAGGGAAGTAGGCATGTAGGGAGGTTCTCGAGTTGATTTTGCTGCGATGACGGTCAGACAGAGCATTCCTGCATTGCTCTTCCTAGAAACTATAGCGGGTTTTCTGAAGCTAGTGGAACTTTGTAAAGGCCTCGTAGTGGATCCCTAGCCATTCACCTCGGCAGTGTCTAAGGGCCTTGCAAACCCAGGCTAGACAGGATACACGACTTGTGGGTACATGGTACAACCTCTGCAGAATGTAAAACTGGTATACTAGTCGTGCTCGCGGTCATGAGTAGCACAAGACTCTTGCATGATTAATTTATGGAATTAAATTCAATTTTCCATTTGCATCACATTGGGATTTATTATTATTTTTGATCTATTATTACTCTGGTTTGGTATCTACTTACATTTAGTAACTGTTAATAAAACTTGACCAACTTATTAAAAGCAATGCTCTCCTTTACCCCTTATTTATTGATTAGCCTTACACTTCACATGAGCTCCCACCTTTGGTGAGTTCATGCACATTATTCCCCACAACTTGTTGAGCTATGATCTTATGTGAGCTCACTCTTGCGATATATAACCCCCCCTCACAGGAGAAGAACAGGTGGTCCAGGAGGAGCCTTACAATGTAGAGTATGAGCTCATCTAGGTGGCGTCTCCCAGTCTCCTTTATGGTGCCAAGGACTAATGTTTAGTTCGCTTTATGATTCTCATTTATTTTTTAAGACTTCCGCTATGTAATAATGATATTTGTGACATTTATCTCTATACACTTTGTCATTATATGTGATGTTCTTCCTTGGCGCACATATGAGACGCACCCGGCTTTATCCCTTAAATCCGGGTGTGACAGAAGTGGTATCAGAGGAAATGTTGACTCTAGGACGAAACCTAGATAGAACTGGACAAAACCCTTACATACTTACCTTACTCTGATTCTTACTACACATCTTGATCCTGTCTCACCTTTTGCTGTTCTACTCTGACTATTCTTATCTTTTCTATTCTAAGACAAGGAGGATTTCACACTTTGGAATCCTACATTTATGGCCCTCTAAAGAGATAGGAGACTTAAGACAAAATTTAAAATTATTTTCTCCATCTAAAGTGTCTGGGTGATTGTTCTGATGGTAAATGCCTGATTTGCTTCTTCGATCGATTGAAATAGTATAGCAACGCATTCTAGTATGTACCACCATAAGGTAATATATTAGCATTAGTAGGTGACACACTAATCTACTTAGCTAATAAAACCCCTAAAGGATTATGTCTCGTAGTTACTTGTCTTATCTACAATTCTTTCTTACCATGTGTTTCTAACTCAGATGGTCAATACCAGGAAGGGAGGCGGAATCGATCTACCCGCCAACCCACACAACCGGAGGGTGATTAGACAACAGCAAGCAGAAATGAATCCTTTGAATCCTCCACCAGCTGGGACAGATCCATTGGTTGTAGCTCAGATGCAGATGCTGCAACAGAGGGCAAATACTATGACGGATATGCAAGCTCAGATACGACAGGAACGTCAAGAGATGCGCCAGGAAAGGCTTGAAATGAGAGAAGAAATGAGGCAAGAAAGGATGGTACGACAACAACAAGCACCAATGCCTCCATCACCACCACCAGTTCCACCCCAGGACAAGCACCAAGAGTTCATGAGCCACAAGCCACCGACATTCTCCAGCTCTCCAGATCCTCTGCACGCTGATGATTGGCTGAAGTCAGTGGAGAAGATCTTGAATATCGCTCAATGCTCTGACAGGGAGAAAGTGATTTATGCTTCTGGTCGTCTTACTGGTCCCACTACTGATTGTTGGGATTCTTACATTGCTGCTCATGATGCTGCCAACAATATCACAAAGGCAGAATTCACTACACAGTTCAGAAACTACCACATTCCTGCTAGACTGATGAAGATAAAGAAAGAATTTCTATCACTAAAGCAGCGTAATGTGTCAGTTAGTGAATACCGTGACAAATTTATTCAGCTATCACGGTATGCTCTAGATGATTCTTTTCCTAAACAAACAAGGACAACGATCTGCAACTCTTGTTCACCAGACTTCACTACTGAGTTCTTTTTTGCAACATCATGCATAACTGCATGTTTTGCCTACATCTATTTAATCAACTCTAGGTATTCTTCCTCCCATAGCCAGAAGATGCATCTAGAACCTTGTTTCTGTCAAGAAACAAACAAGACACAAATTAGACCGGAAGGTGACATTAAGCCAACCAAGGACCTCAAATCAGTTTGAATCGAAACCTTGGGCTTCGGGCACTTATAGAAAGACCTCCCTTGATTTCCATGTTCCTTGGTCTGAACCTTGAGTTGCAGTACAACATTGGTTCCACAATCGGGGAACAAGCAGATGAGAGGAATTGTTGGATTACCCGGATCGTCATGCCTCTTCGATGTCCCCGTTAAGCTCGAGCTGTTATCCATGGCATCGGCGAAGATGAGCTTGGAAGAGAGGGAGACTTCGGCAGAGGGAGAGATTGGTGGCAGCGAGCAGGTTCACCACGCGCACGCAACCAAAACCTAAAACGATTCCAAGTAAAAAAACATTTCGATAATGGGTAATCATGGGTTAATAGACCCATTATGAGTTAAGTGAGACCCAAACGGTGATTAGGACCCAACTAGATATACTTTAAAACTTTATGGACTAGGTAGACATAGATGTGCAAGGTAAGGGACCAAAAGTGCACTTTACTCTTTGGTAAAGCCACTCTCAACCTTGTTTCTTATTGGCATTGTAGAAAAAGGCAATTCCTTAGGCAAACCTTATCTAACTCTCAATCTATCTCATTTATAAAAAAGGACATCAGCATGTATGACCGTGTCCAGCAGTTCACCCTTATGGTTATCGAAAAGACCATTTTACACTGTAGAATACACTGTTCATAGAGTGGAGTTTGAATATGCGTATGGGGATAGATAAGCTGCTGGAGATAGCCTAAACGTATGTGGACAACTGATACTCCGGTCGTGTTGGTGTTGTTGGTGTTGTTGTTTTCTTTCCTCGCACTTCAGTGATCCCTGGATGTCGCGACTTCATCTTCTGGACATACACAACATTAATTGTGCCCACATTTGGTGGCTAGGGATATTTTTGGTGGCTCGGTCCTGACACATTTTTGGTGGTCACTCCCCTAGCCACCAAAATTAGATTATTTTTTGGCAACTGAGTCGTTGGCTGCGAAAAATTAATAGATACAAATATTCTTGACGCTCTTCTCTTTTTTCTTTTTCTCAAAATAAATAACTTCGTCGCGTATTTTCTAAAGCAAAATATGTCAGACCAATGTTCAGAATAATATTTTCCAATATATCATTCTCGATATAACATGTAGCTAAGCGCCTAAGTTATTTAATCTTTCTTGTGACATGGTTAACCTTAAATAATGTTTCAATTATTTCAACTTTGAGAAAATTCTTTCAGCTAGGGCTACGATCACAAGAATGGTCAATAAAATCCGATATGCAATTGAGGGTTTTTTGTAATAGTTTGCAACTGTAATGAACTGAATCTCATGTACTGACATAAAATCTTCTAGCAAAATTACTTGCAACACTTGTAACTAATAAGAAATTATTGAGATCAAAATGAAATGATTTATCATGAAAAAAGTTTCTATAGAAGTAGTGCAACACTTCCACAGATTAAGATCATCCAAAGACGTTAGGTTCTCTGAGTTAGAGGTATTGGTTATTATTGATCGTCAATTACCATGTGTCACCTTCCGATTGGTCCACACCATCTTGGCCGTTTAAAGTCTATAAACTTCAAAACAACTTCCAAAAAGTTTAAAAAAATCCTAGAGTTCACTCTATAAATAGAGGGGGTGTTTCGGTTCATTCACACCCCTCACTCTTAAGTTTGCTCATCTTCCTTTAGATTGTAGCATCTCGCTCACTATTTCAATATGGATTCCAGGTGAAGTTCAAAAATTGAAAACTTCATAAACTTTCTTAAAAACCAATATCCATAATGTCCTAACACCCATTTGGTGTGGGGTAGGTCTTTGATGGTCTTTCTCTTATACAACATCGTGGAGAGAATTTTTCTGCTTATACCTATTCCATGAGTCCACAACCTCTTTCTATACTAATATTGAAAGTAAAATGTGCTATATGCCATTTCTGTAGTGTTTTTGCTGCTTGATGACCAACACAATATTGTGATCCAAGTGTTTTGCTAAGTGTATGAGTGCATGTTCATAAGAGTCAAATTGAAGCACGTAATGCAATACTTGGCTTAAATCAAGGCTTAGAAGGGCAAAACTTGGATGAGGTGAACTATGAGTGGTTCACAAGTTTGGATAAGTTCTAAATGCTCTTAGGAACCTATTTGAGCACTTTAGAGAGTTTAGTAGTTTAGATTTTGGAAATGTATTTTTGGAGCCAAGTTTGAACCAAAACAAGATTCTAAGTTGGAGAATTGAAAAAGATCAAGATCCATTACTTAGACTAGTTGGACTATCACTAGAAATGATTTCCTAAGTCATGGAAATACTCTCAAAGAAAGCCAAATTAAATTGAAGATTCGCCAATTTAAACTTCAACTCAGAAGGTCTGCGATGCATCGAACCAGTGTGGTGGCGCACCGGACCAAATTCACAGAGAGGTATGTAGAAGTTCTTTAATGGCTTTGTGCACCGTACCAGTCCTTTGGTGCGCAAACCACTTACCAGTCCACACGTCGTTCTACACTCTGTAGTGTTGTTTCGCGCGTCGTAAATTTGTCTCGCTTAGGGTCACTAATGTTATTTAATTTGCTTAATTAACTGGGAGCTGTTAGAGTAGTAGACTAATCGAAATTAAATAGTATTTATATTTGATAACGCCGAATTAAATGTCCTAGTTCATACTCATTTAGTGTAAACGCGATAGCTTCTCGACCATAGCTCCAACTGTCGTGTTTCTTTTTCCTCGCGTGACCGTAGTAACGCGCTCTATTTCGTTTTGCATGCTTTATTATGTTTTTATTTGTATGGTGTAATGTTCTTATGCATATATGTGTTTGTTTGTTTGTGCCTGTTTGTATTCACTATGATTCGCGAATAGATCGCGATTCGTTTTTGAGCTTCGAGGAATCGACGGTCAAGCATTGGCGATCAATTGATCTGGTTCTTCGAGTTCTACGAGATTGAAGATCCTGAGCATTTGTTTTGGTGAAGGCAAGTGTCCCTTGACCCATCTATGTCCTACTCATTTTACAATTCACTCCCCGCATTTACACAATCTATACCCAAGGATTGACTAGCTGTTGTTTATCATGTCCTTGTTTACCTATGTGGGTTGGGTTATTTTGGTTTAGCTCTATGCTATTGCTCCACACTAATCAATGAACATGATGAGATTATTTATGATACGATGTTTTCCCTTTTGATTATGATGATGATATTGTGACATTTAAGGGGACTCAAGCGGTTTCTCGAGTGTCTCTCCATAAGGACCGGTTCGTTGGATGATCGCCCGGGAAAATAGTGCAACCATGAGGGTGGTATGGGACGCCCTTAGCTAATTAATAGAGGAACTGAGGTGTAGTTCGCTTCGCCGTCGTGCCATGAATGGGGCTCGGTGTATGCGGCTCGCTCTACCGAGGGTGGATTGCCCCTTGGGGAGGAGTGCGGTACATTTAGGAAACCCAACGGGCGGCTACAGCCTTAGGGAATCTTTGCAAAGGCTTCGTAGTGAATCCCTGGCCATTCACCTCAGGATTGAATAGGGTCTTGCAAGCTTGGGCTAGAGAGGGAATCATGGCTTGTGGGTAAAGTGTGCAACCTTTGCAGAGTGTTATCAAACTGATATATCAGCCGTGCTCGCGGTTATGAGCGGCCAAGGGAGCTCCATTGATTAGAGACACATTGAATCATGGTACTTTGTTTACAGATGATGATGAGTATGATGGTTTTGATTATGATTATTGTTATGGTTTCTGGTATTCTTTCCTTTTGCAAAGAGTACTTTTGGGTTAACAACTTGGGTTAATGTTAAAACCTGACTCTCTGCTAGTAATAATTACCTGATCAACTAAAAGCAACTGCTTGACCTTAACCCCACATAAAGCTAGTCCACCTCAGCCAAACGAGATATTTGCTGAGTACATTGATGTGTACTCACCCTTGCTTTCACAAAACACCAGGTTTCTTTTGGTGCAATCTATGCTAAGGTAAAGAAGGAGAAGAAGGCGTTGAGGTGGATCTCCAGGAGTTCTAGGACTTCGATGAGTTCGAGGATTAGGCTAGCGACCTCCCCTAGTCAGCTGCCTGTGGTGGGTTAATTTACGTTGGCTACGTTTTGATTTTGTGTACTTTGATTTATATTATGTAAATGGCTCTAGTCTGTAATATTATTACTTACTCTTTATCGTTATTCGAAGCATTGCGGTATGATGATTCATTTATGTAATCGCTGTGTACGTGAATTTCTGATCCTGGCACGTACATGGTTCGCATTCGTTTTACCTTCGAAAATCGGGTGTGACATAAGTGGTATCAAAGTCGTGCTTACTGTAGGACCGCTGACCTAGAGTAGCATTGGTCGTTTTAAGGACTTATTGATTATTACTTCACCCCATTCTTGATTCTGCTTCAAAATATTAGTCACCTCGACTAATTCTATGTTGTGCTCCTATATGCCCCCTTGCCAAAAGTATTTTATTCTAGTATGGTCTATACTTTTCTCAACCTATTAGATCTTATCTCACTCTTGTGCTTGTGACATTTTTGTAGATGCCCCCTGACCATAACCTTTTTGTGTGTTGGGAGTCTTCCCTCCTCCGTCATTAAATTGCTACCCTTTGACTATCTTTATTCCCTTAGTATTGACATGCTCGTACTCCTAGATTCTTCAATACTCTTGTTTCAAATACTTGCCTCTAAATCTCTGCTGCCTATTTAAACATTTCATTTTATATGTCCTTGACCTTCCTGCCTTCGGAGATCCTTTCCTATTCTGTTGTTAATAACTAACTTTCGACATTTTCTATTCTCTTGGTCTTGCGATGCTTGTATCCTTGGAATCTTGCATGCCCTTATTTTTATATATGATTACCTTTACATCCCAATGTCTGTTTAAGACATTTCAGTTAACATGTTTTGACCGCCCTTATTTCTTGATGATCCATGAGCAACCATTCTATTTTGCACATCCTTGATGATCTCATCGTTTCCTTATAACTTCCCTCGGTAATAAATTCTGTTACTTCAACCATTTTGTTGGAACCTTCCTATCTTACCCTTGCTTGTTTTCTCCACTTTGTCAGTCTTGCCTTAACTCTATCCATGGTAATGCTTTTCATCATTACCACCTTTATCCTTATCACATCTATATCTTACCTTGAGGTTTATCTTATACCAGCCTTTAAAATATCCTCTTTTCCAACTCAATCTGAGCATTGTACTATACCTACTTTTCCCTTAGTCGTATCCTCTTCTTTATCACCTGTGAGTTTTAACTCTATCCTTTGTTGTGTTGTGTTTGTCGTCTCCTTTACCCTTCTCATCACTCTATCCTACCTTGTGATTACATTATGTCTGTTATTTAAAATCTCCAACCTCACATCTCATTTCGGGAGTGGTATTCTGCTTATCCTGCCTTTTGGTCGTAACTTCATATTTGCCACGCGCTAGACAGTCCTGAGCTTCATTTTTTATTGTACTCGTACTCCTGGTTCCATTAGTTTCATTCTTTATTGTACTTGTACCCTTGGTTCCCCTACACTTTCACCTCTTCCCTTACACCCTTGTCTATTATCGCCTTTAACCCTTGTAATATATGTATCTTTACCTAAATGCTTACCTTGAACTTATCCTTTAAAAGCCTCCCCTTTCTTTCAACCAAGTTTGAGAGTTGCGAGTTACCCATCTATCCCTTGATTTCTTTTCACTTCTTGTCGCCTTACAAGTTTTGTGTTAATTCCATCCCTTGTTGTGTTTTATTTGCTATCACCCTCCTCTTGTCATCCATCGATCTTGCCTTGATACTCATCTTTATTCCCACTCCTTAAAAATCCCCTCTCTTCCACCTCAATTTGAAAGTGACAACTTACCTATCTGGTCCTTGGACGTACCCTCTCCTTTTCCATTTGCAGGTCATGTCTTAACTCCATCCTTTATGGTACTTATACCGTTCGTCTTATGCCTATTTACCTCCTCTCGTACATCCTCGTTCGTTAATACCTTTAAAAACCCTTGTAATATATATACCCTTACCTTCATGCTTACTTTGAACTTACCCTTTAAAGCCTCCTCTTTTCCATCCATGTTTGAGGATAATGCCTCATCTACTTCATCATTGACTGCTCCCCTTTCTTGACACCTTGCAAGTTTTGTCTAAAATAAATTCTTGGTTGTGTGTTTGTTCGTTATCACCTTAACCCTTGTCATCCCTCGATCTTTACCTTGATGCTTATCATGTACCCGTATTTTAAAGCTTCCTCTCCCATTTCGGTTCAAGAGTGTTGTCTTACCCATCTCTCTCTTGGTCGTTCCCTTTTCCTCCGCTGTGTTGCCAGTCGTAGCTTTTGCTTGATATCCCCCTTACCCTTGTAATCACTAGATCTTGACTTGATACTTATCTTAGATCCGCTTTTTGGAATCTCCCCTTTTCTATCTCAACTCGAGAGTAGTGTTCTGCCCATCATGCCCTTGGCTGTATCCTTATCCTGGTCGCTTACAATGCTTGCTTTAACTCCATCCTTTATGGTGCTTGTGCCCCTATCCTGCACGTCTTGTTCTTCCCCTTGTCCTTCAACAACCTTAGAGAGTAGTTATTCCCTTTTCAAGAAAGAACACCATTTAATTATAAGGAGCATATAGCAACGAGATGTTTGTTGTTGTATGCTTGTGTTGTTTGTCTTTGTGTGATGACTGATTTGCTTCTTTGGGATGAGTGTTGATGTGTTGTGGCCCTGGGTCGCAATGACATCAGTTTACTAGGTGAGTGTCATAGAGTTAGGTAGTTGGGTTCTCCCCCTGCTCTCTCTAATCCGTCTATACTTACCTTTTCTCGCTATTCTTTCTTCTTGAACCTGTCCATTTGGCAACCTCCAACTCCTCCAAATCAGTCAAGATCAGAGTCGACAGCATCTTCACCAAGTGCGTATCAATGCTCTTGTTAAGGGGGTTAGCCGCTAACCCCAATGAAGACAATGCGATCAACATCAACCAACAAGATCAGAGTGGCGTAGCGAAAGCGTGTGTGGGTCCTAACCCACATGTCCAAGGGAATCCTCAAGAAGTGTATCGCTTGGTCTTGAGCGTCTGAAGGTCAAAGCAACTAGTCCACAAGTTAAGCTTATAGAATCAAAGTCAGCTCAAGAAAGCCGTGGACAGCCTATGAACCAACCTTATTTTCTTGCTAGTTTCTTCTTAAATCTCGGGGACGAGATTCCTGTTAAGGGGGTTAGATTTGTAACACCCTGAATTTGGGGGTATAAAATTTCTGTTCTAATATCCACCAAATTCAGGTGTTACCCTTTCATTTCCTTGATTTTCTTTTCTTTTTCCTAAATAGTGGAGAATTGTTTTGTTTTATATAATTGTAAGTCTAGTAAAATAAAACCCTGAGAGGGTCCTTGTTTGTTGCATAGCATGTCGGAATAGCAGTCTCCTTGGTATGCTCATTTGTTGTGTCTTGGCACTCATTCAAAATTCTCGAAGCTCATTTGAATTTCGAAGTTTATAAACCAAAACCTAAATACCCAATAGCAAAAGAAATAAGGAAAATAGACAAAAGAGGAAGCTTCAGCCCCCTCCCTTCCCCTTGGGCCTAGCCCAACTGGCCGTCCTTTCTTCCCCCGCCAGGGCCCACTCCGACGCGCGGCCCAGCTAGCCCCCTCCCTTAGCCGCGGCCTAGCCATTCCCCCCTCACCTCTCGCCCATGGCCCAGGCCGCCAGGCCGGCTCGGCCCAGTGCCACACCCCCTTCCTGGCCCACGCGCGAGAGCGCGCTCCTTCCGCGTGGCCCACTCCGCCCCGCTGCCAGCGTGCCCAACACTCTGCGCCGTCGGACCCACCAGTCAGGCTCTCCTCCTTCCTCATAACCACTCCCTCCGCTTGACCCGGCATGCTGTGCCCACGACGCGCAGGTCCGACCCCCGCCCGCTACCACGCCCTACTCAAGTGCTCCTCTCTCGCCCAACTTCCCCATGCCTCCGCATGCCCGTGCCCCACTCCCCGGCCCCCTGCAGCGCCCCCTGCGCACGGCCAGCCAGCGTGGCAACGCGGTCTGGAGCCCCTGAGCGTGGCTAGCGGCTTGCTGCCGACGCGGCCCTGCATGTCCCTGGTCCCGTCTCCTCGGCGTTCAGGCCCTGCGCGTCCCTGGTCCCGTCTCCGGCCTCGTCCCCGGCACAGCATCGCGACCAGCCAGCCTCGCCATCGTCATGCTCGTGTCCTCGTCGTCGCTCGTGCGATGCGTCGTGCACGCAACATGTCATCGTACCTCGCCTCGTCTCGCCGTCGTCGCGAGGTAAGCCTCGCCTACCCCCTTGCGCGCAATTCACATGAGGTTCGCGCGACGGCACGCAAATCACTAAATACGCGCTTTAACAAAGTCATTTCGCCATATCGTTTAGGTTGAATAATTAGTTAATGGTGTGGTTATTGGTTGTTAAAAAACATGACAGTTCAATCGAATCTAGTTTATAATTTTAATTATGAGATTGTAAATACGTGGCAATGTGATTTTAACCACTTAGATATTGTATTTAATATCTATTTAGTGTTTAGTATAAAAACAACATTTAATTAGTGATTCTCGCGTGCTGCTTCGCACGTCGCACGCACGTCGCGCGTTGTCCACGTGCAACCCGCCTGTACTGTTCGCGTACGTTGTCACCGCCCGTTCGCGTGTGTCGCGTGCTCTGTTCTACACGTATTGCTTGTTCTATCCGCACGACGATCGCGCATGCTGTTCACATGTCGTCATTCGCATGAGTCGCGATTCGCGCACCTTAATAAAATTGTTTATTAGCCACAAATTATTAGCTATTCAATATATAATGCGCCATAAACCCATCTGTATTCATTTCAGTCGCGTCAACTCTGTAGCAACATCGATTTCATATTAACAACATATTTTATCATGTCGCAAGTTCTAATTGTTTAATTAGTTGTTCATTTGACACTTATTTAAATAAAATGACCTTCTAATTAAAACTAGTTTATAGTTTTTAACTCGCACTTTTATAAATAAATATTAACTCGATGAACACTAACTTAAACGATTTTCAGTCATGTAACACTATAAAAGTCATCAAATAAAAATAATACATTTGGTTATTAATGATATTTATGGTAATTAATTTTCTCTTAAGTGTTCGTTATTTATTTGCCTTTGGGATGATTTTTGAATGCTCATGATTGATTTTGAATACGGAATATCATTTCTTCTTAAATAAAAATTCACATAAATAATATAATAAATATTAGTCCAAGAATTAATATGTTATTTATAAATAATTTTGGTTTGATTCTTACGAATTTTATGATTATTTAAATATGTATTTCGAAATTTGAAAAGGAAATAGAAAAAAAACGAAATCAAAACCTAACTAACCTAATCGGCCCATCTGGCCCATGTAAGCCGCGCCCCTGCTCCCCTAACCCTAAGACGCCACTCCCTGCTCCTAGCAGCCGCCGCCGCCATTCCTCCCTCCCTCTTCTCTCTCTTCTCTCCTCCCCTTGCTTCTCTTCCACGCGCCAGGAGCTCCAGCCGCGCCAAGCCAGGACCGACCCGCTCGTCGAGCCGGTCGCCCTACCCCTACACGCCCGCGACGCTCCAACACCGACCCGACGCCACCGGCCGCCCGCGCCCAAGACCTCGAGCCCCGGCGCCGCAGGCCGACCGCGCGCTGCCTCGACACGCCGTGCGCGCCCTGTGTCACGATCGCGCGCAACACGACTGACGCCGAGCTGGCCGCCCGCGACCTTACTGCTTAGGCCACACGCACTGCGCTACGCACCAAGCCGCCGCGACACCGACCACGCGCCCGAGCACTACGCAGCGACCACGCGACCCCGAGCCTGTGCCCGCACCGAGCTCCCGTCCGTTCGTCTCCTTGAGTTAATGGAGCGTCAACTCGGCCCGTTACTCCATCCCCACTCTCCCCTCCATTGATACACGCCATCAATGGTGCCTTGAAGAGCTTGGCCGCCGTTTCTTCCCCTCCCCGGCTCTCTCTCTCCCTCTTCCTCCCTATAAAAACCGACGCACGAGCTCTCTTCCTCCCCGAGCTCCCTTTCTCTCTCTCACGTGCTCCTCTCACTCCTTGCTCGCCCACGCCGTCGCAGTCCGCCCCGCCATCCGTGGAGACTCGCCGGAGTTCATACTCACCGTCGTGTTCCCCGGCCGAACCCCCTGTCCCACTCCATACTCGACCGACAACTCCCTGCTCGTCGACGTTCATCCCTGCGCATGAGCAAGAATACAAGGTTGAAGACAAACCCAACTCGTTAATGTATTTTCTAAATCATGTTTGAATTACTTTATTGATTTTGTGAATTATCGTTGTAATATTATGCGACTTGGCGATTCGTGTATAATTTTAGAGATTCCGATTTATAAGTGTTGCTAAAATCAAACCCCGTGACAATACCTTGAATATGTGTATGATTTTATAATTTTAAAAATGAACACGATCACTATTCACTACCTCAGTGATTTTCATACTAGAAAACGTTTAGAGATTTGATTTTACTTTTGTGGGTGGAACGATAATTGTTAGTAGTATGTTAAGTATAAACTTATTTGCATGAAGAAATAGAAGAAATACTAGGCCACATATTTTCTGTAACACCCCTGGTGTTACTGTAACTAAAACTTGAGCATGGCATCATAAGCATTGGCATTGCATATGTTTGACACACCTAGAGTGCATTCCCTAGGCAAAAATTTCAAACAAGTTGTATTGTTTTAATGTTTTGCAAATAGGACCCTGGATAGGAAGCTTTACCCTAAATAGTGGTTAAAGGGGTAAAACTTAACCTAAGATGAGAAAACCTAAAGACCTTAGGGTAAAAGTTATAAAATGACCCAAAAAATAAAGTTGAATCACATTTATACCCCTGGGATACCAGAAACCCTAATTGGAACCCTGGAAAACCCTAAAACCAAACCCTAGGGGCTTATGTGCAAAATTAGCCCACTTTTGGGTTAAAGTGCAAAAACCAAGCTAAATAAGTATTTTAAGTCATTTGGTTCACAAATATGTGGACTTGAAAGCCAAACCCTAAGTTTTGGACTCATTTGCAAAAAGGACCTTGATTTTGATTCCTATGCTAAGTCTGAAAACAGTGTTGAAGGCTCCACTTTGGGGCTTTGTAACTTTCAAAGCATAGGGTTTTTGCCCTAGGTCACCACATCAAAATTGTAGCCCAATTATAGGAGAACAACTTTGCTAAAGAGTGTGAGCTCCGTTATTAAGAGAAATTTGGAGAAAAATCCAATCAAAGATGGACTGTCAGACTAGTTGAGGTCTGAAATTCAGCATGACAGTGTTTTAAGATGAACTTTGAGCTCGATTTTGAAGGGGATCCAGTGACTTTTTGTGAGTACACATTATAGCAAAGATATATATGGATTATAGCTCTACACCTTTGCTGCAGAAAGTTGACATAGATTCCACATAAAACTGGAGAAAATGAAGCTCCAAAATGCGCTGTCAGGTTCATTTGACTGAAACTCGTGATGGTACAGTAGCCTGGATTGGATCAGGCTGCCAGCGCGGAACTTTCACCGCCGACGATACCTCCGCCGTGATTCATGCCGTTGCCGGCCCGACTTGTGCTCGGGATGGGCAGATAAGGGCACACGGTAAAAGATCTTCGCCGACGGTGAGCTGGAGATCACTCCGGTGACCCCCGTGGCCCTCTCTCCCTCTTTGCGGCTGGGCAGATTAACTCGCCGATGACCGCCGCCTCCCGGCCATGTGCCGCGTGGCTTAGCCTTTCCACCGCACCACCGTGACACCTTAAGGCTGTCCCATCGTCGCCGGGGAGATTGCCACGCCGTTTGCCACGAATTTGTTTGCGCCAGTGTTCTTCTTTCCCTCCGGCCGCCGCGCGTCTTGCTCAAATTCGCGGCCACCGCCCGCTAGCTCTATAAATTGACCTCGCCCGTAGCTGCGCCATGTAGTTGTGAAGCTGTAGCACCCGCTCCCACCCTCGATCGTCCACCAGCACGCCCGAATTGCGCATTCTCCCCAATTCGGTTCTAAAACACCGTGAACTCAACCCCGCCGTGGTCAGCCCAACTCCGGTTAGCTCTTCCCCTCTGCTCCCTTGTTTAAGCATTCTTACGCGTCTACGATGCTTGTCGAGCCATTGAATTGAACTAAGAATCCTCTGGCCGCCGGGAACACGACCGTATAGCCGCCATGCTCACGGCCACCGTGGCCAGAGCTCCGTAGTTGATCATTAGCCAAATTAATTTGGGGGAAAGGCTTAGGGTCGATCCAATTCGGTGTCTGTTGCTCGGAGAACTCAGCTGTTGCCCCGTTCGGCCGGTACAGGTGCTCGCTGGAGCACGGCCGCGCGTGAACGGCGTCGGGGACTTTAAACTCAGAATAGATAGAAGAGGAAGGACTTTTATGCAAACGTCAGTGACTGTGTTAAATAGTGAATGGGCTCGTTCGCTGTTAGACAAAAACGCGGGGTCCTCTGTGCAAGGTTACCACGGGCGCGCACGCGTGGGCGTGCTTCTGCTGGTAGTGGGCCGACCTGGGCTGGATTCGGCCTAGTGCTATTCAATTGTTTTTCTTTTTCTTTTATCCCCAGAGCCAAAACAATTATAGAAAAATGTAGAAAAATGCTAAAATTGTGAAACTAATTTTCCTAGACTTGTTATTTTCCCTAGAATTTAATAAAAATAGTTTTGTGATTTTTAGTGGAAATAAGAAATTTTAGGGTATTTAAAGTAGTTAAAAGTATTAGTTATGGATTTTTAGAAAATAATTGTTAAGTCCAAAAATGCCCAAACTTTTTATGGGAACTTAAAACAATATTTAGAAGCCTTGGGTAGAGTTTGAATTGATTTGGACCTTGTTTGATCACCAAACCCAAAACACCCCCCCTGCCCTATGAACTCCTTTACCGACTCCGGAAACCCTAAGTTCTCGGAGTTCCGTGAAGGAAAGTTGTATTCAAGACATAGATAATAAGTTGATATTATCTTTGCATCCTCATGAGCATCCCATGGCATCCATTCTTATACATATGTATGGTTATGATTAGAACGTGAAGAAGAAATCGAAGTAACTGAAGAGGAGACACCACCACCTTCGGAGTCTCAGACCGGGAATTGTTTCTACTTTGATATCTGCAGATCTGAGCCTGACTCACCTGTGAACGAAGGCAAGCCCCGGTGCATGCAACCCCTTTCCTTGTGTTTTTAAATACTTTTTGCACACTTAAGTCTAGTGAAATGTGCATTAGGTTCATAGGAGTTGTTTGAAACCCTTTGATGCATTGCTTTCCTTGATATCCATACCTTTATAGATACTTCTGTGAAGTATCAAAATTATGATTTACAAAAATGCTTAGCCTTGCTTAGATCTTGTGGATAGAGGTTGTCCTCAATTTAACCCGGGAGAGGATGGCTTCTACCTGCAAGAATATTTTCATTTGGAGCAATAGTGGGATCTTACTGCAAAGTTCCCTGTGATGCTCTTTCATCCTAAGGAACAGACACAATCCTAAGGATGGAAATACTTAAATTGAGACTTGGGTTAGGAATAGGTGATGTTCTACCCAGGTTGGTTAACGATTAACGCGTATGTAGGCGTGCTGACCGAGGACCCTTTAACTGGTCACATGCCTCGTCATGGGTAAGCCTTGCCTCGGCCAGACTAAGGCCAGAATAAGATAACGCGAAATGGGCGTGGAGCGGTGGCGAGAGTAGCGTGTACCCTCCATGGCAAGAGGCTGGACGGTGGTGTATCTGTGCTCTCGGTTTGCGTGAACCTGATCTGGTCTTAAGAACCCCGGTGGCGGGTTGACATATGCAAGGGTTAAGTGCTACATATGTCGTGTGATTGGAGATCCTCAGCTGAGTATAGTCGATTCGGATCGCCGTACCTTCGCGGTTATGAAGACTTGGTCACTTCCCTGCAACCTAAAGTCAGGACGTGAACACTATGAATAAAAATGATGTTGTCTTGATGTGATGTGAAATTAGACTAGATGCAAATAGAGTCTATTAATACTTAATATGGCGTTAAAAGATTGAAAGTAAGGACTCACTTTAGTAAGCTACTTCTGCAAAAGTATAAGTTGATTCTTGCTAAAGCCTCTCCTTGACTCCTATTTATCCAGCATACCCTTGAGAGTCTTTTCCTTAGTCGGGTAAGACTTGCTGAGTAATTCCATACTCAGGGTTTATCCCTTTGTTGTTTTTAGGTGAGGAAGCGAAAAATTTTTGTTGCTTTTGCTCCAAGGTGGTACCAAATGAGGAAAAACAAGACTGAAGTGCGGGAGGACTTGGTCCTCCACATAGGATCTTTTGCTTAAGCTTATCGGGAGGAGTTTATGCCTCCCCTGGTTTGTATAATATTACTACTCTGCACTCACTTTTAGTTCTGGTCTGTAATAAAATAACTCAAGCTTGCTTTTGAAATAAATGTAAGTTTATGTAATTGCTTCCGCATTTCTTTATCTCCGATGTTCTGTAATGTCTGCAAGACGGGTGAAACGTTCCTGGTAAGGTAAGGAAAGATACCGAACTTGTCAAGTGACTTAGGAACATCTACAGGGTGTCTGATGTCTGTTGGACAAGGACAACTGTAGGTGGGCCTAATTACTTGGGAGGTTCCGCCACAGCTGGTATCGGAGCGTAGCCCTTCTTTGCAGATATTATGAGGCATCTTCAAAGGGATTTTCAAAAGTCTTACCTAAAAATTCTTTTCTCTTCTTACCTAAGTATTCTGAAGAGTCTATCCTAAAGACCAGATAGGAAGAGTGCAATGTATAGAAGGTTGAATCGACTAAGGTTGATTCTGTAATTATACATGCATCATGCTAAGAATCATACTAATAACATTTTCCCCCTTAGAAAGATGCCGCCACGCACCAGGCTAACGGCACGCAAGTCTACGGGACCAATTGGGGTGCCTCGGCATCAACTGGCTCCCCGACATGAAAGCAGCAGCAGTGGAAGTAATGACCCCATCGGAGATCTTGAAGCCCGAGTGAGTCGACTTCAAGCAGCGCTGCAACACAGGACCGATGCTTGGATCACCGACGGAGATAGAATCAATGAACTAAGAAGGGACATCCGACATCTGCAGGATCAGCTCGCTGATCGAGACTTAGCACTTGACTGGGCCGTACAGTCTCGTTTGCTAATGTGTGCTAAGGAAGCAAGGGCTCAGGCCCGAATTAAAGAACTTAGCTCAACTGTCGATAACCTGCAGGTTTACTGCAATACGTTGCATGAGGAAGTCTATATACTATACTCACAACTACACCCTAGTGTGCCTGCACACCCTGCTGAGGCGGAAGCCGGACCATCTCACGTTGCGGGACGCGCGCTGGGTGGGGAGTTAGACCTTTTTGAGCCCCCTCCTTCTTTGAGGTTGGTTGATGTCTGGACTCCCACACCTGACGATGAGGCCGCCAAGAGTAATGGAAAGCAGGAATAATGGTGTAATAAAGGTAGAGTAGTGTATTGTAGGGGGTACTGTTGTATAATAGGTTAAACTTTTGTATAATGGGTAGTGTATCCTGTTATGTAATATCGAGTCTGTATCATTACTTTTTATAGTAATGTAAAATGGAAGGTTTTCTCTGGCACATTATGTTTACTTCAAATGTTCTTTGCCACAGATGCCGACCAGGACTCGAGGACAGGACGCAGCCGGAACTTCTGGGGGAAGGGATGTTACCCCAAACCCACCTCCGGTTCCTCCCACGTTAGCCGAGGCGATTGCCGCCTTGGTGAATGCCACCGCAGACAATACCCGCTTCCTTAGGGAAATGGCGGGTCAGCAGCAATTCCAGCAGCAAGCAGGAAGGGGTTTTCAGCAAGGCCCCCGTGAAACTACTTATTTGGATTTCTCGGAAACCCGCCCACCTCTATTCGTCAAGGCAGAAGATCCACTAGAAGCTGATGAGTGGATTCGGGTTATTGAACAAAAGTTTGGTCTTCTCCGTTGTTCAGAGACGCAGAAGCCGTTATTTGCAGCACAACAACTACGTGGTCCTGCCAGTACCTGGTGGGGAAATTTTGTGGCTATTCAACCTGTCAACCATCAAGTCACCTGGGAAGAGTTTAAAGCAGCCTTCCGTGAGCACTACATACCCGAAGGAGTGCTGCATATGAAACAAGAGGAATTTATGAAGTTACAACAAGGGGGAGATACCGTCACTAAGTATCTCAACAAATTTAATCACCTGTCGCAGTATGCCATCGACCAGGTGAATACTGATTTAAAGAAGAAGAACTGTTTTATGAGGGGTTTAAATGATCGGCTACAGAGAAAGATGGCCACATGCATAGATCTCACGTATGGAAAGGCTGTCAGCACAGCCTTATCTGTTGAAGCCAAATACGCAAATTCTGGGAAGAATAAGGGATTTGGTGGTGAGAGGCCTAATCAGGGCCAGGCAAAGAAGCAACGGTTTGTGATCCGACCTTCAAGCCAAAATCGCACTTTTTCTCGTCCACCCTCATTCCCTTTCAAACAGCCTATCATTATTCGCCCCAACAATACCCCCACTACCCCAAAACAGCCGGGTGCCCCAGGCACTCGATTCCCTGCCTTGCCTAGTTCTTCAACTGGGTGTTTTAATTGCGGCAAGTCGGGACATTTCATCAAAGACTGCCCATATCCTAGGCAAAATCAATCAAATGCTCCGCAAGGATCTGGGAGATCAGCTCAGCCCAAAGGAAATGCTGTGGGGAAAAATACAAAGAAGACGGGGCGTGTATATTACACCCAAGTGGCCACTACACCGGAAGGAGAGCCGGTGATGATGGGTACGTTTCCCGTGGCCAGTCACCCTGCAATTATTCTTTTTGATTCTTGTGCTTCACATACATTCATTAGCAAGAAATTTGTGGAGCAACATCATATTGCATGCCATGAATCGAAAGAGGGATTTAAAATTCATTCACCTGGGGGACACATTTTTACTAGAGAAGTGGCCTATGGAGTGCCAGTAACAATGGCCGGGCGGAACTTTCCTGCTAACATGATTGTTCTGAAAGGCCAGAATATAGATGTAATATTGGGTATGAATTGGTTAACCCAACACAAGGCAATTCTCAACACTGAACTCAGAACCGTCAGGTTGAGCTATAATCAAGAAGAGATTCTTTTGTCTCTCCCCGTAACCAATCCAGCCAAAGCTTCTGGTAGAGTATATGAAGCCATTGTACCGGAGATCAAGAACATTCCGGTAGTATGTGAGTTTCCAGATGTATTTCCGGAAGATTTGCCTGGACTGCCCCCTGAAAGAGATGTAGAATTCGTAATTGAGCTAAAGCTCGGTACGGCTCCCATCTCCCGAAGATCGTACCGTATGCCCCCTAATGAGTTGGCGGAATTGAAGATTCAATTACAAGATCTACTAAATAAGGGATTCATCCAGCCAAGCTCGTCCCCATGGGGTTGCCCCGCCATTTTTGTTAAGAAGAAGGATCAAACCTTGCGAATGTGCGTGGATTATCGACCCCTAAATGAGGTCACCATCAAGAATAAGTACCCTCTTCCAAGGATCGACATCTTATTTGATCAATTGACTGGGGCGAGGGTATTTTCCAAGATTGATCTCAGGTCGGGCTATCATCAAATCCGTATTCGGCCCGAGGATATACCGAAGACCGCGTTTACTACGCGGTATGGATTGTTTGAATACCTAGTAATGTCTTTCGGGCTCACAAATGCTCCTGCCCACTTCACCTATTTGATGAACTCGGTGTTCATGCCCGAGTTGGACAAGTTCGTGGTAGTCTTCATCGACGATATCTTGATATATTCTAAGAATGAAGAGGACCATGCTCAGCATTTACAGATTGTATTGACGCGCCTCAGGGAACATCAGCTATATGCCAAGTTCAGCAAGTGCGCGTTCTGGCTGGAAGAAATTCAATTTTTGGGGCACGTGTTATCGGCTAAACGAATTGCGGTAGATCCTAGCAAGGTTAAAGATATTCTGGAGTGGAAACCCCCAACCACTGTTCACCAAGTCCGGAGTTTTCTTGGACTAGCTGGGTATTATCGCAGATTCATACCAGATTTTTCTAAGCTTGTGAAGCCAATCACAAGTTTACTGAAGAATGACATTAAGTTCAATTGGTCTTCTAAGTGTAATGAAGCCTTTGAGCAATTGAAGACACTATTGACCACTGCTCCGGTATTGGCTCAACCGGACATCACTAAGCCTTTTGATGTATATTGTGATGCATCTGGCAGTGGGCTCGGCTGTGTACTGATGCAAGAGGGCCGAGTAATTGCGTATGCTTCAAGGCAGTTGCGCCGACATGAGGAGCATTATCCAACTCATGATCTGGAGCTAGCTGCTGTGGTTCATGCCCTGAAGATTTGGCGTCACTATCTGCTGGGAAATATCTGTCATATATATACAGATCATAAAAGTTTGAAGTACATCTTCACCCAGTCAGAATTAAATATGAGGCAAAGACGATGGCTTGAGCTTATTAAAGACTATGAACTGGAGATCCATTATCACCCAGGCAAAGCCAATGTGGTGGCAGATGCACTGAGTCGTAAGACTTCCTGCCACTGTCTTATGGCGAAGACCTCTGAGAACACTTTGTGTCAGGAGATGGAAAAGCTAAACCTGGGGATCATCCAACAAGGGACTCTAAATCAGCTAAAGCTTGAGTCAATCATTTTGCAAAGGATAATTGATGCTCAAAAGGATAATCTGGGTATGAAGCACATACGAGAGAAGATAAGGGCTGGAGTAGCCAAATGTTTCAAGGAAGACGATCAAGGTGTGATATGTTTTAAAAACCGCATAGTCGTGCCAAAGAACGAAGAACTCCGCCAGCAAATTCTTGATGAAGCACATCTTAGTCGTTATTCTATTCATCCCGGAAGCACTAAGATGTACCAAGACTTAAAGCAACATTATTGGTGGACAAAGATGAAGATCGAAATTGCACGCTATGTGGCTAAGTGTGACACTTGCAGACGTGTCAAGGCCATACACATGAAAACTGCTGGTCCATTACAATCTTTGCCAATCCCAACATGGAAATGGGAAGACATAAGTATGGACTTTATTGTGGGACTGCCCAGAACGGCCAAAGGGTATGATTCTATTTGGGTTATCGTTGATCGACTCACAAAGATTGCCCACTTCTTACCCGTCAGGGCCAAATATACAGTAGCCACTTATGCAGCATTATATATCGGCCGTATTCTCAGTTTGCATGGTATTCCAAAGACCATAGTGTCGGATCGTGGACCTCAGTTCGTATCCAAGTTTTGGGAAGAACTTCATAAATCCCTGGGTACTAAGTTACTCCACAGTTCGGCCTATCATCCTCAAACCAGTGGACAGACTGAGAGAGTTAATCAAATACTCGAGGATATGCTGCGGGCATGTGTTCTGGACTTCTCGCAGAAATGGGATGAATGTTTGCCCCTAGCGGAGTTTTCATACAATAACAGTTATCAAGAAAGTATCAAGATGGCACCTTTTGAATCTTTATATGGGCGACGGTGTCGAACTCCGCTAAATTGGTCTGAACCTGGAGAAAGATACTTCTTTAGGCCTGATATGGTAAAGGAGGTCGAAGAAAAGGTTCAGAAAATTATTCATAATATGAAGAAAGCTCAAACTCGACAAAAGAGTTATGCAGACCGACAACGACAACCCTTATACTTTCTGGTAGACGATTATGTCTACTTAAAAGTTTCACCAATGAAGGGTGTATCGCGTTTCGGGGTTAAAGGGAAGCTTGCACCTAGGTACATTGGTCCATTCCTGGTGATTGAGCAATGTGGACCAGTGGCGTATCGACTTCAACTACCCGAAACATTGTCGGCTATGCATAATGTGTTCCACGTGTCACAATTGAAGAAGTGTCTTCGGGTTCCTGATCGAACCATTGAAGTGACTGATGTTGTCCTGGAACCAGATTTAACATACTCAGAACATCCTATTCGAGTTCTGGATCAAAAGGACAGGATCACCCGGAGAAAAACTCTCAAGTTTTATAAGATACAGTGGAACCAGCATTCTGAAGATGAGGCTACATGGGAAACTCAAGACTTTTTAGATAAGAATTTCCCAGGCTTTTTAGCCTCTTGTAAATTGTAAAGCCTGTATAACTGTGTAATAGAGAAGTAACCCCCACATCACCCCTGCCTTGTACCAGAAATAAGGAAATGAAAGTATTCCGCGTTTCCTTTTCCATTATCTACCCTAGGATTTTAATCTCGGGACGAGATTCTTTTATGGGGGGAAGGATGTAACACCCCTGGTGTTACTGTAACTAAAACTTGAGCATGGCATCATAAGCATTGGCATTGCATATGTTTGACACACCTAGAGTGCATTCACTAGGCAAAAATTTCAAACAAGTTGTATTGTTTTAATGTTTTGCAAATAGGACCCTAGATAGGAAGCTTTACCCTAAATAGTGGTTAAAGGGGTAAAACTTAACCTAAGATGAGAAAACCTAAAGACCTTAGGGTAAAAGTTATAAAATGACCCAAAAAATAAAGTTGAATCACATTTATACCCCTGGGATACCAGAAATCCTAATTGGAACCCTGGAAAACCCTAAAACCAAACCCTAGGGGCTTATGTGCAAAATTAGCCCACTTTTGGGTTAAAGTGCAAAAACCAAGCTAAATAAGTATTTTAAGTCATTTGGTTCACAAATATGTGGACTTGAAAGCCAAACCCTAAGTTTTGGACTCATTTGCAAAAAGGACCTTGATTTTGATTCCTATGCTAAGTCTGAAAACAGTGTTGAAGGCTCCACTTTGGGGCTTTGTAACTTCCAAAGCATAGGGTTTTTGCCCTAGGTCACCACATCAAAATTGTAGCCCAATTATAGGAGAACAACTTTGCTAAAGAGTGTGAGCTCAGTTGTTAAGAGAAATTTGGAGAAAAATCCAATCAAAGATGGACTGTCAGACTAGTTGAGGTCTGAAATTCAGCATGACAGTGTTTTAAGATGAACTTTGAGCTCGATTTTGAAGGGGATCCAGTGACTTTTTGTGAGTACACATTATAGCAAAGATATAGATGGATTATAGCTCTACACCTTTGCTGCAGAAAGTTGACATAGATTCCACATAAAAACTGGAGAAAATGTAGCTCCAAAATGCGCTGTCAGGTTCATCTGACTGAAACTCGTGATGGTACAGTAGCCTGGATTGGATCAGGCTGCCAGCGCGGAACTTTCACCGCCGACGATACCTCCGCCGTGATTCGTGCCGTTGCCGGCCCGACTTGTGCTCGGGATGGGCAGATAAGGGCACACGGTAAAAGATCTTCGCCGACGGTGAGCTGGAGATCACTCCGGTGACCCCCGTGGCCCTCTCTCCCTCTTTGCGGCTAGGCGGATTAACTCGCCGGTGACCGCTGCCTCCCGGCCATGTGCCGCGTGGCTTAGCCTTTCCACCGCACCACCGTGACACCTTAAGGCTGTCCCATCGTCGCCGGGGAGATTGCCACGCCGTTTGCCACGAATTTGCTTGCGCCAGTGTTCTTCTTTCCCTCCGGCCGCCGCGCGTCTTGCTCAAATTCGCGGCCACCGCCCGCTAGCTCTATAAATTGACCTCACCCGTAGCTGCGCCATGTAGTTGTGAAGCTGTAGCACCCGCTCCCACCCTCGATCGTCCACCAGCACGCCCGAATTGCGCATTCTCCCCAATTCGGTTCTAAAACACCGTGAACTCAACCCCGCCGTGGTCAGCCCAACTCCGGTTAGCTCTTCCCCTCTGCTCCCTTGTTTAAGCATTCTTACGCGTCTACGATGCTTGTCGAGCCATTGAATTGAACTAAGAATCCTCTGGCCGCCGGGAACACGACCGTATAGCCGCCATGCTCACGGCCACCGTGGCCAGAGCTCCGTAGTTGATCATTAGCCAAATTAATTTGGGGGAAAGGCTTAGGGTCGATCCAATTCGGTGTCTGTTGCTCGGAGAACTCAGCGGTTGCCCCGTTCGGCCGGTACAGGTGCTCGCCGGAGCACGGCCGCGCGTGAACGGCGTCGGGGACTTTAAACTCAGAATAGATAGAAGAGGAAGGACTTTTATGCAAACGTCAGTGACTGTGTTAAATAGTGAATGGGCTCGTTCGCTGTTAGACAAAAACGCGGGGTCCTCTGTGCAAGGTTACCATGGGCGCGCGCGCGTGGGCGTGCTTCTGCTGGTAGTGGGCCGACCTGGGCTGGATTCGGCCCAGTGCTATTCAATTGTTTTTCTTTTTCTTTTATCCGCAGAGCCAAAACAATTATAGAAAAATGTAGAAAAATGCTAAAATTGTGAAACTAATTTTCCTAGGCTTGTTATTTTCCCTAGAATTTAATAAAAATAGTTTTGTGATTTTTAGTGGAAATAAGATATTTTAGGGTATTTAAAGTAGTTAAAAGTATTAGTTATGGATTTTTAGAAAATAGTTGGTAAGTCCAAAAATGCCCAAACTTTTTATGGGAACTTAAAACAATATTTAGAAGCCTTGGGTAGAGTTTGAATTGATTTGGACCTTGTTTGATCACCAAACCCCAAAACACCCCCCTGCCCTATGAACTCCTTTACCGACTCCGGAAACCCTAAGTTCTCGGAGTTCCGTGAAGGAAAGTTGTATTCAAGACATAGATAATAAGTTGATATTATCTTTGCATCCTCATGAGCATCCCATGGCATCCATTCTTATACATATGTATGGTTATGATTAGAACGTGAAGAAGAAATCGAAGTAACTGAAGAGGAGACACCACCACCTTCGGAGTCTCAGACCGGGAATTGTTTCTACTTTGATATCTGCGGATCTGAGCCTGACTCACCTGTGAACGAAGGCAAGCCCCGGTGCATGCAACCCCTTTCCTTGTGTTTTTAAATACTTTTTGCACACTTAAGTCTAGTGAAATGTGCATTAGGTTCATAGGAGTTGTTTGAAACCCTTTGATGCATTGCTTTCCTTGATATCCATACCTTTATAGATACTTCTGTGAAGTATCAAAATTATGATTTACAAAAATGCTTAGCCTTGCTTAGATCTTGTGGATAGAGGTTGTCCTCAATTTAACCCGGGAGAGGATGGCTTCTACCTGCATGAATATTTTCATTTGGAGCAATAGTGGGATCTTACTGCAAAGTTCCCTGTGATGCTCTTTCATCCTAAGGAACAGACACAATCCTAAGGATGGAAATACTTAAATTGAGACTTGGGTTAGGAATAGGTGATGTTCTACCCAGGTTGGTTAAGGATTAACGCGTATGTAGGCGTGCTGACCGAGGACCCTTTAACTGGTCACATGCCTCGTCATGGGTAAGCCTTGCCTCGGGCAGACTAAGGCCAGAATAAGATAACGCGAAATGGGCGTGGAGCGGTGGCGAGAGTAGCGTGTACCCTCCATGGCAAGAGGCTGGACGGTGGTGTATCTGTGCTCTCGGTTTGCGTGAACCTGATCTGGTCTTAAGAACCCCGGTGGCGGGTTGACATATGCAAGGGTTAAGTGCTACATATGTCGTGTGATTGGAGATCCTCAGCTGAGTATAGTCGATTCGGATCGCCGTACCTTCGCGGTTATGAAGACTTGGTCACTTCCCTGCAACCTAAAGTCAGGACGTGAACACTATGAATAAAAATGATGTTGTCTTGATGTGATGTGAAATTAGACTAGATGCAAATAGAGTCTATTAATACTTAATATGGCGTTAAAAGATTGAAAGTAAGGACTCACTTTAGTAAGCTACTTCTGCAAAAGTATAAGTTGATTCTTGCTAAAGCCTCTCCTTGACTCCTATTTATCCAGCATACCCTTGAGAGTCTTTTCCTTAGTCGGGTAAGACTTGCTGAGTAATTCCATACTCAGGGTTTATCCCTTTGTTGTTTTTAGGTGAGGAAGCGACAAATTTTTGTTGCTTTTGCTCCAAGGTGGTACCAAATGAGGAAAAACAAGACTGAAGTGCGGGAGGACTTGGTCCTCCACATATGATCTTTTGCTTAAGCTTATCGGGAGGAGTTTATGCCTCCCCTGGTTTGTATAATATTACTACTCTGCACTCACTTTTAGTTCTGGTCTGTAATAAAATAACTCAAACTTGCTTTTGAAATAAATGTAAGTTTATGTAATTGCTTCCGCATTTCTTTATCTCCGATGTTCTGTAATGTCTACAAGACGGGTGAAACGTTCCTGGTAAGGTAAGGAAAGATACCGAACTTGTCAAGTGACTTAGGAACATCTACAGGGTGTCTGATGTCTGTTGGACAAGGAAAACTGTAGGTGGGCCTAATTACTTGGGAGGTTCCGCCACATTTTCGGTCAAATGAGGATATAGTTTACTATTCATAATAAATGAATTCATAAGTATGGCACTTAAGTACTTAGAATTAGTAAGACATTTATTTATGTCATAATAACCATGAATAGGTTATTAAAAGTCTCATTTAGTAATTTACAATTAATTCTAGTATATTAATGTTAGAAGAATTATAAATAAATAATTTTTAGATATACGTATAAATTCTATTTAGAAAAGAAAGGAGAAATCGAAAGAGTAGAATTTATAATAATGTTAAAATGACTTAACTAGGCGCTTATACTTTTCTAATAAAGAAATTGATAGTTTATATAATGTCGAATATATTTTCCTTATTAATGAATTAGATCATTAGTGCCTAAATTAAAACTAAATATAAATAAGGGCTTAATTATATTTTCTCGTAGTTTATTAATCAAACTTATAGCCAATTTGTGCATAACTAGATATATGTCATGATTAATCATTTCATAGAATTTAGTCCACATTATATATATCACCTAGTTTTTCCTAAATGATAAAATAAAGAAATTAGTGTTCATGTTCTTTTTATAAAGTATAGACCATGTGTTTTCTAATGAAATTAAAAGGTGGTTATTTGTTCATTATCTTTTGCTTGAAAATCCACTTAGGGCATATAACCTAGCTTTTCATAAATAGGTGTTTAATAATAATTATCTTTACATATAAAACCTATTTAGACTTATATCTTAGTTTGTCATAAGTGAATGTTTAACAATGTTTTATAACATGTTTTACAATACTTCATAACTAAGTGTTTAATAAATGTGTTTTAATCCTTTAGCCCATAGCCTTAGTTATTCTATATAACTTTTCTAAAAAGATTAAAATGGTTCACCTGATGGTTATAAATTTATAATTAAATATTTTCAAGCTTAGGTCTTGTTTTATAAATATAAATCAACCCTTTTCAAAAGGGTGTCCTTATGTTATAATCATTGCTTGTGATGTTTTTGAAAACAAATGCTCTTTCTGTTATGCTTTCTTTTGGCTTCATCTCTGGTGAATGATGTATGTTATTGAGTGGTGCATGTTTCTTCTTGTTTGTTTGTGTGTTATTCAGTGATTGATCAAATAGTTAAGAATCAAGATCTATTCTGTGGAAGAATCTCAAGTTTTCTATAACCAAGGCAAGTGGACTTCTCCCTCTGCATACTCTGTTTGATCCCAAACAATACATTTAATAAAGTTTACTCTTTCGGATATATATGCATAACTTGACGGGTTACCTATTTAGATAACCTTTCCAACCTTACTCCTTGTTTAACCTGGGATTATGATCTAATCAAGTAGCTATGCTATTGCTACAACTTTAAATTTATGCAGTCACTCCTGTTTATGATATTAATGTTCCAAATGGTAAGATTACTTTATTGTTGTTAACCCGATGGTTAAACAAGATTATTGCATATTAATTGGAACATGGAGTGACCACCCGGGAAAACAGTGCTACCATGAGAACTATCATGGCTCTGGTCTTGGCTAAATAACTAGGGAAGTCTTATGTTGGGTGCTGGTCGTGGTCGACAGGAACGAGGGCATCTGGCAAGCTCTTATAGTTCCGGCTCAGGCAGATTGGATACGGGCATAGTTCGCAAAGCTTTACCCTGTAGTCTGGACTATAAGTTGGTTACGGTAGGTGTGCCTTATGGAGTTGACCATTTCCAGCATTTGCGTAATGAGGACTCTAGGGAGAAGCCTCGTAGTGAGACCCTGG
The DNA here is from genome assembly GCF_902167145.1 of Zea mays. Taxonomy (NCBI): domain Eukaryota; kingdom Viridiplantae; phylum Streptophyta; class Magnoliopsida; order Poales; family Poaceae; genus Zea; species Zea mays. The sequence continues at coordinate 57,378,573 of NC_050098.1, read as the reverse complement.
CCATTCACCTCGGAAGTGAATACGGGGCTAGCTAACCCGGGCTAGAAGGGAATCGCGACTCATGGGTAAAGATGCGCCACCTCTGCAGAGTGTAAAACTGATATATCAGCCGTGCTCACGGTTATGAGCAGCCTGGACTCCTCATATGATAATTGAACTTGAAGATGGAAATAAATTGAGATCCAATGATCTGCCAATGGTTTTGCTTAAGTGGTTTCACTTAAGTGTTTTTGATATACTCTTATACCTTTGTTTAATGGGAATACTTGGGATTCACACTTATTAGTAAGACAGGTGTTGTTAATAAAATGTTGGCCAACTAAAATGTTTACTGCTCAACCTTAGCCTCACCTTGTTAAACCTGCATTAGTTTTCCCCCACTTGCTGAGCCCTGACCATAAGTGAGCTCACCCTTGCTTAAATTTTGATCAGAAGTTTGCAGATGAAGTTATGATGCTGAGCTCCATGGATGCTAGTCTAGTGATACCCCCGGTCATCTTCCTGTGGATGGATGTCCATGTTTTGCTGTACTTTGATGAATAAAGGTTAAGACATTATGTCTGTTCAAAGTGTCATATGTTAATATAATCATTATTTACGCTTTTATGCATTGTTCTTTTGATATATTACACTTGTGACGTCAACATATGTGTGGAAATAGATCCTGGCACACATATGCGATGCACCCGGCTCTTCCCCTTTGGAAACGGGTGTGACAAGTCAATACTTGTTTAGTATAATCGCGTTATCTGTTAGCGATTATCACGCGTCGTCGCGTGCCGTTCGCATGTGTCACGCAACTTGCCGCACGTTGTTCGCGCATATCTCGCATGTCGATCACGTGTGTCGCACGGTGTGTGCGCGTGATAATAAATTGTTTTCACTTATAGACACTCCTATTAATAACGTTGATTCGTCAGATCACATATTTTAGATAATTAACTTGATCTTTTCTCGACTAATATTTATTAGACTAATTTTCGAATTATTTAATGTGTAGAGTTTAACTTGCGCTTTTATAATAAACATTGACAGGGCTAATATTAACCTAACTACTTTTTATTTAATTAATATGTGTTTAGTATAAACGCGTCACCTATTTAGTTTTTCTCGCATGTCGCGCGTGTTGTTCCGCACGTGGTAGCATGCGGATTCGCGAGTCGTTCGCGCTAGTCGCGCGCACGGCTTCGTGTGTCGTCAGCGTGCTATGTCGCTCATGTCCGCGCGCCGTTCTGCACTCTGTAGTGCTGTTTCGCGCGTCGTAAATTTGTCTCGCTTAGGGTTGCTAATGTTATTTAATTTGCTTAATTAACTGACATCTGTTAGAGTAGTAGACTACTCAAAATTAAATAATAGTTATAATTTATATTTGATAACACCGAATTAAATATCCTAGTTCATACTCGTTTAGTGTAAACGCGATAGCTTCTCGACCATAGCTCCGACTGTCGCGTTTCTTTTTCCTCGCATGACCGTAGTAACGTGCTCTATTTCGTTTTGCATGCTTTATTATGTTTGTATTTGTATGGTGTAATGTTCTTATGCATATATGTGTTTGTTTGTTTGTGCCTGTTTGTATTCGCTATGCTTCGCAAATAGATCGCGATTCGTTTGTGAGCTTCGAGGAATCGACGGTCAAGCGTTTGTGATCAAGTGATCTGGTTCTTCGAGTTCTACGGGATTGAAGATCCTGAGCATCTGTTTTAGTGAAGGCAAGTGTCCCTTGACCCATCTATGTCCTACTCATTTTACAATTCACTCCCCGCATTTACACAATCTATACCCAAGGATTGACTAGCTTTTGTTTATCATGTCCTTGTTTACCTATGTGTGTTGGGTTATTTTGGTTTAGCTCTATGCTATTGCTCCACACTAATCAATGAACATGATGATATTATTTATGATACATTGTTTTCCCTTTTGATTATGATGATGATATTGTGACATTTAAGGGGACTCGAGCGGTTTCTCGAGTGCCTCTCCGTAAGGATTGATTCGTTGGATGACCGCCCGGGGAAACAGTGCAACCATGAGGTTGGTATATGGGACGCCCTTAGCTAATTAATTAGAGCAACTGATGTGTAGTTCGCTTCGCCGTCGTGCCATCAATGAGGCTCGGTGTATGCGGCTCGCTCTGCCGAGGGTGGATTTACCCTTTGGGAGGAGTGCGGTACATTTAGGAAACCTAACGGGCGGCTATAGCCTAAGGAAATCTTTGTAAAGGCTTCGTAGTGAATCCGTGGCCATTCACCTCGGGAGTGAATAAGGGTCTTGCAAGCCCGGGCTAGAGAGGGAATCACGGCTTGTGGGTAAAGTGCGCAACCTCTGCAGAGTGTTATAAAACTAATATATTAGTCGTGCTCGCGGTTATGAGCGGCCAAGGGAGCTCCATTGATTATAGACACATTGAATCATGGCTACTTTGTTTATAGATGATGATAAGGATGATGGTTTTGATTATGATTATTGTTATGGTTTCTGGTATTCTTTCCATTTGAAAAGAGTACTTTTGGGTTAACAACTTGGGTTAATGTTAAAACCTGGCTCTCTACTAGTAATAATTACCTGATCAACTAAAAGCAACTGCTTGAGCTTAACGCGACATAAAGCTAGTCCACCTCAGCCAAACGGGATATTTGCTAAGTATGTTGATGTGTACTCACCCTTGCTTTCCCAAAACACCAGGTTGCCTTTGGTGCGATCTATGCTCAGGTAAAGAAGGACAAGAAGGCATCGAGGCAGATCTCCAGGAGTTCTAGGACTTCGACGAGTTCGAGGATTAGGCTAGCGACCTCCCCCTGTCAGTTGTCTGTGGTGGGTTAATTTATGTTGGCTACGTTTCGATTCTGTGTACTTTGATTTATATTATGTAAATGGCTCTAGTCTGTAATATTATTACTTACTCTTTATTTCTATTCGAAGCATTGTGCTATGATGAGTCATTTATGTAATCGTTGTGTACGTGAATTTCTGATCCTGGCACATACATGGTTCGCATTCGGTTTACCTTCGAAAACTGGGTGTGACAAAAGTAAATTATCTAAGGAGGTTTATTTCTAACCTTGCCGGGAAAGTTGACGCTTTCATTCCTATTCTTTGGCTTAAGGATTGTGCCAATTTTACTTGTGGGCAAAACAACATCATGCTTTTGTTCTTATCAAAGATTATTTACCTTTAATTCTGGTACTTAAGGCGCCAAAGAATAGATCCCCTTTCAGATTTTACATTGCAACTAAAGATAAGGTCATTGAAGATGTTCTAACCCAAGAAACCGAAGGAAAGGAGCACACTATAGCATATTTGAGTCGATGGTTGGTGGATGCAGAGAAAAGGTATAGCTTTATTAAAAAAATATGTTTATGCATGTTTTATGCATGCCCCAAACTTGGATATTACCTATTATCTAGCTCTTGTACGGTTTACTGTCAAACTGATGTAATCAAGTATATGTTGCCAAACCCATTCATGATTGGTAGAATTGGTAAATGGGCTTATGCACTTATAGAGTATGATTTGGCCTATGAGTCTTTGAAATCTATGAAAGGCCACGTTGTAGTTGATTTTATTGTAAAACAACAGATTGATGACTCCAATGAACTAGATATGTCATATATTACCATTACTCCCTAGACTCTATATTTTGATGAATCGGTTTGTAATGAAGGATAGGGATTGGCATTGTGCTTATTTCACCATGGAATGTCAATTTCGACTTCTCTAGCCAATTGAAACCATATTGTACCAGTAATCAAGCCGAATATGAAGCTCTTTTATTCGGTTCAGAGCTACTAGACTATATGGGAGTAAAGTATGTAAAAGTGTTTGGTGATTCTCAGCTGGTTTTTCAACAATTTTTGAGAGAATATCAATGCTTAGATGGTGTTTTAAATGACTATCTCGAAAGTTGTTGGGACATAATACACTCTTTTGACGAATTTGACATTCAGCATATATCTAGAGTTTTCCAGTGCTAATGACTTGCATAGGCAGCTTCAAGCAATCGGGTAACCCAAAGGAAATTCACATTTCTAAAAATCTGATAACTAGAAGTGTGCTAGGTTACCGAATTTTTCTTTTTCAGCCCTATTTTCGAAAAATATTGTCGGGTACCGTAATTAGGGGTACCCCCAACACTCCTAAACACGGCTGGTAACCACCATCAGTACAAGCTGCAAAGACTGATGGGCACGATTCAGGTCAAGGCTTCGTCTAGCCGAGGGGCACGATCTCGCCTCACCCGAGCCCAGCCTCGGGCGGGAACTGTAGTCCCGGACGAAGTTACGTCTCGCCCGAGGGCCTCCTCAGGTAGTGGGCGCACCCTCGGCACGCCCGAGGCCCAACTCAAGCAGGCTTCGTCGAGAAGCAACCTTGGCCAAATCGCCTCTCCAACCGACCGTATCGCAGGCGCATTCAATGCGAGGATCGCCTGACACCTTATCCTGACACGTGTGCCTCAGTCGGCAAGGTCGAAGTGGCCGCAGTCACTTCGCCCTTTCACTGACCGACCTGATAGGAAAACAGCGCCGCTCGCCCCGCTCCGACTGTTGTGCCACCCACCAGGGTGAGGTTGACAACAGCCAAGTTCAGCCTCAGGCGCAACAGGAAACTCCGCCTCGCTCGGCCTCAACCTCGGCCTCGGAAGGTGGTCTCCGCCTCGCCCGACCCTAGGGCTCGGCCTCGGGAGGAATCGCGTCCTCACCCAACCCCGGCCTCGGCCTCAGAAGGAGTCTCCGCCTCACCCACCTTGGGCTCAGACCAACCGCGCCACGAGGGATACATCATTACCCTACCCCTAGCTAGCTCAGGCTATAGGGGAACAAGACCGACGTCCCATCTGGCTCGCCCTGGTAACAAGTAATGATGACTCCCCGCGTGCGTCCATGACGATGGTGGTTCCCAGCCCCCTACGGAAGCAAGGAGACGTCAGCAAGATCCCAGCAGCACTGACAGCTATGCCCCTACAGGGCTCAAGCACTTCTCCGATGGCCACGTTATCGCCTACGCAGGGCTCAAGCACTTCTCCGACAGCCACGTTGACATGTACACAGGGCTCAGGCACTTCCCTGCCAGACATGTTAGCACCTAGCTACACCCCCCATTGTACACCTGGACCCTCTCCTTGCATCTATAAAAGGGAGGTCCAGGGCCTTCATGCGAGAGGGTTGCGCGGGAGAACGAGCTAACGAACAGGCTCACACTCTTTCAATCTCGCGAACGCTTGTAACCCTTACTACGAGCACACCCCCTGGCGCGGGGTAACACGAGCCGCACTTTCCCCCTTGTGTTCCATCTCGCGCCAACCCATCTGGGCTGGGACGCGCAGCGACAAATTTACTTGTCGGTCCAGGGACCCCCCGGGGTCGAAACGCCGACAGTTGGCGCGCCAGGTAGGGGCCTGCTGCGTGTTGACGAACAACTTCCCGTTGAGTTCCAGATGGGTAGTCTTCAGCAACCTCTTCAGCTCGGGACGGTGCTCCGCTTCGGGAGTCTCGAGTTCATGTCCCTCGACGGCAGCTACGACATGGTAATCCTCCCCCCGCAGCGCGACAGCAACCACGACGGTCGTCAGCTTGCCCGGCGGCGGTGGACTCGACGACGTCTTCCCCCCGTGGCGGAAGAGCAGCATCCGGGTTTGTCCCGCCACCCTCCTCGCCGCAGGAGGAGGAGACGGGGCAACCGTGGCCATGCAGGAGGCGGCGCCTCGTCGGCTGTCGAGCGAGTCAACGACACCGACCCCCCAGCGGGGGACATGTCGGGCATTGTCCTCGCGCCCGAGACAACGACGGATGTCGTTTCCCCGCAACGTGCCAACCCCAAGCGGACTGATGACGCCAACACCCTTGCGAAGGACTTGCTGGGCGTTAGCCTCGTACCTGAGATGACGGTGCAGTCCGTCCCCGACGCAACTTCCTCACCGTCCGTCGACCCAGAGGTACCGTCCGTTTTCCATCCTGTGCCTTTTAGATTTAGCTTCGATCCACCAAGCGACCCCGCTTTGGTGAGCGCTTTCGTAAAGGCATACCCTAACCTTCCGGGGTACCATATGTGGTCAACCTGGGACCGACTGACGGCCGTCTCAACCTACGGGCCCCCGGGTTCCGAGGAAGAAGACGAGCCTGACTCTGGTTGGGATTTCTCCAGGCTCTGTGATCCTAGTGCCATGCGAGACCTCATGACCGCATGTAACTAGTGCCTCTCCGATTGCTCCAATGATGGCCACAGTCTTGACGACGAGGGTTGTGGCCCAAGTCGCGAATGTTTCCACGTCGATCTAGGGGGTCACGACGAAGGCAACTACCTCGGTATGCCGGAGGGTGACGATCCCCCTGGGCCTGCGCCTCGCGTTGACATCCTGCGGGAGCTAGCTGTGGTCCCAGTCCCTGCGGGGGGTCAGGACACACAGCTCGAGCAAATCAGCGAGATGCAGGCCAAGCTCGACGAGGAAGCAGGGCAACTTGTGCAGCTCCGGCAAAACATCGAGCAGGAGTGGGCAGGCCGAGCACTCGCCGGAGAAGCGCGTCATCGGGCCCGGGACGTCCAGCGCCGTATCGTTGATGATGCCAAGGCAAGGCTGCCCCCGACCTCCAGCGGGGTTGGCCAGAATCTGGCTGCAGCGGCAATACTACTTCGAGCAATGCCGGAGCCATCCACCACCGAGGGGCGGCGTATCCAGGGAGAACTCAAGAATCTCCTGGAGGATGTCGCGGTCCGACGAGCCGAAAGCTCTACCTTCCGAAGGCAAGGGTGCCCCCCGGAGCATCGCGCAACGACTTCCCGACTCATGCGGGAGGCCTCGGTCCACACCGGGCGCACGCGGGACGCGACGCCTGCAGCCCCGGGTCGCCTCGGCAACGAGCACCACCGCCGCGACCGTCGAGCCCGCCTCGACGAGAAGGTGCGCTGAGGATACCACCCCAGGCGTGGGAGACGCTACGACAGCGAGGAGGATCGGAGCCCCTCGCCCGAACCACCAGGTCCGCAAGCCTTCAGCCGGGCCATACGACGGGCGCCGTTCCCAACCCGGTTCCGGGCCCCGACTACCATCACCAAGTACTCGGGGGAGACAAGGCCGGAGTTGTGGCTTGCGGACTACCGGCTGGCATGCCAGCTGGGAGGGACGGACGACGACAACCTCATCATCCGCAACCTCCCCCTGTTCCTCTCCTGTGACACCCCAGGTGTCAGTTTCGTGTTACGTCGAGAGATTTATCCAAATCTCGGATGCTCAGTAAAAATTTCTATTTCTCGCTCGCGTATGTCTCTGATTATCCAGATTATTTAACCACATTTCACCAAGTTTGGAATTATTCAATCTCAAGAACAGCCAAATTTGGAGCTGTTAAAACTTTTATTCTCGGTGCGTATGTAATCTCGATATTCAATCTCGATTTATAAATCTCGTCTAAAGCTCATTAAATCAAACCCTCGACGACTGTTATCTGATCTGAGCCCGAATCCAATTCCTCGAACTTCGATCGATGTCCAACTATTTTAATCCGAGTCCGTACTCACAAACGGAATAATCAATATGTCGTCCTCTAATCAATTTTTATCCGACTCGGCCAAATACCTTATGTCTGAACCGAATTGAAACCCCACTCCGGCCGCGATTTTAAAATGTCACGATTCACCTTCTCCGACTAAAAATCCGAAGGCCGGTCGTATCCCGAGACAATTTATTTTGAATCATGCGTAGGGAATTATTGCCGAGCGAAGTCAAATCAAACTCTCGGCCGAATTAATCGCTCAACCTTCCGTTCGTCCGAACTCTATTTCGCTCTATTCTCCGTTGAGACAATTTCCGCGGGAGCATTTTTGTTTCGGAAAAATAATTTAGCGCAACCCGATTACGTGTTTTGGGCCAAGCCCAGCCCAGCCCATTTGGACCACTAAGAAACTCTAACCTTGGGACTCCTCTATAAATACGGATCCCTCTCCCTTGCCCTTGGCTGTTTTGCACTTCCACCCCTAGCCGTCACTTTCTTTTTCTCCCTGTCTTCTTCTCCCACATGGCAGCAGCCCACGCCGTCCTTCCTCTGGTTCTGCACGATGACCAGCAGGGAGCTCAACTCCTTCTTGCCATGGCGCTAGGCACCCATGTAGCAGGGACAACACCCTTCCTCCCTCCTCTGCGCAGGCCCACTCCAGCTGATTCCCCTTCTCCCACTCGGCTCCCTAGAGTGCAGCCAGCACGTTTCTCCATATGCTGTTCCTGCCGAGCAGCAGCTCAGCTCCCTGTCCTCCACTCCATGGGCACGAGCTCCACTTACCATGGATGGCGCCCAGAATTTTTCCAGCTCCTCCCATGGCGTCCCCTGCCCTTCTTCCTCCATGGCCGCCCAGCAGTAGCGCTCTTATCCCCCTCGGCTCCAGCTTCCTCGACGCCCCCTGTTCATTCTCCCTCGCGCAGCAGCAGTAGGGCGACCCTTTTCCCCAACACGTCGAAGCACCCCCTGCTGTCCCCTGCACCCTGCATTTTTTTCCAAGGAAAGCAGTAGGAGCAATGCCGCTCAGGCCCCTGCTCCTCCCCTCTTCCCCACAAAACAGTAGTCGCAGCGAGCCGCCGTCGTCCATGGCGAGCATCCTCTCCCCTCGTCTCGTGTTGTCGCTCTCGTGCTCGCTGCGCAGCCCCATCCGCGACGCCGTCGAAAACCATGGTGAGAAAACCCCCGCTGTTCTTGATGTTTATTTTCTGATGTGTGTGATGTTCGATGAACTGCCGCCAACAAATTTGTGTGTTTTCGCAGCTAGTGGTCGATGTCGCGCTTCGCGCTGGTCCATTCGGCGAAATGTCGAGACTTGTGTGGACAACCCCCTGTGACTAGTCCCATTTCGCTCAGGTTATTTTCCTTGTGGTTTGTTCTACTTGTAAAAAAATTTGGTCGGTATCGTGTATGTACATGTGTGCATGTCTCTCGATTTAATTTTAAGGAGGAGATCGATGTCTAGGATGCACAGGTAATTATGTGCGGGGATATGAATATGTGTGGAGCGGAGTTTTCATGAGAGAAGAATGTATGACAAAATGGTGGCATGGTTGCGTAGGAAAATTGGGGGGGCAGTCGAGTTGTGCTTGTCTGGTGTGGTGAAGAGAATTAAAAATGTCTGCCAATTTTATACGAAGGGCGAGTCTGTGGATGATTGTGTGTGCCAAGATGCGTTGTTGTAGTGATTGCGTTAAATTAAACGAAATCGTCTCGAGTGCACGCCGCCACATGGTTGTATGCGAGACGAGGAAAGATGTATGCATTGGGTAACACGACGCTTAGGTCGCTGTTGTATAATCGAATAAAGGATGTATTATTAAGCTTGAGTCAAAATGTGGGGTACTAGTGGTACGCTAGGCAGGCGGTGTCCAAATAAATGAATCGGTTGATGTGGTAGTTGTCGTGCGTGATTTATTGTTACTGAGTAATTGAATTACGAGTTATGTGAAAGCATGTTAGAAACTAGAGTGTGGCGGGTAACTGTGTTCGTGTGGTGAATAATATATCAGTAGGTATTGTTGGTGTCATTAGCAAGTGGGATGATTTCGGTTGTGCGATAAATTTTGAAGGGCGAAGAACATGTGTAGTATGTCGATCAAGTTAACTGATAAGTTCCGTAAATATGCTTGTGATGCTTGTATGTGCTAGATAAGATCGATGCCTTGCTTGTCAATTATTGCGTTCCATTCCCATTAGATAAATAAATATCTTGTTAATTGATTAGAGGTTTTATATGAGCGTTATTGCAGCCTAATAATTTTTGGAAGCGAGTAGCGTTCATAAGTCGGTCCTTGTTAAAATTGAAGAACAATCAGATAAGATATGCACATAAGTGCTTTAGGTCCTTCAGTAGCCAATGTAAGTTTTATGGAGTTTTATGCGATGTGTTAATGCCTCTATGTTAGACCTCCTAAAATATGGTGTTTTAAGTGACTTATGTGTTGTCCAGTTTAAGTTGAGAAAAGGTTAAGAAACATTAATTAACCTGCTCCCACCCATGTTTTAAGTTGCAATGTCTAAATGGGTTGCTAAGTCTTATGCTGTGATTAGCCAACTCATGTAAGTAAGAGTTAGTTGCGTAAGTGATTGTTGTACATATTGTGTCTCGAATTGAGATAATAACGGGTTAGCAGACTTGTTAGATGGTTTGGGTTAAGTCCGTAAATGCGATGAATTGCCTGTTGTAGTCTAAATACATATGGTTGTGATCGCGGGTAAAAATTAGTAGTGCTCATGTGATATCTAATTTAAAACACAAATTGTTGGGTGATTATCGTGAAGAATGCGTTGCTAATTGGTTGTAGTAATTTTAGTGCACTAAATGACTTGAATAAAATTGGCAAGTCGACTTGTTGGTTCTAATTGATTGTCTTAACTCGAATAAATAGTAAAGTGTTAGAGTAATTCAAGTCTCTCGAACGCGGCGATTCTTGAAGTAAATAGACGCTGAATTTTATTAATTGTTGTTTTGGGCTGCACGCACTGTTTTAGTTGTGCTGTATGTTTGATGAACCAAATTATGTTTTCTGTAGATATGTGCTATAGAAAAGTGATAGGTAACTTTATTATCTTGCTGGTGTTAAAATTTGACAGCCATAGGTCAAACAGTTTAGGAGTTATGCGTTTTACAAATTCAGTAACTGAATCTGTCCAAATTCTCTACAGATTTCAGAAACTGCATTGTTTGTTCAATTTATTGTTGCAATCTGTTAATGGTCGTTATAAGAAAGTTATAGATGCTTTTCTGATCTTGCTTGTGTTAAAATTTCATAACCACAGGCCTGATAGTTTAAGAGTTATGAATTTTACAAACTGCTTGCTGTGTTCTGTCCACCGTCAGAACAGATTTCGAAAACTGTGTTGTTTGATTTAGTTAAACATTGAATAACTTCTTGGTGATTATAAAAGTTATGTAGTGCTTTTTCTGAGCTTTCCAAAAAGTCTTAGATCACTCTTTTTGGTGGTCTGAAGCTTAAGTTATGAATGTTTCAAATATGAAGACTGAATCTGTCTAGTTCTGGACAACAAAGTCTTTTAGTGATGTTTATCCTTAGTTAAATATTGAATCACCTTGAGATGTTTATAAATAATTTGTAGAACATTTAATTAGATTTCCAGAAAGTCTAGGATCACTTTGTTTGGATATCTGAATCTTTAGTTGTAAATTTTTGAAGCTGCAAGTCTGAATCTGTCCAAATCTGGACAGAGCTGCTGTGTTTGCACAATTCGACCTTGCTAAGAGTCTAATCATATTGAGATGATAATACAAAATTGTAGAACACTTTCTAAGCTTTCCATAAAGTCCTAGTTTAATATTTTTGAACTAATCATTGAAAAGTTATGATCAAAACAAGTGACTGTTGTATTGCTGTCCAAAAATTCTGCTAGTGCCTATTTGATTGTTAGTTCACCCATTTGGATAAAAATGGTTGGTTAGCACTAAATTAATATAGACTTGCCATGACTAAGCTAGAGATGATATGTGTGTTTAGTTTTATATGTTCCTTTCTCTAGTTGATTGCGATATAGGAGTTCCATAGACATTGACGCTTGTGTCCTCTATTGAATTTGTATTGTCAGGTGATGCTGGTGCGCGATCAATAGGAGAACTAATGAAAAGTCATGTCCAAAAAAAATGCGCGTACTTGTGATGTCGTAGTTACGTTGCGTAAATAAATAAATTGTTGTTGCCTTTTCAATGGTGTTAATGTTGAACGCCGATAACGTACGAATAGCTAGCGCTTACGTATAGTCGTTGCGGTGTCTTACTAATTAGTGTTTAGTTCGCTATCATGTATTGGAATATCTTGTGATAATTTTCATTATATTCATACATGTGCATCCTGTATCTCATTTAGGACCGAGAGATGACGATCATGCAGTGAGGTGGTGCCGACCACAAGATGCAGATGGTGGACGACCTGAAGAATGTTTGACATAACCAGTAGATGCTCGCCAAGTGAGTACCTCCCCCAGCAAACACTATCTAAGTGTTAAATTAAAGGCAAGCCCCGGTTTTATGCATAACCTGTTCTATATGATATTTTACTACACTTAATGTTTGTAGGTTTGTATTGTGCACTTAAGTGTAGGAGTTGATTGAAACCCTAGTTGCATGAACTCAGGAATCCTTGTTGAGATGGATACTAGTATGCTAGGTCGAATAGCTGCTTTGCTAAATAGGGATCTCGGTAGAAGTCGAGTGATTTTTCTAGCACTCGCACGAGTCAGGAATTGATTGTATCCATTTTGATATCATAATGATGGTGGTCTGTGGACAACGGTCCATGGGGATGCGTTGTCTACGAGACGGAAATTAGAATAAGGATTATGGTGTGGTACCGTGTGTCAAGCGTTTGAACGTACTAAACATATGCCGAGAAATATGGTAAATCGGTAAGCCTAGTACCTGAGTGAACCTGCCCGCAGACTTTACCCCTCACGCGACCTGAGACGTGGTCTCCCATTCCGGTTATGGTGGGTACAAGTGCGGTCACTGCACGACGGCAGTCGGGGTCAGTGAGGCATTGTACGCCAAGGCGGTGAGCCCTGATCTGTTGCCAGGGAATCGATGGGGACGGTTGATGTGTGTGGGGACGGAGTGCCCCTACATGTCGTGTGTTTAGGTTTACCTTGCAAGGTTTAAAAACTCGATTCGAATCGTCTGCTTCTCGCAGCTAATGAGACTGCTTGATCCATGCTGCTACATTGAGTAATAAGTGGAAATGAGTTGACTGGCAAAAAGGTTGATTGCTTAAAAATGTTTGATATCATGTATGAGTAGCTAGGTACTCATCTAGTTTAAAAGGATCGTACTAAAACTTGAAAAGCTAAAACTTGACTTTAGACTCAGCTAGTGCTTTTGGCAACCAAACCCCTCAGCCAAACAGCTGCATGTCTAGAGGTAGAGGAGTAGACTCCTCACACCGGGTAAGTCTAGTTGAGTATTAGTATACTCAGCCTTGCTTGTGACACAATTTTTGCAGGTACTCCTTAGGATGATTGGTTGTTGGTGTGGCTTGGCCTTCATCCCTGCCACCGGGATAGATGGTCGAGAGGGTTATTGCTTCCGCAGGAGAGGACCAGGAGGAGTAGCGTGGCCAGGCTTCGCCATGTTACTCGGTTTTCTCTGTTAGTTATTTCCGCTGCATTAAAATTTATGGTTATTATTTCTGAAACTCCGATAATGTAATCACTAATGATACTTATTAAATTTGTGGTATTATGTTTTATTGTATTTCTCTGTGCCTCACCTTCGTGTGACCTAGTGGTATTCGATCCTGGTAAGTGGCTTTATTAGACTAGATCCGAGGGACTGACGGGTTATTCCTGTTTAAGTGTGTTGCTGCCCTAATGGGTGCGACTTGGGCACTTAAGCTGGAATAATTCGGGCGGTTCCGCCACATCTCCGACGCTGCCCGGGCCTGGCTGGAGCATCTGCCACCCGCTTAGATCTCCAACTGGGATGACCTGGTCAGGGCCTTCGCTGGAAACTTCCAGGGCACGTACGTGCGCCCTGGCAACTCTTGGGATCTCCGAAGCTGCCGCCAGCAGCCAGGGGAATCCCTGCAAGAGTACATCCGACGGTTTTCGAAGCAGCGCACCGAGCTGCCCAACATCACCGACTCGGATGTCATCGGGGTGTTCCTCGCCGGCACCACTTGCCGCGACCTGGTGAGTAAACTGGGCCGCAAGACTCCCACCAAGGCGAGCGAGTTGATGGACATCGCCACCAAGTTCGCCTCTGGTCAGGAGGCGGTCGAAGCTATCCTCTGGAAGGACAAGTAGCCTCAAGGACGCCAGCAGGAAGACGTCCCCGAGGCATCCGCCCAGCGGGGCACGAAGAAGAAGGCCAAGAAGAAGGCGCAAGCAAAGCGCGACGCCTCTGACGCGGATCTCGTCGCTACTGTCGAGCACAGGAACCCATGGAAGCCTCCCGGAGGGGCCAACCTATTCGACAAGATGCTCAAAGAGTCGTGCCCCTACCACCAGGGTCCCGTCAAGCACACCCTTGAGGAATGTGTCATGCTTCGGCGCTACTTCCATAAGACCGGGCCCCCGGCGGGAGATGGCAAAGGCCAAGACAACAACAAGAAAGAGGGCGACAAGGAAGAGGAGTTCCCCGAGGTCCACGGCTGCTTCATGATCTACGGTGGGCAAGTGGCGAACGCCTCGGCTCGGCACCGCAAGCAAAAGCGCCGGGAGATCTGCTCGGTGAAGGTGGCGGCGCCAGTCTATCTAGACTGGTCCGACAAGCCCATCACCTTTGACCAAGGCGACCACCCCGACTGCGTGTCGAGCCCAGGAAAGTACCCGCTCATTGTCGATCTCGTCATCCGCAACGCCAGGCTCACCAAGGTCCTCATGGACGGAGGCAGTAGCCTCAACATCATCTACGCCGAGACCCTCGGGCTCTTGGAGATCGACCTATCAACGATTCGGGCTGGTGGGGCACCCTTTCACGGGATCGTCCCCGGAAAGCGCGTCTTGCCCCTTGGGCAACTCGATTTGCCCGTCTGCTTCGAAACTCCCTCCAACTTCCGCAGGGAAACCCTCACGTTCGAGGTGGTCGGGTTCCGAAAGGACCTACCACGCGGTGCTGGGGAGACCGTGCTACGCCAAGTTCATGGCCGTCCCCAACTACACGTACCTCAAGCTCAAGATGCCAGGCCCCAACGGGGTCATCACCGTCAGATCCACGTACCGACACGCGTACGAATGCGACGTGGAGTGCGTGGAGTACGCTGAGGCCCTCGCCGAGTCCGAGGCCCTCATCGCCGACCTGGAGTGCCTCTCCAAGGAGGTGCCTGATGCGAAGCGCCAAGCCGGCAACTTCGATCTGGCTGAGGCGGTTAAGTTTGTCCCTCTCGACCCCAGCAACGACGCCTGCAAGCAAGTCCGGATCGGCTCCGAGCTCGACCCCAAATAGGAAGCAGTGCTCGTCGACTTTCTCCGCACGAACGCTGAAGTTTTTGCGTGGAGTCCCTCAGACATGCCCGGCATACCGAGGGATGTCGCCGAGCACTCACTGGATATCCGAGCCGGCGCCCGACCCGTGAAGCAGCCTCTGCGCCGTTTTGACGAAGAAAAGCGCAGAGCCATAGGCGAGGAGGTCCACAAGCTGATGGCTGCAGGGTTCATCAAAGAGGTATTCCATCCAGAATGGTTAGCTAACCCTGTGCTTGTGAAAAAGAAAGGTGGGAAGTGGAGGATGTGCGTAGACTACACTGGTCTAAACAAAGCATGTCCAAAGGTTCCCTACCCTCTGCCTCGCATCGATCAAATTGTGGACTTCACTACTGGGTGCAAAACCCTGTCATTCCTCGATGCCTATTCAGGTTATCACCAAATCAAGATGGAAGAGTCCGACCAGCTCGCGACTTCTTTCATCACACCTTTTGGCATGTACTGTTATACTACTATGCCATTTGGCTTGAGGAATGCAGGTGCAACATACCAAAGGTGCATGAACCACGTGTTCGGAGAGCACATCGGCCGAACGGTCGAGGCTTACGTCGATGACATCGTTGTCAAGACGAGGAAAGCCTCCGACCTCCTCTCCGACCTTGAAACGACATTCAAGTGTCTGAGAGCGAAAGGCGTGAAACTCAATCCTGAGAAGTGTGTCTTTGGAGTCCCCCGAGGCATGCTCCTAGGGTTCATCGTCTCCGAGCGGGGCATCGAGGCCAACCCGGAGAAAATCGCGGCCATCACCAACATGGGGCCTATCAAAGATTTGAAAGGAGTACAAAGGGTCATGGAATGTCTTGCGGCTCTAAGCCGCTTCATCTCGTGCCTCGGCAAAAAAGGCCTGCCCTTGTACCACCTCTTAAGGAAGGCCGAGCACTTCACTAGGACCCCCGAGGCCGAGGAAGCCCTCGGAAACTTAAAGGCGCTCCTTACAAACGCGCCCATCTTGGTGCACCCCGCTGCGGGATAAGCCCTCTTGATCTATGTAGCCGCAACCACTCAGGTGGTCAGCGCCGCGATCGTAGTCGAGAGACAAGAAGAAGGGCATGCACTGCACGTCCAGAGGCCGGTCTACTTCGTCAGTGAAGTGCTATCCGAGACCAAGGTCCGCTACCCACAAATTCAGAAGCTACTGTACGCAGTAATTCTGACGCGGCGAAAGTTGCGACACTACTTCGAGTCTCATCCGGTGACTGTGGTGTCATCCTTCCCCCTGGGGGAGATCATCCAGTGCCGAGAGGCCTCGGGTAGGATAGCAAAGTGGGCAGTGGAGCTTATGGGCGAGACAATCTCGTTCGCTCCTCGGAAGGCCATAAATTCCCAAGTCTTGGCGGACTTCGTGGCTGAATGGGTCGACACCCAATTGCCAACAGCTCTGATCCGACCGGAACTTTGGACCATGTACTTCGATGGGTCGCTGATAAAAACGGGAGCAAGTGTTGGCCTGCTCTTCATCTCACCCCTCGGGAAACATCTCCGCTACGTGCTGTGCCTCCATTTCCCGGCGTCAAATAATGTGGCCGAGTACAAGGCTCTGGTTAATGGGTTGTGCATCGCCGTCGAGCTAGGGGTTCGGCGCCTCGACGCTCGTGACGACTCGCAGCTTGTCATTGACCAAGTCATGAAGAACTCCCACTGCCGCGACCCGAAGATGGAGGCCTACTGCGATGAAGTTCGACGCCTGGAAGACAAGTTCTATGGGCTGGAGCTCAACCACATCGCTCGACGGTTCGGGCATCGGCAGAGGGAGCAGCAGCACCCTCGGCGGAACCTGGCCCAGCCTCGGACGGTGATACGGGCAGAAGGATCTCCACCTCGGAGGAGGACGCCAGCACCACGCTTGGGCCCTCACGGTACGTCAGGTTCTCCGTAAGGGTTCCGGCCCGAGCGGACGCCTCGGCTGGTCGCTCCGTAGCCTCAGCCAGCTGTCCCCCGAGGACCTCAGCCCGGCTCACGATCTCGGCAGCATGACTCCGGGGTTGGTCCCGCTAGCGGACAACTTGGCCAAGCTCCTGCCGCCACCGCTGCACCTCCTCGGCCAGGGAAGCCACGTGCTCCTGGGCCGACGAAGCCTCTTTTCGAGCCAACTCCGCCTTCTGTCCACGCCGACGTCGCTGCCTCTAGCTCCAGCTCATCGCAGAGCGGCCAAAGGTTCTAAAACTGAGCAAGAGAAGCCTTGAGCGGCAAGGCCGACCGAGCCGAGGGACTCCTACGCCTCCGGGATACGGATACCTCACTCGTCACCTTCCGCGCAAGGCAACTCACGCTCGGTTAAGCGGTTCAGCTAGCCGACAGGCGAGTCCTAGTGCTCGAAATGAGGAAGAAACACGGCTTCACGCCCAAATACCCAGATGTTCAGGCCTCGACAGCCACAATGAACAAACACCCGTACTCAGGGTGCCATTACAAACGGGACTCCGGTTCCACTCCCGCGGGTATGAACAACCTCTACA
Source organism: Zea mays (assembly GCF_902167145.1). Lineage (NCBI taxonomy): Eukaryota > Viridiplantae > Streptophyta > Magnoliopsida > Poales > Poaceae > Zea > Zea mays. The sequence goes on along the minus strand of NC_050098.1, from coordinate 57,361,163 downwards.
CCGGAGGGCCTCGGGACAACAAACTCCGGGTGGCTCGCCGGCGACCGCTGCACCAACAGCGCGGCAACGACCTCCGTCTCGGGCGGCAAGACAGCTGCAGCGACGGCCTCATGGCAAACGCTGTTGCTGAAAGGCCCTCGTTCACGTCCCCTCACGGGGGACGAGAACCAGCCATTAAAGCCAAAGTGCCGGAGGCCCGGAGCGCAGGAGGCACTGACGGTCTCGCCGGCGGAAGCAGCCACCGATGCGATGGGAAGCCTCTCCAGCGGCAACCACCACCTCAGCACCGACGACAGCGGCCACCTGCCCACCAACACCGCACCAGCGAGCGGCGGCCGCCCCAAAGCGCACCGGCAGGTCCTCACTCCCGTTCTCACCACGAGAATGAGAACGGGACCGTCCCAGAACACAAGTATCACCCTCATGGCATACGACGTGTTGTGTGACCCCCGGTGCAGCCGGCCACAGTCGCCCGGACGAAGGACGGAATGCTGCACCCTGGCTAGGCAGCAGTAGTTCGCCTTCCCCCGCATGGCTGGAGGACGCCTCCTCCATAGAGCTGGAGGATGCCCTTCTCCCCCGAATTCTGGACGAAGAAGCGGGTCACCGGCCCATGCGGAGGCAGGCCCCGACCTGCCCCGCCCTCCTCTCCAGCTCAGATGATGAAGATCCTTGAAGCTGAGGGCGGGGCAGAGGCTGCAGCCCGGCTTGCTTCTCCCCACCACCGAACTGGTGGTCATCATCTTGGATGACCATTGGTGAGGGAATGCAGCCGGGCTGCATGATGAAAATCCTTGAAGCCGAGCGATGGCTTAAGGGTGCCAACCCCCGCGAGGTCGCGCTCCTCCAACAGCAGCAAGACGAAGGCAACGCGGGTGGCCCCCATCCGGGGGCTCGGAAGGTGGAAGGGCGCAATGCATGAGGGGAGTGCGGAGGCATGTGCACCACCCAAGGGGTCGACCCCCTTTTTAAAGGCGGCTCTCCCCACTCGCATCCCAAGCGTCGCGAGCAAAGTCTTCACCGACGTGCTCCAGGGTCCTCCCCCTACGACACGGGGGCTGGGTCCCCCACGTCATGCAAGCTGACCCGAAATGGAAGAAGCCAAACCACCGCGCACAGAGCATGTAACCGCCCCGCGGTTACAAGCACTCCTCCATCCTCGCCGAAACCAGCGGTCGAAAGGGCGGACCGCCATGCAGGAGGTGTGCAGCCGCACCACAGTTGTGCACCCTTTCGGCTTCATCGCTTCCGGTGGGTCAGCGTGAAGGCCCGGGCCCACATGTCATGCAACCGGCGCAACGGTTACAGCGTGCAAGGAAACCACACCGCCACTCACGCCAATGCCGCGTCTTCTCGACTGCGGAACCAGTACCGCGACTCGAGGCAACCCTGCGCATGGCTCAACAGTGCCAATCGAGCGCAACGATCACGGGTCAGTCAGCCACGGGAGGAGGCGCGACGGTTGATATGGCCAAAAGTGGACCGGCAGTAATGGCGGCAGCAGACGAGCGGAAGCAGCGGTCAAATCGCCTGCAGGCTCGCGTCCCCTCCTGAAGCGGCAGGTGAGCCCTCTCCCCTGGCGTAAAGACGACGCGCCCGTGTTCCGTTCCTCGAACGGCTCGCGCACGCGGCCACCCCGCGAATCGCCCGTCCTGTCGCATTAACTCCTCGGTAGGGCAAGCGACACCTTTGGCAGGCGAAGCGGGCGTCGTTTTGCCTCTGCCATGATGACCGCGTCAAAAAAGGTGCGCCATGCCATTTAAATTCATATCCTTTTCCTCTTCCCCTTTCTCTCTCTTGCTAACAGGGACCGGGAAAGGGGATACTTCAAAAGGGATCCTTCTCCGTGAAGGAAGCGGGGCCCCGAGCCCTCCTACTGATCAGGGGTTCGAAGGCTGGCCCCTCGGTAGGGTTCGACAGCCGCCCCAGAGCACTCGGGCTCCAAGCTCATTACTGATCAGGGGTTCAAAGGCTGGCCCCTCGGAAGGGTTCGACAGCCGCCTCAGAGCACTCGGGCTCTGCGCCCACTACTGATCAGGGGTTCGAAGGCTGGCCCCTCGAAAGGGTTCGACAGCTGCCCCAGAGCACGCAGAGCGAGGGATGACCCTGGGTACGTCTGTTACATGGCCGAGGCTCGGGCTACGCTCCAGAGGTACCCTAGGACATTTTCGAGACCAGCAGGAGCGATTTTGTAACGGAATCCCACTAGAGGGAGGCATCGAGCCCTCGGACCCTATCGAATGGGTCCGGGTCTGGCAAATCACCTGCATGTACTTTTGGAGCGCGCCTCTGGCCACTAGCCGACCCTTATCGAACGGGGCACAGGCGTCCACTCGGATCACCCGTTAGCAACTCACTGGAGACACCATGTTCGGCGCCCCCCGAGGGCAACATGGCGCTTTCCCCCACCCCCTTCCTCCTTGCGGAAAGGCGACGAAGGGGCATACAATAAAAGTCGAGACAGTCCTTGATCATCCTCTCGCTCCGTGCAGAGGCTCGGGGGCTGCTCTCACAACCCGACTACGGCCAAACCGTTGCCAGCGTCAACAAACCAGCCTAAAAACTCGGAACCTGACCATGCACCCGGGCTACAACCAGGCCGCATGAGGGAACAACAAGGTCGGTCGAAGCATCACGAAAAGCATTAAGACCTCAGAGGAGTCAAACCACTCCTCCGAGGCCTTGGGGGCTACACCCGGCGGGTGCGCTCGCGCGCACCCACCGAAACAAAGTATAACCGAGGAAGGCCGGTCCCCTCGCAAAAAGTGCGGCAAAGCCTCCAAGCGAGTACCAACACTCCCTTTGAGGCTCGGGGGCTACTGTCGGGTACCGTAATTAGGGGTACCCCCAACACTCCTAAACACGGCTGGTAACCACCATCAGCACAAGCTGCAAAGACTGATGGGCACGATTCAGGTCAAGGCTTTGTCTACCCGAGGGGCGCGATCTCGCCTCGCCCGAGCCCAGCCTCGTGCGGGAACTGTAGTCCCGGACGAAGTTACGTCTCGCCCGAGGGCCTCCTCAGGCAGTGGGCACACCCTCGGCACGCCCGAGGCCCAACTCAAGCAGGCTTCGTCGAGAAGCAACCTTGGCCAAATCACCTCTCCAACCGATCGTATCGCAGGCGCATTCAATGCGAGGATCGCCTGACACCTTATCCTGACACGTGTGCCTCAGTCGGCAAGGTCGAAGTGACCGCATTCACTTCGCCCTTTCACTGACCGACCTGACAGGAAAACAGCGCCGCTCGCCCCGCTCTGACTGCTGTGCCACCCACCAGGGTGAGGCTGACAACAGCCAAGTTCAGCCTCAGGCGCAACAGGAAACTCCGCCTCGCCCGGCCTCAACCTCGGCCTCGGAAGGTGGTCTCCGCCTCGCCCGACCCCAGGGCTCGGCCTCAACCTCGGCCTCGGAAGGTGGTCTCCGCCTCGCCCAACCCCAGGGCTCGGCCTCAACCTCGGCCTCGGGAGGAATCGTGTCCTCGCCGACCCCGGCCTCGGCATCAGGAGGAGTCTCTGCCTCGCCCGACCTTGGGCTCGGACCAACCGCGCCACGGGGGATACATCATTACCCTACCCATAGCTAGCTCAGACTACGGGGGAACAAGACCGGTGTCCCATCTGTCTCGCCCCGGTAATAAGTAATGATGGCTCCCCGTGTGCGTCCATGACAATGGCGGTTCCCAGCCCCCTACGGAAGTAAGGAGACGTCAGCAAGATCCCAGCAGCACCGACAGTTGTGCCCCTACAGGGCTCAAGCACTTCTCTGACGGCCACGTTATCGCCTACGCAGGGCTCAAGCACTTCTCCGACAGCCACGTTGGCATGTACACAGGGCTCAGGCACTTCCCTGCCAGACACGTTAGCGCCTAGCTACACCCCCCATTGTACACCTGGACCCTCTCCTTGCATCTATAAAAGGGAGGTCCAGGGCCTTCATGCGAGAGGGTCGCGCGGGAGAACGAGCTAACGAACAGGCTCACTCTCTCTCTCTCTCTCGCGAACGCTTGTAACCCCTATTACGAGCACACCCCCCTGGCGTGGGGTAACACGAGCCGCATTTTCCCCCTTGTGTTCCATCTTGCGCCAACCCATCTGGGCTGGGACACGCAGCGACAAATTTACTCGTCGATCTAGGGACCCCCCGAGGTTGAAACACCGACAAATATTTACGTTTGGACCCCCAGAAATTTTATATGCAACTTTGGACCCAAAGCTCGGCGCCATGGGATGTGGCGCCGAGATAACACATCTCGGCGCCCTGATCTGTGGCGCCGAGCTGGCTGACGCGGCAGCCAACGTGGCGCCTAGCTCGGTGCCACAGGTCTTGGTTCTTGCGACTTGTTCGGATCCATGTCGTAGGCTCTGGTCGCGAGGTTGGTGTCATATCTGACAGACACCAAGGTATTCTTAATGCAGTGCAAGAGCAGATTCCTGGCTATGCACCCATGCACCACAGATGGTGCACTCGACATCTAGCAGAAAATCTTCTTCGAAAGGATCGTAGCAAGGCTAACTTCCCCTTTTTGAGGAGGTATGTCGACAGTTGGAGGTTTCGTTTTTCGGGGATAAGTTGAAGGAACTAAAAGATGCAACAAATGCTGAAGGTAAGAACTGGATTGCTGAGGGAACCGCAAAAATGGACAAGGGCCTACGACGAAGGTGGCTGGAGGTTCGAGTTCCAGACTAGCAACATGGATGAGTCATTTAACAGTATGCTCAAGGGTATACGCGGCATGCCAGTCAATGCTATAGTAACAGTCACTTTTTATAGGCTCGTGGCTAGGTTTAATGATAGACACGCACACGCCAAGGCAATGCAGACGCGAGGGCAGAGATGGGCACCTAAACCAACATCACACCTTAATAATGCAAAGGAACGTGCCCATAGACATGAGGTACAATGCTTTGATGAGGAGTTGGGTAAATACGAGGTAACAACACTAGGCGGCATAACTTCCGACGGTGAGGTGCGGCCTTCGAGGACACATGTCATGTTACTTGTTGCATACTCGTGCGGTTGTGGTAAACCTAGACAGTACCATTTTCCATGTTCTCATTATGTTGCGGCCGCACGTCATCGTAACTTTGCATTTGAGAGCAGAATACCTTCGGAGTTCAGTGTGGAGAGCTTAGTACGTACCTAGAGCCCTCGTTTTGAGCCATTTCTTGATGAGTCACAATGGCCAACGTACACCGGTCCGGTATACGTTGCTGATCCAGCGCATCGATGGGACAAACGTGGTAGTAGGAAAAGGAGCCGGTGCAACATGGTTATGGATCAGGTTTCCGGTCGCAGTAGGAGAGGTCGAGTGTCCCCCTTTCTCATGGATCCAGAGTAGAATGAATGTAGGAAATGCGGGAGACTTGGCCACAACTCACGTACATGCATTTGGACACTTAGTCAGGTGTGATACATTTTAATATTTTATTGTACACAACTTTTATTGTAATATGTCGATGTTTTTGTTACACTTAGTACACAACTTTTATTGTACTATGCCAATGTTTCTAATATTCTTACTAACCTTGATATCTTAATTTGCAGGATGGCGCAGTTCCACTTGCTGGGCTCTCACTACGACGAGCACCACAGGGGCTGTCTCACCGCAAAGGGAGAGGTAATATTTTGCACATATATTAAATTTTCGAATTAATATATGCGACGTATATTTCACTAATGAAATTACTTTGATTGCTAAGTGTTTCCCATTCTACTGGTTCGGACCCACGACCGGTTTCTGGAGGAGATGAGGTACGATGATAGGTACACTCCTCTCCTAGAGAGGGCTGGCTTGGACGTCATATCGATCCAGGTTCGCCGTGGACTGCCCACTTTCAACCCAGCGGCGTTGACAGCGCTGGTCGACAGGTAAAGACTTCTCTAATTGTTTAACTTTTACAATAATCACATCTACTTTGCATACTAATGATTTTGTATTCGTTTGTCTTCCAATAGGTGGCGGCTAGAGACTCACACTTTCCACCTTCCCTGCGGTGAGATGACAGAGAACTTCAGACAGTACTACGCTTTTGTTACTATTAGTGAGTATGAATGTTTAAAGGAAAATTGTTTATTTGTATGTTCTAACATATGTCTGTAACTCATCTTTCAATTACAGAGGGTATCACGTCGTCGTCGTGCAGCGGCTCGTTGTGGATGCCGGTCTCTAGCGAGCGTTGACATGCAGCTGCCTGTGCCTCCTATGCAGCCGGACGTTCAGCATCCCATTTGTGCAGTTGGACCATCTATAGCTGGACTGAGCTCCTCACGATCGACGCGGGATACGTTTGAAGACGTGGCCCACGACGACGAGGACGACGACGACGACGAACACGACGACACTGGCGCCACAGGTCAGGAGGAGATTGGACCATCACGGTTGCAGGATGCTCCTACAACTCAGCCATCACAGCTGACACCATGTAGAAGGCGTCCACGTGACCCTTACACTCCAGGCACCGACACTCTTGGGGCCAAGGGCAAAGGTAAGACTAGGAGGAAATGAATACTATGTGATGTTGGTCTTATGCTGAAAACTTTGTGATTTGGACTCATGCTGGAAACGTTGTAATGTGAACGATGTATTTTGGACTATGTTTTGTGGACATTGTATGAAGCACTATGTCATGTGGTTGTTTTTATATTCTCTGTTATTTTGTGATGTATTGTATGTTGAAATGTGGTGATGTCTTATAATATGTGATTATTTGAACTGTGGTTGTTAATAAAACAAGGGGAACTCTTTCGAAAATTTTTTGTGAATTGTAAAAAACATGACAAGCAATAAGTAACTCATCTTCGGAATTCTAAACTATTGTGGATATGCAAGTAGAGTTCTAAAATATTTTGGATATGAAAGTACTACATAACAGGCTACAAGTTTCTTCAATCAGAATCACAATCAATAAGTAACTCATCTTTGGAGTCATCTGTCGCGCAATCCTCAACGACAACCTCATTCCACTTGTTGCGTTGTCCTGCATCACACTTGTCAATAGTTCTCTTATAATAATTGGCTTCTGCTTCATCTACATCTTGGGAGAATAGCTCATCCTCAGCCTTAGCCTCAGCCTCATCAGACTTCTGCTTGTAATAAGCCGCCTCTACCTCTTCGGCGGCCTGAGACATAAACTCGTCCTCTTCCTCTTTAGCACGTAATCCTGCCTCAGCTAGTGCGATGAGCTCACTCAACCTTGATGTGTCGTCCTCCTCTTCTCCATGTAATCCTGCCTCTGCGAGAGCGATAAGCTCACTCAACCTAGATGTGTCGTCCTCCTCCTCCTCCATCAGCTCAACCGTCGCCATTTTTTCCTGAACATATCTTGCATGCGCCTCATCGGCCAAATAGTTTACGCCACATCCAATCTCTGCAAATATAATGAGAAAAATAAGTTAGCAAAGTCAGGATAAATAAATTGTACAAACAAAATTATAGTATCATTTTTCTCACTCACTTCCCTTGAGATGATCAGCAAGATTATCCAACATCTGTTTCTCGGCTCGAGCCGCTTCCCATTCTCTTGCATCATGTGCTCTCTTCTCATCTGCCGCCTTCAACCTCCTATACTCTGCACGCTTCGGGCTGTCATAAAAGGCATATTTCGCGTACCTACGCATGTCGCGTATGCGATCGTTAATGTACGAATCGACGAGCTGAGATCCACAACGCATCTTCTGTCCCATTAGTCTCTTGGACTCTATTGTGCGCATCACCTCTCCTTTGTCGTCGTAACTCTCCCAACTGCATTTTCTCGTCTCCTACAAAAAAAATAGTAAGTACCGGTATAACATTACAGCTGGTGCAAAAAAATAAATAAATACCAACCTCATCGTAATCGACCATATGTCCACAAAAATATCCAACACCAAGTTCGGAAGGAACTAATCCATACTTAGCTTCAATACCACATTTGCAGAGTACTTGATCAAACTTCAACTCTTCCGCCCACTGATTTTTTTCTTTTCCTTTTACCTCTGGCTCTGGCCAATGGGACAAAGGACCATACAACCACTCTCTGAAACGACACTTACACCACCCGTATGGCTGCAGAAGAATAAATTAGTAATTTATTGTAAAAAATAACTAGTTTATACATTTAGCGCATCGATGGGCTCACATAATCAATGTTCGGACACATGAACTGCTTCTCAGTGTCTTCGTTGATGACAGCACGGTCTCCACAATCGCATCGAGGCAGTGAGTCCATCCGTCTTTCTATTGCTACCTCCTTTTCCGTATCCGTCATTGGTGGAGGATTCGGAGGAGGAGGTACCCAACGCTTAAAACGCTCATGACTAGTCCTTCCACACAACCAATTAGCGAGAAGAATATATTGAGGGTCAAATTTATCAGGATCGTCGATCCACTGGAAAAAGAAACACCTCAGGTGCCCCTAAAACAATGGAATGAAGCACTATTACACATCTAGTAAATAATAAATGCGAACAAAATTAAGTCACAAGTCATAAGCTACGTATGTCAAAACCGCCACAAAGGTAGAAGCAGCGAGCAGCCATGTCTGGATGTTTGGATTGACATACCCAAGCCAGTCTGCCACAGTCACAGTTAGGCACAGGGAGTTCAGGAGGAACAGGAGCATCCTTACTAGATACGTCTGGATATAACTCCCGAGGATGACCTCTCTTCTGCCACAATGCCTCCCAGTACATGTCTTTCATCTAATAAACGATTATAATTATCACTTGTACCTAATAGGCTTTATAATAGGTTTACACAAACTATCAAATAAAATATACTCATCATATTAACGATACTATATATATTATGAGCAACATTGGAAACTAATAATCGAAAAAGTACAACCCAATATACAAAACAAATCAGTTGGACACCATACCTTGGTCTACGAAGTGTACCAACTTGAATCTTTGAATCCAGAAACTTTTGACGAAGTTTTGAAATGAGAGGAAATGTGCTGCTCTCGGCCAGCAGCGTGGCTGGTTTTATAAGCCTCCGTAGCTCGGCGCCAAGATCTGTGGCGCCGAGCTACGAGGCCACATCGCCGCCACGTCGATGCTAGGTCAGCCCTAGGCGCAGGGAGCCGTTACTGCCATGTCACAGGTCGGCGCCGAGATGTGTTACCTCGGTGCCACATCCTATGGCGCCGAGCTTTGGGTCCAAAATTGCATATAAAATTTCTGGGGGTCCAAACGTAAATATTTTTCGAAAATAGGGCTGAAAAAGAAAAAATTCGGGCTAGGTTACAAGACTTTAGACTATCTGAGTAAGGGTACGAGACCATCCACGCATGATTCGGATCGTTCGATCAAGGACACTGGACTGTCTGACAATAACCGACGCATCGCCTTAATTGATTTGGCTAATAATGCGACTGATGTTGTAGATTGGAGAACACCTTTGATTGCACACTTGCATAATCCAAGTATTGGAACAAATAGGAATATTCGATATATGGCTTTCAAGTATGTTTTAATTGATAATGAATTGTATCGTCGAACTCCTAGTGATGTCTTGCTTAAGTGCTTGGGCCCTGATGATGCTATGTTAGCTTTGGCTGAAGTACATGAAAGAATTTGTGGTACTCATCAATCAACCCCAAAGATGAAGTAACTTTTAAGGAGATCTGATTTCTATTGGCCTGACATGATAGCCGATTGTTTTAAGTACTACAAATGTTGTCATGTATGTCAGAAGTTTGGCGATTTGCAATTAGTTCCTACCACCAAACTACATCCTATTATCAAACCTTGGCTCTTTACGGGACGGGGTTTGGAATTTGAAGGAGAAATTCATCCTTCATCATCGAAAGGACATCGATTTCTATTAGTCACCATATATTATTTCACCAAGTGGACCGAAGCTACTGCTCTGAAAAACATGACATATAGGGAGGTAATTGGGTTTATAAAGAGCATATTATTCACAGATTCGACATTCCCCAGGCTGACTACAGACCAGGGAACTTCTTTCATGTCAAAAGAAGTACATGAGTTTGTTGAATTATATAAAATTAAAATGTTCAATTCATCTCCATATTATGCTTAGGTCAATGGTTAGACCGAGTCGAGTAATAGGACATTAATTAGCCTTATTAAGAAGATATCTAATCATCCTAGGAATTGGCGCAAGGTTTTGTCTAAAGCTTTATGGGCTCATAGAATATCTAAACACTATGCTACTAAAGTTTCTCCTTTTGCGCTTGTGTGTGGATAGGAAGTTGTTTTGCATGTGGAGATAAGCCTAAATGCTATCAAATTTCCTAGGTAAAATGCTATCATGATCTAATGATGGATAATATTGATGAGGTAACCAACAAGAGATTGATGTCTCTAAGAGAGACTGAGAAAGGCTAAGTCGTCATGTTGGAGATGTAGTTTGGAAGACAGTCTTGCCATTAAGGAGCAGGGACTGGAAGTTTGGCAAGTGGTCCCCAAGCTAGAAAGGGCCTTAAAGAGTTTTGAAGGTAATCTTTAGTAATGCATACATGTTGCAGACATTGCAAGGTGATGAGCTACCTAAGGCATTAAATGATCATTTCTTGAAGCAATATCATCCTAGTGTTTGGCAAGATGCTTAGAAAACAATTTTCTCACATCAAGTTATTCATAGCTTGTACCAGGTGCTTTCGGTTTTCATAGCTTCCCCAAAATGCAGGGGCATATGTTGAGCACCATTTGTGGAACCTAGGGACGGATGAACGGTCTAACCATATGGATCGGATGGTCCATGTCCCAGACGGTCCGTGGGTATAGCCTGAATGGTCCGCGATCAGATTAAATCGGGCAAGAGTCCTTATCCCGTTCATGTTTATCCAGCCAATCGCATGGGAATTTGTTGGCATACTCCTAGGAATAGGTCCAGACCTTGCCCATATATATGAAGGGGTACAACAGATTGGAACACAACACAATCAATCCAAATCAATCTATTATCATTGCCTTTACATTTATTGCCCTAGGAGTAGCAGTAATTAGCCTTTCTCATCCTCAATCTTCAGCTCTCCTCGACTCTACATCACCTAGAGACATCTTGGGTGGCCTGCCGACCCCACAACAACCCTAGGATCTTTCCTCCCTGACGGGGTCCCTCCCAGGGAGCGAGATCCATGTGCTGAAGGAGATCCCGAATCCCTCTGCGCACACGCGGACGGTCCGCCGCCCTATCACAGACGGTTCGCGGCCCTATCATGCATGGTTCACTTGTCCGCGGGAAGACTGGAGCCCCTCTGCGTAGACATGGATGTTCGTCCATCCGACGCGGATGGTCCGTGCTCCCGTGGAGAGGACCCCAAGGTCCGGCGCGCCGTGCACCAATCCTAGGGTTCGTTTGGTGATTGGCCCCAAAGCGAGCCAAAACTGAAAGTCGCCTAGAGGGGGGTGAATAGGGCGAATCTGAAATTTATAAACTTAAGCACAACTACAAGTCGGGTTAGCGTTAGAAATATAAACGAGTCCGAGAGAGAGGGTGCAAAACAAATCATGAGCAAATAAAGAGCGAGACACGATGATTTGTTTTACCGAGGTTTGGTTCTTGCAAACCTACTCCCCATTGAGGTGGTCACAAAGACCGGGTCTCTTTCAACCCTTTCCCTCTCTCAAATGGTCACTTAGACCGAGTGAGCTTCTCTTCTCAATCAAACGGAACACAAAGTTCCCGCAAGGACCACCACACAATTGGTGTGTCTTGCCTTGGTTACAATTGAGTTTGATCACAAGAAAGAATGAGAAAGAAAAGAAGCGATCCAAGTGCAAGAGCTCAAATGAACACAAATGTCTCTCTCTCTAGTCACTATTTGATTTGGAGTGATTCCGGACTTGGGAGAGGATTTGATCTCTTTGGAGTGTCTAGAATTGAATGATATAGCTCTTGTAATGTGTTGAAGGTGGAAAACTTGGATGCTATTGAATGTGGGATGGTTGGGGTATTTATAGCCCCAACCACCAAAAATGGCCGTTGGAAGACTGCTGTCGCATGGCGCACCGGACACTGTCCGGTGCGCCAGCCACGTCAGCAGACCGTTGGGGTTCGACCGTTGGAGCTCTGACTTGTGGGGCCTCTGGGCTATCCGGTGGTGCACTAGACAGGTCCTGTAGACTGTCCGGTGCGCCAACTGCGCGTGCTCTCTCCTCTGCGCGCGCAGGCGCGCATTAAATGCGTTGCAGTCGACCGTTGCGCGCGAAGTCTTGTACTCATCAAGCATGGTTCTTGCCATGTCCAATAGAGTTCTATTCTTCCTCTCCACTACACCATTTTGTTGTGGGGTGTAGGGAGAAGAGAACTCATGCTTGATGCCCTCCTTCTCAAGGAAGCCTTCAATTTGAGAGTTCTTGAACTCCGTCCCGTTGTCGCTTCTAATCTTTTTAATCCTTAAGTCGAACTCATTTTGAGCCCATCTCAAGAATCCCTTTAAGGTCTCTTGGGTATGAGATTTTTCCTGCAAAAAGAACACCCAAGTGAAGCGAGAATAATCATCCACAATAACTAGACAGTACTTACTCCCGCCGATGCTTATGTAAGCTATCGGGCCGAATAGGTCCATGTGTAGGAGCTCGAGTGGTCTATCAGTCGTCATGATGTTCTTGTGTGGATGATGAACACCAATTTGCTTCCCTGCCTGACATGCGCTACAAATACTGTCTTTCTAAAAATGAACATTTGTTAATCCCAAAATGTGTTCTCCCTTTAGAAGCTTGTGAAGATTCTTCATTCCAACATGTGCTAGTCGGCGATGCCAGAGCCAGCCCATGTTAGTCTTAGCAATTAAGCAAGTGTCGAATTCAGCTCTATCAAAATCTAGTAAGTATAGCTGACCCTCTAACACTCCCTTAAATGCTACTGAATCATCACTTCTTCTAAAGACAGTAACACCTATATCCGTAAAAAGACAGTTGTAGCCCATTTTACATAATTGCGAAACTGAAAGCAAGTTATAATCTAAAGAATCTACAAGAAAAACATTGGAAATGGAATGGTCAGGAGATATAGCAATTTTACCCAATCCTTTGACCAAACCTTGATTTCCATCCCCGAATGTGATAGCTCGTTGGGGATCTTGGTTTTTCTCATAGGAGAAGAACATCTTCTTCTCCCCTGTCATGTGGTTTGTGCACCCGCTATCGATGATCCAACTTGAGCCCCCAGATGCATAAACCTACAAAACAAGTTTAGTTCTAGATTTTAGGTACCCAAACGGTTTTGGGTCCTTTGGCATTAGATACAAGAACTTTGGGTACCCAAACATAAGTTTTGGTGCCCTTGTGTTTGTCTCCAACATACTTGGCAACTACCTTGCCTGATTTGTTGGTTAGCACATAAGATGCATCAAAAGTTTTAAATGAAATGTTATGATCATTTGATGCAGTAGGAGTTTTCTTCTTAGGCAATTTTGCACGGGTTGATTGCCTAGAGCTAGATGTCTCACCCTTATACATAAAAGCATGATTAGGGCCAGAGTGAGACTTCTTAGAATGAATTCTCCTAATTTTGCTCTCGGGATAACCGACAGGATACAAAATGTAACCCTCGTTATCCTGAGGCATGGGAGCCTTGCCCTTAACAAAGTTAGACAATCTTTTAGGAGGGGCATTAAGTTTGACATTGTCCCCCTTTTGGAAGCCAATGCCTTCCTTGATGCCAGGGCGTCTCCCACTATAGAGTATGCTTCTAGCAAATTTAAATTTCTCATTTTCTAAGTCATGCTCGGCAATTTTAGCATCTAATTTTGCTATATGATCATTTTGTTGTTTAATTAAAGCCATATGATCATGAATAGCATCAATGTTAATATCTCTACATCTAGTACAAATAGTAACATGCTCAATGGTAGATGTAGAGGGTTTGCAAGAATTAAGTTCAACAATCTTAGCACGCAAAATATCTTTGTTATCTCTAAGATCGGAAATGGAAGCATTACAAACATCTATTTCTTTAGCCTTAGCAATTAATTTTTTGTTTTCAATCTTAAGGCTAGCAAGAGAAACATTTAATTCTTCAATCTTAGCAAGTAATTTAACATTATCATCTCTAAGATTGGGAATTGAAGCATCACAAACATTTGAATCAACCTTAGCAATTAAACTAGCATTCTCATTTCTAAGGTTGACAATAGTATCATGGCAAGTGCTTAGCTCACTAGATAGTTTTTCACATTTTTCTACTTCTAGAGCGTAAGCATTTTTAACCTTAACATGCTTCTTATTTTCCTTAATTAGGAAGTCCTCTTGGGTGTCCAAGAGTTCATCCTTCTCATGAATAGCACTAATTAATTCATTTAATTTTTCTTTTTGTTGCATGCTTAGGTTGGCAAAAAGGGTGCGCAAGTTATCCTCCTCATTTTCACTAGAATTATCTTCATCACTAGAGGAAGCATATTTAGTGGAGGATCTTGATTTTACCTTCTTCCTTTTGTCGTCCTTTGCCATGAGGCACTTGTGGCCGACGTTGGGGAAGAGGAGTCCCTTGGTGACGGCGATGTTGGCGGCATCCTCATTGGAGGAGGAGTCGGAGGAGCTCTCGTCGGAGTCCCACTCGCGACACACATGGGCATCGTCGGCCTTCTTCTTGTAGTACCTTTTCTTTTCTCTCCTATTGCCCTTCTTGTCGTCGCCCCTGTCACTGTCACTAGATAGTGGACATTTTGCAATAAAATGACCAGGCTTACCACACTTGTAGCAAACTTTCTTGGAGCGAGGCTTGTAATCTTTCCCCCTCCTTTGCTTGAGGATTTAGCGAAAACTCTTGATGATGAGCGCCATCTCCTTATTGTCGAGCTTAGAGGCGTCGATGGGTTGTCTACTTGATGTAGACTCTTCCTTTTTCTCCTCCGTTGCCTTGAATGCAACTGGTTGCGCTTCGGGCGCAGAGGGACCATCTAGCTCGATGATTTTCTTTGAGCCTTTGATCATCAACTCAAAGCTCACAAAATTCCCTATTACTTCCTCGGGAGACATTAGTGTATATCTAGGATTTCCTCGAATTAATTGAACTTGAGTAGGGTTAAGAAAAACGAGGGATCTTAGAATAACCTTGACCATCTCATGGTCATCCCATTTAGTGCTCCCGAGGTTGCGGCACTTGGTTCACCAAGGTCTTCAAGCGGTTGTACATGTCTTGTGGCTCCTCCCCTTGGCGAAGCCGGAAGCGACCGAGCTCCCCCTCGATTGTCTCTCGCTTGGTGATTTTGGTCACCTCATCTCCTTCATGCGTGGTCTTGAGTACGTCCCAAATCTCTTTGGCGCTTTTTAGTCCTTGCACCTTGTTATACTCCTCTCGACTTAGAGAGGCGAGGAGTATAGTGGTGGCTTGGGAGTTGAAGTACTGGATTTAGGCAACCTCGTCCGAATCATAGTCTTCATCCCCTGGCGATGGTACCTGTACTCCAATCTCAACAACATCCCAAATGCTAGTGTGGAGTGAGGTTAGATGATGCCTCATTTTATCACTCCACATATTATAATCTTCACCATCAAACATGGGTGGTTTGCCTAATGGGACGGAAAGTAAAGGAGTACGTTTTGGAATGCGAGGGTAGCGTAGGGGAATCTTACTAAACTTCTTGCGCTCATGGCGCTTGGAAGTTACGGACGACGTGTCGGAGCTGGAGGTGGATAGCGACGAAGAGTCGGTCTCGTAGTAGACCACCTTTCTCATCTCCTTCTTCTTGTCACCGCTCTAACGCGACTTGTTGTGTGAAGGGGATCCCTTCACCTTGTTGGCGGACTCCCCGGATGGAGCCTTCCCATGGCTTGTGGCGGGCTTCTCGCCGGTCCCGAACTCCCTCTTGGCGGATGCTCCCGACATCACTTCAAGCGGTTAAGCTCTAATGAAGCACCGAGCTTTGATACCAATTGAAAGTCGCCTAGAGGTGGGGGTGAATAGGGCGAATCTGAAATTTATAAACTTAAGCACAACTACAAGCCGGGTTAGCGTTAGAAATATAAACGAGTCCGAGAGAGAGGGCGCAAAACAAATCGTGAGCAAATAAAGAGCGAGACACGATGATTTGTTTTACCGAGGTTCGGTTCTTGCAAACCTACTCCCCGTTGAGGTGGTCACAAAGACCGGGTCTCTTTCAACCCTTTCCCTCTCTCAAACGGTCACTTAGACCGAGTGAGCTTCTCTTCTCAATCAAACGGAACACAAAGTTCTCGCAAGGACCACCACACAATTGATGTCTCTTGCCTTGGTTATAATTGAGTTTGATCACAAGAAAGAATGAGAAAGAAAAGAAGCGATCCAAGCGTAAGAGCTCAAATGAACACAAATGTCTCTCTCTAGTCACCATTTGATTTGGAGTGATTCCGGACTTGGGAGAGGATTTGATCTCTTTGGAGTGTCTAGAATTGAATGCTATAGCTCTTGTAATGTGTTGAAGGTGGAAAACTTGGATGCTATTGAATGTGGGGTGGTTGGGGTATTTATAGCCCCAACCACCAAAAATGGTCGTTGGAAGACTGCTGTCGCATGGCGCACATGACAGTCTGGTGCGCCACCGGACACTGTCCGGTGCGCCAACCACGTCAGCAGACCGTTGGGGTTCGACCGTTGGAGCTCTGACTTGTGGGGCCTCTGGGTTGTCCGGTGGTGCACCTGACAGGTCCTGTAGACTGTCCGGTGCGCCAACTGCGCGTGCTCTGTCCTCTGCGCGCGTAGACGCGCATTAAATGTGTTGCAGTCGATCGTTGCGCGCGAAGTAGCCGTTACTCCGCTGGCACACCGGACACTGTCCGGTGCTTCACCGGACAGTCCGGTGAATTATAGCGGAGTGCCCTCTGATTTTCCCGAAGGTGGCGAGTTCATCTTCAAGTCCCCTGGTGCACCGGACACTGTCCGGTGGTGCACCGGGCAGTCCGGTGCGCCAGATCAGGGTGCCTTTTGGGATGTCTTTGGCTCTCTTTGTTTGAACCCTTTCTTGGTCTTTTTATTGGCTTATTGTGAACCTTTGGCACCTGTAGAACTTATAGACTAGAGCAAACTAGTTAGTCCAATTATTTGTGTTGGGCAATTCAACCACCAAAATCAATCAGGAAAAAGGTGTAAGCCTTATTCCCTTTAAAAAACCCATATAGTTACCAAACTAATGTTTTGTAAAGTAGATTGCATTATTCAATGAATGGAGTTTAAAACAGGAGATGTGATAGGAGATAGGATGGATAAGCTACTGGAGATAGTCTTACATGCCCTGCCACACCACTCGTTGCCGCCCATGTGCTACACCTAGCAACATCTTACATTAGGTCTAAGATGTGGAAATGAGATAAAGGTTGAGCTGTGCCAAAGAGCTTGACAAATTCTCAAATCCCAGATATACGACAAAGCTGGTTCACGAAGATTAAATCTTATGCTCCGTTTGGATGTCAATATTGGAAGGCATGGAATTGAATTGGGTTCAATACCAAATCAGCTATCACTACAGTAAATCACAAAACTTCCGATGGAATTGAAATGAGATGTAATTCTAATTCTATTGTTTGGATGTTATGGAATTGGAGTTTAGAATTGTGTGGTCTAATTCCACGCAATTCAAAGAGGTGACATCTGTATTGGGAGAGAGGGTTTCTAGTTATAGACCAATTCCCTGGAATTGGATCACTGATTCCAAATCTCAATTCCATATATAACCAAACAACAAAATTCAGAAAAATTGATTCCAATTCTCAATTCTGTGCTTCAATATCTACATCCAAACGGGCTATTGTAAAACTGCTTCACGAAAATCCAGCTAAATTTCAATCCAGATTTGCCCAGATTTGCTTTATTAATGAAGTTGTACCAAAAGAGGCACTAAAACGTAACAAAATCGACGTGAGCATTTCCAAGGTATATATAAAAATATATATTCATAAAAAATATAGACTTTACATTCCTTAAAAATGAAAATCGATAATCTCTTGCATTGGTAGGTGTTCACCGTTGGCTTGGACTGCTACAAAACTCCAGCACACTGACGAACATCATCAGACATGGCTAGCTGCTTCTTCCTGGCTAGAGGCTAGAAGAGGCGACGCTATTTCTTTGCTGCTTTGGGAGACCTTGCTGTTCATGTAGATCGCGTAGATGATCAGCTGGATGGTGCCGAGGATGAAGCCTATCCCATTGGGGATCTGCATGCGGGAACGAGGTTGCCACAGAGGAACGATCAGAGTGCCGGAAATTCACCAGATGGTTAACGACGACGATGAGTAGTCTCTCCGCTACGCGTAACACAGAGACTAGCTTGGATTACGTACCCCAAGGAAGATGTCTCGGTCAAGCACCGCGTACGTTGCCCAGATGCCTCCGTTGAGGAAGAGGAAGAAGGATAGGAAGAACGGCATGAACTCCACGCTCTTGGTGGTGATCACCGTTTTCTGTACGACACCACGCATGCACAGTCATATCATACAAGTACATACATTTTGTTGAATAAACTTGATTTGTTTTCTGTTGATGAGAATGCAAGTACAACGAGATGACGACCTAAACAGGAAATTGTGTTAAACGGTACAATGAGGTGCTGGTTATACTAATCACACACATATTTATTGAATTGTAGGGTGATTTTTTTAAGTATTTATCACTCCGTGCAAAGCTGGTTTGATTTCTCGAGTTGAAATTGGACTCTAACTCTCTAAGGGCCCGTTTGGTTTAGAGTGACTAAACTTTAGTCACTAAAAAGTCAAACAAAGTGACTAGTTTAGTCACTAAAAAGCCAAACAAAGTGACTAAATATAGGGTGACTAAAATTTAGTTCTCTAATCACCAAAGAGTGACTAAAAAGTGACTAAAAGTGGATTTTTACCACCTTTACCCTCTCATTAAAACCATGCACGCCCACTTGCATTTTGTTGGTAGTAAACAAGGGTAATGCGGTCATTTTGTGTACAAATTAATGTTCTTTATTCAAGTTTAGTCATATAAACCAAATAGGGTATTTTAGTGACTAGACTTTAGTCACTAAACTTTAGTCAAGTGACTAAAGGAACCAAACCAGACTAAGTATTCAACTTGTCATGAGTTCCTTATATTTTCTTAAAGGGGTAATTGGAATAATGTGACCCTGTTTTAGGGTGTAACGGTAGATTTTTTGTCCCTATTTTTTAGATTTTGCATGTTTGCCCCTGTTTTTTAAAACGAAATTGTTGTATGTCAATATGTCACTACTTTGTGGTGTTAAGTCTTGATAAAAAGACAATTATACTTTTTCACTATTTGGATAACAATTTGACTATATTTCTAATATAATAAAAAGTATGTCAATAATTCAAATTATTTTTTAAAAAAATCAAATTATTTTGACAACAATTCAAATTATATTGCAACAATTTGAATTATTTTCAAAATAAAAATGGCAGAAATTTAACTGAAATATATTTAATAGGAGCAAACGCCGAAATCATGTTAAGCATAATAATTGGTATTATATGCTTAATAGGGGGTAAATATTTAAAGTGTAAAAAGACAGTGACCTCTTTTAGCACCTATATGAAGGACTAAAGACTAAATTATTTTAGTCCATATTTTAGTCCTAGTGTTTGGCAAAAAAGGGACTAAATGAGACTAAAAACTAGAGACTAATCTTTAGTCCCTCTAACCAAACACCCCCTTAGTCACTTTTAGTTCCTAAAGATGTCAATATAGTGACTAAAGTGGAGTAACTAAAATTTAGTTTTTTAGTCACAAGAGGTGACTAAAAGGGACTAAATTAGGATTTTTACCTTATTTGCATCTCCACTTTTTCTTGCAGCAAACATTCACTAATTAATAGAGGCAATACAGTTATTATTTACATCAATTAATGCTCTTTAGTCTAGTTTAGTCACTAGAACCAAATAGTTTACTTTAATGACTAAACTATTTAGGAAATAAAGGAACCAAACATGACCTCATTCAATAACTCCTAAAAGCTTGGTCGAGTCATTTTAACCGGCACGGAGTTATATTCTTTTTGTACATTAGGATCGGCGTATCAACTCGTGGGAAACAACAACACGTGCCGTGATCTCGGCGAGGGATGGGCGTACGGCTGGTTTCACTTTCGATGGAAATGGAATCAGACAGCGAGACCCCATCCGACGAGGCCCACAAGAACTGCAGGGCGGACAAGAATAGCAGGCCGGGCCTGTCAAACCAGCTAAGGTTAAGGTGCCCATCGCTGGTTGTCTCGTCGGACCACGTAGGGTCGGAGGCTCCGAGCCACGCGTAGAGATGAAAACGGGACGGGTACCCGGAACGAGTATCGGATACGGATATCAAAACGGGACGTAATTTCGGATACGGATACAGGTATTTTGTTTATCGGGACGGATACGGGTATTACCCGGATATTGAACCTCGGATACGGGTATGATAGGAATCACTAATACCCGGTCAGTACCCGAAAATCCCGGGTCGGATACGGGTACCCGGAATTCGGGTACCCGTTTTTTCTTTTTTTGCATAATATAGTTATAAAATCATAACTTTTACATATGACATCGGATGAAGATAAAGTTTATATGAAAATTATAGAGCTTGAAGAGATCTATGACTTTGTAATACATCAATTTTTTGTTTAAACATATTTTTAGACCATAACCATTGAAATAATGTCCAAATTTATATTAAATTAATAGACTTTATCATTTTTGTGTGGGGGCTTAAGGTTATCTCCACCTGGGAACTTAACGTTATCTTTTTATAGACTATTTATTAGTATTGGTAACTTGTTTGTATTTTCGGTCGATACTACAATATTTTAATGATTTAATTGTATTTTGATTATTTTCTATGACAAGAAATTAATAATACATAAATAGCCTCGAAAAATCGTGAAATTTTACGGAGATACAACATATGTTCATATGTAACCATAAAAATGTTTGGATCATAAGATCTATAAGATGCACACGTTTCTTTCTTTTTACTTTCACTTATTTGTATGAGTTACATGTGAAATTAGTGTAAGTATCCAAGTTTCAACATAATCAGTACTTCACTTTATCATTTTCATACGAGGACTTGAGTTATCTTCATATAAAAATGTTTATTAGTTTTTGTAACTTATTTACAATTTTTTAGTGAAACTAGAATATTTTATGAATTTTAAATATTGCGGTGTTGGTTCAACAATGTCCTTGTGATAAGCAACTTTGAACTGCATGATGTCAATTTTACTGGTTTCCTTTCTTACATCTGATCTATCATATACATGATTATGTATTGCTTAACTTATGGATGGTTGGACATTTAATATCATCGGATGAACTACCCGACAATTATCCTGTACCTACCCGAGTAGTACCCGTCATCCGTTTCTTACCCGTCCGGATTATTACCCGGTCCCGTCTTGTATCCGTCCCGAATCTTAACTACCCGTATCTGGTCCCGTATCCGAGAGAAATACATTAGGGTAGGATACAGGATGACCCTGTATCCGGCTGTATCCGTCCCGTTTTCATCCCTAGCCACGCGTTTTGTGGAGACCGCGACCCGATTCCAGATTCCTCGCCAGAAATTACTTTATTAGGGAATAAGTATGAAAGTAATTTAGTCCTCGTAGAGATCTAAATAGGGAAATTTAATCACCATCGTGTTTGCGAGGAAGGGAATGGGCCCGTGTACCCGCCCCGCAAAACTTTTTTATCAAAATTATTCAATTTACTTGTTAAAATTATAGTAAAAGTTCAGTACATAGCATATTATAAAATAGCAAACTAAACTCTAAACTAGATGTCTCTTGTAATTTTTTATCTTGTTTATTAAATTTGTATTAATTTGATACAATCAATTTAAATTTATCTATAAATATTTTACTCCTAGCGGGGATAGATTCTCCGTGGGGTTCCCCACGGGGATAAATTCCCGACGGGGACGGGGATAGGAGGAAAAACTTCCCCGTAAACCATTCGTGGGGACGGGGATGGAGATAGGAAGCCATTCCCCGACGAGAAATTCACCGTTGCCATCACTAGTGGAGACCGCACGCTGGTGGGTATCTCACGTAACACGGGGGAAGGGGGAATGGGGCTGGACAAAATATTCGTAGTTGGGGTTGGGAGATGGACAAAATATCTGTAGCTCGTCAGATCGCTCGACTCGTGATCAGGTTGGCTCCACTCTACTCGGCTTGTTTCAGTTTTGTCATGAACTGAGCTAGCGTCTCAACTCGATTTGTTAATGACCTAGCTCGAGGCGTTAGCTCAAATGAGCTAGTATTTGTTAGCAAATCAAAGCTCCCACTAATGTTAGATAAAGTAATAAATAATAAACTTGTTAATTAGGTGTTAAATTTATATGGTATGTGAAATTATAAGTAATATTACACTTTTCGAGTGTTAAATTAGTTTAGATTTAATTAGTAATTGATTATATTGTTATATATATATATTATTTTTTTATTGTAGCTCGCGAGCTAAACGAGTTAGATCGAGCTCGCAAACGAGCCAAGCCAAGCTGATTTTCTAGCTCGATTCTTTAACGATTACCTTAACAAATCAGTTCTAGCTCGACCGAGCCGAGGTAACTATCCAGCCCTATATGACACCACAATGTAGAAGAGGCAGAAATATAAAAAAGGCACGAGATGTTTAGCACATTTTCTTTACCGGTTTCAGAAGATGTTTGGAGCCGTTTTTCTGTTAATTAGGATAAACAAAATGGCTTTACACATGAAGCCTCTTAAATTGAGGTGGTTTAGCCATGTCAAACGGAGGATTGAACCAAAATAGTGTTCTCTTTTTATTTCAAATTCAAATCTAATCATTTTTACTTTATTAATTATCTGCTTTTAAGACATCATTAATTTCTTGCATCAGAATTTGGATCACTAAGACTGTGTCTAATGGTTCACACATATGGTCACATAAAACACTGTTTTGCATTGTAGACTACACTGTTCGTATATTGGAGTTTGAATATGTGTATGAAGATTGGGTAAACTGCTGGAGATAATCTAACTTTAATATATGAAATTTATTTCTTATAGTTCTACTAGATAAAGTAAAAGCATCTCCATCTACGCCCTATCTTAAAATATATGGCTCAACTAATAAAAACGGCTCTAACAATGCTATATTTTATAATTTTTGTGAAAAAAAGTATAGGGCACACCATAAAATAACCTAAATATAATATACCCTAGACTAGTGTCATATCCTTGTTTTATATATCATTCTCAACATTTTTCTTTCCCAATAATGTAATTTACTTACTAAAATACATGATTTAGTGTCTAACTGTTTGGATCGTATTTATTTTTAGTGCCTAAACACTTTAATAGTCTAGTATTTAAATTTTGAGGCACTATTTTAAATCAGCATAAACGCAAGGACCAATTCAATTTGGATTGGCAAAAGATAGTAAAGGAAAATCTGTCATCCATATTGGCGTGAGGTCCACAAGTTTTGGTCGTTACCATATACAGGCGTGCATGTGCCACACAATATATAAACTCTTGCTGCAAGTGGAACTGTTGCTGTGGAATTGTGGACCGTGGATCTGCTAAAAAAATATAGAAAAACTAGGGCAGATTGAGGAGGACCTACTAAACCGAAAATTATTTTTTTTGGTACGATAACCCTGATATATATGACCACAGAATATATCAATATCCCTATTTTTTTGGGGCACATGTCTTTTAAGACTTGCATGGGCTTTGTTCTTATTTAACAAATAAATAATCTTGAAAGGGACAACACCACAAAAGATAATTGCCCCACAAGCGGCCTGCTGTCCATTATAAACATCAATTATTAATTTGCCATCGATCAATTGCGGACACAAATGGATTGCTAGAAGAAAAATATCTCGAAGACCTTTTTTCGCATTTATATATATCTGTCCAAATAAACCTTTGCTGGCTCATTAACAGTTTGGTGCTTATGTATGTGAAATTTATGGGTTTTACTTTTGCAAAGTAAGAACTTAGCCGGTCACAAATTAATTTTAACTGACATCATTGTAAAGCATCGTGATGTTTCAAGGGAGTACAAACTATATATAAAGAGAACATGAAATAAAAAGGAGCATCTCAAAATCTAGTTACGGCAAACAAACAAATAAAGCCTCGTTAAAAAGGTAAGAAAAGAGGTTGATGATCAATTAGAGTTAGTTTGGAAACTCAATTTTTTCCAGAGATTACTCTTTTCTCAAGAGAAAATGAAATAATTTTTCTTAGTAAAATGAAAATTACTTGAAAAAATGGAGTTTTTTTTCTAAACTAGCCCTTAGTATATATATAAATATGCGAGGAAAGAACTTACCATGGCAGCAAGGGGTGACCCGTACATGAGTACGTTGAGGCAGGCACATATCATCCCTATCACCATGATTCTCATGTTTAATTCGTTAATGGCGAACGTGGTGGCCACAAACACTACTCCAAAGCCACCGATGTCCAACGCTGCTGCCAGCTTCGCCGTCTTAACCTGTATAATACACAATAAAACACTAACGGGTAATAATAAAGCATTGATTTTATTAGAGTGTATTTGGCTTAATATATAAAGGAATGAGGTTCACACTTTTTTTGTTTGGTGGAACGGAATTGTTGATCCTTCACTAATCACTATCTCATGTGTCTCATTAGCTAATAACTAGTATAAGCGTGTGAAGTGAGGTGATTTTATAGAATTCATAGGACAAACTTCAATAAGTCCCGGAAAATAGAACAGAACAATTAGATCTAGTTTGAAAACTTAATTAAATTCTTTGGTGGATTCTCGGGGATTGAGTGAAAAATTAAACTAATATTTATCCCTCAATCTCTAGGAATCTCGAAGAGGATCAGATTTAAATTTCCAAACTAACCGTTAATGAGGATGCAAATATGTATAACAGCATATGAGAACACGGAGTGCTTCAAGGAACACTTATGAATCGACTACACAGCAGCCAATTCTTATTAGGAAGCAAAGCAACGGTATTGTGCGTGGACTGATGAATTAACACGCACGGCCGGAGAACCGAGAGAGAAATATGTATGATGATCCCTCACCCTTGTGGCATGATTGGCGGCGTAGACGATGAAGAGGACGACGTAGATGGCCTCCATGGCAGCCCCAAAGCCATTGACGGTGGCAACGAGGAGCCCGTCAGGCTTGGTGGCGCCGTAGTAGAGCCACAGCAGCGCGTTGAGCAGCGTGAACACGTACGGCGCCGGCTCGAACTCCTCCGTCGACCCGCTCCGCACGATCCTCCAGAACGTCTTGCTGTGTATTTATATATGCATGGTAGCTTTCAGTTTGCAGCTATAGCTAGCAGCGACGACGGCAGGAAAACTATGTATATATCGAGACACTCTTACATGGGAGAAATGAAGACCAGAACTGAGATGATGTTGCCTACAAAGGAGAAAGCGAAGCAGCTGGATTAAAGGCTATAGTAACAAAGCAATTATAATACTAACTAAGCTACTGATTTTAATCCTCCTTACTATACATATATACACATGCTTACCTATGACGCCGATGATGAAGAGTGTGGAATCCATGGAGGTTCAAGATAGGCAGACAGACAGGAGGCCACACAGCTGGCGGCTCAAAACGGAAGCAAAGCGGTAGATCGAGATCCAGTCAGCTCAGCTGCTGTCTCTACTGCCCTTGAGCGGGAGAGAGGACACCAGGGACCGCTGAAATGCATATTTCAAGCAGCCTGAGGCCGACCGCGTGCAGTGCCATTATAGATTACGCCCAAACCTACCTGCCCTTCTTACAGGCACTGCAGTGGCATGCATGAACATGTGAACGACTCAGGCCCCGCCTCTCGTGTAACACATGAAGATATTTTCTGAAAAAAACGTATAAATACCTATATACGCTACACTGCCGGAAAACTGGGCTTCTATCCCTTGACTTCGATACAGGTTCTTTTAGAATGGGCACTGAAACAAATTGTAATACCGCATAGCTAGCAAGAGCAAACCGTTACTCGTGCCTACCAAAATTTGTTGAAGATTTTTTATTTACGCGTTTGTTGCCGTCGATCTGGACACCAATCACTGCGAGGTGTACCGACGGCAGTGCGGGCGTTCTATGGCCTAGGGGAAGTCTAGACCCGTTCCTAGGCGTTCTCCAACAACTCCCACAAGTTTAGAGGTTAAACTCGCGTGGAGAAAGGAGCTTAATTCGTCTGATCTAATCCTATCACGGACTATCGACGCCTATAGGCGGACTGTCCGCAGGCCGAACTGTTCGAGCCTCAGGACTGGACCGTCCGGCCATGCCCAATATCACAAATGGTGCTCAACACATGCCCCCTGCATTTTTGGGAAGTTCAGCAAATCAAAAGCACTGGTGCAGGCTGGAAACAACTCGATGTGACAACATTGGTTCTCCTAAGCATCTTGCCACATACTAGAATGATATTGCTTCAGGAAACGACCATTCAGCGTCTTGGGTATGTCCTCACCTTGCAAAGTTTATAACATGTAGGCATTACCAGCTATTACTTGTGTTTTTCTATAAGGGCCTTCCTAGCTTGGTGATCATTTGCCGAAGTTTCGGTCCCTGCTTCTTAGTGGCAAGACGGTCTTCCAAACCAGGTCTGCAACCTGGAATGACTTAGCCTTGACCTTCTTGTTGTAAGCTTTGTCAACCATAATCTTATCTTTCTCGAGCTCTCCTAGAGCCACCAATCTCTTATCGGTTACTTCATCAATATTGTCCATCATCAAATTATAATAATCTCCGACAGCTAGACGTCCTGCCTGGAAAACCTGATAGCATTTAGGCTTATCTTCACAAGCAAAACAACTTCCTGTCCATAAACAAACTCAAAAGGAGAGACATTAGTAGCACGGTGTTTATATATTCTATGAGCCTATAGAGCCTTAGACAAAACCTTATGCCAATGCCTAGGATAATCAGATATCTTCTTATTTATAAGGCTAATCAACGTCCTGTTACTAGACTCAGCTATCCATTGGCCTGGGCATAATATAGAGAGGAATTGAGCAATTTGATCTTATATAATTTAGCATACTCACGTACCACATTTGACATAAAAGAAGTCTCCTGGTCCATAGCCAAAGTTTGTGAAATGCCGAATCTATGAATGATATGCTCAGTTATAAACTCAATTACCTCTTTATGTGTCATGTTCTTCAGAGCAACAGATTCAGTCCATTTGGTGAAGTAATTTGTGGCAACCAACACAAATCGATGCCCCTTTGATGGCGAAGGATGAATTTCTCCTACAAAGTACAAACCCCAACCCCTAAAGGGCCAAGGTTTGATAATATGATGTAGTTTAGATGTGGGGACTAACTGCAGATTACCGAACTTCTGACATACTTGACATCCTTTGTAGTATTTGAAACAACCAGCTATCATGTCATGCCAATAGAAGCCAGATCTTTTCAATAGCCACTTTTTCTTTGGAGCCGATTGATGAGTACCACAAACGCTTCATGTACTTCAGCCATAGCTTATATAGCATCATCCCGACACAAGCATTTAAGCAAGACATCGCCATTAATTCAACGGTAAAGTTCATTATCAATTAAGATATATTTGAAAGTTGTATGTTGAATATTCCTATATGTCCTAACACTAGGATTACATAGGTAATTAATTATAGGCGTCCTCCAATCAATTGCATCGACTAATATTGTCAGGTGAATTGATAAAGGAGACATTTCTGGTACCATCGAACGGTCCGGACTCCTTGCCCGGACGGTCCAATCCTACCGCAGATGGTCCCACTCCATAGCCCGGACGTTCCGCGACCTAGGAACTAGGTGCAACAATGGTTATCATAATTTCAGAATTGTGAAATCTCCCTCGCTTTATCCGATAACCTGATGCATCTTGTGCTAAGTAATTAACTCTGTAATTGTATGCTCTAGATATATGTCAAATATTGAATTCATCAAAAGAATGAATTATGTCCCGACATTTTTCAAGATAACTATTTAAAGTGCCAACTAAACATTGATATTTCGCTAAAATTTGCCGGAGAACTAGTTGAGAATCACCAAATGCCCTAACATGTTTCACTCCCATATAATCTAAAAGTTCTAAACCAAATAAGAGGGCCTCATATTCAGCTTGATTGTTAGTTCAATAAGTTTTCAATCGGCTAGAAGTCAAAAGAGGCATTCCTTGGTGTAAGCACGATGTCAATCCCTTATCCCTCATTACAAACTGATCCGTCTAAATGCAGAGTCTAGGGAGTAGTAGTGAGGTATTGAAAGGGAAATGTGCCCTTGGGCCATTTCTAAGTATTTTGGTGATTGAGTGCCAATACAAGTGGACTTGTGTTAATCTATGCAAAGTGATGGACAAAGTGCAAATCAAGTAAAAAGGTATGTTTCTAAGACTTAGTACATTGTTTTGGAGACTAATGTATTGTGTCTAAGTGCTGGAAACAGGAGAAATCAAGTTGGAAAAGAGATGACTTTGATCAGCCAAAGACAGCTCGGTCTGGGTGCACCGGACAGTGTCCGGTGCGCCAGGCTGGCGTCTGTCAACTGGCTACTCTCGGGAAGCAATTAACGGCGTACGGCTATAAATCACCGGACTGTCCAGTGGTGCACCGGACTGTCCGGTGAGCCAACAGTCGGCCGGGCCAACGGTCGGCCGCATAATCCGCGCGCGACGCGTGGCAAGAGCCAACGGTCAGAAGGGGCACCGGACTGTCCGGTGTGCACCAGACAGTGTCTGGTGCGCCAACGGCTCCCAAGCACCAACGGTCGGCTTCGCCAAAGAAGGAAAGAAATCCGCACCGGACAGTGTCCGGTGGTGCACCGGACTGTCCGGTGCGCCAGGCGACAGAAGGCAAGAATTGCCTTCTTGAAATGCTCTCAACGGCTCCTAGCTGCCTTGGGGCTATAAAAGGGACCCCTAGGCGCATGGAGGAGAACACCAAGCAACCTTTGAGCATTGTTGATCATTCACACTTCATTCTTGCACACTTGTTCGACATTCTTAGTGATTTGAGCTCCGTTCTAGTGAGAACCTTGTGATACTCTTTTGAGCTCAAGTCTTGGTCTTGTGTGTGCGTATTTGCTGTGGATTTGAGTGTGTTGCTTTCCTCCCTTACTCTAGTGCTTCATTGTGATTCTTATTGTAAGGGCGAGAGACTCCAAGTTGTGGAGATTCCTCGCAAACGGGAAAGAGCAAAGTAAAGAAGAACATCGTGGTATTCAAGTTGATCATTGGATCACTTGAGAGGAGTTGAGTGCAACTCTCGTCCGTTGGGACGCCACAACGTGGAGTAGGCAAGTTTTGTACTTGGCCGAACCACGGGATAAATCCTCGTGTCTCTTGTGCTTGTCCTTATTGTGTTTGTTGTGCTTCACAAGAGCTCTCCTCTCTACTCACTTGATTTCATTGGTCTAACTCTTAATCAAGTTTGTGGTGTTAAGTTTTAAGTTTTACAGGATCACCTATTCACCCCCCTCTAGGTGCTCTCAATTGGTATCAGAGTCGTTCTCTTCAAGAAAGGGACTAATCGCCCGAAGAGATGGATCCTAAGGGCAAGGGGATGGTGGTCAATGATAAGGAGAAGGAGTCCTTCATCAATGATCCAAAGGATGACAAGCCTACTGACTTAGGCTCGGGCCACAAAAGAAAAGACGGGAGGAAGAAGAAAACAAGGCGCATCAAGGAGATAGTCTACTACGACAGCGACGAATCTTCCTCTTCCCAAAAGGACGACGACAACGACTACAAGAAAAAGAAGACGGTTAATTCAAACTTTTCTTTTGATTATTCTCGTATTCCACAAAGTTCCAATGCTCATTTGCTTTCCATTCCCCTCGGTAAACCCCCCCCCCCCCCCCCCACTTTGATGGAGAGGACTACAGATTTTGGAGTCACAAAATGTGTAGCCACGTGTTCTCTCTCCATCCAAGTATATGGGAGATAGTAGAAAATGGAATGCACTTTGATAGTACGGATAGTCCCATGTTCATTAATGAGCAAATTCACAAAAATGCACAAGCTACTACTGTTCTTCTAGCTTCATTGTGCAGGGATGAATACCATAAGGTGAGCGGCTTGGATAACGCCAAGAAGATCTGGGACACCCTCAAAATCTCACATGAGGGGAACGACATCACCATGCTCACCAAGATGAAGTTGGTGGAGGGCGAACTTGGGAGATTCGCAATGATCAGGGGCGAGGAGCCAACCCAAACGTACAACCGGCTCAAGACCCTCGTCAACAAAATAAGGAGCTATGGAAGCACGTGATGGACGGACCACGACGTCGTCCGCCTAATGCTAAGGTCTTTTACTGTCCTTGATCCACATCTTGTGAACAATATTTGTGAGAATCCTAGGTACACCAAGATGATGCCCGAGGAGATACTTGGAAAGTTTGTAAGCGGGCGAATGATGATCAAGGAGGCAAGATACGTTGACGATGCATTGAACGGCCCAATCCACGAGCCTCAAACCGTTGCTCTCAAAGCAACGAGGAGCAAGGAAGTGCTACCTAGCAAGGTGGCACAAGTTGAGGCGACGGGACTCAATGAGGAAGAGATGGCCCTCATCATTAAGCGTTTCAAGACAGCGCTAAGGGGTCGCAAGGAGCATCTCAACAAGACCAAGACGAAGGGGAAGTGCTCATGCTTCAAATGTGGTAAGATTGGTCATTTTATCGCTAATTGTCCCGATAATGATAGTGACCAGGAACAAGGGAACAAAAGGGAAAAGAAGAAGGCTTACAAGAAGGCTAAGGGCGAGGCACACCTTGGAAAGGAGTGGGACTCGGATTGTTCGTCATCCGACTCCGACAACGAAGGACTCGCCGCCACCGCCTTCAACAAGTCGGCCCTTTTCCCCAACGAGCATCACACCTGCCTCATGGCAAGGGAAAGGAAGGTAGGCACCCGTGATACCAGTACTTACGCTTCCTCAAGTGATGAAGAATCTAGCGATGATGAAATAGACTATTCATGTTTATTCAAGGGCCTAGATAGAACTAAGGTTGATAAGATTAATGAATTAATTGATGCCTTGAATGATAAAAATAGGTTATTAGAAAAGCAAGAGGATCTTTTGTATGAAGAACATGATAAGTTTCTAGAGGCACAAAAATCCCTTGCTTTAGAAATTAAAAGGAATGAAATGCTTTCTTGTGAATTGTCTACATGTCATGACTCTATTTCTAGCCTAAAAAGCATAAATGATGATTTTAGTGCTAAGTTAGAAATAGCTAATAAATCAACATCTTGTGTAGAACATGTTGTAGTTTGCAATAGGTGTAAAGATTTTAATGTTGATGCTTGTAGTGAACACCTAGTTTGCATTTCTAAACTAAATGATGAAGTGGCTAGTCTTAATGCTCAACTTAAGACTAGCAAAAATGATTTTGATAAACTAAATTTTTGCAAGGGATGCCTACAAGATTGGTAGACACCCCTCAATTAAGGATGGTCTTGGCTTCAAGAGGGAAGTCAAGAACTTAACAAGCCATAAGGCTTCCATCTCCGCCAAGGAGAAAGGGAAGGCCCCTATCGCTAGTAGTGCTCAAAAGAACCATGCTTTCATGTATCATGATAGGAGACATTCTAGGAATGTTTATAGAAGTTATGATGCTTTTGATTCTCATGCCATGATTGCCTCTAGTTCTTCTATGCATGATAGAAATTTGGCTAGGAAAAATGCTATGCCTAGGAGAAATATTGTTCATGTTCCTAGAAAAGTAATGAATGAACCTTCTAAAATTTATTATGCTTGCAATACTTCCTTTGCTATTTGTAGAAAGGATAAGAAGGTAATTGCTAGGAAATTAGGGGCCAAATGTAAGGGAGACAAGACTTGCATTTGGGTCCCTAAGACTATTGTAACTAACCTTGTAGGACCCAACATGAGTTGGGTACCTAAGACCCAAGCCTAAATTTGCCTTGCAGGTTTATGCATCCGGGTGCTCAAGCTGGATTATCGACAGCGGATGCACAAACCACATGACGGGGGAAAAGAGGATGTTCTCTTCCTACGTCAAGAACAAGGATCCCCAAGATTCAATCATATTCGGTGATGGGAACCAAGAGAAGGTGTACGTGGAGCAACCCCCTGGCTTCGAGGATGAACAGTACCCCGACCACGTGTGTAAGCTCTCTAAGGCGCTCTATGGACTTAAGCAAGCCCCAAGAGCATGGTATGAATGCCTTAGAGACTTTTTAATTGCCAATGCTTTTAAGGTTGGGAAAGCCGATCCAACTTTATTCACTAAGACTTGTGATGGTGATCTTTTTGTGTGCCAAATTTATGTCAATGACATAATATTTGTTTCTACTAACCAAAAGTCTTGTGAAGAGTTTAGCAGGGTGATGACTCAAAAGTTTGAGATGTCGATGATGGGCGAGCTAAGCTATTTCCTTGGGTTCCAAGTGAAGCAACTCAAGGATGGGACCTTCATCTCCCAAACAAAGTACACGCAAGACTTGATCAAGCGGTTTGGGATGAAGGACGCCAAGCCCGCAAAGACTCCAATGGGAATCGACGGACACACTGATCTCAACAAAGGAGGTAAGTCCATTGATCAAAAGGCATACAGGTCTATGATAGGGTCTTTACTTTATTTATGTGCTAGTAGACCGGATATTATGCGTAGTGTATGCATGTGTGCTAGATTTCAATCCGATCCAAGGGAGTGTCACTTAGTGGCCGTGAAGCGAATTCTTAGATATTTAGTCGCTACGCCTTGCTTCGGGATCTGGTATCCAAAGGGGTCTACCTTTGACTTAATTGGATATTCAGACTCCGACTATGCTGGATGTAAGGTCGATAGGAAGAGTACATCGGGGACGTGCCAATTCTTAGGAAGGTCCCTGTTGTCGTGGAGCTCTAAGAAACAAACTTCTGTTGCCCTATCCACTGCTGAGGCCGAGTATGTTGCCGCAGGACAGTGTTGCGCACAACTACTTTGGATGAGGCAAACCCTCAGGGACTTTGGCTACAATCTGAGCAAAGTCCCACTCCTATGTGATAATGACAGTGCTATCCGCATGGCGGATAATCCTGTTGAACACAGCCGCACAAAGCACATTGACATCCGGCATCACTTTTTGAGAGACCACCAGCAAAAGGGAGATATCAAAGTGTTTCATGTTAGCACCGAGAACCAGCTAGCCGATATCTTTACCAAGTCCCTAGATGAGACGACCTTTTGCAAGCTGCGTAGTGAGCTAAATGTCTTAGATTCGTGGAACCTAGATTGATTTATAGCATACATGTGTTTTATGCCTTGATCATGTTCCTTAATGCATTTTGTTGTTTATTTATGGTGCTCAAGTTGTACAAGCACTCCCCGGACCTCACAAGTTCATTTGCAAGTGATGCACATATTTAGGGGGAGATGTGCTACAACTTGACCCTTTGAGACTAACCATGTGCTTGAGTTTGCTTAATTTAGTCTCAAAGAAGGTTTGAAAGGGAAAAGGTGGACTTGGACCATGCAAGACTTCCACTGCACTCCGATGAAAGAGTAACTGATTCCAAGTTCATCTTTGTACTCTTATTGCCTTTTTACTCTTAGTTGAAGATTTTGGTGAGGCAATGGGGTTAAAAGGCCAAGATTGATCCCGTTTTGGTGCTTGATGCCAAAGGGGGAGAAAATAAGGCCAAAGCAATAAATGGATCGGCTACCACTTGAGAATTTTGAAAATGTTTGTCAAAAATCTCTTACTGTCTCTTTTGTCAAAAATTGGTCTCTTGTGGGGAGAATAGTTGATTATGGGAAAAAGGGGGGGTTTTTGAAATCTTTGATCAATTTCTCTTGGAACAACTCTCTTTATGTCTCAACAAGTGTGTTTGACTTAGAGATAGGAAATTGAGTTTGATTTGCAAAAACAAACCAAGTGGTGGCAAAGAATAATCCATATATGCCAAATTTGAATCAAAACAATTGTGAGTTCTCATTTGTATTGATATTGCACTTCCTTTAGTTGCTTTTTATTGTGTTGGCATAAATCACCAAAAAGGGGGGAGATTGAAAGGGAAATGTGCCCTTGGGCCATTTCTAAGTATTTTGGTGATTGAGTGCCAACACAAGTGGACTTGTGTTAATCTATGCAAAGTGATGGACAAAGTGCAAATCAAGTAAAAAGGTATGTTTCTAAGACTTAGTACATTGTTTTGGAGACTAATGTATTGTGTCTAAGTGCTGGAAACATGAGAAATCAAGTTGGAAAAGAGATGGCTTTGATCAGCCAAAGACAGCTCGGTCTGGGTGCACCGGACAGTGTCCGGTGCGCCAGGCCGGCATCTGTCAACTGGCTACTCTCAGGAAGCAATTAACGCCGTACGACTATAAATCACCAGACTGTCCGGTGGTGCATCGGACTGTCCGGTGAGCCAACAGTCGGCCGGGCCAACGGTCGGCCGCATAATCCGCGCGCGACGCGTGGCAAGAGCCAACGGTCAGAAGGGGCACCGGACTGTCCGGTGTGCACCGGAAAGTGTCTGGTGCGCCAACGGCTCCCAAGCACCAACGATCGGCTTCGCCCAAGAAGGAAAGAAATCCGCACCGGACAGTGTCCGGTGGTGCACCGGACTGTCCGGTGCGCCAGGCGACAGAAGGCAAGAATTGCCTTCTTGAAATGCTCTTAACGGCTCCTAGCTGCCTTGGGGCTATAAAAGGGACCGCTAGGCGCATGGAGGAGAACACCAAGCAACCTTTGAGCATTGTTGATCATTCACACTTCATTCTTGCACACTTGTTCGACATTCTTAGTGATTTGAGCTCCGTTCTAGTGAGAACCTTGTGATACTCTTTTGAGCTCAAGTCTTGGTCTTGTGTGTGCGTATTTGCTGTGGATTTGAGTGTGTTGCTTTCCTCCCTTACTCTAGTGCTTCATTGTGATTCTTATTGTAAGGGCGAGAGACTCCAAGTTGTGGAGATTCCTCGCAAACGGGAAAGAGCAAAGTAAAGAAGAACACCGTGGTATTCAAGTTGATCATTGGATCACTTGAGAGGAGTTGAGTGCAACTCTCGTCCGTTGGGACGCCACAACGTGGAGTAGGCAAGTTTTGTACTTGGCCGAACCACGGGATAAATCCTCGTGTCTCTTGTGCTTGTCCTTATTGTGTTTGTTGTGCTTCACAAGAGCTCTCCTCTCTACTCACTTGATTTCATTGGTCTAACTCTTAATCAAGTTTGTGGTGTTAAGTTTTAAGTTTTACAGGATCACCTATTCACCCCCCTCTAGGTGCTCTCAGGTATGATATGTCTAGTTCCTGAGTATCGCTAATCCGATGTTCTACAATAAAATCAGCTACAACCTGGCCTTTCATAGATTTTAATGATTCATAAGCCAAGTCATATTCTATAAGTACATAAACCCATTTACCAATTCTACCACTCATGATTGGGTTTTGCAACATGTATTTAATCACATCGGTTTGACTAGAAATAGTGCAAGGACTAGACAATAGATAATATCTAAGTTTGGTGCATGCATAAAACATGCATAAGCATAATTTCTCAACAAAGGTGTACGTTGTTTCAGCATCTACTAGTCTCCAGCTTAAGTAGGTCACAACATGCTCCTTCCCTTCGATCTCTTGAGTCAGAACAACTCCAATAACTTTATCCTTGGCTACAATGTATAACTTGAATGGTACTCTAATCTTTGGTGCTTTCAATATTGGAGCCAAAGACAAATAGTTTTTAATGAGATCAAAAGCCTCCTTTTGTTCCGCCCCTAATTAAAATTAGCATTTTTAGTTGAAGAATAAGAGTGAAACCATCAACCTTCCCGGCTAAGTTAGAAATGAATCTTCACAAATAACTTACCATGCCGAGAAACTTCTGCATTTCAAGCTTACAAGTTGGAGCCCCCACATTCTGAATGGACTTAATTCGGTCGAGATTTATCTCTATGCCATGATCATGAATAATGAATCCTAAGAATTTGCCAGCGGACACCCTAAAAGCACATTTACGTGGGTTCATTGTTAAACCATGTCGACACATCTTATCAAAGATTTTACACAAATCAGCTATATGATAATCAAATTCAACCGATTTTACTACTATATCATCAATATAAACTTTCACAATGTTTCCTAGCAACTTATGAAAGATCAAATTCATAGCCCTTTGATAAGTGGCACCAGCATTTTTTAAACCGAATGTCATGACAACACACTCAAATAACCTAATAAAACCTGGAAATATAAAGGCCATTTCAGACGCATCTTCATTGGCTATGAAAATTTGATTATATCTGGCATTACCATCAAGAAAGCTAATAACTCTATTTTCTGATGCATTGTTAATTAACATGTTGGCTACATGCATAGGATATTCATCTTAAGGGGTTGCTTTATTTAAAATTTGGAAATCAATACATACTCTGAGCTTATCTAAATCCTTCTTTTCCACTAGCACAATATTAGAGACCCACTCCATATATCTGCAAGGCCTAATAAGTTAGCTTCTAAGAGCCGATGAATTTTGTCCTTGATCCTAGGGAGTAAGTCCAGACGAAATGACTTGGTCTTTGCTTAAAGGGCCTAAAACTGGGCTTAATGGGCAAACGATGCTCCACTAGCTCTCAGCTTAACCCTGGCATCTCAGTGTAGCTCCAAGCAAAGCAATGAGAATATTCTTTTAATAAGCCAATCATTTCATCCCTAGTATCAGCTTTTAGGGTCTTGTTTACAAAAGTTGGCCTTAGAGTTTTACCATCTCCTATGTAAACCCTTGTCCTAATTTGTCGAGATCTCTAAACCCCTCTATAGTGCTTACCTTTAGAAGAGTTTGAGGTTCTCCGCGCATAAGAGGATTGTTCGGTCTCAAGGGCGAGACTGTCCGCGATGGTGGATTTGCTTTGTGGCCCTCTCTGGTAGCCACTGAACTATTCGGCCTTAGGGGCCACACTGTCTACTAGAACATCGGACCATCTAGCCTTAGGGTCTGGACCATCCATGAGAGGGTCCTTGCTCTACGGTGCTCTCTAGTGTACCTTGGACTATTCGGCCTCAGGTGCCTGACCGTCTATGACCTAGCACTTGTCATTTATGGGTGTGTACATCATTTTAACCTTATTTATGATTTAGTCGATTTTCCATTGACTCTAGCATTACAAGAATGAACCCTATTCTGTCTATGCTTATGAACCAATAATCAAAAAATAAACTTTAGTGAGACATGTGGCAGTCTCAGAAGTCCAAAGTATAGGGGCACCGGCTACAACAATGCAAGCCGATGCATTAGCATGCAATTTTTCTACATCATCGCCCACACATTGCAACATAATTTGATGTAAAGTAGAAGGTATATATTGATTCACATGGATCCAATTACTACCTAAGATTAGACAATAATTTCCTTCTATTTTGGTGACAAAAAAGCAGCGGCGAGGGTCTTTGTCCCAATGGTCAATTCAATGGACGTGACTCCCTTGGCCTTGATCAAATTGTTGCTCCCAACGCCACTAAAGTGTCATATTAGTCCTGACCAGCTCGTTATCCCGCTTCCCTAATTTGTTGTATAGCATGTAAGGCATTAAATTCAGGCTGCCCCACCATCTACCAACATTCTAGCAATCGGTATTCCATCGATATGACCGCACATAAAGAGTGGCTTTAAGTGGTTGACCGATTCTTTTGGTTTGGTGAAGATGACCTCTTTAGGACCAAAATCGAATTGAGTAACTGCGAGTTCATCGTCACCCATAATAGTATAATCAATCAAAAATGTAATCACATTAACATCCATACCTGGGTGCTCGGGCGAGGCTCCATAGTCGACCAGGTCCTCTCTCAATAAGTCGTCCTCTTCAATGTTGTCCTCATCCATAGGTGCTGACACGTCATTGGAGGCTTCCTGGTGAGGTGTGGACGGTCTGGACTCACGGGTCAGACGATCCGTGCTAGGTTCAAACGGTCTGGCTACTCGAGCCAGACTGTCTGTGGTACCTGTTTATGTTTCTATGGTCGCTTGAATTGCTTTGGCGGCCTTTGGCTTCCACCTCTTATGTGGTAGTGAGTACTACGAATGTGTATCATTAAATATTTATTCCGTCTCTTTTTCCCTGCTCTCCTTTGCTCTTAAGCATTACAAGTTGGGCTTTTGAGAACGTGTTAGTCCCGATGGGCACTATCGGAGAATGGAATATTTTAGGTCGATGTATTACTGATTGCTCTGTTGTCCTTTTGTAACGCCCTGAATTTGGGGGTAGAATTTTTTCTTCTTTTCTCTCACCAAATTCGGGCGTTACTCTCTTTTCTCTTTCCCCGTTTGCTCTTTCTTCCCGATTTCAAACCAGTATAGCGGCAGGTGTCCGTGTCATGTATAAACCAAAACCTAAGTCTCATGGGTGTTGCATCATGCCGAAGCACATTTCTTTGTCTGATGTTGAGTGTTCGTCTCGTTCCGTTCCGGATTTCGGTTCGCGATTTAATTCCGTTTAGTGGTCCGCGCTTGTCGTGGGTTTTAGATCCGCGAAATGGCCCGGCCCAGCCCAACCTAGTCCAGCCTAGCCCAGCCGGCCCGGCCCGCCCCGGCCTGCGCGCCCCTGGCGCCTAACCCCCCCCCCATGCGCCCCCCCTTCTCTCTCTCTCTCTCTCATTTGGATCTCCCGCGCAACAACCTCTCCTCTCCCTCTTCCACCTCTCTCTCCCCGTGGTGCCCTAGGATTTGGAGACGGCGATCACCGGATTTTGGACCCCGAGGTGAGCTCCCCTCCCCTTCTCTTCTCTCTCTCTCTCCCTCTCCCTCCTCTTCTTCCCCGCGCGCGCGCCCTCCCTCTTCCCCCTGCCCGCGCCCGACCCCGTCCCTGCCCGGCGCGGCGGCGCCCCTGCCCGCCCGCTCGGCCCCTCCCGCGGCGGCCCCGCCCGCTCGGCCCCTCCCCTGCCCGGCGCGGCGATCCCGCCCGCTCGGCCCCTCCCCTGCCCGGCGCGGCGATCCCGCCCCGCCCCTCCCCGCGGCGACCCCGTCCCCGTCCCCTCCCCCGGCCGCGGCGATCTCGCCCGCCCCTCCCCCGGCCCGGCGCGGCGGCGCCCGCCCCCTGCCCCTCCCCGCGGCGGCGATCTCGCCCGCCCCTGCTTGCCCGCGGCGGCGCCCGCTCGCCCCTGCCCGCCCGGCGGCGCCCCCCGCCCCTCCCCCGCGCGCGGTGGCGATCCCGCCGTCCGGCTCGGCCGCCCCTGTGGCCGTCCGGCCTCGGCCGCCCCTGGCCGGTTCAACCGCCCCCCTGGCCGGTTCAACCGCCCTGGCCCCAGCTCGCCCGCCCGTTCCCCCGTCCCGGCCTCGCCCGACCGTGTCCCCGCTCGCCCGCGCTCGCGGTGATTATTCGTTAATTAGCGTGTTGCGTCGCGCGCTTCGCCGCGCGACGGATTTGTCTAAATTCATATTCTATCTCGTGTTGCGTCGTGCGCTTCGTCGCGCGACGATCCATTTTTTGTTTCAGGTTGTTTAAGGTGTAACGCCGCGTGTGTATTCACGCGACGTTCCACTTTGGACTCAGTTTAGTCGACGTATGCCGTCGTGCGCTTCGTCGCGCGACGCTTAACGTTTCTTCTTAACTAAGGCGAAGTGTCTCGTTGTGTGCCCAGTCGCGCGACGAGTCGTTAGCTTCTTAATTTGTTTTAGAGAGCTTTGTCGCGCGTCTCGCCGCGCGACCATCCTTTTATTTATCTCCACCTGCTTATAATAATTAGACATGAAACATGACTTTACTTTACGCTAAACATAGTGTCTACATTAAATTTCCTTTCATTAAGCTAGTGGCTAATTTATAACCATGTAACGTGATCGTT
Source organism: Zea mays (assembly GCF_902167145.1). Classification (NCBI taxonomy): domain Eukaryota; kingdom Viridiplantae; phylum Streptophyta; class Magnoliopsida; order Poales; family Poaceae; genus Zea; species Zea mays. The sequence goes on along the minus strand of NC_050098.1, from coordinate 57,321,506 downwards.
TCTCGACTGTCTTTTCCTCTTTCTCTCTTAACCGTACTCGCGAGCCCGCGTAGAACGTCTGTTTACTTATTGCATTCTATTGTATGGTGTACTGTTCTTTGGTATTAAATATGTGGATGTATGTATGTTTGCGCTCGTATAGAGAACGATCCGGTTGAAGAGCCCGAGGAACTCGCAGGAGAAGCCCCTGAGCAGCAGTCAGTTGGTGGAGGCAAGTGTCCCTTGACCTATCTATGTCCTATTCATTATTTAATTCACCTCCCGCTTTACACATTTATGCCTAAGGATTGACTAGCTTTTGTTATCCATGTCCTTGTTTACCTATTTGGGTTGGATTATTACTGTTTAGCTTTATGCTATTGCTTAACTCTAATCAATGAACATGATGAGAATATCTATGATACGCTGTTTTCCCTTCTCTTATGATGATGTGATACTTGTGGTCTTCAAGGGGGCTCGAGTGGTTTCTCGAGTGCCTCTCCGTAAGGACCTGTTCTATGGATGACCGCCCGGGAAAACAGTGCAACCATGAGGGTGGAATGGGGTGCCCTTAGCTGAATAATTAGAGGATCCGGGGTGTAGTTCACTTAGCCGTCGTGCCGTCAATGGGGCTCGGTGTATGCGGCTCGCTCTGCCAAGTTTGGGTTCGCCCCTTGGGGAGGAGTGCGGTGCATTTAGGAAACCTAACGGGTGGCTACAGTCCCGGGGAATCTTTGTAAAGGCTACGTAGTGATGCCCTGCTGGGTCACCTTGGTAGTGATCAATGGAGAGTCATGATCTCCGGGCAGAATGGGAATCACGGCTTGTGGGTAAAGTGCACAACCTCTGCAGAGTGTTTGAAAACTGATATATCAGCCGTGCTCGCGGTTATGAGCGGCCAAGGGAGCTCCAGTGATTAGTGGTACTTGATCAGAGATACTTTGGTACAGGTGGTTATGAGATCGATGATTCTGGTTATGACTATGGTGCTGGTAAGTGGTACTCTTTCCGTTTGGAAAGGAGTACGTTTGGGTTAATAACTTGGGTTAATGCTAAAACTTGGCTTTCTACTAGTAAGTAATAATCTGACCAACTAAAAGCAACTGCTTGACTTATCCCCACATACAGCTAGTCCACTACAGCCAAATAGGATACTTGCTGAGTATGTTGATGTGTACTCACCCTTGCTCTACACACCAAACCCCCCCATCCCCAGGTTGTCAGCATTGCAACCACTGCTCAGGCGAAGATGAAGCCGTGGAAGGAGACTTCCAGGAGTTCCAAGACTACGACGAGTTCTAGGTGTGGGTTAGCGGCAACCCCCAGTCGGCTGCCTGTGAAGGCCGCGGTTATCTACGTTTCTTTTCCACACTTTGATTTATTGTAAGAACTATATGGACGTCTCAGACGTATGATGTAATCGACTATTTCCCTTATTAATACTATTTTGAGCACTGTGTGATGATGTCCATATTATGTAACTGCTGTGTACGTGAATAACTGATCCTGGCACGTACATGGTTCGCATTCGGTTTGCCTTCTAAAACCGGGTGTGACATAAGTGGTATCAAAGCCGTGCTGACTGTAGGACCGCTAACCTAGAGTAGAATGGTCGTTCTAAGGACTATAGACCTCTGTCTCTGCCTTGACTTTGATATCCCTTCAAAAGTTGGTCATACCGACCAAACCTATGTTCTACTATATATAATACCTTGCTGAAAATCATGTTTTATTCTAATCCTTCATTTACTTATGATTCATTATTTGCTGGTCATATTAATTCTGTTCTCACCCTTTTGCTTGCGATGTCTTTTGTAGATGGCTCGACTTAGACACACTGCACGAAAGTCCGTCATCCCCTTCTTACCCTCCCGCCTTGCTGAGCGTCCGCTTCGCCGTCCCGTGGCCGGACAGTCCAGCCACTTGGAGAGACTACACCACCGCCTGCGTGAGGAGCAGGAGCGTCGACGACAGGAGCAGCAGAGCTCTTCCTTCTCGCTCCAGCAGGAGATAGAGTCTGTGAGGAGCTGCTCCCCTGTGCTTCCTCTGGAGGCGCCCCCTACACCACCACTGGGCGCCCCAGCTTCTGGAGTAGCTGCTGGAGGAGACCCAGACGACGGAGGTGGCGACGACAGCTCGAGCCACGACACCGACTTCTCTGCTAACCCTGAGCCGGAAGGATGGGTTGCTCGGCCCATCACTCGCGACGCTGCTCGCGGGTGTCACTTCCACGATGCGCTCGACACCCTGCTACGTCGGGCATTTAACCGGCATACTTGGTCCGTCGAGTATCGCTGTGTGGTCTACCAGCATAGTCGCGGGGTCTACCCGGACCGCTGGGAGGCAACTTGCTTGGTGCGCTGCCCGGAGAACAGTCTCCAGGGTGCGGAGGCCTGCTCAGAGCACTATTCTATCTCTGAGCGGGACTCAGCTGAGGCAGCCATGCAAGATGCTGCACGGCGTGCGCTTTCGCACTACTGCTCGGTTTTCGGTGGGGCAGCTGACGGTCTTGACCTGAAGTATTACCCCCGCCGTCCATCTGGCAGCACAGGAGGCGTGATTGTCTCACCTGTCGGTGAGGGCAATCCTAGGTTGAGCAGCACAGTCAACCTAGCCGCCGTGCTAAACACGGAGCTGGACCATGCATTAGACGAGCTGAGTAGGGCTCGTGCTGAGATCGCCCTGCTGCGGGCTGAGCGCGCGGAACGTCGTTACCTGGATGGTGGTTCCCCCGCTCCCGTTGGGACTCAGCACCCGTACCGCTCACCTCAGCGTGGACACCAGTCTTATGGCAATCCCGACTGCAAGACCAAGATAACTCTAGAACCATAGGTCGTTAGAGTTGGATCTTGTAATTAATACGAAATATATACGTAGAAGCTTCAGTCTTAGCGTTGGTTTCGGTCTTAGTTAGTCTTAGTTAGACAGGGTAGTTTGCTATATCCTGTGCATTTATGATTGTCATGATGAACTATGTTTGGTTTGGATCTTTGTAATGATTGTCACCAGAGTGTGGGTATCCCCTGCATTTTGGTTTATCTATTATGTTAATGGAGTTAGTTATATAGTTGGGAAACCTTTTCATTCCACTCTCCTCTTTATCTGAGAAGCTGTGTGGTCTGTGTTGGAGATCAGTGAAGATGCTCATCTGTTCAGTGCTGTTGAAGAATTCTATTCTCTTTCCTTATGCTGCAAGATTTGCCAGATCAGTTCTGATGTGCGGTTGCATTCTGCAGATGTCAAAGAACAGGCGCAGAGGAGGAAGGCGTGCTCAGCAGGAGCGAGCCGCTCAACACGAGGAGGTGCCCCAGCAGCAGCACCTGCCGCCCCCGCCCCCGATGTCCATCGAGCAGATGTTTTTGATGCAGACTCAGGCAGTTCAAGCCATCGGTCAGACTCTGGCCGCCATTCAGCAGCAGCAGCAGCAACAGCAGCAGGCCCCACCTCAGCCTCAGATGCCTCAGATGCCCAGAGACAAGCGTGCTGAATTCATGAGAGGTCATCCACCAACGTTCGCTCATTCTTCTGACCCTATGGATGCTGAAGATTGGCTGCGCACTGTGGAGCGGGAGTTGCATACCGCTCAGTGCGATGACAGGGAGAAAGTCTTGTATGGTCCCCGTCTGTTGAGAGGAGCAGCCCAGTCATGGTGGGAGTCTTACCTCGCCACCCATGCCCACCCTGACGCCATCACTTGGGAAGAGTTTAGAGGTAGTTTTCGTCAGTACCATGTCCCCGCAGGTCTGATGACAGTAAAGAAGGAGGAGTTCCTGGCTCTCAAGCAAGGGCCATCGTCTGTCAGTGAGTACCGGGACAGGTTTCTGCAATTGTCTCGCTATGCTCCTGAAGATGTCAACACCGACGCCAAGCGACAGTACCGTTTCCTGAGAGGCTTGGTTGACCCTCTGCAGTACCAACTGATGAATCACACCTTCCCGACATTCCAGCACCTGATTGACAGAGCAATCATGACAGAGAGGAAGCGTAAGGAGATGGAAGATCGTAAACGCAAGATCAGTGGACCCCAGCCTGGAAGCAGCAATCGTCCTCGTTTCTCAAGCAATCAATCTCAGCAGTTCAGGCAGAACCAGCGTCCACCTCAGCAGCATCAGCAGTTCCAAAGGTAGTATCCTCAGCACCAGTACCAGAACCATCAGAGCAATCAGTCAGGAGGTCAGTTTCCGAGGCAGAATCAGCAGGCACCTCGCCTTCCTGCCCCAGCGAACCAGCAGAACAGTCAGGCAGCACCAGCTCAGGTTGGAAACAGAGCATGTTTCCACTGTGGAGAGCAAGGCCACTGGGTGATGCAATGTCCGAAGAAGGCAGCCCAGCAGCAGTCAGGCCCCAATGCCCCAGCGAAGCAGAATGTGCCTCAGCCTGGAGCAGACAATCGCTCTCAGCCGCGCTATAATCATGGAAGGCTGAACCACTTGGAGGCTGAAGCAGTTCAGGAGACCCCCGGCATGATAGTAGGTATGTTCCCAGTCGACTCCCATATTGCAGAAGTGTTATTTGATACTGGAGCAACACATTCTTTCATTACTGCATCATGGGTAGAAGCACATAATCTTCCAATTACTACCATGTCAACCCCCATTCAAATTGACTCAGCTGGTGGTAGAATTCGAGCCGATGGCATTTGTTTGAATATAAGTGTGGAAATAAGGGGGATAGCGTTTCCCGCCAACCTTATAGTAATGGGTACTCAGGGAATAGATGTCATCCTAGGGATGAATTGGCTAGATAAGTATCAGGCAGTTATCAGTTGTGATAAAAGGACAATCAAGTTGGTGTCCCCACTAGGAGAGGAAGTGGTGACCGAGTTAGTCCCGCCTGAGCCAAAGAAAGGAAGTTGTTATCAGATGGCTGTCGATAGCAGTGAAGCAGACCCAATTGAGAAGATCAAGGTTGTGTCTGAGTTCCCAGATGTGTTTCCAAAGGACTTACCGGGTATGCCACCAGAGCGGAAAGTTGAGTTTGCTATAGAGCTTCTTCCTGGAACCGCCCCTATCTTCAAGAGAGCTTACAGAATATCTGGACCAGAGTTGGATGAACTTAAGAAGCAAATTGATGAGCTGTCAGAGAAAGGTTACATTCGGCCAAGCACCTCGCCTTGGGCCGCCCCTGTCCTATTTGTGGAGAAGAAAGATGGCACCAAAAGGATGTGTATCGATTACCGAGCTTTGAATGAAGTCACGATCAAGAACAAGTATCCCTTGCCCAGAATAGAAGATTTGTTCGACCAGTTGAGAGGAGCCAGTGTGTTCTCCAAGATTGATCTGAGATCAGGTTATCATCAGCTCAGGATCCGACCTTCGGACATTCCGAAGACAGCATTCATTTCCAAGTATGGGTTGTATGAGTTCACAGTGATGTCTTTTGGTTTGACCAATGCGCCAGCGTTCTTCATGAACTTGATGAACAGTGTATTCATGGATTATCTCGATAAGTTTGTGGTGGTATTCATTGATGACATTCTGGTTTATTCTCAAAGCGAAGAAGAGCACGCAGATCATTTGAGGATGGTATTGCAAAGATTGCGAGAGCACCAGTTGTATGCAAAGTTGAGCAAGTGTGAGTTCTGGATCAGTGAAGTCATGTTCTTGGGTCACATAATCAACAAAGAAGGATTGGCTGTGGATCCGAAGAAAGTGGCAGACATTTTGAACTGGAAAGCGCCAACAGATGCTAGAGGAATCAAGAGTTTCATTGGAATGGCCGGATATTATCGGCGATTCATTGAAGGGTTTTCGAAGATTGCGAAACCAATGACATCGTTGCTAGGCAACAAAGTTGAGTTCAAGTGGACCCAGAAATGCCAAGAGGCCTTTGAAGCGCTGAAAGAGAAGTTGACTACAGCGCCTGTCCTAGTCTTGCCTGATGTGCACAAGCCCTTCTCGGTGTATTGTGATGCTTGTTACACAGGTTTGGGTTGTGTGTTGATGCAAGAGGGAAGAGTTGTGGCTTACTCGTCCCGACAGCTGAAGGTTCATGAGAAGAATTACCCAATCCACGATCTAGAGTTGGCAGCAGTGGTTCACGCACTGAAGTCATGGAGGCACTATCTGTATGGACAGAAATGCGATGTTTACACAGACCACAAGAGTCTGAAGTACATATTCACTCAGTCAGAGTTGAACATGAGGCAACGAAGATGGTTAGAGTTGATCAAAGACTATGAGTTGGAGATTCATTACCATCCAGGCAAAGCAAACGTAGTGGCAGATGCTTTGAGCAGAAAGAGCCAAGTCAATCTGATGGTCGCTCGTCCGATGCCTTATGAGTTGGCCAAAGAGTTTGACAGGTTGAGTCTCGGATTTCTGAACAATTCGCGAGGAGTTACAGTTGAGTTGGAACCTACCTTGGAGCGCGAAATCAAAGAAGCGCAGAAGAATGATGAGAAGATCAGTGAGATCCGGCGACTGATTCTAGATGGCAAAGGCAAAGATTTTCGAAAGGATGCAGAAGGCGTGATATGGTTCAAAGACCGCTTGTGTGTTCCCAATGTCCAGTCCATTCGGGAGTTGATTCTCAAGGAAGCTCACGAGACAGCCTATTCGATTCACCCTGGCAGTGAGAAGATGTATCAGGATCTGAAGAAGAAATTCTGGTGGTACGGAATGAAGAGGGAAATCGCAGAGCATGTGGCTATGTGCGATAGTTGCCGAAGAATTAAGGCAGAACACCAGAGACCAGCTGGATTGTTGCAACCGTTGCAGATCCCTCAGTGGAAATGGGATGAAATTGGTATGGATTTCATAGTCGGATTGCCTCGCACTCGAGCCGGCTACGATTCCATTTGGGTAGTAGTGGACCGTCTGACCAAGTCAGCCCACTTTATACCTGTCAAGACCAACTATAGCAGTGCCGTATTGGCAGAATTGTATATGTCTCGGATCGTTTGTCTTCATGGTGTGCCAAAGAAGATAGTATCAGACAGAGGAACGCAGTTCACCTCTCATTTCTGGCAGCAGTTGTATGAAGCTTTGGGCACGCATCTGAATTTCAGTTCAGCTTATCATCCGCAGACAGATGGCCAGACCGAAAGAACCAACCAAATTCTTGAAGACATGTTGAGAGCCTGTGCGTTGCAAGATCAGTCCGGATGGGATAAGAGATTGCCTTATGCAGAGTTTTCCTATAACAACAGTTACCAGGCCAGTTTGAAGATGTCACCATTTCAGGCGCTCTATGGAAGGAGTTGCAGAACTCCGTTGCAATGGGATCAGCCCGGAGAAAAGCAAGTGTTTGGGCCAGACATTTTGCTTGAAGCCGAAGAGAACATCAAAATGGTCCGAGAGAATCTGAAGATAGCGCAATCAAGACAGCGAAGTTATGCAGACACAAGAAGAAGAGAGCTGAGTTTCGAAGTCGGAGACTTTGTCTATCTGAAAGTGTCACCGATCAGAGGAGTCAGAAGATTCGGAGTGAAAGGCAAGCTAGCACCCCGCTACATTGGTCCGTATAAGATTCTTGCAAGACGTGGAGAAGTGGCCTATCAGCTCAGTTTGCCCGAGAATTTGTCTGCTGTGCATAATGTCTTTCATGTGTCTCAGTTGAAGAAGTGCTTGCGTGTGCCGGAAGAGCAGTTGTCAGTGGAAGGTCTTGAAGTCCAGGAGGACTTGACCTACGTTGAGAAGCCAGTGCAAATCCTTGAGGTTGCAGACCGAGTCACCCGAAGGAAGACCATCAGAATGTGCAAAGTCAGATGGGATCATCACTTAGAGGAAGAAGCAACCTGGGAGCGTGAAGATGATCTGATGGCTAAATACCCTGAGCTCTTTGCTAGCCAACCCTGAATCTCGAGGGCGAGATTCTTTTAAGGGGGATAGGTTTGTAACGCCCTGAATTTGGGGGTAGAATTTTTTCTTCTTTTCTCTCACCAAATTCGGGCGTTACTCTCTTTTCTCTTTCCCCGTTTGCTCTTTCTTCCCGATTTCAAACCAGTATAGCGGCAGGTGTTCGTGTCATGTATAAACCAAAACCTAAGTCTCATGGGTGTTGCATCATGCCTAAGCACATTTCTTTGTCTGATGTTGAGTGTTCGTCTCGTTCCGTTCCGGATTTCGGTTCGCGATTTAATTCCGTTTAGTGGTCCGCGCTTGTCGTGGGTTTTAGATCCGCGAAGTGGCCCGGCCCAGCCCAACCTAGTCCAGCCCAGCCCAGCCGGCCCGGCCCGCCCCGGCCTGCGCGCCCCTGGCGCCTAAACCCCCCCATGCGCCCCCCCTTCTCTCTCTCTCTCATTTGGATCTCCCGCGCAACAACCTCTCCTCTCCCTCTTCCACCTCTCTCTCCCCGTGGTGCCCTAGGATTTGGAGACGGCGATCACCGGATTTTGGACCCCGAGGTGAGCTCCCCTCCCCTCCCCTTCTCTTCTCTCTCTCTCCCTCTCCCTCCTCTTCTTCCCCGCGCGCGCGCCCTCCCTCTTCCCCCTGCCCGCGCCCGACCCCGTCCCTGCCCGGCGCGGCGGCGCCCCTGCCCGCCCGCTCGGCCCCTCCCGCGGCGGCGCCCCTGCCCGGCCGCTCGGCCCCTCCCGCGGCGGCGCCCCTGCCCGCCCGCTTGGCCCCTCCCACGGCGGCGCCCCTGCCCGCCCCCTGCTCCCTCCCGCGGCGGCGCCCCTGCTCGCCCGCCCGGCCTCCCTCCCGCGGTGGCCCCGCCCGCTCGGCCCCTCCCCTGCCCGGCGCGGCGATCCCGCCCGCTCGGCCCCTCCCCTGCCCGGCGCGGCGATCCCGCCCCGCCCCTCCCCGCGGCGACCCCGTCCCCGCCCCTGCCCGGCGCGGCGACCCCGTCCCCGTCCCCTCCCCCGGCCGCGGCGATCTCGCCCGCCCCTCCCCCGGCCCGGCGTGGCGGCGCCCGCCCCCTGCCCCTCCCCGCGGCGGCGATCTCGCCCGCCCCTGCTCGCCCGCGGCGGCGCCCGCTCGCCCCTGCCTGCCCGGCGGCGCCCCCCGCCCCTCCCCCGCGCGCGGTGGCGATCCCGCCGTCCGGCTCGGCCGCCCCTGTGGCCGTCCGGCCTCGCCCGCCCCTGGCCGGTTCAACCGCCCCCTGGCCGGTTCAACCGCCCTGGCCCCAGCTCGCCCGCCCGTTCCCCCGTCCCGGCCTCGCCCGACCGTGTCCCCGCTCGCCCGCGCTCGCGGTGATTATTCATTAATTAGCGTGTTGCGTCGCGCGCTTCGCCGCGCGACGGATTTGTCTAAATTCATATTCTATCTCGTGTTGCGTCGTGCGCTTCGTCGCGCGACGATCCATTTTTTGTTTCAGGTTGTTTAAGGTGTAACGCCGCGTGTGTATTCACGCGACGTTCCACTTTGGGCTCAGTTTAGTCGACGTATGCCGTCGTGCGCTTCGTCGCGCGACGCTTAACGTTTCTTCTTAACTAAGGCGAAGTGTCTCGTTGTGTGCCCAGTCGCGCGACGAGTCGTTAGCTTCTTAATTTGTTTTAGAGAGCTTTGTCGCGCGTCTCGCCGCGCGACCATCCTTTTATTTATCTCCACCTGCTTATAATAATTAGACATGAAACATGACTTTACTTTACGCTAAACATAGTGTCTACATTAAATTTCCTTTCATTAAGCTAGTGGCTAATTTATAACCATGTAACGTGATCGTTTCTCGACTGTCTTTTCCTCTTTCTCTCTTAACCGTACTCGCGAGCCCGCGTAGAACGTCTGTTTACTTATTGCATTCTATTGTATAGTGTACTGTTCTTTGGTATTAAATATGTGGATGTATGTATGTTTGCGCTCGTATAGAGAACGATCCGGTTGAAGAGCCCGAGGAACTCGCAGGAGAAGCCCCTGAGCAGCAGTCAGTTGGTGGAGGCAAGTGTCCCTTGACCTATCTATGTCCTATTCATTATTTAATTCACCTCCCGCTTTACACATTTATGCCTAAGGATTGACTAGCTTTTGTTATCCATGTCCTTGTTTACCTATTTGGGTTGGATTATTACTGTTTAGCTTTATGCTATTGCTTAACTCTAATCAATGAACATGATAAGAATATCTATGATACGCTGTTTTCCCTTCTCTTATGATGATGTGATACTTGTGGTCTTCAAGGGGGCTCGAGTGGTTTCTCGAGTGCCTCTCCGTAAGGACCTGTTCTATGGATGACCGCCCGGGAAAACAGTGCAACCATGAGGGTGGAATGGGGTGCCCTTAGCTGAATAATTAGAGGATCCGGGGTGTAGTTCACTTAGCCGTCGTGCCGTCAATGGGGCTCGGTGTATGCGGCTCGCTCTGCCAAGTTTGGATTCGCCCCTTGGGGAGGAGTGCGGTGCATTTAGGAAACCTAACGGGTGGCTACAGTCCCGGGGAATCTTTGTAAAGGCTACGTAGTGATGCCCTGCTGGGTCACCTTGGTAGTGATCAATGGAGAGTCATGATCTCCGGGCAGAATGGGAATCACGGCTTGTGGGTAAAGTGCACAACCTCTGCAGAGTGTTTGAAAACTGATATATCAGCCGTGCTCGCGGTTATGAGAGCCAAGGGAGCTCCAGTGATTAGTGGTACTTGATCAGAGATACTTTGGTACAGGTGGTTATGAGATCGATGATTCTGGTTATGACTATGGTGCTGGTAAGTGGTACTCTTTCCGTTTGGAAAGGAGTACGTTTGGGTTAATAACTTGGGTTAATGCTAAAACTTGGCTTTCTACTAGTAAGTAATAATCTGACCAACTAAAAGCAACTGCTTGACTTATCCCCACATACAGCTAGTCCACTACAGCCAAATAGGATACTTGCTGAGTATGTTGATGTGTACTCACCCTTGCTCTACACACCAAACCCCCCCATCCCCAGGTTGTCAGCATTGCAACCACTGCTCAGGCGAAGATGAAGCCGTGGAAGGAGACTTCCAGGAGTTCCAAGACTACGACGAGTTCTAGGTGTGGGTTAGCGGCAACCCCCAGTCGGCTGCCTGTGAAGGCCGCGGTTATCTACGTTTCTTTTCCGCACTTTGATTTATTGTAAGAACTATATGGACGTCTCAGACGTATGATGTAATCGACTATTTCCCTTATTAATACTATTTTGAGCACTGTGTGATGATGTCCATATTATGTAACTGCTGTGTACGTGAATAACTGATCCTGGCACGTACATGGTTCGCATTCGGTTTGCCTTCTAAAACCGGGTGTGACACCTTTCCTTCGTTTGTCTTGGTCGATTTTTCGAAAATCATCGTCCCTTCATTGTTGCCCTGTATAACGACGACATATGTTGTGCCTATCTTGATAATATCTCCATTTGATGTTCTTTTGGCATTGGTAGGCACACTCATGGATATTTCTCTATATGCCCCTATCAGATTGGTCGGCCTTTGTGGACGAGTAGTCCGGCATCCCTGCTGGACCTGTGCCGGGTGCCCAGATTGAAGCGAACTCAATCGGTCTTGCTTTGGTGGCGCTAACCTGCCAAAAAAAGAAGTTTGCGGTGTCCCCCAAGTGGGTACTGTGGCATCCCATATGGATATGGTAGCATGCCCCACATCTGATTTGAGACATATGCATACTTATACGACACAGGTGGATATGGGGGTGGATGTGTCCATGTAAGTACATTGGGTATTAATTGGACATTGTTTTTAGGCAATAGATCCTACCTATCTCTTGTGGGAAGGTGAATGAGGTCGTTTTGCTGGCCAATTGCTGGGACCGACATGTTTTCACATATTGGATAATAATTAATCAAAGGTTGGGCTGGCTTTGACTAGTCGACCGGATGCCTTAAATGTATTTTTCTTTCATGTACCTATTTCTGGTCGTCGTGACTTGAAGGTACGTGGACGTTGATGTTCCTGGCCATTGCCGGATCGTCTGCTAGACCCGTCTGGACTGTCCGGCGTTGTCCTAGATTGTCTGCGCCTGCACTCCGGACCGTTAGACAGGTCCAGACCCTTGGGCCTGGCTGCTCAGTTCCTTAGTACATGGTTACAGGTAACCACGCTAGTATTTTCCCTTAACATAATAGGAGAGGGTACCCCAGTTACAGGGTACCAACACCCCCGAGCCAACCTTGGGAGAGGTTATGAACCTGTAGGTGAGGCCACAACCCGTAAGAGGCAAAGACAAGGAGGAGGACAGAGTCCGGAATATAAAGGAAGAACTTTCTAGAACAAAAGCTTCTATTCTAGACAAGGTTCAATGCTAAGTGCAAATTATTGTTAAGTAGCGAGCCTAGCAGAGGTCGCCTCCTGCTCCCAACATGGTTAGCCCTATAAGCCAACAGAGTAGCTCTACTTTCATAGAACTCCCCAAAAATCAACCATTCCTTGTCTTGTGAGCTATATATAGCTATTAGAAACCTGATAACTAAGTGGCTTATGGTATGGCGCCTCCATCGCACACAAGGTCAAGTTACCATGGGGCTAAAATCCTAGTCGAATACGCAGTCACAAGCTTGGACTAGATCGGTGATGGGTACGAAGATCTAGAGCTAGACATCTTAGGGGGTGGTGATGAAACAATACTTCCACAACCCTACATAGGTAACTTTATGGTAGAAAAGTATGTTATACTACTCTATGCCTAGCAATGACAAAAAACTACTAGTGGGGCCCCCTCACCACCAAACTCTTCATGTAGGATCCTTTCACATGGTCCATCTCATAGAAAGATCCCTTCACCTTCTCCCTAACCAAGTAAAGAGGAGCCCTTCAGCTGCACCACCACCTCGTAAAAATCTAATGAACATAATTCCAAGCCAGACAAAGAGCAAGAGCACATAGAGTGACTCATTAGCTAAGTCTGCATCCAAAAAACTACTCTATGATATGACCAACGAGGAGTTGCGTGTTGTCATCAGCACAGAGGTGAAGGAACAAACCAACAAGACAATATCAGAGAAGGAATCACCGATAGATCACTCCATAAAAGCATTTTTTGTTAAGATGAGCAAACAGAAAAAACAATTTATCTACAACTATGAACATATGCTGAGTAAAACACAAAAAATCTACAAAGAAAATGTGCTATCCCAATAGTTCATATGGACGTACCAGCATGGTAAGCCTATAGTCTGGCCAAAATAAATTAAAGAATTCCAACACAAATGCGCATGTTCTACGACTGGTACATTAAGGAGTCAGCTACTACTAGGACCACATTTAGTGTGCTTGTACAAGACTGTCATTTCTACAATGGCCTTGATGGAATGTAGCTAGATTCAAAGAGATATTTGAGATTTACGACCGGAATGCACTAGACCTCTCTCTCATCAGTAGTTAGGTTCTATAAGAGCTTACCTTCTCTTTTGTACACTACTAAATAATATATATTTGATGATATCCGAAGTTATCTTACACCTACTTTGTTTCATGAAGGATGGAGATCCAATGATGCATAATATTGACTTTTTGACCCAGTGGTTATTAACCAGAAAATAATTTAGAACTACAACATAGAGATCCTAAAAAGATTGCTCATGTTTTTTTCAGAAGCGACATTATAGGCAATACTGAAAGGGAAATGTGCACTTGGGCCATTTCTTTACAGGATCACCTATTCACCCCCCCTCTAGGTGCTCTCAAATACATACTTCTTCCTTACAATTTTAAGTTATTGTCCACTATCTCTTTGTACCCATACCTTTTTCTAACTAAATCTGTAGTCTAATTTTCTTTCATTGCATATAACCTTTCCACAAGTTTTATTGGATACTTCTGGTGGTCGCAATGAAGCAAGGCATTGTACACATATTTGACTCATTGAGGAAGCAAGTCAAAGTCTTACAAGAAATAGTGGCATCCTTAATGAGTAATTTTTACCATTTAAACCTAACTCTCTAAACCTCTAAATAATTGAATCATGCATACACCAAGGACTTCTCATTTTCATTATGTAGGGCATGGAGGCGGCTACACAAAAAGCAACCTGGTCTAAAGAAAACTCTTAAGATTAGGTTAAACTTTATTGTACATTTGAAGCTTGTACATCTAGAAAGGTATTTGCAAATAATAATCCATAACTTTTTCTCAATTTCATTGTTTGACACAGGAAAAGGGAAAATTTGTATGGATATTACATTTGTGAATTTATTCACACATTCATATGTAACAAGTTAGTGGTCGAAGATACTAAGGTACATGAACAATTTCTACAACATTAATGTTGATTTCAAGTCAATAAAGTGTCTTAGCTTTTAGTTTAATATAATAACACTTTTTATTAATACTTTTAACAAATCATAGTTAATAAAGATGAAAGAAGAAGTACTCCATTTTGGTAGCATCCAAGAAATTTAAGAAAAACTTATAGGGTTCATACACTACTACACGGATCCTCTGTACAGGCGGTCCGGTTAGCCTCTACACAGGCGGTTCCAGGAACCGCTTGTGGTGCACCGCCTGTGATGTAAAACAACATCACAGGCGGTCAATCAAAAACCGCCTGTGATAGACACACATCACAGGCGGTCCGGTTTAAAAGAACCGCCTGTGATATACACACATCACAGGCGGTTTTAATTATAAGCCGCCTGTATTCCAGAAACAGAATTAATAACAGAATTAATAACAGAAACAGAATTAATAACAGATTCAAACACAGATTCAAACACACATATTCATCATACAAAGATTCCATACACAGATTCAAACAAGTTCTATAGCAGGTTCCATACACAGATTCATCCACATATATATCAAGTTCCATCATACACAGATTTATACACATCAAGTTGCATAACAACTCAACATCTCAAAGTTCCATAGACAACTAAACATCTAAAGTTCCTAACTAAAGACCTAAACACTGTGTGATATTGTGTACAAACTTAGTTCTGGGAATTTTTGCAAATTTCCATTTACATTGTAGAATAGCCCTTGTTGATGAAGAACTTCACGGTGCATAAAGTAAAGCAAGTCTCTTACAACCTTAGCCACGCCGGTGGAAACCATATCTCTTTCTAACCATTCAGCATTGATCTTAGATTTAGGAACCTGCAATGAAAGGAAAAAGCAATCTGTGCTAAGAGTAATGTGATGAGCAACAATATAACATAAAAATTGCAACATAGAGAATGATAGCGAACTTACATCCTCACGATTGACCATGTAATGGAAGATGACACGACACCATTCGCATACATAATAACCGCACAGGACAGTACCCGGAGGTTGTTTGTCACCATATGGAAATAATGATATTGACAAATTAGGCTTGTCCTCTGGATGTTCGCCGCCAAGATCTTTCCAATAAAAACGGTATGCACTGCATATAAGAATAGCATTGTGAGATTAAGAATACATTTGTTAAGTTGTAATAAGTACAAGTGTGCAATAATAATCATACTTCTCTAAAATCTTCAAGAAGTCATTATACGTAGCCTTTTCCATTCTCAGTGAGTCGAAGACCACGACTTTACCATCCTTTGGCCAGATCATGATACAAATGTAGTGGTCACTATATAGACAGACGAAAACACATGTTAATATCATGATTGCCATAATTTATAGTTCAAAATTAAACCATGTCGATAACTTACTTAAAGTGGTGCGGAGCTATTATTAAGTCCTTGCCATGTTGTACATGATTATACATGGCTCTTCCAATGTATGCCGCCATTACCTTCATTTTCTTTCTCTGATTCTGTTTGACGGCTTTCTCAAATTCAGCATCGTCCAAGTCTTTGTATTCTTCTCCTTGCCTCCGAGAAACTACTTTGTAGCGAGCTTGGGATATCATCAACGGGTCAAGAAACCCTGTCTTAAGTTGTTTATTCTTATCATCCATGTATTGCATCCTACGTGTAATAGTGTTAATCGATAGACTCTCGTTTATGTGTGCGTGTACAAAACTAACAAATATGAAAGTTTAGAGGTACTTACAAGCAAAAGAGGGTTAAGTAGTTGGTTTCCATCCTTTGTCCGTGGTACAACGACCAGAGATCGTCAAAGAATAAATGCCGCACAGGATTTATATGATCATTGCTCCAAAATGCATCTTCTGGCACAACAAATGTGAATTCCTCGAGTTTGTATTTGTTGCTAGCCACCATGTACCACTCATGCATTCTAATCTCCGGAGTCGACAACTTAGAAAGTTGCACCGTCGTTAAGAACGACCTCCCATTCACAAATTTAGGAGGAACATCCTCCTTCTCGTATACCGAGATATTGGTTTTAAGACGTAATGATTCTCGAGTATGAATCATTCCATCTTCTTCCCATACTTCGAAATTGTCTATTTGGGCCGACCGTGTGCCTACTCCATGAGATGCTGATACTGCTTTTGATTGATTAGTCATAACTCTCTGCAATTTATGCAGGTAGCGTGCCATTGATTCTGACGGTTTCTTGACATCGTCTGTGGCGATTCGCTTATGAATTTTCTTTGAAATAGTTGGCCCTTCAACATTGGTGCCAACCTTTGGTTCCTTTTTGATGTTGACGTCGACATTCTGAGGAACAATTTTGTCTACTTCCCCCTCGTCGAGTTCCTTCGCAAGAGGCGATATGATTGTTTCAACGATTTTTTTGGAGGTCGGTGTCATATCTTCCTGCACCATGGGGTGTGGAATGATCGAACTAGCTTTTTGTTGCATTGGTGTTGAATTCGGCTCATCAACAAACTTGATGTCGCGTCGATGCCAAAGGACCAACTCGTTCATTGTCTCCTGCAAAGTTATGATCCCCTCAACTGGAAAATCTATCTCCCAATCTTCACAACCACTGTCTGTGATTTCTAGAACTTGGACCACAGCATAGTGTGGCGGGACAGGATTGTCCTTGTAGTTAACAAGTCCTGGTTTTACCAAACCAGTAGCAGCTTGCTTTGTTTTTGTCCCAGATCGATTGATTGGAATATGAAGAAAGCAAGGCTTGTCCTCAACAATATCGTCTACAGGGTACTTGGTCAAGTCTTGCACAGATCCAACACTGCTAGGGACTATAGGTGGACTCATGTGGCTTGGCTTGAGTTCAAATGGTATGCATTCTGTTTTCTTCATTTTGTTCATCACGTCATTAATAGCCTTTTGTACCCTTTCATCAATAGTCTCTTCAAGGGTCCTTTTCGACTTCTCATGTTTCCTATATGACGACGCATACTCTGGAAACGCCTCTCTCTAGGAAATCTTAGAAGAGATTCCCCGAGCCCGTCCAGTGTGTTCAGGATTGCCTAGTGCTGCAGTTAGTATGTCATTCTCCCTCCTAGGCTTAAATTCTCCTTTTTTCTCTTATCTGCATATTCTTGAATTTTGGTCGAAACTTCGCCTACCAATTCTGGATGCAAAAGTTTGCCGTCCTCACTCAAACCTGCCTGACCTAAGATCCAACGAATAGCTCTCTCATCGATATCTTTTAATATTGGGTCCAAAGTGCCGTTAGTTATAGCTTCCTCGATAATCCTGTTCCACTGCACAACTTTATGGTGATATCCGCTTGACCCCAGGCGATGGGGGTGTTTGTTCATCTTCGCTCTCTGAGAATTAGTTTCGCCCAGTTCTTTGGCCTTCAGTTCGGTCTTCTGACGAACAAATTCCTCCCACTGAGCTTGAGTGATTTTCCCCATTTTCTTGGGCGGAGGAACCTTATTCTTCTTAACAAAGTCCCTATTCATCTCGGCCTTCCACCCACGAAACATCTTGGCCATAGCAGAGAGCATCGACTTCCTTACTGCATCCTCTGTGCCTTTTGGGAACTTGAATGACTCAGACAACTTAGCCCATAGCTTGTTGCGGGTGTCTTCATCTAAATCCTTCCATTTTTGAAGTGTGATTGGCACTATATCTCTAACAGTAGCCCCGTAGGAATTTCGAAACTTTGTAACCACGTCAAGTGGTTCTTCAGGAAACCCCTCTGCATTTAGTTTTGTTACATACATAACTGCACCTTCTTTCATCTGATTTGGACCTCGTCGCCCTCGTTTCCGCTTATGTGAAACGGATGATTCAGGCATCGGAGCATCCTCCGTGTTTCGTGTAGAAGATGCATCCTCTTTCTTCTCTTCATTTGAAATCTATATAGTGAAAAAATTAATGGCCTTTCATATATGAACATTATTTTACAATATAGTCGGCATATTTCTATTTACCTCTTCATCGTTGGGAATATAGTCGGCATCAAGCTCATCTGATGTTTTTTTCTTCCTTGGAGGTATAGGAGTACAAGGATTGTCGTCACTAGAACTATCCTCCCCGCTCCCTTCACCGGAGCTGCTCGTTGTCTGCCATTCAAGTTTGGTCGCGTCTTCATCAACTTTGTTAGACGCACCGGTGCAGACCACATCCATACTAGGCTGCTCGTTGTCTGCCATTCGAGCTGGTTCCATCGATAAAGGGATATACTGTTAGTCTGATATACTGGTTCCATCAATAAGGGAACTTGGAGAAAAGGTGATTCAAAAGAAATCGAGCCCAAACCCCCCTACGGGGCAGGATCGGGTCGGGAAGCAAGCTCGCAGATAGAAGGGCACTTTCCAATGCAGTTAGACAGAGAAGGCATGGCTGTGATGTTATAATGCTGAAGGACCCCAAGAAGAGATTATGCCCTATAGTCTACCACCTCTCGTTATTTGTGGGCTTCACCGAGGGCGGGAAACATTTGGTGACATCAAACGACCTTCGGGCTGGGGACGTCTGCGAGCTTGTTAAGGGGCCAGACGATGGTGAGCCGGTGTACTCTGTCCGGATGTGTGGTCACAAAATTTAAAGCCGCCCCGGCTTCATCTGTGCGCTTCTCTTCTCTTATGTCGGCTACTAAGATCACTTAGCACCCCACCTAAGAGAAGAGAAGCACACACATGCAGCCGGGGCAGCTTTTAATTTTGTGACCACACATCCGGACATAGTACACCGGCTCAACATCGTCTGGCCTCTTAACAAGCTCGCAGACGTCTTCAGCCCGAAGGTCGTTTGCTATCACCAAATGTTTCCAGTCATCGGTGAAGCCCACAAATAACGGGAGGTGGTAGACTACAGGGCTTAATCTCTTCTTGGGGTCCTTCAGCATTATAACATCACAGCCATGCTGAAGGACCCCAAGAAGAGATTAAGCCCTGTAGGACCCCAAGAAGAGATTAAGCCCTGTAGACTACCACCTCCCGTTATTTGTGGGCTTCACCGAGGGCGGGAAACATTTGGTGACATCAAACGACCTTCGGGCTGGGGACGTCTGCGAGCTTGTTAAGGGGCCAGACGATGGTGAGCCGATGTACTCTGTCCGGATGTGTGGTCACAAAATTTAAAGCCGCCCCGGCTTCATCTGTGCGCTTCTCTTCTCTTATGTCGGCTACTAAGATCACTTAGCACCCCACCTAAGAGAAGAGAAGCACACACATGCAGCCGGGGCAGCTTTAAATTTTGTGACCACACATCCGGACATAGTACACCGGCTCACCATCGTCTGGCCCCTTAACAAGCTCGCAGACGTCTTCAACCCGAAGGTCGTTTGCTATCACCAAATGTTTCCAGCCATCGGTGAAGCCCACAAATAACGGGAGGTGGTAGACTACAGGACTTAATCTCTTCTTGGGGTCCGCCGATTCAACTACTAGCATCTATAGATATGGAGGCGCTAGTGCTCAACTACTAGCATCTATAGATATGGACACAAGTCCAAATTTGGTGCTACTCGGCACCATCGATATCACTAGAAAAAAAATACATCAAAGAGATCCACTTCCCAATAGTACTCGAAGATAGTTCATTGACTTGACACTCTCTAAGAGGTTCATACAAAATACATTCTCTCTAAGAGTGAAACCTACGATACTCATATCGTGTTGTTTAGGACTAAACATCAACAACCCCTTGACTGGTCGCTATCATACTCAATTCCAAAATATTTTTCCAATATGTCGGCTTGAGTAAGGAGATCTGGGCTTGGGAGTTCCTCCAAATCATCTGCAGCTTCATCATCTTCAGCATATTGCAGGGCTTCATCTTGAATAATTTTAGCCCTCTTGGAGTCAGCATACTTTTTGATGGACAGAGCACACTTCTCAAGCATGTCGCATACATCTCCAATTTGAAACAAAGTGGTCTTAAGTGTGTACACTGATTCCGGTTCACTAGTATCCACAACCCCATCAGTCACTAGACTGCGAATGATGTCAACATGTGTCTCGATGACTCGAACTGAGCTCTCAACCATGTCAAGTGGCTCTTTTTCCATCTCTAAAACTGAAAATGGCCAAGTCTCACAATCAAAATTGAGATCGCAACAAAGGCAGGGATCAGAGGGAAAACAAGGATGTGGCTTATAGGGCAAAAAGAGGGGTCCAAATAACATTGTCATGGCTATGAACAAGTCAAAGATGGGAGATAAGAACAAGTCTTATAACATAGGGTTGGGAAGCAAAGATAGGTAGTCAAAAAACTAAGAAGGGAGATAAGAACAAGTCTTATAACATAGGGAGATAATAACATTGCCATGGCTATGTACTTCCATGATGTATGTGGCCATAAGCACTAAAAATAGACTTGTTGCCCCAATCACTATGGAGATTTTCTACCAAGAAGGGGTCCTAGTAGTTGCATCAACTATCCATGACAAAATTCTTCATAAGCATAATGACCAACATTTAATCACAAGGGATACAAGCTACTAAAGCAAAAATGGTGACATTAACAAAATATGTAAGTGAAAACACCAACAATATAAGCATAATGACCAACATTAACAATATAAGATTAACAATAATTAATCTAAGCACTGATAATTAATCTAATGTACACTATCTGCAATGTAGTGCACCATGATCAAGGAGTGCACTGAGGAATCAAGGCATGACTAGCAGAAACAAGTAATCAAGGCATGAATTTGTAACAAGTAATCAAGGCATGATCAAGGAGTGCACCGAGGAATCAAGGCATGACTAGCAAAAACAAGTAATCAAGGCATGAATTTGTAACAAGTAATTAAGGCATGATCAAGGAGTGCACCGAGGGCTCGGAGATGGGCACGGCGGCGCACTCGGCGCTCGGGCTCGGCGGCGCTCGGGCTCGGGGACGGGGACGGCAGCGCTTGGCCTCGGGGACGGGGACAGAGGCGCTCGGGCTCGGAGATGGAGACGGCGACGCTCGGGCTCGGAGATGGAGACGGCGACGCTCGGGCTCGGAGATGGGGACGGGGACGGCGGAGTTGGGCTCGGGGACGGCGCGGCCTGGCGGGCGCCCAGCTCGGAGACGGTGGCGCTTGGGCTCGGGCTCGGCGACGGCGTGGCGGGCGCTCACGGCTCGGAGACGGGGACGGGAACAGCGGCGCAGCAGCCTGGCGGCGTGGTATCAGCTCCGGGCGAAACCTAAACCCTAAGCCACCGTACCAAGGCTTTTATATAGTAAACACATCACATGCGGATTTTTAGAATAACCGCTTGTGATGTATAACATCACAAGCGCTTTTCTATTTCGACCGCCTGTGATATGTAAACTTCACAGGCGGTCCAAATAGAAAACCGCTTGTGATGTTATACATCACAAGCGGTTTTTCTAAAAATCCGCCTGTGATGTGTATGTAGTATAAAAGGCTCGGTGGTTCCAGCGCAGGAACCCTAACTTCCGGAGACCGACACGCCGCTAGGCTGCGCACTACTGTAGCGGCGGCGGATTTTTTTGATCTACGGGGAGAAGGTTTTGTTTTTGATTTTCGGGCTTGATTTCAAGAGTTTATGCATATATATGATCTCCGTTTGTTTTCTTTCTCATTTTGATACGATTTTTTGCCTCAATTTTGTAATATAGACCGGAATTGAAGAAAAACTCAGGAATTCCAAGATTTGGACTTGTAGTTGATCTAATTTAAAGATTTTTTTTGAAGAGTTGTATCACCTCAAGGTACCTATATTGCTGCAATCTTGTTTAATTTTCATGCACATTAATTCGTTCATGATTTAGGGATTAAATTCAATTAATTAGGGATATTTTAAAATTTTTTTGTCTCATGTGCTAGGTACATCTCGATATGATCTTGTTTCACTTTCATGAACATTTATTTTTTCATGTTACATCTCGATATTGACGTTAATCAATATAGGGATAGGTAATGGACCGAGGTTGGATGTACAATGTGCCAAGACCACATCCGTCGTACATTCGAAATTTGAGAAGCTTTATTGAAGCGGCCAACAAGCACGCGAATTTGCGAAAGAGCAAGGAGATATTATGTCTGTGCATCGATTGTGATAATAAGATAGCTTGGAGAGATATAGGAGTAATCCAATCACATCTGCTAAAAAGAGGGTTTAAAAACAATTACACGATATGGTCAGAACATGGTGAGTTGGATCCGTGTGAAGTGCCTGGTAATGACGAGAGAGTTGTCGGAATTTTAGATCTTAAAGTTGATGGTAAAGTGGATAATGTGGATGCTAATCAAGATTTTGAAGAATTTGATTGTGAAGAGATGTTGCGCCATATGGAACCAGAAATGTTAAGTTCTGTGGGATCGCAGAAAGGGCTATCTAAAATGGAGGGACTGGAAAGTGCCTCAAAAGAACCTTTATATGATGAATCAAAGGGTTGTGACAAAGAGTTTACTACACTGCGTACAGTTCTAGAACTTCTGTAGTTGAAGGCTAGCGCCGGATGGTCTGATACTAGCTTCACAGATCTTTTGAATTTTCTGTCTCAATTACTACCAAAACCCAACAAACTACCAACAAGCACTTATAAAGCGAAGAAGCTTATATCTCCCATAGCTCTGGGTGTGCAAAAAATTCATGCATGTCCGAACCATTGTATTCTGTATCGTGGCGATTTTGAGAACGCATCAAAATGCCCAGTTTGCAATGTCAGTCGATACAAGAAGAGCTACAATCAATACTGTGTAAAAAAATTCCCGAAGAAAAATAAAAACAAGAAATCCACTATTGGACCTGAAAGTGACGATGACACTTTTGATGACATGGATGGGAAAAAGAAGTCAAAGAACCCAGCTTTGGTGATGTGGTATCTTCTAGTAATTGATCGCTTAAAACGTTTGTTCTCAAACCCTAGGGAGGCTGAGCTTATGCGTTGGCATGCTGAAAATCGCAAGCAGAATAACAAACAGATTCGACACCCTGCTGATGCATCACAATGGAAAAATTTCGATCTTATGTATCCTGAGTTTGCCAAAGAAACCAGAAATGTAAGATTTGCTTTGGATACAGACGGAATGAATCCATTTGGTGAAAAAAGAAGTGTACATAGCACCTGGCCCGTGACTTTAACGATGTACAACCTTCCATCATGGCTGTGTCACAAAAGAAAGTATATTATGTTGACTATTCTTATTCAAGGTCCGAAATCAGCTGGTGTTGATATTGATGTGTTCCTAGAACCTCTTATGGAAGATATGACAAAGCTCTGGAATGAAGGAGTTAGAATATGGGATGAGTATTGCCGTGAGTATTTCAACTTAAGAGCAATTATATTTGTTACCATCCATGATTCTCCCGGTGGCGCCACACTATTAGGGCAAAAGACTAAAGGAAAGAATGGTTGTGTAGTGTGCGTCGATGGAACTGCTTCCATGTACCTTAAATCATCCAAGAAGTTGGTGTTCATGGGACACAGACGGTTCTTGATGAAGCAGCATAAGTACCGAAAGATGAAAGAGGAATTTAACAATCAACTGGAAAGTGAAGGTGCACCAAAGCCTTATAGTGGGAAACTTGTTTTTGAAATTGTAAAGAACATTCATGTTGTATTCGGAAAGGGAAAAAACAAAGGAGAAAAGAGAAAGAGAACTGACCCTTCAAGTTACACAACTTTCAAGAAGCAATCAATATTTTTCAAGTACCTCCCATACTGGAAGGATATGGAAATTTGCCACAGCATTGATTTGATGCATGTAACAAAAAATGTTTTTGACAGCATCATTGGAACCTTGCTGGGCATGCCGAGTAAGACAAAAGACGGACTTAAATCACGCAATGATCTAGTAGATCTTCAAATCAGACCGGAACTTCATCCAGTGGATAGTGGCAAAGGGAAGCCTTACCTCCCCCCGGCTAGCTACAACTTGTCAGTTGAGGAGAGAACAAAGATTTGCAAATGTTTGCGTGGGGTCAAAGTGCCCACAGGTTTCTCATCCAATATCAGCAGACTAGTCAGGATGAAGGACTTGTCTCTATTTGGCTACAACTCTCATGACTGCCATGTGATGATGACGGTGTTCCTCCCAATTGCGGTAAGAGCCCTCGAAACAGAGCATGTCAAAGTTGTCATCACACGCTTGTGTTACTTTTTCAATGTGGTTTCACAAAAAGTAATAGCTTTAGAAGACTTGGACTATCTAAAGGCATACATCATCGAGACTATGTGCAAGCTTGAAATGTGTTTTACTCCATCATTTTTTGATATGCAAGTACACCTAATCATACATCTCGTGGATCAGATAAAAATATTAGGGCCACTATATTTACATCATATGTTTCAGTTGGAGCGATACCTGGGAGTATTAAAAGGTTATGTGCGAAATCGCGCTCACCCAGAGGGTTCAATCATGGAGGGATACACTACAGAAGAAGTGATTGAGAGCTGTTTAGATTACATCAGTGACGGAACAATGATAGGTGTGCCTGTACCTAAACATGAGGGTAAACTATGTGGGAGAGGGAGAATGGGCAAGAAAACTTTTCGCGTTGAGGATTACAAGCTAGTACATTGTGCTCATGGTAGTGTACTACAACATCTCACGATAGCCGAGCCTTACATAGAGGAACACCTGAATGAGCTTCGTAAAGAAAATCAGAACCGCACAGAGGACTGGATCATGAGGGAGCACAAACATCGTTTCAGCGAATGGTTAATGGACAAAAACATCCCATTCGGAGACTCTTCGGATGAGAAAACAATGAAGAATTTGGCTTCTGGGCCATCGTGTTTTGTGACATCATGGCAAGCATATGACATCAATGGGTACACATTCTACACTAAATCAAAAGACATGAAAAGTGTTGCACAAAATAGCGGTGTTCGTATCGATGCTTTTGACCTACATGGACAGAAGACCACATATTTTGGATTCATAGAGGAAATATGGGAACTTGATTATGGCCCAAGCATGAAAATACCCTTATTTAAGTGCCAATGGGTACAACATCCCGTGGGGGTGATAGTGGATAACTACGGACTCACACTGGTAGACTTAAAGAAAGTAGGATATAAAGATGACCCATGGGTTCTCGCTGAATGTGTTGCACAAGTGTTCTATGTACTCGATCCAGCAGATGAGAAGATGCATGTAGTTATTTCTGGAAAGCAAAAAATTGTTGGAGTTGAGAATGTGGGAGACCAAGATGAGGAATACAATAAGTATGAAGAGATGTTCGTCTTTAACGGTCCAGAGAGAATCAAGCGTGTGGAAAATAAAATTGATAAGAACTTAAAGCCATACATGCGGAAAAATGGTAGTTCATGAAAAATTGTATGAATCAAATTGTATTTGTTATCATGTATGATCGACTATGAATTGTGGTTACCAATTAATTTAAAATCTCTCTAATTATCTATGTGTGCTATTATAATTCATTTAAATTGTATTTGCATATTATTGTTAAAAATTAAATATTAATTCATTTAAATTGTATTTGCATATTTCTGTTAAAAATTAAAATTATTTTCATATTTAAATTGTATTTTTCATATTTTTACAATCACAGGCGGTTTTGTCTTAGGGTCCGCTTGTGAAAATGATAGAGCACCACAGGCGGTCCTAAACAAAAACCGCTTGTGATACTATTACATCACAGGCGTACTGAACCGCCTGGGACATCACAGGCGGTTTTCTAACCGAACCGCCTGTGATGTAAAAATCCTACCGCTTGTATAGAGCCAAATTGTACTAGTGATATATAATGAGATTGTATCCAAAGATGTAGAGTTCTATTATGATGGATGAAATATTTCGGACCCATCATAAGACAAAGGTGATTCAAATTGAGGATATAGAAATAAATTTATATTTAGTAGTTAGGAGACTTCAACGACATCTACATATATTGCTATTAACATCCATTTTAATGTATATATTCATTTGTGTGTATATATATACATATATTAATTTGTCAATATACTATATTAATTAGTGTACACATGTACGTATCAAATTATAAATATATATAGGATAAAAAGTCTCTGAATATTTTACTACCAGTTCTAGTTAAGAACCGATAAATCTATCTTTAGTATCAGTTCATGTCTATAACAAGTACTAAAAATTCATCTTTATTACCGGTTTAAGCCTAGAACCGGTACTAAATTGAGACCTTTTAGTATCGGCGTTCAAGCCAAGAGCCGATACTAAAGGGCTATATTTATTACTGGGTCATGCAATCGGGACTAAAGAATGACGCCTTTAGTCTCGGTTGTCCGGTACTAGTTTGGAATTCGTTATTGTAGCCGATTCCCTACCAGATGCTGATCGTTTGTTCTCCAGTAATGCCTTGAGAACCCCATTACTTACTTAAGCTAATAAAGAAATATATATGGTTAAGGAGAGATATGACTTATTATTGTCTTGTTATGCATTATATTTGGTTTAGGCTTGTAATTTCTTGACTTGAACTTGTTGATGATATATATATAAGTACTTTTCAGATTTAAATGTTTCGCCTATTTATATAACTAGATGTATGAGATGTGACACTTAATGAAATCTGATTGTTCGGTTTATTTTTTATTAATTTTAGCTTGTTTTATATTTTAATAGGAACACACTCCAGTAGGAGTAGAAGCCTGATTTTAAGTGTTTATGGCCACAACAACATTTGAGGACCTCATTTGAAGTGTCTATTGGCCACAACAACATTTGCAGCTCCAACATTTGAGTCCTATATCATGTTATTAGAAAATAGATCATGTTATTTAGAAATAAAAAGTTAGAAACAGTGTACAAAACGAGGATAGAGCTCCAACATATAGGGTTCTATATGTAGGACATGCATGAGAGGCCGAGTTTTATAATTATTTGATTAATTTTGTGAAATAGCATATATTGATGCAAGTTTTTTGTGTTAGAGTTATATATTTTAAAATACAACTCCATTTAGAACTTCTGTTCGAGATGTTGAGATGACAATTGGCTAGATAATATTGTGTGCATGTTAGCTTTAATTTTATGCAATAATAATAATGAAATATCAACATGAAAAATGTATAAT
Source organism: Zea mays (assembly GCF_902167145.1). Lineage (NCBI taxonomy): Eukaryota > Viridiplantae > Streptophyta > Magnoliopsida > Poales > Poaceae > Zea > Zea mays. The sequence goes on along the minus strand of NC_050098.1, from coordinate 57,294,440 downwards.
AAGCAGGCTAAGATTTTGTTTGGACTGCTTCAGCTCCAAAAAATTTAGTGAAATTAGTTGAGCAGGTCCATCAGGTGCTCCAACAAATCGTGAAACTAAAATTGTAAATTTTTAGATAAATCATTTTGCTTATTATTTAAATTAAAAATATTTTTAAACTATTTAAACATATATTGTTAACTACAGTTCCATGTTGGAGCTAGAATTTGGAGCAGACCAAACACCTCCTAAGCAACCGTATTATTGTTTTTCGTGAATAATGATTTGAAGAGATCCGGGCGGCCAATGATGATCATTGGATCAATTTTCTTTTTATCTGGCCGACATATATCTGCAAAAGATAGATATATTTCTCATCATGTCCACGGTATATACAGGTTTTTAAATATTATGCAGCATGGAATATGTTGTCCCTTCGAGTGTGTTTGACGACATAGGAAGAAATAATACTGTGTTCGTCGATATTGCTAATTTACTATATATAAGTTTTTGGTGCTTGGAGAGAGGTGAATCTGAAATCTACTGGGCGATCTAGCTAGCTAGGGGTGAGGCTGCTAGCTACCGGAATCCCAGGTCCCTTGGAGAGAGGTGAAACAGTGTACTGAGCATGCATCGATCCTCCCAGGTCGCTCCATCTTGGATGACTCAGCTCGACGGTATCGTTTTCTCTGTTGCTGTTCACCAACCCCTCTCCGAGACGTGGTGTGCACACTCTCGGCCATAGATCGAACACGTCTTCCGACTCCATCTCACCATCTGCCCTCAACCATTATCACCGACGACACCGATTGCTACAGAAAGCAACGCTGAAAGAGAAGGCAAGAGAGTTTCTGCCTTACGTTGATCGACACCATCCATCGGGTTGCCATCCTGCGCTGCTGAAAATGAATCGTCATACCTCGCAAACGACAACTGAAAATGAAGCTCATACCAACTACGTACTGTGTGTGTACGTATACGTGTAGTTGATTCAACTGAAAATGATGTTTAGATTTCTTGAATTGTATGATTGATTGTATAACTTAAGAAAAAAAATAGTGAGTTTATCCTCTCACATATTTTGTAATATATGTATGAAGGTAACATAGAAAAAAATCAGAGAGGAGCTCCGTGCATGGTGTCATAACCTTCAAAGTGTGGTGCTGCCCAAAATTTTTCTAGAATTTATTGAAGATTCACTCATTTAAGTGTGGGAAAAGGTTAGGAACTTCATCCTCTCACATATTGTATAGTGAAATAAGATGGTAGAACTAAATTCTAAATGGTTAGAGGACCATAAAACATTATTGTTCCTCGATTGCTAAGAGGGCCATAAGAAGCTGTGTAGCTCATTGGAATTGTTGCATGTGGAACGCAACTAATGGTATCACTAACAAGGGTTTCAATGAGATATGAGAATTCATTAACAAGTTCCTTCTAGAGGAAAACAAATTGCCAGCATCAACATATGAAGTCAAAGAGATTGTTTGACCTATTAATTAGTTTGGAAGTACAAAATATACATATATGTCCTAATGATGTAAGTTTGCCCGTGCAAGGCATCATGATATAACATAAGGCATGACAACCCTGGTGCCGTTGAGGGTGAACCCTATGGGAAATGAATACCTACTAAGACTTGTAATACCACTTTTAAAGTGTTTGATTCATAACAAAGATCATGACAAAAGGATGAGTGGAACAAAGAATAACGTAAGGTAGATGCTATGTTGAGGTACCCCGCTGACAGTTTGATATGGCAAAAAGTTGACAAAATGTTCCCATAGTTTCTAGAGGGTGTAAGGAATATAAGGCTTGATTTAAGCACTGATGGCATGAACCCTTTCGATGAGTAGAGCAATGGGCATAGCACATGCCTGTGACTCTATGGATGTACAACCTTCCTCCCTAGCTATGTTTAAAGTGAAAGTCATTATGATTGCAATACTCAAAATTCAATAAGTATAAAAAAAATAAAATAAATATTTCTTGGGAATTAAAAAGGTATATGTGGTTATAACCTTTTCTCTCTTTATGTTTATCAACAATAAAGGAGCTTGATTAAAGCAACTAATCATCAAACAAATAATATAAAGATACATCATGTTGGTACTTCTTGTTGTTGCATTTGATGTGAATTGGGACAACAATGTATTTAAAAAAGTGAGTCAAATCCTTAATAAAGGAAATAGGAAATGGATACTTAAAAGAAAAGAGAAGGAAACCCAGAACCCTGTTTTCGGCCCAGGTGGGGTTCTTGGGCGCGCTCTTCCAGCCCATCCTTTCCCCTCTACTGTCGTGCAGCTCAACCAAATCCAAATGGCCCAACCACTATTTACTCTCTCTGTTTGTCCACTTGTCTGGGGATGATAGGCCAAACTATGGAGCAACTTAGTACCTGTTGGTCACTTGTTCTGAGATGCTATAAATCAAGAACAAGGTTGTACAGATTTCAATGGTTAAAGAACTTCGTCTTTCGAAGCATTATTTTCTCTCGGATATATTGATCTTCAAACGAACGTCGAGAAGGACACACCTTCATCATTTTATCATATAAATATGATAATAAATAAGAAAGTGAAAGAATACAGGGGAACACAGAGGAATGAAGATAATGATTGCTATATATTAATAACTCATTTATTATTATCTTCATTAAACATGAATAAGCATTAACAATATTCATATTACAATGGTACCTTCGGCTTGCCAAAAGGTGGGAGAGCGAGAATAGCGCGAGAGCGATTACAATCCAGCATGAACAGTACGAGGGTACTGTTCATCTATTTATAGGTATGGGACACAGCCCGGGTAGAATTACATCCATGCCCTTGAACATTTGTTTACAAGCAATTAAAACTAATAAGGCACATTTAGACCTTTTTCCTTCTCTGCTTGGTCTGGGTCGAAGTTATTGAGCTTCGGCATTCCGCATTGTCGCCTCTACGCAGAGTCTTCGTCTTGAGGGGCTAAACCGAGGCTGAAGGTAGCTTTGACGAGCCTTTGTATTATTTTGTCGAAGATGTTTTTGCCTTGAGGACCTTCGGCGAAGAAGAAGACCCCCAATAGTACCCAAAGACTTGTGTAGCTCTTCCCAAAATTTGGATACAAATTGCGGTCCTCGATGCGACACTATTGTTCTTGGCACTTCATGCAAGCTCAGGACACATGCAATATACACTTTAGCATATGTGACCATTGTGTACTTGTCGGCGTTTTGGACCCGCGAGGACCCTCAACCGACTAGTAAAATTGACGCTGTGTCCCTGCCCAGATGGGTTGATGCAAAATGAAACACAAGAGGGAGGATAAGGCTTATATTATCTTGCACCGGGGTGCTCGTAGTAGGGGTTACAAGCTTCACGAGAGAGAGGGTTCGGCCTTGAGGTGAGCCGTCTGAGTTAGCCTCCTCCGCGTCTCCTTGGGAAGGCCCTGGACATCCCCTTTTATAGATACAAGAAGACGGTCCAGCTGTACATGGGGTGTAGCTATGTGCTAACGTGGCCGGCGGAGAAGTACTTGAGCCCTGTAGAAGCGCAGCTGGCGGTGCGACCTGGGTCCTGCTGACGTTTCTTTGCCTTCGTAGAGAGCTGAGAACAATCGACGTCATGGACGCATGCAGGGAGCCATCATTACATGTTATTGGAGTAATTTGATGTGACACCGGTTGTCGGGGACCATAATTAGGGGTACCCCCAAGACTCCTAATCTCAGCTGGTAACCCCCATTAGCAAAAAGCTGCAAAGGCCTGATGGGTGCAATTCGGGTCAAGGCTCCGTCCACTGAAGGGACACGATCTCGCCTTGCCCGAGCCCAGCCTCGGGCGAAGACAACCGACCCAGGAAGATTCACGTCTCGCCCGAGGGTCCCCTCAAGCAACGGGCACACCTTCGACTCGCCCGAGGCCCAGCTCGGGCAGGCTTCACAGAGAAGCAACCTTGGCCAGATCGCCTCGCCAGCCGACCGGATCGCAGGAGCATTCAATGCAAGGATCGCCTGACACCTTATCCTGACGCGCGCTCCCCAGTCGACAAGGCCGAAGTGACCGCAGTCACTTCACCCCGCCACTGACTGACCTGACAGGAAAACAGCGCCGCCTGCCCTGCTCCGACTGCTGTGCCACCCGCCAGGGTGAGACTGACAGCAGCCAAGTCCAGCCTCGGGCGCCATAGGAAGCTCCTCCTTGCCCGACCCCAGGGCTCGGCCTCCACCTCGACACCGGAAGACGGTCTCCGCCTCGCCCGACCCCAGGGCTCGGACTCCACCTCGACCTCGGAAGACGGTCTCCGCCTCGCCCGACCCCGGGGCTTGGACTCCACCTCGACCTCGGAGGAATCACCGCCTCGCCCGACCTTGGGCTCGGACCGACCACGCTATAGGGGGGTCCATCATTACCCTACCCCTAGCTAGCTCAGGCTACGGGGAACAAGACCGGCGTCCCATCTAGCTCGCCCCGGTAAACAATTAATGATGGCACCCCACGTGCTCCATGACGACGGCAGTTCTCAGCCCCTTACGGAAGCAAGGAGACGTCAGCAAGGATCCGACAGCACCCGACAGCTGTGCTTCCACAGGGCTCAAGCGCTCCTCCGACGACCACAACATCACATGAGCAGGGCAGCAACACCTCTCCAACAGCCACATCGGCATGTACATAGGACTCTGGCTCCTCTCTGCTAGACACGTTAGCACATTGCTACACTCCCCATTGTACACCTGGGCCTTCTCCTTACGTCTATAAAAGGAAGGTCCAGGGCCCTCGTACGAGAAGGTGGCCATGCGGGAGGACGGGCTGACGCACAGGCTCTCTCTCTCTCTCCCTCGCGAACGCTTGTAACCCCTACTGCAAGCGCATCCGCCCTGGGCGCAGGACAACACGAGGCCGCGATTCCCCTTACTGTTTTCCCCCTTGTGTTCCGTCTCGCGCCGACCCATCTGGGCTGGGACATGCAGCGACAATTTACTCGTCGGTCCAGGGACACCCCGGGGTCGAAACGCCGACAGTTGGCGCGCCAGGTAGGGGACTGCTGCGTGTTGACGAACAGCTTCCCGTCAAGCACCAGATGAGTAGTCTCCAGCAACCTCTCCAGCCCGGGACGCTGCTCCATTTCGGGAGTCTTGAGTTCATGTCCCTCGACGGCAGCTACGACATGATACTCCTTCCTCCGCCGCGCGACAACAACAATGGCGGCCGTCAGCCCGCCCGCCGGCGGCGGAATCGACGACGTCTTCCCCACATGGCGGAAGAGCAACATCCGAGTCTGTCCCATCACCTTCCCCGCCGACGGAGGAGGAGGCAGGGCAGCCATGGCCAAGCAGGAGGCGGCACCTCGTCGGCTGTCGAGCGAGTCGACGGTACCGGCGCCCCAGCGGGGGACACGTCAGGCGTTGACCTCGCGTCTGAGACGAAGACGAGCGTCGTTTCCCCGCAACACGCCAACCCCAAGCAGACGGACGACGCCAGCACGCTCGCGAAGGGCTTGCTGGGCGTTAGCCTCGTACCTGAGATAATGGTGCAGTCCGTCCCTGACGCAACTTCGTCACCATCCGTCGATCAAGAGGTACCGTCCGTTTCCCATCCTGTGCCTTTTAGATTCAGCTTCGACCCACCGAGCGATCCCACTTCGGTGGACGCTTTCATAAAGGCATATCCAAACCTTCCAGGGTACCATATGTGGTCAACCTGGGACCGACTGACGGCCGTCTCGACCTACGGGCCCCCGGGTTCCGAGGAAGATGACGAGCCCGACTCTGGTTGGGATTTCTTCGGGCTCGGTGACCCCAGTGCCATGCGGGACTTCATGACCTCATGTGACTACTGCCTCTCCGATTGCTCCGATGATGGCCACAGCCTTGACGACCAGGACTGTGGCCCAAGTCGTGAATGTTTCCACGTCGATCTAGGGGGTCTCGACGAAGGCAACCGCCTTGGTATGCCGGAGGACGGCGATCCCCCTAGGCCTGCGCCTCGCGTTGACATCCTTCGGGAGCTAGCTGTGGTCCCAGTCGCTGCGGGGGGTCAGGACGCACAGCTCGAGCGAATTCGCGAGATGTAGGCCAGGCTCGACGATGAAGCAGGACAACTTGTGCAGCTCCGGCAAAATATCGGGCAGGAGTGGGCAGGTCGAGCACCGGCCGGAGAAGCGCGTCATCTGGCCCAGGATGTCCAGCACCGCATCGCCGACGATGCCAGGGCAAGGCTGCCCCCGGCTTCCAGTGGGGTCAGCCAGAACCTGGCTGCAGCAGCAATACTACTCCGAGCGATGCCGGAACCATCCACCACCGAGGGGCGGCGTATCCAGGGAGAGCTCAAGAATCTCCTGGAAGATGTCGTGGTCCGACGGGCCGAAAGCTCTGCATCCCGAAGGCAGGGGTACCCCCTGGAGCATCGCGCCGCGACTTCCCGATTCATGCGGGAAGCCTTGGTCCACACCGGGTGCACGCGGAACACAGCGCCTGCGGCCCCGGGTCGCCTCGGCAACGAGCACCACCACCGCGACCGTCGAGCCCACCTCGACGAGAAGGTGCGTCGAGGCTACCACCCCAGGCGTGGGGGACGCTACGACAGCGGGGAGGATTGGAGCCCCTCGCCCGAACCACCCGGTCCGCAAGCTTTCAGCCGGGCCATACGACGGGCGCCGTTCCCGACCCAGTTCCGAACCCCGACTACCATCACCAAGTACTCGGGGGAGACAAAGCCGGAACTGTGGCTCGCGGACTACCGGCTGGCCTGCCAGCTGTAACACCCCAGGTGTTACTCAGGGTGTCCACCCAGGGCTACCCCTTTTAACCTTTTATCACATGAGGATTGATTTGGGCAAAGTACATCAAACTTGGATTTCAAGGTCCTAAGCAAGTGCAAACCATCTTGGATATCATGCCCTAGCTTGTCATGCACATCTAAGGGGGGAATTCCCAAAACCCTAAAGCAAACCCCTCTTGGGCAATAGGAACCCTATTTGAAGCTAGGATCAAAAGGTCATGTAAACCTTATGATCATGGCTTGGGCCAAATATAAAAGTTGTAGTATAATTCATAACCTACAAATGGTAGTAAGAAAGTAACCCCAAAAAGGATTCAAAAAAGCCCCAAAAAGTTCACCCAAGGTTGAGCACAAGAGAGAATTCAGAATTTGCCTAAGTCTAAAAACTAACCCTTGAACAAAGATCCCACATGTTCACCTTAATCCAAAATTCAAAACACTTCGACCCAATTGACAAAGTGGCGCCAAATTAACCCTAGAATGCCCTGGAAAGAGGTGACACCTACCCTAGGGCATTTGACACGACTTGGCACCATTTTTGTCTCGGCTTGGACCTAGCTGACACAGCCAACTTCTCACCCCTCTATCTCCCTACCCCGACCATATCTTGACTTGGAACTCACAACAAAAAGGTAGGATATGGAGCAGGGGAGAGACCGTACACAGTGACTTTGCCAAGATACGCACGCTATGGTGCTCAAATCCGCTGTTGAACCATGGCAGAAGCGAGCTCCCACGTGTTCGACGCGGGCTGACACCCGGGGGCGCGCTCAGAGCACGCCCGTGCGCGAACCCCCGCGCGCCCGCGGCCGCCCGTGACCACGCCCGCGCCACGGCTATAAAGCCCGTCCCAATGCTCGGCTGCCTTCCCTGTTGCCTCCTCCGTACCTCGCCTGACTTCCCCGAGCCAGCCCTTAGCTCCGGCGACCTCCCCGCGACCCGCCAGTGCCGCCCGAGAGCAACCACCGTGGCCAGCCCCTTTCCCGTCCTCCTCCGTTCGATCCAAGCCTTCAGATAGCTTCCTGGTGAGGCCGTGAAGCTTACTCAAGCTTGAACCGAGGACCCGCGTCACCGGAATAGCGAAACCGTGCTCGCCGGAGTTCTTCCCCCCGCCGGCGCACGTGGACCGGGTAATCCGCTCAACCATTTTCCGATTCCTTGTACACACGGTCACTACGTTACCCCGTGAAGCTCACCGTGCCCTTGGATTGAACCAGATCGCCGTGGTTTGGCCGGTACACTCACCGCCGACGAGAACACCCGCCTGCGCGCGTGGACCGAGCGATTACGGCCATCCCCGCCGTCGAGCCGCACCTCGCTGTGACCGCCAGAGCCTCCCCGAGCCAACCCTGCCCTTCGCCGGACCTATCTCGCCGCCGGTAAGCCGCGCCACCCTTTTCTTTCCCACATGTACTGTTTACATTGGGGGAAGGACCTCGGGGAAGAAGAAGGGAAGGTCAGGGGGCTTTTTGAACTGTCAGCGACCCAGGGGAATAGTGGCGCAGGGGTAGATTTGTGCGGGTTGATTTAGTTTAAACCCAGGGGCCTCGGTGTAAACTGTTTTTTCCAGGAAACTCTTATTAAATCTGTTTTTAAATTGAACAGAAACTTTAAAAATTCAAAACTTTGGTTTAGTTCATCCAAATTTGGTCAAACCAATTTTGCCAGACTTTAAATGATATAAACTACTTAAGAAAAATATAAAAATCCCTATGTACTACAGAAAACTTTAGGGTTCTAATTTAACTATTGTTTTGGCCATAAGCTAAATAATAAGGCAAAAATTAGTTGCACTAATTGACTAGGGTTAGAAAAATTTGGAGAAGATTATATCTACCTACTGACCTGTTTAAAAATGTTAAACCTCTCTGTCCACTCCATTAAGTTAGTTTTTACCCATTATTTTACAATATGCTTAAGGTTAAGAAAAATAGAAAATGTGATTTAAATAATGAACCAGAGGGCACCCCTATTTTTGTTAGGGTACTTATTCAATATAGTTCACTGGAAAAATCTATCATACCCTGGTTTAGTATAAAATAAGTAGAATACCTTTTATTTTAATAAAACAAGGAAAACTTAGAAAAACCCTACAAAAATAACCCCAAGGTGAAAACACCCCAACCGTTGGGATAACTAATGTTTAGTTAATAAGAACTTAGGAAAAATATGAAATCTGCTGTTTGACATTTTTCAAATAACAATGTAGTAGAAAGTGCCTTTTTGACATTTAACTTTAGAAAATCATAACTAAATGACCATCCCTTAGCTTTCTGTGATTTTTAGCACAGAAGCCTATTATTACTATTAGATGCCAGCAAAAATAACCTTTAGGACAGAACCCACACCTAATTAGGAGGTGTAGTGTAAAGTGGCCCATTTTGCACCACTCTTGTTATTTTTGTCCAAAGCATAGCCTCTATATTTTAAGCTTCAAATTCTTAAAGCAGGCTAGAATAGCAAATGGCAACCCACTGTAATTTTTACAAATTTTTTGGAAATTATTAAACCACTGTTGTAGTTCAAACCTACACTAGAAACCATAAGTAGAAAATAAAGAAAGGGAAAAAATGAATAATAGGAAATTAGTGTCATCCTAAAAACTCTTTTTAACTTGTCCACTGAAATAAGTAAAGGCAATACCAATTCCCTATGTTTATCCTCAATAAAAACTTAAACCTAAAAGTGATAAGCATAACCCACTAAAAGCCCCGCATGACCAAGAAACCCTAAGTTACTCCTTAACTCAGTTTTCTTCTTTTAGCCTAATGTTATTAAATCCTGCATAATCATGACATACATGTTCATTGCATTCGATAGACTGTAACCTTGCTGACGGAGAGTACGTCCTCGTACCGGAGCAAGGAGCTGCTCAGGAGGTGGCCCCAGATCCAGCACCAGAGCCTGCACCAGAGGACCTGCCTGCCACTGCTTTGGAAGGCAAGCCCCGGTTTATGCATAATCTATTATTTATACTATTTTACTATACTTAATGATTGTAGGACTGAATGTGCACTTAGGTGTAGGAGTTGTTTGAAACCCTAGTTGGATGATCTCAGGAATCCTTTTGAGATGAATACTAGTATGATAGGTCGAGCAGTTGCTTTATTTAATTAGGATTTCGGTAGAAGACGAGTGATTTTTCTAGCACTCGCGCGAGATCAGGATTTGGTTGTACCCACCTTCATACTATTATGATACTAGTTGTAGACAACAATCCATGGGGATTGGTTGTCTACGAGATGGGAAAATGGAATAAGGATTAACGTGCAGATACCTGTGTCAAGTGTTCGAACGTACTAAACACATACCGAGAAATATGGTAAATCGGTAAGCCTAGTACCTGAGTGAACCTGCCCGCAGACTTTGCCCCTCACGCGACCTGAGACGTGGTCTCCCATTCCGGTCATGGTGGGTACAAGTGCGGTCACTGCACGACGGTAGTCGGGGTCAGTGAGGCATTGTACGCCAAGGCGGTGAGCCCTGATCTGTTGCCAGGGAATCGATGGGGACGGTTGATGTGTGTGGGGACGGAGTGCCCCTACATGTCGTGTGTTTAGGTTTACCTTGCAAGGATAAAAACTCGATTCGAATCGTCTGCTTCTCGCAGCTAATGAGACTGCTTGATCCATTGTACTGCATTGAGTAACAAGTGGAAATATGATGAGTTGCTATAAGATGTTGATTGCTAAAATGTTTGCTACTATGTATGAGTAGATAGTACACATTTAGCCTTAAGAGAGTCACACTTAAATTGACAAAGTTAAAACTTGACTTAGAAACTCAGCTAGTGCTTTTGGCAACCAAACCCCACAGCCAAACAGCTGCATGTCTAGAGGTAGAGGAGTAGACTCCTCACACCGGGTAAGTCTAGCTGAGTATTAGTATACTCAGCCTTGCTTGTGGCATAATTTTACAGGTTCTCTGGAGGACATGGTTGCTGGAATGACTTGGCCGTCCATCTTGCCACCGGGTTGGACTGTCGAGTGGGACCCTACCTCGGTTGAGGAGGAGCATGAGGAGTGATGGGACAGGCTTCCCCATCTCTCTGTTTATTTACCGTTAGTTCTATTCCGCTGCACGTCGAACAATGATGACTACTTTTGCAAACTCCGATGATGATGTAATAATTTAATACTCTTTAATGCATGGTTTTATGCTTTATTGTATTTGCTCTGTGACTCGCTATCGAGTGAGACTGTGGTACTTGATCCTGTCAGTGGCCTCGTCGGACTAGATCCGAGGGATTGACGGGTTATTCCCATTTAAGTGCGATCTAGCCTCTGAGGCGGGACATAGGCACTTAAGTTGGAATAATTCGGGCAGTTCCGCCACAGCTGGTATCGGAGCTTGTACCACCACAGAGAAATCAATAAAATGTAAATACCATCCTTTTTCCGAAATAAAACTTGTTAGAAACAATGTTGGATAGATAGTAGGGCGAGCAGGATAGACCTAGGACGTGAAGCCTTGGGAGGATAGAAGGATAGTTAGGTGGCTAAGTGATTAGGCCCTACAGGTCACCTTAAGGGATTGGAGTTCTTCCCTATCCCCTTATGTGGGTGAGGTCGTTCAGGACGAGCATGCATGCATTTCTAAATTAAACAAATGGATATTTGAGTAAGGACTTAAAAACAAGATAATAACCAACTAAGTCCCCAATACCTTTTTATTTAACTAAAGAAAGGCTGAGTTTTATTTTTCTTGTTCTTTTTATAATTCTTTTTCTTTTACTTACGCTTAACCGTGCACAGATGACTTCCCACGGATCCTCAGAGGACGGAAATGCACTATCCCACACTAACGGGCTTGCACGAGAGGGCTTTCCCCGCATTTTGTGGGAGGTACTTCAGGGGGCTGGATACACGACACCCCCTCAGTACGCGGTGCAGCAGTTCGAGAAGCACCGGGTGCCCCGCTGTAGGGTGAGGATGACCTTGGAGCCTCATCCCCTGCAGCCAGGCTGGCGCTCGTTGGACTCTGAGTCTTTTGGATACCGGGCTGAGGACACGATCGAGGCGATCGCTCTGCACGGGTTGACCACTTTCTGCGGATTCCATCCTTTGGAGCTGGCTACCCACCCCATTGGCTTGTTCCCCGCCGAAAGGGAGGACGACCCAATGTGGAAGGATCGGGTGGAGCATGCCAAGGATATCTGGGCCATCTACCCAGGACAGACTGCGCACTTGACCGTACGGTGCATGAATGCTCTGTACCGTCTGCAAGTGATGCGCGGTGAGGCGATGTCCCATCTGATGGCACTGCTGGAGGCGACAAAGATTACTTTGGACAACAAGGAGGAGCTTGTGGTGGATTTGTCCGCTGAAATGGTGGAAAAAGACTTGCAGGTGGAGCAGCTATCCACTGATATCCAAGAGTTGGAGGAATTGGTGGGCACCAGGGAGAACACCATCGAGGTTCTCGAGGATCAACTCATTAACACTCAGCAGCAGCTTGCTGAGGCTAACGAGCACTTGGATATGCATCACCAGGAGATCCAGGATATGGAGGCCAACGAGGACGTCGACATCGAGGGAGGAGATGAGCCTGCCTCTAGTGTGGACACTGCTGGCTCAGGGAGACCACCTTCCCCCGAGTCGAGTGTTGCCTCATTCGCTCACTAGGTGTCCGAGGTAGAGTTAGACGTTGGTGATGATAGGACTCCTCGCAGCTAGCTTAGCTTTTGCACCCTTGGGGTACTAGGCTAGATAGAGTTGAGTCTTTTTTTTGGGACAAATGATGTAACCGTGACAAACTCTCTTGGAAGCATGATTGATGGATGTTGTTATCAGTTTTAAATTTGGAAGGAAAAATTTATGCCTTTTTAAATCCTTTCTGTTTAAGTTGGAATCTATCACTTTGCTTTTAACTCTTTTCGCCGCGATTAAACCTTGAACTTGGAAATATGGTGTTAAGTATATATGTGGTTTTTCAGATGGCCGGGAGGCAGCGTCGTGGCCAGAATGAGCGCGTTCCTCCACCGCCGCCACCGCCTCCCACTCTGCAGGAGCTAATGGCTCAGCAGAATGAGATCTTGAGGCAGCTAGCTCAGCGTCAGCCACCACCTCAGTATTATGGTGGTGGAGACCATCAGCGTCACCCCGCGACAGCTACCTACCAGGAGTTCCTCAGTACTCAGCCTCCATTGTTCACAAGGGCAGAGGACCCACTTGATGCAGATGTGTGGTTGCGAGTGGTGGAATCCAAGTTCCCGCTACTCCATGGAGCTTGCTCAGAGGTCACTAAAGTCAGGTTCGCCACCCAGCAGCTTCGCGGACCCGCAAGGACTTGGTGGGACCATTTTCTTGCCATGCAGCCAGAGGATCGAGAGGTGGAGTGGAGAGAGTTCAAGGCAGCTTTCAGGGGACACCACATACCAGCCGGGATTTTGGACCGAAAGCTCAACGAGTTTCTGGCACTCACTCAGGGCAACAGGACAGTGTTGCAATATGCCCAGGCTTTTAATGACTTGTGCCAGTATGCTGGATATCATGCAGATACGGATGAGAAGAAGAGAGACAGGTTCAGGAGGGGGCTTAGCACTAAGCTCCATGATCGTCTCAACACCGTCAGGGCCAACAGTTACAATGAGTTGGTCAACATGGCTATCTCCCAGGAGGACTGCATTACAGCTCGACAGGCAGAAAAGAAGAGGAAGATCCCTGTGGCAGGACCTTCAGCTCAGCCACAACGCTTCAGGATTGTGTCCGACACTCAGAGCAGGGGACCCCAGCAGCAGCAAGGGAGATGGGTGATCCGACCACAGCAGCAGTAGCAGGCACCCAACCGCGCCCAGTTTCCCGCTCAGAGGAACAACCAGTAGCAGCAGCAGTACCGCCAGGCAAATGACAACAGGTGTTTCACGTGTGGCAACACCGGACACTATGCCAAGAATTGCCCCAGGAACCAGCAGAGGCAGGGGCAGAATGTTAACCAGAATCAAGGCAAGAGACAGAAGGTGCAAGTGAGGCAGGGCAGACTAAACTTCACCACCCTGGCTGATATTCCAGAGGGAGCACCCGTCTTGACTGATATCTTTACAGTTTTGAATTATCCTGCTATTGTTCTTTTTGATTCTGGTGCATCACACAGTTTTATCAGTACCAAATTTAGTGCCAAGTGCCAATTGCCTTTTCACCACACCAATGGGGGTATTACAATCTCAACACCAGGAGGCAGGGTTGCCACCTATCAGATCAATAGACACATACCAATTAAGCTGGGTAGTTTTATTTTCAAAACCACTCTCTTGATAATGGGGTTGGATAGTGTGGATATCATCCTAGGGACTGATTGGTTATCACGGCACCACGCGGTGATTGATGTCGCAGCCAGAGCCATAGAAATCCACTCTCCTTTGGATGGCGAGATTACCTTATATCTGCCCGACCAGGGTTGTACCCGTTCTTGTGCCTTCGTTATGATAGAGTCCCCAGTGGAAAAGATCCCAGTGGTCTGTGACTACCCGGATGTGTTTCCGGATGAGTTGCCAGGGATGCCACCTGACCGAGACATTGAGTTCGCAATCGAGTTACAACCCGGGACTGCTCCTATCTCCAAGAGACCCTATAGGATGCCTCCCGCGGAATTGGCAGAATTGAAGAAGCAATTGCAAGAGTTGTTAGACAAGGGGTTTATTCGCCAAAGTACTTCACCATGGGGATGTCCAGCATTATTTGTGAAGAAAAAGGATGAGAGTTTGAGGATGTGTGTTGACTACCGCCCTCTCAATGCGGTGACTATCAAGAACAAATACCCACTGCCCCGTATTGATGTTCTGTTTGATTAGTTAGCAGGAGCCAAGGTGTTCTCCAAGATAGATCTTCGCTCAGGCTACCACCAGATTAAGATCCGTGCAAGTGATATTCCCAAGACGGCTTTCTCTACCAGATATGGGCTGTATGAGTTTTTGGTGATGTCTTTTGGGCTGACCAATGCCCCGGCTTACTTTATGTACCTGATGTTGGGGACTTGTTCTCAAATGCTATGAATTAAGAACAAGGCAACATAAAATGTTAAATGTTAACGTCCTTCGTCCATGAAGCATTATTCCCTTGAGGATAATGAGCCTTGGACGAAGGTTGATGAGAATATAATTACGAAGCTTAAGTCTTCGTAATAAAATTTCAATAGATAATATAAGATAACATAAAATAAAGGGTATAAAAGGGGTAAATAAATCATAGATGAATTATATTATATTTACTTAATATATTGAATCATTGAATACAATAATACCTCTGCCTTGGCAAAGGTTGGTTCCCGAAAGATGCGATTGCAATTACCAGAATGCGTGAACAGTAAAGGAATACTGTTCACTATTTATAGGCACAGGACGCAGCCTGTGAGGAATTACAAGTATGCCCCTTATAAAAGTTTACAACATTGACTCAGACCTTTATGGACTAAAAGGTCATTCTATCTTTAAGTCGGTTTGTAATACCGAAGCTTCATGAAGAGGAACCTTCGGCCATCTTATACAAACAGCTTCAGCCGAAGACCGCTTCTTCCTATAAGACCTTCGGCGACGAAGCATAGACCCAACAGTAGCCCCTTTCGCGGTGCTAGATCGTTTTTCGTAACGAGCTTGATCCGTGAAAAAAGTCTCTTTAAGCTTCGGGGAGCCGAAGGTCTAAAAACACCTTCCCTGAGCTCGTTGTCGAGAAACGATTCAGTTCCCCAGCACGTAGCGGTCCCACCTTACAGAGTTACTGTTTGGTCTCTGCGGTCCACCACACAGTGAGTGCGAGCGGGTGTCCGCCTGGTGTAAAAATCCTGGCGCTTCGCCTTCTTACCTGCAGTACTATATAAACAGACGAGTAGGTGTGAAGTTACCACAGCATTCATTGCTATTTGCACTGTTTTGCTGCCAAAATTTTTAGCCATCGCCGAAGCTTGACTCTCGGAATCGAACGAAGCTCCAGCTTGAAGCCTGCTTCGTCAGAAGAAAAAACTTCGGAAGAAAAAAGTACTAAATTTCCACAAATTCATAATTAAATGGCCAGAGTGCGTTCTACCGCCAGGGTTGAGCGTGAGGGGGGCGAAACTGAAGCTTCGGAGACTATTCCCATCTCCGAAGCTATGCAACGATCCGGGCTGGTGACTTCTGAAAAGATCCCTAGTGATGATGCAGAACAAGCAGAACAAGCAATTGCCGAAGCAGAAGAAGAAGATATTGAGGAAACTGATCCCGAAGATGATTATCGCATTGCCATGCCAAGCAAGCCCAGCCACTTGGACTTCGGGAAATCTACTGTTTCGAAGGCTGATCTCTCCAAGATGGTAAAGTCGGGCTTTTTTAATGAAAATCAGAAGAAGCTATTACGCTTCGGGGGAGAAGAGACTACCCCAAAGCCGGAGAAGGATGAAATTGTTATTTTCAAAAGCTTTCTAAAGGCTGGATTAAGATTCCCCCTACATGGGATTATTGCAGAGGTACTGAAGAGGTTCGATATCTATTTTCACCAGCTGACCCCTAACGCTATCGTTAGGCTTAGTGTTTATATCTGGGCACTCCGAAGCCAAGCGGTGGAGCCATTTGCGGACAGCTTTTGCCGGGTTCACGAGCTGCATTATCAGACGAAGGCTAGAAAGGATGGATTGCACGACAATTTTGGTTGCTATAATTTCGCCTATCGGAAAACCACAAAGTTTCCTGTAATCAGTTACCGGAGCAAATGGGCAGCAGGCTGGAAGTCGGAGTGGTTCTATGTCAAGGTTGATGACGACAAGGAGAAGCTTGTGCAAAGTCCACTCGAACTAATCTTCGGAGAAAACCGACCTCGCTGCAACATGACACCCGAAGGTCCAACACAACAAGCACTGAATGAATTCAGAATTATTGCAGAGCATATCAGTACAAGAGACCTGGTTTAGGAGTTTTTGGCGTTCAAAGTTTTTCCTAGTTTGAAAGAATGGGAAATGCCGAAGCTAAAGGGGAAGAAGAAGGAAGGTGAACTTGTGTGTTTACCTTACTATTTCAAGTTTAAGAAATACTTTAAAACACCTTGCCAAGAGTGGCTAGATACAATTGAAGTAATGTGCAATGAAATACTTGGCAATTATTCCAAAAAAGAAGATCAGTTGATGACCGCAGCCTTCGGCACCCGTCCGAAGCGAAGACTAAATCGAGTGCTGGACGCCTTGGGTTTTGAATACCCTGATTATGAAAATCTGAACAAAGGTGTCGGAGGCCAGAAAAGGAAAAGGATAACTGAAGCCTTAAATGAAGATGAAAAAGAATCACCAAAGAAGAAAATTCCGAAGAAGAGGAAAGTGTCTTCTCCGAAGCGAAAAATATCCGACGAAGAAGAAACCCCCGCATCACCCTCTGCCACTGATGTGGAGGAAATTTTGAAGGTAATGACTGAATCCCTGCCTGCGAAGCTAAGTCCATTGAGGCCTCAACTGACAAAGTTTTTTCAGAAGGAAAAGGAGCCCGAAAAAATGAAGAAAACAACTAAAGTAAAGAGACAGAGAATCATCGGTGTGACAGAGGTCATTGACAAGACACCGCCAAGAGCTTCAGCTCAGAAGACACCAGCGGCTGAAGAAAGGACAGATATTGAAATCACACCTTCGGAGGTCGCAGCTGCCGAAGCTGCCTCAGTTGAAGATTTGAACCTGGAGAGCACAATTGAACATATTGACCAAATACTGCTAGACATGGCCACAGAAGAAGCCACCACTGCAGCCGAAGAGGCCACGGCCGCAGCGTCGGGGAAAGGAAAGGAAATTGCTGACGAAGCTTCAGAACACGAAGCCTTCATGTTTCAAAATTTAGTTGGAGAAAAATTATCAAAACCCGAAATAGAAGAACTTAAAGAGTATGCCAAATCTTGCGGGTACAAGCCAGGAGCACTCCTCTTCGGAGGTATTGATGATGAGAAATTAGATTGTATCCGAAACCAAACTGGAGCCAAAGTTATCGGTACTCTGTCAAAGCGTATCGGTTTTCCGAAGCTAGAAACGGACATCAGCCGCTACCGACGACAACATATCGTTGGTAGTTTATTTTATTCGAATTTCAAGGTGAACTACTTTTCCCTTAACTTTTATTGTTTTTAATGATGAAAACATGTCTAACGAAGGTTGTTTTCGTGCAGAGTATGCTATTGAGCAAAGCCCTGAAGATGCAACAAGATTTTGAAGACAAGAAACACGAAGTTATAATTGAAAATTTAGAAAGCAAAATAAAGGAGCAAACAGCTGCTGTTGAGAAGAAGAACTTTGAGCTCCAAGCAACTGAAGGTTTATTGGCGGAGGCCGAAGCTAAAATAACAGAACTGAATATGAAGCTTCTCCGCCAATCTGAGCAGTTTGAACAAGAAAAGCAAGATCTTAATGCAAAACTTGAAGCCGAAGCTCAACAGAATTCAGATTTGAAAAAACTATTGATGGGCCTTCAAGAAAAATGCTTGGAATTCAGCAACAAATGTATTCAACGATTAAGAAAAATTTTCCACTCAGTTGGAGCCAGCAGTGAGAAATTCACCCCCTCAACTGAAGATATACCGAAGACCTTCGAACATATTGAGGGTGAAATTGACGAGCTCGACGAAGTTATAGCTGGGCACGGTGACTTCTGTGCCTGGGTAGCTTCTCGGGGCACTGCTGCAGCTTTCCTAAAAGCTGGCTGCGATCACGGAAAGATTGTCAATAGGCCAAATTTCACTTTATCACCATCAATCCTAGATGACATTCCTGATCTCGCCCGAAGTATTTCCAATAGATTTATAAAAATGATATGGACAAAAGGTGGACGAGAAAAGGCTGGAGACGAAGCTCGGAGTCATCTTGAACCAGTAAGAAATCATACCTTGTGCTTACCTCTTCCTTCAAGCTCGATTTTGACTTACAACAACTTAATTCATGTAGGATGACGAAGCCGAAGTCGCTGATTGAAAGAATGACGCCGAAGCTAAAATCCCTCGAAGATTAAGTAGGAGTAGACTGTAGACAGACTTAGGAAACTTTTGAGATAGCTTTTTGTGAATGTAACTAAACTTGCCTTTAATGAGTTCTGTTCATACCTTGTATTATGCTCTTACCCTTCCATTAATGCATATGAAGTGCTTTGTTGTGGACGAAATTATCTTTTTTGAGCCGAAGGCGAAAAAACACCTTCCCTTCTTTTCGTACACAGCGAAGCATAGAAAACAGCATTTCCCTTTCTTCCGAAGCTCTCCTTTTTGTACGCGAAGAAGCTCTTCTCTTATGCCGAAACAACCACTTATGCCATGATGATGATTATCCTACATATGCCTGGATGAATGTTTATGAATGCAAATGCTATGATGTAATGTAATGTGCGAATGAATGTCCAAACACATATCCGAAGACATACTCTCAGCCATTATTTTCTTAGAGACAATCACACATCAGCTCTGCATTCCCTTAGGAACGACTTTGGAGCTTCTTCGCCTTTTACTTTCGGCGTAATCAGCGTTGACTTTTCGCTGTAAGCTCTGCATTCCCTTAGGAACGACTTTGGAGCTTCTTCGCCTTTTACTTTTGGCGGAATCAGCGTTGACTTTTTGCTGTAAGCTCTGCATTCCCTTAGGAACGACTTTGGAGCTTCTTCGCTTTTTACTTTTCGGCACTCGATGGTGCGCTCTCAGCTTTTACATTTACATTCCTTGGGGGATTTTGCTCTTATAGAACTAAAAAAGGAAATTACATATGATGGCCCCATTAAAAACCTTTCTCCCCCTTTAGAAAGGAAAAGGGTGCCATAAAAAGAAAAAACATAAAAAATTACATCAAGTTACACATAATATCGCCGAAGCTCATCCGCATTCCAAGATCTAGGAATGTCGTTGCCGTCCATATCCTTCAATCTGTATGAACCGGGTCTTGACGAAGATGCTACTAAGAAAGGTCCCTCCCATTTCAACTGCAACTTGCCCACTGTGTCTGGGTTGGTCACTCTCCGAAGCACCAAATGTCCTGGCTCAATATTCTTTAGCCGAACTTTTCTATCTCGCCATTTGATTGTTTCGGCTTGATATTTATTGATATTCTCTACAGCTTGAAGCCTGATCCCTTCTAAAGCATCTTTTTCCACAGAATAAGCATCTTCAGAACCTGATTCTGCCGAAGCTACTACTCTTATTGACCCAGTTTTAGCTTCCTCCGGAGTTATTGCTTCGTCACCGAATAATAACTTGAATGGAGTAAAGCCTGTAGACCTTGATGTTGTTGTGTTGTGGCTCCACACCACTTTGGTTAACTGATCTGGCCACTTTCCCCTGGGTTGATTGAAGATTAACTTCATTATTCCTGTCATTATAATGCCGTTGGCTGTTTCAACGAGCCCATTTGACTCCGGATGTCTGACTGATGCAAAATGGATCTTCGTACCAATTTGCTCACAGAAATCTCTGAAAGCTTCGGAGTCGAACTGTGTTCCATTATCCACAGTGATGGCCTTTGGTACCCCGAAACGACAAACAATATTCTGCCAGAAAAACTTTTGAATGGTGGCCGAAGTTATTGTGGCTAAAGGCTTTGCCTCAATCCATTTGGAAAAATATTCCACAGCCACTACAACATATCTTAAGTTCCCTTGGGCCGGTGGTAGTGGACCCAACAAGTCAAGGCCCCACCTTTGCAATGGCCAGATGGGTTGTATGAGTTGTGTCAAGGACGAAGGTTGTTTTTGATCTCTTGCACATTTCTGACAACCTTCGCATTTTTGAACTAATTCCGC
This sequence comes from Zea mays, assembly GCF_902167145.1. Taxonomy (NCBI): domain Eukaryota; kingdom Viridiplantae; phylum Streptophyta; class Magnoliopsida; order Poales; family Poaceae; genus Zea; species Zea mays. The sequence continues at coordinate 57,273,987 of NC_050098.1, read as the reverse complement.
TGCATCCGAAGCTGCCTTCGGCCAATAAAACCCTTGACGGAAAACTTTTCCAAGTAACGGCCTAGATCCAATGTGAGATCCACACAGGCCTGCATGTATTTCTTTCATCAACTCTATGCCTTCGGTTCTAGATAAACACTTGAGTAGCGGAGCACAAACTCCATGCTTGTACAACTCCCCTTCTATCATGACATATGGACGAGCTCTTGCCTCTATCCTTCTGTTATAAGTTTCGTCATCTGAGAGGAATTTTCCCTGAAGGTAAGAGATGATCTCAGTTCTCCAATCTTCGCTATAAACAGGAGATATATTGAGAACTGCTCTTTCAAGAAGTTCCACCGAAGGTGCTTTTATTGTTTCGAAAAACACATCCGAAGGTAAGGGCAGCCCCTGTGCTGCTGAGTTAGCTAGCAAATCAGCATGCTCATTTTGTCCTCGAGGGATATTTTTGACAGAAAATCCTTCGAAGGAAGCTTCAACTCTTCGAACCATATCCAGATATTTTTCAAGCTTCGGATCTTTAGCCTTGCAACTCTTGTCAATATGACCCGAAACAACCTGGGAGTCAGTTTTAAGTATGGCCCTTCTGATTCCCATTGCTTTTAGCTTCCGAAGACCCAAAAGCAGGGCTTCGTACTCAGTAATATTGTTTGTACAACTGAAATCGAGTCTTGCCGCATAACAAGTTTTAACTTTGGATGGCGAGACCAACACAGCAGCTGCTCCTGCCCCGAAGGTTCCCCAAGACCCATCGCAAAACACTGTCCATACTTCGGCATCCTTATTTGCTTCTTCATCCTGAGCCCCTGGCGTCCAGTCAGCAATGAAGGCTGCTAACGCCTGGGACTGGATCGAAGATCTATGCACATAATCAATGCAAAATTCGTTGAGCTCTGCAGCCCATTTTCCAATGCGCCCAGTAGCTTCTCTATTTCTCATAATATCCTTCAATGGCTGCGAAGAAGGAACAACAATATTGTATGCTTGAAAATAATGCCGAAGCTTCCTGGATGCCATCAAAACAGCATATAACACCTTCTCTAATTCTGTGTAGTTTTTCTTTGATATACTAAGAACTTCAGATACAAAATACACTGGGACCTGCTTCCTGACTTGGCCATCAAGCTTCTCCTGGACAAGTGCTGCACTTACCGCTGAGTGCGAAGCTGCCACATATAATAACAAAGGAGCCCTGGCGTTGGTGGAGTTAATGTTGTTAAATCTATCAGATATTGCTTCAGTTCTTCGAAGGCTTTTTGCTGGCTTGGTCCCCATTGGAAAACTTCGGCTGATTTCAGCACTTCGAAGAATGGTAAATTTCTTTCTGCTGATTTAGATATAAATCTATTAAGAGATGCCAACCTCCCTGTTAATCTTTGGGCCCCCTTTTTTGTAGTTGGTGGCTCCATCCGAAGTATAGCTTCAATTTTACTTGGATTAGCTTCAATTCCCTTTGTTGAAACCAAGCATCCAAGAAATTTCCCCTTCTTTACTCCGAAGACACATTTTTCTGGATTCAACTTTAAACCAGCTTGTCTGAAACTGGCGAAGGTCTCCTGCAGATCAGCAATATGATTCTCCTGTTTTGTGCTTTTTACAATGATGTCATCAACATAAGTTAACACATTTCTGCCTATCTGAGACTGGAGAACCTTCGCGGTCATTCTGCTGAAACTTCCTCCAGCGTTTTTGAGCCCCTCAGGCATCCGAAGATAGCAATATGTGCCACTTGGAGTTATGAAACTAGTTTTCGGCTCATCTTCTTTCTTCATCCAAATTTGGTGGTAGCCTGAATAACAGTCTAACAGACTCATGAGCTCTGAAGAAGCTGCTGCATCAACTAAAGAGTCTATCCTTGGCAATGGGAATTCATCCTTCGGACAAGCCTTATTAAGATCTGTAAAATCGATACACATTCGCCACTTGCCATTGGCCTTTTTTACCATAACAGTGTTAGCTAGCCATTCTGGGTACTTTACTTCTCTGATAACTCCTGCACTGAGGAGTCTTTTGACTTCGTTACGAGCACCTTCGGCCTTATCATCTGACATTTTCCGAAGCCTCTGCTTTCTGGGTCTGAAGGATGGATCAACATTGAGCGAGTGCTCAATAACATCCCTATTAACTCCGCAGAGATCATTGGCTGACCATGCAAAAACATCTTTGTTGTTGAACAAAAACCTTATCAAGGTTTTCTCTTGTTCTTCGGATAATTGAGAGCCCAACAGCACCTTCTGCTCTGCTATGTCCTCACATAAAAGCATGGGCTTCGACTGATCTGCTGAAGCTGCTTTCTCCCTTCTGAATTTGTACTGTTCACAAGCTTCAGCTCCATCTATGTTTTGGATCGCTTTTGAGTCAATCCAGTTTCCTTCGGCCCTTCTGGCGGCTTCCTGACTTCCATGAATAGCGATAGGTCCTTGATCCGAAGGTATCTTCATGCAAAGATAAGCAGGATGAAGAATTGCTTCGAAAGCATTGATGGTGCCACGACCAATAATTGCATTGTAAGGGTATTCCATGTCAACAATGTCAAAGACAACTTGCTCAGTTCTAGTGTTGTTGATGAACCCGAAGGTTACTGACATGGTGATCTTGCCCAATGCTACAATCTATCTTCCTCCGAAGCCACAAAGAGGATGTGTAGCATCATGAATCTTATCTTCTGGCTCTTGCATTTGTCTGAAGGCCTTAGCAAATATGATATCAGCTGCACTGCCTGTATCAACCAAGACATTGTGGACCAGAAACCCTTTGATGACGCAAGAAATAACCATAGCATCGTTGTGAGGAAAATCCTTGAGCTGAAGGTCCTCCTGGGAGAAGGTGATTGGGATGTGGGACCACCTTGACTTGATAAAGGGTCCTTGCACTCCAACATGTTGTACCCTTCTCTGCGCTTCTTTCTTCTGCTTTTTATTGGCTGGTTCTGAGCACGAACCACCTGTAATCGGGAGCACCAGCTTCGGGTCCGAAGCAGCTCCAGCTTGATCGTTGAACGAAGCCATCAGCTCAAAAAAGTGGAAGTGAGTTCACCGGAGGTGGGCGCCAATGTTGGGGACTTGTTCTCAAATGCTATGAATTAAGAACAAGGCAACATAAAATGTTAAATGTTAACGTCCTTCGTCCATGAAGCATTATTCCCTTGAGGATAATGAGCCTTGGACGAAGGTTGATGAGAATATAATTACGAAGCTTAAGTCTTCGTAATAAAATTTCAATAGATAATATAAGATAACATAAAATAAAGGGTATAAAAGGGGTAAATAAATCATAGACGAATTATATTATATTTACTTAATATATTGAATCATTGAATACAATAATACCTCTGCCTTGGCAAAGGTTGGTTCCCGAAAGATGCGGTTGCAATTACCAGAATGCGTGAACAGTAAAGGAATACTGTTCACTATTTATAGGCACAGGACGCAGCCTGTGAGGAATTACAAGTATGCCCCTTATAAAAGTTTACAACATTGATTCAGACCTTTATGTACTAAAAGGTCATTCTATCTTTAAGTCGGTTTGTAATACCGAAGCTTCATGAAGAGGAACCTTCGGCCATCTTATACAAACAGCTTCAGCCAAAGACCGCTTCTTCCTATAAGACCTTCGGCGACGAAGCATAGACCCAACACCTGATGAACTCAGTGTTTATGCCAGAGTTAGACAAGTTCGTGGTCGTTTTCATTGATGATATTCTGGTCTATTCCAAGAATGAAGCCGAGCACACCAAACATTTGCATACTGTGCTTCAGAGATTGCGTGACCATCGGTTGTATGCCAAGTTGTCTAAATGTGAATTCTGGCTGAAGGAGATTAAATTCTTGGGTCACACCATTTCCCAGGATGGGATATCAGTTGATCCTGAGAAGGTACAAGAGGTGATGGATTGGGAACCCCCGACTACAGTGAAGCAAATTCGAAGTTTTCTGGGTTTGGCAGGGTATTATCGACGATTTATTCCGGATTTCTCCAGGATTGCCAAACCAATGACTGAACTGTTGAAGAAGGGAGTCAAGTATGAGTGGAGCCAAAAGTGCGAGGATGCCTTTCACATTTTGAGGCAGCATTTGACAACAGCCCCAGTGCTGCTCAACCTGACAACACCAAGCCATTTGAAGTTTATTGTGATGCTTCTGGTACAGGTTTGGGATGTGTCTTGATGCAAGAGAACAGAGTCATTGCTTTTGCTTCCCGAGCACTCAGACCCCATGAGCAGAACTACCCTACGCATGATCTGGAATTGGCAGCTGTGGTTCATGCTCTTAAGATATGGAGACACTACTTGATGGGAGCTCACTGTAACATCTACACTGATCACAAGAGTCTCAAATACATCTTTACTCAGGCAGATCTGAACATGAGGCAGAGGAGGTGGTTGGAGTTAATCAAGGACTATGATTTGGAAGTGCATTACCATCCTGGCAAAGCCAATGTTGTGGCAGATGCCTTGAGCAGAAAGGTCCAGTGCAATTGTATGAGCATGGATGCAAGAGTTACCACCCTGTGCGATGAGTTGTGCAAGCTGAACCTGGAAGTTGTTTCTTCCGGTGACCTAAGCTATATCTCGGTGGAGCCCACATTGCAAGAGCAAATAGTCAGGGCACAGATTGAAGATAAAGGTGTTCAGATGATCAAGGAAATGATCAAGCAAAAGGCAGAAAAATACAAGTGCTTCCGTCAGGACAGCAAGGGAATTCTATGGTTTGGAGATCGATTAGTTGTTCCCAAGAACCCTGAGCTCAGAAAGAAGATATTGGATGAAGCTCACCTTTCCAAATTCTTCATGCACCCTGGTAGCAACAAGATGTACCATGATCTCAGATCTTTGTATTGGTGGACCAGAATGAAGAGGGAAATTGCCAAGTACACATCCGAGTGCGATACCTGTCAGAGAATCAAAGCTAGTCATTTGAAGGCAGCAGGCCCTTTGCAACCCCTTCCCATACCATCTTGGAAATGGGAGGACATTTGCATGGACTTTATAGTGGGATTGCCCAATACCTCCCGGCACCATGATTCTATTTGGGTTATTGTGGACAGATTAACTAAGACTGCTCATTTCTTGCTAGTACATACCACCCACAAGACAGAAAGGTATACAGAAATATATGTTGATCAAATAGTGCGGTTGCATGGTATTCCAAAAACCATTGTATCTGACAGAGGAGCACTGTTTGTGGCACGCTTTTGGGAGCAGCTACAAGAATCCTTTGGGACCCAAGTAATACGAAGCTCAGCATACCATCCTCAAACAGATGGCCAGACAGAAAGGGTAAACCAGATTTTGGAAGACATGTTGCGAGCATGTGCACTACACTACGGAAAGGATTGGGACAAGTGTCTTTCCTTGGCAGAATTTTCTTACAATAACAGCTATCAGTCCAGTCTGAAGATGGCACCTTTTGAAGCCTTATATGGGAGAAGGTGTAGGACCCCACTGAATTGGTCTCAAGCAGGAGAGAGGGAAATTTTTGGGCCAGACTTGGTGCTTGAGGCAGAGGCAAAGGTCAGGGTTATTACCAAGAACTTAGAAGCTGCTCAGGCCAGGCAAAAGAGCTATCATGACAAGAGGCAGAAGCCTCTACAGTTTGAGGTGGGAGATCATGTTTATCTTAAGGTATCACCCACCAAGGGTGTCCATAGATTCGGGATCAAGGGCAAGTTAGCTCCTCGTTACATTGGACCCTATGAAATCAAAGCAAGTTGTGGGCCCGTAGCCTATCAGTTGGAATTGCCACCTCACATGTCAGCAGTTCACAATGTGTTCCATGTATCTCAGCTGCGAAAATGTGTTCGCCTACCCACTGAAGTGCTGCCAGAACCAGACATTGAGATAGAACCAGACTTGTCCTATCAAGAGTACCCCGTTAAAGTATTAGATCAGAAGGAGAGATCAACACGGGCAAGGTCAATCTGGATGTATAAAGTTCAGTGGAGTCACCATTCAGCAGAGGAAGCTACATGGGAGACGAAGGATTTTCTACGCTCTCGCTTCCCCGACTTTCTGCCCAAAGGAGTCGGTACGTAACCCAAAACCCCACCCCCACCTGCCCTTTGAATACAATTATAAGAAAAACTTAGATAACAAGGATAGTCTAAGTTGTGGAATTAACTTAAAAAGGGCTTCCTTCTGAAGTTGCAAAGAGAATGACATTCGAAGAGCAGTTAACAAAAGAAACTTGAGTAAAGAAAAAGTAGCACACCTTCAGGCACCCCTCCAAGGGACTCTACCTCAAATCTCGGGACGAGATTCCTTTAAGGGGGGAGGGCTGTAACACCCCAGGTGTTACTCAGGGTGTCCACCCAGGGCTACCCCTTTTAACCTATTATCACATGAGGATTGATTTGGGCAAAGTACATCAAACTTGGATTTCAAGGTCCTAAGCAAGTGCAAACCATCTTGGATATCATGCCCTAGCTTGTCATGCACATCTAAGGGGGGAATTCCCAAAACCCTAAAGCAAACCCCTCTTGGGCAATAGGAACCCTATTTGAAGCTAGGATCAAAAGGTCATGTAAACCTTATGATCATGGCTTGGGCCAAATATAAAAGTTGTAGTATAATTCATAACCTACAAATGGTAGTAAGAAAGTAACCCCAAAAAGGATTCAGAAAAGCCCCAAAAAGTTCACCCAAGGTTGAGCACAAGAGAGAATTCAGAATTTGCCTAAGTCTAAAAACTAACCCTTGAACAAAGATCCCACAAGTTCACCTTAATCCAAAATTCAAAACACTTCGACCCAATTGACAAAGTGGCGCCAAATTAACCCTAGAATGCCCTGGAAAGAGGTGACACCTACCCTAGGGCGTTTGACACGACTTGGCACCATTTTTGTCTCGGCTTGGACCTAGCTGACACAACCAACTTCTCACCCCTCTATCTCCCTACGCCGACCATATCTTGACTTGGAACTCACAGCAAAAAGGTAGGATATGGAGCAGGGAAGCGACCGTACACAGTGACTTTGCCAAGATACGCACGCTATGGTGCTCAAATCCGCCGTTGAACCATGGCAGAAGCGAGCTCCCACGTGTTCGACGCGGGCTGACACCCGGGGGCACGCTCAGAGCACGCCCGTGCGCGAACCCCCGCGCGCCCGCGGCCGCCCGTGACCACGCCCGCGCCACGGCTATAAAGCCCGTCCCAATGCTCGGCTGCCTTCCCCGTTGCCTCCTCCGTACCTCGCCTGACTTCCCCGAGCCAGCCCTTAGCTCCGGCGACCTCCCCGCGACCCGCCAGTGCCGCCCGAGAGCAACCACCGTGGCCAGCCCCTTTCCCATCGTCCTCCGTTCGATCCAAGCCTTCAGATAGCTTCCTGGTGAGGCCGTGAAGCTTACTCAAGCTTGAACCGAGGACCCGCATCACCGGAATAGCGAAACCGTGCTCGCCGGAGTTCTCCCCCCCGCCGGCGCACGTGGACCGGGTAATCCGCTCAACCATTTTCCGATTCCTTGTACACACGGTCACTACGTTACCCCGTGAAGCTCACCGTGCCCTTGGATTGAACCAAATCGCCGTGGTTTGGCCGGTACACTCGCCGCCGACGAGAACACCCGCCTGCGCGCGTGGACCGAGCGATTCCGGCCATCCCCGCCGTCGAGCCGCACCTCGCTGTGACCGCCAGAGCCTCCCCGAGCCAACCCTGCCCTTCGCCGGACCTATCTCGCCGCTGGTAAGCCGCGCCACCCTTTTCTTTCCCACGGGTACTGTTTACATTGGGGGAAGGACCTCGGGGAAGAAGAAGGGAAGGTCAGGGGGCTTTTTGAACTGTCAGCGACCCAGGGGAATAGTGGCGCAGGGGTAGATTTGTGCGGGTTGATTTAGTTTAAACCCAGGGGCCTCGGTGTAAACTGTTTTTCCAGGAAACTCTTATTAAATCTGTTTTTAAATTGAACAGAAACTTTAAAAATTCATAACTTCGGTTTAGTTCATCCAAATTTGGTCAAACCAATTTTGCCAGACTTTAAATAATATAAACTACTTAAGAAAAATATAAAAACCCCTATGTACTACAGAAAACTTTAGGGTTCTAATTTAACTATTGTTTTGGCCATAAGCTAAATAATAGGGCAAAAATTAGTTGCACTATTTGACTAGGGTTAGAAAAATTTGGAGAAGATTATATCTACCTACTGACCTGTTTAAAAATGTTAAACCTCTCTGTCCACTCCATTAAGTTAGTTTTTACCCCTTATTTTACAATATGCTTAAGGTTAAGAAAAATAGAAAATGTGATTTAACTAATGAACCAGAGGGCACCCCTATTTTTGTTAGGGTACTTATTCAATATAGTTCAGTAGAAAAATCTATCATACCCTGGTTTAGTATAAAATAAGTAGAATACCTTTTATTTTAATAAAACAAGGAAAACTTAGAAAATCCCTACAAAAATAACCCCAAGGTGAAAACACCCCAACCCTTGGGATAACTAATGTTTGGTTAATAAGAACTTAGGAAAAATATGAAATCTGCTGTTTGACATTTTTGAAATAACAATGTAGTAGAAAGTGCCTTTTTGACATTTAACTTTAGAAAATCATAACTACATGACCATCCCTTAGCTTTCTGTGATTTTTAGCACAGAAGCCTATAATTACTATTAGATGCCAGCAAAAATAACCTTTAGGACAGAACCCACCCCTAATTAGGAGGTGTAGTGTAAAGTGGCCCATTTTGCACCACTCTTGTTATTTTTGTCCAAAGCATAGCCTCTATATTTAAAGCTTCAAATTCTTAAAGCAAGCTAGAATAGCAAATGGCAACCCACTATAATTTTCACAAAATTTTTGGAAATAATTAAACCACTGTTGTAGTTCAAACCTACACTAGAAACCATAAGTAGAAAATAAAGAAAGGAAAAAATGAATAATAGGAAATTAGTGTCATCCTAAAAACTCTTTTTAACTTGTCCACTGAAATAAGTAAAGGCAATACCAATTCCCTATGTTTATCCTCAATAAAAACTTAAACCTAAAAGTGATAAGCATAACCCACTAAAAGCCCCGCATGACCAAGAAACCCTAAGTTACTCCTTAACTCAGTTTTCTTCTTTTAGCCTAATGTTATTAAATCCTGCATAATCATGACATACATGTTCATTGCATTCGATAGACTGTAACCTTGCTAACGGAGAGTATGTCCGCGTACCGGAGCAAGGAGCTGCTCAGGAGGTGGCCCCAGATCCAGCACCAGAGCCTGCACCAGAGGACCTGCCTGCCACTGCTTTGGAAGGCAAGCCCCGGTTTATGCATAACCTATTATTTATGCTATTTTACTATACTTAATGATTGTAGGACTGAATGTGCACTTAGGTGTAGGAGTTGTTTGAAACCCTAGTTGCATGATCTCAGGAATCCTTTTGAGATGAATACTAGTATGATAGGTCGAGCAGTTGCTTTATTTAATTAGGATCTCGGTAGAAGACGAGTGATTTTTCTAGCACTCGCGCGAGATCAGGATTTGGTTGTACCCACCTTCATACTATTATGATACTAGTTGTAGAAAACAATCCATGGGGATTGGTTGTCTACGAGATGGGAAAATGGAATAAGGATTAACGTGAGGATACCTGTGTCAAGCGTTTGAACGTACTAAACACATACAGAGAAATATGGTAAATCGGTAAGCCTAGTACCTGAGTGAACCTGCCCGCAGACTTTGCCCCTCACGCGACTTGAGACATGGTCTCCCATTCCGGTCATGGTGGGTACAAGTGCGTTCACTGCACGACGGCAGTCGGGGTCAGTGAGGCATTGTACGCCAAGGCGGTGAGCCCTGATCTGTTGCCAGGGAATCGATGGGGACGGTTGATGTGTGTGGGGACGGAGTGCCCCTACATGTCGTGTGTTTAGGTTTACCTTGCAAGGATAAAAACTCGATTCGAATCGTCTGCTTCTCGTAGCTAATGAGACTGCTTGATCCATTGTACTGCATTGAGTAACAAGTGGAAATATGATGAGTTGCTATAAGATGTTGATTGCTAAAATGTTTGCTACTATGTATGAGTAGATAGTGTAACACCCCTGGTGTTACTATAACTAAAACTTGAGCATGGCATCATAAGCATTGGCATTGCATATGTTTGACACACCTAGAGTGCATTCACTAGGCAAAAATTTCAAACAAGTTGTATTGTTTTAATGTTTTGCAAATAGAACCCTGGTTAAAGGACTTAACCCTAAATAGTGGCTAAAGGGGTAAAACTTAACCTAAGATGAGAAAACCTAAAAGCTTTAGGGTAAAAGTCATAAAATGACCCCAAGAATAAACTTGAATCACATTTATACCCCTAAGATACCAGAAACCCTAATTGGAACCCTTGAAAACCCTAAAACTAAACCCTAAGGGCTTATGTGCAAAAGTGGTGAACCTTTGGACTAAAGTGTAAAAACTACTAAGTTTAAACATATAAAGTCATCCGGTTCACAAATATGTGAATTTGCAAGTTAAACCCTAAGTTTTGGGCTTATTTGCAAGAATCACCTCTTAAAGCACTATAGAGGCTAAGTCTGAGATTCAGTTTAGTTGGTTCAACTTTGGAGCCCTGTATCTTTTAAAATATAGGGATTTTGCCCAAAGTGACCACAACAAGTTTGTAGACCAATTAGTGGAAAACAACTTTGCTTAAGGTTGTAAGCTCTCTTGTTAAGAAAAATCCAGAGATATTTAAGCCTGAAGTCAGGTTGTCAGACTGGTTTGGTCTGAATTTTCAGACTAATAATGAACTGACATCAACTTCAAGCCTAGATTCAAGCATGATCCAATGGGTTTTTGTGGCAGCATCATATGACAATATTGTAGATGGTATGTTGCTTTACAACTTTGATGCAGATTTTGAGTTGAGTTGTCATTCAAAATTAAGAGAAAACCATGCTCCAAAAGGCTCTGTCAGGCTGTCTGACGAACACTAGCCATGGTACAGTAACAACATCGGATCAGACCGCCAGCGCGGTTGTCCTCACCGCCGACGACCACCGGGCGCGGGTTCGCGTATTGGGTCACCGTGATTCATGCGGACCGTGTGGATAACACTTGGAGATCACCGCCGTGGATAAAACTTCAGCCGCTAAAGAAGTCCAGCCACCGTACCGTGTTCACCGTGGTGGAACCGATAAGAACGCCGGTGAACCGCCGCCTCCCGGCTTTGTGCCGCGTGGCTCTGCCCTTCCACCTCGTCGTCGTGACTCCTCACGGTTGTCTCATCGATGCCGGTGAGCCCGCCACGGCGGTGGACACGAAATCGCGAAGCCGATGACCTTCCTTATCTCCGGCCGCCGCGCGTCATCGCTTAAATTCGCGGCCACCGCTTGAGGGCTCTATAAATTGACCTCGCTCGTAGCTCCGCCATGTAGTCAAGCAACTCCTGTATCTATCTGTGCCCTGAATTATCTACCCGAAAGCTTCAATTTGAGATTTCCCCAAATCCACCCAAAACACCGCAAGAACCTAGCTCACCGTGGCCAGCTCGTTCTGGTAAGTCCCTATTCAATCCATGTGTTGTTTTCGTGCCTCTGCGTGCTTGTGAAGCTCACGGTGGCGTCCGTTTGCTCTGATCGACCATGATTTGGCGGGAACGTGTGCTCCCATGCTCGATGTCCGCCGTGATCGTGGACAAGCAATTCCCAGTGGGTTTCCTGTCAAATTAATGGTTCTTCCTAGTTCTCTTTAGGTCAGTGAAGCCTCCCCGCTAGTTAAACCGAGCAGCCATCGCCGGCCAGGGCTAGTCCGTGCGTCGTCAGGGGCGAACAGCGAGCGCGCCATGGCCAAGGGTGTGTTTGGAGAAGAGACAGAAGTCTAGGGACATTTTTACAAAGTGTCAGCGACTGGATTCAATAGTGTTTGGACTTCCTTGGGTTAATCAAAAACCGTAAGGGCCTTTCCGTAAGATCGCCAGCGCACGCGGGCGCGCGTGGGCGCCCCCCCTGTTCGCTGTGCTGTTGGGCCGACTGGGCTAGATTCAGCCCAACGCTATTTACACTTTTTCCTTTTTTCTTTTTCAGTGGAGCTTTAGAAATATGTAGAAAATTACAGAAAAATCCTAAAAATATGAGACCAATTTTCCTAGGCTTCTTATTTTCCATAGTATTTAATAAAAAATAGTTTCATGAATTTTAGTTTAAATAAGGAATTTCAAGGCATTTAAAATAGCTTAAATCAATAGTTCTGGATTTTTAGAAAACAAATGGTAATTCCAAAAATGCCCAAAATTTTTATATGAGTTTTATACACTATTTAGAGGCCTTGGGTAGAATTTGGGTTGATTTGGACCTTGTTTGACACTTAGAACCTAAAACCCCTACCCCTGCCCTTTGAACTCCTTTACCGACTCCAGAAACCCTAAGTTCTCGGAGTACCGTGAAGGAAAGTTGTACTCAAGACATAGATAATAAGTTTATATTATCTTTGCATTCTCATGAGCATTACATGGCATTCATTCTTATATATATACCTATATGGTTATATTTAGAAAACGGAGAAGAGAGTGAAGTGATTGAAGAGAAGACACCACCACCTTGGAATCTCAGGCGGGGACATGGCTCTACTTCAACATCTGCAAGTCCGAGCCTGATTCACCTGTGAACGAAGGCAAGCCCCGGTGCATGCAACCCCTTTCCTTGTGTTTTTAAATACTTTTTGCACACTTAAGTCTAGTGAAATGTGCATTAGGTTTATAGGAGTTGCTTGGAACCCTTTGATGCATTGCTTTCCTTGATATCCATACCTTTATAGATACTTCTGTGAAGTATCAAAATTATGATTTACAAAAATGCTTAGCCTTGCTTAGATCTTGTGGATAGAGGTTGTCCTCAATTTAACCCGGGAGAGGATGGCTTCTACCTGCAAGTATATTTTCATTTGGAGCAATAGTGGGATCTTACTGCAAAGTTCCCTGTGATGCTCTTTCATCCTAAGGAACAGACACAATCCTAAGGATGGAAATACTTAAATTGAGACTTGGGTTAGGAACAGGTGATGTTCTACCTAGGTTGGTTAAGGATTAACGCGTATGTAGGCGTGCTGACCGAGGACCCTTTAACTGGTCACATGCCTCGTCATGGGTAAGCCTTGCCTCGGGCAGACTAAGGCCAGAATAAGATAACACGAAATGGGCGTGGAGCGGTGGCGAGAGTAGCGTGTACCCTCCGTGGCAAGAGGTTGTACGGTGGTGTATCTGTGCTCTCGGTTTGCGTGAACCTGATCTGGTCTTAAGAACCCCGGTGGCGGGTTGACATATGCAAGGGTTAAGTGCTACATATGTCGTGTGATTGGAGATCCTCAGCTGAGTATAATCGATTCGAATCGTCGTACCTTCGCGGTTATGAAGACTTGGTCACTTCCCTGCAACCTAAAGTCAGGACGTGAACACTATGGATAAAAATGATGTTGTCTTGATGTGATGTGAAAATAGACTAGATGCAAATAGAGTCTATTAATACTTAATATGGCGTTAAAAGATTGAAAGTAAGGACTCACTTTAGTAAGCTACTTCTGCAAAAGTATAAGTTGATTTTTGCTAAAGCCTCTCCTTGACTCCTATTTATCCAGCATACCCTTGAGAGTCTTTTCCTTAGTCGGGTAAGACTTGCTGAGTAATTCCATACTCAGGGTTTATCCCTTTGTTGTTTTTAGGTGAGGAAGCGACAAATTTTTGTTGCTTTTGCTCCAAGGTGGTACCAAATGAAGAAAAAACAAGACTGAAGTGCGGGAGGACTTGGTCCTCCATATAGGATCTTTTGCTTAAACTTATCGGGAGGAGTCTGTGCCTCCCTTGGTTTGTATAATATTACTACTCTGCACTCACTTTTAGTTCTGGTCTGTAATAAGTAACTTAATCTTACTTTCTAAATAAATGTATGTTTATGTAATTGCTTCCGCATTTCTTGATCTCCGATGTTCTGTAATGTCTGCAAGACGGGTGAAACGTTCCTGGTAAGGTAAGGAAAGATACCGAACTTGTCAAGTGACTTAGGAACATCTACAGGGTGTCTGATGTCTGTTGGACAAGGACAACTGTAGGTGGGCCTAATTACTTGGGAGGTTCCGTCACAGCTGGTATCGGAGCGTAGCCCTTCTTTGCAGATATTATGAGGCATCTTCAAAAGGATTTTCAAAAGTCTTACCTAAAAAAATTCTTTTCTCTTCTTACCTAAGTATTCTGAAGAGTCTATCTTAAAGACCAGATAGGAAGAGTGCAATGTATAGAAGGTTGAATCAACTAAGGTTGATTCTGTAATTATACATGCATCATGCTAAGCACTATATTAATAAAGTTTCCCCCTTAGAGAAATGCTGTCGCGCATCAGAAAGACCGCGCGCAAATCTACTAGACCCATTGACGTACCCTGCCATTAACTTACCCCAAGACATGAAGAAAGTAGCAGTGGTAGCAACGATCCTATCTGGATCTGGAAGCACAAGTCGAACTGCTTCAATCAGAACTCCGTCACAAGAATGATCTATGGGTCGCGGATGCAGCCATCCGCTACTTGCAAGACCAACTCGCGAAACGAGATTTAGCGCTCGGTTGGGCGATTAACTCTCGTCCACTCGCCTGGGCTAAGGAAGCAAAAGCTCGAGCCGTGTGGAGAAGCTTAGCTTAGCCATGGATAACTTGCAGGTCTATACACTACATGAAGAAGTTCATGAGTTGTATTCACAACTGCACCCGAACATCCCTGTGAATCCTGTCGGAATGGAAGCCGGACCTTCTCATGTAGCGGGAGAAGCACTTGATGGTGCACTGGACCTTTTTCAGGCCTCCTCCCTCTATGAAGTTGGTTGACGAATGATCTTCTACGCCCGACAGTAAAGTTAACAAAAGTAAAAAGAAGTGGCTTATCAGGTGCCCTTAACATTGGCCAGACAGGACTTTCCTACTAATATGGTTGTTCTGAAAAGCCAAGACATAGATGTCATCTTGGGCATGAACTGGTTAGTCCAGCAAAAAGCAATTCTCAACCCTGATCTGAGAACCATCACGTTGAGTTATGACCAATAGAGAGTTGATGACTTGATTGCCTAAACCAAGATTAGGCTATATTCGTATTTAGTGAACCATGACCCGACTCAAAGTCGAATTTTCCGTTATCACTTCATGACCACACCCATACAAATAAATGCCTAGATAATTTCGTTGTCAAACCTAAGGTGTACCTAGACTTCAAACAAGGGTCTCAAGTCGTGCCTCCTTTTAGATCCATTCTCTTGATCAGCTGATGCAGGTTAAAGTCTTTAGTACTTTTGGCCTCTCCTTGCGGATCGTCGTGTTGCTCTATTAACCCAACCTAGAAAGGACATGTCCGACCATTTCCTTGAATTTGATGCCTTTGGTTTCTTCATATCTATCGAAGGCATACCAACTTAAGCCTTGACCTTGTGATCCCTATGATGGGCATAGAAATATGCTTGGGCTGAATTAACAGTCTCCCATCATACTTTTTTTCATCAAGTTTAGGTTATGGCCATGCCTTGTTCACTTCTTTGGACCATGATCTATTTGGATCTCTACTTGTAATCGTACTTACAGGTGGAGTCTCTTTTGTACCTTGTTATCCTTGACCAATCTATTTGTGTTGTGTGAGATTCCTTATTGGTTATGTCTGGTATTGGCGTTATGACTAAAATTGATGATGCTGCGCCAAAACCGAGGGCCTCTTGTGGGTATACACACAAGGTTGTGCTGCTCGATGCACGCTTGTATCACAGTTAGTAGTCATAATCCATTATGAGATTATATCAATATGTTATCTCTACGCAAATTGTTCTTACCACGTGAGATCCATTATTGGTGCCAGTTTTGTAATGGTGTCATGGTTAAGAACTTATGGTACCGCGGCGAAACTGAGAGCCTCCTGTGAATGTACACACAGGATTCTGCTGCTTGGCGCATGTTGGTATCGAGGTCTCTGGTCATGATCCATTGTGGAACTACATTAATGTGTGACCTTCCGTGGACTCCTTCCTTGAAACAATTTCTATGTTGTTTGATAAGTTATCAAGCAACATCTGTCATTTCCATTGGATCAAAAGGGCATACCACTTTCATATGTGGTTTTATTTCTTTTGATCTTGGTAGCGACTCCACATACAAGTTCCCTTTACATCCTTTGTGTAAAGGTGGAGCCTTGGAGCTTTTTAGTGTCGAGAGACAAATGATTAGCTCTCAAAATGAAGACTGGTTTTCCCTGCTGCTGAAATGCAGGAGTTTGTTCATTCGCTTTCCTAATTAATCCATGTATTCCCTAACCAAGTGGATAATTCATCTTGCATGAAGAAACGAATGAACAACATGACCAAATGGATTTTTACCCAAATGCATGACCTTTTGCTTGCAAATGTGAACTCTCAACCTCTTGGCTTACCAATGGTACTGAGAGGATTTGCTTAATGTCAAAAGTAGTTCAACAAGTTGGTTTTGACTAACTTGTAACTGCCCGTTGAACGAATGCTGAGTTTAGAGATCGTTTTATCGAGTTGTCTAAACTCACTTTGGTTCAACCCACCACAAACAAAGTACTTACCAAAGTCAAGTTAAGTTGACCAGTAAATTATCGCTCTAGTCGCGCCTCGACCACCTCACACATGCTTTTCCTGTGTGTGTGATCATGCCGATCCATGACTAGTGCTGGATAAAATGGACTGGTTGCAAAGTCCGCATTTTTAGATCCCTCCGCTGGTGATTTTTCTTGAATCTATATCACCTTTCGTGGACTTGGATTCCTTAGTTAACACGAGTTGACCGTGATGTTATTCGACATTCACACCGTCTCGTGTGCTATGAACTTACTGTAACCACTTGTTGGTAAACCTCTTCTTGTGTGTTTTACCCAAGATGGTGCATCTGATTCTATTTGGGTAAAGTTGCATAATTGCCACCCAACAGACTCAGATAGTACAGTGTCATCAGAAGAAGCAAGTTGCACACATGGAACCTTATGTGTTCTTCTGGTGGGCAAAGATGCAAATTGAAATTGCACGCTATGTGGCTTGATGTGACACTTGTAAATGTGTCCAGGCCATATACATGAAGACTGCTGGTCCATTACAATCTTTACCTATCCCAACATGGAAATGGGAAGACATTAGTATGGACTTTATTGTGGGATTACCCAGGACTAAAATGGTATGACTCTATCTGGGTTATTGTTGATCAGCTTACGAAAATTTCTCATTTTCTGCCAGTCAAGACATATTACCTGGTACTTACCTATGCGGAGTTGTACATTGCTCGCATTCTTAGTCTGCATGGTGTTCCGAAGACCATAGTGTCGGATCGTGGACCTCAATTCGTATCCAAATTCTGGGAAGAACTTCATAAATCCCTGGGTACTAAGTTGCTCCAAAGTTCGGCCTATCATTTTCAAACCAGTGGGCAGACTGAGAGGGTAAATCAAATACTTGAAGATATGCTGCGGGCATGTGTTCTGGAATTTCCACAAAAATGGGGTGAAAGTTTGCCCTTAACGGAATTCTCATATAATAATAGCTATCAAGAAAGTATCAAGATGGCACCCTTCGAAGTTTTATATGAACGACGATGTGGTACTCCGCTAAATTGGTCTGAACCTGGAGAAAGATACTTCTTTAGGCCTGATATGGTGAAAGAGGTCGAAGAAAAGGTTCAGAGAATTATTCATAATATGAAGAAAGCTCAAACTCGACAAAAGAGTTATGCAGACCGACGCCGACAACCCTTATGCTTTCTGGTAGGCGATTTTGTCTACTTGAAAGTTTCACCAATGAAGGGTGTATCGCGTTTCGGGGTTAAAGGGAAGCTTGCACCCAGGTACATTGGTCCATTCCTGG
This sequence comes from Zea mays, assembly GCF_902167145.1. Classification (NCBI taxonomy): domain Eukaryota; kingdom Viridiplantae; phylum Streptophyta; class Magnoliopsida; order Poales; family Poaceae; genus Zea; species Zea mays. Next base: position 57,256,174 of record NC_050098.1, on the reverse strand, counting down.
TGATTGAGCAATGTGGACCAGTGGCATATCGACTCCAACTACCCGAAACATTGTCTGCTGTGCATAATGTGTTCCACGTGTCACAATTGAAGAAGTGTCTTCGGGTTCCCGATCGAACCATTGAAGTGACTGATGTTGTCCTGGAACCAGATTTAACATACTCAGAACATCCTATTCGAGTTCTGGATCAAAAGGACAGGATCACCCGAAGAAAGACTCTCAAGTTCTACAAGATACAGTGGAACCAGCATTCTGAAGATGAGGCTACATGGGAAACTCAAGACTTCTTGAATAAGAATTTCCCAGGCTTTTTAGCCTCTTGTAAATTGTAAAGTCTGTATAGCTGTGTAATAAAGAAGTGACCCCCACACCACCCCTGCCTTGTACCAAAACTTAGGAAATAAAAATGTGATGTGTTTCCTTTACCATTACCTACCCTAGGATTTTAATCTCGGGACGAGATTCTTTTTTGGGGGGAAGGATGTAACACCCCTGGTGTTACTATAACTAAAACTTGAGCATGGCATCATAAGCATTGGCATTGCATATGTTTGACACACCTAGAGTGCATTCACTAGGCAAAAATTTCAAACAAGTTGTATTGTTTTAATGTTTTGCAAATAGAACCCTGGTTAAAGGACTTAACCCTAAATAGTGGCTAAAGGGGTAAAACTTAACCTAAGATGAGAAAACCTAAAAGCTTTAGGGTAAAAGTCATAAAATGACCCCAAGAATAAACTTGAATCACATTTATACCCCTAAGATACCAGAAACCCTAATTGGAACCCTGGAAAACCCTAAAACTAAACCCTAAGGGCTTATGTGCAAAAGTGGTGAACCTTTGGACTAAAGTGTAAAAACTACTAAGTTTAAACATATAAAGTCATCCGGTTCACAAATATGTGAATTTGCAAGTTAAACCCTAAGTTTTGGGCTTATTTGCAAGAATCACCTCTTAAAGCACTATAGAGGCTAAGTCTGAGATTCAGTTTAGTTAGTTCAACTTTGGAGCCCTGTATCTTTTAAAATATAGGGATTTTGCCCAAAGTGACCACAACAAGTTTGTAGACCAATTAATGGAAAACAACTTTGCTTAAGGTTGTAAGCTCTCTTGTTAAGAAAAATCCAGAGATATTTAAGCCTGAAGTCAGGTTGTCAGACTGGTTTGGTCTGAATTTTCAGACTAATAATGAACTGACATCAACTTCAAGCCTAGATTCAAGCATGATCCAATGGGTTTTTGTGGCAGCATCATATGACAATATTGTAGATGGTATGTTGCTTTACAACTTTGATGCAGATTTTGAGTTGAGTTGTCATTCAAAATTAAGAGAAAACCATGCTCCAAAAGGCTCTGTCAGGCTGTCTGACGAACACTAGCCATGGTACAGTAACAACATCGGATCAGACCGCCAGCGCGGTTGTCCTCACCGCCGACGACCACCGGGTGCGGGTTCGCGTATTGGGTCACCGTGATTCGTGCGGACCGTGTGGATAACACTTGGAGATCACCGCCGTGGATAAAACTTCAGCCGCTAAAGAAGTCCAGCCACCGTACCGTGTTCACCGTGGTGGAACCGATAAGAACGCCGGTGAACCGCCGCCTCCCGGCTTTGTGCCGCGTGACTCTGCCCTTCCACCTCGTCGTCGTGACTCCTCACGGCTGTCTCATCGATGCCGGTGAGCCCGCCACGGCGGTGGACACGAAATCGCGAAGCCGATGACCTTCCTTATCTCCGGCCGCCGCGCGTCATCGCTTAAATTCGCGGCCACCGCTTGAGGGCTCTATAAATTGACCTCGCTCGTAGCTCTGCCATGTAGTCAAGCAACTCCTGTATCTATCTGTGCCCTGAATTATCTACCCGAAAGCTTCAATTTGAGATTTCCCCAAATCCACCCAAAACACCACAAGAACCTAGCTCACCGTGGCCAGCTCGTTCTTGTAAGTCCCTATTCAATCCATGTGTTGTTTTCGTGCCTCTGCGTGCTTGTGAAGCTCACTGTGGCGTCCGTTTGCTCTGATCGACCATGATTTGGCGGGAACGTGTGCTCCCATGCTCGGTGTCCGCCGTGATCGTGGACAAGCAATTCCTAGTGGGCTTCCTGTCAAATTAATGGTTGTTCCTAGTTCTCTTTAGGTCAGTGAAGCCTCCCCGCTAGTTAAACCGAGCAGCCATCGCCGGCCAGGGCTAGTCCGTGCGTCGTCAGGGGCGAACGGCGAGCGCGCCATGGCCAAGGGTGTGTTTGGAGAAGAGACAGAAGTCTAGGGACATTTTTACAAAGTGTCAGCGACTGGATTCAATAGTGTTTGGACTTCCTTGGGTTAATAAAAAACCGTAAGGGCCTTTCCGTAAGATCGCCAGCGCACGCGGGCGCGCGTGGGCGCCCCCCCTGTTCGCTGTGCTGTTGGGCCGACTGGGCTAGATTCAGCCCAACGCTATTTACACTTTTTCCTTTTTTCTTTTTCAGTGGAGCTTTAGAAATATGTAGAAAATTACAGAAAAATCCTAAAAATATGAGACCAATTTTCCTAGGCTTCTTATTTTCCATAGTATTTAATAAAAATAGTTTCATGAATTTTAGTTTAAATAAGGAATTTCAAGGCATTTAAAATAGCTTAAATCAATAGTTCTGGATTTTTAGAAAACAAATGGTAATTCCAAAAATGCCCAAAATTTTTATATGAGTTTTATACACTATTTAGAGGCCTTGGGTAGAATTTGGGTTGATTTGGACCTTGTTTGACACTTAGAACCTAAAACCCCTACCCCTGCCCTGTGAACTCCTTTACCGACTCCGGAAACCCTAAGTTCTCGGAGTACCGTGAAGGAAAGTTGTACTCAAGACATAGATAATAAGTTTATATTATCTTTGCATTCTCATGAGAATTACATGGCATTCATTCTTATATATATACCTATATGGTTATATTTAGAAAACGGAGAAGAGAGTGAAGTGATTGAAGAGAAGACACCACCACCTTGGAATCTCAGGCGGGGACTTGGATCTACTTCAACATCTGCAAGTCCGAGCCTGATTCACCTGTGAACGAAGGCAAGCCCCGGCGCATGCAACCCCTTTCCTTGTGTTTTTAAATACTTTTTGCACACTTAAGTCTAGTGAAATGTGCATTAGGTTTATAGGAGTTGCTTGGAACCCTTTGATGCATTGCTTTCCTTGATATCCATACCTTTATAGATACTTCTGTGAAGTATCAAAATTATGATTTACAAAAATGCTTAGCCTTGCTTAGATCTTGTGGATAGAGGTTGTCCTCAATTTAACCCGGGAGAGGATGGCTTCTACCTGCAAGTATATTTTCATTTGGAGCAATAGTGGGATCTTACTGCAAAGTTCCCTGTGATGCTCTTTCATCCTAAGGAACAGACACAATCCTAAGGATGGAAATACTTAAATTGAGACTTGGGTTAGGAACAGGTGATGTTCTACCCAGGTTGGTTAAGGATTAACGCGTATGTAGGTGTGCTGACCGAGGACCCTTTAACTGGTCACATGCCTCGTCATGGGTAAGCCTTGCCTCGGGCAGACTAAGGCCAGAATAAGATAACACGAAATGGGCGTGGAGCGGTGGCGAGAGTAGCGTGTACCCTCCGTGGCAAGAGGCTGGACGGTGGTGTATCTGTGCTCTCGGTTTGCGTGAACCTGATCTGGTCTTAAGAACCCCGGTGGTGGGTTGACATATGCAAGGGTTAAGTGCTACATATGTCGTGTGATTGGAGATCCTCAGCTGAGTATAATCGATTCGGATCGCCGTACCTTCGCGGTTATGAAGACTTGGTCACTTCCCTGCAACCTAAAGTCAGGACGTGAACACTATTGATAAAAATGATGTTGTCTTGATGTGATGTGAAAATAGACTAGATGCAAATAGAGTCTATTAATACTTAATATGGCGTTAAAAGATTGAAAGTAAGGACTCACTTTAGTAAGCTACTTCTGCAAAAGTATAAGTTGATTTTTGCTAAAGCCTCTCCTTGACTCCTATTTATCCAGCATACCCTTGAGAGTCTTTTCCTTAGTCGGGTAAGACTTGTTGAGTAATTCCATACTCAGGGTTTATCCCTTTGTTGTTTTTAGGTGAGGAAGCGACAAATTTTTGTTGCTTTTGCTCCAAGGTGGTACTAAATGAAGAAAAACAAGACTGAAGTGCGGGAGGACTTGGTCCTCCATATAGGATCTTTTGCTTAAACTTATCGGGAGGAGTCTGTGCCTCCCTTGGTTTGTATAATATTACTACTCTGCACTCACTTTTAGTTCTGGTCTGTAATAAGTAACTTAATCTTACTTTCTAAATAAATGTATGTTTATGTAATTGCTTCCACATTTCTTTATCTCCGATGTTCTGTAATGTCTGCAAGACGGGTGAAACGTTCCTGGTAAGGTAAGGAAAGATACCGAACTTGTCAAGTGACTTAGGAACATCTACATGGTGTCTGATGTCTGTTGGACAAGGACAACTGTAGGTGGGCCTAATTACTTGGGAGGTTCCGTCACAGATAGTACACATTTAGCCTTAAGAGAGTCACACTTAAATTGACAAAGTTAAAACTTGACTTAGAAACTCAGCTAGTGCTTTTGGCAACCAAACCCCACAGCCAAACAGCTGCATGTCTAGAGGTAGAGGACTAGACTCCTCACACCGGGTAAGTCTAGCTGAGTATTAGTATACTCAGCCTTGCTTGTGGCATAATTTTACAGGTTCTCTGGAGGACATGGTTGCTGGAATGACTTGGCCGTCCATCTTGCCACCGGGTTGGACTGTCGAGTGGGACCCTACCTCGGTTGAGGAGGAGCATGAGGAGTGATGGGACAGGCTTCCCCATCTCTCTGTTTATTTACCGTTAGTTCTATTCCGCTGCACGTCGAACAATGATGACTACTTTTGCAAACTCCGATGATGATGTAATAATTTAATACTCTTTAATGCATGGTTTTATGCTTTATTGTATTTGCTCTGTGACTCGCCATCAAGTGAGACTGTGGTACTTGATCCTGTCAGTGGCCTCGTCGGACTAGATCCGAGGGATTGACGGGTTATTCCCATTTAAGTGCGATCTAGCCTCTGAGGCGGGACATAGGCACTTAAGTTGGAATAATTCGGGCAGTTCCGCCACAGCAGCTGGGTGGAACGGACGATGACAACCTCATCATCCGCAACCTTCCCCTGTTCCTCTCCGACGCCGCCCAAGCCTGGCTGGAACATTTGCCTCCTGTGCAGATCTCCAACTGGGACGATCTAGTCAAAGCCTTCACCGGCAACTTCCAAGGCACATACGTGCGCCCTGGGAACTCTTGGGATCTCCGAAGCTGCCGCCAGCTGCCGGGAGAGTCCCTGCGGGACTACATCCAGTAATTTTCGAAGCAGCGCACCGAGCTGCCCAACGTCACCAACTCGGATGTCATCGGCGAGTTCCTCGTCGGCACCACTTGCCGCGACCTGGTGAGCAAGCTGGGTCGCAAGACTCCCACCAGGGCGAGCGAGCTGATGGACATCGCCACCAAGTTCGCCTCTGGTCAGGAGGCGGTCGGAAGGACAAGCAGCCTCAGGGGCGCCAGCCGGAAGACATCCCCGAGACGTCCGCTCAGCGCAGCGTGAGGAAGAATGGCAAGAAGAAGTCGCAAGTGAAACGCGACGCCACCAACGCAGGCCTTGTCGCCGCCGCCGAGCATAGGAACCCTCGGAAGCCTCTCGGAGGCGCCAACCTGTTCGGCAAGATGCTCAAAGAGTCGTGCCCCTATCATCAGGGTCCCGTCAAGCACACCCTTGAGGAGTGCGTCATGCTTCGGTGCCACTTCCACAAGGACGGGCCCCCGGCAGAAGGTGGCAGAGCCCACAACAATGACAAGAAGGAGGATCACAAGGCAGAGGAGTTCCCCGAGGTCCATGACTGCTTCATGATCTACGGTGGGCAAGTGGCGAACGCCTCAGCTCGGCACCGCAAGCAAGAGCGCCAGGAGGTCTGCCCGGTGAAGGTGGCGGTGCCAGTCTACCTAGACTGGTCCGACAAGCCCATCACCTTCGACTAGGGCGACCACCCTGACCGCGTGCCGAGCCCAGGAAAGTAACCGCTCGTTGTCGATCCCGTCATCGGCAACGTCAGGCTTACCAAGGTCCTCATGGACGGAGGCAGCAGCCTCAACATCATCTACGCCGAGACCCTCGGGCTCCTGCAGATCGATCTGTCCTCGATCCGGGCCGGCGCGGCACCCTTTCACGGGATCATCCCCGGGAAACGCGTCCAACCCCTTGGGCAACTCGATCTGCCCATCTGCTTCGGGACTCCCTACAACTTCCAAAAGGAAACCCTCACGTTCGAGGTGGTCGAGTTCCGAGGAACCTACCACGCAGTGCTGGGGAGACCATGTTATGCCAAGTTCATGGCCGTCCCCAACTACACCTACCTCAAGCTCAAGATGTCGGGCCCCAACGGGGTCATCACCATCGGCTCCACGTACCGACACGCATACGAATGCGACGTGGAGTGCGTGGAGTACGTCGAGGCCCTCGCCGAATCCGAGGCCCTCATCGCCGACCTAGAGAACCTCTCCAAGGAGGTGCCAGATGCGAAGCGCCACGCCGGCAACTTCGAGCCAGCTGAGCCGGTTAAATCTGTCCCTCTTTACCCCAGCAACGACGCCTCCAAGCATGTCCGGATCGGCTTCGAGCCCGACCCCAAATAGGAAGCAGTGCTCGTCGACTTTCTCCGCGTGAACGCTGAGGTTTTTGCGTGGAGTCCCTCAGACATGCATGGCATACCGAGGGATGTCGCCGAGCACTCGCTGGATATTCGAGCTGGAGCCCAACCCGTGAAGCAGCCTCTGTGCCGATTCGACGAAGAAAAGCGCAGAGCCATAGGCGAGGAGATCCACAAGCTGACGGCTGCAGGGTTCATCAAAGAGGTATTCCACCCCGAATGGCTAGCCAACCCTGTGCTTGTGAGAAAGAAAGGCGGGAAATGGCGGATGTGTGTAGACTACACTGGTCTAAACAAAGCATGTCCGAAAGTTCCCTACCCTCTCCCTCGCATCGATCAAATCGTGGATTCTACTGCTGGGTGCGAAACCCTATCGTTCCTCGATGCCTACTCAGGGTATCACCAAATCAGGATGAAAGAGTCCGACCAGCTCAAGACTTCTTTCATCACACCTTTTGGCATGTACTGCTACATTACTATGCCATTCGGTTTGAGGAATGCGGGTGCGACATACCAAAGGTGCATGAACCACGTGTTCGGAGAGCACATTGGTCGAACGGTCGAGGCTTACGTCGATGACATCGTAGTCAAGACGAGGAAAGCCTCTGACCTCCTCTCCGACCTTGAAACGACATTCAAGTGTCTCAAGGCGAAAGGCGTAAAACTCAATCCCGAGAAGTGTGTCTTCGGAGTCCCCCGAGGCATGCTCCTGGGGTTCATCGTCTTCGAGCAGGGCATCGAGGCCAACCCGGAGAAAATCGCGGCCATCACCAACATGGGGCCCATCAAGGACTTGAAAGGAGTACAGAGGGTCATGGGATGCCTTGCGGCTCTGAGCCGTTTCATCTCGCACCTCAGCGAAAGAGGCCTACCTTTGTACCGCCTCTTAAGGAAGACCGAGCGCTTCACTTGGACCCCCGAGGCCGAGGAAGCCCTCAGGAACCTAAAGGCGCTCCTTACAAGCGCGCCCATCTTGGTGCCCCCCGCTGCCGGAGAAGCCCTCTTGATCTACGTCGCCGCTACCACTCAGGTGGTCAGCGCCGCGATCGTGGTCGAGAGACAAGAAGAGGGGCACGCATTGCCCGTCCAGAGGCCGGTCTACTTCATCAGTGAGGTACTGTCCGAGACCAAAATCCGCTACCCGCAAATCTAGAAGCTACTGTACGCGGTAATTCTGACGCGACGAAAGTTACGACACTACTTCGAGTCTCATCCGGTGACTGTGGTGTCATCCTTCCCCCTGGGAGAGATCATCCAGTGCCGAGAGGCCTCGGGTAGGATTGCAAAGTGGGCGGTGAAGATCATGGGCGAGACAATCTCGTTCGCTCCTCGGAAGGCCATCAAGTCCCAAGTCTTGGCAGACTTTATGGCTGAATGGGTCGACACCCACCTTCCAGCAGCTCTGATCCAACCGGAACTCTGGACCATGTTTTTCGACGGGTCGCTGATGAAGACAGGAGCGAGCGCGGGCCTGCTCATCATCTCGCCCCTCGGAAAGCACCTCCGCTACGTGCTGCGCCTCCATTTCCCGGCGTCCAACAACGTGGCCAAGTACGAGGCTCTGGTTAACGGGTTGCGCGTCGCCATCAAGCTAGGGGTCCGGCGCCTCGACGCTCGTGGCGACTCGCAGCTTGTCATTGACCAAGTCATGAAGAACTCCCATTGCCTCGACCCGAAGATGGAAGCCTACTGCGATGAGGTTCGGCGCCTGGAGGACAGGTTCTACGGGCTCGAGCTCAACCACATCGCTCGACGATACAACGAGACTGTGGACGAGCTGGCTAAGATAGCCTCGGGGCGGACAACGGTCCCTCCGGGCGTCTTCTCCCGAGACCTACATCAACCCTCAGTCAAGACTGATGACACGCCCGAGCCCGAGAAGGTCTCGGCCCAGCCCGAGGCACCCTCGGCTCAGCCCGAGGCACCCTCGGCCCCAGAGGGTGAGGCACTGCGCGTCGAGGAAGAGCGGAATGGGATCCCGCCTAATCAAAATTGGTAGACCTCGTACCTGCAATATCTGTACCGAGGAGAGCTACCCCTCGACAGGGCCGAAGCTCGGCGACTGGCGCGGCGCGCCAAGTCATTCGTCTTGCTGGGTGACGGAAAGGAGCTCTACCACCGTAGCCCCTTAGGCATCCTCCAGCGATGCATATCCATCGCCGAAGGTCAAGAGCTATTGCAAGAAATACACTCGGGGGCTTGCGGCCACCACGCAGCACCTCGGGCCCTCGTTGGAAACGCCTTCCGACAGTGTTTCTACTGGCCAACCGCGGTGGCCGACGCCACTAGGATTGTATGCACCTGCCAAGGGTGTCAATTCTACGCAAGGCAGACGCGCCTACCCGCTCAGGCCCTGCAAACAATACCCATCACCTGGCCATTTGTTGTGTGGGGTCTGGACCTCGTCGGTCCCTTGCAGAAGGCACCCGGGGGCTACACACACCTGCTGGTCGCTATCGACAAATTCTCCAAGTGGATTGAGGTTCGACCCCTAAACAGCATCAGGTCCAAACAGGCGGTGGCGTTCTTCACCAACATCATCCATCGCTTCGGGGTCCCGAACTCCATCATCACCGACAACGGCACCCAGTTCACCGGCAGAAAGTTCCTAGACTTCTGTGAGGACCACCACATCCGGGTGGACTGGGCCACCGTAGCCCACCCCATGACGAATGGGCAGGTAGAACGTGCCAACGGCATGATTCTGCAGGGGCTCAAGCCAAGGATCTACAACGACCTCAACAAGTTCGGCAAGCGATGGATGAAGGAACTCCCCTCGGTGGTCTGGAGTCTGAGGATGACGCCAAGCTGAGCCACGGGCTTCACGCCGTTCTTTCTAGTCTATGGGGCCGAGGCTATCTTGCCCACAGACTTAGAATACGGTTCCCCGAGGACGAGGGCGTACGACGACCGAAGCAACCAGTCCAGCCGAGAAGACTCACTAGACCAGCTGGAAGAGGCTCGGGACATGGCCTTGCTACACTCGGCGCGGTATCAGCAGTCCCTGCGACGCTACCACGCCCGAGGGGTTCGGTCCTGAGACCTCCAGGTGGGCGACTTGGTGCTTCGGCTACGACAAGAACGCCCGAGGGCACCACAAGCTCACGCCTCCCTGGGAAGGGCCGTTCATCATCGCTAAGATTTTGAAGCCCGGAACATACAAGCTGGCCAACAGTCAAGGCGAGGTCTACAACAACGCTTGGAATATCCGACAGCTACGTCGCTTCTACCCTTAAGATGTTTTCAAGTCATTCATATACCTCGTTTACATACACAAATAAAGTCTAACCATCAAGGAAGGGTCAGCCTTGCCTCGGCAAAGCCCGACCCTCCCTCAGGGGCTAGAAGGGGGGAACCCCCTCTGCGTCAAAATTTTCCTCGGAAAAAGTCTTTCTGCCAGAACATCTTTCGTGCTTTTCGACTACTTCGATACTGGGATCCTGAAAACAACGGAGTACACGTAAGCGGCAAGGTCGACCGAGCCGAGGGACTCCTACGCCTCCGGGATACGGATACCTCACTCATCACCTTTTGCGATAAGTAACTCACGCTCGGATAAGCGACTCCGCTGACCGAACAAGTCTTAACGCTCGAAAACTTTTCTGCCACAACGATTTTTCGTGCCTTCTCGACTATATCGATAACAGAATCCTACAGACAAGTAAGATTACACGTAAGCGGCAAGGCCGACCGAGCCAAGGAACTCCTATGCCTCCAGGATACAGATACCTCACTCATCACCTTCCGCAATAAGTAACTCTCGCTCGGATAAACAATTCTGTTATCGACGAACAAGTCCTGATATTCGAAACAAGGGGAAAAGAAACGCAGCTTTACAACATGACGACGGTATGTTTGGGCCTCAGAGGCCGCAAAAAACATACGCACACTACAAATAAATTGTTCCTGCAGGACCAGACATCAGTAGGGGGAGCAGCAGCACCCTCGGCGTTGACTCCACCTTTGGCGGAATCCGACCCGGCCTCGGACGGCGACACGGTCGGAGGACCTCCACCTCGAAGGAAGATGTCGGCACCACGCCTGGGTCATCGCCGCCAGGGCCTCCTCCAGGAACCCGGCCCAAGCAGATGGCCGGACCGGCCGCTCCGTAGCCTCAGCCAGCCGTCCCCCGGGGACACCGGCCCGGCTCATGGCCTCGGCAGCCCGACTCCAAGGTTGGCCCCGCTAGTGGACGACACGGCCAGGCTCCGGCCGCCGCTGCTACGCCTTCTCGGCCTGGGAAGTCCCCTGCTCCTGGGCCGACGAAGTCTTCTTTTCGAGCCAATTCTGCCTCTGTCCATGCTGACACCGCTGCCTCCAGCTCCGGCTCATCGCAGAGCTGTCGAGGGTTCCTTTAACTAAGCAAGAGAAGCCTCGGGTGGCAAGGCTGACCGAGCCGAGGGACTCCTACGCCTCCGGGATACGGATACCTCACTCGTCACCTTCCGCACAGGGCGACTCACACTTGGTTAAGCGGTTTAGCTAGCCGACAGGCGAGTCCTAGTGCTCGAAATGAGGAAAAAACATGGCTTTACGCCCAAATACACAGATGTTCAGGCCCCAACAGCCGCAATGAACAGACACCGGCACTCAAGGTGCCATTTCAAACGGAACTCCGGTTCCACTCCCGTGGGTATGAACAACCTCCACATCAGAGAGCCTGCGGGACGACAAACTCCGGGCGACTCGCCAGCGACCTCTGCAGCAGCAGCGATGGTCCCAGGACGGACGCTGCCGCTGGAAGGCTCTCGTTCGCTTCCCCGCTCAAGGGACGAGAACCAGATATTAAAGCCAAAGAGCCGGAGGTCGGTCCGCGGGTAGCACTGACGGTCTCGTCGGCGGAGAAGCTTTCTCCAGCTGCCACCACCTCAGCACCGACGCCGGCGTCCACCTGTCCACCAACACCGCACCAGCGGGCGCCGGGCGCCCCAAAGCGCACCGGCAGGTCCTCACTCCTGTCCTCGCCACGAAAATGAGAATGGGACCGTCCCAAAACACGAGTGCCGCCCTCGCGGCGTACGACGTGTTGGGAGACCCCCCCGGTGCGGCTGGCCACCATCGCCCGGACAAAGGACGGAATGTTGCACCCTGGCTGGGCAGCAACAGTTCGCCTTCCCCGGCATGGCTGGAGGGCCCCTCCTCCGCAAAGCTGGACGATGGTTTCCACCCCCAGAAGCTGGAGGAAGAAGCGAGACGCCGGCCCACGCGAAGGCAGGCCCCGGCTCAGCTCGCCCTCCGCCCCAGCAAGGATGATGAAGATCCTTGAAGCTGAGGGCGGGGCAGAGGCCGCAGCCCGGCTTGCTTCTCCCCACCATCAAACTAGTGGTCACCGTCTTGGGTGACCATCGGCGAGGGGATGCAGCCGGGCTGCCTGATGAAAATCCTTGAAGCCGAGCGATGGCTAAAAGGTACCAACTTCCGCGAAGTTGTGCTCCTCCAACAGCAGCAAGACGAAAGCAACGCGGGCGCTCCCATCCGGGGGCTCCGAAGGTGGAAGGGCGCAATGCATGAAGGGAGTACGAAGGCATGGCTGCCATCCATGGGGGTCGCCCCCTTTTAAAGGCGACTCTCCCCACTTGTGTCCTCAGCGGTCGCGGACTGAGTCTTCACCAACACGCTCCAAGGTCCTCCCCCTACGACACGGGGGCTGGGTCCCACACGTCATGCAAGCTGGCCCAGGACAGAAGAAGCCAAACCGCCGCGCGCGGAACGCATAGCTGCGCAGCGGTTACGAGCACTCCACTTTCGCCCAGCCCAGCGGGTGAAAGGGCGGACCGCCATGCAGGCGACATGCGACTGCACCAAGGGGACGCACCATTTCGACTTCGACGCGTCCCGCATGGAGGCCCAGGCCCACACGTCATGTAACCGGCGCGCCGGTTACTACTTGCGAGAAACTGCATTGCCACTTGCGCCAGTGCCGCGCCTTCTCGACTGCGGAACCGGTGTCGCGACTCGAAGAAACCCTGCGCATGGCCAAACAGTGCCAACCGAGCACATCGGTCACGGGTCAGTCCGCCGCGGGGGAAGGCGCGACGGCCGATATGGCCAAAAGTGGGCCGGCAGTAATGGCGGCGGCAGGTGGGCGGAAGCAGCAGTCAAATCGTCTGCAGGCTCACGTCCCCTCCTGGGACAGCGAGAGAGCCCTCTCCCATGGCGTGAAGACGACGCGCCCGTGCTCCGTTCCTCGAACGGCTCTCGCACGCACAACGGCTGCCCCGCCAACCACTCGTCCCGTCGCATTAACTCTATGGCAGGGCAGGCGACACCTTTGGCAGGCGAAGCGGGCGACGCTTCACCTCCGCCATAATGACCGCATCAAAAAAGGCACGCCATGTCGTTCAATTTAGTATCCTTTTTCTCTCCCCTTTCTCTCTCTTGCTGAAAGTCGCCTAGAGGGGGGGTGGATAGGCGAAACCTGAAAATTAAAACTTTATCCCCCAACTAGATCCTTTGATTAGTGGTTAGAACAAGATGAACAATTATCGGAGTATAAAAACTAAGTTCTTGCTAGTAAAAAGTATAGCTTTCAAATAATGCGGAAGTGATAAATCAATACAACTAATAATTCTATGATAACAAAGCAAGAAAGCTTAGATGAAAAAGAGCACTAACTCAAGTTCTTTTCTTGCGGAGTGTTGCTTCACTTAAATGATATTTTAACTTGAAGCAACACCAAATGATATGAGCAAAGAATAGTGCAAGAGAACTTAGAGTAAGAGAAAGCAAACAAATCACAAGCAAAAGCACAATGAACACAGGTGATTTGTTTTACCGAGGTTCGGCCCTCGAAGGCCTAGTCCCCGTTGAGGAGTCCACTTAAGGACGGGTCTTTTTCAACCCTTTCCCTCTCTCCCGATCACACAAGGATCGGCGAGCTCTTCTTCTTCTCAAGGATCACTCTCGATCCCACAAGGACCACCACAATCTTTGGTGTCTCTTGCTAGCTTTTACAAGCCTCCAACACTTTGGAGGAAGTTCGAATGGGAGACGAAAACTCCACGCGCAAATGAACACAAAGATGTAGCACACACTATCTCTCAATGAATCTCACAAGGCGCTAGGGCTAAAACTCAATTGAGTAGCTCTCAATTGCTTGCTCTCTCTTTTGTGGCACTTGTGTTGGTTGTAGTGGACTAAATCTTGTGTATAGGATGGATCAATGAATATAGATGGTTGGGAGGGCTTGAGTATGTCAACTAGATGACTTGGAATGTTGCTTGGACTCCCCCTTTTTGAAGTGGCCGGTTGGGGTGGTATTTATAGCCAACATCCAATTTTGTAGCCGTTGGAGAAGCTGCTGGCGATGGGCGCACCGGACAGTCCGGTGCACACCGGACATGTCCGGTGCCCCAGCCAGGTCATCCTATCCGTTGAGATTGGAGCTGGTCGACCGTTGGAGGCTTTGTCCTTATGTGGCACCGGACAGTCCGGTGCACACCGGACAGTCCGGTGCCTCTCTGATCCTCTGCTCTGACTTCTGCCGCGTGTACTGTTCTGCACTGTTTACTGTCAGAGTCGACCGTTGGCGCGAAGATGACCGTTGCTCCGCTGGCACACCGGACAGTCCGGTGCACACCGGACAGTCCGGTGAATTTTAGCGGAGCGGCTGCCGCGCGAACCCGAGGCTGGCGAGTTCTGGAGACCGCGCTTCCTTGGAGCACCGGACATGTCCGGTGCACACCGGACAGTCCGGTGAATTATAGCGCACCGGCTTCCGAGAATTCCCGAGGGCGAAGAGTTTGAGTCTGAGTCCCCTGGTGCACCGGACAGGTACTGTTCACTGTCCGGTGGCACACCGGACAGTCCGGTGCGCCAGACCAGGGGAGCCCTCGGTTGCCCCATTGCTCCTTTATTGAATCCAAAACTTGGTCTTTTTATTGGCTGAGTGTGAACCTTTTACACCTGTATAATCTATACACTTGGGCAAACTAGTTAGTCCAATTATTTGTGTTGGGCAATTCAACCACCAAAATTATTTAGGAACTAGGTGTAAGCCTAATTCCCTTTCAATCTCCCCCTTTTTGGTGATTGATGCCAACACAAACCAAAGCAAATAGAGAAGTGCATAATTGAACTAGTTTGCATGATGTAAGTGTAAAGGTTGCTTGGAATTGAGCCAATATAACTTCTTTACAAGATATGCATGGAATGTTCCTTTCTTATGTAACATTTTGGACCACGTTTGCACCACATGTTTTGTTTTTGCAAATCCCTTTTGTAAATCCATTTCAAAGATCTTTTGCAAATAGTCAAAGGTAAATGAATAAGAGTTTGCAAAGCATTTTTTTAAGATTTGAAATTTTCTCCCCCTGTTTCAAATGCTTTTCTTTTGACTTAACAAAACTTCCCTTAAAAGAGATCCACCTCTTAGTGTTCAAGATGGTTTTGATATACCATTTTTGAAATACTACTTTCTCCCCCTTTTGAACACAATAGGATACCAAATGATAAATACTTTTGGAAATCACTAAGTTTTTGAATTTAGTGGTGGTGGTGCGGTCCTTTTGCTTTGGGCTCATTTCTCCCCCTTTTTGGCATGAATCGCCAAAAAAACGGAATCATTAGAGCCCTCGAAGTGCTATCTTCCCCTTTGGGCATAAATAAATGAGTTAAGATTATACCAAAGGCGAAGTCCGGTCTTTTAGCTTTGGGCTCCTACTCTCTTCAAAGACGAAGTCCTTTTCTTTGATGCTCATTTCTCCCCCAAAGAATAGAGAGTTGCTTGGAGTGATGGCGAAGTATGATATACGGAGTGGAAGCCTTTGTTTTCGCCGAAGACTCCATTTCCCTTTCAATCTACGACTTAGCATAGTAATATACTTGGAAACATATTAGTCGTAGTCATGGTACGGGAATAATAGGATATATGCATTTGTACCAAAATGAAAGAGATATGATCAAGAGATATGTCAATTAAGCATGATCATAGTTCTATATAATATAGATTTCTCCCCCTACATATGTGCCTTGAGAGGAATACATATTTTGGCCTTAAATGCCAGGTGCACATAATTAGGTTAATGAGAACAAGTCTATATCATAGAGAAAGTGAAGTGCATTGTGTCATAGTATATGAGTGATGCTCAAGAGAGTTTATGCACTTATGAAAGCATGTTGCAAACATTCTAAGCATTTTCCTTTAAGGATTTCAAAGAGACTTAAGGACCATCCACCTTTGGAACAAAGGTAGCTTATCCTCGTTACAAGGTTAAGCTTTAAGCTCTTTGACAATAGAATTACTTCATCTAGTTTTAGCAAAGATGTAATAATGCATGAGTGAAATTTTAAGAGGTTAAACTAGGTATGAAGCAGGGATAAACGCAAAGGTCATGCTTGATATGCAAAGAGTGTATATAGGAGGAAGATTTAGGTACAGGTTTGAATGAAAGGAAGTGGTTTTACCCTTTTGTACCTTCTCATAAAGACGTTCTCTCCATTGTGCTTATGTCCTTGGTCTCGTTTGCTTAAGACCTATGCTTAATAAAAGTGTGTGAAAATATTTTGCACAAGAGAGAGTTCTATAACTAGTGATCTTTTTCAAGTTATTGTTAGCATAAATCAAATGGATCACAAGTTGTATAAATGAATCATGAATTCTCCTTTTTCCTTAGTGCATACCATTTGAAATCAAATTCAAATTTCATGAGGCACTAAGAAGCATAAGTGACAATTGAGGTTGTTCAATGATCAACCAATATGTGATCAAGAAAACAACAAAGGCATTAAATTTTCAATCAAGCTTAAAAATAGGAGAATCCAATAAGCATGCTACTTTAGAAATGAAAGCAACAATCCTTGATAAAAGCGACATTATTTTAACAAGTTGGATTGATGTGTAGTAGCATACTATATGAGGAACATTATTCTCATGCAAGAGACTATATGAAATTACTAAGATAAAGCAATAGTCTCAACATAATCAAAATATAATAATGGACTCCCCCTAAAGATATGCATCAAGTAATTTAAAGAAATGATTTCGATGCATTCATTTTTAAGGACATAAAGGGAGAAGCATTATACATTTTGATCAAGGCTCATAAATTTAGCAATAAACAACTTGAGCCTGATAATCTCATAATGAAAAAGGATTTAGAATGCTTACAACCAGTTGTGAAGACCTTATTGTCCAGGTAGATGTTGTTGTCCTTGATGTTCTTTCTTTTTCATTTGAGTGTCCTCCCTTTATATTTGTCTCTTTTACCTTCCAAACTTATTGAAAATACTCAAGAGACATGTTAATAGCGCAAGGGAGTCTATGGTGAAGGATGATTACTTTAGATAATTAGCATACAAGATTCATCATCCACAAGTCACACAGACATGAAGTAAAATCCTTAACATTAGTGCATTTCATTTGAGAAAAATGAGTGAGCACCTTTTAAACATTTTTAATAATCATTGGAGATTTTACTTTATCATATTGGAGTTAGTTAATCATCACTTGGAAACAAATCAATATGATAACATATATATAAATATCGCAAAGGAATTAAATAGATTCTAATGGACATGAGCATTGAGAAAATGATATTTGAATGCACACTTAGTTAATTTGGGTCCAACAGCGAATCTATTCCTCACAAGGGTAGAATATGATAATTTAGATTAAATACCCATAGAGATGGGAACTAAACTTAATTAAGAAGATGAGTTCCCATACCTTTGCTTTTACCTTTCTTCTTTTGGGTGAAGATCAACCCATGAGGCTTGTGTACTTTCCCTTCTATGCATATTTATAAGTAAGCTCAAGAGATACGTTAGCAACACAAGCACTAGTTTCCATTTAGTAATCATTTTGATAAAGAATGAGAAGTTAGATTAACAAAACATGGAAACTCTATAGCATGAACTAGATTATTCATAGATGATGTTATGCTTAATTTTAACTCATAAAACAAGCATAACTAATCCTTTGAGATTATAGGAATAAATCTAAATCATGATTTGGAAAGCGATAAATGTAGAAGAATCATATCCAATTTAAGCAATAAAACATACAACATACATTATTGGATTGATTTTCCTTGTCATGGTGGATTACGCATTTCCATAGAGAAAATTATCTCTACAAGTGAGACTACTTAAATTATTTAGATAAAAACATTAGTCTCACATTTTTAGCTATAGAGAGAATTTTTCCTTTTATAAGTGTCCTAAGTATTTGAATTCCTTACATGACACCTTATTCTTTTAAGAACATGAAATATCTCTCTATATCTAGAACATGGCAATAATAATTAAAAACATGCCATGAAAAATTGCAATAATTTAAAACATGTAGATTGTCATAATATAGAATTGATAAATACACAATCTACCATATGAAAGGAATTTCTTCAAAGAATGATGACATAATTTTAAAACATCCTTAAGTGCTTTCTACTTCTATGTGACTACACAAGACACATGACAAATTAAGATAATTGCACTTAAGAATATAAATGTTACCATCCTTTGACTTTCCTCCATGTTGTAGGCTTTGAAATTCCGCACATGATAATTCTTTAATTCCTACAACATCAATATCTTCCCCGAGATGATATGGGTTTTGAATAACATATTGAAACAACCTTGGGTCAATCTTAAATATGTAGATCATTTGAAGATTGATAGCTTGAGTTGATAAGAATTGAATTAACTTCCTCAAACACCCCAAAGGTTCATATCATCTCCTTCTCCTACAAATCTTGTCAAGCACATTTTGGTACCCATCGCTTGATGGGTCCGTTAAGGTTAGTAAACAAAGATCTAGGAACCCAAGTGTCCTTTGTGCTAGCGCTTGGTAAACTTGTTACCTTTCTAGCACAAGTTGCAATTTTGGGTTGCCTAGTTACATGAAAATTAATTGACAAGCTAGGAGTGGAATTGTTACCAATGGGACAATCCTTGCATTGATGTCCCTTTCTTCGGCATGTGTAGCATAGGCGTTTTTCAAGTTTTGAAGTTTTCTTCTTTCCTTGCTTGTTGCCTGCTACATGGTTAGTAAAAACTTTCTTTTCTAACCCTATGCCTTTTTGTTTTAAATGGGGACAAGATCTAAGCAAGTGTCCCTTCTTAGAGCATTTAAAACAAAGTCTATCATCCTTGTTAATAATCAAGCCATTAATATAGGGACATGACCTAATCAAGTGCCCCATTTCAAAGCATTCACTACACCTCTTAATGTGAAGTGTGGCTTGATCATTACCTTGGATGTTACCTTTTGTGGAGGCGTGGTTGAGGCTTTTGGAGGAGGTGTTGAATTTCATTTTTTGTTTCCTCCTCATGGCAATCCTCAAATCCTTGACATTTTCTTCAAGGGATGTAGTGCATGCCACGGTTGTTCCCGTCTCAAGCTTCTTCACCATGTGATCACGGTTATCTTGAGAAGGTTGGGCAATGCATTTCCCTTTTAGTTGTGTCAAGCTCTTCTTTAGCCTCTCATTTTCTTCTTTGAGCTTTTGATATGAATCATCATTTGTTCCTGCAAATTCTAGCTCAAAGGAAGATTTGCTTGTTGACAAACAACAAGCATTAGCACATGGTAATATAGTATTAATTTGAATACATGTGCACGAGTGAGGTTGTTGGGATTTTAAGTTCTCTATCACAACCTCATGAGCAATGTTTAATATGATATGATTATCCATAAGATTTTCATGAGAATATAAAAGCATATCATATTTATCTTGAAAAGCTAGATTTTCAACTTTTAGCTTTTCTACTTGGTCCTTGAGCAAGGTATTCCTATTTACTAATTGAGAGATACAATGTGAAGCGTTGTCTTGCTCAATTGAAATAGTTTCATACCTGTGGACCAAATCAACATGAGAGCACTTTAGCTCCTCATGTTCTTTAGTCAACTCGTCAAAGTGTTGCATCTTTATGGAGAGAATATCTTCTAGCCTTTGACGAGCTTCGCTTTGTTCTCTCGCTCTTTCTAGAAGTTTGAGCATGACCGCCTTATCTTCTTGGCTTAGGCGAGCGTAGAGATGCACAAAGCTTCTTTCTTCCTCCTCATCCTCATTTGTGCTCCCGCTATCATTTTCATTAGCCACACAACACATGTGGGAATCGAAATGGGAAGACAAACCTTTTGGAGAGGTGGATTCATCGTTTGGTCTCCATTGTTCATTTTCTTCTTCTTCCTTGCAAGGGTTAGTATCACAAATACCAAAGGAAGTAGAAGCACAAAATGAACTATCATTTTTGGACTCATCAAATTTGCTTCTAATTCTAGTCCAAATATCATGCGCATCATGGACGGATTCATCATAGTTTGATATGAAGGCACGATAATCTTCTTTGCTAAGAGAATTGTTTAAGATGTCAAAAGCTAGGTAGTTTAAGCGATAACATCTTTGATCCTCCTCGGAATTAATTTTTCCATTAAAACTAGAGGGAAAAATACTCTTGTCAATAATTTGTTCTAATTGAGGATGTATGGTTCTAAAGGCATTTATCACACTAGTAGACCATGAATCATAATTAGAACAATCATCAAGTAATATCTCAAGAGTTACCTCCTTTTGAGTTGCGTTCGTTGGAGGAGTCTTCTTGTTCTTTTGGGATCTTCTACGAGCCATCACTTCGAGTTGTTAGACTCAAGATGAAGTGCCTACCTCTGATACCAATTGAAAGTCGCCTAGAGGGGGGGTGGATAGGCGAAACCTGAAAATTAAAACTTTATCCCCCAACTAGATCCTTTGATTAGTGGTTAGAACAAGATGAACAATTATCGGAGTATAAAAACTAAGTTCTTGCTAGTAAAAAGTATAGCTTTCAAATAATGCGGAAGTGATAAATCAATACAACTAATAATTCTATGATAACAAAGCAAGAAAGCTTAGATGAAAAAGAGCACTAACTCAAGTTCTTTTCTTGCGGAGTGTTGCTTCACTTAAATGATATTTTAACTTGAAGCAACACCAAATGATATGAGCAAAGAATAGTGCAAGAGAACTTAGAGTAAGAGAAAGCAAACAAATCACAAGCAAAAGCACAATGAACACAGGTGATTTGTTTTACCGAGGTTCGGCCCTCGAAGGCCTAGTCCCCGTTGAGGAGTCCACTTAAGGACGGGTCTTTTTCAACCCTTTCCCTCTCTCCCGATCACACAAGGATCGGCGAGCTCTTCTTCTTCTCAAGGATCACTCTCGATCCCACAAGGACCACCACAATCTTTGGTGTCTCTTGCTAGCTTTTACAAGCCTCCAACACTTTGGAGGAAGTTCGAATGGGAGACGAAAACTCCACGCGCAAATGAACACAAAGATGTAGCACACACTATCTCTCAATGAATCTCACAAGGCGCTAGGGCTAAAACTCAATTGAGTAGCTCTCAATTGCTTGCTCTCTCTTTTGTGGCACTTGTGTTGGTTGTAGTGGACTAAATCTTGTGTATAGGATGGATCAATGAATATAGATGGTTGGGAGGGCTTGAGTATGTCAACTAGATGACTTGGAATGTTGCTTGGACTCCCCCTTTTTGAAGTGGCCGGTTGGGGTGGTATTTATAGCCAACATCCAATTTTGTAGCCGTTGGAGAAGCTGCTGGCGATGGGCGCACCGGACAGTCCGGTGCACACCGGACATGTCCGGTGCCCCAGCCACGTCATCCTATCCGTTGAGATTGGAGCTGGTCGACCGTTGGAGGCTTTGTCCTTATGTGGCACCGGACAGTCCGGTGCACACCGGACAGTCCGGTGCCTCTCTGATCCTCTGCTCTGACTTCTGCCGCGTGTACTGTTCTGCACTGTTTACTGTCAGAGTCGACCGTTGGCGCGAAGATGACCGTTGCTCCGCTGGCACACCGGACAGTCCGGTGCACACCGGACAGTCCGGTGAATTTTAGCGGAGCGGCTGCCGCGCGAACCCGAGGCTGGCGAGTTCTGGAGACCGCGCTTCCTTGGAGCACCGGACATGTCCGGTGCACACCGGACAGTCCGGTGAATTATAGCGCGCCGGCTTCCGAGAATTCCCGAGGGCGAAGAGTTTGAGTCTGAGTCCCCTGGTGCACCGGACAGGTACTGTTCACTGTCCGGTGGCACACCGGACAGTCCGGTGCGCCAGACCAGGGGAGCCCTCGGTTGCCCCATTGCTCCTTTATTGAATCCAAAACTTGGTCTTTTTATTGGCTGAGTGTGAACCTTTTACACCTGTATAATCTATACACTTGGGCAAACTAGTTAGTCCAATTATTTGTGTTGGGCAATTCAACCACCAAAATTATTTAGGAACTAGGTGTAAGCCTAATTCCCTTTCACTTGCTACAGGGTCCGGGAAAGGGGATACTTTGAAATGGATCCTTCTCCGCGAAGGAAGCGGGCCCCGAGCCCTCCTACTGATCAAAGGTTCGAAGGCTGGCCCCTCGGAAGGTTTCGATAGCCGCCTCAGAGCACTCGGGCTCCGCGCCCACTACTGGTCAGAGGTTCGAAGGCTGGCCCCTCGGAAGGGTTCGACAGCCGCCTCAGGCCACTCGGGCTCCGCGCCTACTACTGATCAGGGGTTCGAAGGCTGGCCCCCGAAGGGTTCGACAGCCGCCTCAGAGCACGCAGAGCGAGGGATGACTCTAGGTACGTCCGATACATGGCCGAGGCTCGGGCTACGCTCCCGAGGTACCCTAGGACATTTCCGAGACCAGCAGGAGCGATTCTGTAACGGAATCCCACTAGAGGGAGGCATCGAGCCCTCGGACCCTATCAAACAGGACCAGGTCCGCCAAATCACCTGCAGGTACTTTTGGAGCGCGCCTCTGGGCCACTAGCCGACCCTTATCGAACGGGGCACGGGCGTCCACTCGGATCACCCGTTAGCAACTCACTGGAGACACCATGTTCGGCGCCCTTCGAGGGAACATGGCGCTTTCCCCCCTCCTCCTTGCGGAAAGGCGACGAAGGGGCGTAAGATAAATGCCGAGTAAGTCCTTGACCGTCCTCTCGCTCTGTGCGGAGGCTCGGGGGCTGCTCTCGCAAACCCGACTCCGGCCAAACCGTTGACAGCGTCAACATACCAGCCCGAGAACTCGGAACCTGACTATGCACCCGGGCAACGACCAGTTCGCATGAGGGAACAACCAGACCGGCCGAGGCATCACGAAAAGCGCTAAGACCTCGGAGGAGTCAAACCACTCCTTCGAGGCCTCGGGGGCTACACCCGGCGAGTGCGCTCGCGCGCACCCACCGGAACGAAATGCAACCAAGAAAGGCGGGCCCCCTTGCAAAAAAGTGCGACAAAAGCCTCCAAGCGAGTACCAACACTCCCTTCGAGGCTCGGGGGCTACTATCGGGGACCATAATTAGGGGTACCCCCAAGACTCCTAATCTCAGCTGGTAACCCCCATCAGCACAAAGTTGCAAATGCCTGATGGGTGCAATTCGGGTCAAGGCTCCGTCCACTCAAGGGACACGATCTCGCCTCGCCTGAGCCCAGCCTCGGGCGAAGACAGCCGACCCAGGAGGATTCACGTCTTGTCCGAGGGTCCCCTCAAGCAACAGGCACACCTTCGACTCGCCCGAGGCCCAGCTCGGGCAAGCTTCGCGGAGAAGCAAGCTTGGCCAGATCGCCTCGCCAGCCGACCGGATCGCAGGAGCATTCAATGCAAGGATCGCCTGACACCTTATCCTGACACGCACTCCCCAATCGACAAGGCCGAAGTGACCGCAGTCACTTCGCCCCTCCACTGACTGACCTGAGAGGAAAACATCGCTGCCTGCCCTGCTCCGACTGCTGTGCCACCCGCCAGGGTGACACTAACAGTAGCCAAGTCCAGCCTCGGGCACCATAGGAAGCTCCGCCTCGCCCGACCCCAGGGCTCGGACTCCACCTCGACACTGGAAGACGGTCTCCGCCTCGCCCGACTCCCGGGCTCGGACTCCACCTCGACCTCAGAGGAATCACCGCCTCGCCCGACCTTGGGCTCGGACCGACCATGCTACAGGGGCGTCCATCATTACCCTACCCCTAGCTAGCTCAGGCTACAGGGAACAAGACCGGCGTCCCATCTGGCTCGCCCCGGTAAACAAGTAATGATGGCACCCCGCGTGCTCCATGACGATGGCAGTTCTCAGCCCCTTACGGAAGCAAGGAGACGTCAGCAAGGATCCGACAGCACCCGACAGCTGTGCTTCCACAGGGCTCAAGCGCTCCTCCGACGACCACGACATCACATGAACAGGGCAGCAACACCTATCCAACAGCCACGTCGGCATGTACATAGGACTCTGGCTCCTCTCTGCTAGACACGTTAGCACATTGCTACGCTCCCCATTGTACACCTGGCCTTCTCCTTACGTCTATAAAAGGAAGGTCCAGGGCCCTCGTACGAGAAGGTGGCCGCGCGGGAGGACGGGCTGACGCACAGGCTCTCTCTCCCTCTCCCTCGTGAACGCTTGCCCCCTACTGCAAGCGCATCCACCCTGGGCGCAGGACAACACGAGGCCGTGATTCCCCTTACTGTTTTCCCCCTTGTGTTCCATCTCGCGCCGACCCATCTGGGCTGGGACACACAGCGACAATTTACTCGTCGGTCCAGGGACCCCCCGGGGTCGAAACGCTGACACAGGTCTTGTTCCTTCGCAGCCTGGGGTGGCTAGATAGGGGCAGGGCAATGATGTATCTCTTGTAGCGTAGTCGGTTCGAGGCTGAGGTCGGGCGAGGCGGTGACTTCTCCTGATGCCGAGGCTGAGGGTGGGCGAGGATGTGACTCCTCCCGAGGCCGAGGCTGAGGTCGGGCCAGGATGTGACTCTTCCCAAGGCTGAGGCTGAGGTTGGGCGAGACGGGGACCTTCCCCCGAGGCCGAGGCCTGGGTTCGGGCGAGGCGGAGACCTTCTCCGAGGCCGACGCTGAGGCTGAGGCCTGGGGTCGGGCGAGGCGGAGCTCCCTGTTGTGCCCGAGGCTGAACTCGGGAGAGGCCGCGACTTACTGTTGTTAGTCTTACCCTGGTGGTTGGCACAGTAGTCGGGATGGGGCGAACAGTGTTGTTACCCTGTCAGAACGATCAGTGAAAGGGCGAAGTGACTGCGGTCATTTCGACCTTGCCAACTGAGGCGCGCGTGTCAGGATGAGGCGTCAGGTGATCCCCGCATTAAATGTGCATGCGATACGGTCGGTGGTAGGGCGATTCGGCCGAGGTTGCTATACGACAAAGTTTGCCCGAGCTTAGCCTCGGACGAGCCGGGGGTACGCCTGCTGCCTGAGGGGACCCTTGGGCGAGGCGCGAATCCATTCAGGACTACTGTTCTTGCCCGAGGCTAGGCTCGGGCGAGACGAGATCGCGTCCCTTGGTAGATGAAGCTTTAACCTTGAGCCGTTCTTGCCAGCCTTTACAGTTTGTTTTAAAGATGTTTTCCAGCCATGCTTAGGAGTATTGGGGGTACCCTATTTATGGTACCTGACAGTAGCCCCTGAGCCTCAAAGGGAGTGTAGGCACTTGCTTGGAGGTTCTGCCAGATTTTTTGCAAGGGGACTGGCCTTTTCGGTTAGATTTTGCTCCGATGGGTGCGCGCGTGCGCACCCATTGGGTGTAGCCCCTGAGGCCTCGGAGGAGTGGTTTGACTCCTCTGAGGTCTTAATTATTCTTGTGATTCCTCGGTTGGCCTTGTTGTTCCCTCATGCGGCCTGGCCGCAGCCCGGGTGCATGGTCAGGCTCCGAGTTTTTAAGCTGGTTTGTCGACGTGGTCAACAATTTGGTCGTAGCCTGGTGCGAGAGCAGCCTCCGAGCCTCTGCACGGAGCGAGAGGACGATCAAGGACCATCTCGACTTTTATTGTACGCCCCTTCGTCGCCTTTCCGCAAGGAGGAGGGGGGAACGCGCCATGTTACCCTCGGTGGGCACTGAACATGGTGTTTCCAGTGAGTTGCTATTGGGTGATCCGAGCGGACGCCCGAGCCCCGTTCGATAAGGGTCGGCTAGTGGCCCAGAGGCGCGCTCCAAAAGTACCTGTAGGTGATTCGCTGGTCCCGGACCCATTTGATAGGGTCTAAGGGCTCGGTGCCTCCCTCCGATGGGATTCCATTTCAAATCGTTCTCGGTGGTCTCAGCAATGTACTAGGGTACCTCGGGAGCGTAGCCCAAGCCTCGACCATGTAACGGACGTACCCAGGGTCATCCCTGACTCTGCATGCTCTGGGCGGCTGTCGAACCCTTCCGAGGGGCCAGCCTTCGACCCCCTAATCAGTAAAGGGCTCGGAGCCCGAGTGCTCTTAGGCGGTTGCCGAACCCCGCAGGGTGCAACCTTTGAACCCCTAATCAGTAGGAGGGCTCGGGGCCTGTTTCCTTCGCTGAGAAAGATCCTTTCGAAATATCCCCTTTCCCGATCCCTGTGGCAAGAGAGAGAGAGGGAAAAGGAAAACAGGATATAAATTTAAACAATGTGGCGCACCTTTTTTGAGGCGGTCATCATGACGGAGTCAAAACGGCGCCCGCTTCGCCTGCCAGAGGTGTCGCGTGCCCTGCCAGGGAGTTAATGCGACGGGACGGGCGACTCGAGGGGTATCTGTTGCGCGTGCGCGAGTCGTTCGAGGAACGGAACATGGGTGCGTCGTCTTTATGCTGTAAGAGAGGGCTCCCCTGCCGCTTCAGGGGAGGATGCGAGCCTGTAGGTGGGACCAGGGCCTGGTTGGTGGTTGGACCGCTGCTTCCGCACGTCTGTTGCTGCAATTACTGTCGGTCCGCCTATGGTCATATCAACTGTCGTGCCTATTCTCGTGGCTGACTGACCCATGACCGTCGTACTTAATTGGCGTTGTTGGGTCATGCGCGGGGCTACCTCGAGTCGTCGCACTGGTTCTATAGCCCCGAGAAGACGCGGTATTGGCGCAAGTGACGGTGCGGTTTCTTCGCACATGGTAACTGGTGCGCCGGTTACATGACATGCGGGCCCGGGCCTCCATGCTAGACCGCCGGTTGCAGCGAAGTTGAAAGGGTGCACAACCGTGGTGCGGTTGCATGCTTCTTGCGTGGCGGTCCACCTCTTCGACCGCTAGTTTCGGCGAGGATGAGAGAGCGCCTAACCACGGAGAGGTTGCATGCTCCGTGTGCGGCGGTTTGCCATCTTCGCGTTTCGGGTCAGTTTGTATGACATGTGGGATCCAGCCCCCATGTCGTATGGTGGGAACCCTGGAGCACGTCGGGGGAGACTTGCCCGTGATGCTTTTGGGCCACGAGTGGGGAGATCTGCCTTTAAAAAGGGATCGATCTCCTGGGCAGTGGTCATGCCTTTGCACTTCTCGCATTCATCGTGTCTTTCCACCTTATGGGCCTCCAGATGGGGTGCACCCGTGTTGCCTTCTTCTTGCTGCTGTTGGAGGAGCACGACCTCGTGGGGGTTGGCGTTCTTCAGTCATCGCTCGACTTCAAGGATTTTCATCATGCAGCCCGGCTGCAGTTCCCCGCCAGTGGTCACCCAGAATGATGACCACCAGCCTTGTGGTGGGGAAGAGCGAGTCGGGTCGTGGCCTCCCCCCTGCCCTCAGCTTCAAGGATGTTCAGCATCCATGCTGGGGAGGAGGGCAAGCTGAGTTGGTGTCTCGCCTTCCGCATGGGCTGGCGACCCGCTTCTTCCTCCAGCATTTGGGGGAGAAGGGCGTTCACCAGCCTTACGGAGGAGGCGAACTACCACCTGCTGCCTGGTCGGGGTGTGGCTGTCCGTCCACCGTATGGGCAACGGTCGCGCCGTGCACAGGTCGGCCACGTCCACGGCCCTTCCCGCGCCGCCGGCTACACCGGGGGGTCGTACAAGACGTCGTACTCCACAGGGACGGTTTCCACGTTCTTGGACAGTCTTGTCCTCGCTCCTGCGGCGAGGACGGGAGTGAGGACCTCCTTGTGCGCGCTGGGGCGGCCGCCATTCGCCGGTGCGGCATTGGTGCGCAGGTGGCCGCTGTCGTCGGTGCTGAGGTGGTGGCCGCCATAGGTGAGGCTTCCCACTGCAGAGGGGGTTGCCTCCGCCGACGAGACCATCAGTGCCACCTGCGGTCGGACCTCCGGCTCTTTGGCTTTAATGGCTTGTTCTCGCCCCTCGTAGGTGGACGGGGGCGAGGGCCTTTTCACAGTAGCGTTTGCCCTGGGGCAATCGCTGCTGCTGTCTAGCCGCCAGAGGCGGAGGTCGTTGTCGCTGCTGGTGCAGTGGTTGCCGGCGAGCCGCTTGGAGTTTGTTATCTCGCAGCCCTTCTGGTGTGGAGGTAGTTCATTCCTACGGGAATAGAGCCGGGTCCTGTTTGTAAGGGAATGTAATGGTATTTGCCTAAGAGCAAAATGTAATTGCTTTAGGTACTAAGACATCTGCCGCAGGTCGTGAAAACCGCCGAGGGTGCTGCCGACGTCTAAGTCTATGTAGCTTAGTTATCCTAAGTATGTGTGTTTGTTTTCTGTGGCTGCTGAGGCCTGAATATTTGGGTATTTGAGTATAAAGTCGTGTTTCTTTCTTGTTTCAAGCATTAGGACTTGTTCGTCGGTAGAAGAATCACTTATCCGAGCGTGAGCTACCTTTCGCGGAAGGTTATGGGTGAGGTATCCGTATCCCGGAGGCGTAGGAGTCCCTCGGCTCGGTCGTCCTTGCCGTTCAAGGTCTCTCTCGCTCGTCTTTAGGATTCTGTTATCGACATAGTCAAAAGGCATGCCCAAGCTATTGCCTTACAGCAGAGTGCCCGGGCCGAAGGTATGTTTTTCCTACTTTGTGACTTTGTTTTAGCTTCATTCTTCTCCTCGTGTATGAAGAATATCGTCCGGTTGTCTTCAGGGTTCGAGACGGCTCTAAACGAGTCCGTCAAGAACTGCAAGGCGCTTGCCCAGGCGGCTGAGCAGAAGGAGGCCGACAGCATGGCCATGTCTGAGGCTATCTCGGTTTTTTGCTGGACCTTTGGCCTCGACGACGTCCCCTCGGGTAGCTCCCCCAGAGTCACCTGCGGGCCTTGGGCGGCTACGTGCACAGCAGACTCCACGAGGCGCTGCACCACGGCATTAGGCGGGCCTTCGCCGTCCTCGCTTCCCACTACGATGTGGATTTGGAGCGGGTTAGCGAGGGCCACTGCTTACCCGACGAAGAGGAGGCCGCCTTAGCCGAGGTCCAAAGGCTTGATGCGGCTGCCGAAGGCCCAAGCACGGCGCTGGCTTCCTCTTTTGAGGTGGAGATCCTTCCGCCCGTGTCGCCGTCCGAGACCGGGCCAGATTCCGTCGCGGGTGCAAACGACGCCGATGGTGCCGCTCCTCCCCCTGCCGACACCTGAGCCTGTGGGGAACAGTTTATTCTAAGTATGTGTATGTTTCTTGCGGCCGCTGAGGCCAAAACATTTTTAGTGTCAGAGTATAAAGCTGTGTTTTCTTTCCTCTTGTTTCGAGCGTTAAGACTTGTTCGTCGGTAGCAGAATCACTTATCCGAGCGCAAGTTACTTTTCGCGGAAGGTGATGAGTGAGGTATCCGTATCTCAGAGGCGTAGGAGTCCCTCGGCTCGGTCGGCCTTGCCGTTTAAGGTCTCTCTCGCTCGTTTTTAGGATTTCGTTATCGATATAGTCGAAAGGCACGAAAGTCGTTTTGGCAGAAAACTTTTCCGAGGAAAATTTTGACGCAGAGGGGGTTCCCCCCTTCTAGCCCCCGAGGGAGGGTCTAGCTTTGCCGAGGCAAGGCTGATCCTTCCTTGATGGTTAGACTTTATTTATACATGTAAAGAAAGCGAGATACATGAACGACTTGAAACATTTTAAGGATAGAAGCGACATAGCTGTTCGATGTTCCAAGCGTTGCTGTAGACTTTTGCCTCGATCGTTGGCCAGCTTGTATGTCCCGGGCTTCAGAATTTTGGCGATGATGAACGGCCCTTCCCAGGGAGGAGTAAGCTTGTGGCACCCTCGGGCGTCTTATAGTAGCCGAAGCACCAAGTCTCCCACTTGGAAGCCTCGGGGCCGAATCCTTCGGGCGTGGTAGCGTCGCAGAGACTGCTGGTACCGCGCCGAGTGTAGTAAGGCTACGTCCCGAGCCTCTTCCGGCTGGTCTAATGAATCCTCTCGGCTGGTCTGGTTGTTTTGGTCATCGTATGCCTTTGTCCTCGGGGAACCGTATTCCAAGTCCGTGGGTAAGATGGCCTTAGCCCCATAGACTAGGAAAAACGTCGAGAAGCCGGTGGCCTGGCTCGGCGTCGTCCTCAGACTCCAAACCACCGAGGGTAGCTCTTTCATCCACCGCTTGCCAAACTTGTTGAGGTCATTGTAGATCCTCGGTTTTAGTCCCTGCAAAATCATGCCATTGGCGCGCTCCACCTGCCCATTTGTCCTTGGGTGAGCTACGGCGGCCCAGTCCACACGGATGTGGTGGTCTTCGCAGAAGTCTAGGAACTTTTTCCCAGTGAACTGCATGCCATTGTCGGTGATGATGGAGTTTGGGACCCCAAAGCAATGGATGATATTTGTAAAGAACGCCACCGCCTGCTCGGACCCGATGCTGGTTAAGGGTCGGACTTCGATCCACTTGGAGCATTTGTCAATGGTGACCAGTAGGTGCGTGAAGCCCCCGGGTGCCTTCTGCAAGGGACCGACGAGGTCCAGACCCCACACGGCAAATGGCCAAGTGATAGGTATTGTCTGTAGGGCCTGAACGGGCAGGTGTGTCTGTCTCGCGTAGATTTAACACCCTCGGCAGGAGCGTACAATCCTAGTGGCGTCGGCCACCGTGGTCGGCCAGTAGAACCCTTGTCGGAAAGCGTTTCCCACGAGGGCTCGAGGTGCTGTATGGTGACCGCAAGCCCCCGAGTGTATTTCTTGTAACAGCTCTTGTCCTTGGGCGACAGATATGCATCGTTGGAGGATGCCTGAGGGGTTGCGGTGGTACAACTCTTTTTCATCACCCAGTAAAACGAACGACTTGGCGCACCGAGCCAGTCGCCTTGCTTCGGCCTTGTCGAGGGGCAGCTCTCCTTAGAGGAGATATTCCAGGTATGGGGTCTGCCAGTTTAGGTTTGGTGTGGCCCCATTCTGCTCTATCTCGACGCGCAGGGCCTCACCCTCAGCGACCGAGGGTACTGTAACACCCGGCTTTAAGGGACAAAGCCGGGTGCATCTCATACATGCGCTAAAGAAGACAACATATATAATAACAGAGTGTATAGAGATAAATGTCACAATAATCAGAGTACTTATTACATAGCGGAAGTCTTACAAAATAAAAGATAAATATAGCAGGATCTAAAATTTCCTTGGCGCCAGAAAGTCAACTAGGAGACGCCACCTAGATCGAATCGAACTCCTTGATATGATGCTCCACTTGAACCACCTGTTCTTCTCCTGTTGGGGGGGGTGTGAGACAGCAAGAGTGAGCTCACATACGTTCATCGCTCAACAAGTTGTGGGGAATAATGTGCATGAACTCGCCAAAGGTGGGAGCTCATGAAGTGTAAGGCTTATCAAAGAAAATGGTTAAAGTTGAGCATTGCTTTTAATGTTGGTCAAACTTTTATTAGCAATTACTAGGTGTAAGTAAATACCAAACCTTAATAAAAGTAATAGAACAAAATTAATAAATAATACCATGCAAATGCAAATGACAAATTAAATTTAGGTTCCATAAATTAATCATGTGAGGGTCCGAGCCGCTCATGACCGTGAGCACGGCTAGTATACTAGTTTTACACTCTGTAGAGGTTGCGCATCTTTACCCACAAGCCGTGTTACCCATCTGCCAAGGGGTCATGAATCCCATACACCTCTACCAAGGAAGCGAGGCAGGGTAACACTACGAGGCCTTTACAAAGTTCCACTAGCTTCAGAAATCCCGCTACAGTTTATAGGAAGCTCCAATGCAGGGTTCTTGCCTGACCGCCATCGCAGCAAAGTCAACCCAAGGACCTCCCTACACTGACCACTCCCTTACTGCCCTTGCCCCTTTCGGGTAAGGAAGACCTCCACTAGCTTTCCTAGTTAATCAGCCAAGGCGTCCCATTAAACCCTTGTGGTAGCACTGTTTTCCCGGGTGGTCGCTCCATGTTCCAATTAACATAATGATCTTATCATGAACATAAATAACATAACAAAATAATTGGAACATGGATGTAATAAAATATTAATCCCAAAACCATATAGAGCAATAGCATAACTACCCAAATTGATTCAGGGATAAACAAGGTAAAAGGATAAACAGTCTAGGATGACCTATTGGGTCCCATCAAAATTAAACCTATGCATTGAATAGTGATAATAAAGAACGTTATTGGGTAACAAAAGTGGATCAAGGACACAACTTGCCTGGCACTTGAGATTCCAGTTACCAGGGTGATTCTTCAGATCCTCGTGACCTTACGCTAGTCGTAGCAATACAAACAAACATGGTATGGACCAAATTAACATCACACCATACATAAGAACAAACTGCATAATAATAATCTACGCGTTGCTACGAGATCGTGGGAACGAGAACTGCTACAATCGGAGTTACGATTAAGGAGTTATAATTTTTTAAAAGATATATGTGATTAAAATGTTAAACTATATTATAAATTGGTTAATATAAATCATATACGAGGTTATTATATAAATGATTATCTCAGCTTAAATATAAGTTATAAATCGACCATAAATCACATTCTAGTAGACTATAATGATAAGCACTTGAACAAGACTAACCAACATAAGTTAATTAAAGATCTAAAAATAATGTAACATGGTATAATAAATGCTGTTACTGTGTAGTAAATACTTATACGAAACTAACGCAACTGGAACGAGTCAAATCAGAATTAAAATGAAGGAGTTATGAATTTATGAAGTTTTAAGTGTTGGATAACAGATTAATTAGGATATTAATTTTAATATGGCTTTCATTATAAAACAGTGTTACCAAGGAATGAACATAATTTATACAAAATTATAGGAACTAGAATGGATTAATTTGGACCACATATGAATTTTCTATGAATAAAATGAGTTTCTGGAATAATTTATATACTGGAAATCATTTTCTATGACTATTTAATTATTTTCACTGCTCCCTGGACTTCGCGCACAAAACAGAAAAGCTTGGGGTCTAATTCATAAAAGTCCTAAGGCTCAGAGCTATCCCGTAGGATGGCGGGTTAATTGAAGCAGAATCCAAGGGCTAATTAATAAAAGTGTGCACGTAGTTATTACATAGATCCGCCTCGAGCCGTCCGATCCCGATCTGACGGATCCGATATAACGACGAAGGGGTACGCGCTTCCGACCACCAGATCCTAATCCAAGGGTTGGGATTAAAAACAACCCACGCACACGACCGCCCGTTCATCCTCCAATCTACGGTCACGAGGAGCCTTAGCTAAGTCAGTTCACAGATCAAATCGCAGCCCTTCGTTTATCATCCGGCGGCCACTACGTTTCTTCCCTGCTTGAACACGACCGCGACGGCGCAGACTCTCCCGCGGCGGCGCGGCTCACCGGCGCACGACAATACAACGACACAGAGGGCTAAATTCCTACCCGAGTCATCCTATACCTAGAGTAGCCTTAGACGAAATCGTAGGGACAACTTACCGGTGTTGCTTGTCGCCAGCGCAGACCAATCGCTAGGAAGGGCGGATTTGCGGTGGAAGAGGGACACCATCGAGCGATTCCACTCGGCCCCAGTCGTAATCCGGGACGGTGAGGGCACGGTTCCCACCCCTGACCACCGGCGAACGTCCCCTGGGTGTCTCCGTTGGTGAACGCGCAATGAAATCACTGGTCCACGACCGACCCACGGCGGAGTCGCGCGGTGTGCGGCGGCGCTGCTTCCTGAGCTTCGGTTTAGTGGATGAAGAAAGGATGTGGCGTCGATTGGAGGGAGAAGGGGTTAAGAATAAGCAAGGTCGATCGTTATTTATGCGCCCGAATTTCAAGACGGCAAACCATACGAACCAATCGTCCCCAGCTCACGGCGGAGATCTAGGGAGTGGTTTGCAGTGGCTGTTGTTTGCTGCAATTTCGGGGTTGACGGAGCTCGGGATTCTGTTGCGATTACGGTCCGATTCTTACGCCGAGGTGGGAGACGAGCTGCGCAACCGATCATGGCGAGGGTCGTTGCGGCGAACTGCGAGAATCGCGGCGGAAGAACAGCGCCCAGCAGACTTGGTGCCGCACGAGGAAGAAGGATGGGCTGACGACGCGGCCCCACGCGTCATTGGTCCAAACAGGTGTCCACGGAGGCTGAAAAGTGGGCCCCAGCGTCAGCAGGCGCAAGTGCGCAGTGGATGGGCCGCGCAGAGGTGATTCCCTAGTGGGCCGAAAAGCGGGATCTCAGCCCATTCAAGCATTTCTCTTTTTCTTTTATATTTTCCTTTCCCCTTTTCTATTCCTTTTAAATTTCTAGAATTCAAATTTGAATTCCATTCTAATTGTGAACTCATACTCATTTTAAACATACAAATTTAATATCCTAATATGGGAAGGACTCATGCGTTCATAAATTTATTTCTCTATTTTGTGTAGTAGTTTAATCCTCTTCTCTCAAATCTTAGAATTTTGTTCTTCTTTTTTTTGTGGCATTACAAAATTCTAACTCCAATCTAAGATAAAGTTTAAGAATTCAATTTTATACATACTAAAAATCAATTATGAAGCAATAGATAT
Source organism: Zea mays (assembly GCF_902167145.1). Taxonomy (NCBI): domain Eukaryota; kingdom Viridiplantae; phylum Streptophyta; class Magnoliopsida; order Poales; family Poaceae; genus Zea; species Zea mays. The sequence continues at coordinate 57,221,904 of NC_050098.1, read as the reverse complement.
ATTTATTTTAATTGATTTATTTAGTTGATAGATGTTTGAAATGAGAAATACTCATATTATTTTCTTTCTTTTTAGAAAAATAGTATTTTGAAGGTGGAATATGAAATAGAAGTTACTTCAACATTAAACATTCATGTAAAAAAAATGCTTATGGTACATCATGATATGCATACTCATTCAGTTGAGTAGAAAACTTTTCTATTACTTCTTTGGTTTTCAAAATTCAGTCCTTGATTTTCAGTACGCAAGTATAATTTGAGATTTCTGAATTTACTATTTTATTTCTTCATTTATTTTATTATTATTTTTTTTCTTATACACATTTTGGGCCTTACAAATCCTACCCCCCTTAACAGAAATCTCGTCCTCGAGATTTGTAGAAAAGGGATGCAACCAGTTTGGTTTAGGAATCAAAAGTTTTGTTTCAAGTTTTTTTATACTCGCTAGTAGATGATTTGGAAAATATAGATATATATATATATATAAATATATGTGTATAGCCATCTATTATGTCAGATGAGGTACGATTATGACAAGTATAGGTTGTGGCAAGGAAGAGTATAATAAGGAAAGACTTCATGCTGAACTGTGGATCTTGATTCCGCTGGCGATTCAACTTGATCTTTGAAGTCTTGGGTTGATGCTTATCCTTCTTTGCCGTGGTTGGTCTCCTTTGGCCTTTCTTGTTGGAGTTGCCATCCGAGTTAAGGACATATGGTGACTATATATGTGAGTAGGATGGATTATGTGGTGTAGGTAGGTTAGAATCCCTTGCTAGGTTAAAATCGAGGGGTTATGCAACTATCGGATGGTTAAGGTAGTTGCATAAGGCCAAGTCGGTCTGTCGTTCTTAATTTTAGTGCAGGGTGAACTAAGTTAAGACATGTTCTATTAGAGTAGAGTCTAATCTATTTCATCAGTATTATCTAACATGTTTGATAAGTCACTTTAGATTAGATCGGATCTAGGTTAGATTGGTGTGACTAGGTTGAACTAGATAAGATCTAATTAATTTGGATTGGATCATGATTGTTACTCCGAGGTGAGATAAGCAAAGTGGTTAGGATAAGATAAGATAATATAGATTCTTTTAAGATGAGATAAATCTATTAAGGTAAGAAAATATCTTTTAAGATAAGAAGGATATTATGAAGCTAGATATATTTTAATGGAGGATATTCTTAGTTTATCTAGTGATATTATGATTTCTTATGCCTTTATGTATATGCAGATGGAATTGTGGACATTACTCCACAACTCATCACACTCAATCAAAAATCCAAATCAAACAAGTGTCATAAGAACAATCACTCAAGCGTATAGATTTTTATAAAAATAGTTTTGTTTTTGTTCCTAAGAGTGGGTCTCTTATTCCTAAAGGTCACTTTAGGCACATGATTTCAAAGTGTGAAATCCCCATTTGACTTTAGAAGGAAAAGATAAGAATAATCAGAGTAAAGCGGAGATGGATGGGAAAAGATTAAGATAAGTTTACAAAAGAATCAGTGTAGCAAAGGTAAGGTTAATCAGAGTAGAACAGTAGAAGGTGAGACAAGATCAAGGAAAGTATGGAAAGAATTAGAGTAAGGTAAGTAGATAAGGGTTGTCCAGTTCTATCTAGGTTTCGTCCTACAGTCAACATTCCTCTGATACCACTTCTGTAACACCCGGCTTTAAGGGACAAAGTCGGGTGCATCACATACATGCGCCAAAGAAGACAACATATATAATAACAGAGTGTACAGAGATAAATGTCACAATAATCAGAGTACTTATTACATAGCGGAAGTCTTACAAAATAAAAGATAAATATAGCAGGATCTAAAATTTCCTTGGCGCCAGAAAGTCATCTGGGAGACGCCACCTAGATCGAATCGAACTCCTTGATATGATGCTCCACTTGAACCACCTGTTCTTCTCCTGTTGGGGGGGGGGGGTGTGAGACAGCAAGAGTGAGCTCACATACGTTCATCGCTCAACAAGTTGTGGGGAATAATGTGCATGAACTCGCCAAAGGTGGGAGCTCATGAAGTGTAAGGCTTATCAAAGAAAATGGTTAAAGCTGAGCATTGCTTTTAATGTTGGTCAAACTTTTATTAGCAATTACTAGGTGTAAGTAAATACCAAACCTTAATAAAAGTAATAGAACAAAATTAATAAATAATCCCATGCAAATGCAAATGACAAATTAAATTTAGGTTCCATAAATTAATCATGTGAGGGTCCGAGCCGCTCATGACCGTGAGCACGGCTAGTATACTAGTTTTACACTCTGCAGAGGTTGCGCATCTTTACCCACAAGCCGTGTTACCCATCTGCCAAGGGGTCATGAATCCCATACACCTCTACCAAGGAAGCGAGGCAGGGTAACACTACGAGGCCTTTACAAAGTTCCACTAGCTTCAGAAATCCCGCTACAGTTTATAGGAAGCTCCAATGCAGGGTTCTTGCCTGACAGCCATCGCAGCAAAGTCAACCCAAGGACCTCCCTACACTGACCACTCCCTTACTGCCCTTGCCCCTTTCGGGTAAGGAAGACCTCCACTAGCTTTCCTAGTTAATCAGCCAAGGGCGTCCCATTAAACCCTTGTGGTAGCACTGTTTTCCCGGGTGGTCGCTCCATGTTCCAATTAACATAATGATCTTGTCATGAACATAAATAACATAACAAAATAATTGGAACATGGATGTAATAAAATATTAATCCCAAAACCATATAGAGCAATAGCATAACTACCCAAATTGATTCAGGGATAAACAAGGTAAACGGATAAACAGTCTAGGATGACCTATTGGGTCCCATCAAAATTAAACCTATGCATTGAATAGTGATAATAAAGAACGTTATTGGGTAACAAAAGTGGATCAAGGACACAACTTGCCTGGCACTTGAGATTCCAGTTACCAGGGTGATTCTTCAGATCCTCGTGACCTTACGCTAGTCGTAGCAATACAAACAAACATGGTATGGACCAAATTAACATCACACCATACATAAGAACAAACTGCATAATAATAATCTACGCGTTGCTACGAGATCGTGGGAACGAGAACTGCTACAATCAGAGTTACGATTAAGGAGTTATAATTTTTTTAAAAGGTATATGTGATTAAAATGTTAAACTATATTATAAATTGGTTAATATAAATCATATACGAGGTTATTATATAAATGATTATCTCAGCTTAAATATAAGTTATAAATCGACCATAAATCACATTCTAGTAGACTATAATGATAAGCACTTGAACAAGACTAACCAACATAAGTTAATTAAAGATCTAAAAATAATGGAACATGGTATAATAAATGCTGTTACTGTGTAGTAAATACTTATACGAAACTAACGCAACTGGAACGAGTCAAATCGGAATTAAAATGAAGGAGTTATAAATTTATGAAGTTTTAAGTGTTGGATAACAGATTAATTAGGATATTAATTTTAATATGGCTTTCATTATAAAACAGTGTTACCAAGGAATGAACATAATTTATACAAAATTATAGGAACTAGAATGGATTAATTTGGACCACATATGAATTTTCTATGAATAAAATGAGTTTCTGGAATTATTTATATACTAGAAATCATTTTCTTTGACTATTTAATTATTTTCACTGCTCCCTGGACTTCGCGCACAAAACAGAAAAGCTTGGGGTCTAATTCATAAAAGTCCTAAGGCTCAGAGCTATCCCGTAGGATGGCGGGTTAATTGAAGCAGAATCCAAGGGCTAATTAATAAAAGTGCGTGCGTAGTTATTACATAGATCCGCCTCGAGCCGTCCGATCCCGATCTGACGGATCCGATATAACGATGAAGGGGTACACGCTTCTGACCACCAGATCCTAATCCAAGGGTTGGGATTAAAAACAACCCACGCACACGACCGCCCGTTCATCCTCCAATCTACGGTCACGAGGAGCCTTAGCTAAGTCAGTTCACAGATCAAATCGCAGCCCTTCGTTTATCATCCGGCGGCCACTACATTTCTTCCCTGCTTGAACACGACCGCGACGGCGCAGACTCTCCCGCGGCGGCGCGGCTCACCGGCGCACGACAATACAACGACACAGCGGGCTAAATTCCTACCCGAGTCATCCTATACCTAGAGTAGCCTTAGACGAAATCGTAGGGACAACTTACCGGTGTTGCTTGTCGCCAGCGCAGACCAATCGCTAGGAAGGGCGGATTTGCGGTGGAAGAGGGACACCATCGAGCGATTCCACTCGGCCCCAGTCGTAATCCGGGAAGGTGAGGGCACGGTTCCCACCCCTGACCACCGGCGAACGTCCCCTGGGTGTCTCCGTTATTGAACGCGCAATGAAATCACTGGTCCACGACCGACCCGCGGCGGAGTCGCGCGGTGTGCGGCGGCGCTGCTTCCTGAGCTTCGGTTTAGTGGATGAAGAAAGGATGTGGCGTCGATTGGAGAGAGAAGGGGTTAAGATTAAGCAAGGTCGATCGTTATTTATGCGCCCGAATTTCCAGACGGCAAACCATACGAACCAATCGTCCCCAGCTCACGGCGGAGATCCAGGGAGTGGTTTGCAGTGGCTGTTGTTTGCTGCAATTTCGGGGTTGGCGGAGCTCGGGATTCTGTTGCGATTACGGTCCGATTCTTACGCCGAGGTGGGAGACGAGCTGCGCAACCGATCATGGCGGGGGTCGTTGCGGCGAACTGCGAGAATCACGGCGGAAGAACAGCGCCCAGCAGACTTGGTGCCGCACGAGGAAGAAGGATGGGCTGACGACGCGGCCCCACGCGTCATTGGTCCAAACAGGTGTCCACGGAGGCTGAAAAGTGGGCCCCAGCGTCAGCAGGCGCAAGTGCGCAGTGGATGGGCCGCGCAGAGGTGATTCCCTAGTGGGCCGAAAAACGGGATCTCAGCCCATTCAAGCATTTCTCTTTTTCTTTTATATTTTCCTTTCCCCTTTTCTATTCCTTTTAAATTTCTAGAATTCAAATTTGAATTCCATTCTAATTGTGAACTCATACTCATTTTAAACATACAAATTTAATATCCTAATATGGGAAGGACTCATGCGTTCATAAATTTATTTCTCTATTTTGTGTAGTAGTTTAATCCTCTTCTCTCAAATCTTAGAATTTTGTTCTTCTTTTTTTTGTGGCATTACAAAATTCTAACTCCAATCTAAGATAAAGTTTAAGAATTCAATTTTATACATACTAAAAATCAATTATGAAGCAATAGATATATTTATTTTAATTGATTTATTTAGTTGATAGATGTTTGAAATGAGAAATACTCATATTATTTTCTTTCTTTTTAGAAAAATAGTATTTTGAAGGTGGAATATGAAATAGAAGTTACTTCAACATTAAACATTCATGTAAAAAAATGCTTATGGTACATCATGATATGCATACTCATTCAGTTGAGTAGAAAACTTTTCTATTACTTCTTTGGTTTTCAAAATTCAGTCCTCGATTTTCAGTACGCAAGTATAATTTGAGATTTCTGAATTTACTATTTTATTTCTTCATTTATTTTATTATTATTTTTTTTCTTATACACATTTTGGGCCTTACAGGTACCTCGGGCTGGGCCGAGGTTTCCTCGGGTTCGGGTGTGTCATTGAGTTTGACGAATGGTTGATATAGTCCCTGGAGAAGATATTCGGGGGAACCGTCGCCCGTCCCTAGGCTATTTTAGCCAGCTCATCCGCAGTCTCGTTGTATCGTCGAGCCATATGGTTGAGTTCCAGCCCATAGAGCTTATCTTCCAAGCGCCAAACTTTGTCACAGTAGGCCTCCATTTTTCGATCGCGGCAGTGAGAGTTCTTCATGACTTGGTCAATAACCCCTAGCTCGGCAGCGATGCGCAACCCATTAACCAAGGCCTCATATTCGGCCACGTTGTTTGACGCCGGAAAATGGAGGCGTATCACGTAGCGCACATGTTTCCCGAGGGGTGAGATGAAGAGCAAGCCAGCTCCTGCTCCGGTTTTCATAAGCGACCCATCGAAGTACATGGTCCAAAGTTCGGCCTGGATTGGAGCTGTCGGCAATTGGGTGTCGACCCATTCAGCCAGGAAGTCTGCCAAGACTTGGGATTTTATGGCCTTCCGAGGAGCGAATGAAAGTGTTTCCCCCATGAGTTCCACCGCCCATTTTGCTATCCTACTCGAGGCCTCTCGGCACTGGATGATCTCTCCTAGGGGGAAGGATGACACCACAGTCACCGGATGAGACTCGAAGTAGTGTCGCAGCTTTCGCCGTGTTAGAATCACTACGTACAGTAGCTTATGGATTTGCAGGTAGCGGATTTTGGTCTCGGATAGCACCTCGCTGATGAAGTAGACTGGCCTCTAGATGAGCAGTGCATGTCCCTCTTCTCGTCTCTCGACTACGACCGCGGCGCTGACCACCTGAGTGGTTGCGGCTACGTAAATCAAGAGGGCTTCTTTCACAGCGGGGGGCACCAAGATGGGCGCATTAGTAAGGAGTGCTTTAAGGTTTCCGAGGGCTTCTTCGGCTTCGGGAGTCCAAGTGAAGCGCTCGGCCTTCCTTAAGAGGCGGTATAAGGGCAATCCTTTCTTGACAAGGCGCGAGATGAAGCGGCTCAGAGCTGCAAGGCATCCCATGACCCTTTGTACTCCTTTTAAGTCCCATGTTGGTGATGGCCATGATTTTCTCCGGGTTGGCCTTGATGCCTCGTTCGGAGACGATGAACCCTAGGAGCATGCCTCGGGGGACCCCGAAGACACACTTCTCGGGATTGAGTTTTACACCCTTCGCTCTTAGGCACCCGAATGTCACCTCAAGGTCAGAGAGGAGGTCAGAGGCTTTCCTTGTTTTGACAACGATATCATCGACGTAAGCCTCGACTGTTTTGCCGATGTGCTCCTCGAACACATGGTTCATGCACCTTTGGTATGTTGCACCTGCATTCCTCAAGCCAAATGGCATAGTGGTATAACAATACATGCCAAAAGGTGTGATAAAAGAAGTCGCGAGCTGGTCGGATTCTTTCATCTTGATTTGGTGATAACCTGAATAGGCATCGAGGAAAGACAGGGTTTCGCACCCAGCAGTGGAGTCCACAATTTGATCGATGCGAGGCAGAGGGTAGGGAACCTTTGGTCATGCTTTATTTAACCCAATGTAGTCTACGCACATCCTCCATTTCCCACCTTTTTTCTTTACAAGCACAGGGTTAGCTAACCATTCTGGATGGAATACCTCTTTGATGAACCCCGCAGCCATTAGCTTGTGGACCTCCTCGCCTATGGCTCTGCGCTTTTCTTCATCAAAACGGCGCATGTGCTGTTTCACGGGTCGGGCACCGGCTCGGATGTCCAGTGAGTGCTCAGCGACATCCCTCGGTATGTCGGGCATGTCCGAGGGACTCCACGCAAAAATTTCGGCGTTTGCATGGAGAAAGTCGACGAGCACTGCTTCCTATTTGGGGTCGAGCACGGAGCCGACCCTGACTTTCTTGCCAGCGTCGTTGCTGGGGTCTAGAGAGACAGACTTAACCACCTCGGTTGGTTCGAAGTTGCCGGCGTGCCGCTTCGCATCGGGCGCCTCTTTGGAGAGGCAATCCAGGTCAGCGATGACGGCTTTGGACTTGGCGATAGCCTCGGCGTACTCCACACATTCCACGTCGCACTCGTAAGCGTGGTGGTATGTGGATCCAACAGTGATGGTTCCCTTGGGGCCTAGCATCTTGAGCTTGAGGTACGTGTAGTTGGGGACAACCATGAACTTGGCGTAGCACTGTCTTCCCAGCACCGCGTGATAGGTCCCTCGGAACCCGACCACCTCGAAGGTGAGGGTTTCCTTTTGGAAGTTGGAGGGAGTTCCGAAGCAGACAGGCAAATCAAGTTGCCTAAGGGGCAGGACACACTTGCCAGGGACAATCCCGTGAAAAGGGGCTGCACCGGCCCGGATCATGGACAGATCGACCCCCAAGAGCCCTAGGGTTTCGGCGTAGATGATGTTGAGGCTGCTGCCTCCGTCCATGAGGACCTTGGAGAGCCTAGCGTTGCCGATGACGGGGTTGACGACAAGCGGGTACCTTCCTGGGCTCGGCACGCAGTCGGAGTGGTCGCCTTGGTCGAAGGTAATGGGTTTGTTGGACCAGTCTAGGTAGACTGGCGTTGCTACCTTCACCGAGCAGACCTCCCGGCGCTCTTGCTTGCGGTGTCGAGCCGAAGCATTCGCCACTTGTCTGCCGTAGATCATGAAGCAGTTGTGGACCTCCGGGAACTCCTCTTCCTTGTCGCCCCCTTCTTGTTGTTGCCTTGGTCCTTGCCACCTTCTGCCGAGGGTCGAGCCTTATTGAAGTAATGCCGAAGCATGTCGCATTCTTCAAGGGTGTGCTTGACGGGACCCCTGTGATAGGGGCATGACTCCTTGAGCATCTTGTCGAACATGTTGGCCTCTCCGGGAGGTTTCCGAGGATTCCTATGCTCGGCAGCAGCAACGAGATCCACATCAACGACGTTGCGTTTCGCTTGCGCCTTCTTCCTGGTCTTCTTCTTCGTGCCACGTTGGACGGACACCTCGGGGACGTCTTCCTTCTGTATTCCCTGAGGCTGCTTGTCCTTCCAGAAGATGGCTTCGACCGCCTCCTGACCAGAGGAGAACTTGGTGGCTATGTCCATCAATTCGCTTGCCTTGGTGGGAGTCTTGCGTCCCAGTTTGCTCACCAGGTCCCGACAAGTGGTGCCGGCGAGGAATGCCCCAATGACGTCCGAGTCGGTGATGTTGGGAAACTCAGTGCACTGCTTTGAAAACCGCCAGATGTACTCTCGCAGGGATTCCCCTGGCTACAAGCGGCAGCTCCGGAGAAGCCACGAGTTTCCAGGGCGCACATACGTACCTTGGAAATTTCCAGCGAAGGCCATGACCAGGTCGTCCCAGTCGAAGATCTGCACAGGAGGTAGATGCTCTAGCCAAGCCCGGACAGCGTCGAAGAGGAAAAAAGGGAGGTTGCGGATGATGAGGTTGTCGTCGTCCGTCCCTCCCAACTGGCATGCCAGTCGGTAATCCGCAAGCCACAACTCCGGCCTCGTTTCTCCTGAGTACTTGGTAATGGTGGTCGGGGCTCGGAACCGGGCCGGGAACGGCGCCCGTCGTATGGCTCGGCTGAAGACCCGCAGACCTGGTGGTTCGGGTGAGGGGCTTCGATCCTCCTCACTGTCGTATCGTCCTCCGCGCCTGGGGTGGTAGCCTCGGTGCACCCTTTCCTCGAGGCGGGCTCGACGGTCACGACGGTGTTGCTCGCTGCCGAGGCGGTCCGGAGCTGCAGGCGTCCCGTCCCCTGTGCGCTCGGTGTGGACCGAGGCCTCCCGTATGCGTCGGGAGGACGCTGCGCGATGCTCCGAGGGGCACCCTCACCTTCGGAAGGCATAGCTCTCAGCTTGTCGGACTACGGCATTTTCCAGGAGATCCTTGAGTTCGCCCTGGATACGTCGCCCCTCGGTGGTGGATGGCTCCGGCATTGTTCGAAGTAACATCACCGCTGCAGCTAGGTTCTGGCCGGCCCCGTTGAAGGCCGGGGGCAGCCCTGCCCTGGCGTCGTCAATTATACGTCGCTGGACGTCACGGGCCCGATGTCACGCTCCTCCGGCGAGCGCTCGACCTGCCCACTCTTGCTCGATGTTTTGTCGGAGCTGCACAAGTCGCCCCGTTTCTTCATCAAGCTTGGCCTGTATCTCGCGGAGTTGCTTGAGCTGTGTGCCCTGACCCCCCGCAGGGACCCGGGCCACAGCTAGCTCCCGCGGGATCTCAACAAAAGTCGGGCTCGTCATCTTCCTCGGAACCCGAGGGGCCGTAGGTCGAGACGGCCGTCAGCCGGTCCCAGGGTGACCGCATACCGTACCCTGGAGGGTTTGGACATGCCTCTATGAAGGCTTCCACCAAAGCGAAGTCGCTTGGTGGGTCGAGGCTGAATCCAAAAGGCACGAGATGGGAATCGGTCAGTACCTCTTGGTCGACGGGCGGTGACGGAGTCGCGTCAGGGGCAGACTGCACCGTCGTCTCAGGTACGAGGGTGACGCCCAGCAAGTCCCTTGCGAGCGTGCTGGCGTCGTCTGTCCGCTTGGAGTTGGCGTGTTGCGGGGAAACGACGCTCGTCTTCGTCTCAAACGCGAGGTCGACGCCCGACGTGTCCCCCGTTGGGGCGCCGGCGCCGTCGACTCGCTCGACAGCCGACGAGGTGCCGCCTCCTGCTTGGCCTTGGTTGCCCCGCCTCCTCCTCCGTCGGTGGGGGAGGCGACGGGACTGAAAGGGAATTAGGCTTACACCTAGTTCCTATATAATTTTGGTGGTTGAATTGCCCAACACAAATCTTTGGACTAACTTGTTTGCCCAAGTGTATAGATGATACAGGTGTAAAAGGTTCACACTCAGCCAATAAAAAAGACCAAGTTTTGGATTCAACAAAGGAGCAAAGGGGCAACCGAAGGCACCCCTGGTCTGGCGCACCGGACTGTCCGGTGTGCCACCGGACATGTCCGGTGTACCAGGGGGACTCAGACTCGAACTCGCCACCTTCGGTAATTTCCGGAGGCGACTCGGCTATAATTCACCGGACTGTCCGGTGTACACCGGACAGTGTCCGGTGCGCCAAAGGAGGTCGGCCTCAGGAACTCGCCAGCTTTGGGAAAAGCCAACGGCTCGTCCACTATAATTCACCGGACTGTCCGGTGTGCACCGGACTGTCCGGTGCGTCTCCAGAGCAACGGCTATCTCCGCGCCAACGGCTACCTGCAGAGCAATAAATGCGCGCGCAGCGCGCGCAGAAGTTAGGCACGCCCATACTGGCACACCGGACAGCAAACAGTACCTGTCCTGTGTGCACCGGACACCCAGGCAGGCCCACAAGTCAGAAGCTCCAACGGCTAGAATCCAACGGCAGTGATGACGTGGCAGGGGGCACCGGACTGTCCGGTGTGCACCGGACTGTCCGGTGCGTCATCGAACACACAGCCCAGCCAACGGTCAAGTTTGGTGGTTGGGGCTATAAATACCCCAACCACCCCACCATTCATTGCATCCAAGTTTTCCACTTCCCAACTACTACAAGAGCTCTAGCATTCAATTCTAGACACACCAAAGAGATCAAATCCTCTCCAAATTCCACACAACACCATAGTGACTAGAGAGAGTGATTTGCTTATGTTCCTTCGAGCTCTTGCGCTTGGATTGCTTTCTTCTTGCTTGATCCTTTCTTTGCAATCAAACTCACTTGAAATTTGAGGCAAGAGACACCAAACTTGTGGTGGTCCTTGTGGGAACCTTGTGTTCCAAGTGATTGAAGAAGAGAAAGCTCACTCGATCCGTGGATCGTTTGAGAGAGGGAAGGGTTGAAAGAGACCCGGCCTTTGTGGCCTCCTCAACGGGGATTAGATTTGCAAGAACCGAACCTCGGTAAAACAAATCTCTGTGTCTTACTTGCTTATTCGCTTGGGATTTGTTTTTGCGCCCTCTCATGGACTCGTTTCTTTATTACTAACGCTAACCCCGGCTTGTAGTTGTGTTTATATTTGTAAATTTCAGTTTCGCCCTATTCACCCCCCCTCTAGGCGACTATCAATTGGTATCAGAGCCCGGTGCTTCATTAGAGCCTAACCGCTCGAAGTGATGTCGGGAGATCACGCCAAGAAGGAGATGGAGACCAGCGAAAAGCCCACTACAAGCCAAGGGAGCACTTCATCGGAAGAGTCCCGCACCAAAAGGAGGGAGAAGAAGAAGAGCTCCTCCAACAAAGGGAAGGAGAAGAAATCTTCTTCTCACCACAAAGAGAAGAAGGAAAAATCTTCTTCCCACAAGCCACATCGGAGTAAGAACAAGGAAAAGAGGATGAGGAAAGTGGTCTACTACGAGACCGACACTTCATCAACATCGACCTCCGACTCCGATGCGCCCTCCGTAACTTCTAAACGCCAAGAGCGAAAGAAGTTTAGTAAGATCCCCTTGCACTACTCTCGTACATCTAGACATACTCCATTACTTTCCGTTCCATTAGGCAAGCCACCAACTTTTGATGGTGAAGATTATGCTAGGTGGAGTGATTTAATGCGTTTTCATCTAACCTCACTCCACAAAAGTATATGGGATGTTGTTGAGTTTGGTGCACAGGTACCATCTATAGGGGACAAGGATTATGATGAGGATGAGGTGGCCCAAATCGAGCACTTCAACTCTCAAGCAACAACGATACTCCTCGCCTCTCTAAGTAGAGAGGAGTATAACAAAGTGCAAGGGTTGAAGAGCGCAAAAGAGGTTTGGGATGTACTCAAAACCGCGCACGAGGGAGATGAACTCACCAAGATCACCAAGCGGGAAACGATCGAGGGGGAGCTCGGTCGGTTCCGGCTTCACAAAGGGGAGGAGCCACAACACATGTACAACCGGCTCAAGACCCTAGTGAACCAAGTGCGCAACCTCGGGAGCGTAAAATGGGACGACCACGAAATGGTTAAGGTTATTCTAAGATCCCTCATTTTCCTTAACCCAACTCAAGTTCAATTAATTCGTGGTAATCGTCGATATACAAAAATGACCCCCGAGGAAGTTATCGGGCATTTTGTTAGTTTTGAGTGCATGGTCGAAGGCTCGAGGAAGATCAACGAGCTCGACGAACCCTCCACATCCGGAGCTCAACCCGTCGCATTCAAGGCGACGGAAGACAAGAAGGAGGAGGCTACACCAAGTCGACAACCAATAGACGCCTCCAAGCTCGACAATGAGGAAATGGCGCTCGTCATCAAGAGCTTCCGCCAAATCCTCAAGCAAAGGAGAGGGAAAGACTACAAGTCCCGCTCCAAGAAGGTTTGCTAACAAGTGTGGTAAGCCCGGTCATTTTATTGCAAAATGTCCTTTATCTAGTGACAGTGACTGAGGCGACGACAAGAAGGGAAGAAGAAAGGAGAAGAAGAGGTACTACAAGAAGAAGGGCGGCGATGCCCATGTTTGTCGGGAGTGGGACTCCGACAAAAGCTCAAGCGACTCCTCCGACGACGAGGACGCCGCCAACATCGCCGTCACCAAGGGACTTCTCTTCCCCAACGTCGGCCACAAGTGCCTCATGGCAAAGGACGGCAAAAAGAAAAAGGTTAAATCTAACTCCTCCACTAAATATGAATCTTCTAGTGATGATAATGCTAGTGATGAGGAGGATAGTTTGCGTTCCCTTTTTGCCAACCTTAACATAGCTCAAAAGGAAAAATTAAATGAATTAGTCAGTGCTATTCATGAAAAGGATGACCTTTTGGATTCCCAAGAGGATTGTCTAATTAAAGAAAACAAAAAACATGTTAAGGTTAAAAAGGCTTATGCTCTAGAAATTGAGAAATGTGAAAAATTATCTAGTGAGCTAAGCACTTGCCGTGAGATGATTGACAACCTTAGGAATGAAAATGCTAGTCTAAATACTAAGGTTGATTCTCATGTATGTAATGTTTCAATTCCTAATCCTAGAAATAATAATGATGATTTGCTTGCTAGGATTGAAGAATTAAACATTTCTCTTGCTAGCCTTAGAGTAGAAAATGAAAATTTAATTGCTAAGGCTAAAGAACTAGATGTTTGCAATGCTACCATTTCCAATCTTAGAGATAAAAATGATATTCTTCATGCTAAGATTGTTGAAATTAATTCTTACAAACCCTCTACATCTATTGTTGAGCATGTATCTATTTGTACTAGATGTAGAGATGTTGATGTTAATACTATTCATGATCATATGGCTTTAATTAAACAACAAAATGATCACATAGCAAAACTAGATGCTAAAATTGCCGAGCACAACTTAGAAAATGAAAAGTTTAAATTTGCTAGAAGTATGCTCTATAATGGGAGACGCCCGGGCATTAAGGATGGCATTGGCTTCCAAAGGGGAGACAATGTCAAAATTAGTGCCCCTCCTAAGAGATTGTCCAACTTTGTTAAGGGCAAGGCTCCCATGCCTCAGGATAACGAGGGTTACATTTTATACCCTGCCGGTTATCCCGAGAGCAAAATTAGGAGAATTCATTCTAGGAAGTCTCATTCTGGCCCAAATCATGCTTTTATGTATAAGGGTGAGACATCTAGCTCTAGGCAACCAACCCGTGCTAAGTTGCCTAAGAAAACTCCTAGTGCATCAAATGAACATAGTCTTTCATTTAAAACTTTTGATGCATCTTATGTTTTAACTAACAAATCCGGCAAGGTAGTTGCCAAGTATGTTGGGGGCAAGCACAAGGGCTCCAAGACTTGTGTTTGGGTACCCAAAGTTCTTGTGTCTAATGCCAAAGGACCCAAAACCATTTGGGTACCTAAAGTCAAGAACTAAACTTGTTTTGTAGGTTTATGCATCCGGGGGCTCAAGTTGGATACTCGATAGCGGGTGCACAAACCACATGACAGGGGAGAAGAAGATGTTCTCCTCATATGAGAAAAACCAAGATCCCCAAAGAGCGATCACATTCGGGGATGGAAATCAAGGTTTGGTCAAAGGCTTGGGTAAAATTGCTATATCTCCTGACCATTCCATTTCCAATGTTTTTCTTGTTGATTCTTTAGATTACAACTTGCTTTCTGTATCTCAATTATGTCAAATGGGCTACAACTGTCTATTCACTGATATAGGTGTCACTGTCTTTAGAAGAAGTGATGATTCAATAGCATTTAAGGGAGTGTTAGAGGGTCAGCTATACTTGGTAGATTTTGATAGAGCTGAACTCGACACTTGCTTAATTGCTAAGACTAACATGGGCTGGCTCTGGCACCGCCGACTAGCTCATGTTGGGATGAAGAATCTTCATAAGCTTCTAAAGGGAGAACACATTTTAGGATTAACAAATGTTCATTTTGAGAAAGACAGGATTTGTAGCGCATGCCAAGCAGGGAAGCAAGTTGGCACTCATCATCCGCATAAGAACATAATGACGACCGACAGGCCACTGGAGCTCCTACACATGGATCTATTCGGCCCGATCGCTTACATAAGCATCGGCGGGAGTAAGTACTGTCTAGTTATTGTGGATGATTATTCTCGCTTCACTTGGGTATTCTTTTTACAGGAAAAATCTCAAACCCAAGAGACCTTAAAGGGATTCTTGAGACGAGCTCAAAATGAGTTCGGCTTAAGAATCAAGAAAATAAGAAGCGACAATGGAACGAAGTTCAAGAATTCTCAAATTGAAGGCTTCCTTGAGGAGGAAGGCATCAAGCATGAGTTCTCTTCTCCCTACACGCCTCAACAAAATGGTGTAGTGGAGAGGAAAAATAGAACTCTATTGGATATGGCGAGAACCATGCTTGATGAATATAAGACTTCGGATCGGTTTTGGGCAGAGGCGGTCAACACCGCTTGCTACGCCATCAACCGGTTATATCTTCACCGAATCCTCAAAAAGACATCATATGAACTCCTAACCGGTAAAAAGCCCAACATTTCATACTTTAGAGTTTTTGGTAGCAAATGCTTTATTCTTGTTAAAAGAGGTAGAAAATCTAAATTTGCTCCTAAAACTGTAGAAGGCTTTTTACTTGGTTATGACTCAAACACAAGGGCATATAGGGTCTTTAACAAGTCCACTGGACTAGTTGAAGTCTCATGTGACGTTGTGTTTGATGAAACTAACGGCTCTCAAGTAGAGCAAGTTGATCTTGATGAGATAGGTGATGAAGAGGCTCCATGCATCGCACTAAGGAACATGTCCATTGGGGATGTGTGTCCTAAAGATTCCGAAGAGTCTCCAAATGAACAGGATCAACCATCCTCCTCCATGCAAGCATCTCCACCAACTCAAAATGAGGAAGAGGCTCAAGTTGATGAAGAAGAAGATCAATCAAATGAGCTACCTCAAGATAACGGCATAGATCAAGGGGGAGATGCAAATGATCAAGACAAGGAGGATGAAGAGCAAAGGCCGCCACACCCAAGAATCCACCAAGCAATCCAACGAGATCACCCCGTCGACACCATCCTCGGCGACATTCATAAGGGGGTAACTACTCGATCTCGTGTTGCACATTTTTGTGAGCATTACTCGTTTGTTTCCTCTATTGAGCCACACAGGATAGAGGAAGCACTTCAAGATTCGGATTGGGTGGTGGCGATGCAAGAGGAGCTCAACAACTTCACTAGGAATGAGGTATGGCATTTAGTTCCACGTCCTAACCAAAATGTTGTAGGAACCAAATGGGTCTTCCGCAACAAGCAAGATGAGCATGGTGTGGTGACAAGGAACAAAGCTCGACTTGTGGCCAAGGGATACTCCCAAGTCGAAGGTTTGGATTTCGGTGAAACCTATGCACCCGTAGCTAGGCTTGAGTCAATTCGCATATTATTAGCCTATGCTACTTACCATGGCTTTAAGCTTTATCAAATGGACGTGAAAAGTGCCTTCCTCAATGGACCAATCAAGGAAGAAGTCTATGTTGAGCAACCTCCCGGCTTTGAAGACAGTGAGTATCCAAACCATGTCTATAAGCTCTCTAGTGCGCTTTATGGGCTCAAGCAAGCCCCTAGAGCATGGTATGAATGCCTTAGAGATTTTCTTATTGCAAATGGCTTCAAAGTCGGAAAGGCCGATCCTACACTCTTTACTAAAACACTTGAGAATGATTTGTTTGTATGCCAAATTTATGTTGATGATATTATATTTGGGTCTACTAACGAATCTACTTGTGAAGAGTTTAGTAGGATCATGACACAGAAATTCGAGATGTCTATGATGGGGGAGTTGAAGTATTTTCTAGGTTTTCAAGTGAAGCAACTCCAAGAGGGCACCTTCCTAAGCCAAACGAAGTACACTCAAGATATTCTTAGCAAGTTTGGAATGAAGGATGCCAAACCCATCAAGACACCCATGGGAACTAATGGGCATCTCGACCTCGACACGGGAGGTAAGTCCGTGGATCAAAAGGTATACCGGTCGATGATAGGATCGTTACTCTATTTATGTGCATCTCGACCGGATATTATGCTTTCCGTTTGCATGTGTGCAAGATTCCAAGCCGACCCTAAGGAAGCTCACCTTACGGCCGTAAAACGAATCTTGAGATATTTGGCTTATACTCCTAAGTTTGGGCTTTGGTATCCTAGGGGATCCACATTTGATTTGATTGGTTATTCGGATGCCGATTGGGCAGGGTGCAAAATCAATAGGAAGAGCACATCGGGGACTTGCCAGTTCTTGGGAAGATCCTTGGTGTCTTGGGCTTCAAAGAAGCAGAATTCGATTGCTCTTTCCACCGCCGAAGCCGAGTACATTGCCGCAGGTCATTGTTGCGCGCAATTGCTTTGGATGAGGCAAACCCTGCGGGACTACGGTTACAAATTAACCAAAGTCCCTTTGCTATGTGATAATGAGAGTGCAATCAAAATGGCCGACAATCCCGTCGAGCATAGCCGCACTAAGCACATATCCATTCGGTATCATTTTCTTAGGGATCACCAACAAAAGGGGGATATCGAGATTTCATACATTAATACTAAAGATCAATTAGCCGATATCTTTACCAAGCCTCTTGATGAACAATCTTTTAACAAACTTAGACATGAGCTCAATATTCTTGATTCTAGGAACTTCTTTTGTTAAGTTTGCACACATAGCTCTTTTATAT
This sequence comes from Zea mays, assembly GCF_902167145.1. Lineage (NCBI taxonomy): Eukaryota > Viridiplantae > Streptophyta > Magnoliopsida > Poales > Poaceae > Zea > Zea mays. The sequence goes on along the minus strand of NC_050098.1, from coordinate 57,204,311 downwards.
ACCTTTGATCATGTCTCTTTTATATGCTATGACTAATGTGTTTTCAAGTCTATTTCAAACCAAGTCATAGGTATATTGAAAGGGAATTGGAGTCTTCGGCGAAGACAAAGGCTTCCACTCCGTAACTCATACTTCGCCATCACTCCAAGCAACTCTCCATTCTTTGGGGAGAAATGAGCATCAAACGAAAGGACCGAAATTCATCCTTGGGGGAGAAATGAGCCCGAGGCAAAAGGACCATACTTCGCCTTTGGTATAATCTTAACTCTTTTATTTATGACCAAAGGGGAAGATAGCACTTCAGAGGGCTCTAATGATTCCGTTTTTGGCGATTCATGCCAAAAAGGGGGAGAAATGAGCCCAAAGCAAAAAGGACCGCACCACCACCAACTTCAAAAACTTAGTGTTGAATATTATCAATTGGTTTTCCTATTGTGTTCAAAAGGGAGAGAAAGTAGTATTTCAAAAATATATCAAAACCCTCTTGAACACTAAGAGGAGTATCTCATTTAGGGGGAGTTTTTGTTTAGTCAAAGGAAAAGCATTTGAAACAGGGGGAGAAAATTTCAAATCTTGAAAATGCTTCTAAAAATCTTATTCATTTGCCCTTGACTATTTGCAAAAGAAATTTTGAAATGGATTTACAAAAGAATTTGCAAAAACAAAACATGTGGTGCAAACGTGGTCCAAAATGTTATATAAGAAAGAAACATTCCATGCATATCTCGTGAGTAGTTATATTGGCTCAATTCTAAAGCAACCTTTACACTTACATTATGCAAACTAGTTCAATTATGCACTTCTATATTTGCTTTGGTTTGTGTTGGCATCAATCACCAAAAAGGGGGAGATTGAAAGGGAATTAGGCTTACACCTAGTTCCTATATAATTTTGGTGGTTGAATTGCCCAACACAAATCTTTGGACTAACTTGTTTGCCCAAGTGTATAGATGATACAGGTGTAAAAGGTTCACACTCAGCCAATAAAAAAGACCAAGTTTTGGATTCAACAAAGGAGCAAAGGGGCAACCGAAGGCACCCCTGGTCTAGCGCACCGGACTGTCCGGTGTGCCACCGGACATGTCCGGTGTACCAGGGGGACTCAGACTCGAACTCGCCACCTTCGGTAATTTCCGGAGGCGACTCGGCTATAATTCACCGGACTGTCCGGTGTACACCGGACAGTGTCCGGTGCGCCAAAGGAGGTCGGCCTCACGAACTCGCCAGCTTCGGGAAAAGCCAACGGCTCGTCCACTATAATTCACCGGACTGTCCGGTGTGCACCGGACTGTCCGGTGTGCACCGGACTGTCCGGTGCGTCTCCAGAGCAACGGCTATCTCCGCGCCAACGGCTACCTGCAGAGCAATAAATGCGCGCGCAGCGCGCGCAGAAGTCAGGCACGCCCATACTGGCACACCGGACAGCAAACAGTACCTGTCCGGTGTGCACCGGACACCCAGGCGGGCCCACAAGTCAGAAGCTCCAACGGCTAGAATCCAACGGCAGTGATGACGTGGCAGGGGGCACCGGACTGTCCGGTGTGCACCGGACTGTCCGGTGCGTCATCGAACACACAGCCCAGCCAACGGTCAAGTTTGGTGGTTGGGGCTATAAATACCCCAACCACCCCACCATTCATTGCATCCAAGTTTTCCACTTCCCAACTACTACAAGAGCTCTAGCATTCAATTCTAGACACACCAAAGAGATCAAATCCTCTCCAAATTCCACACAACACCATAGTGACTAGAGAGAGTGATTTGCTTGTGTTCCTTCGAGCTCTTGCGCTTGGATTGCTTTCTTCTTGCTTGATCCTTTCTTTGCAATCAAACTCACTTGAAATTTGAGGCAAGAGACACCAAACTTGTGGTGGTCCTTGTGGGAACCTTGTGTTCCAAGTGATTGAAGAAGAGAAAGCTCACTCGATCCGTGGATCGTTTGAGAGAGGGAAGGGTTGAAAGAGACCCGGCCTTTGTGGCCTCCTCAACGGGGATTAGGTTTGCAAGAACCGAACCTCGGTAAAACAAATCTCCGTGTCTTACTTGCTTATTCGCTTGGGATTTGTTTTTGCGCCCTCTCATGGACTCGTTTCTTTATTACTAACGCTAACCCCGGCTTGTAGTTGTGTTTATATTTGTAAATTTCAGTTTCGCCCTATTCACCCCCCTCTAGGCGACTATCAGGGACAAACCCGAATGTTGTTCTTCCGCCACATGTGGAAGACGTCGTCGATTCCGCCACCGGCGGGCGGGTTGTCGGCCGCCATTGTCGCTGTCGCGCGGCGGAGGAAGGAGTATCATGTCGTTGCTGCTGTCGAGGGACATGAACTCAAGACTCCCAAAATGGAGCACCGTCCCGGGCTCGAAAGGTTGCTGGAGACTACCCATCTGGATCTTGACGGGAAGCTGTTCGTCAACACGCAGCAGGCCCCTACCAGGCGCGCCAACTGTCGGCGTTTCGACCCCGGGGGGTCCCTGGACCGACAAGTAAATTGTCGCCGCGTGTCCCAGCCCAGATGGGTCGGCGCGAGACGGAGCACGAAGGGGGAAAAAGGAGACATGCGTAAAGGGGAAACCCGCGGCCTTCGTGTTGTCCTGCGCCCAGGTCGGGTGCGCTTGCAGTAGGGGGTTACAAGCGTCCGCGTGGGAGGGAGCGAGAGGCTTGCACGCGCCGTCCCGTCCTCTCCGCGCGGCCAACCTCCCGAATGAGAGCCCTGGACCTTCCTTTTATAGGCGTAAGGAGATGGCCCAGGTGTACAATAGGAGATGTAGCAGTGTGCTAACGTGTCTAGCAGAGAGGAGCTAGTGCCCTAAGTACATGCCGTCGTGGCAGCCGGGGAGGTTTTGGCACCCTGTTCATGTGATGTCGTGGTCGTCGGAGGAGCGCCGGAGCCTTGCAGAAGGACAGCTGTCGGAGCTGTCAAGTCCTTGCTGACATCTCCTTGCTTCCGTAAGGGGCTGAGAGCCGCCGTCGTCATGGAGCACGCGGGGCGCCATCATTATTTGTTTACCAGGGCGAGCCAGATGGGACGTCGGTCTTGCCCCCCGTAGCCTGAGCTAGCTAGGGGTAGGGTAATGATGGCCCCCCCTGTGGCGTGGTCGGTCCGAGCCCTGGGTCGGGCGAGGCGGTGGCTCCTCCGAGGTCAAGGTCGAGTCTGTCTTCCGAGGTCGAGGTCGAGTCCGAGCCCCGGGTCGGGCGAGGCGGAGGCCATTGTCTGAGGCCAAGGCTGAGTCCGAGCCCTGGGGTCGGGCGAGGCGGAGTTCGTCGTCTTCCGGAGCCGAGGCTGAGTCCGAGCCCTGGGGTCAGGCGAGGCGGAGTTCGTCGTCTTCCGGAGCCGAGGCCGAGTCCGAGCCCTGGGGTCGGGCGAGGCGGAGTTCGTCGTCCGAGGCCAAGACGGGGGCCGAGCCCTGGGGTCGGGCGAGGCGGAGCTTTCTATGGCGCCCGAAGCCGGACTTGGCTACTGTCAGCCTCACTCTATCGAGCGGCACAGCAGTCGGAGCGACGGAGGCGGCGCTGTCCTCTTGTCAGGCCGGTCAGTGGAGCGGCGAAGTGACTGTGGTCACTTCGGCTCTGTCAACTGAAGGGCGCGCGTCAGGATAAGGTGTCAGGCCAACCTTGCATTAAATGCTTCTGCGATACGGTCGGTCGGTGTGGCGATCTGGCCAAGGTTGCTTCTTGGCGAAGACTAGGCCTCGGGCGAGCCGCAGGTGTGTCCGTTGCTTGAGGGGGCCCTCGGGCGAGACGTGAATCCTCCGAGGTCGGCTGCCCTTGCCCGAGGCTGGGCTTGGGCGAGGCGAGATTGTGTCGCTTGAGTGGACCGAGCCTTGACTTAATCGCACCCATCAGGCCTTTGCAGCTTTGTGCTGATGGGGGTTACCAGCTGAGATTAGGAGTCTTGGGGGTACCCCTAATTATGGTCCCGACACCTAGTTTGCACATTCTAGTTTGATTATTTGCATAGGTTTTGCTCTAAGGATTTATTTGTGGCCTAGTTTAGCGAAAGTTTTAGAAGTCCTAATTCACCCCCCTCTTAGGCGTCACCTGCTTCCTACAAGTGGTATCGGAGCCTGGTTTGGCTCATTTGAAACGCTTTAGCTTCACCGCTAAAAGAGCTGACGCTTTTTAGAGGAAGGGATGGATACCCATAGGCCACCACACTTCGACGGCACTAACTTCCCATATTATAGTGCTAGAATGGCTTGTTACCTAGAGGTCGTTGGTCTAGGTGTTTGGCGAGTCACTTGTGACGGGATGAAACCCCCCAAGAATCTCGAGAAACCCACCACGAGTGAGGAAAAAGAAGTTCATTTAAATGCTAGAGCCAAAAATTGCTTGTATGAATCTCTTAGCATGGATATTTTTAATCAAGTATTTACCTTGAAAACTGCTAATGAGATTTGGCTAAAATTGCATGAGCTCCATGGCGACACATCAAATGTCCGTGAGCAAAAACATTGCCTAGTCTTAAATGAGTATAATTCTTTTGCTATGAGAGATGATGAGCTTGTTAGAGACATGTATTCTCGTTTAAATCTAATCATCAATGAGCTCAACTCTATTGGCATAAATAAGCTAGGTGATGCGGACATTGTAAGGAAGATTATCTCCCTGCTACCACAACAAAGATATGGGAGCATCATCACCATCCTTCACAACATGAAGGACTTGAGTACCATGACCCCGACCATTGTGATTGGGAAAATCGCGGCTTTTGAGATGTCGCGAAAAATGTGTCGGGAAGAGGAGCCAACTTCGTCAAGGCCATATGCTTTTGCATGTGATGAAAGGAAGGGTAAAAAGAAGGCTCCCACTCCAAGTTCCTCAAGTGAAGAAGAGGAAGAAGAAGAAAGTGATGATAATAAAGATAATCAATCGTGCACATCATCCTTCGAGGACGAAGAAACAATCCGACGCGTCGGAAAGGTAATGGGGATGATCCGCAAGATTAATCTAATGGGTGTGCCCCTGCAGGTCGAAAATCTTCTCTTTAACATTGACAGGAAAAAGCAAAGAAAGAGAGGATGCTTCACATGCGGGGAGAAGGGCCACTTCAGGGACAACTATCCAACTATGGCCGAACCCAAAAAGGAGAGGAGCAAAGGCAAGGCGCTAACAAGTGTTAGAACTTGGGATGATTCTTCAAGTGATGATGAACCTCCAAGGACGCACAGCCACCGGTCCTCATCACGCTCATCACGGTCATCGCACAAATGCCTTATGGCAAGAGGTAACAAAAGCATTCCATCCTCTAGTGATGAAAGTAGTAGTGATGATGAAGGTGAGGGAAAGCCCTCCGTAGATGAGCTTGCGGAAGCCGTTAAATTTTTTCAGAATGTTTGCACTAAGCAAAAAGCTCAACTTAAAACTTTGAAAAATAAGTTGATTAGCTCCCAAAATGATTATAAAGGTTTGCTAGAAAAATTTGAAACTTTTGCAAATTTAAATAGTGAGCTGTCAACTAAAATTGAGCTATTAGAGTCTAGTGCTCCGTCCACTGCTACCGATGATGGCCTTATTAAAAAGAATGAAAAACTTAAGGCTAAGTTAGCTAGCTCTCAAGAAGCTATTGAAAATTTGCTAGGGAAAATGGAAATTCTTAGCATACACAACAATGAGCTAACTATTAAGCTAGAAAACATTGATAGCACCCCAGAAGTATCTTTGATTGAAATACCTAAAATTATTAAGAAAGATGCTTCTACTTCATGCTTTGATTTAATTGATGATTCTAACCCCTACAATCAAGTTCTTGTTAAGAATGTTATTATAGAAACCTATTCTGACGAGATTGCAAAGGAAAATGAACAATTAAAGCAAGAAGTGGCTTGCCTTGGAAAAGCCTTGTATAACAAGAAAGGCAAAGCCAAACAAATCCAACCTCCACAGTATAACACCACTGCGGGAGTGAACAAGCCTATGGAGGGTGAAAATGTGATTTGTAGATTATGCCACAAGGAAGGCCACAAGTCTTTCCAATGCAAGGCGATGACTAGGGATAAGCAAAGGCAAAAGCTCAAGCAAAAGCCAACAAGCAAAATATGCAACACCTACATCAAAAAGGTGGATAAAAATGTTGCTGCACCATATTTGATCAAGAAGAAAAAGAATGGAAAGGTGATAGCAATCAAGGCCAACAAGCAAGCCAACAATGGGAAAGGGGCCAAACGCATCTGGGTGCCAAAGGAAATAATTTCAACCATAAAAAGCACCAAGAAGGTTTGGATCCCGAAAGGGAAGTGAGGAGTCCGAAGAAAGGCAGGAAATTTGGAGACTTGGCAAAATTGGGATGTATATCATGGGATACATCATATTGGATCAAGCTTATTGCCAAGTGGGTTAGTGAATGTTTTGGACCCAAATTTCCCCACTCATGACTAAGGTAACTAGATTTATTGTATTCCTTATTTTTTAAGATATGCGTATCTATTTTCTTATATCTAGTTTTTACCTTTCATGCCTCATTTGGTACTTACTTTAGATTAACAATGCAGGCATACTAGGTAAATCACATGGTAGGGTAACTCGTTCTCAATTCAAATTCTTGAGCAAACCTACATGGTTTAAAATGTTTAATTAAGCATGACACATAGCTTATTTAATATCCCTAAGTAAATGACACTAATGCATCAAAAGCTCATATCCTACAATTGGTATCATTTAACTTATATGTGCCAAAGCTCGGATTATGGATAATCTGCCCCTCTTGATATGAAATCAAAGTGCATGTCTCCTACAAGTATTCAAAACTTGTATGCACACCTTCAGGGGGAGGTTACTCTATAATCTAATACTTTGAGACTAACACCTTTTCAAGTCTATTTCATGTGATAGTCTCATTGTAAGGAAAATAAGGTCCCCGGAGAAAGACAACAATCTTCCACTGCAAAATCTCCAAGAACTCTTATGTCTCTCAAGCTCGCCATTAAATTTCAATCGGTATCTTTTGAGACTACATCTAGTATCATTTACATGTCTTCTCCAATATTTGATTAGACTATATTTCATATCATATACTTCCATGTTGCTAAAAATGCATAAGTGGTTAACTCATATTCTATTACCTATGCATAAGAGAAGTTAGTCTTTTCAAATCATATCTTGCACCTCTAATTTTCACATGCTTTTTCCTAAAGGTAGAAGATCTCTTTTAGGGGGAGTATTTCTTCATCTCTAAAAAGGGGAGAAATTTTTCTCTCTAAAAGAGAACACTCATTTAGGGGGAATAATCATTTGAGGGCAAATTTTTATTTACTTCCTACATGCTTTGAATGCCTTCCTTTTCGGTGGTTGATGCCAAAGGGGGAGAAGTTTAGGGACCAAAGCAATGAAAACTATATCAAACACCAATCACCACAAATTTAAAATCTACAAATGTTTTTTCAAGTGGTTTTGGTTATTTGGTCCAAAAATAGGAAGTAAGTGAATTATGGAGTTAGGGGGAGGCTTAAGTCCATAATATCACATTGTGGGGACAAACATGCATCCTAGCAAGTAGATTGCATAATGTCATTCAAATAACTGTATTATTTGCTTGCTTTGGTTGTGTTGTCATCAATCACCAAAAAGGGGGAGATTGTAAGGAAAATGGACCCCGGGCCATTTGGCTAATTGAGTTTTGTTGTTTGATGATCAACACAATCCGTGAACTAATAAGTTTTCTAGTGTTTGTGTTTGTAGTTCACAAGATGCAAGATTAACTTGGACTAAGGAATTGAGGAAAGCAACACCTCAAAAGAAGACATTAAAAAGATCCAAGAAAAGTCCAAGTGTGCTGCCTGCGGACTATCTATGCGTGGAGCACCGAACTGTCCGGTGGCACACCGGACTGTCCGGTGCCCACACGCCGGACTGTCCGGTGCACCAGGGAACCGCAGCCCAACGGCTAGTTCCAGGTGGCACCCGGAGAGAAGACCACCGGACTATCCGGTGTGAGGACCAGACTGTCCGGTGTGGAAAGCCTACGGCACCAACGGTCACCTGCTCTGACAGGGCAACGGCTAGGCGCACCGGACAGGCTACAGTGCGCTGTCCGGTGCACCACCGGACTGTCCGGTGTGCCGCAGAGAAGCAGCACCTTTTCTCTAACGGCTCTATTTGTGTTGAGGGCTATAAATACACCCCAACCGGCCATTTCCAAGTGTGGGAGCCCAAGCAACATACCAAGGCATATTGTAGACATTTCCAAGTGCTCAAACACCCATGTGCTTAATAGAATCACTCGGTGATTAGCGTAGGTGCTTTGCGAAGTGCTTAGGTTAGTTAGACCGCATTAGCACTTGCTCTAGGTGAATCCTAGTTAGTTGAGTGACTTTAGACAAACCACATAACCCCTCGGCTCTTGCGTGGGCCGTTGTAATTGTACCGAGTGGGGCGAGAGTCTTGCGAGACCGTGACAACCGTGTTTGTGTCACGGCCGCCACCGTGTACCGGAGGGAACGAGGCACGTGACGTTTCGGCCGGAAGCTCGATAGTGGAGATGGCGGGGAGCGTCCGAGAGGAGCCAGAAGCGGAGCACCACTTGCACGTGGAGAAGACCCGCGACTCTCTACGGAGTTACTCGACCGAGGTGCTTGGCCCTCACGCGGGCTTCCCTTTGCGTAGGGGTACCAACGAGGATTAGTCGGGACCTTGCGCGGTTCCGGATACCTCGGTAAAAATATCGGCGTCATCCATGAGAGTTTGCTTCTCTACTTTGCTCTTTAAGTTTCCGCATTTATATTAAGCATTTAAGTTTCAATCTTGTATTCATGCTTATATAGTGTAGATTGAAACTTAGACACTGCGGTAGAGATAGCAACACTTAGACAAAACCTAGTTTGCACATTCTAGTTTGATTATTTGCATAGGTTTTGCTCTAAGGATTTATTTGTGGCCTAGTTTAGCGAATGTTTTAGAAGTCCTAATTCACCCCCTTCTTAGGCGTCACCCGTTTCCTACACTTGTAAAAAGAAATGCTCAGCCTTAACCATTCTCTTTGGAAAGCCTTACACTTCACATGAGGCCCACCGTAAGTGAGCTCATGCACATTATTCACCACAACTTGTTGAGCGATGAACATATGTGAGCTCACCCTTTCTTAACTTACCCCCAGGTCAAGAATAGGTACCGCAAGATGAGGAGCATGAAGGATGCTACGATGAGTTCGTGAGAGGTCTAGGTCGTCGTCTCCCAGTCAACTATGGTTGCGGAGGATCATTGTCTTCATATGATGTAATTATTTAGATATTTTGTATAGAACTCCTATTATATAATAAAGATGTGACATTCGTTTCTGTACCATGAGTCATCATATGTGTGAGACTTGATCCTAGCACACATTTGATTCACGCCTGGGTTTGCCCTTAAATCAGGGTGTGACATACCATGAGCATGAGATGAATTAGAAGAAGCATTCATGATACGAGGAGCAAAAACAGCATCATGACATGTATGTAGAATAGGATGATCAATACAAGCATCATGATGAACATTATGAGCATTATGATAACCATCCTTAGCATGAGCACACAAATAAGTGTGGTTCTTCTTTTCATGAAAAGAATGCGAGTTATCAGCCATATGTGCCTTCCCCTTCTCCTTAGTGAAGTTGGGGCCTTTTGGCTCTTTATGTTCTTGGTTCCCTTTTTGAAACAAAGTCCATCCTTAATGAAGAGATGTCTACCAATGGTGTAGGCATACCTAGCGAACTTAATCTTATCACATTCATCTTTGCAAATTTTAAGTTGAGCATGAAGTTCAGTAATATCATCATTCAACTTGGAACTAGTAGAGACATGATCATTGCAAGCATCAATGTCAAAATCCTTACATCTATTGCAAATAGATGCATGCTCCAAAGATGAACTAGAAATACTTAACTTTTCTATTCTAGATTTAAATCAACATTTAAATTCTTAAGGCTAGAAATAGAAGTATGGCAAGAAGACAATTCAAAAGCAAGAATTTCAGTCTTCTTTATTTCTAAAGCAAGGGATTTTTCTACTTCTACAACTTTATCATGTTCCTCATAAAGTAAATCCCCTTATTTTTCTAGCAATCTATTCTTTCATTAAGAGCATTAATTAGTTTAATAATTTTATCAACCTTAGATCTATCTAGGCCCTTAAAGAGATCGCTATAATTTATATCATCATCAGATTCCTCGTAAGTAGAAGACGTGTACTTAGGAGTGTCATGTGTACATACCTTCTCCTTAGCCATGAGACATGTATCTCGCTCGTTAGGGAAGAGGGAGGACTTTGAAAGTCGCCTAGAGGGGGGGTGAATAGGCGAAACCTGAAAATTATAACTTTAAACCCAGACTTGATCCCTTGATTAGTGGTTAGAACAAGATGCACAATTGTCGGAGTGTAAAACTAAGTCCTTTGCTTGCAAAGAGTGTTGCTTTCAAAGAATGCAGAATTAACAAATAAATACAATTAATAAGTTTATGGAGAATGAAGCAAGAGGGCTTAGATAAGACGAGCAATAACACAAGTTCTTTCTTGCAAGGCGTTGCTTCTCTAAATGAAAATTTAACTTGAAGCAACACAAAATAATATTAGCAAGGAATAGTGTAAGAGAACTTAGAGAGGAAGAAAACAAACAAATCACAAGCAATAAACACAAGAGACATGGGTGATTTGTATTACCGAGGTTCGGTTCACCAAGAACCTAATCCCCGTTGAGGAGTCCACTAAGGACGGGTCTTTTTCAACCCTTTCCCTCTCTCCACCGATCACCAAGTCCGGCGAGCGCTTCTTCTTTATCTCAAGGATCACTAAGACCTCGCAAGGATCACCACACTCTTAGGTGTCTCTTGCTAGATTTACTAGCCTCTAGAAATTTGGAGGAAGATGAATGGGAGTCAAAACTCCATGCTCAAATGATCACAAGATGTAGCACACACTTTCTCTCAATGATTCTCACAAGACACTATTGCTAAACTCACACGAGTAGCTCTCTTTTGCTTGATCTCTCTTTTGTGGCACTTGTGTTGCTTGTGGTGGCCTAAATCTTGTGTATGAGATAGATCCATGAATGGAGGTTGTTGGGAGGGCTTGGATATGTCAACTATATGCCTTGATATGTTGCTTGGGCTCCCACACCTTGAAATGGCCGGTTGGGGTGGTATTTATAGCCACCAACCATCTTGTAGCTGTTGGGGAAGGATGCTGGTGATGGGCGCACCGGACAGTTTGGTGCGCCACCGGACAGGCACTGTAGACTGTCCGATGTGCCGCTACGTCACCCAATCGTTAGGGTTCTGGAGCAGTTTACCGTTGGAGGCTTTGTCCTCTTGCGGCACCAGACAGTTCGGGGCCACACCGGACAGGTCCTGTTCACTGTCCGGTGCGCCTCTGACTTCTGCTCTGACTTCTGTCGCACACTGTAGCGTACTGTAGCCTTTGCAGAGTCGACCGTTGCGCGATTTAGCCGTTGCTCCGCTGGTGCACCGGACAGTCCGGTGGTAGCGGAGTGCGCCTGGAGAAACCTGAGAGTGACTGGTTTGAGTTGTACACTCCTGGTGCACCAGACACTGTCCGGTGGGAAAACGGACTGTTCGGTGCGCCGATCCTCAGCACACTCTGGTTTCTTTTGCTCCTTTGTTTTTGATCCCTAACTTGAATATTTATTGGTTTGTGTTGAACCTTTATGCACCTGTAGAACATATATTCTAGAGAAAACTAGTTAGTCCATATATTTGTGTTGGGCATTCAACCACCAAAATTAATTGTGGGAAAAGGTTAACCCTATTTCCCTTTCAGTCTCCCCCTTTTTGGTGATTGATGCCAACACAAACCAAAGCAAATATATAAAGTGCAGAAATGAACTAGTTTGCATAAGGTAAGTGCAAAGGTTACTTGGAATTAAACCAATTTATAATTTCACCAGATATTAATGGATTGCTTTCTTTTATTTAACATTTTGGACCACATTTGCACCACTTGTTTTGTTTTTGCAAATCTTTTTGGAAAATGTTTTCAAAAACTTTTGCAAATAGTCAAAGGTATATGAATAAGATTGCAAGAAGCATTTTCAAGATTTGAAATTTTCTCCCCCTGTTTCAAATGCTTTTCCTTTGACAAAACTCCCCCTGAATGAAATTCTCCGCTTAGTCTTCAAGAGGGTTTTAATAGATACTAATTTGAAATATACCAATTAAAATTTTTCGAAACACAATTTGAAATAGGTGGTGGTGCGGTCCTTTTGCTTTGGGCTTAATACTTTCTCCCCCTTTGGCATTAATCGCCAAAAACGGAGACTTTGAGAGCCCTTTTTATCTTTTCTCCCCCCATTGATAAAATAAATGTGAGTGAAAGAGTATACCAATTGGAGAGATGACGGAATACCAGCAAAGGGTAGATAATACCGATGGAGTTGAGTGGAAGCGATGTCTTTGCCGAATACTCAATTTCCCTTTCAATCTAAGACTTAATACAAAAGATGCTCATTGAACCATATTAGTCTTAGCTTAGGCACAAGAAGAATAAGAAATATGTATGTGTACCTAATGAAAGAGATATGATCAAAAGATATGTTAATTAAGCTTTATCATAGTTCTATATAATATAGATTTCTCCCCCTAAATATGTGCCTTGAGAGGAATACATATTTTGGCCTTAAATGCCAAATGCACATAATGAGGTTAATGAGAACATATCTATAGTATAGACAATGTGAAGTGCATTGTGTCATAATATAAGTGTGATGCTCACGACAGACTATGCACTTATGAAAGCATGTTATAGATATTTGATGCATTTTCAAAGAGACTTAAGGAACTTCCACCTCTCAGACAAAGGTAGCCTATCCTCATTACAAGGTTAAGCTTTAAGCTCTTTGACAAGAAAATCACTTCACCCAGTTTTAACAAAAATGCATCAATGTAGGAATGAAATTTTTAAGAGGTTAAACTAGGTATGAAGCAGGGATATGCATAGACATGCTTTCACTTCCTTTTATAAAAGATATGCAAAGAATGTATATAAGAGGAAGATTTAGGTACATGTATAAATGAGAGGAAGTAGTTTACCCTTTTGTACCTTTACATAGAGACGCTCTCTTCATTGTGCTTTGTCCTTAGTCTTGGTTACTTAAGACCTATATTCAAGACAATGTATGGAAATATTTTGCACAAGAGAGAGTTCTACATCTAGTGATCCTTTTCTAAGTCATTGTTGTCATATATCAAGAAGATCACAAATTGCATAAATTTATCCTGAATTCTCCTTTTAACTTAGTGCATATCAAGAGAGACATTAATTGATAGTATATGAGGCACTAAGCAACATAAATGTCAATTGAAGTTCATCAATGGTCAAACGAATAACAGATGTGATCAAAAGAACAACATATGCATTAGATTATCAAATAAGCTTAAAATAGGAGAATCCAGTAAATATGCTACTTTAATAATGAAAGCTACAATCCTTGATAAAAGTGATATTACTTTACCAAATTGGATTGATTTGAAGTAGCATACTTCATGAGAAACTTATTCTCATACTTGAGACTCTATGGGATCACTAAGAGAAAATGTTAGTCTCAAAATGATCAAGATATGGAAATGGGGCTCCCCCTAAAGATATGCATCAAGAATTTGAATGACTTGGTTAGGTGCACTTTTCTTTTAAAGAAAATAGGGGAATACATTGAACATCTTGATCAAGGCATGTAATATTTGCAATAATCACTTTATGCCTGGTACTCCAAAAATGAAAAAAAGGTTTAGAATACATACAACCACACCATTGATTAATTTGAAGATCTTACTGTCTAAGTAGGTGTTGTTGTTCTTGATGTCTTCTTTTTCATTTGAGTGCCCTTCCTTTGTAGTTGTCTCCTTTTCTTTTCACTTATTGAAAAATACTCAAAAAGGATATTAGCAGCACAAGGGAGTATATGATAAATGATGATTTCTTTAGATAAGAGATATAAACAATTAGTCATCCACAAGTCACACAGACATGAAGTAACAACCTTAATATTAGTGCACATCATTAGAAAAGAGGAATATGCACCTTTTAACATTTCTAATCAATCATAGGAAGTTTATTTCTTCATATTGAATTTATTAATATAACTTAGAAGCATATCAATATGAGAACAGATATAGAAGAGGCATGAATTAGATTCTAATGGACTAGTGCATTTATGAAAACAAGATTGAATGCACTTCTAGCTGATTTAAGTCCAATAAGGAATCTATTCTTCTCATAGGTAGAATATGATAATTTAGAACAAATACGAATTGATGGGAACTATTGTTGATTAAGAAGATGAGTTCCCATACCTTTGCTTTTACCTTTCTTCTTTTAGGTGAAGAGCAAGCCTTGAGGCTTGTGTCTTTTAATAAATTGAACATGCACCTACTCTCTTGTAGATTTTCATAAATATGCTCAAGAGATATGTCATTAGTAACACAAGCACTAGTTTCCCTTTTTGTAATCATTTTTGAGAAGGAATGAAAAGTAGATTACTAAAGCATGGAAACTTCATGAACTAGATTATCCCATAGATGATGTTATGCTCAGTTTGAACTCATAAAATAAGCATAGTCAATTTCTTAAGATTATGGGAACAAATCTAATTCATAACATGGAGAGCGATGAATGTAGAAGAATCATATCCAATTTAAGCAAGAAGAAATACATCATAAATCATTGGATTGATTTTTCTTTTCATGTTAGATTACGTATTTCCATAGAGAAACTTATTCTCTATATGTGAGACTACTTAGGTCAAATAGATAAAAGCATTAGTCTCACGATTCTAGTCATAAAGAGATATTCCCTTTATAAGTGTCCTAAGGATTTGAATTCCCTATATGACACCTTATTCTTTTAAGAAATTGGAATATGTCTCTATGTCTAGACCATGGCAATAATGGGATGATTAGTGTAAAACATGCCATATGGTACTTACAATAATTTAAAGCATGTAGATTGCCATAATGTTGAAATGATGAAAATTCAATCTACCATATGAGAGGAACTTTCTCCAAAGAACGGTGACATAATTAGATAATATTCTTAAGTGCTTCCTTTTTCTATGTGACTACACAAGACACAAGAGAAATGGTAATTGAAGATACTTGCACTTAAAGACATAAGTGTTACCATTCTTTGGCTTTCCTCCATGTTGTAGGTTTTGGTTTTCAACACAGCATAATCCTTTAATTCCTACAACTTCAATATCCTGCTCGAGATGATATGAGTTGTACATATAATAACTCAAAATAACTTTGGGTCAATCTTAGAGATATAGATCATTGTAAGATTGATAGCTTGAGTTAATATGAATTGAATTGATCCTCTCAAGCACTTCCAAAGCTTCAATATTCGGTGATGGGAATCAAGGCAAGGTAAAAGGGTTAGGTAAAATTGCTATTTCATCCGAGCACTCTATATCTAATGTGTTTTTGGTTGAGACTCTTGGATATAATTTGTTATCTGTTAGTCAATTGTGCAAAATGGGATATAATTGTCTATTCACAAATGTAGATGTGTCTGTCTTTAGAAGAAGTGATGGTTCATTATCTTTTAAGGGTGTATTAGACGACAAACTTTATTTAGTTGATTTTGCAAAAGAGGAGGCCGGTCTAGATGCATGCTTAATTGCTAAGACTAGCATGGGCTGGCTGTGGCATCGCCGCTTAGCACATGTGGGGATGAAGAACCTTCACAAGCTTCTAAAGGGAGAACACGTGATAGGTCTAACCAATGTTACTTTCAAAAAAGATAGACCTTGTGCAGCTTGTCAAGCAGGTAAACAAGTGGGAGGAGCGCATCACAGCAAGAATATGATGACCACATCAAGACCTCTGGAGCTGCTACATATGGACCTCTTCGGACCCGTCGCCTATCTAAGTATAGGAGGAAGTAAGTATGGTCTAGTTATTGTTGATGACTTTTCCCGCTTCACTTGGGTATTCTTTTTGCAGGATAAATCTGAAACCCAAAGGACCCTCAAGCGCTTCCTAAGGAGAGCTCAAAACGAGTTTGAGCTCAAGGTGAAGAAGATAAGGAGCGACAATGGGTCTGAGTTCAAGAACCTTCAAGTGGAGGAGTACCTTGAGGAGGAAGGGATCAAGCACGAGTTCTCCGCTCCCTACACACCACAACAAAATGGTGTGGTAGAGAGGAAGAACAGGACGCTTATAGACATGGCAAGGACGATGCTTGGAGAGTTCAAGACCCCCGAGCGCTTTTGGTCGGAAGCCGTGAACACGGCTTGCCACGCCATCAACAGGGTCTACCTTCATCGCCTCCTCAAGAAGACGTCATACGAGCTACTAACCGGTAACAAACCCAATGTTTCGTATTTCCGAGTTTTTGGGAGTAAATGCTACATTCTAGTGAAGAAGGGTAGGAATTCTAAATTTGCTCCCAAAGCTGTAGAAGGGTTTTTGTTGGGTTATGATTCAAATACAAAGGCGTATAGGGTCTTCAACAAATCATCGGGTTTGGTTGAAGTCTCTAGCGACGTTGTATTTGATGAGACTAATGGCTCTCCAAGAGAGCAAGTTGTTGATCTTGATGATGTAGATGAAGAAGATGTTCCGACGGCCGCAATACGAACCATGGCGATTGGAGATGTGCGGCCACAGGAACAAAATGAACAAGATCAACCTTCTTCCTCAACAATGGTGCATCCTCCAACTCAAGAAGATGAACAGGTTCATCAAGAGGAGGCGTGTGATCAAGGGGGAGCACAAGATGAACATGTAATGGAGGAAGAAGCGCAACCGGCACCTCCAACCCAAGTCCGAGCGATGATTCAAAGGGATCATCCCGTCGACCAGATTTTGGGTGATATTAGCAAGGGAGTAACTACTCGATCTCGATTAGTTAATTTTTGTGAGCATTACTCTTTTGTCTCTTCTATTTCAGGGTAGAAGAGGCCTTGCTAGATCCGGACTGGGTGTTGGCCATGCAAGAGGAGATCAACAACTTCAAAAGAAATGAAGTATGGACACTGGTGCCTCATCCCAAGCAAAATGTTGTGGGAACCAAGTGGGTCTTCCGCAACAAACAAGACGAGCACGGGGTGGTGACAAGGAACAAGGCTCGACTTGTGGCAAAAGGTTATGCCCAAGTCGCAGGTTTGGACTTTGAGGAGACTTTTGCTCCTGTGGCTAGGCTAGAGTCCATTCATATTTTGCTAGCATATGCCGCTCACCATTCTTTCAGGTTGTTCCAAATGGATGTGAAGAGCGCTTTCCTCAATGGGCCAATCAAGGAGGAGGTGTGCGTGGAGCAACCCCCTGGCTTCGAGGATGAACAGTACCCCGACCACGTGTGTAAGCTCTCTAAGGCGCTCTATGGACTTAAGCAAGCCCCAAGAGCATGGTATGAATGCCTTAGAGACTTTTTAATTGCTAATGCTTTCAAGGTTGGGAAAGCCGATCCAACTCTTTTCACTAAGACCTGCGATGGTGATCTTTTTGTGTGCCAAATTTATGTCGATGACATAATATTTGGTTCTACTAATCAAAAGTCTTGTGAAGAGTTTAGCAGGGTGATGACTCAAAAATTCGAAATGTCGATGATGGGCGAGTTGAACTACTTCCTTGGGTTCCAAGTGAAGCAACTCAAGGACGGCACCTTCATCTCCCAAACGAAGTTCACGCAAGACTTGATCAAGCGGTTTGGGATGAAGGACGCCAAGCCCGCAAAGACTCCAATGGGAACCGACGGACATACTAACCTCAACAAAGGAGGTAAGTTCGTTGATCAAAAGGCATACCGGTCTATGATAGGATCTCTACTTTATTTATGTGCTAGTAGACCGAATATTATGCTTAGCGTATGCATGTGTGCTAGATTTCAATCTGATCCAAGGGAATGTCACTTAGTGGCGGTGAAGCGAATTCTTAGATATTTAGTCGCTACGCCTTGCTTCGGGATCTGGTATCCAAAGGGGTCTACCTTTGACTTGATTGGATATTCAGACTCCGACTATGCTGGATGTAAGGTCGATAGGAAGAGTACATCGGGGACGTGCCAATTCTTAGGAAGGTCCCTGGTGTCTTGGAGTTCTAAGAAACAAACCTCTGTTTCCCTATCCACTGCTGAGGCCGAGTACGTTGCCGCAGGACAGTGTTGCGCGCAACTACTTTGGATGAGGCAAACCCTCAGGGACTTTGGCTACAATTTGAGCAAAGTCCCACTCCTATGTGATAATGAGAGTGCTATCCGCATGGCGGATAATCCTGTTGAACACAGCCGCACAAAGCACATATACATCCGGCATCACTTTTTGAGAGACCACCAGCAAAAGGGAGATATCGAAGCGTTTCATGTTAGCTCCGAGAACCAGCTAGCCGATATCTTTTCCAAGCCTTTAGATGAGCAGACCTTTTGCAAGTTGCGTAGTGAGCTAAATGTCTTAGATTCGCGGAACTTGGATTGATTTATAGCATACATGTGTTTATGCCTTTGATCATGTTCCTTAATGCATTTTGTTGTTTATTTATGGTGCTCAAATTGTACAAACACTCCCCGGACCTCACAAGTCCTTTGCAAGTGATGCACTTATTTAGGGGGAGATGTGTTACAACCTGACTCTTTGGGACTAACCATGTGCTTGAGTTTGCTTGATTTAGTCTCAAAGGTGAATTGAAAGGGAAACGGTGGACTTGGACCATGCAAGACTTCCACTGCACTCCAATGAAAGAGTAACTTATTCCAAGTTCATCTCTATACTCTTATGGCCTGTTTACTCTTAGTTGAAGATTTTGGTGAGGCAATGGGGTTAAAGGGCCAAAATTGATCCCGTTTTGGTGCTTGATGCCAAAGGGGGAGAAAATAAGGCCAAAGCAATAAATGGATCAGCTACCACTTGTGAATTTTGAAAATAGTAGAGTTAGAGTTTTTGTTTGTCAAAATACTCTTGTTTGCCTCTTATTGTCAAAAGTTGGTCTCTTGTGGGGAGAAGGCTTAATTATGGGAAAAAGGGGGAGTTTTTGAATCGTTGATCAATTTCTCGTGAAATATCTCTCTTTATGTTTCAACATGTGTGTTTGACTTAGAGATAGGAAATTGAGTTTGATTTGCAAAATCAAACCAAGTGGTGGCAAAGAATGATCCATATATGCCAAATTTGATTCAAAACAAATTTGAGTTCTTATTTGAATTGATTTTGTAGTTGTTCTACTTGCTTTATGTTGTGTTGGCATAAATCACCAAAAAGGGGGAGATTGAAAGGGAAATGTGCCCTTGGGCCATTTCTAAGTGTTTTGGTGATTTAGTGTCCAACACAAGTGCCTAAGTGTTGATCTATGAAAAGTGGTGGACAAAGTGAAAATCAAGTCAAAAGGTATGTTTCTCAGACTTAGTACATTGTTTTAGAGACTAATGTATTGTGTCTAAGTCCTGGAAACAGGAGAAATCGAATTGGAGAAGAGATGGCCTTGTTTAGCCAAAGCCAGTTCTGTCTGGGTGCACCGGACATTGTCCGGTGGTGCACCGGACAGTGTCCGGTGCGCCAGGCTGGCTCAGGCGAACTTGCTGCTCTCGGGAAGAAATTAACGGTGTACGGCTATAATTCACCGGACTGTCCGGTGTGCACCGGACAGTATCCGGTGAGCCAACGGTCGGCCGCTTAATCCGGGCGCGACGCGTGGCCGAGCCAACATCTAGAAGGGGGCACCGGACTGTCCGGTGTGCACCGGACAGTGTCCGGTGCGCCAACGGCTCCAAGGCGCCAACGATCGACTTCGCCAAATCAGGAAAGAGATCCGCACCGGACTGTCCGGTGCGCCAGGTGACAGAAGGCAAGAATTGCCTTCCTGGAATGCACTCAACGGCTCCTAGCTACCTTGGGCTATAAAAGGGACCCCTAGGCGCATGGAGGAGACAACCAAGCATTATCTAAGCATTCCTAAGCACTAAGACATCGATTCCGCGCTTTTGATTCCTTGCAATAGCAATTAGAGCTCTAGTTGAGTTGTGAACTCATTGAGTTGTGTTGTGAGCTCTTGTTGTGACTTGTGTGCGTGGTGTTGCTGTGATTTCTTGTCTTGAGTGTGTTGCTCATCCCTCCCTTACTCCGTGCTTCTTTGTGAACTTCAAGTGTAAGGGCGAGAGGCTCCAAAGTGTGGAGATTCCTCGCAAACGGGATATAGTAAAGCAAGCAAAACACCGTGGTATTCAAGTGGGTCTTTGGACCACTTGAGAGGGGTTGATTGCAACCCTCGTCCGTTGGGACGCCACAACGTGGAGTAGGCAAGCGTTGGTCTTGGCCGAACCACGGGATAAACCACTGTGCCATCTTTGTGATTGATCTCTTGTGGTTATTGTGTTTTGTTGAGACTCCTCTCTAAGCCACTTGGGATTATTGTGCTAACGCCTAATCAAGTTTTTGTGGATTAAGTTTCAAGTTTCACAGGATCACCTATTCACCCCCCTCTAGGTGCTCTCAGTGTTGTTTTCAAATTTTAATCTATTACTTATTTGGGTTGGTATATACTTACACTTAGCAACTGCTAATAAAATTTTGACCAACTTTAAAAGCAATGCTCAGCTTTAACCATCCTCTTTGGTAAGCCTTACACTTCACATGAGCTCCCACCTTTGGCAAGTTCATGCACATTATTCCCCACAACTTGTTGAGCGATGAACGTATGTGAGCTCACTCTTGCTGTCTCACCCCCACAGGTCAAGAACAGGTACCGCGTGATGAGGAGCATGGAGGATGTTGTGGTGAGTTTGTGAGAGGTCTAGGACGTCATCTACCAGTCAAATTTGGGTTGTTGGATTGTTGTCTCCTTATGATGTAACTATTTTTTTATTTTGTACAGAACTCCTATTATATAGTAAAGATGTGACATTCGTTTCTGTACCATGATTCATCATATGTGTGAGACTTGGTCCCAGCACACTTGGTGATTATTTCACGCCCGGGTTTTGGACCCCTAAAATCTGGATGTGACAGAAGTGGTATCAGAGCGGATGTTGACTGTAGGACGAAACCTAGATAGAACTGGATAACCATTATCCACTTACCTTTGCTACTCTGATTCTTTCTAAACTTTCCTTAATCCTTTTCTCATCCACTGCTGCTTTACTCTGCTTGCTCTTATCTTTTCTTTTCTAAAGACAAAAGTGGATTTCACACTTTGAAATCCTGTACCTAAAGTGACCTTTAAGAATAGGAGACCTACTCTTAGGAACAAAAACAAAATTATTATTTTTTATCCATGAACTTGAATGTTTGTTCTTATGATGCTTGTCTGATTTGGATATTTGATTGAGTGTGATGAGTTGTGGAGTAATGTCCACAACTGCATCTGCATATACACAAAGGCAAAAAATGTTTATAAGATAGTTAGACAACCTATATTATCTCTCCATTAGAATACAACTAGTATCACATATCTATCTCGTCTTGACAGACTCTATCTTACCTTTGGACATTCACCTTATACGACTAGTTACCCCAATCTTAACATAAAACAACAGCTCAAGCACTTCCAAAGAATCTTCAGTTCATAACCAGCTACTAGCCTATCTATTCTGCCTACCAAATAATTTCCCTTGCAAAACTATCTTACCATATGCTTCTAACTCATATGGTCAATACCAGGAAGGGAGGAGCAATCGATCTACCAGCCAACCCCCACAACAGGAGGATTATCAGACAACAACAAATAGAAATGAATCCTCCAAATCCTCTGCCGGCTGGGATAGATCCTGTGGTTGCCGCCTAAATGCAGGTACTACAACAAATGGCAAACACGACGAACGAAATGCAAAATCAGATGAGGCAAGAACGCCAGGAGATGCGTCAGGAACGGCTGGAGATGCGTCAAGTGATAGGACAAGAATAGTAGGAAATACAACAACAACCACCATTACCTCCACCACCACCAGCTCCACCCAGGGATAAGCACCGAGAGTTTATGAGTCACAAACCACCGACATTTTCCAACTCCGTGGACCCACTGCAAGCAGATGGCTAGCTAAAGTATGTGGATAAAATGCTCAACATAGCTCAGTGCTCGGACAGAGAGAAAGTGCTCTTGCACCGGGTCGTCTTACTGGCCCTGCTGCGGATTGGTGGGATGCGTACTGCGCTGCTCAAGCTGCCGTCAACACAATCACCTGGGCAAAATTCTCCACTCAATTCAGGAATTACCATATTCCTGCTGGACTCATGAAGATTAAAAGGAAGGAGTTTCTATCCCTTAAGTAGGGAGGTATGTCCAAGAGCGAGTATAGGGACAAATTTATTCAATTATCCCGATATGCTCCTAGGGATGTTGAAGATGATGAGAAGAAGCAGGAGCTCTTCCTGGAAGGCTTGATTGGACCGCTGCAATACTGTTGGTCACTTGTTTTCGAATGCTATAAGTCAAGAACAAGGCAACACAATTGTTAATTGTTAAAGACCTTCGTCCTTCGAAGCATTATTTCCTCTCGGATATAATGATCTTCAGATGAAGGTCATGAAGGACACACCTTCATCATTTTATCATATAAACATTAACATAAATAGAACAATGAAGGAATGCATATAAATGAAGATAATAATTGTTATATATCAATGATGCATTTATGATTATCTTCATCAAACATGAATAAACATTAACAATATTCATATAACAATGGTACCTTCGTCTTGCCAAAAGGTGAGAGAGCGAGAATGGCGCAAGAGCGATTACAATCCAGCGTGAACAGTACGGTGTTACTGTTCATCTATTTATAGGCACGGGACGCAGCCCGGATAAAAGTACATATATATCCCTGGTAACTGCCTATAATCTTAACATAAACTATTGGGGACTGTAAGGTATTTAGCCTCTTTCAGTCATCTTCATGCTTGAACTTCATCAATATGTTAAGCCGAAGGTCCTTGGCTTCTAGCTTCATCGCCCATTCTTTTATCTCACTTTATTCCTTCATAAGAGAAGTTCTTCATCCCAAAGCGGAAGCTTTTTGTAACTATTCATAGTCATGCTGAAAACATATGGTTAGTCACATTTTTTGAGGACCTTCGGAAGAGGAAGGCCCCCAACAGTAGCCCCTCGCGGTATTAATTTGTTTCCTTGTAACAAATTTAGATTGCGACGTGGATGAAGGCCTTCAGCCGAAGGTCCGAAAAAACACCTTCCCTTCTCTAGAATAGCGAACGACACTGACAAGCTAGACCAACCAAGTCGTGGGGCGCTATGAATATAAATATGAGCTCATATTGAAAGCATTTCTCATGCTATTTCAGTTGTTTATATTGTGCTTGCCATTTTAAACTTTCTTGTTTTGTCGAGATTTTAAGCTTCGACATTTCAACAAGTTTCAATTTGATGGCTGGTGAGAAGAAAACTGTCAACCCGACGATGTTCGAGTTTTACGAAGCTATGGAGAGAACCAATGCAGAAAAGATTACACATGAGACATTAGCTGGGATGTCTGAGGGTTCCAGTGACAGTGAAGACTTTGATGCAGAAAGTGAGAATGAGGGTGCCGAAGATCGGCCCTGGAGGCCAAGCCATGTTGTCTTTGGGAAATCGACGATGAAGCAAGGACAAATTGATGCCATGAGGGGAAGATACTTTCGTGACATTTCTATTGTGAGGGCTGGAGGGGAGAATAATATCCCTCTGCTGGAAACTGACGAGGTGGTCGTCTATAGAATCTTCATGAAAGCAGGGCTTCGATTTCCTCTAGATAAGATGTTGGTCAACGTCCTGAAAACCTTCGAGATTTATCTTCATCAGCTTACTCCCGAAGCCATCATCAAGATGGGAGTTTATATTTGGGCCATGAGGAGCCAAGGACAAGAACCAAATGCAAAATGCTTCTGCAATATGCATGAATTGTCTTATGAGACGAAGGCCACCAGAAAAGAACAATATCACAACAACTTTGGTTGTTATGGCTTCATAACCCGTTCTGATGTAAGTAATCTAGTTCCAACATTCCGCAAGAGATGGCCGAGAGCCTGGATGCAAGAATGGTTCTATGTGAAGAATAATCTGGTTGAGAGAGAAGACATCAAGGGGATTATCCAACGTCCTATATGGTCTCATTTCGGCATTAGGAGACCATCCCTTGCCCTTGGGAACGACATACAAGCGTGCCAAGCTGCTTATAACACAGTATGCACTTACATAGGCACCAGGGACTTAGTCCAGGAGCACATTGCCTACAAAGTGTGGCCACTCGGGAGTGGGTGGGAAATGCCGAAGGAGGCTACTGCTGGGTCTAGCCAAGGTGGCTTGATTTACTTGAAGTATACATTCAAATACAGGAGCCAATTTGATGAACCAAACGACGACTGGCTAGATGCCATTGACGCAACCAGCGATGAGTTGCTTGGTGCTTACTCAAGGGCCAAAGATGATGCCATGACAGCGGCCTTCAGAGGTTTAGGCAAGAAAAGGTTGAATATGGTTTTTTATGTTATTGGTTTTGTATACCCAGATTACTGCTATCCTTCGCGAAAGCAAGGAAAGAAAAGAAGAGCTGCTGCTTTGGTGATTTCTACTACGCGTGTGACGGAATTTCCCAAGTTATTAGACCCACCTATAGTTGTCCTTGTCCAACGGACCTTGGACAACCCTGTAGATGCACATAATTACTCGAAAAGTTCGGTAACTGTATCCTCATTTCCTCGCCCAAGAGCGTTTCACACGTCACGCAGATATTACATCACATCGGAGGAAAGAATAGCGGAAGCAATTACAATAACTTAATTTACATTCATTCAAATATAGAGAAAGAGGATTATTGTTATTACAAAACAAGGGTGTACGAGTGCATAAAGTATTATTATTACAGACTTGGGAGGCAAAAACCCCTCCCGCATAAAAGTATATTGTTTTTCGAGTGGGAGGCCCGCGACTTCACTGCTGAGGTTCTTCATTGGGCACCACCTTAGAACAAAAGCAACAAAAGTCTGCTGTTTCCTCACCTACAACAACATGGGTTCGAAAACCCTGAGTACGGAGTGTACTTTCACAAGTCTTACCCGTCAAAAGAAAAGACTCTCAAGGTTATGCTGGCTTGAGGAAATCAAGGTAAGGCTGTTCAAGTATCAAAGACTCTGTTTTGCAGAAATGCTTACTAATAGTGGTTCCTTAAAAAATCCATTTTTATTGTCAGGTTAAGTAAAATTACCTGCATCTAGGATTCTTTCTATCCTAGTTCAAGCGCTTGGCCTACACTAGCTGTCTTTTATCAACCCTTCCAGTTCACTGGAATTCTACGTGTAGGGCAGTGACCAAGTCTTCATGTCCGAGAAGTAAATGGCGATCCAAATCGATTAATACCCAGCTGGGGATCTCCAATCACACGACAAATGTAGCACTTAACCCTTGCATATGTCAACTCTCCACCGGGTTTCTTAAGACCAGACCGGGTTCACGCCAACCGAGAGCACAGATACACCACCGTCCAGCCTCTTGCCACGGAGGGTACATGATACTCTCGCCATCTCTCCACTCCCATTGCGTGGTGGCCTTTATGGTATTAGTCTGCCCGAGGCAAAGCTTACCCATGACGAGGCATGTGACCAATTAAAAGGTTCTAAATCATCAAGCCTACATCGACACGGTCCTTAATCGACTTAGACGGAGATACTACACCGAGACTCTCTTCTCGTGCAAGTCACCCGCCCGGTCTCTGCTTTATTAGTTTCAACCCAAAGTTTGGTACCTGGCAGAGGTACATCTTTTTCGATGTTGAACCCATCACGGCCATGATGGATCCATGATCAAGTTTTATTTTTGAAAACATTCTCATCCACTATGAAGCATCACCTTTTGTTTTTAAAACAAAACATTTTGTTTTTCTAAAGCAAGGCTAAGCATCAAAAATCCTTTTCATAAAAGGGTATCAAGGAAGGGTAATTAAATTTCCAAGAAAGGAAATGCATCAATTGTTTAGCACACAACTCCTATCACCTAATGCATCAAACAAGGTGATAAAGATTTTAAAAGCAAGGAGGTGGCAAATGCACTAGGGTTTGCCTTGTTTTGTAGGGGAGTCAGGCTCTATCCCACAGATATCAAAATAAAAGTAGTTCCCGGCAGGTGGATTTTCAGCTGGTGGTGCAGTCTCTTCTTCTTCAACCACTACTTCTTCCTCGTTCTCTATACATAACCATATATATAAACATGAATGTTCATGTGATGTTATGAATATGCAATTATAATAAAGGTACATCAAGTTGTATTTTGAATACGACTTTCCTTCACGGTGTACCAGGGAAACTAGGGTCTTCTAGGTTAACACCTTAGTAGGGTCAGACAATTTTATTCTAAGGAGCTAGGGTTTTAGGTTTTGAGATAAACAAATGTCCAAAATATGTCAAACTTTACCCATGGGTTCTAATTATTAAATTAAGTTTATCCAAAAAGTTTTATGATTTTTGGAGTCATCAAGTAATTTCTAAAATTCCAAAAGTCTAGGTTTAGGCCTACTTATATACTAAATAATTCCTAGTTTGGACTAAAAATCTTGGAACTATTTTTATTAAATACTAGAGAAATTTAGGAGTTCAGCAAAGTTGGTCTCATATTTTTTTCATTTTTCTAAAATTTCCTATGAATTTTCTAAGTCTGGTAGGAAAAGAAAAGGGAAAAAGATGAATAGTAATGGGTTGAAACCGGCCCAAGTCGGCCCACGTCCAGGGAAACGCGCGCCCGCGGTGTCATCTTTGCACAGAGGCCCTTGGCTGTTTGAAAAACCCGTAAAGAATCCTTTCCACTATTTCCCTGTTTCACTGACATCTGCACTAAGGCCCTTCCCTTTCTATTTCTTCGCAAGGTGAGATCCCCGACCACGGACGGCGGAGCAGTGGCTCCGGCGAGCTTATCTCGGCCGGAAAACGCAACGGCTCGGCCCCTCCCTTGCTCGACCCCTAATTCAACCCCCGGCGACACGAATCCCTCAACTAATTGCACAATTCCAGGTTGGGAACACTCTGTCCACGACAACAGCGAAAACCGAGAACAAACAGACGTGTTCTTAGTGATCCAGGGCGGTCTAGTTCAATCCAATGAGTCTATGAGTACCAGGGGACTTGAGGGAGGCTAGAACATTAATCAAGGAGGCTTGAACTAACCTGCAGAAGGCTGGTCACAGCGAGTTGTTCACGGGGTGCGGAAAACCGATTTGGGGGGAAAGAGGAATTAGAGGGCTATGGTGGCTAATCGGAGGCAGGAGCGGGTGCTCTGGCTTCGTGATTACCTAACGGAGCTAGTGGTATGCTCAATTTATAGTGTCCAAGGGCGGTGGCTCCTAATTTTGGAATGGCGTGCTGGCGGTCAGAGAGGAGGAAGAGTCACTGGAGTAAGGTTATCATGGAAGTCACCGTGGCAAGGCCTCCAGCGATGGACGGGCTTGCAACACAGGTTTACTGCGACGTGTTAACCCTCACAGGCACGTGGCACCCGAGCGGCGGGCGGCAAACTCCGGTGAGGCAATCTAGACCGGCGATAAGGCAAGTGGGTATGGCGGCCAGCTCCCGGTCTGAAGCGTCCCAATCCTCTGGGACTCAAATGTGATACAATTACTAGTCCCAGGAGGCTAGTAAACACATTTATACATCAGATGATTACAGATCTGCTTAAACGAGACAAACCTATAAAGGTGGCGAACAACTTTAAGAGTTGGTCCACAACTCGGGACATATCATCAGAGTGGGGCTGAAGCAGCCCGATATACGCAGCGAAGCAAATCAGCGGTCCAACAGCCACAGGCAAGTTTGGGAACAGTCGTAACTCTTACCCGATCTTCTTTTTCTGAAAAACAACAAATAAGCAAGGGTGAGTACAAACGTACTCAGCAGCCCACCTTCACCCGCGGAATGGGGAAATCAGATATAATGCATGGAATATGTGGAGCTCAGGATACTTTGCAGAAATAGCAGTATTTTATGCAGGGTTATTTTGTAAAACATTTTGTATTTTTCTAGGCGCATCCTCTCCCAAAGGAGGAGGAAGTTTTTCAATATTAGAACAAAATCCCCTGGACTAAACCATCCAGGTATCTCAGCAGTTTCTCACTGGTTTTTCCTTTTTCAAAAACAGCTACTGGACTTCCCGTCCACCATAGCTCACGGCTCAACCGCCGAACCTTTTTAAAAACCACTTTTCTCAAACGCACTTTTTTTTGAAAACAAAACATTAATTGCCATACCATACCAGACTCGTCCATTCCTGTGGACACAGACTATTCGAATAGGTTTTCAAACTCTGCGCAGAGGTGTACACTTTACCCACTAGTCTAGCTCTGCGATCTCATGATCAATGAGATCCGAATCCGAATCTCTTTCTTTCCCCGCACGTCCTAACCTTAACGGTTATACCGGAAGAAGTCAGGCCACCACCATGTCCAAACTGGACAAAACATTCCCCCTCCTCATCCTCCCAGTGCTCCCCAGCCTTCATAACCCTGGGGTTGGACCGTACGAGTTCAGATTGAGTGACTGCCCACACAGTCTTGAGTGGTTGTACTTATCATGAGTACATGTAGTGAATGATGACAAATCGGTCCTTATATGAGGGGACAATCCTTCTGCTCACACCTAAACCAGCTGAGCCTTCACCTTAGGCCCTCCCCTAAACTAGGGAGTCCCTGATCATCCCTACTCAAAGGTGATAAGGGTGAAAACTCTTCATCATACACATTTTGAAAAGCATTTTCTTTTGAAAAACTCACACCTTTTCTCAAATCATTTGTAACAAATATATTAAGGATTGATTGCAGCAAGCGGCTTGGGTGGCCATAATAACTTGTCTCAAAATCATATCATGCATAAAATAACAGGCTAAGGGTTGTGGTTGAAAAATCATAGGTAATTTATGCATCAAAGGGATCCAGTGAGCTTGCCGTGCTTATTCGGCGAAGGGGGAAGGAGAGCTCGCGGAACTGGCTTCTGGCTCCACCGCCTGGCGTAGACTTGCATATCTGGCCTCCACGAGATGGCACGAACGCTCCGATAACTATGCAACATGAACAAGCAAACATACAAACCAGCAAGTATACCAACAAATATTTAGTATAGTGGTCAAAATAGCGATACATGGATGGGTAGAGTCTTGAGTAGAATATGTGTCATGTGGTGTTGAGATACTACTAGTGGTGGAGCGGAGGTGCTTACCAGGAGGGTGGACTGGAGGCGAAGCGACACTATGCGTGTAGCCGGCAGAGCAGAGTAACTAAGTGGGTGGGGTGTTTGCCTTGGCTGAGGGTGTTGAGTGTGTGTGGAGAGGGAGAGGGTAGCTGGGTGTATTTATAGCTGGGTGTATGTGGTGTAGCACAGTGAAGTTCACTGTTGGTGAGAATAGTGACGAATGAATCGTCTGACTTAGTATGAACAGGAGAGTTATAGGCAGAATATGGGACAAGAGTATTTTGGGAGTTTTCTGGAATATGGACCATGCTTAAGGGATGACATGGTTGGATAGGGAATAGCTTGATAAGAATTTAGAAACAAGAATTATTGGAATCTGAGTTTGGGAGCCTAGTTCGAAGGAATCTCAAAGTTAAGCGTGCTCAACTTGGAGAAACCTGGGATGGGTGACCAGATGGGAAGTTCCCACTGGAAGGAAAATCACAGTCATCGAAGTTCGTATGACTGGAATATGGGTCTGGCTGGTCTGAGGTGGACTGGACAGCATGATGTATGAGTAGTTGAAATTTGGGGCGATCGGCTAATCGATGAATAGTAACGATGAATAGTAACGATGAATAGTGACGACGAAAAAGTTACTATAGACATCATCGATGAGTAGTAACGATGATGAATAGTAACGATGGTGAATAGTGTCGGTGAATAGTAACGGTGAATAGTGATAGTGAATAGTGATGGTGAATAGTTCGTATGAACGAACGATGAATGATGAATAGGAACGATGAACGACCGATGAACGATGAATAGGAACTATGAACGAACGAATGATCGAATGATCGAACGAACGATCGGAATTTCGGCAGCATAACGGCAGGACAAAGATTATCTGGAAGAACGATAAATAGGGACTATGAACGAACGATGAACGATGAATAGGAACTATGAACGAACGATGAACGATCGAATGATCGAACGAACGAACGATCGGAATTTCGGCAGCATAACGACAGGAAAAAGATTATTTGGATGAACGAACGGGCGAACGATCGAATGATCGGACGAACGAACGATCGGAATTTCGGCAGCATAACGGCAGGACAAAGATTATCTGGAAGAACGATGAATAGGGACTATGAACGAACGATGAACGATCGAATGATCGAACAAACGAACGATCGGAATTTCGGCAGCATAACGGTAGGAAAAAAGATTATTTGGACGAACGAACGGACGAACGATCGAACGATCGGACGAACGGACGAACGAACCATGAACGATCGGACGAACGATCGAACGATCGGACGAACGAACGATCGGACGAACGAACGAACAAACTAAGAACAGGGGACGAACGATCTAAGAACGATCGAACGATCCTTGTGCTAGTGTGTGCTTGTGTGGAACATGGAGTGGGTGTGTGTGGGGGGGAAGAGAGTTGCCATGAAATGGCTTGGGCTGGGATGAGAGGATGCCCTTGCCCGTCTATTTATAGCCATGGTGGGGGGATTAGGGGGAGGGATGAGAGGATTAGTGGGAGGATGAGAGGATTAGTGGGAGATTAGCATGTATTTGTCTTGTATAAGTGAGATTAGCTTGTAGAGCTCACTGTATGACACTGGAGGCATACGTATACGTATGAGCATGAGAAAAGTTATGAAGAAAATATTTGTAGGGACTTGAAAAATGATTCTGAAGGTATTTTTCAAGAGGAAAATACTTGGAGATATATCGGTGGAATATCTGGGCAATATTTCTGGAAAGAACTTGAGGGGGATTACTGGGGAAATATCTGGGCAGTATTTCTGGAAAGAATTTGAGGGGGGTCACTGAGGAAATATTTGTAGGATATTTTGAGGAGGATTTTGGAGAAAATATAGACCACTATAATTTATTTGTTGGTATCAACTTGCAAACAAACATTTTGAAACGAAATTTGAAATTCATTTTGAATTTAGAGCGAGTTTGAAAAAATTCCAAGATTTGAATTTTTGGGATGCTACAAATCTACCCCACTTAAAAGGAATCTCGTCCTCGAGATTCGGCTTAGAAGGATTATGGGTATAGCTTTACTTCAGCTACATATCTTCACTTTGCAACTCTTCGAGGAGACGGAACTTCAACAAGATCTGGCCTTGAGGAGCATCTGGTTGCCGATTGCAAACGCTGATTCTGGCTACTCAAGGATCATCTTCAGGCTTCTAGGTTTCGCTTGGCAGCTAGCTTATTGAAGAAGCATCGATGCCAACACGCAAACCTTCCTCTTGTGAAGTCCCACATGGATTCCTTCCTTGATTAGTCTTCTGGTGCTTCATCAACAAAACTTGGGTGACCACTTCTCATCCAGAAACTTATATGCTTCGATGATCTGGTCCTCCAAAAGCTTGCTACAGGCCTTCTTCTTTTTCTCCATAGCAGGAACCTTACTGGAACACTACCCCACTTAAAAAGAATGAGGGTATAACTCTTGAATCTTGGGGATTTGAACTCCTTGAAGTACCTCATAACAAGGGTGTTACGGGGCCTTATTCTGCTGTTGCTGCTTGACCAGGCTGCGGAGAAATGGCTAACACAGGGTTGATTTCTGGGAGAACCCTCTTCTCATCTTCTCTTCACTATCTTCTTTTCACTGCCCCTTTCTTTCTCTTTGCTCTTCCCACTGGAGGATTCTATCAAAGAGTATTACCATCATACAGAGGAGGAAACTGAAGACTATGAACCATGTGCAACAGTCTTCAACCCAAGAATCACCAAGCATTATGATCTTAGGGGCGAGGGAGTGGAAAAATGGAGTTGCTTGCGATTTGGCAGAGGGGATTTTATCGGGAGTGTGCTTTGATTTGGACGGGAACTGAGGGAGCTGGTGGGGTGCTTTATAGGCGAGCGGGGGTGTTCGGTTGCGGAGTAGTGGTGATGGAGTAGGTGCTACGCGGCAGCGGGTGCGACAAGGGGAGGGGGCCTGGTGTTGCCGGCGATGATGGAGGCGGTGGGTGCACTGCAAAAGGGGTGTGGGCGGCGGTAGTGCACTCCAAAGGGGGCGTGGGTGCTGGAAAGGGGGCGTGGGGCGGTGGTAGTGCGCTTGGAGGCGGGCATGCGTGCGGGGGCACGGGTGAGTGGTGGGGTCGATGACCCTGATGTTTATGGTCTCTGGTTCCAAGAATCTTTGCCTCTCTGTATGGTAATAACTCCTTTTGTTCTCTTTTCCTATTTACTTTGACTCAGGGGCAGTGCTTTGGTTCTCACGGTCGGTCCTTTTGACTGAGCAGCTAGACTGGTTTCTTCTGTAGCTTATTCCAGGCTTCAAGGGTAAGCTTCCCGGTATCTTCTTGGGTAAGGTGCTTTTCTCTTGAGATGGGTTAAGATGAGAATGGAAGCATAAGGTGAGGATTAGATCTAATTTGTGATCTATGTTTTTAGAAAAAAAAACCTTTTTTAAAAAGAAAGAGAACACACAAGCTCAGCAATGATAAGCACAAACAAATCAAATGTTTTGAATAAGGGAAGAATAGAGTTTTTCCAAAGTACGGACTACTCAGATTCGAGGGCTAAGCATAACAACTATTGCTCGGCTCCTGAACTGAGAACTATGCTAAATGCAACTTATGAGCACTAACGTTAAAGCATCACATATGCACTCAAAAGAGGAGAAAACATCAAGCGAAATTCATTTTGAAATGCCCTAGGGGGCCACACAATTAGAGTTTTGCAAAACACGAGTCTACACGGTTACCTCTCATACATGCAGGGCTCTACCAAAGTGAAGAAAAACTTCACTACCCAATGCATGCAGAGGACTGGGCATAACTAACTCAGATCTGGCAGCTTCTTTTCTAGCGAGCCTGACACACAACTTCAATCTGAGACATCTCCTGGATGGGTCAAGAGGGAGCTGATGTTGATGACTTCTTCCAGCGGCGACTGAGATGGAAACACGGGGTTGAACTCTTCTTCAAGCTGGACTGGCTCTTGTAGCTCCTCAGAGGGCGGCGGTGCTGGCGGGGTGCTTGCAGCTTCTTCCTTGACTTCAAGGGATGGTGCTAGAATCTTCTTCATGCTGAGGGGCTCAAACAACTCTGGTGGGGGATCTTGGGAGGACTCGGGGTGCTCTTGCTTATTCATAGCCTGAGGAAGACTAGAATTCCTTCCAAGACTATGGCTCCTTCCAGTAGTTCCCAAGCCTTCTTTTCTCCTCTGATAGAGACCGGGTGACCTTCAAGAATCTGGGGATCTTCAGCTCTCATGGGTTGAACTGGGTTGGATGGAGCGGGCTCTTGTATCCGCAGGGCTCTACGTTGGTTATGGGTTACCAAGTAGGTCTCCATCAACTTCTGGACGTGCTCATCCTTGGCTTGCTTCAGGGCTTCAACAGCAATGACTTCACGACTTTCCAAGGCAGCTACACAGGCTTGAGCTGTGGTGAGATCCACATGGAGCTGACGGTTTCGCTTCTCTGCATCTTCTGCTCGGGCAATCATTTGACGGTGGTGCCGAGCCAAGAAATCATATTGGGCATCAAGGTGAGCAGGTAGGCAATGAGGTACACGACTGAGGGGTCGTCCTCAACCAGCTGTCGTCCTTCCAATGTACGCATCCTGGCCATCCAAACTGGACGGTCTCTCTGAAAGGGCGATAAGAATCTGAGTGGTGTGTCGGCCACTTCTTCTTCATAAACCTGACACAGTGCCCTCAATGCCTTGCGGGCGACGACTTGGCAGGTGTCCCTAAATCTGTGCCTAGCAGCAGTGACACTCCATTCCACATGGTGCGGACTGGATCCAATGTATACAGTCACGACACACTTCTCTGTGCCATGCTCGACGAATTCACGACCATCATACTCTGGCTGGCTCCTGATTCCGAGGCGAACTGTGCATGCTCTCAGCAACTTGGGGAAACCATCTTCATTCTGGCAAAAGCTGGTTTGGCAGCTGTCGGCGTCTCGAGACCGGGGGGTCCCTAAGCCGACGAGTGAGTGTGCCGCGTGCCCCAGCCCAGATGGGTCGAGCGCATGGGCGAGCGCGAAGGGGGAAGCGAGGTGGCCGGAGACGAGCGTGAGAGAGGTGGAAATCCCGCGGCCTTCGTGTTCGTCCCGCGCCCAGGTCGGGTGCGCTTGCAGTAGGGGGTTACAAGCGTCCACGTGGGTGAGGGAAGCGAGCGGCCCCAAGAGAGCGCCTGTCCCGTCCTCGTCCCCGCGCGGCCAACCTTCTCTAAGAAGGCCCTGGTCCTTCCTTTTATAGGCGTAAGGAGAGGATCCAGGTGTACAATGGGGATGTAGTAGAGTGCTACGTGTCTAGCGGGGGGAGAGCTAGCGCCCTAAGTACATGCCAATGTGGCAGCCGGAGAGATCTTGGCACCCTACTGGTGTGATGTCGTGGCTGTCGGAGGAGCAACGGAGCCTGGTGGAGGGACAGCTGTCGGAGCGGTTGAGTCTTTGCTGACGTCCCCCTGCTTCCGTAAGGGAGCTGAGAGCCGCCGTCGTCACAGGGCTAGCGGGGCGCCATCATTGCCTATCTGGCAGAGCTAGCCAGATGGGACACCGGTCTTGTTCTCTGTGGCCCGAGTCGGCTCGGGGTAGGGTGATGATGGCGCTTCCTGTTGACGTGGCTGGCCTGTGCCCTAGGTCGGGCGACGTGGAGGCTCCTCCGAAGCCGAGGTCGAGTCTGTCTTCCATGGCCGAGGCCGAGGCCGAGCCCGAGCCCCTGGGTCGGGTGAGGCGGAGGTTGTTCGGCAGAGGCCAGGGCGGAGTCCGAGCCCTGGGGTCGGGCGAAGCGGAGTTCGTCGTCTTCTGGGGCTGAGCCCGAGTCCGAGCCCTGGGTCGGGCGGAGCGGAGTTCGTCATCTTTTGGGGCTGAGCCCGAGTCCATGCCCTGGGTCGGGTGGAGCGGAGTTCGCCGTCTTCCGGGGCTTAGCCCGAGTCCGAGCCCTGGGTCGGGCGGAGCGGAGTTCGGCGTCTTCCGGGGCTTAGCCCGAGTCCGAGCCCTGGGTCGGGCGGAGTGGAGTTCGCCGTCTTCAGGGGCTTAGCCCGAGTCCGTGCCCTAGGTCGGGCGGAGCGGAGTTCGCCATCTTCCGGGGCTTAGCCCGAGTCCGAGCCCTGGGTCGGGCGGAGCGGAGTTTCCTATGGCGCCTTTGGCAAGGCCTGACTGCCTGTCAGTCTCACTCTGTCAAGTGGCACTGCAGTCGGAGTGGCGCAGGCGGCGCTGTCCTTCTGTCAGACCAGTCAGTGGAGCGGCGAAGTGACAGCGGTCACTTCGGCTCTGCCGGGGGGCGCGCGTCAGGATAAAGGTGTCAGGCTACCTTTGCGTGAAATGCTCCTGCGACTCGGTCGGTCGGCGCGGCGATTTAGTCAGGGTTGCTTCTTAGCGAAGGCAAGGCCTCGGGCGAGCCGGAGATGTGTCCGCCGTTAAAGGGGGGCCTCGGGCGAGACGGAAATCCCTCGGGGTCGGCTGCCCTTGCCCGAGGCTAGGCTCGGGCGAGGCGTGATCGAGTCGCTCATATGGACTGATCCCTGACTTAATCGCACCCATCAGGCCTCTGCAGCTTTATGCTGATGGGGGTTACCAGCTGAGAATTAGGCGTCTTGAGGGTACCCCTAATTATGGTCCCCGACAGTAGCCCCCGAGCCTCGAAGGGAGAGTTAGCACTCGCTTGGAGGCTTTCGTCGCACTTTTTTGCAAGGGGACCAGCCTTTCTCGGTTGCATTTTGTTCCGGTGGGTGCGCGCGAGCGCACCCGCCGGGTGTAGCCCCCGAGGCCTCGGAGGAGTGGTTTCACTCCCCCGAGGTCTTAATGCCTTGCGTAATGCTTCGACTGGTCTGGTTGTTCCCTCATGCGAACTGGCCGTAGCCCGGGTGCACGGTCGGGGCCCAAGTTCTCGGGCTGGTATGTTGACGCTGTCAACGGTTCGGCCGGAGCCGGGTTTGCGAGAGCAGCCCCCGAGCCTCCGCACAGGGCGAGAGGGCGATCAGGGACAGACTCGGCTTTTTTACATACGCCCCTACGTCGCCTTTCCGCAAGGAGGAGGGGGGGAGAGCGCCATGTTACCCTCGATGGGCACCGAACATGGTGTCTCCGGTGAGCTGCAAGCGGGTAATCCGAGTGGACGTCCGTGCCCCGTTCGTTGGGGGTCGGCTAGGGGCCCAGAGGCACGCCCAAAAGTACCTGCGGGTGATCTGCCGGACCCGGTCCCCTGGCGACGGGGTCCGAGGGCTCGATGCCTCCCTCCGATGGGATTCCGTTACAAGATCACTCCCGCTGGTCTCGGAAATGTCCTAGGGTACCTCGGGAGCGCAGCCCGAGCCTTGGTTATGTATCGAACGTACCCCTGGTCATCCCTCGCTCGTCGTCTGAGGCGATTGTGAACCCTTCGGGGGCCAGCCTTCGAACCCCTGATCAGTAATGGGCGTGGAGCCCGAGTAGCCTGAGGCGGCCGTGGAGCCCTTCGGGGGGCCGACCTTCGAACCTCTGACCAGTAGTGGGTGTAGGGCCCACGCGATCTGAGGCGACTGTTGAACCCCTCGGAGGGCCAGCCTTCGAACCTCTGATCAGTAGGGGGGCTCGGAGCCCGGTTCCTTCACAGGGAAGGATCCTTTTCGGGGTATCCCCCT
The DNA here is from genome assembly GCF_902167145.1 of Zea mays. NCBI lineage: Eukaryota > Viridiplantae > Streptophyta > Magnoliopsida > Poales > Poaceae > Zea > Zea mays. The sequence continues at coordinate 57,167,647 of NC_050098.1, read as the reverse complement.
TTCCCGGTCCCTGTTGCAAGAGATAGAGAAAGAGGAAAAAAGGAAAAGGATACGAAATCGAATGACATGGCGTACCTTTTTTGGCGCGGTTATTACGGCGAAGGCGAAGCGTCGCCCGCTTCTCCTGCCAGAAGCGCCGCCTGTCCCGCCGTGGAGTTAATGCGACGGGGTGAGTTGTTGGTAGGGCGGCCGTTGCGTGTGCGCGAGACGTTCGAGGAACGGATCACGGGCGCCCTGTCTTCACGCCGTGAGAGGGGGTTCTCTTGTTGCCCCCGGACGGGACGTGAGTCTGGCCGACGACGTGACCGCTGCTCCCGCCCGCCTGCCACCGTCATTACTGCCGGCCCACTTTCGGCCGTATTGACCGTCGCACCAGGCTGGCGCTGCTGGGTCGTGCGCTGGGCCGCCTCGAGTCGCGGTATTGGTTCCGCAACCGAAGAGGCGCGGTGGTGGCGCAAGTGGCGGTGCAGTTGCTTGCATGCAGCATCTGGCGCGCCGGTTGCGTGACGCGTGGGCCTGGGCCTCCATGCTGGCGTGTTGGGAGTCGGAGAAGCGCGTCCACCTGGCGCGATTGCATGCCGCCTGCATGGCTGCCCGCCCCTTCCGCCCGTTGGTCTGGGCAAAAGTGGGGGGTCGCTTGTAACTGCTGGGCGGTTGTGTGCACCACGCGCGGCGGTTTGGCTTTTTCTGCTCTGAGCCGGTTTGCATGACACGCGGGACCCAGCCCCCGCGCCACAGGGGAGGGCCTTGGAGCGTGTTGGAGAAGACTCAGCCCGTGACGTTTGGGGGCGCACGTAGGGAGAGTTGCCTTTAAAAGGAGGGCGACCCCTTTCGGAAGGCGACCATGTCTTCTCGCTCCCTTATGCGTCGCGTCTTTCCACCTTCCAAGCCCCCGGATGGGGGGTACCCGCCGTCTTTTCGCCTCATCGTTGGAGGAACGCAACTCCGTGGGAGTTGGTACCTTTCAGCCATCGTTCGGATTCAAGGATTTTCATCATGCAGCCTGGCTGCACCCCTCCACCGGCGATCACCCAAGATGGTGACCTCCAGCTTGATGGTGGGGGAAAGCGAGCCGGGCTGCGGCCCCTCCCCCTCCCTCAGCCTCAAGGATTTTCATCACCAAGGCTGGGGAGGGGAGTGTGCCATGTTGGGGTTGGCCCCTGCGTGGGCGGTGGCCCGCTCCTTCACTCAGTGATGGGGGGGAGGAGCGGTTGTCGTCCGTGGCGCTGGCAGCTGCAGCGTGCCCGGCTTTCGGACGCGAGTGGCTTCGGAGCCGCTCGCGGCGCCGGCGTCTGCCACGGCAGCTGGAAGAGGTTCTTCCGCCAGCGTGATAGCCAAGGCTGGCCACGGACCGACCTCCAACTCTACGACCTTCTGCCCGTCCTTGCCTTACGAGTTTTGGCATGGGCGGGGGCCTCTTGGCAGCAGCATCCGCCCTGAGGTCAGTGCTGCCGCTGTTCGGCCCCCCGGAGCAGAAGTCGTCGTCGTCGCCGCTGCTGGAGCAGGTGGCGGCGCGCCGTTCGTCGGTCTTCCGTTGCTCCGCAGGCCTTCCCCCATGGAGTGGGGTTGTTCGTACCTGCGGAGGGGGAACCGGAGTTCCGTTTGTAATGGCACCTTGAATGCCGGTGTCTTTGTTCATTGTGGCTGTCGAGGCCTGAACATGTATGTAATTTTGGCACGGAGCCGTGTCTTTTCCTCATTTTCGAGCACTAAGTCTCGCCTGTTGATTATCTGAACCGCTTCACCAAGCATGAGTCGCCACGTGTCAAGGTGACGAGTGAGGTATCCGTATCCCGGAGGCGTAGGAGTCCCTTGGCTCGATCGACCTTGTTGTCTGAGGCTCCTCTAGCTTAGTTAAAGAGACCCCTTGGCCGCTCTTCGATGAGCCGAGGCCAGGGGTAGCGATATCAGCACGAACAGAGGCGGAGTTGGCTCGAAAATGAAAACCTGGTTGGCCGGAGCCTAGCCGGGTTGTCCGTCAGCGGGACCGATGCCGGAGTTGATCAGCCGAGGCCTCGGACCGGGCTGGCGCCCTTAGAAGATGGTTGGCCGAGGCCCCTGGGGTAACCGGCCGAGCTGCCTGCTCGGGCCGGATTCCCGGAGAAGTCCCTGGACCGCGTCGTCGTCCGAGGCTGGGTCGGACCTCGCTGAAGGTGTCGTCGATGCCGAGGGTGCTACAGCCCCCTTCCAGCGTGAAGACCCGAGCCTGCAGGATCAGATTGTCTTGTAGCGTGTGCCTTCTGCGGCCGCTGAGGCCAGAAAACACACCCACGCTGTGTTGTAAAGCTGCGTCTCCTTTCCTCTTATTTCGAGCATCTGGACTTTTTTGTCGGTAACAGGGATGTTTGTGCGAGCGAGAGTTGCTTCTCGCGGAAGGTGATGAGTGAGGTATCCGTATCCCGGAGGCGTGGGAGTCCCTCGGCTCAGTCGGCCTTGCCGCTTACGCGTACTTTCACCCGTCCATGAGGCCCTGTCACCGATTCAGTCGAGAAGGCTCGAAGGACCGCTTCGGCAGAAGAGCTTCCGAACGTAAAGACTTGTTCGGTTTGCGGAATCACTTTATCCAAACGCGAGTTACTTATCGCAGAAGGTGATGAGTGAGGTATCCGTATCCCGGAGGCGTAGGAGTCCCTCGGCTCGGTCAGCCTTGGCTGCTTACGTGTACTCCGTCGTTTTCAGGATCCGCTTTTCGAAGTAGTCAAAAAGCACGAAAGATATTCTGCTAAAAGGGATCTTTTTTCGAGGAAAATTTCGACGCAGAGGGGGTCCCCCCCTTTTAGCCCCCGAGGGAGGGTCGGGCTTTGCCGAGGCGAGGCCGACCCTTCCTTGATGACTAAACTTTGCGTGGGTGCGAGGTATATGAACAACTTGAAAACATCTTAAGGGTAGAAGCGACGTAGCTGTTGGATGTTCCAAGCGTTGCCGTAGATCTCGCCTTGATTGTTGGGCAGCTTGTACGTTCCGGGCTTCAGAACTTTGGCGATGACGAATGGCCCCTCCCAGGGGGGCGTGAGCTTGTGGCTCCCTCGGGCGTCTTGCCGCAGCCGAAGCACCAGGTCGCCCACCTGGAGGTCTCGGGGCCGGACCCCTCGGGCGTGGTAGCGTCGCAGGGACTGCTGGTACCGCGCCGAGTGTAGTAAGGCCTTGTCCCGAGCCTCTTCCAGCTGGTCTAGCAATTCTTCTCAGCTAGCTTGGTTGCTTTGATCGTTGTAGGCCCTCGTCCTCGGGGAGCCGTATTCCAGGTCAGTGGGCAAGATGGCTTCGGCCCCGTAGACCAGGAGGAACGGCGTGAAACCCGTGGCTCGGCTCGGCGTTGTCCTCAGGCTCCAGACCACCGAGGGGAGTTCCTTCATCCATCGCTTGTCGAACTTGTTGAGGTCGTTATAAATCCGGGGCTTGAGCCCTTGTAGAATCATGCCGTTGGCACGCTCCACTTGCCCATTCGACATGGGATGAGCCACGGCGGCCCAGTCCACCCGGATGTGGTGATCCTCGCAAAAATCCAAGAATTTTCTGCCGGTGAACTGGGTACCGTTGTCGGTGATGATGGAATTTGGGACCCCGAAGCGATGGATGATGTTGGTGAAGAACGCCACCGCCTGCTCGGACCTGATGCTGTTCAGGGGTCGGACCTCGATCCACTTGGAGAATTTGTCGATGGCGACCAGCAGGTGCGTGTAGCCCCCGGGCGCCTTCTGCAAGGGACCGACGAGGTCCAGACCCCACACAGCAAAGGGCCAGGTGATGGGTATCGTCTGCAGAGCCTGAGCGGGCAGGTGGGTCCGCTTCGCATAGAATTGGCACCCTTCGCAGGTGCGGACAATTCTAGTGGCGTCAGCCACCGCCGTTGGCCAGTAGAAGCCTTGCCGGAAAGCATTCCCCACAAGGGCTCGAGGCGCTGCATGATGGCCGCAAGCCCCCGAGTGTATTTCTTGCAGGAGTTCCTGACCTTCGGCGATGGAGATGCATCGTTGGAGGATGCCCGAGGGGCTGCGGTGGTAGAGCTCCTCCTCATCGCCCAGCAAGACGAACGACTTGGCGCGTCGCGCTACCCGCCGAGCCTCGGCTTGGTCGAGGGGTAGCTCTCCTTGGTGGAGATATTGCAGGTACGGGGTCTGCCAATTTCGATCAGGCGTGGCCCCGTTCTGCTCCTCCTCGACGTGCAGTGCCTCGCCCTCGGGGGCCGAGGGTACCTCGGGCTGAACCGAGGACGCCTCGGGCTGAGCCGAGGGTACCTCGGGCTGGACCGAGGGTGCCTCGGGCTCGGGCGTGTCATTGATCTTGACGGAGGGTTGATGCAGATCCTGGGAGAAGACGTCCGGGGGAACTGTCGTTCGCCCCGAGGCTATTTTTGCCAGCTCGTCCGCAGTCTCGTTGTAGCGCCGAGCGATGTGGTTAAGCTCGAGCCCGTAGAACTTGTCTTCCAGGCGCCGAACCTCATCGCAGTAGGCCTCCATCTTCGGGTCGCGGCAGTGGGAGTTCTTCATGACTTGGTCGATGACGAGCTGCGAGTCACCTCGGGCGTCGAGGCGTCTGACCCCTAGCTCGATGGCGATCCGCAACCCGTTGACCAGAGCCTCGTATTCAGCCACATTGTTGGACGCCGGGAAATGGAGGCGTAGCACGTAGCGTAGGTGTTTCCCGAGGGGCGAGATGAAGAGCAGGCCCGCGCCGGCTCCCGTCTTCATCAGCGACCCGTCGAAAAACATGGTCCAGAGCTCCGGTTGGATCGGAGCCGTCGGCAGCTGGGTGTCGACCCATTCGGCTACGAAGTCCGCCAATACCTGGGACTTGATGGCCTTCCGAGGGGCGAACGAGATTGTCTCGCCCATGATTTCCACCGCCCACTTTGCGATCCTGCCCGAGGCCTCTCGGCACTGGATGATCTCCCCCAGGGGGAGGATGACACCACAGTTACCGGATGAGACTCGAAGTAATGTCGCAACTTTCGCCTTGTCAGGATCACTGCATATAGCAGCTTCTGAACTTGTGGGTAGCGGATCTTGGTTTCGGATAGTACCTCGCTGACGAAGTAAACTGGCCTCTGAATGGGCAATGCATGCCCCTCTTCTTGCCTCTCGACCACAATCGCGGCGCTAACCACCTGAGTGGTCGCGGCGACGTAGACCAAGAGGGCTTTTCCATCAGCTGGGGGCACCAAGATAGGCGCCTTTGTAAGGAGCGCCTTCAGGTTCATGAGAGCTTCCTCAGCCTCAGGGGTCCAAGCGAAACACTCGGCCTTCCTTAAGAGGCGGTACAGAGGCAGACCTCTTTCGCCGAGGCGTGAGATGAAGCGGCTCAGGGCCGCGAGACATCCCATGACCCTCTGTACGCCTTTTAAGTCCTTGATGGGCCCCATGCTGGTGATAGCTGCGATCTTCTCCGGGTTGGCTTCGATGCCTCGCTCGAAGACGATGAACCCCAAGAGCATGCCCCGGGGCACCCCGAAGACACACTTCTCGGGATTGAGCTTGACGCCTTTCGCTTTGAGACATCGGAATGTCACTTCAAGGTCGGAGAGGAGGTCGGAAGCCTTCCTTGTCTTGACTACGATGTCATCGACGTAGGCCTCGACTGTGCGACCAATGTGTTCGCCGAACACATGGTTCATGCACCGTTGGTACGTCGCGCCCGCATTCCTCAAACTGAACGGCATGGTGACATAGCAGTACATGCCGAAGGGCGTGATGAAAGAAGTCGCGAGCTGGTCGGACTCTTTCATCCGGATTTGGTGATACCCTGAGTAGGCATCGAGGAAGGACAGGGTTTCGCACCCAGCAGTGGAATCCACGATTTGATCGATGCGAGGCAGAGGGTAGGGAACCTTCGGACATGCTTTGTTGAGACCAGTGTAGTCTACACACATCCGCCATTTCCCCCCTTTCTTTCTCACAAGCACAGGGTTGGCAAGCCATTCGGGATGGAATACCTCTTTGATGAACCCTGCTGCCATTAGCTTGTGGATCTCCTCGCCTATCACTCTGCGCTTCTCCTCGTCGAATCGGCGCATAGGCTGCCTGACGGGTCGGGCTCCAGCCCGAATATCCAGCGAGTGCTCGGCGACATCCCTCGGTATGCCGGGCATGTCCGAGGGACTCCACGCAAAGACGTCGGCGTTTGCGTGGAGAAAGTCGACGAGCACTGCTTCCTATTTGGAGTCGAGCCCGGAACCGATCCGAATCTGCTTGGAGGTGTCGCCACTGGGGTCGAGAGGGACGGCCTTAACCGTCTCCGCTGGCTCGAAGTTGCCGGCATGACGCTTCACGTCTGGCACCTCTTTGGAGAGGTTCTCCAGGTCGGCGATGAGGGCCTCGGACTCGGCGAGGGCCTCGGCGTACTCCACGCACTCCACGTCGCATTCGAACGCGTGTTTGTACGTGGGGCCGATGGTGATGACCCCGTTGGGGCCCGGCATCTTGAGCTTCAGGTAGGTGTAGTTGGGGACGGCCATGAACTTCACGTAGCATGGCCTCCCCAGTACCGCGTGGTAGGTTCCTCGGAACCCGACCACCTCGAACGTCAAAGTCTCCCTTCGGAAGTTTGAGGGCGTTCCGAAGCAGACGGGAAGGTCGAGTCGTCCGAGGGGCTGGACGCGCTTCCCAGGAATGATCCCGTGGAAGGGCGCAGCGTCTGCTCGGACGGAGGACAGATCGACGCGCAGGAGCCTGAGGGTCTCGGCGTAGATGATGTTGAGGCAGCTGCCCCCGTCCATCAGGACCTTGGTGAGCCTGACGTCGCCGATGATGGGGTCGACGACGAGCGGGTATTTCCCCGGGCTCGGCACGTGGTCGGGGTGGTCAGCTTGGTCGAAGGTGATGGGCTTCTCGGACCAGTCTAGGTAGACTGGCATCGCCACCTTCACCGAGCAGACCTCCCGGCGCTCTTGCTTGCGATGCCGAGCCGAGGCATTCGCCGCATGCCCACCGTAGATCATGAAGCAGTCGCGGACCTCGGGGAACTCTCCTGCTTGGTGATTGTCCTTTTTGTCGTCGTCGTGGGCCCTGCCACCTTCTGCGGGTGGCCCGGCCCTGTGGAAGTGGTGCCGAAGCATGACGCACTCCTCAAGGGTGTGCTTGACGGGCCCCTGATGGTAGGGGCACGGCTCCTTGAGCATCTTGTCGAAGATGTTAGCACCTCCGGGGGGCTTCCGAGGGTTCTTGTACTCGGCGGCGGCGACAAGGTCCGCGTCGGCGGCGTCACGTTTCGCTTGCGACTTCTTCTTGCCTTTCTTCTTGGCGCCGCGCGGAGTAGACGCCTCGGGAGCCTCTTCCGATGGGCGGCCCTGGGGCTGCCTGTCCTTTCGGAAGATAGCCTCGACCGCCTCCTGGCCAGAGGCGAACTTGGTGGCGATGTCCATCAGCTCTCTCGCCCTGGTGGGGGTCTTGCGACCCAACTTACTCACCAGGTCGCGGCAGGTGGTGTCGGCAAGGAACGCGCCGATGACATCCGAGTCAGTGATGTTGGGCAGCTCGGTGCGCTGCTTCGAGAATCACCGGATGTAGTCCCGAAGAGACTCTCCCGGCTGTTGCCGGCAGCTTCGGAGGTCCCAGGAATTCCCGGGGCGCACGTACGTGCCCTGGAAATTGCCGGCGAAGGCTTGGACCAAGTCATCCCAGTTGGAGATCTGCCCCGGAGGAAGGTGCTCCAACCAGGCGCGAGCAGTGTCGGAGAGGAACAGGGGGAGGTTGCGGACGATGAGGTTGTCGTCGTCCGTTCCACCCAGTTGGCAGGCGGTAGTCTGCGAGCCATAGTTCCGGTCTCGTTTCCCCCGAGTACTTTGTGATAGTAGTCGGGGGTCGGAACCGGGTCGGGAACGGCGCCCGTCGGATGGCCCGACTGAAGGCCTGCGGACCGGGTGGTTCGGGCGAGGGACTCCGATCCTCCCCGCTGTCGTAGAGTCCCCCACGCCTGGGGTGGTAGCCTCGGCGCACCCTTTCGTCGAGGTGGGCCCGACGGTCGCGACGATGGTGCTCGTTGCCGAGGTGGCCCGGGGCCGCAGGCGCGGTGTTGCGCGTACGCCCGGTGTAGACCGAGGCTTCCCGCATGAATCGGGAAGTCGCGGCATGAGGTTCAGAGGGGTATCCCTGCCTTCGGGAGGCAGAGCTCTCGGCCCGTCGGACCGCAGCGCCTTTCAGGAGATTCTTGAGCTCTCCCTAGATTCGCCGACCCTCGGTGGTTGATGGCTCCGGCATCACGCGGAGGAGCATCGCTGCGGCTGCCAGGTTCTGACCGACCCCACTGGATGCGGGTGGCGGCCTGACCCTGACGTCGTTGGTGACGCGGTGCTGGAGACCCTGGGGCAGGTGACGTATTTCTCCGGCCGGGGGTTGGCCTGCCCATACTTGCCCGACGTCCCGGCGGATCGACTCAAGCGCTCCTTCTCCCTCGTCGAGCCTGGCCTGCGCCCCGCGGACTTGCTCGAGCTGTGGGTCGTGACCCCCCGCCGGAACGGGGACCACAGCTAGCTCCCGCGGGATGTCAGCGCGAGGCACCGGCCTAGGGAGATCACCGTCCTCTGGCATGCCGAGATGGTTGCCTTCGGAGGGATCCCCTAGCTCGACGTGGAAACATTCGCGGCTTGGGCCGCAGTCCTCGTCGTCAAGGCTGCGGCTATCGTCGGAACAGTCGGAGGGGCAGTAGTCACATGCGTTCATAAAGTCCCTCATGGCACCGGGGTTGCCAAATCCAGAGAAATCCCAACAGATGCTGGGAACGTCATCTTCCTCGGACCCAGAGGGCCCGTAGGTCGAGACGTCCGTCAATCGGTCCCAAGGCGACCGCATACGAAACCCCAGAGGGGTTGCACTCGCCTCAACGAGAGCGCCCGCCAAAGCGAGGTCGCTAGGCGGGTTGAGGCCGAGTCGAAATGACGCAAGATGGGAATCAATCAGTACCTTTTGGTCGACGAGGAGCGACATGGTCACGTCGGGGACTGATTGCACCGTCGTCTTAGGTACGAGGGCGACGTCCTGCAAGCCCTCCGCGAGCGCGCTGGCGTCGTCCACTTGCTCGGGATTGGTGTGTCGCGGAGGGACGGCGCTCGCCTTCGTCTCAAACGCGAGGTCGACGCCCGACGCGCCCCTCGTTGGGGCGCTGGGGACGTCGATTCGCTCGACAGCCGACGAAGCGCGGCCTCCCGCTTGGCCTTGGTTGCCCCGCCTCCTCCTCCGTTGGCGGGGGAGAGGACGGGGCGAGCTCGAATGTTGTTCTTCCACCACGCGAGGAAGATGTCGTCGATTCTGCCGCCGGCGGGCGGGTTGTCGACCGCCATTGTCGTTGTCGCGCGGCGGTGGAAGGAGTATCATGTCGTAGCTGCCTTCGAAGGACATGAACTCAAGACTCCCGAAACTGAGCACCGTCCCGGGCCGGAGAGGTTGCTGGAGGCTGCCCATCTGGAGCTTGACGGGAAGCTGTTCGTCAGCACGCAGCAGGCCCCTACCTGGTGCGCCAACTGTCGGCGTCTCGAGACCGGGGGGTCCCTAAGCCGACGAGTGAGTGTGCCGCGTGCCCCAGCCCAGATGGGTCGAGCGCGTGGGCGAGCGCGAAGGGGGGAAGCGAGGTGGCCGGAGACGGGCGTGAGAGAGGTGGAAATCCCGCGGCCTTCGTGTTCGTCCCGCGCCCAGGTCGGGTGCGCTTGCAGTAGGGGGTTACAAGCGTCCATGCGGGTGAGGGAAGCGAGCGGCCCCAAGAGAGCGCCTGTCCCGTCCTCGTCCCCGCGCGGCCAACCTTCTCTAAGAAGGCCCTGGTCCTTCCTTTTATAGGCGTAAGGAGAGGATCCAGGTGTACAATGGGGATGTAGCAGAGTGCTACGTGTCTAGCGGGGGGAGAGCTAGCGCCCTAAGTACATGCCAATGTGGCAGCCGGAGAGATCTTGGCACCCTGCTGGTGTGATGTCGTGGCTGTCGGAGGAGCAACGGAGCCTGGCGGATGGACAGCTGTCGGAGCGGTTGAGTCTTTGCTGACGTCCCCCTGCTTCCGTAAGGGAGCTGAGAGCCGCCGTCGTCACAGGGCTAGCGGGGCGCCATCATTGCCTATCTGGCAGAGCTAGCCAGATGGGACACCGGTCTTGTTCTCTGCGGCCCGAGTCGGCTCGGGGTAGGGTGATGATGGCGCTTCCTGTTGACGTGGCTGGCCTGTGCCCTAGGTCGGGCGACGTGGAGGCTCCTCCGAAGCCGAGGTCGAGTCTGTCTTCCATGGCCGAGGCCGAGCCCGAGCCCCTGGGTCGGGCGAGGCGGAGGTTGTTCGGCAGAGGCCAGGGCGGAGTCCGAGCCCTGGGGTCGGGCGAAGCGGAGTTCGTCGTCTTCTGGGGCTGAGCCCGAGTCCGAGCCCTAGGTCGGGCGGAGCGGAGTTCGTCGTCTTTTGGGGCTGAGCCCGAGTCCGTGCCCTAGGTCGGGCGGAGCGGAGTTCGCCGTCTTCCGGGGCTTAGCCCGAGTCCGAGCCCTGGGTCGGGCGGAGCGGAGTTCGCCGTCTTCCAGGGCTTAGCCCGAGTCCGAGCCCTGGGTCGGGCGGAGTGGAGTTCGCCGTCTTCCGGGGCTTAGCCCGAGTACGTGCCCTGGGTCGGGCGGAGCGGAGTTTGCCGTCTTCCGGGGCTTAGCCCGAGTCCAAGCCCTGGGTCGGGCGGAGCGGAGTTTCCTATGGTGCCTTTGGCAAGGCCTGACTGCCTGTCAGTCTCACTCTGTCAAGTGGCACTGCAGTCGGAGTGGCGCAGGCGGCGCTGTCCTTCTGTCAGACCGGTCAGTGGAGCGGCGAAGTGACAACGGTCACTTCGGCTCTGCCGGGGGGCGCGCGTCAGGATAAAGGTGTCAGGCTACCTTTGCGTTAAATGCTCCTGCGACTCGGTCGGTCGGCGCGGCGATTTAGTCAGGGTTGCTTCTTAGCGAAGGCAAGGCCTCGGGCGAGCCGGAGATGTGTCCGCCGTTAAAGGGGGGCCTCGGGCGAGACGGAAATCCCTCGGAGTCGGCTGCCCTTGCCCGAGGCTAGGCTCGGGCGAGGCGTGATCGAGTCGCTCGTATGGACTGATCCCTGACTTAATCGCACCCATCAGGCCTCTGCAGCTTTATGCTGATGGGGGTTACCAGCTGAGAATTAGGCGTCTTGAGGGTACCCCTAATTATGGTCCCCGACAGCAGCGAACCTCCATCTGACTTCTGAGAGAAGGAAAGGGGGAAAGCATTTTTGAAATGAAGGGATGAGAGCAAGATTTTTTTAAGAAAATAGTTTGGACTCAAAAACTTTTGATCAGGCTAAGGGTTACGTCCTGCGGCCAACCTAACAGCTCTGATACCACCTAAAGCGTCCCAATCCTCTGGGACTCAAATGTGATACAATTACTAGTCCTAGGAGGCTAGTAAACACATTTATACATCAGATGATTACAGATCTGCTTAAACGAGACAAACCTATAAAGGTGGCGAACAACTTTAAGAGTTGGTCCACAACTCGGGACATATCATCAGAGTGGGGCTGAAGCAGCCCGATATACGCAGCGAAGCAAATCAGCGGTCCAACAGCCACAGACAAGGTTGGGAACAGTCGTAACTCTTACCCGATCTTCTTTTTCTGAAAAACAACAAATAAGCAAGGGTGAGTACAAACGTACTCAGCAGCCCACCTTCACCCACGGAATGGGGAAATCAGATATAATGCATGGAATATGTGGAGCTCAGGATACTTTGCAGAAACAACAGTATTTTATGCAGGGTTATTTTGTAAAACATTTTGTATTTTTCTAGGCGCATCCTCTCCCAAAGGAGCAGGAAGTTTTTCAATATTAGAACAAAATCCCCTGGACTAAACCATCCAGGTATCTCAGCAGTTTCTCACTGGTTTTTCCTTTTTCAAAAACAGCTACTGGACTTCCCGTCCACCATAGCTCACGGCTCAACCGCCGAACCTTTTTAAAAACCACTTTTCTCAAACGCACTTTTTTAAAACATAACATTAATTGCCATACCATACCAGACTCGTCCATTCCTATGGACACAGACTATTCGAATAGGTTTTCAAACTCTGCGCAGAGGTGTACACTTCACCCACTAGTCCGGCTCTGCGATCTCATGATCAATGAGATCCGAATCCGAATCTCTTTCTTTCCCCGCACGTCCTAACCTTAACGGTTATACCGGAAGAAGTTAGGCCACCACCATGTCGAAACCAGACAAAACATTCCCCCTCCTTATCCTCCTAGTGCTCCCCAGCCTTCATAACCCTGGGGTTGGACCGTACGAGTTCAGATTGAGTGACTGCCCACATAGTCTCGAGTGGTTGTACTTATCATGAGTATAGGTAGTGAATGATGACAAACCGGTCCTTATATGTGGGGACAATCCTTCTGCTCACGCCTAAACCAGTTGAGCCTTCACCTTAGGCCCTCCCCTAAACCAGGGAGTCCCTGATCATCCCTACTCAAAGGTGATAAGGGTGAAAACCCTTCATCATACACATTTTGAAAAGTATTTTCTTTTGAAAAACTCACACCTTTTCTCAAATCATTTGTAACAAATATATTAAGGATTGATTGCGGCAAGCGGCTTGGGTGGCCATAATAACTTGTTTCAAAATCATATCATGCATAAAATAACAGGCTAAGGGTTATGGTTGAAAAATCATAGGTAATTTATGCATCAAAGGGATCCAGTGAGCTTGCCGTGCTTATTCGGCGAAGGGGGAAGGAGAGCTCGCGGAACTGGCTTCTGGCTCCACCGCCTGGCGTAGACTTGCAGATCTGGCCTCCACGAGATGGCACGAACACTCCGATAACTATGCAACATGAACAAGCAAACATACAAACCAGCAAGTATACCAACAAATATTTAGTATAGTGGTCAAAATAGCGATACATGGATGGGTAGAGTCTTGAGTAGAATATGTGTCATGTGGTGTTGAGATACTACTAGTGGTGGAGCGGAGGTGCTTACCAGGAGGGTGGACTGGAGGCGAAGCGACACTATGCGTGTAGCCGGCAGAGCAGAGTAACTGAGTGGGTGGGGTGTTTGCCTTGGCTGAGGGTGTTGAGTGTGTGTGGAGAGGGATAGGGTAGCTGGGTGTATTTATAGCTGGGTGTATGTGGTGTAGCACAGTGAAGTTCACTGTTGGTGAGAACAGTGACGAATGAATCGTCTGACTTAGTATGAACAGGAGAGTTATAGGCAGAATATGGGACAAGAGTATTTTGGGAGTTTTCTGGAATATGGACCATGCTTAAGGGATGACATGGTTGGATACAGAATAGTTTGATAAGAATTTAGAAATGAGAATTATTGGAATCTGAGTTTGGGAGCCTGGTTCGAAGAAATCTCAAAGTTAAGCGTGCTCAACTTGGAGAAACCTGGGATGGGTGACCAGATGGGAAGTTCCCACTGGAAGGAAAATCACAGTCACCGAAGTTCGTATGACTGGAATATGGGTCTGGCTGGTCTGAGGTGGACTGGACAGCGTGATGTATGAGTAGTTGAAATTTGGGGCGATCAGCTAATCGATGAATAGTAACGATGAATAGTGACGACGAAAAAGTTACTATAGATATCATCGATGAGTAGTAACGATGATAAATAATAATGATGATGAATAGTAACAATGAATAGTAACGATAGTGAATAGTGTCGGTGAATAGTAACGATGAATAGTAACGGTGAATAGTGATGGTGAATAGTTCGTATGAACGAACGATGAATAGGAACTATGAACGAACGAACGAACGATCGAATGATCGAACGAACGATCGTAATTTCGGCAGCATAACGGCAGGACAAAGATTATCTGGAAGAACGATGAATAGGGACTATGAACGAACGATGAACGATGAATAGGAACTATGAACTAACGATGAACGATCGAATGATCGAACGAACGAACGATCGGAATTTCGGCAACATAACGGCAGGAAAAAGATTATTTGGATGAACGAACGGACGAACGATCGAATGATCGGACGAACGAACGATCGGAATTTCGGCAGCATAATGGCAGGACAAAGATTATCTGGAAGAACGATGAATAGGGACTATGAACGAACGAACGATCGAAATTTCGGGAGCATAACGGTAGGAAAAAGATTATTTGGACGAACGAACGATCGAACGATCGGACGAACGGACGAACGAACCATGAACGATCGGACGAACGAACGAACAAACTAAGAACAGGGGACGAACGATCGAAGAACGATCGAACGATCCTTGTGCTAGTGTGTGCTTGTGTGGAACATGGAGTGGGTGTGTGTGGGGGGGGAAGAGAGTTGCCATGAAATGGCTTGAGGTGGGATGAGAGGAGGCCCTTGCCACTCTATTTATAGCCATGGTGGGGGGATTAGGGGGAGGGATGAGAGGATTAGTGGGAGGATGAGAGGATTAGTGGGAGATTAGCATGTATTTGTCTTGTATAAGTGAGATTAGCTTGTAGAGCTCACCGTATGACACTGGAGGCATACGTATACATATGAGCATGAGAAAAGTTATGAAGAAAATATTTGTAGGGACTTGAAAAATGATTCTGAAGGTATTTCTCAAGAGGAAAATACTTGGAGATATATCGATGGAATATCTGGGCAATATTTCTGGAAAGAACTTCAGGGGGATTACTGGGGAAATATCTGGGCAGTATTTCTGGAAAGAATTTGAGGGGGTCACTGAGGAAATATTTGTAGGATATTTTGAGGAGGATTTTGGAGAAAATATAGACCACTATAATTTATTTGTTGATATCAACTTGCAAACAAACATTTTGAAACGAAATTTGAAATTCATTTTGAATTTAGAGCGAGTTTGAGAAAATTCCAAGATTTGAATTTTTGGGATGCTACACGGTCTCATCTGTGGTGAAGATCTTTTCACCCATAGGCGTTATTCGTGCGCCAACAGGCACGAATCATATCGCCGACGCGAATCCAGACATGGGGGTCGCCGGTTGCAAGGTGCAATGCACCAAAGATCTTCAGTTATTGTATAATCAAAATTCCATTCAGTCTATCTGACAGAGCAATTTGCAGGGCATTAATCTCCGATTTCTATGTGGCAACTCGTTAATCCCTCTGTAACAAAGCTCTTGTCCTATAATCCAACTTTAATCTTGCTATAGCAACCATACTTAAATTCTCACTGAATCATACTCAAAATAGCTCCCAAACTTGCTCCTAGTTCCGTGTCAGTCCAGTTTCAGAGTTACACTCGACTGACAGACCAACTTCAGGTCTATTTTTCTCCCACTTTCATGTAGCACTAGGACTTACTCACTTAATCAAATTTGTTCTCCTTACATAGCTCTACAAGTTTTCTATATTGACCAAGAGCAAAATCCTCAAGAATTCTGAGATGTAGAGCTCCAAAGTTGACCCCATTAAACTGAATTTAGACTTCAACATATGGGGTTCATGGGGTACTTTTTGCAAATAAGTACAAATCCCACTATTTAACTTGGAAATCCTCAAATGTGAAAAACACATGATTTGTGGTGTTCTATTACTTTGGTATTTGCACTTTGGTCCAAAAGTGCACAAAATTTGCATCTACCCCCCTAGGGTTTTAATTAGGGTTTCTAAAGTTTGTTTTTATGGTTTTAGGCACATTCGGGTTTTGGTGCCACAAAAGTCCATCAAATGTGATACCTTGTGATCATTTATCATGTCTCATGAGATTTTTACTCATTTAAGCTTCACTTTCACCCATAAGTCCTAATTCAGGGTTAAGTACCCTACCCTAGGTTTAAGCATACCTCAAGTCCTATCATCACAACTTGTTTGAAATTTTTACCTAGTGAATGCACTCTAGGTGTAACAAACATACGAAATTTCAATGCACATGATGTCATGCTCAAGTTTTAGTGTTAATAACTCCAGGGGTGTTACAACGCTGAAGCCAAAAAAGGTTAAAGTTTTGACACATCGCCCCAAACGCACTGACACAGTCGAAGAGCCGAGGCCTGCTGAAGGGTCTTCTGCTTTTGAGTCAAGTTACCCTGCTCCTGCCGAAGCTAAGAGAGAGTTGACCGAAGAGTCAAAACCGAAGATAGCAGTGGAGCAGCTGAAAGCCTTGAGTCCATTGAAAGGAACAGTACCACCGAAGGTACAAAAGATTGCTTCAGTAACTCCAAAAAGGAGGAGTATGGCCAGCGTATTGGACGCTGTTATATAATCAGTAAAGGTGTCTACTCCTGCCTCAGCGCCTGCTGCAGAGGAGAAGATTGTAAAGGGATCTGCCGAAGCTAGCACAACGCAGGCTGCGGTTGAAGCTGGGCCCTCAACCCCCGCCGAAGCGGGACCTTCAGGGGCCGCTGAGGAGGGTGCTGAAGCAAGTCCTTCGGAAGCTGTTGAGGGACCATCAATGTTAATAAAAGAGGGTGCTACCGAAGATCTGAGTTCCCTGCCCCCGGAGCCCCTGCCGAGGAATTGGATTTCATAATGCGTCATGCTTCAGGGACAAAATTATCAAATGAGCAAATTGTCGAAGCGCAGCATTACGTCAGGGATCTGCAGTACCCTCGAGGGTCCTTGGTGTTTAATGGAGATGATGAAGATGACTTCCTTTATTGTCTGCCTGACAATAAAGAGATTCATGTCTGTCGGGAGATGGCAGACAATATAGGATATCCGAAGCTTGATTTAGGTTTGTCTGTAATGACGAAGGACCAACTCGCAGATAGCCTTGCCTATAACAGTCTGAAGGTGGGAACACTTTAACTTGTTAGAAAGCAGATTATTTTTGTAGTTTATTTCCTTTTCAGTACGTGCTCATCGTTTATTTTTGTAGGGATTAATTCTGAGCAAGGCTTTAAAGGCCCAGAAGAAAGCAAAATATGAAAGCTGCCAGCTAGCGCTCGGAAATCTTCGATCAAAAGTCATTACACTAAGGAATGAAGCTCTTGAAAAAGACAAAATACTGCTCTCCTTAGTGGATAGGCTTAAAACCAGCGAAGCCCAGCTTAACGCACAAGCCGAAGCTCACAAAGCCGAAGTTGAAGGTTTAAAGAAAAAACTTGCTGAAATGAATGAAGATTTCGAAGTTGCGAAAGCAAAAAAATAAATAAGTGAAATGGAAACAACAAGGGAGCAGAAAAATATTGAAGAACTTCGGGATTCCAGAGAAAAATGCTACGAAGTATCCATGGATTGTGCAAGGAAACTAAAAGATAGCTTTGCAAAGGTGGGTGCATACTCATCAGAGCAAAAATTTATCTGAGGTGATCCCCAAGGAGTTATTCAATGGACCGGCAAAGAGGTCAAAGATTTTGAAGAAATTATCAGCGACCATGGGGATTTTTGTGCCTTCGCCGGTGCCCGAGGGGTTGCAGCAGTTTTGGAGAAGACTGGCTGTGAACATGTTAATGCTGCAGCCCAGGCAGAAGCCATTTTCTCTGTAGACGATACGAAGGAACCTTCAACCGAAGCTACTTTGATGGTCGGGAAGTTCTATTCCGATGTTTGGATGAAGGGCGGTCGTGAGATGGCCGATGAAGCTATAAAAAAGAGTGAAAAATAATCTCACGATGCCCGAGTGGAGGCAAAGGAAGCTGAAGAAGCTGCTGAACGCACAATGATTATAGGTATCCTTTTAAAAACTTTGTTGTCTCATTGTTTGTTTATAGCTTCAAAATTCACTATTATGCTCTTTATTACAGCCGACCTTTCGCCACCACCGGAGCCATACAACTGTGATATCCTGGCCCCTGGGATGGGATGTCCTGGCCCAAGGCTTAATAGAATTAATAGTGTAATCATACCAACAAGGTGCATCTTCTTTTTCGGAAGCCTATCTCGAAAGAACCTCCAAGTTAAGCGTGCTTGGCTTGGAGCAATTTAGGATGGGTGACCGACCGGGAAGTTTTCTCGGGTGCGCATGAGTGAGGAAAAAGTGCGCACAAAAGACTCGTGTTGGTCTGTGGGGACAATATATGATCCTAGAGAGCTGCCAGGAGTAAGTACCACCGGTCCAGGGATTGGACGGGGTGTTACAAGTGGTATCAGAGCCGACTCTCGAGGTTTCATGGGCGTGTGTGGGCTAGGGGGTTCGGGTATATGGCGCATGGCGCATGTGGGCCCGGAGTGGTCACATGGCATGGCATATGACGACACTAGACACACAGACGTGGCTAAGAGAGGAGGTTCCTGGATTGGGGTTGACCGACGAGGACGTCGGTCTTCTAAGGGGGGTGGATTGTGATATCCTGGCCCTTGGGATGGGATGTCCTGGCCCAAGGCTTAATAGAATTAATAGTGTAATCATACCAACAAGGTGCATCTTCTTTTTCGGAAGCCTATCTCGAAAGAACCTCCAAGTTAAGCGTGCTTGGCTTGGAGCAATTTAGGATGGGTGACCGACCAGGAAGTTTTCTCGGGTGCGCATGAGTGAGGACAAAGTGCGCACAAAAGACTCGTGTTGGTCTGTGGGGACAATATATGATCCTAGAGAGCTGCCAGGAGTAAGTACCACCGGTCCAGGGATTGGACGGGGTGTTACAACAACCCTGAGTCGGATCCAATTATGAAAGAGGCTTTAGATGTTATGAAGATTGCTAACGAAGTTGTTGACGAAGTTGTCGACAGACTTTTACATGAAGCTGCTGAAAGAATTCTGAAGGAAGACTAAATTCTTGTATACTAGGAAATGTAATATTTGTGTATGGGTCAAACATTAGATATTTATATGTATATTAATGTAATTATGTTTCTTTGTGATTCATGAAATTTGTGTACATACCATTTTTGAGCCTTCGGCGAAAAAACACCTTCCCTTCTTTTCATACTTCGCAAATAAAAATTGCCCCCTCTATCGATTGAATACCTCATTCTTTGCCACGGCTGTTGTATAATAACATTGCTGACGAAGATTTCCATGTTGTGTAAAATTGTGTCTGCCGAAGGTATACTTTGTGCTTCAGCACATTATTTCATAATCCATCAAATATTTTCGGAGGAGCATTTTTCCTTCTCCACAATTTTCTTGCTGATGCGATATGATGTATGATGTAATGCTATGCGAAATGATGTGATGATATGATGCAATATGATGTTTATGTCGAAGATGGGCACCCACACGAAAACACATCCAGATTCTGCATTCCCTTAGGAACGACTTTGGAGTCTCTTCACCTTTTACTTAGGTGGTATTTTAGCTCTGCATCCCCTTAGGAACGACTTTGGAGCTTCTTCACCTCTGATTTAGGTGGTATTTAAGCTCTGCAACCCCTTTGGAACGACTTTGGAGCTTCTTCACCTTTAATTTAGGTGGTATTTTGGCTCTGCATTCCCTTAGGAACAACTTTTGAGCTCCGGAACTTACTCTGCGCTCCCTTAGGAACGACTTTGTAGCTTCGGAACTTAATTTTGTCATACTCGATGATGTAACGACATATTATTACATCAAGTTGAAATTTTATCCCTCCTGTATTGTTTTTCTTTCAAGAAAATATAAAAGCCAGAAAGAGTTAAGATACATCAGATCAACATATTCCTTGGCCGAGCCACTGTAGTTCTTTTAGTAAATATGCTTCGATTCAGGCACAGTGTTATTGACTGTGCGAGCTTCGAACTCCTTTGAAGGGTCGCGCTGTTGCTGAGTACGATTGCACCCTTCTGGTTGCTGATTGTGGACCAGCGGTGGTGGTGGTGGTGTTAGAAATATGCCCTAGAGATAATCATAGAGATGAGCATATTTCTTTGTATCCATGATATATATATTGCTTAATTGAATATCCATGGAAGGCACCTTGTATTGATTAGCAATTATGTGAATTGTTTGTGAGATTCTTTACTTATATGGTTATTCTAAATGATGTCCCTAGTCAGAGTCGATGACTAGCACATGTATTAGTTGATGACTACATTTCACAAGTCATGAACATGGAGATGTTAAACTAATAATGTGGGCGCATGTATGACATGAGGCTGGACCGACCCAACGTGAGATATTGTAATATAGTTCTCTTCTTGCAACATGAATACTGTATCCTTAGACCTGAGATTGTCGCATGTTCTCAAGATGTGAATTGACTTACTTAGGGACTATCAAACGCTATCCCGTAACTGGGAAGTTATAAAGGTAGTTTTGGGTTTGTCAGGAAGCATGCTGTGAGGCATGGTCAGTCAAGATGGAATTTGTCCCTCTCTTTGTGAGAGAGATATCTCTGGGCCCCTCGAGTGATTGGATCAAGAAATGCATGGCCGTGCTAGGGTTAAGAGTTAACCATTGAAAGGATTCCAATTCACAGTATCGAGAAAGAGAGGTCAGCTTAGAGCCAGACCAAATATCGTGAGACAAAGGGAACAACATGTACGTAATGTCGCAATGGTTCGTCTGATATGATCTTTACGTACACATAGGAGTTGACATGTCTTGCTAGAGGCCGCTGTCAATTATTGGGCCAAGTAAGAGTACTCGGGCTATGTCTATTTGTACGTGAACCTATAGGGTCACACACTTAAGGGGAAGGAAGCCTAATTCGGATTAGATCCAAAATTAGACTGGGCTTTAGGGTTAATGATGGGCCTCGGCGTCAGAAGCCCACCATAACGCCTATATAATGAGGGGCGGGGGCACGGTTAAGTGATAACCTAATTCGCCACCTGCAAACCAGCAGCCGCCGCTCGCCTCTCGCCCTCGCCAAGCCACCATCGCGAACCTAGCAGTTCGGTACGCGGCGCTTCCTCCCTGTACGTGTGGATACCTCGGAGGTGCTACATCTGGAGCACTTGGACGAACCGTGCGAGGACGTGAAGGACGCCGGCGACTGCACGACACTGCTCAACGCGTTCGTCTACATCGAGACATCTTCCGCTGCTCTGCGCGTCTAGTGGTAATTCCATGACCTATAACCGCAGTCGTTCTTGGTATTATGGGGTTGAAAATTTTGTTTTGCGCTAGTGTAGCCTCCCCGTAATCCTACAGTGGTATCGGAGCCAGGTTCTGCGTAGTTTTAGGTCTGGATCTAGGTTCATGAGATGGATCTACTTGATGCACGGTTTGATTAGATCAATTGGTAATAAAGGGTTGAAGTAGATTACATCGGATATGACTAGAGAGATCAGTTCGTCCTTCTCTGTTGTATGCGCGACTTGCCCCTACCGGCTGGAATCACCATCGGGGCTAACTGCGCACACAACCAGCAGATTGACGTAACAGATCGACGTCATGAGTGTAATCTTCTTCGGGTCGAAAGTCCCTGAGACCCGCGGGGGGCGGCTCCCCCCTCGACCCCCCGCCCGCTGACCGGCCAGCGGGACCGCCGTGGCTATCTGTTGAAGTGGCGAACGTATAGAAACGTGTTTGTCTAACCTGTTTTTGCAGGACATCTTGTGATCGGTATGGCTATTGTGTATATGATGCATGTTAATAAATTATTCATGACCTGCGTGTCGTGACCAGGGCAATACGGCTGGAGCCACATGTATTGTCCAAATTTAATGTAATGACCTGCGTGTCAACATGTGATGATCCAAAGCGTATATGTAATTTGTTTACCAGCATACGTTAGATAGGTCTTGAAGGACTCATCACCTGGAGGATGGCATACCTATATCATGGAGATGGAGATCATCGTGATGGACAGATTAATGGAGATGGGGATCACCATGTGACAGCAAGCCATACCGAATCACAACTGTTGTGTGAATGCCATTCTTATTGTTCTACTTGTTTATATTGCATATATGTCCTTGCGTGCGATGTTATAAGTAGGACGATCCCTCATAAATGTTTAAGCTTTAATGCCTCTCCAAACCTTGCACTATCATAAGTCTTGTACAATTGGTGGTGGGTCTATGAAATTAGGGTGCCACCAGTTTTCCTTGACTAGATAGGTTTGTATCGGATACGAATTGCAGAAAGGGTTGGTTAACTTAAACAAAGTCAGCTTAATGGTTAAGGACTTTGAGGCATAAGGTTGGGAGCCGAGACATAGAGATGTCACCCAACAACAGAAGTCATATATATGATATGATTAGCAAGGAGTTGCTTACCGATCTACCTTGTCTTCTAGCGGTGATGCTAAAGCTCACTAGTAGACTTGTTAGTTGTGGGTTCTGAATCACTAAGTATCAATAGAGGGATATTGATTTTAGTGGGAGTAGACTATTAAATGTTTAATATGATTTACTCTGTCATGGATATTTTTGTCTTAGTATTTTGCATTATTTTGTTGTAGATAAATGGCACCTAGCACACCAACATTTACTTTGCGATCGATTCTTGAAAAGGATAAGTTAAATGGAACAAACTATACGGATTGGATCCGTAACCTGAGAATTGTTCTCAGGGCTGAAAAAAAGGAAGACGTTCTAGACACCCCACTACCAGAGGATCCTGGTGAAAATGCAACTGCTGCAGATAAAACCGCTTACAAGAAAGCAATGGATACTAATCTTGAAGTGAGTTGCCTAATGCTTGCTTGCATGGAGCCTGAGCTGCAGATGCAGTTTGAGACAAACCATGAGGTGCACGATATGATCGTGGCGCTTAAAGATATGTTCCAGACTCAGGCTAGGACTGAAAGGTTCAATGTGTCCAAAGCCTTTCTGGAATGCAAGCTAGCAGAAGGCGCAGCAGTTGGGCCACACGTAATCAAAATGGTTGGTTACAGTCAGAGGTTGGAGAAGCTAGGCTTCCCAATAAGCCAAGAGTTGGCCACTGACTTCATTTTGGCATCTCTTCCGCCTAGCTATGGAAACTTCATCACGAACTACCATATGCATGGGGCGGAGAGGGGCCTCAATGAACTATGTGGCATGTTGAAAACAGCAGAGGGGGACATAAAGAAAAGCGCTGGCAGTAGCGGCCATGTGATGGCGGTCCAAAACAAACCCAACTTTAAGAAGAAGGGTAAAAATCAAAAGAAGAAGGCAAGGCAAAGGATACAGTATCCAAGCCAAATCAAAAGCCCAAGGCTGGACCAGCTGCAGATGCAGAGTGCTTTTATTGCAAAGAACTTGGTCACTGGAAAAGGAATTGCAAGCAGTACTTGGCCTCTATTAAGGATCGCGGCGGTAAGGGTACAACCGCAGCAGGTACACTTGCTATTCACATTACAGAAATTTTTCTTGCTGATTCTTATATTAATTCTTGGGTATTTGATACCGGATCGGTTGCCCATATTTGCAATTCGATGCAGGGAATGATAAGAAGTAGAAGCGTGAAAAGAGGAGAAGTTGATTTCCGGGTAGGCAATAATGCAAGAGTTGCTGCGTTGACCGTCGGGACGATGCAACTCCACCTCCCATCAGGATTTATTTTGGAGTTAAATAATTGTTATCTAGTTCCTAGTATGAGTCGAAACATTATGTCTCCTTCATGTTTGATGAAGGATGGTTATTCATTTGCGAGTGAAAACAATGGTTGTGTGATCTCTAAGAATGGCATGTTTGTGGCTTTTGCATCCATTATGAATGGGTTATTCATTTTAAATCTTGATGATGCACCTATCTGTAATATTAGTGCTAAAAGGCCTCGGCCTAATGATTTAAGTCCTACCTACATGTGGCATTGTCGTTTGGGTCATATAAGTGAGAATCGCATGAAGAAGCTTCATTCTGATGGGCTTTTAACTTCGTTTGATTTTGAATCATACGAGACATGTGAAGCTTGCTTACTTGGTAAGATGACCAAGGCGCCTTTCACGGGTTTACCGGAGAGGACATTAGATTTATTGGAACTCATACATACTGATGTGTGCGGACCAATGAGTACGACAGCTAGGGGAGGATTCCAATACTTCATAACCTTCACTGATGATTTTAGTAGATATGGGTATGTCTACTTAATGAAACACAAGTCTGAATCCTTAGAAAAGTTCAAAGAGTTTCAGAATGAAGTAGAAAATCAGCGTGGCAAGAAAATTAAAGCACTGCGATCAGATCGTGGTGGTGAATATTTGAGTCATGAGTTTAGCAATCATCTAAAGAGTTGTGGAATTGTTCCACAGCTTACGCCGCCTGGAACGCCTCAGAGGAATGGCGTGTCTGAGCGACGTAATCGGACTTTATTGGATATGGTTCGATCAATGATGAGCCAGTCGGACCTACCTTTGTCGTTTTGGGGATACGCTCTAGAAACAGCAGCTTTCACACTAAATAGGGTACCGTCTAAGTCCGTAGTTAAGACACCATATGAGATGTGGACTAGGAAGACTCCCAGTTTGTCTTTTCTGAAGATTTGGGGTTGTGAGGTTTACGTCAAGCGACTACAGTCGGATAAACTCACTCCAAAATCGGACAAGTGCATGTTCGTGGGTTATCCAAAGGAAACTTTAGGATATTACTTTTACCACCGGTCAGAGGGCAAAGTGTTTGTCGCCCGGAACGGTGTGTTCTTAGAGAAAGAGTTTCTCAAAAGAGAGAAAAGTAAACAAAAGGTGTATCTTGAAGAAGTTCAGGATGAGCCAGTGGGACAAGATTCAACAAGTGATGCTAATGTAGCAGAACAAGTTGAGACGTCTATGGCAAGAGAATCACCACCACAACCACGAAGGTCAGCAAGGCTTCGCGAGGCACGAGGAGAAGTGCTATTGTTGGGCAATGGGGAAGTGTTGTTGTTAGACAACGACGAACCTGCAACATATTCAGAAGCGATGATGGACCCAGATTCCGAGAAATGGCATGTCGCCATGAGATCCGAGATAGATTCCATGGGAGAAAATCAAGTTTGGAACTTGGTTGACCCGCCTGATGGTGTTAGACCTATAGAATGCAAATGGATCTATAAGAAGAAGAAAGACATGGATGGAAATGTTCACATCTATAAGGCTCGACTTGTTGCAAAGGGTTTTCGACAAGTTCAAGGAGTTGACTATGACGAGACATTCTCGCCAGTAGCGATGCTTAAATCTATTCGGATCATTCTAGCTATTGCCGCATATTTCGATTATGAGATTTGGCAGATGGATGTCAAAACAGCTTTCCTTAATGGAAACCTAGATGAGGACGTGTATATGATACAGCCCGAGGGTTTTGTCGATCCGATCAATGCTGGAAAGATATGCAAACTTCAGAAATCCATTTATGGGTTGAAGCAAGCATCTCGGAGTTGGAACATTCGTTTTGATGAAGTGATCAAAGGGCTTGGTTTTCATCAGAATGAAGAAGAAGCTTGTGTTTACAAGAAGGAAAGTGGGAGCGCTGTTGTATTTCTGATCTTGTATGTGGATGACATATTATTGATTGGGAATGACATTCCTATGCTGGAGTCCGTCAAGGCTTCACTGAAAAAGAGTTTTTCTATGAAGGACTTAGGGGAAGCAGCATATATTTTGGGCATAAGGATCTATAGAGATAGGTCGAAGAGGCTTATAGGATTAAGTCAAGATACGTACATTGACAAGGTTTTGAAACGGTTCAACATGGAACAGTCCAAGAAAGGTTTCATACCTATGTCACATGGTAAACACCTTAGCCAGATGCAATGTCCTGCGACGGCTAATGAGCGGGAGCACATGAGTAAGGTACCATACGCCTCAGCGATTGGATCAATCATGTATGCCATGATAAGTACACGCCCAGATGTTTCATACGCTATAAGTGCTACGAGTAGATACCAGGCTGATCCAGGTGAGGATCACTGGACAGCGGTAAAAGGCATTCTTAAGTACTTAAGAAGGACTAAAGATATGTTCCTGGTATATGGGGGTAAGGAGGAGCTCGTTGTAACTGGTTACACCGATGCTAGCTTCCAAACTGACCCAGACGAGTTAAAATCGCAATCAGGTTTTGTGTTCACAATAAATGGTGGTGCTGTTAGTTGGAAGAGTTCCAAACAGGAGACTGTGACTGATTCTACAACAGAAGCCGAGTACATTGCAGCTTCTGAATCTGCGAAGGAAGGTGTTTGGATAAGAAAGTTCCTCATCGAGCTTGGTGTGTTTCCTAATGCATCTAGCCCATTGAACCTCTACTGTGACAACAATGGGGCTATTGCGCAAGCTAAGGAGCCAAGGAACCACCAGAAAAACAAACACGTACTACAGAAGTTTCACCTCATACGGGAATTCATTAGGCGGGGTGAGATAAAGATATGCAAAATACATACGGATTTGAATGTTGCTGATCCTTTGACAAAACCTCTTCCACAACCTAAGCATGAGGCACACGTGAGATCTATGGGTATTAGATATCTTCTAGATTAACTCTAGTGCAAGTGGGAGACTGTTAGAAATATGCCCTAGAGATAATCATAGAGATGAGCATATTTCTTTGTATCCATGATATATATATTGCTTAATTGAATATCCATGGAAGGCACCTTGTATTGATTAGCAATTATGTGAATTGTTTGTGAGATTCTTTACTTATATGGTCATTCTAAATGATGTCCCTAGTCAGAGTCGATGACTAGCACATGTATTAGTTGATGACTACATTTCACAAGTCATGAACATGGAGATGTTAAACTAATAATGTGGGCGCATGTATGACATGAGGCTGGACCGACCCAACGTGAGATATTGTAATATAGTTCTCTTCTTGCAACATGAATACTGTATCCTTAGACCTGAGATTGTCGCATGTTCTCAAGATGTGAATTGACTTACTTAGGGACTATCAAACGCTATCCCGTAACTGGGAAGTTATAAAGGTAGTTTTGGGTTTGTCAGGAAGCATGCTGTGAGGCATGGTCAGTCAAGATGGAATTTGTCCCTCTCTTTGTGAGAGAGATATCTCTGGGCCCCTCGAGTGATTGGATCAAGAAATGCATGACCGTGCTAGGGTTAAGAGTTAACCATTGAAAGGATTCCAATTCACAGTATCGAGAAAGAGAGGTCAGCTTAGAGCCAGACCAAATATCGTGAGACAAAGGGAATAGCATGTACGTAATGTCGCAATGGTTCGTCTAATATGATCTTTACGTACACATAGGAGTTGACATGTCTTGCTAGAGGCCGCTGTCAATTATTGGGCCAAGTAAGAGTACTCGGGCTATGTCTATTTGTACGTGAACCTATAGGGTCACACACTTAAGGGGAAGGAAGCCTAATTCGGATTAGATCCGAAATTAGACTGGGCTTTAGGGTTAATGATGGGCCTCGGCGTCAGAAGCCCACCATATCGCCTATATAATGAGGGGCGGGGGCGCGGTTAAGTGATAACCTAATTCGCCACCTGCAAACCAGCAGTCGCCGCTCGCCTCTCGCCCTCGCCAAGCCGCCATCGCGAACCTAGCAGTTCGGTACGCGGCGCTTCCTCCCTGTACGTGTGGATACTTCGGAGGTGCTGCATCTGGAGCACTTGGACGAACCGTGCGAGGACGTGAAGGACGCCGGCGACTGCACGGCACTGCTCGACGCGTTCGTCTACATCGAGACGTCTTCCGCTGCTCTGCGCGTCTAGTGGTAATTCCATGACCTATAACCGCAGTCGTTCTTGGTATTATGGGGTTGAAAATTTTGTTTTGCGCTAGTGTAGCCTCCCCGTAATCCTACAGGTGGCAGCTGAGGCCAGAAAGCTCGTGAATGGCTTGCAGAAGCAACAGAAGCCGTAGGTTGTTGATTGCCTACGTATTCTAGGATGTATGGAGAATAACACGAAGCAGTGTGGAGGACTTGCTTCGACTGACTCTGCCACGCCTCGGCTTCAGCAATTTCCTTCTGCTTCTGAATTGTGACCTAGCATGTCCTTGTTGTGTGGCCCTTGTCCTCTCCACAAAAAAGACAGTACAACTTTCTGGGTTGATTGCCGAACCTTCCTCCACTGAAACTTCTTCCTCCTCTGCCTCTCAGAGCTGGTGGTCTGAAAGAAGTCTGTTGCATGCTCGAAGACTGATAACTGTGATGGCTATGCTGAACTTTGCTGGCCCTTTCATCATTGGCATTGGAGTTATGAATTGATCGGACATGCCTGGGATGAAGTCTCCCACCGAAGCCCCTGGTCATTTCAGAAAACCTTTAGGCTTCCTCCCTTCTTTGGTGAAAATCATTATCAGCTCGGATGTACTCATCCATCTTCTGAAGGAGCTTCTCCAGGGTTTGTGGAGGCTTCCTAACAAAATATTAGGCTATAGGTCCTGGCCGAAGTCCCTTGATCATGGCCTCAATGACAATTTCATTGGGCACTGTGGGCGCTTGTGCTCTTAGGCGCAAAAACCTTCGGACATACACCTAAAGATATTCCTCATGGTCTTGCGTGCATTGAAACAAGGCCTGAGCAGTAACTGGCTTCGTCTGAAAACCTTGGAAACTGGTGACTAGCATGTACTTGAGCTTCTGCCATGATGTAATTGTTCCTAGCCGAAGAGAGGAGTACCATGTCTGGGCCACGCTTTGGACTGCCATGACGAAGGACTTTGCCATGACAGCGGCGTTGCCTCCATACGAGGATATTGTTGCCTTGTAGCTCATCAAGAATTGCTTTGGATCCGAGTGCCCATCATACATGGGCAACTGGGTGGCTTGTAGGATTGTGGCCATGGAATAGCCTGCAATTCTGCTGCCAGAGGAGAAGCATCATCAAAAGTAAAGTTACCATGATGGAAGTCATCGTACCATTCATCTTCGTTGAATGAGCTCTCCTGACGAAGCTCCCTTTGCTGAGGCCTTCGGTCCTGGTCATCTTGAGTAAGATGACACATTTCTTCAGTGGCTTCGTCAATCTTTTTCTGAAGGTCGGCCAGCCGGGCCATCTTCTCCTTTTTCCTTTGCACTTGCTGATGGATGGCTTCTAGGTCCCTGATTTCCTGATCAATTTGCTCCTCCTGAAGAGTTGGGCTGGTGGCCTTTCTCTTTTGGTTCCTGGCCTCTCACAGAGAGAGAGCATCTTGGTTTGTGTCTAGTGGTTGTAGGGCAGCCCCTAGCACCGTTGCCTTCTTCGGTGGCATGTCGAAGATGGATGCTCTTCCGAAGGTTGTGGAAATGAGTTCACCGGAGGTGGGCGCCAATGTTGGTCACTTGTTCTCAAATGCTATAAGTCAAGAACAAGGCAACACAATTGTTAATGGTTAAAGACCTTTGTGCTTCGAAGCATTATTTCCTCTCGGATGTAATGATCTTCAGACGAAGGTCATGAAGGACACACCTTCATCATTTTATCATATAAACATGAACATAAATAGGAAAAATGAAGGAATACATATAAATTAAGATAATAATTGTTATATATCAATGATCCATTTATTACTATCTTCATCAAACATGAATAAACATTAACAATATTCATATTACAATGGTACCTTCGGCTTGCCAAAAGGTGAGAGAGCGAGAATGGTGCGAGAGCGATTACAATCTAGCGTGAACAGTATGGTGTTACTGTTCATCTATTTATAGGCATGGGACGCAGCCCGGATAAAAGTACATATATATCTCTTGTAACTGCCTATAATCTTAACATAAACTATTCGGGACTGTAAGGTCTTTAGCCTCTTTCAGTCATCTTCATGCTTGAACTTCGTCAATATGTTAAGTCGAAGGTCCTTGGCTTCTAGCTTCGTCGCCCATTCTTTTAGCTCACTTTATTCCGTCATAAGAGAAGTTCTTCATCCTAAAGTCGAAGCTTCCTGTAACTATTCATAATCATGCAGAAAACATATGGTTAGTCACATTTTTTAGGACCTTCGGAAGAGAAAGGCCCCCAACAAATACCAACTGGTATCACACACATTTCTGTCCTTCCAGAGACTACTTGACAAAGCCATTGCTGTGAAAAACAAGTCGTTTGAGTTTGGAGAGAAGAGAAGGGCTGCTAACCAGGGACAGGATGGAAGTAGTTCCCGTCCCCGATATAATACTACTCAAAGTACACCTGTTCGTGGCAGTTTCGGGTAGCAAACTCAACAAACACCAACTGCTCCTCCTCAAGCAAGCACCCCAGTGGGACCTGTTGTACCTAATACATCTACAAATAGGTCATGCTTCAAGTGTGGTCAGTCGGGACACTATGCCAACTACTGTCCCAACAGGGCTGCTTATACTATCCCGACTCTGTGATATCCTGGCTCCTGGGATGGGATATCCTTGTAATATCCCAAAAAACATACATAAAAAATATTATGTTTTACTCGAGATCTTACAGTTGACCAACAATTGACTTTTTGAGTCGTTCTTCAGATGGACGATCCGAGGTCGCAGATATGTAGAACTTGTCGATATGAATCCGTTTGATTAGTCATACACACGATTTGGGGTCCAAACGAGTCAGGAATGAGTATTTCTTATTGGGCCGTTAGATTTGCATTAGGGTATAGGAGGCAACCATCGTTTCTTGTTATCTTGGGTATCACATGAGCCTTCCCTACCCAGCCGTCATGTCCCTCCGTTCCCTGATCTATCTAAACAAATGAAGAAGAAGAGAAGGGGCCTGCTCCTGTCGCTAGATCTGGTCTGCCCAACAAAAACCGAAGTCTGGAGGAGTGGCCAACCCTCATATTGCTGCTCCTTGTTCTTATATTCGAATTGTGCTGCAGCTTGGCTTTGGAAAAGCTAGGTGAAAATAAGGAGAGAAGGGAGGAGGTCGTGGTCTCCTTGAGGTATTTACATAGATGGATTACTTCTTTCCCCATGATTTTTTTGTGGTTTATCATTCCTGTTTAACCCTAATCCTGTCAAGATCAGAATGATCAGTTTGTAGAAGTAGCAGATCGGGTCGTTTTTTAAGTTTTTTTGAGGCCGATTCAGAGGAACTTGTTATAGTGAAAGTTTTAGATAATTTCACATTCTTTCCAACGAGTATTTACTCGCAGAATTCTATTCCGTATTTCAAGAGTTTTGAATCTCTAAATATTGTTGTTGGTCTGTTCTGTCCGTTAGTCTTCTGCAGTAGCAGATCAGGATGTTTTTGAAGGTCCTTGTATCCGACTCAAGGAAACTCATAATAGTATAAGTTTTAGAGTACTTTATTAGCTTTCCATCAAGTACTTATTGGCATTTTTCTGATGAGAATTCTAAGAGCTATGAGGTATGAAGCTAGCCATTGTGATCTATCAGGTTACAATTGCAGTTACAAGTTTTAATATTGGGTGGCATTTTAGAATATCTTATATATCGAATTTGTTCTGATCGCTATGGAACCATTGGAAATAAAGTTTATGACCTTTCCATAGTGTGGTTATTTGAATGTTTTCCTGCAATATGCTGAGAGTTATGGGAGTGAAGTGAGACATTCGACTCAGCTGATTCTGGTTCAGTTAAGAGTTTCAGATTTGTGATGCATTGTCAGTTTGCATAGAGGCCGATTTAATACTGACATCTATAGAATGTTTTGAAGTATACTAGTTACTATTTGTGTGGAATGCTTGAGCACTGAATTTGGCTTGGTATTTCTGAAGTTACAGAATTTTAAAGCTAGCATGTTTGTTGTTTTGAATAGAACTTTGATAGTTACATTCTCGGGAGCTTTTGAACTAGTAAATATCAGAATTTGAGTATGCTCTGAATACCAAAGGTGTAGCTCAGCCACTAAAAATTCTTGTAGCGTATTTTTGATGCAAATGTATTTATGATTTCAAAGATATAGAAAAAAGTAAGCAGAATTGCTGCTGTTCAGATGAGTTTCTATGTGTTTTCATGGGTTATCGGTTTGAACTGTAGAAGAGCTATGTTTGTTGCTTGTAAATATTATGTGAATTGTTTGTACTGAGTTGAATGCTTTTCAGCAGGTTGCAGTGCTCTGTATCAGACTTAATTCATTGTCGCCTTATTGGTAAAGGCATGGAAATGTAGCGGTGGTTTGCTACAGTTTTGACTTGTTATTTTTTTATCACCTACACTTTAATAATCTGAAGATTACCATTAAATACTAATAATTGGAATGGTTTAAATTATCTTTTGAATTTTAATGAAGTATTATTGTAATCCTATATCAATCTATGTTGTCATTGTTCTCACATGTTTTATGTGGTTCGTATCACGTTTTGAATGAATTAAAGTAATATCGAAGTATATAATGATAATTGTAGCATATCATATGCATATCATAATGCATTTTCATTGAAGTTATGTCGTTACCTATGGTCCAACCGTACTAGTACAACATCTTCGGATGTAGCTCCATACCTTGTTGGGTAAGCAGGCAGAAGGAAGTATGCATTGCATTCATATGCACTCATTGAATATTAATCCATGAAAATTATATTATGAAAGTGAAGTGATATGTGAAAGTCACCTAGAGGGGGGGTGAATAGGGTGAATCTGAAATTTATAAACTTAAGCACAACTACAAGCCGGGTTAGCGTTAGAAATGTAAACGAGTCCGAGAGAGAGGGCGCAAAACAAATCGTGAGCAAATAAAGAGCGAGACACGATGATTTGTTTTACCGAGGTTCGGTTCTTGCAAACCTACTTCCCGTTGAGGTGGTCACAAAGACCGGGTCTCTTTCAACCCTTTCCCTCTCTCAAACGGTCACTTAGACCGAGTGAGCTTTCTCCTTAATCAAACAGGTCACTTAGACCCCACAAGGACCACTACAAACTTAGTGTCTCTTGCTTTGATTACAAGTGCCTTGAGAATAAGAATGGGAAGGAAGAAAGCACGATTGCAAAAGCCAAGCGACAAGAGCGACAAATAACACACGGATCACTCTCTCTCTCAAGTCACTAATCACTAATGATCACTTGTCTCAATTGTGGAACTTGGAGAGATTGGAGGCTTGATTGTGTCTTGGAATGGATTGCTAGCTCTTGTATTGAATGTTGAAGGTTGGAATGCTTGGATGAAGTGAATGGAGGTGGTTGGGGTTGTATTTATAGCCACCAACCACTTCCTAGCCGTTGCTCCATTCTGCCAACCGCGGACGGTCCGCCCGCCTGGACCGGACGGTCCGCCCCTGCAGATCAACGGCTGAAAACGCAACGGTCAGCAGCAACGGCTATATCAATGGCTATATTGCATTTAATGCGATGTCAGATGTCAGATAAAGCCAGTCGCGAACGGTCCGGTCGTGCACCCTGGATGGTCCGCGAGGACGCTATAATTCATTTGGCCGAACCCGTCACCTTCGGGTTTTTCGGTTCCTCACCTACCGGACGGTCCGCGCCTGAGCCCGGACGGTCCGCGCGTGGTCTCGGACGATGCTTGCTCTTCCATCGGACGGTCCGCAGTAGAGACATGTGTTTTTGCATTGGTTCTGTTCGAGGGTCATTTAGTGTCGCGGACGGTCCACCGCAAAGGCCCGGACGGTCCGCGCTTGGCCTGACTTTCCAAAAAGCTTCTCCTGTCCAGAATAATCTACGGTATTCCGGACAGTCGATTTAATATAGTTGTAGTTGAACCTTTGGCACCTGTAGAACATATAATCTAGAGCAAACTAGTTAGTCCAATTATTTGTGTTGGGCAATTCAACCACCAAAATCAATTAGGAAAAGGTGTAAGCCTATTTCCCTTTCAATCTCCCCCTTTTTGGTGATTGATGCCAACACAAACCAAAGCAAATATAGAAGTGCACAATTAAACTAGTTTGCATAATGTAAGTGCAAAGGTTACCAAGAATTGAACCAATAAATTATCCTAAGATATGCATGGAATGTTTCTTTTATTTTCAACATTTTGGACCACGCTTGCACCACATGTTTTGTTTTTGCAAATTCTTTTGTAAATTCTTTTCAAAGTCCTTTTGCAAATAGTCAAAGGTAAATGAATAAGATTTTGAGAAGCATTTTTAAGATTTGAAATTTTCTACCCCTGTTTCAAATGCTTTTCTTTTGACTAAACAAAACTCCCCCTCAATAAAATTCTCCTCTTAGTGTTCAAGAGGGTTTTAAGATACATTTTTGAAAAACACTACTTTCTTTCCCTTTTGAACATAATAAGATACCAATTTTAAAAACTCCCTTTTTCAAATAAGGTGGTGGTGCGGTCCTTTTGCTTTGGGCTAATACTTTCTCCCCCTTTGGCATGAATCACCAAAAACGGATACTTTGAGTGAAATATAAGCCCTTTCAACTACTTTCTCCTCCTTTGGCAAACAATATATGAGTGAAGATTATACCAAAGTTGGAGAGTTGCTCGGAGCGACGGCGAAAGATGAGTTATGGAGTGGAGTGGAAGCCTTTATCTTCGCCGAAGACTCCAATTCCCTTTCAATACACCTATGACTGGGTTTTGACATTCACTTGAAAGCACATTA
The DNA here is from genome assembly GCF_902167145.1 of Zea mays. NCBI lineage: Eukaryota > Viridiplantae > Streptophyta > Magnoliopsida > Poales > Poaceae > Zea > Zea mays. Next base: position 57,133,625 of record NC_050098.1, on the reverse strand, counting down.
GTCATAGTATATAAAAGAGATATGATCAAAGGTACATTCATAAGCTATGTGTGCAAAATATCAAAAGAAATTTCTAGAATCAAGAATATTTAGCTCATGCCTAAGTTTGTTAAAAGTTTGTTCATCTAGTGGCTTGGTAAAGATATCGACTAATTGTTCTTTAGTGTTAATATATGCAATCTCGATATCTCCCTTTTGTTGGTGATCCCTTAAGAAATGATACCGAATGGCTATGTGTTTAGTGCGGCTATGCTCAACAGGATTATCCGCCATGCGGATTGCACTCTCATTATCACATAGAAGAGGAACTTTGGTTAATTTGTAACCATAGTCCCTAAGGGTTTGCCTCATCCAAAGTAGTTGCGCGCAACAATGGCCTGCGGCAATATACTCGGCTTCGGCGGTAGAAAGAGCTACAGAATTTTGCTTCTTTGAAGCCCAAGACACCAAGGATCTTCCCAAGAACTGGCAAGTCCCTGATGTGCTCTTTCTATTAATCTTACACCCCGCCCAATCGGCATTCGAATAACCAATTAAATCAAATGTGGATCCTCGAGGGTACCAAAGCCCAAACTTAGGAGTATAAACCAAATATCTCAAGATTCGTTTTACGGCCGTAAGGTGAGCTTCCTTAGGGTCGGCTTGGAATCTTGCACACATGCATACGGAAAGCATTATATCCGGTCGAGATGTACATAAATAGAGTAAAGAACCTATCATCGACCGATATACCTTTTGATCGACGGATTTACTTCCCGTGTCGAGGTCGAGATGCCCATTGGTTCCCATGGGTGTCTTGATGGGTTTGGCGTCCTTCATCCTAAACTTGTTTAGAATGTCTTGAATATACTTCGTTTGGCTAATGTAGGTGCCTCTTGGAGTTGTTTTACTTGAAATCCCAAGAAGTATTTCAACTCCCCCATCATAGACATCTCGAATTTCTGTGTCATGATCCTACTAAATTCCCCACATGTAGATTCGTTAGTAGACCCAAATATGATATCATCAACATAAATTTGGCATACAAACAAATCATTGTCAAGAGTTTTAGTGAATAAAGTAGGATCGACCTTTCCGACTTTGAAGCCATTAGTGATAAGGAAATCTCTTAGGCATTCATACCATGCTCTTGGGGCTTGCTTGAGCCCATAAAGCGCCTTAGAGAGTTTGTAAACATGATTAGGGTACTCACTATCTTCAAAGCCGGGAGGTTGCTCAACGTAGACCTCCTCCTTGATTGGTCCATTGAGGAAGGCACTTTTCACGTCCATTTGATAAAGCTTAAAGCCATGGTAAGTAGCATAGGCAAGTAATATACGAATTGACTCAAGCCTAGCTACGGGTGCATAGGTTTCACCGAAATCCAAACCTTCGACTTGTGAATATCCCTTGGCCACAAGTCGGCAGAGGCTATAGAGAAACTTTTATTTTTTCCTTTGTCTCGAACTTCGTGAAGAACTCCATTCTATCTCTCCAACAAAAAAGTGGAGCTGCGCCCCAGTTGTTCACTCCCTTCGTTCGGAGAACCCTTGTTGATTCTGAACTTCGTTCGCAAAGTAAGCATCCTTTTAACGGGCCAGCCCTTTTTAATGTGCCGCTTGACCCAGTTTTGAAAATGAGCTTTGCTCTTCTGGGCGTTGGGCGCTCCCGTGGTTCGCGAGAAGGAAAAAGGACTAATCTTTTGTTACATCTGGCACGAGATGAAAAAGAGAGAGCTCCGTCTATCGATCCACCCATGAGCCAATCAAAGCGAGAAACGAGGGAAAACACCTTTCCTCTGCTCATTCGAAATTGGATTCTCGATTTATCTGCCACTCCTTTCGCCCGGATGTGGCGGGAGTTTGAAATTGACCAATTTAGATCTCCTTTTTCTCTGTACTTTACAATGATTTGTGTAACAAGTCGCTGAATCCGCTCTTTAATACTAGGTTATCACCGACCTCACCACTGGGTGTGCAATAGATTTATTGGAGTGGAATCAATAGGAAGACAAGGCTTTCAAATATGGAAGAAGTGGGCTGGGCGGTAGAACACCATCTGAACTAATTGGCATACCTTGCTTCTGAAGAGCTAACCAAGCTTTGTTCCTTGTCACCACACCATGCTCGTCTTGCTTGTTGCGGAACACCCACTTGGTTCCTACAACATTTTGATTAGGGCGTGGAACTAAATGTCATACCTCATTCCTAGTGAAGTTGTTGAGCTCCTCTTGCATCGCCACCACCCAATCCGAATCTTGAAGTGCTTCCTCTACCCTGTGTGGCTCAATAGAGGAAACAAAAGAGTAATGCTCACAAAAAATGTGCAACACGAGATCTAGTGGTTACCCCCTTATGGATGTCGCTGAGGATGGTGTCGACGGGGTGATCTCGTTGGATTGCTTGGTGGACTCTTGGGTGTGGCGGTCTTGGAACTTGTTCATCTTCCTCATCTTGATCATGGGCATCTTCCCCTTGATCATTGCTCTCCTCTTGAGGTGGCTCAACTCGTTGATCTTCTCCTTCATCATTTTGAGCCTCATCCTCATCTTGAGTTGGTGGAGATGCTTGCATTGAGGAAGATGGTTGATCTTGTGTTTGTGAAGGCTCTTCGGATTCTTTAGGACACACATCCCCTATGGACATGTTCCTTAGCGCGACGCACAGAGCCTCTTCATCACCTATCTCATCAAGATCAACTTGCTCTACTTGAGAGCCGTTAGTCTCATCAAACACAATGTCACAAGAAACTTCAACTTGTCCAGAGGACTTGTTAAAGACTTTGTATGCCCTTGTGTTTGAATCATATCCTAGTAAAAAGCCTTCTACAGCCTTAGGAGCAAATTTAGATTTTCTACCTCTTTTAACAAGAATAAAGCATTTGCTACCAAAGACTCTAAAATATGAAACATTGGGCTTTTTACCGGTTAGGAGTTCATACGATGTCTTCTTGAGGATTCGGTGTAGATACAACCGGTTGATGGCGTAGCAAGCGGTGTTGACCGCCTCGGCCCAAAACCGATCCGAAGTCTTGTACTCATCAAGCATGGTTCTTGCCATGTCCAATAGAGTTCGATTCTTCCTCTCCACTACACCATTTTGTTGTACGTGTAGGGAGAAGAGAACTCATGCTTGATGCCCTCCTCCTCAAGGAAGCCTTCGATTTATGAGTTCTTGAACTCCGTCCCATTGTCGCTTCTAATTTTCTTGATCCTTAAGCCGAACTCATTTTGAGCCCGTCTCAAGAATCCCTTTAAGGTTTCTTGGGTATGAGATTTTTCCTGCAAAAAGAACACCCAAGTGAAGCGAGAATAATCATCCACAATAACTAGACAGTACTTACTCCCGACGATGCTTATGTAAGCTATCGGGCCGAATAGGTCCATGTGTAGGAGCTCGAGTGGCCTGTCAGTAGTCATGATGTTCTTGTGTGGATGATGAACACCAACTTGCTTCCCTGCCTGACATGCGCTACAAATCCTGTCTTTCTCAAAATGAACATTTGTTAGTCCCAAAATGTGTTCTCCCTTTAGAAGTTTGTGAAGATTCTTCATTCCAACATGTGCTAGTCGGCGATGCCAGAGCCAGCCCATGTTAGTCTTAGCAATTAAGCAAGTGTCGATTTCAGCTCTATCAAAATCTACTAAGTATAGCTGACCCTCTAACACTCCCTTAAATGCTATTGAATCATCACTCCTTCTAAAGACAGTAACACCTACATCTGTGAAAAGATAGTTGTAGCCCATTTTGCATAATTGAGATACGGAAAGCAAATTGTAATCTAAAGAATCTACAAGAAAAACATTGGAAATAGAATGGTCAGGAGATATAGCAATTTTACCCAATCCTTTGACCAAACCTTGATTTCCATCCCCGAATGTGATAGCTCGTTGGGGATCTTGGTTTTTCTCGTAGGAGGAGAACATCTTCTTCTCCCCTGTCATGTGGTTTGTGCATCCGCTATCTATGATCCAACTTGAGCCCCCGGATGCATAAACCTACAAAACAAATTTAGTTCTTGATTTTAGGTACCCAAATGGTTTTTGGTCCTTTGACATTAGACACAAGAACTTTGGGTACCCAAACACAAGTCTTTGACCCCTTGTGCTTGCCCCCAACATACTTGGCAACTATCTTGCCGGATTTGTTAGTTAAAACATAATAAGCATCAAAGGTCTTAAATGAAATGTTAGAATCATTTGATGCCTTAGGAGTTTTCTTTTTAGGCAATTTTGCATGGATTGATTGCCTAGAACTAGATGTCTCACCCTTATACATAAAAGCATGATTAGGGCCAGAGTGAGACTTCCTAGAATGAATTCTCCTAATTTTGCTCTTGGGATAACCGGCAGGGTACAAAATGTAACCCTCGTTATCCTGAGGCATGGGAGCCTTGCCCTTAACAAAATTAGACAATCTTTTAGGAGTGGCATTAAGTTTGACATTGTCCCTCTTTTGGAAGCCAATGCTATCCTTGATGCCAGGGCGTCTCCCACTATAGAGCATGCTTCGAGCAAATTTAAATTTTTCATTTTCTAAGTCATGCTCGGCAATTTTAGCATCTAGTTTTGCTATATGATCATTTTGTTGTTTAATTAAAGCCATATGATCATGAATAGCATCAATGTTAATATCTCTACATCTAGTACAAATAGTAACATGCTCAGCGGTAGATGTAGAGGGTTTGCAAGATTTTAATTCAACAACCTTAACATGTAATATGTCATTTCACTTCTAAGGTTAGAAATGGAAGCATTGCAAACATCTAATTCTTTAGCCTTAGTAATTAGTTTTTCATTTTCAATCCTAAGGCTAGCAAGAGAGATATTCAATTCTTCAATCTTAGCAAGCAAATCAACATTATCATTTCTAAGATTGGGAATTGAAACATCACAAACATTTGAATCAACCTTAGCAATTAAATTAGCATTCTGATTTCTAAGGTTGGTAATAACATCATGGCAAGTGCTTAGCTCACTAGATAGTTTTTCACATTTTTCTACTTCTAGAGAATAAGCATTCTTAACCTTAACATGCTTCTTGTTTTCTTTAATTAGGAAGTCCTCTTGAGAGTCCAAGAGATCATCCTTCTCATGAATAGCACTAATTAATTCATTTAGTTTTTCCTTTTGTTGCATGTTTAGGTTGGCAAAAAGGGTGCGTAAGTTATCCTCCTCATCACTACAATTATCCTCATCACTAGAGGTTTCATATTTAGTGGAGGATTTTGATTTTACCTTCTTCCTTTTGCCGTCCTTTGCCATGAGACATTTGTGGCCGACGTTGGGGAAGAGGATCCCTTTGGTGACGGCGATGTTGGCGGCGTCCTCGTCGGATGAGGAGTCGGAGGGGCTCTCGTCGGAGTCCCACTCGCGGCACACATGGGCATTGCCGCCCTTCTTCTTGTAATACCTTCTCTTTTCTCTCCTCTTGCCCTTCTTGTCGTCGCCCCTGTCACTATCACTAGATAGAGGACATTTAGCAATGAAATGACCGGGCTTACCACATTTGTAGCACACCTTCTTGGAACGGGGCTTGTAATCTTTCCCCTTCCTTTGTTTGAGGATTTGGCGGAAGCTCTTGATGATGAGCGCCATTTCCTCGTTGTCGAGCTTAGAGGCGTCGATGGGTTGTCTACTTGATGTAGACTCCTCCTTCCTCTCCTCCGTCGCCTTGAATGCGACCGGTTGTGCTTCGGGCGTGGAGGGGCCATCTAGCTCGATGATTTTCTTTGAGCCTTTGATCATCAATTCAAAGCTCACAAAATTCCCTATAACTTCCTCGGGAGTCATTAGTGTATATCTAGGATTACCACGAATTAATTGAACTTGAGTAGGGTTAAGGAAAACAAGTGATCTAAGAATAACCTTAACCATTTTGTGGTCATCCCATTTTTTGCTCTCGAGGTTGCGCACTTGGTTCACCAAGGTTTTGAGCCGGTTGTACATGTCTTGTGGTTCCTCCCCTTGGCGAAGCCGGAAGTGACTGAGCTCCCCCTCGATCGCCTCCCGCTTGGTGATCTTGGTCACCTCGTCTCCTTCGTGTGCGGTCTTTAGCACGTCCCAAATCTCCTTTGCGCTCTTCAACCCGTGCACCTTATTATACTCCTCTCGACTTAGAGAGGCGAGGAGTATAGTTGTGGCTTGGGAGTTGAAGTGTTGGATTTGCTCGACCTCCTCCGAGTCGTAATCCTTGTCTCCCTTCTTTGGTACCTGTACTCCATACTCAACAATATCCCATATACTTTTGTGGAGTGAGGTTAGGTGATGCCTCATTTTATCACTCCACATTGAATAATCTTCACCTTCAAACATAGGTGGTTTGCCTAATGGAACGGAGAGTAATGGAGTGCGTCTAGAAATGCGAGGATAGCGAAGGGGCATCTTACTATACTTCTTGCGCTCATGGCGCTTTGAAGTGGTGGAGGCCGATTCCGAGCCGGAGGTGGAGGGTGACGAAGAGTCGGTCTTGTAGTAGACCACCTTTCTCATCTTCTTCTTCTTGTCACCCATCCGATGGGACTTGATGGAGGAAGAGGATTCCTCCTTGTGCTTGTGGGCGGACTCCCTTGAGTGTGTTCTTCCCGAGCTTGTGGACTTGTCGCCGATCCCAAGATCCCTCTTGGCGGTTGTTCCCGACATCACTTCGAGCGGTTAGGCTCTAATGAAGCACCGGGCTTTGATACTAATTGAAAGACGCCTAGTGGGGGGTGAATAGGGCAAATATGAAATTTATAAACTTAAGCACAACTACAAGCCGAGTTAGCGTTAGAAATGTAAACGAGTCCGAGAGAGAGAGGGCGCAAAACAAATTGTGAGCAAATAAAGAACGAGACACGATGATTTGTTTTACCGAGGTTCGTTTCTAGCAAACCTACTCCCCGTTGAGGTGGTCACAAAGACCGGGTCTCTTTCAACCCTTTCCCTCTCTCAAACGGTCACTTAGACCGAGTGAGCTTTCTCCTTAATCAAACGGGTCACTTAGACCCCACAAGGACCACTACAAACTTAGTGCCTCTTGCTTTGATTACAAGTGCCTTGAGAATAAGAATGGGAAGGAAGAAAGCACGATTGCAAAAGCCAAGCGACAAGAGCGACAAATAACACACGGATCACTCTCTCTCGCAAGTCACTAATCACTAATGATCACTTGTCTCAATTGTGGAACTTGGAGAGATTGGAGGCTTGATTGTGTCTTGGAATGGATTGCTAGCTCTTGTATTGAATGTTGAAGGTTGGAATGCTTGGATGAAGTGAATGGAGGTGGTTGGGGTTGTATTTATAGCCACCAACCACTTCCTAGCCGTTGCTCCATTCTGCCAAACGCGGACGGTCCGCCCGCCTAGACCGGACGGTCCGCCCCTGCAGATCAACGGCTGAAAACGCAACGGTCAGCAGTAACGGCTATATCAACGGCTATATTGCATTTAATGTGATGTCAGATGTCAAATAAAGCCAGTCGCGGACGGTCCGGTCGTGCACCCCGGACGGTCCGCGAGGACGCTATAATTCATTTGGCTAAACCCGTCACCTTCGGGTTTTTCGGTTCCTCACCTACCGGACGGTCCGCGCCTGAGCCCGGACGGTCCGCGCGTGGTCTCGGACGGTGCTTGCTCTTCCATCGGACGGTCCGCAGTAGAGACATGTGTTTTTGCATTGGTTCTGTCCGAGGGTCATTTAGGTGTCGCGGACGGTCCGCGCTTGGCCTGACTTTCCAAAAAGCTTCTCCTGTCCGGAATAATCTACGGTATTCCGGACAGTCGATTTAGTATAGTTGTAGTTGAACCTTTGGCACCTGTAGAACATATAATCTAGAGCAAACTAGTTAGTCCAATTATTTGTGTTGGGCAATTCAACCAGCAAAATCAATTAGGAAAAGGTGTAAGCCTATTTCCCTTTCAATATGCAAGGGGAATATTATATTGATTTGATCAGAATGTGAAGTACTATCTTGCAGATTTATATTGAAGTATCCCTCTTATCAATTATATATTTTTAAGTTGTTGATTAATTTAACTTGTGATTTAAATAACTTGTCGAAACAATTTACTTGCTGAGATTTATTCTCACCCCTCACAGTCTTTTCAGGTGTGCTAATTGGATATGTCTGCTCGAGGGATGGGAGTAGCTGCACTTCACACACATAGATGACACTTTAACCGACGTTTGGCTTGCTACTAATTTAAGTGAATGGAAGAGAAGTCTTTAACTAGCTTGTTTTACCTTTTTTTTAATTAGTGCTTTTGCTTTGTCTTAGAGGTGATGTGTCAAAATTCAATCTATTTTGGCATAACAGTGTAGTTCTAGTAGCACCCTAGAGTTGTTTTCTTAATAACTGTGGGGAGTTTTCATCTTCTCAATATAGTATGAATTTTCGGGGTGTTATAATCCTGGCCCAAGGCTTAATAGAATTAATAGAGTAATCATATCAACAAGGTGCATCTTCTTTTTCGGAAGCTTATCTCGAAAGAACCTCCAAGTTAAGCGTGCTTGGCTTAGAGCAATTCGGGATGGGTGACCGACTGGGAAGTTTTCTCGGGTGCGCATGAGTCAGGACAAAGTGCGCACAAAAGACTCGTGTTGGTCTGTGGGGACAACATATGATCCTAGAGAGCTGCCAGGAGGCGTGTGTCGGCTAGGGGGTTCGAGTATATGGCACATGGCGTATATGGGCCCGGAGTGGTCACATGGCATGGCATATGACGACACTAGACACACAGACGTATATGGGCCGGAGTGGTCACATGGCATGGCATATGACGACACTAGACACACAGACGTAGCTAAGAGGGGAGGTTCCTGAATTTGGGTTGACCGACGAGGACGTCGGTCTTCTAAGGGGTGGATTGTGATATCTTGGCCCCTAGGATGGGATATCCTGGCCCAAGGCTTAATAGAATTAATAGAGTATTTACACCAACAAGGTGCATCTTTTTCGGAAGCCTATCTCAAAATAATCTCCAAGTTAAGCGTGCTTGGCTTGGAGCAATTTGGGATGGGTGACCGACCGGTAAGTTTTCTCGGGTGCGCATGAGTGAGGAGAAAGTGTGCACAAAAAACTCGTGTTGGTCTGTGGGGACAATATATAATCCTAGAGAGCTGCCAGGAGTAAGTACTGCCGGTCCAGGGATTGGACGGGGTGTTACAGGCTCCAATGAAGCAAGGACAGACTTCAGCAGGCAAGAGTCAGCCCTTATCTGTCAACCGGGGTCAGGTCAACCATGCAGAAGTAGAAGCTGAACCTGGTTAACCTGAAAACCAAGAATAAATGTTGGTTGAAGGTGAAAAAGTTGATGAAGAAGGCAATGAACAACAGGAGTAGAATACATATAACTATATAATATATATATATATATATATATAAATTTAGAATAATATTTGTAAGACCTAAAAAATTACTTTAGTTAGTAGCTAGTATTGTACTATTTTAGGAATAATAATAAGGTCTATTTGACTCTATGTGTTGCTAATAAGTTATGCATCATGATGAGGTTCTTGTTTGTGCATATGTTCTAAGACAATATGTGTATACATCCTTTCTCTTACAAATCTCGAGGACAAGATTTCTGTTAAGGGGGTACGATTTGTAAAGCCCAAAATTTGTAGAAAAAGAAATGAATAATAAAATAAAGAAAAAGATATATTTATGATAGTATTTCTAGAATTTTTGAAAACCTTGGAGAATTTATTATGTTTGGTGTGATGTTAATTTTTCCTATACACTGTTTGTTTGTATTTCTACGACTAGCGCGAGGTTACGAGTCATCTGAAGATCATCCTGATACCTGGAATCTCAAGTCCCAGGAAAGTTGTGCCCTTGATCACTTCTTTTTACCCAATCATGTTCTTATTAATCATAATGATCTGCATAGGTTAATTTTGAGGGGACCCAATAGGTTACCCTAGTTTGGCTATCTTTATACCTTGTTTACCACTGAATTTTTGGGTAGTACCTATTATTGCTTTATGTGGTTTTGGGTATGGAGATACACATTATTCATGATCATACTTTTATTATCACTTTGTTATTTACTGTTCATGATAAGATCATTATGTTAATTTGAACATGGAGATCCACCCGGGAAAACAGTGCTACCACAAGGGTGGTATGGGACGCCCTTGGCTGACTAATTAGGAAAGCTAGTGGAGGACTATCTTACCCGATAGCGGCAAGGGTAGTAGGGGAGTGGTTAGTGTAGGGAGGTCCTTGGGTTGATTTTGCTACGATGGCGGTCAGGCGAGGGATCCCTACATTGGAGCTTCCTAGAAACTGTAGCGGGTTTTGTGAAGCTAGTGGAACTTTGTAAAGGCCTTGTAGTGTTACCCTGCCTCGCTTCCTTGGTAGAGGTGTATGAGAAGTCGCGATCCCTTGGCAGATGGGTAACATGACTTGTTGGTAAAGATGTGCAACCTCTGTAGGGTGTAAAACTGGTATATCAGTCGTGCTCACGGTCATGAGCGGCTCGGACACTCACATGATTAACTTATGGAACTAAATTCAATTTGTCATATGCATTGCATCGTAGGTGTTGTTATCAAATTTTGATCTATTACTTATTTGGGTTGGTATATACTTACACTTATAAATTGCTAATAAAATTTTGACCAACTTTAAAAGCAATGCTCAGCTTTAACCATCCTCTTTGGTAAGCCTTACACTTCACATGAGCACCCACCTTTGGCGAGTTCATGCACATTATTCCCCACAACTTGTTGAGCGATGAATGTATGTGAGCTCACTTTTGCTGTCTCACACCCCCCACAGGTCAAGAACATGTACCGCATGATGAGGAGCATGGAGGATGGTGTGGCAAGTTCGTGAGAGGTCTAGGACATCGTCTCCCAGTCAACTTTGGGTTGCTGGATCATTGTCTCCTTATGATGTAACTATTTATTTATTTTGTACACAATTTCTATTATATAGTAAAGATGTGACATTCGTTTATGTACCATGATTCATCATATGTGTTAGACTTGGTCCTAGCACACTTGGCGATTATTTCGCGCCCGGGTTTTGGACCCCTAAAATCCGGGTGTGACAATTCATCCCTGCATAGAGATGCTAGAAGCACAATAGTAGCTTGGCAATTTCTACGAACTTGCTCATGAATATGAATATCATCATGTAACACCCCGTCTAATCCCTGGACCGATGGTACTTACTCCTGGCAGCTCTCTAGGATCATATATTGTCCCCCAGATCAACACGAGTCTTTTGTGCGCACTTTGTCCTCACTCATGCGCACCCGAGAAAACTTCCCAGTCGGTCACTCATCCCAAATTGCTCCAAGCCAAGCACGCTTAACTTGGAGGTACTTTCGAGATAGGCTTCTGAAAAAAGAAGATGCACCTTGTTGGTATGGATACACTATTAATTCTATTAAGCCTTGGGCCAGGATATCCCATGCCAGGGGCTAGGATATCACAATCCACCCCCGTTAGAAGACCGATGTCCTCGTCGGTCAACCCCAATCCAGGAACCTTCCCTCTTAGCCACGTATGTGTGTCTAGTGTCGTCATATGCCATGCCATGTGACCACTCCAGGCCCACATGCACCATGCGCCATATACCCGAACCCCCTAGCCCACACACGCCCGTGAAACCTCGAAAGTCGGCTCTTAAGCCTTGGGCCAGGATATCCCATCCCAGGGGCCAGGATATCACAATCCACCCCCGTTAGAAGACCGACGTCCTCGTCGGTCAACCCCAATCCAGGAACCTTCCCTCTTAGCCACGTCTGTGTGTCTAGTATCGTCCTATGCCATGCCATGTGACCACTCCAGGCCCACATGCGCCATGCGCCATATACCCGAACCCCTTAGCCAACACACGTCCGTGAAACCTCGAAAGTCGGCTCTGATACCACTTGTAACACCCCGTCCAATCCCTGGACCGACGATACTTACTCCCGGCAGCTCTCTAGGATCATATATTGTCCCCACAGACCAACACGAGTCTTTTGTGCGCACTTTGTCCTCACTCATGCGCACCCGAGAAAACTTCCCGGTCTGTCACCCATCCCAAATTGCTCCAAGCCAAACACACTTAACTTGGAGGTTCTTTCGAGATAGGCTTCCGAAAAAAAGATGCACCTTGTTGGTATGGATACACTATTAATTCTATTAAGCCTTGGGCCAGGAGATATCACACATCATCATTATCATCATAATGCATTTCATTTTCCACTATGTCTTAAATCCTTGGGTGGAGTGAAAATAAATGACCACATCTTATGACTCCACCAAGAATAGTCTTCCCCATCAAAGTGAGGGGGCTTGCCAAGCGGAATGGATAATAAATGAGCATTTGAACCATAAGGAATGCGAGAGTAATTAAAAGAAGTCTTAGAGTAATTTTGTTTGATCGTCTTTTTCTAGATGTCATCGTCGTCCTTTGGTGAAGATGAAGAAGCACCGCTGTCATAGTACACTCTCTTCTTGATGTGTCTCTTCTTCTTCTTCCTGTCCTTCTTGGTCTTGCCAGACCTAGATCGACAGTCTCTCCTTCCTTGTCGTTGGAGAGGTTCTCCTTCTCGTCGATCACCTTCCCCTTGCCTTTAGGATCCATCTCTTTGGGCGGTTAGTCCCTTGATGAAGAGAACTTGGTTTTGATACCAATTGAATTGACCTAGAGGGGGGGTTAATAGGTGATCATGCAAAACTTAACTCAAACCACACAAACTTGGTCTAAAATGTGAGTTAGAGAGAATTGCACTCACCCTAATCCTAAGATCTAGAAGGGGCCTACGGATTTTCATGGTTTCGCAGGAAGAACATGAGAACACTAGGGTTAGAGTGGTTCGGGCCGCTGGAGTGTAATATCTTATATCCACTATGAGTTGTATTGCATGGGAGTCTCCGAGAGTCTCTAAGGGTCTCTCTTAGTCTCACTCCTAGGCGGGTGTGTGCTCTTCCCTTTTATAACCCAAGGGAGACACGTACATAGTGGCCGAGTGTAACACCCTGAATTTGGGGGTATAAAATTTCTTTCTAAATATCTACCAAATTCAGGTGTTACCCTTTGCCTCTCTTTAGTCCCTCTCTCTCTTTCTTTTGAGTAGATTTAGCTTAATTAGTGAGGGATTTATTATTTATTTTTGTCAAAACTAATGTGAGCCAAGAATTGTTGCATCATCTGAGCCCAAAATACTCTTTGAATTGATGCACATGTTTGATTTGGTTTCAATTTGAAACTTGGTTTGAATTTGAATTGAACCCCCTAGAGAAAATAAAAGGAAAAGGCAATAGAAATTCCCTGGAAAAAGAGAAAACCCATTTCAGCCCAAACCGGCCCAGTCCAACCCAGCGGGGCCACGCGCCCGTGTCGCCAGCCCGCTCCACCTGTCAGCAGCGGTTTCTTTCCCCCGCGCGCTCTCTCTCCCTCTCTCCCTCCCTCTGCCCAGTGGGGCCAGTGTGTCGGTGCCAGTTGCCCTCGCCCACGTGCCTCCTTTCTGTCTCTGCCTCATAGGCCCGTCTCGTCAGCGCGATGAGTCGTCCCCCCACCCCCCCGCACGCCCGCTCCCCCTTGCTGCGCCGTGGGGCCGCCCTGTCAGCTCCGCCTTCCCCGCAAACCGCCGTGGACCAGCGCGCACGCACGTCGAGATCCCCGACCACGTTGCCTGCCCACGCACCCCAGCTCCCTTTTGAGCACCGCCCGCACTCCCTCCCCTGACTCATTTCGCACAAGCTCACCCTCTCTCGCACTCTGCTCTCGCCGCTCGGCTTCGCCGGAGTTCAGCGACCGCGCTGCCGACCGTCCAGCTCGCCAGAAGCCACGCCAAGCCACCCCGAGCTCTGTCCCAAGGTGAGACATCTGTTACCATGCTCGGTTCTCCCCAATTCCGCTTTGTCTTGGCCAAGTCGGCTTCGCCGGAGTTCGGCCGTGCCGGTTCGGCGCACCCGCGCGGTGACTGGCTGAATTAGCCCGACCTTGTGCCCCTGCTTTTGGTCTGTAGTGTTCCCCTTACCCTATCATAGCTAGTCTAGGTCTTAGCGTGCCTTAGACCCCCTCTCCCCCGCGAGAATTCCTTGCCGGAGTTGCCCAACCCACCCGGAGCACCTCCCCTTCGTCGTGCTCTCATGTCTCGTCCCGTTCTTGTAGCCGGGACCCTGCTAGTGAGTTTGCCGATCCTTCTTCACCCATTCCAGCCCTCACCGGCGACCCCAGACCCCCCCGGTGACCGCGTCTACCTCGTGTCCGATGACCTCGCCGCCGCGGAGGGAGCAACGTCGGTCACCGAGCTGTAAAGCCCCACGCGCCCGATCGCAACTGTCTGTCCCCGATCCAACGATTCAGATCTATGGGCAACGGTTCGCACCCGCGCGCTCTGCCCCTGGGCCCCACCGGTCAGTGCCTGCGCCCCCTAGCGCTGGGCTCGACTGGTCATCCCTCCTCCCTCCTCAGGTCGCTGACACCCACCCCACTTGCTAGATGCGCTCGCTTGCCCACGTCCGCGCGCTTGCCCACCGATCTATATCTCGGCCGTTGATCGTGGATCTGACGGTTGAGGGGACCCCATAACCCTCCGCACGACAGTTTTGCTAAAGAAGCCCTCGGTTTTGTAGGAATCAACATGTCGTCCTTTAGTTTTACGCGCAGACCCCTGGTTTCTTGCAAACAGATCCCTGGACTTCTGTTTAATCACAGATTTAGGCCTAAGTTTGTATTTTAAGCTTCGAAACTTGTTTATTTCATATCTTTTGCATATGAACTCCAAATTTAGTGATTCAAATTGCAAAATGTTCATATGATTATTCTCTGTCCAAATAAATTATGATCATTCAATGTATGTGTATTCTAATTTTATGCCTAGGCTATAGGTTAATTTATGTGATAATTTATTTGTTTAATAAGTTAAATAAAAGGAAACCCTAGTAGTAAATGGATATTTAACCTTGTGAGATTAATAATATGTAGTATAAGGATTTATCCCTGGTTTAACTTTTATGTCTCATTAAAAGGAGTAGAATCAGATTATGTAATCATGGAAATAGACAACACTTAGAGAATAACAAACTACTAAATGTGATTAGTTCACCTTATAACCTAAACTCCCTTTTGATTTATAGTTTTCCTTTTGAGATGTGTTCCATTGTTTGTGCATGATTGGTGTGTTGTTCATTTGTCATTTTCCAAATGTATTGAATGTATGATCGCTTTATTTAGACGACGAGCCGCCCGTGGTTCCTGAGTGAGTGGCCGAAGATCTTCCTGAGCAACAACCTGGTGAAGGCAAGTGTCCTCTAACCTATTATGTCCTAATTACTTTATAATTCACCTTCCTGCATTACTTTATGGAACCTAAGGATTGACTAGTCTGTATTTACCTTATCCTTGTTTACCTTTTGGGTTATCATGGTTAGCGTTATGCTATTGCTTTAACTTAATCAATGAACATGATGTGAATATTTATGATACAATGATGTTATCCCGATGATGATCTTGTGATATTTTAGGGGACTCGGGCCATTTACCTGAGTACCTCACCGTAAGGACCTGTTCGTTGAGTGACCACCCGGGATAACAGTGCAACCATGAGGGTGGAATGGGTCGCCCTTAGCTAAATAATTAGATGAACCTGGGGTGTAGTTAGCTTTGCTGGAGGGCCGTCAATGGGGACCGGGGCATAGTGCTCGCTCTGCCAAGGGGGTGCAGAGGTTCATTCGATTTGGTTTTGTTAGTCGCCCACATTGGGGAGGTGTACTGCGTTTGTACGACTAGCGAAACCTAACGAGCAGCTATGCACCAGGGAGTCTTTGTAAAGGCTACGTAGTGAGACCCTGTCAGGTCACCTTGGTAGTGATTAATGGGGAGTCATGTTCTCCGGGCAGAATGGGAATCACGACTCGTGGGTAAAGTGTGCAACCTCTGCAGAGTGTTAGAAACTAGTATATCAGCCGAGCTCACGGTTAAGAGTGGCCTTGGGATCCTCTTCGATTAGAAGAACTTTGGATACTTTTATGATGATGTTTAATGATGATGGTTATTATAATGATCTCTGGTATTTCCTCTTGGAGGGAGTACATTTGGGTAATAACTAGGTTTATTACTTAGATTTGGCTCTACCATTAGTAATTAATACTTGACCAACTAAAAGCAACTAACCTTAACTCTACATACAGCTAGTCCACTTTAGCCAAACGGGACATTTTCTAAGTACGTTGATGTGTACTCACTCTTGCTTTTAAAAACCACCCCACCCCAGGTTGTCCCCACTGTATTCAGTGCTCAGGAGGAGATGCTGGCAACATGGAGGACTTTGAGGAGTTCCAGGACTACGACGAGTTCTAGTTATCTTAGTGGCAAACCCCCAGTCAGCTGCCTATGAAGGCCTTATCTTCTACGTTTTGTATTCCGCACTTTGATAATGTTAAATGACTTTGTTAAAGACTCTATGGATGTCTTGGACATCTTGATGTAATAAAGTACCATTCCGCTATTTACTTTGAGCAATGTGTGATGATGTCCAATTATGTAATCGCTGTGTGTAGCATCCCAAAAATTCAAATCTTGAAATTTTCTCAAACTTGCTCTAAATTCAAAATGAATTTCAAATTTCATTTCAAAATGTTTGTTTGCGAGTTGATATCAACAAATAAAGTATAGTTGTCTATATTCTCTCTAAAATCCTCCTCAAAATATCCTACAAATATTTCCCTAGTGATCCCCCTCAAATTCTTTCCAGAAATGCTGCCCGGATATTTCCCCAGTGATCCTCTCTGATTCTTTCCAGAAATATTGCCCAAATATTCCACCGACATATCTCCAAGTATTTTCTTCTTGAGAAATACCTTTAGAATCATTTTTGAAGTCCGCACAAATATTTTCTTCATAACTTTCCTCATGCTCATACGTATACGTATGCCTCCGGTGTCATACGGTGAGCTCTACAAGCTAATCTCACTTATACAAGACAAATCCATGCTAATCTCCCACTAATCCTCTCATCCTCCCACTAATCCTCTCATCCCTCCCCCTAATCCCCCCACCATGGCTATAAATAGAGGGGCAAGGGCCTCGTCTCATCCCACCCCAAGCCATTTCATGGCAACTCTCCTCCCCCCCCCCCACACACACGCCCACTCCACCTCCCACACAAGCACACACTAGCACAAGGATCGTTCGGTCGTTCTTCGATCGTTCGTCCCCCTGTTCTTAGTTTTTCGTTCATCGACACTATTCACGATCGTTACTATTCATCGTTACTATTCGGCGACACTATTCATCATCATTACTATTCATCATCGTTACTATTCATCGATGATATCTATGGTAACTTTTCGTCATCACTATTCACCGTTACTATTCATCGTTACTATTCATCAATCATCCGATCACCCTAAATTTCAACTACTCATCCATCATGCTATCCAGTCCACCTAAGACCAGCCAGGCCCATATTCCAGTCATACGAACTCCAGTGACTATGATTTTCCTTCCATTAGGGAACTTCCCATCTGGTCACCCATTCCAGGTTTCTCCATGTTGAGCACGCTTAACTTTGAGATTCCTTCGAACCAGGCTTCCAAACTACGATTCCAATAAATCTTGTTTCTAAATTCTTATAAAACTATTCCCTATCCAACCATGTCATCCCTTAAGCATGGTTCATATTCCAAAAAACTCCCAAAATACTCTTGTCCCATATTCTGCCTATAACTCTCTTGTTCATACTAAGTCAGACGATTCATTGGTCACTATTCTCACCAACAGTGAACTTCATTGTGCTACACCACATACACCCAGCTATAAATACACCCAGTTACCCTCTCCCTCTCCACACACACTCAACACTCTCAGCCAAGGCAAACACCCCACCCACTCAGTTACTCCTCTCTGCCGGCTACACTCATAGTGTCGCTTCAGTCCACCCTCCTGGTAAGCACCTCCGCTCCACCACTAGTAGTATCTCAACACCACATGACACAGATTCTACTCAAGACTCTACCCATCCATATATCGCTATTCTGACCACTATACTAAATATCTGTTGATATACTTGTTGGTTGTATGTTTGCTTATTCAGTTGCATAGTTATCGGAGCGTTCATGCCGTCTCGTGGAAGCCAGATCTACAAGTCTACGCCAGGCAGTGGAGCCAGAACCCAGTTCCGCGAGCTTTCCTCCCCCTTCGCCGGATAAGCACGACAAGCTCACTGGATCCCTTTGATGCATAAATTACCTATGATTTTTCAACCATAACCCTCAGCCTGTTATTTTATGCATGATATGATTTTGAGACAAGTTATTATGGCCACCCAGCCGCTTGCCGCAATCAATCCTTAATATATTTGTTACAAATGATTTGAGAAAAGGTGTGAGTTTTCAAAAGAAAATGCTTTTCAAAATGTGTATGATGAAGGGTTTTCACCCTTATCACCATTGAGCAGGGATGATCAGGGACTCCCTAGTTTAGGGGAGGGCCTAAGGTGATGGCTCAACTGGTTTAGGTGTGAGCAGAAGGATTGTCCCTTCACATAAGGACCGGTTTGTCATCCTTCACTACCTGTACTCATGATAAGTACAACCACTCGAGACTGTATGGGCAGTCACTCAATCTGAACTCGTACGGTCCAAACCCCAGGGTTATGAAGGCTGGGGAGCACCGGGAGGATAAGGAGGGGGAATGTTTTGTCCGGTTTGGACATGGCGGTGGCCTGACTCCTTCTAGTATAACCATTAAGGTAAGGACGTGCGAGGAAAGAAAGAGATTCAGCATTCGGATCTCACGATGGTGAGATCGCAGAAACTGGACTAGTGGGTAAAGTGTACCCCTCTGCGCAGAGTTCAAACCTATTCGAATAGTCTGTGTCCATAGGAATGGACAAGTCTGGTGTGGTATGGCAATTAGTGTTTTGTTTTAAAAAAAAAGGGTGCGTTTGAGAAAAGTGGTTTTTAAAAAGGTCCGGCGGTTGAGCCGTGAGCTATGGTGGACGGGAAGTCCAGTTGCTGTTTTTGAAAATAAAAACCAGTGGGATACTGCTGAGATACCTGGATGGTTTAGTCCAGGGGATTTTATTCTATATTGAAAAACTTCCTGCTCCTTTGGGAGAGGATGCGCTTTGAAAAATACAAAATGTTTTACAAAACAACCCTGCATAAAATATTGATGTTTCTGCAAAATATCCTGAGCTCCACATATTCCATGCATTATATCTAATTTCCCCATTCCGCGGGTGAAGGTGGGCTGCTGAGTATGTTTGTACTCACCCTTGCTTATTTGTTGTTTTTCAGAAAAGGAGATCGGGTAAGAGTTACGCCTGTTCCCATCCTTGCCTATGGCTGTTGGACCGCTCATTTGCTTCGCTGCGTATATCGGACTTCTTCAGCCCCACTCTGATGATATGTCCCGAGTTGTGGACCAACTCTTAAAGTTGATCACCACCTTTATAGGTTTGTCTCGTTTAAGCAGATCTGAAACAATCTAATGTATAAATGTGTTTACTAGCCTCCTGGGACTAGTAAGTGTATCACATTTGAGTCCTAGAGGATTGGGGCGCTTCAGGTGGTATCAGAGCTGTTAGGTTGGCCGCAGGACGTAACCCTTAGCCTGATCCAAAAAGTTTTTGAGTCAAAACTATTTTCAAAAAAAAGTTCTTGCTCTCATCCCTCCATTTCAAAAATGCTTTCCCCCTTTCCTTCTCTCAGAAGTCAGATGGAGGTTCGTTGCCAAACCAGCTTTTGCCAGAATGAAGATGGTTTCCCCAAGTTGCTGATAGCATGCACAGTCTGCCTCAGAATCAGGAGCCAGCCAGAGTATGATGGTCGTGAATTCATCAAGCATGGCACAGAGAAGTGTGTCGTGACTGTATACATTGGATCCAGTCCGCACAATGTGGAATGGAGTGTCACTGCTGCTGGGCACAGATTCAAAGACACCTGCCAAGTCGTCGCCCACAAGGCATTGAGGGCCCTGTGTCAGATCTATGAAGAAGTGGCCAACACCCCGCTCAGATTCTTTCCGCCCTTTCGGAGAAACTGTCCTGTTTGGATGGCTAGGATGCATGCATTGGGAGGGCAGCAACTGCTTGAGGACAACCCCACAGTCGTGTACCTCACTGCATACCTGCTCACCCTGGATGGCCAGTATGATTTCTTGGCTCGGCACCACCGTCAGATGATTGCTCAAGCAGAAGATGTAGAGAAGCGCAACCGTCAGCTCCATGTTGATCTCACCTCAGCTCAAGCCCGTGCAACTGCCTTGGAAAGTCATGAAGTCATTGCTGTTCAAGCCCTGAAGCAAGCCAAGGATGAGCATGTCTAGAAGTTGATGGAGGCCTACTTGGTAACCCATAACCAACATAGATCCTTGCGGGTCCAAGAGCCCGCTTCATCCAACCTAGTTCAACCCATGAGAGTCAAAGATCCCAAATTCTTGAAGGTCACCCAGTCTCTATCAGAGGAGAAAAGAAGGCTTGGGAACTCCCGAAAGGAGCCATAGTCTTGGAAGGAATTCAAGTCTTTCCTCAAACTATGGATAAGCAAGAGCACCCCGAGTCCTCCCAAGATCCCCCGCCAGAGTTGTTTGAGCCCCTCACCATGAAAAAGATTCTGGCACCATCCCTTGAGGTCAAGGAAGAAGCTGCAAGCACCCCGCCAGTCCCGCCGCCCTCTGAGGAGCTACAAGAGCCAGTCCAGCTTGAAGAAGAGTTTGATCCCGTTCTGCCATATCAGTCGCCGCCAGAAGAAGTCATCAACATCAGCTCCCTCTTGACCCATCCAGGAGATGTCTCAGATTGAAGTTGTGTGCAAGCCTTGCCAGAAGAGAAGCTGCCTAGTCTGAAGTTAGTTATGCCCAGTCCTCTGCATGCATTGGGTAGTGAAGTTTTTCTTCACTTTGGCTAGAGCCCTGCATGTATGAAAGGTAATCGTGTAGACTCGTGTTTTGCAAAACTCTAATTGTGTGGCCCTCTAGGGCATTTCAAAATGAATTTCGCTTGATGTTTTCTCCCCTTTTGAGTGCATATGTGATGCTTTAACGTTAGTGCTCATAAGTCGCATTTAGCATAGTTCTCAGTTTAGGAGTCGAGCAATAGTAGTTATGCTTAGCCCCCGAATCTGAGTAGTCCATGCTTTGGAAAAACTCTATTCTTCCCTTATTCAAAACATTTGATTTGTTTGTGCTTATCATTGCTAAGCTTGTGTGTTTTCTTTCTTTTAAGAAAGGTTTTCTCTAAAAACATAGATCACAAATTAGATCCAATCCTCACCTTATGCTTCCATTCTCATCTTAACCCATCTCAAGAGAAAAGCACCTTACCCAAGAAGATACCGGGAAGCTTACCCTTGAAGCCTGGAATAAGCTACAGAAGAAACCTATCCAGCCGCTCAGTCAAAAGGACCGACCGTGAGAATCAAAGCACTGCCCCTGAGTCAAAGTAAACAGGAAAAGAGGACAGAAGAAGTTATTACCATACAGAGAGGCAAAGATTATTGGAACTAGAGACCACAAACATCAGGGTCATTGACCCCACCACTCACCCATGCCCCCCTGCATACGTGCCCGCCTCCACGCGCACTACCATCGCCACACCCCCCCTTTGCAGCGCACCCACCACCGCCATCACCGCCAGCAACACCGTCCCCCCTCCCCTTGTCGTGTTTGCTGTCGCGTGTCACCTGCTCCATCATCATCACTCCACAACCAAACACCACCTCTCGCCTATAAAACTCCCCCCACCAGCTCCCTCAACTCCCATCTCGCTCAAAGCAAAGCACACAGCTGATAAATCCCCTCTAGTAAATAGCAAGGAACTCCATTTTCCACTCCCTCGCCCCTAAGATCACAATGCTTGGTGTTTCTTGGGTTGAAGACTATTGTACATGGTTCATAGTCTTCGGTTTCCTCATCTGTATGATGGTAATACTCTTCGATAGAATCCTCTAGTGGGAAGAGCAAAGAGAAAGAAAGGGTCAGTGAAAAGAAGATAGTGAAGAGAAGATAAGAAGAAGGTTCTCCTAGAATCAACCCTGTGTCAGTCATTTCTCCACAGCCTGCTCCAGCATCAACAACAGAAGAAGGCCCCGTAACACCCTTGTTATGTGGTACTTCAAGGAGTTCAAATCCCCGAGATTCAAGAGTTCTACCCTCATTCTTTTTAAGTGGGGTAGTGTTCCAGTAAGGTTCCTGCTATAGAGAAAAAGAAGAAGGCCTGTAGCAAGCTTGTGGAGGACCAGATCATCGAAGTATAAGCTTCTGGATGAGAAGTGGTCACCCAAGTTCTGTTTGTGAAGCACCAGAAGACCAATCAAGAAAGGAATCCATGTGGGAGTTCGCAAGAGAAAGGTTTGCGTGTTGGCATCGATGCTTCCCCAATAAGATAGCTGCCAAGTGAAACCTAGAAGCCTGAAGATGATTTTGAGTAGCCAGAATCAGCGTTTGCAATCGGCAACCAGATGCTCCTCAAAGGCCAGATTTTGTTGAAGCTCCATCTCCTCGAAGAGTCTGCAAAGTGAAGATATGTAGCTGAAGTAAAGCTATACCCATAACCCTTCTAAGCTGAATCTCGAGGACGAGATTCCTTTTAAGTGAGGTAGATTTGTAGCATCCTAAAAATTCAAATCTTGAAATTTTCTCAAACTTGCTCTAAATTCGAAATGAATTTCAAATTTCATTTCAAAATGTTTATTTGCGATTTGATATCAACAAATAAAGTATAGTGGTTTATATTCTCTCTAAAATCCTCCTCAAAATATCCTACAAATATTTCCCTAGTGATCCCCCTCAAATTCTTTCCAGAAATGCTGCCCGGATATTTCCCCAGTGATCCTCTCTGATTCTTTCCAGAAATACTGCCCAAATATTCCACCGATATATCTCCAAGTATTTTCTTCTTGAGAAATACCTTCAGAATAATTTTTGAAGTCCCCACAAATATTTTCTTCATAACTTTCCTCATGCTCATACGTATACATACGCCTCCGGTGTCATACGGTGAGCTCTACAAGCTAATCTCACTTATACAAGACAAATCCATGCTAATCTCCCACTAATCCTCTCATCCTCCCACTAATCCTCTCATCCCTCCCCTAATCCCCCCACCATGGCTATAAATATAGGGGCAAGGGCCTCCTCTCATCCCACCCCAAGCCATTTCATGGCAACTCTCCTCCCCCCCACACACGCCGACTCCACCTCCCACACAAGCACACACTAGCACAAGGATCGTTCGGTCGTTCTTCGATCGTTCGTCCCCCTATTCTTAGTTTGTTTATTCATTCGTCCGATCGTTCGATCGTTCGTCCAATCGTTCATGGTTCGTTCGTCCATTCGTTCGTCCAAATAATCTTATTCCTGTCGTTATGCTGCCAAAACTCCAATCGTTTGTTCGTTTGATCATTCGATCGTTCATCGTTCGTTCATAGTCCCTATTCATCGTTCATCGTTCGTTCATAGTCCCTATTCATCGTTCTTCCAGATAATCTTTGTCCTGTCGTTATGCTGCCGAAATTCCAATCATTCGATCGTTCGTCCGTTCGGTCATAGTTCCTATTCATCGTTCGTTCATCGTCACTATTCATCGTTCATCGTTCGTTCATGCGAACTATTCACCATCACTATACATCGTTACTATTTACTGTTACTATTCATTGTTACTATTCATCGACACTATTTAACATCGTTACTATTTGGCGACACTATTCATTATGGTTGCTATTCATGGTTACTATTCATCATCGTTACTATTTACCGATGATATCTATGATAACTTTTTCGCCATCACTATTCATCGATCATCCGATCATCCCAAATTTCAACTACTCATCCATCATGCTGTCCAGTCCACCTAAGACCAGCCAGACCCATATTCCAGTCATACGAACTCCAGTGACTGTAATTTTCCTTCCAGTACGGAACTTCCCATCTAGTCACCCTTCCCAGGTTTCTCCAAGTTGAGCACGCTTAACTTTGAGATTCCTTCGAACCAGGCTTCCAAACTCCAATTCCAATAATTCTTGTTTCTAAATTCTTATCAAACTATTCCCTATCCAACCATGTCATCCCTTAAGCATGGTTCATGTTCCAGAAAACTCCCAAAATACTCTTGTCCCATATTCTGCCTATAACTCCCCTGTTCATACTAAGTCAGACGATTCATTCGTCACTATTCTCACCAACAGTGAACTTCACTGTGCTACACCACATACACCCAGCTATAAATACACCCAGCTACCCTCTCCCTCTCCACACACACTCAACACCCTCAGCCAAGGCAAACACCCCACCCACTCAGTTACTCCGCTTTGTCGGCTACACGCATAGTGTCGCTTCAGTCCACCCTCCTGGCAAGCACCTCTGCTCCACCACTAGTAGTATCTCAACACCACATGACACAGATTCTACTCAAGACTCTACCTATCCATATATCGCTATTCTGACGACTATACTAAATATCTGTTGATATACTTGTTGGTTGTATGTTTGCTTATTCATGTTGCATAGTTATCAGAGCGTTCGTGCCGTCTCGTGGAAGCCAGATCTGCAAGTCTACGCCAGGCAGTGGAGCCAGAAGCCAGTTCCGCGAGCTTTCCTCCCCCTTCGCCGGATAAGCACGACAAGCTCACTGGATCCCTTTGATGCATAAATTACCTATGATTTTTCAACCACAACCCTCAGCCTATTATTTTATGCATGATATGATTTTGAGACAAGTTATTATGGCCACCTAGCCACTTGCCGCAATCAATCCTTAATATATTTGTTAAAAATGATTTGAGAAAAGGTGTGAGTTTTCAAAAGAAAATGCTTTTCAAAATGTGTATGATGAAGGGTTTTCACCCTTATCACCATTAAGTAGGGATGATCAGGGACTCCCTAGTTTAGGGGAGGGCCTAAGGTGATAGCTCAGTTGGTTTAGGTGTGAGCAGAAGGATTGTCCCCTCACATAAGGACCGGTTTGTCATCCTTCACTACCTGTACTCATGATAAGTACAACCACTCGAGACTGTATGGGCAGTCACTCAATCTGAACTCGTACGGTCCAAACCCCAGGGTTATGAAGGCTGGGGTGCACCGGGAGGATAAAGAGGGGAATGTTTTGTCCGGTTTGGACATGGCGGTGGCCTGACTCCTTCCGGTATAATCGTTAAGGTAAGGATGTGCGAGGAAAGAAAGAGATTCGGCATTCGGATCTCACGACGGTGAGATCGCAGAAACCGGACTAGTAGGTAAAGTGTACCCCTCTGCGTAGAGTTCAAACTTATTCGAATAGTCCGTGTCCACAGGAATGGACGAGTCTGGTGTGGTATGGCATTAGTGTTTTGTTTTCAAAAAAAAAGGTGCGTTTAAGAAAAGTGGTTTTTGAAAAGGTCCAGCGGTTGAGCCGTGAGCTATGGTGGACGGGAAGTCCAGTAGCTGTTTTTGAAAATGAAAACCAGTGGGAAACTGCTGAGATACCTGGATGGTTTAGTCCAGGGGATTTTATTCTATATTGAAAAACTTCCTGCTCCTTTGGGAGAGGATGCGCTTTGAAAAATACAAAATGTTTTACAAAACAACCCTGCATAAAATATTGATGTTTCTGCAAAATATCCTGAGCTCCACATATTCCATGCATTATATCTGATTTCCCCATTCCGCGGGTGAAGGTGGGCTGCTGAGTACGTTTGTACTCACCCTTGCTTATTTGTTATTTTTCAGAAAAGGAGATCGGGTAAGAGTTACGCCTATTCCCAACCTTGCCTGTGGCTGTTGGATCGCTAATTTGCTTCGCTACGTATATCGGGCTGCTTCAGCCCCACTCTGATGATATGTCCCGAGTTGTGGACCAACTCTTAAAGTTGATCGCCACCTTTATAGGTTTGTCTCATTTAAGCAGATCTAAAACAATCTGATGTATAAATATGTTTACTAGCCTCCTGGGACTAGTAATTGTATCACATTTGAGTCCTAGAGGATTGGGGCGCTTCACTGTGTACGTGAGTTTCTAATCCTGGCACGTACATAGTTCGCATTCGGTTTGCCTTCCAAAATCGGGTGTGACTTAAGTGGTATCAGAGCATTGCTGACTGTAGGACCGCACCTGGACTAGAATGGTCGCCTTAAGGACTATAGACTTGTACTCTTACCTTGACCTTTAGTGTCATTTCAAAAGATGGTCATCTTGACCAATTCGAAGTTATTACTCATCTTATAATTTTTTATCACTTTGCTTTATGTTTACTTGTTGGTCACATAGTTATACTCTCACTCTTGTGCTTACGATGTCTTTCATAGATGGCCCATAATAGATGCACTGCACGTAAGTCAGTGATCCCCTTTTTGCTCTCTCACCTGGCGGAGCGCCCTCTGAGGCGCACGATGACTAGTAAGTTTAGCCACCTGAGAGACTGCATCATAGCCTGCACGAGGAGCAGGAGCACCAACGCCAGGAGCAGGAGCTGCAAGACTCTTCCCCCCTCACCTCAGTAGGAGGTGGAGTCTAGGAGGCAGCCTTCCCCTGCACCTTAGCTAGAGATGCCCCTTACACCACCACAGGGCATCCCGGCTGCTAGAGGAGACCCTGACGGAGACGATGACAACACTGGTGGCAGTTTGAGCCACAACATGGAGCTCTCGGAGGAGCAGGAGCCGGAGGGATGGATCGCTTGACCCATCACTCATGACGTCGCTCGCGGGTGTCACTTCCACGATGCTCTCGACAACTTGTTGTGTTGGGCCTTCGACCGACACACTTGGTCTATTGAGTATTGTTGTGTAGTCTACCAGCATTGTCTCGGGTTATACCTAGACCAGTGGGAGGCTACTTGCTTGGTGCACCGTCCGGACGATGATCTCCGGCGTGCAGAGGCCTTCTCAGAGAATTATTCTATCAGTAAGAGGGATACTGCTAAGTCAGCCATGCAAGATGTTGCACGATGTGCACTTCCGCAGTACTGCTCGTTATTCAGCGGGGTAGCTGACGACCTCAACCTGAAGTACTACCCTCGTCGTTCGACCGACAGTGCTGGAGGTGTGATTTTCTCGCCCATTGGTGAGGGCAATCCTAGGCTGAACAACATGGTCAACCTAGTCATCGTGCTCAACACCGAGTTGGACCACGCCCTTGACAAGTTGGGCAAGGTTCGGACGGAGGTTGCAGAATTGCGTGCTGAGCGCGCAGCGTGCCACTATCAAGATGGTGGTTCTCCCGCTCCTATTGGGATTCAGCACCCTTACTGCTCGCCGCCCCATGGTCACTTTGATTACGACACCCGTGACTGAAGGACCCAGATAGATTTGGAGTCATAGATCGATAGAGTCAGAGTCTGTAATAATGCTTAATTCAGTGTCTTAGTCTTAGTCAGTCTTAGTTAGAGTTAGTTTTCTTATCATAAGTTTTGATGCTTGTCGTGATGAACATGTAATGAAGTTGAATCTTTGTAATGATTGTCATCAAGGTGTGGGCATCCCCTGCAACTTGGTGTAGTTATTAATAAAGTCAGTTGTTTTGTTGGGTAACCTATTTATTCCCACTTTCCTCTTTATCTCAGAAGCTGTGTTGGCTGTGTTGAGAGTCAGTGAAGATGATCCATTGTTCAGTGCTATGAAGATTTTCATATATCTTTTCTTATGTTGAAAGACTGCGGAGTCAGATCTGATATGTGTGTGCTTTCAGTAGATGTCTGAGAACAAGCACAGAGGTGGAAGGCGTGCTCAACAGGAGCAGCAGGCACCCCAGGAGGAGGCAACTCAGCAGCAGTTGCCACCGCAACCCTCGATGACTTTTGAGCAGATGTTCCTAATGCAAATCCAAGTAGTCCAAGCCATTGGTCAGACTTTAGCAGCAATGCAGCAGGTGCAGCAGCAACAACCCCCACCTCAACCTCAGGTGCAAGTTTAGATGCCACAGGTGCCCAGAGACAAGCAGGCAGAGTTCATGAGGGGCCATCCCCAAGTCTTTGCCCATTCTGCTGACCCAGTGGACGCCGAGGATTGGTTGAGTACCGTGGAGCGTGAGTTGCACACTGCTCAGTGCAATGATCACGAGAAAGTTCTGTATGGTCTCTGTCAGCTAAGGGGAGCAGCACAGTCCTGGTGGGAATCTTACCTCGCCACCCATGCCGACCCTGAAGCCATCACCTGAGAGGAGTTCAAGGACAACTTGCGTTGTTACCATGTGCCTGAAGGACTGATGATAATAAGGAAGGAGGAATTCCTAGCGTTGAAGCAAGGTCCGTTGTCTGTCAGTGAGTACAGGGACAAGTTTCTGCAGTTGTCACACTATGCACCGGAAGATGTCAATATAGATGCTAAGAGGCAGTACTACTTTCTGAGTGGTTTGGTTGATCCCCTTCACTACCAGCTGATGAACCACACTTTCCCTACTTTCCAACACTTGATCGACAGATCAATAATGACTGAAAGGAAGCGCTAGGAGATGGATGACAGGAAACGCAAGATTGGTGGATCTCATGTCGGGAGTAGCAGTCGTCCCCGCTACTCAGGCAACCCACCTTAGCAGTTCAAGCAAGGTCACCAACACCAGCATCAGCGTCAGAACCAGCAGCAGTATCAGAGGTAGTTTCCTCAGCAGCAGCAGTAGTACCGTGAGAACAACCCGCAAGGAGGAAATCCGTACCAGTGCCAGAATAACTAGACACCTCGCCTTCTTGCCCCAACAACCAACCAGAACAACCCAACAGCTCCAGTGCAAGGAGGAGGCCGTGCATGCTTCCATTGTGGGGAACAAGACAACTAGGCGAAGCATTGCCCAAGGAAGGCAGCTCAGCAGCAGCGATCTCCTAGTGCCCCTGCCAGGAAAAATGTATTGCATCAAGGAAGCAACAACCGTGGGCAGCCTCGTGCATAGTACAAAAAGGTAAACTACCTGGAGGCCGACATAGTCCAGGAGACCGCAGGAGTGGCACTAGGTACGTTCTCAGTCGATTACCATTCTGCAAATGTGTTATTTGATACTGGAGCAACATATTTTTGTGACTGCATCATGGGTAGAATCACACAATATACCAGTAGCACCCATGTATCCACCTATGAGGGTTAGTTCAATTGGCGGGAGAACCCAAACAGATAGATTTTGCCCTAGTGCCAGAGTTCAAATAGGGGGGATAGAGTTCCTCGATGATCTAATAGTTATGGGTAACCAGGATGTGACTATAGATGTCATCCTAGGGATGAATTGGCTAACCAAATATCAAACAATTCTTAGTTGTGACAAGAGGATAGTGAAGTTAGTGTTCTTATCAGGAGAGGAAGTGTTAGTGGAGTTGGTCTTGTCTAGACCAAGGAAAGGAAGCTGTCACCAAGTCACCGCCCATATTGAGGAAATTGAACCATCAAAAGCTATCAACGTAGTGTCGGAATTCCAGATGTGTTTCTTGAGGAGCTACCAAGCATGCCACCCAAAAGGAAAGTTGAATTTTCCATAGAGCTTATACCTGGCACCGCCCCTATTTCCAAGAGAGCCTATCGAGTGTCCGGACCAGAATTGGTGGAACTCAAGAAGCAGGTTGATGAATTGTTAGAGAAAGGCTACATCAGACCAAGTACCTCGCCTTGGGCAGCCCCAGTGTTATTTGTGGAGAAGAAGGATGGTACAAACAGGATGTGCATTGATTACATATCTTTGAATGAAGTCACTATCAAGAACAAGTACCCTCTGCCAAGAATTGAAGATCTATTCGATCAGTTGAGAGGAGTCAGTGTGTTCTCGAAGATAGACCTGAGGTCAGGTTACCATCAGCTCAGGATCCAACCCTCGGATATACCGAAGACAACGTACATCACCAAGTATGGACTATATGAGTTCACTGTCATGTCATTCGGTCTGACGAATGCGCCAGCTTATTCATGTACTTGATGAACAGTGTGTTCATGGACTACCTCGATAAGTTCATAGTGGTGTTCATTGATGATATCCTTATATACTCCCAGAGTGAGCAAGAGCATGAATATCACTTGAGGAAAGTGCTACAGAGGCTACAAGATTATCAGTTGTATGCCAAGCTTAGTAAGTGCGAGGATCAGCGAAGTTCTGTTCTTGGGTCATATTATAAATCAAGATGGACTAGCTGTGGATACAAAGAACATAGCAGCGATTCTGGACTGGAAAGCACCGAAAGATGTCCAAGGAATCAAGAGATTCATTGGAATGGCCGGCTACTATCGGCATTTCATTGAAGGTTTCTCCAAGATTGCCAGGCCAATGACAGCCTTGCTAGCAAAGAAGGTTAAGTTCAAGTGGACCCCATCATTCCAAGAGTCCTTTGAGACACTAAAGAGGAAGTTGACAACAACACCGATATTGTTTCTGCCAGATGTCCACAAGACATTCTCAGTATATTGTGATGCTTCATACACCGGACTGGGATGCGTGTTGATGCAAGAGGGGAAAGTAGTGGCATACTCGTTCCGACAGTTGAAGATTCATGAGAAGAATTATCCCATTCATGATCTAGAGTTAGCAGCAGTAGTTCATGCACTGAAGACCTAGAGGCACTATTTGTTTGGGCAGAAGTGTGATATCTACACGGATCACAAGAGTCTCAAGTACATATTCACTTAGTCAGAGTTGAACATGAGGCAGCGAAGATGGCTGGAGTTAATCAAAGACTATGAGCTGGAGATACATTATCACCCAGGCAAAGCAAATGTGGTTGCAGATTCTTTGAGCAGAAAGAGTCAAGTCAATATGTTGGCCGCTCACCTGATGTCGTACGAGCTAGCAAAGGAATTCGACAGACTGAGTCTTGGTTTTCTAAATAACACTCAAGGAGTGACAGTCGAGCTGGAATCCACTCTAGATCAAGATATCAAGAAGGGTCAGAAAGACGATGAGAAGATCAATGAGATACAACAGCTGATCATAGATGGGAAAGGTCCAGATTTCCATGAAGACGCAGAAGGAGTGGTGTGGTTCAAGGATAGACTGTGTGTTTCCGACATCAAATCAATCCGAGAACTGATTCTCAAGGAAGCTCATGAGACAACATATTCTATACACCCTGGTAGCGAGAAGATGTACCAAGACCTGAAGAAAAGATTCTAGTGGTATGGAATGAAAAGAGAGATAGCAGAGTATGTGGTTGTATGCGACAGTTGTCAGGGGATCAAGGTAGAGCATCAGAGGCTCGCAGGTTTGTTGCGGCCATTGCAGATTCCTTAGTGGAAATGGGATGATATTGGGATGGACTTTATAGTCAATTTTGCCTCGCACCCGAGCTGGTTATGACTCCATCTGGGTAGTAGTGGACTAACAAAGGCGACCCATTTCATACCAGTAAAGACCACCTATAACAGTGCAGTGCTGGCAGAACTGTATATGTCTCAGATTCTATGCTTGCATGGTGTCCCAAAGAAGATAGTATCAAATAGAGGTACCCAAATCACTTCTCATTTTTGGCAGTAGTTACATGAAGCTTTGTCACACACTTGAAGTTTAGTTCAGCGAAGCACCCGCAGACAGATGGTCAGATTGAGAGAACCAACCAGATTCTTGAAGATATGTTGAGAGCTTGTGCATTGCAAGATAAGTTTGGTTGGGACAAGAGGCTACCGTATGCAGAATTCTCCTACAACAACAGCTACCAAGCCAGTCTGAAGATGTCACCATTCCAAGCACTCTATGGGAGGAATTGTAGAACTCCATTGCATTGGGATCAACTCGGCGAAAGGCAGTTGTTCGGTCTAGATATTCTGCTTGAGGTTGAAGAGAACATCAGAATGGTTCGAGAGAATCTGAAGATAGCACAGTCTAGACAACGAAGTTATGCTGACACCCAAAGAAGAGAATTGAGTTTTGAAGTGGGAGATTATGTCTACCTAAAGGTCTCACCCATCAGAGGAATCAAAAGGTTTAGAGTCAAAGGCAAGCCAGCACCTCGATACATCAGACCATACCAGATTCAAGCATGGCGTGGAGAAGTAGCATATCAACTCAGCTTACCAAAAAGTTTGTCAGTCGTGCATGACGTGTTCCATGCGTCTCAGCTAAAGAAATGCTTGCGAGTACCAGAAGAGCAGTTGCCAACGGAGGACCTTGATTTCAAGAAAGATCTGACTTATATTCAGAAGCCAACTCAGATTCTGGAGACGATAGACCGGGTCACTTGGAGGAGCACCATCAGGATGTGCAAAGTCAAATGGGGTCATCACTCAGAAGAAGAAGCAACCCTCATAAAACAATTATTCTTTTTCAGATCTGTATTCACCTGGTCAATGACATACTGGGAGAGGTGGTTAAATTTATTGAGATACTGCATTACAATATCTCCTCCTTGCTTTAACCGGATAAACTCTTCTTGTTTCATATGGAGCACTTCCTCTGGAACATAATGCTCTTGGAACGCTAGCTTGAATTCCTCCCAGGTAATCTAATGCCCAGCGGGTTGGATTGCTGAAACATTTGCCCACCAGGTGCTAGCAGGCCCTCTCAGCTACTGTGCGGCAAACAGTGGCTTTTGCGTCTCCGTGCATCGAATTAACCCAAACTTTTGTTCCATCACTCTTACCCATTCATCGGCTTCTAAAGGTTCTTCTTCTTTGATGAAAAGCGGTGGTCGAGTCTTAGAGAATTCCAAATATGTAGTATCACGCGGTCCTTGAGGAGGAGCTCTTCCTCCGTGCGGTTGAAACTGATTGCCTGCCATTTCGCGCAAGAAGCGCGTATTATCAGCAGTGGCATTGACCAGGGCAGCAATAGCCTTGGCCAAAGTCGGTGGTACAGGTGGCGGGTTGGGAGTATCCTCCCTACCGCGGGAAGTCCCCACACCATCATGTGCACGAGTCCGTGATGGCATCTGAGGCAAAGAAGCATTTGGAAAAAATATAACATGCCAACATACACCATCATATTACATTACCAAATATAATAATTATACAGACTCCAGTGTACAACTTGACTTCATTACTTATTTTGCATAAATATAATATCTAAACTATACTATTCTAGTCTTCTTCATCCTTTGTTGCTCCATTTCCTGCGACAGGAGACCATTCGTCAGCAAGGTTCATGGAAGGAGGGGGCCTAAAAAGGTCCAGCTCCCCATCAGGTCCTTCATTTGCTGTTCCTGATGGTCCGGCTCCCATTGCAGCAACATCTAGAAGCACGTCCGGGTGCAATCGAGCATACAATACATGCACTTCTTCATGTAAAGTATTACAGTACACTTGTAGGCTTTCGAGAGACGCACTAAGCTCTATCACACGAGCTAGAGCTTTCGCTTCGCAGTCCCAAGCGAAAGAACGCGAGTTAACGGCCCAATCAATAGCTGTATCCCATTCCGAGATTTTGTACTGTAAGCGGCTGACTTTGGCTAGCAATTCCGCTATACGGCGACTATCCTGCTCACGTGCCCTATTCCTGTGGCGTAGTTCTGACCAGAGTTGCTCCACCCTGGCTTCCAGATCTCCAATTGGGTCATTACTGCCACTACTACTTCCTTCGTGCCCGGAAGCTAGCTGATGTCATGGCACACCAAAAAGTCCAGTAGATTTGCGTGCTCTGTTCCTAGTACGCGCTATATCTCTATAAGAGGAGGAGATTTATTAGTATATTCTTAAACATGATGCATGCATAACCTGATAATTATGGAATCAACCTTCGTTGATCCCCAACTTCCTATATATTGCACTATGTTACCCAACTTTTCAACATAAGAGACTACCAGAAAGTGGTAAGGTAAGAATGAAAGAATATTTCTAGGTAAGTGTTTGAAAATTCTTTTGAAGTACTACGCAATATCTAAAGAGATGGGCTTCGCTCCGATACCAGCCGTGACGGAACCTCCCAAGGTATTAGGCCCACCTACAGTTATCCTTGTCCTAAGGACCTTGGACAACCCTGTAGATGCACATAATCACTCAACAAGTTCGATAACTGTATTCTCATCATTTCGCCCAAGAGTGCTTCACCCGTCACGCAGATATTACATCACATCGGAGGAAAGGATAAGCGGAAGCAAATTATAATAACTTAATTTACATTCATAAAATATAGAAAGAGAGAGTATTATTATTACAATACCGGGGAATTAAGAGTGCATAAAGTATTATTACAAACCAGGGAGCAAAACACCCTCCCGCACAAAAGTTTATTGTTTTCAAGGTGGGAGGCAAACATCCTCCCGCGACCAACTTCACTTCTGGGGCTCTTCCTTTGGTACCACCTTTGAACAGAAACAACAAAACTCTGTTGTTTCCTCACCTACAACAACATGGGTTAGAAAATCCTGAGTACGGAGTGTACTTTCGCAAGTCCTACCCGACAAAGAAAAAGACTCTCAAGGACCAAGTCTTCATGTCCGAGAAGTAACGGCGATCCGAATCGATTAATACCCAGCTGGGGATCTCCAACCACACGACATATGTAGCACTTAACCCTTGCATATGTCAACTCGCCACCAGGTTTCTCAACACCAAACCAGGTTCACGCCAACCGAGAGCACAGATACACCACTGTCCAGCCTCTTGCCTCGGAGGGTACACGATACTCTCACCATCTCTCCACTCCCATTGTGTGTTGGCCTTTATGGTATTGGTCTGCCCGAGGCAAAGCTTACCCATGACGAGGCATGTGGCCACTTAAAAGGTCCTCGATCATCAAGCCTACATCGACACGGTCCTTAATTGACTCAGACAGAGACACTACACCGAGACTTCCTTCTCGTGCAAGTCAACCGCCCTGTCTCGTCTTTATCATTTCCAATCCCAAAATTTGGTACCTGGCAGAGGTACATCTTTTCTGATGTTGAACCCATCATGGCCATGATGGATTCACCATCAAGTTTTATTTTCGAAAACATCCCATTCCATCTGAAGCATCTTCTTTTGTTTAAAAAAACATTTTGTTTTCTAAGCAAGACTAAGCATTAGAAAACCTTTTTTTAAATAAAACAGGTATCAAGGAATGGTAATCAATTTCAAGGTAGGAAATGCAGTAATTGTCTAGCACTTAATTCCTATCACCTAATGCATCATTTCAAGTGATAAAGAATTTAAAACAACAAGAAAGGGTAAATGCATCGGGGCTTGACTTGTGTCGTAGGGGATTCGGGATCTGTTCCACAAATGTCAAAATAGAAACTGTCGCTGAGAGGTGGATTTTCAGTCGGGGGTGCAACTTCCTCTTCAACTACTTCTTCCTCGTTTTCTAAACATAACAATATACATACATAAGTGCCCATGTGATGCTATGCTCATGCAGTTATGATAGAACACAGTAAGTTATATCTTGAATATAACTTTCCTTCATGGTACTCCTAAGTCACTAGGGTTTCCTCGGTTAATACCCTATCAGGGTTAAGCAAGTTCTATTCTAGGAAGCTAGGGTTTTGGGTTTGGGATCAAACAATGTCCAAAACATGCCAAACTTTACCCAAGGGCTCTAATTATCAAATCAAGCTTATAAAAAATGTTTTATGATTTTTAGGACTATCAAGTAATTTCTAAAATTCCAAAAGACTAGGTTTAGGCCTTCTTAAATGATAAATAATTCATGGTTGGGGCTAAAAATCTTGGACCTATTTTTATTAAATACTAGACGAATTTAGGAGACTAGTAAAATTGGTCCCATATTTTTATCATTTTTTTAGAATTTTTGATGGATTTCAAAACTTAATTAGAAAAAGAAAATAAGAAATCATCAACTGTACTGGACCGAAACCAGCCCAGGTTAGCCCACCAACGGGGAAACACGCCCGCGCTAGCAGTCTTGCACAGAGGACCTCGACGATTTGAAAAACTAGTTAAGAATCCCAAGCCGCTATTCACTATCTCTCTGACATTCTCACTTAGGCCCCTGCACTTCTGTTTCTTCGCAGCGTCAGGTCCACGACGGCGAACGGTGACGAGCATGCCTCCGGCGAACTTGTACTGGCCGGAACACGCAATGTCTGGTGCCCTAACTCGGCTAACACCAAATCCTACCCCAAGCGACCCTAATCCCTCCATCAATTGCACAAATCCGGCTCAGATTTTGTCTGCTCACGATGACGGTGAAAACCGGAGACAAACCGAGGTGTTCTTGGTGATTCAGTGAGGTCTAGCTCAATCAAACGGGTCTACGAGCAACATGAGACTTAAGGGAGGCTAGAACATCAAGAAGAGAAGCTTGAACTAACCTGTAGAGAGCTGGCCACGGCGAGGGGTTCACGATGGCGTGGAAACCCGATTTGGGGGACAAGCAAAACTGGGAGGCTATGGTGGAAGATCATAGGCGAGGGCTGGTGCACTAGGTGCGTAATAACCTAGCGGAGCTCACTGGGGCATCAATTTATAAAATCCATCAGCGGTGGCGTCCAATTTGGAGAAGGCGTGCTGGCGGCCGGAGAGAGGGGAAGTTCACTGGCGCGGGTTACCGTGGCATTCACTGGAGCAACGACTCAGCCGATAGACAGGCCATCTATAGCGACCTATCGCGACGTGGTAACAAGGTAGGAGCGTGGCATGCTCGGGTTAACGGCGATCATCACCACGACGGCCGCGCGGCCACATCGCGGCGCAAGTGGATGAGGTGATAGAGCAGCCACAGTGCTCCGACTTCATCCCATGCCAAAGATCTTTCACCCCGAGTCGTTATCTGGACGCCTAGGGGCGCGAATCACAGTGTTGGTGCGAATCCGATAGTGGGGTTGCTTGTGGCGAGGTGCACTGCACCTGGGATCTTTTTCAGTTACTGTACCATGGCGATCTCCTTCAATGTGCCTGACAGATTGATTCGAGGAACAATTTTATCCAATTTTCATGTGACAACCCACTAATCTCTCTGTATCAAAGTTGTTTTCCTATAATCCATCTTTAGTTTTGTTATAGCACCCACAATCAAACAGTCACAGGATCCTACTCAAAATTGATCTCCAAGTTCATCTGACTTCACTGTCAGTCAAAATTCAGTCCTAGGGCTGAGTGACAGCCAAACTTCAAGTACAATTATCTCCCATTTTTGTACAACACCAATGCTTAATCACTTAATCAAAGTTGTACTCCTATCATAGCTCTACAATTTTGATGTATTGACCCAGGGCAAAATCCTCATGAATTTAGGAATACAAAGCTCCAAAGATGCCCAGTTCCACTGAAATTTCAAACTTAGCCACTTTAGGGTTCTTGGGTCTTTTTGCAAATAAGTCCAATTTCCTCCACACTTCTTGAAAATCCTTCAATATTGGTTTTTGATGTTCTATCACTTCGATATTTGAACTTTGGTCCAAAAGTGCGTAGAATTTGCATTTACCCCCTAGGGTACAAATTAGGGTTTTCTAGGGTTTTTTAGGGTTTGGGCACACTAGGGTTTTTGTGTCACAAAAGTTCACCAAATTTGATGTATTGTGAACATTTCTAATGACTTTTGAGATTATACACAATTTGGCTTACTGTCTCCCATGTGTCCTAATCCTAGGGTTAAGTATCCTACCCTGGGGTTAAGCACACATCAATTCACCACATCCCAACTTGTTTTGAAATTTTACCTAGTGAATGCAGTCTAGGTGTGACAAACAAAATGAAATGTCAATGCATATGATGTCATGCTCAAGCTTTAGTGCTAGTGACACCAGGGGTGTTACATCGTGGGGCCGCCCAGTCAGCTCCGCCTTCCCCGCGAACCGTCGTGGATCAGCGCGCACGCACGCCGATATCCCCGGCCATGTCGCATGGCCACGCACCCCAGCTCCCTTTTGAGCATCGCCCGCACCCACACTCCCTCCCCTGACTCATTTCGCGCAAGCCCACCCTCTCTCGCGCTCTGCTCTCGCCGCTCGGCTCCGCCGAAGTTCCGCGACCGCGCTGCCGACCGTCTAGCACGCTAGAAGCCACGCCAAGCCACCCCGAGCTCCGTCCTGAGGTGAGACATCCGTTACCATGCTTGGTTTTCCCCAATTCTGCTTTGTCTTGGCCAGTTCGGCTTCATTGTGGTTCGGCCGTGCTGATTCGCCACGCCCGCACGGTGACTGGCCGAATGAGCCCAGCTCTGTGCCCCTACTTTGGTCCATAGTGTTCCCCTTACCCTACCATAGCTAGTCCAGGCCTTAGCGCGCCCTAAACCCCCTCTCCCCAGCCGGAATTCCTCGCCGGAGTTGCCCGAACCGCCCGAAGCACCTCCCCTTCGTCGTGCTCCCGTGTCCGGTCCTGTTCTTGTAGTCGGGACCCTGCCTGTGAGTTCGCCGGACCTTCTTCACCCATTCCAGCCCTCACCGGCGAGCACAGACCCCCCCCGACAATCGCGTCTACCTCACCGGCGCGGAGGGAGCAACGCCAGTCACCGAGCTATAAAGCCCCGCGCGCCCCATCGCAACCGTCCATCCCCGATCCAACGGTTCAAATCTGTGGGCAACGGTTCACACCCATGCGCTCTGCCCCTAAGCCTCGCCGGTCAGTGCGTGCGCCCCCTGACGATGGGCCCAACTGGTCAACCTGCCTCCCTCCTTAGGTCGATGACACACCCACCCCACTTGCCAGTCGCGCTCGCTCGCCAGCGCCCGCGCACTCGCTCACTGATCTAATCTCGACCGTTGATCGTGGATCTGACGGCTGAGGGGACCCCGGACCCCTTCGCACGGAGGTTTTGCTAAAGAAGCCCTTGGTTTTGTAGGAATCAACACGTTGTCCTTTAGTTTTACGCGTAGAACCCTGGTTTCTGACAAACACATCCCTGGACTTCTGTTTAATCACAGATTTAGGCCTAATTTTATATTTTAAGCGTCCAAACTTGTTTATTTCATATCTTTTGCATATGAACTCCAAATTTAGTGATTCAAATTGCAAAATGTTTATATGATTATTCTCTATCCAAATAAATTATGATCATTCATTGTCTGTGTATTCTAGTTTTATGCCTAGGCTATAGGTTAATTTATGTGATAATTTATTTGTTTAATAAGATAAATAAAAAGGAAACCCTAGTGGTAAATGGATATTTAACCTTGTGAGATTAATAATATGTAGTATAAGGATGTATCCCTGGTTTAACTTTTATGTCTCATTAAAAGGAGTAGAATCAGATTAACCTAAAGTCCCTTTCGAGTTTATACTTTTCCTTTTGAGATGTGTTCCATTGTTTGTGCATGATTGGTGTGTTGTTCATTTGTCATTTTCGAAATGTATTGAATGTATGATCGCTTTATTTAGACGACGAGCTGCCCATGGTTCCTGAGTGTGTTGCCGAAGATCTTCCTGAGCAACAACCTGGTGAAGGCAAGTGTCCTCTCACTACACCATGACACAATATTGCCCACGGACTGTCTGATGGTAAAAGACCTGAATAACGTCGCAAAGTCCGTCGGTAAAGTGTTTTGCCGACAAATAATGTGTGTCGGCCAAAGCCCTGTCGGCAATAACCTTTACCGGCAGACATAGATCTACCGACAGACTATCTGTTGGCAATGTTGACGTTATTGTCGACAGATATATCTTTGCCGTCAGACAACGTTTTGCCGACATATTCCTTGTGTCGACGCCCTGTGTGTCGCTAAAAGTCTATATGCCGACAGATTGTCTGATGTTGTTCCTTATGTACAGTTAAAAAATCCATGCATACAAATATATGCTAATGAAACAAATAATAAAGTGATTATGATACACATTGAGACAACTTGCATAATATGTAGCTCAGAATATATGAAATTTGATTACTACAAGTGAGGTCGACCTTTGACTTTGGATTCCAACATATATTTGTTTGGAACACGATTTGTATGATGAACATACAAAATATAACAACATACATGTTTCCTAAATTATGAAGTGATCTTCCAGTTCTATTACATGCAAAAGTCTAACGATTCATCTACTCCTTACTAAAATCTCTCTATCAGCTGGGTGTTATGCCAACGGCTAGCATGCATGCTAGCAGTCATTTTCTCACGCACTTCAAGCATCAACTCGATCTGATCCTACGTGCTTCCAGCACCTCTTCCTGCAGCAGATTCCAATAATTTGTCAATTACTGTATCAACATGTCTATAAACTCCAAACAAAAAATACAAACTGCGAGTACAACAAAGGTCTATTAGTGCATATATTTATGTACCGAATGCACAAGATTACAAAGAAATAGAACATGAAAACATGCTCCAATAAAAATGGAGATAGGGCCACCCAAAATAAAAGAACGCTCTAATGAACTAAATCAGATACAACTCCAAAATTTACTTCTATCTATATTCCTAGAAATAAACTCACTAGATCAATCAATATGTCTGTCAGGAGAACCATGAAGCCTTAACAACATGACAAACTCTCCACCAAAAACTACCATGAACCATACAATACAAATCATTAGACATACTGATAAATTTTAGAGCATCACCTAACGCTCAACCACAAACACAAACTGAAAGTTTGGAACACCCCAGGCGAGTGCACATGCGGCTCCCAACAGATCATCAAAAGCTTGAGACTCAATTATCTCCTCAGCTCATCCTCTTTACATATCTTCATCATCGCTGAAACCATTATAACGACGCTAATGCTATCCTATTTAGTAGTGTACAACAACCTTAACTATTGAAAACACTATTGCAGTTTTTAATGGAAGGCTCACTGTGATTAGATTGCAGGTTTAATATGGCTAGATGTTGAAAATGCTATTGCAGTTTTTAGTGGTAAACTGACTGACACTACCGGAATCCGAGGCTTTGCCGAGTGTTGTATTCTTTGTCGAGTGCCTTTTGTCGGGCACTCGGCAAAGAAGGCTTTGCCGAGTGCCGCACTCGGTAAAGTTAGGCTCTCGGCAAAGAGCCCCTTTACCGAGTGCTAAACACTCGGCACAGGTAGGCACTCGGCAAAGACAAGTTTGCCGAGTGTAACGCACTCGGCAAACGGGGCTCTCGGCAAAGGGCCGTCAGCGGCCGTCCCAGAGCTGACGGCCGTCAGTCTTTGCCGAGAGCCAACGGCTGGCACTCGGCAAAGCCCTCTTTGCCGAGTGTCATATCCAGACACTCGGCAAAGTGTATTTTCATTTTTTTTTATTTTGTCTCCCAAACTTTTTGTGGTATGTTCCTACACTATGTAGACCTACATGTATCATTTGTGGACAATTATAACATAGTTTCGATAGTTAGTAGATTTAGTTCGTGTATTTGAATTTCTTCGGAAAATTCAAATTTGAACTGCAGGTCACTCGAAACTTGGAAAACCGTGCATGAAAAAATGATATTCATGTTACTTAGCATAAGTTACGACCGATTGCAGAAGCGTACCGGAAACTTCGAGCAACATGCTCACTAAACATGGCCGTGAACTTGGCATCCACATGTTTAAAAATTGTATAAAACACAAACAAAGTCAGAAAATCATGAAACTTGTCCACGTGTCATGATATCATATGTATAGGCTGTGATAAAAATTTTAGAATGTTTCGAGAAAGTTGTGAGACACTATGTGTAGAAACCTAAGAGATCCACATGAAATCTAAGAGTTATTTCATGTGGATCTCTTAGGTTTCTACACATAGTGTCTCACAACTTTCTCCAAACATTCTAAAATTTTTATCACAGCCCATACATATGATATCATGACACGTGGACAAGTTTCATGATTTTCTGACTTTGTTTGTGTTTTATACAATTTTTAAACATGTGGATGCCAAATTCACGGCCATGTTTAGTGAGCATGTTGCTCGAAGTTTCCGGTACGCTTCTGCAATCGGTCGTAACTTATGCTAAGTAACATGAATATCATTTTTTCATGCACGGTTTTCCAAGTTTCGAGTGACCTGCAGTTCAAATTTGAATTTTCCGAAGAAATTCAAATACACGAACTAAATCTACTAACTATCGAAACTATGTTATAATTGTCCACAAATGATACATGTAGGTCTACATAGTGTAGGAACATACCACAAAAAGTTTGGGAGACAAAATAAAAAAATGAAAATACACTTTGCCGAGTGTCTGGATATGACACTCGGCAAAGAGGGCTTTGCCGAGTGCTAGATGTGTGACACTCGGCAAAGAGGTAGTAAAGACTCTTTGCCGAGTGCCGCACCGGGGACACTCGGCAAAGAACTCTTTGCCGAGTACCGCCGATCTGGCACTCGGCAAAGAATATTTTACAATTTTAAAAAAACTTTGCCGAGTGCCAGATCGCTGGCACTCGGCAAAGAAGAAAAATAACTATGCCGGTCGTTCTTCTTTCTCCTTTCTCTTCTCTCACTCGCTTCTTCACTTCTCTGCCCGCGCCGCCTTATAGCCCGCCGCCGCGCCGCCCGCCGTCTGCCCGCCGCGGAGGCCGCGCCGCCCGCCATCTGCCCGCCGCGGAGGCCGCGCCGCCCGCCAGCCGTCTGCCCTTGCCGCGGCCGTGCGCCGTGCCCGCCGCGCCGCCCGCCTCCGCGGCCGTGTGCCGTGCACCGTGCGCCGTGCCCGCCGTGTGCCCTGCGGTCGTGCTCTCCGCGGCCGTGTGCCGTGCGCCGTCTGCCCGCCCCCTCCCCGCGGCCGTCCCCGCCGCACCCGCTCGCTCGTCGCCACGCCGCCTCGCCGAAGGTATAAATTATGCGTGTTTTTATTATTTATATGCGTGTTTATATGCGTGTTTATATGTGTGTTCATGAATTTATGCATGTTTATATGTTGCGTGTTTATTAGTTAATAAACAATATTATTTATATGAATGCTTTACTGTTTTGGTCATTTGTTGATAACGACCTGGTATTTGTTAATAAACAATATTATTTACCATGATTTAATTTGAACAAACACATGTTTATATTAATGTAATCAAAGTAGACACAGTCACATTTTTAATGAGAACGAGAATGAGGGTATGTGTGCGTAGGTTGAATGTCCTTATCATTTTATGCATGGATTTCCGGCCATCGTGCCGTTGAATTATGCGTGGAAGACAGCCATCGTGCTGATAGTTTTATTTGCAGGATTTCGAAACCTCCCCGTGCAGGGGAGGTGCTGCCGAAATTTTCTGTTGCTAGGCACCTGTTAGGGGATGGAGGACCGTGAGTGGATGTACACGGGCCGTAGAGGAAGGAACGATGTCACCACTGAATGGATTAGAAAGACCGATGATTTCGTGGAACGGGCATATGGCGAAGCTGCTAAAGGAGCTAGTCTAGTCCCATGCCCGTGCAGCAAATGTGACAACCGGAAAAGAAAACCAAAGAAGACCATGGTAGAACATATTTGGAAGAATGGATTTACGCCGGGCTATACTCGGTGGATATTTCATGGTGAAGCGCATCGTACGAGAGAGGAGGTGCTGAGACAACGTGTCGAGGATTATGACGCGGATGCGGGGGGTAGCAGATATGTTGAACGACTATCAGGAGGCACAGTACACGGGAGGATGTATGGATGACGAGCCAGAGCCGACTGCAAAAGCGTTCTACGACATGTTCGACGCGGCACAGAAGCCCCTTCACGGCCAGACAAAGGTTTCTCAACTGGATGCCATTGGGCGTGTAATGGCGTTCAAGTCGCAGTACAGCATGAGTAGAGACGCATTCGATGGCTTGTTGACGGTTATTGGGAGTCTGCTTCCGGATGATCACGTTCTGCCAAAGAGCATGTACGAGGCACAGAAACTACTTCGTGCACTCAAGATGACGTATGAGCAGATTCATGCTTGTCCGAAGGGTTGCGTGCTATTTAGGAAAGAATACGCGGAGGCAAAGTACTGTCCCAAGTGTAATTCGTCTAGGTTTATGGAGGTAGACTCTGGTGATGGACAAAAGAGGCAGCTCGACATCCCCTTGACAATCCTACGACACCTTCCGTTCATACCGAGGATCCAGCGTCTGTACATGACAGAGGAATCCGCGAAACAGATGACTTGGCACAAAAATGGAAAACGATACAATCCTGACAAGATGGTGCACGCATCAGATGGTGAAGCATGGAAACACTTTGATGACATTCACTGTGAGAAAGCCGAAGAGGCTCGTAATGTACGTGTTGCGTTGGCCACAGATGGGTTCAATCCCTATGGAATGAGCGCTGCCCCGTACACATGTTGGCCCGTGTTTGTTATCCCAATCAATCTCCCCCCTGGTGTGTGCTTTCAAAGGCAGAATATATTCGTGTCGTTGATAATTCCCGGACACCCGAGGAACAAAATGGGCGTGTACATGGAGCCTTTGATCGATGAATTGGTACGTGCCTGGGAGGAAGGGGTATGGACGTTTGACCGAGCTACCAAGACAAACTTCAGAATGCATGTTTGGTACCAGTACTCCATGCATGACTTACCGGCCTATGGGCTATTTTGTGCCTGGTGTGTTCACGGTAAGTTCCCATGCCCAGTTTGCAAGGAAGCTCTCAGGTTCATTTGGTTGAAAAAGGGTGGCAAATATTCGTCCTTCGATAAACATCGACAATTTCTTCCTGCTGACCATCCATTCCGCCTAGACATCAAGAACTTTACGAAAGGTGTCATAGTTACAGACCGCCCACCTGCAGCGATGACTGGTGCCAAAATTCGTCAACAGATAGATGGGCTCGTGGCCAATACAGAAGGTGGTTTTGTGGGATATGGTGAGCAGCATATGTGGACACATAAGTCTGGCTTGACTCGGCTCCCCTATTATGACGACCTGCTCCTTCCACACAACATTGACGTGATGCACACTGAAAAGAATGTTGCCGAGGCACTGTGGGCAACAATTATGGACATTCCTGATAAGTCAAAGGATAATGTGAAGGCAAGAGTGGATCTGGCAGCGTTA
Source organism: Zea mays (assembly GCF_902167145.1). Classification (NCBI taxonomy): domain Eukaryota; kingdom Viridiplantae; phylum Streptophyta; class Magnoliopsida; order Poales; family Poaceae; genus Zea; species Zea mays. The sequence continues at coordinate 57,089,042 of NC_050098.1, read as the reverse complement.
TGTGATAGACCAAAACTAGAGATGAAGCCGCCAAGTGGCGGAAAGACATGAAGAAGGCCTAAGGCCGATTTCGCCCTAAGCAGGGCCCAGAGGAAGGAAGTACTTCAGTGGATCAAGATGTTGATGTTCCCTGATGGTTATGCATCTAACCTGAGTAGGGGGGTGAACTTATCTACTATGCGAGTCTTAGGGATGAAGAGTCATGACTTCCACATATGGATTGAACGGATTCTTCCTGCGATGGTTCGAGGCTATGTCCCTGAGCATGTCTGGCTAGCGCTTTCAGAGTTGAGCTATTTCTTCCGTCAGCTTTGTGCAAAAGAGTTGTCTCGGACCGTTGTTGCAGACTTGGAAAGATTGGCCCCCGTGTTACTGTGTAAGCTTGAGAAGATATTTCCACCCGGCTTTTTCAATCCAATGCAGCATTTGATTCTTCATCTCCCCTATGAGGCACGAATGGGGGGCCCCGTGCAGGGACGTTGGTGCTATCCAATCAAGAGATGTCTAAAGACTATTCGAAAGAAATGTAGAAATAAATGCAAAATCGAGGCTTCCATTGCAGAGGCATACATTCTAGAGGAGGTCTCAAACTTCACAACAACTTATTATGGTGACAAACTGCCGAGCGTGCATAATCCACCCCCTCGTTACAATGATGGCGACAACGAATCAAACCTTAGCATATTTCGAGGCCAACTCGGAAGCGCAAGTGGCTCGACCACCAAGACCCTGAATCATGACGAGTGGCGACATATCATGCTATACGTATTGACCAACCTTGAAGAGGTGACGCCATACATGGAACAATTTCTTCATGAATTCTGGCGTCGATCAAGGGACCCCACTCCACAGGAATATGACGCTCTTCTTAGAAAGGGTGCGCGAAATGGGTTGCCCGATTTCATTTCCTGGTTCAAACGTAAGGTACGTGCTTAGTTTGTAAAAGAGATACGTCTTTGAACTCAATTTAGCATCTTTTAACTTGCGAATACTTGCAGGGCCAAAGAGATCCGTCTATGAGTGCCGAGTTGAGACAAGTAGCCAACGGCTTTGCTTATAGGGTCAAGAAATATTCTGGGTATGACGTCAATGGATACCGTTTTCGCACAACACACTACGACCAAAGTCGGCCCAATCGGAAAACAACGTGTTCTGGAGTCTTTACGCCAGGGCTTGACAATGTCGATTATTTTGGACGAATTGAAGAAATATATGAGCTCAATTTTTATGGTTCCAAACCTCTTACTCCAGTGATATTCAAATGTCATTGGTTTGACCCTCAAGTGACGAGACGGACACATTCTAATCTTGGGATAGTCGAAATTCGACAAGATTCCACCTTAGCAGGAGACGATGTCTATATCGTGGCCCAACAGGCCACACAAGTGTATTATCTCCCATATGCGTGTCAAACGAAAGAACATCTTAAGGGTTGGGATGTTGTGTATAAGGTATCGCCGCATGGGAGGTTACCTGTTCCTAACGATGAAGATTACAACTTAGACCCGGACACATATGATGGAGAGTTCTTCCAAGAAGATGGGCTAGAAGGGCGATTTGAGATAGACTTAACAGAAGCTATCGGAATGGACGTAGATATTGAAATGGTTGTTGATGAGGAGGATGATGAGGTGCAAAATGATAATGACTTAGTAATCCTTGAAGGCAATGATGAGGTTGCGTCTTCCGATGGTGTTGAGATTGAAATGCTTGATAGTGATGATGAGAGTTTTGATCCGGCTAACCCCGACACATATGAAGATTATTTTTAATCGATGTAATGCTATATGACTTTTTATTTCGCACCTGTTTTTAAATACATCTTTTTATATGTGCTTATTTGTTTACTCTTAATTGCAGGTTGTTGGACAAATATGGTGGGCGGTTTCCTGAGGAGGAGGAGGGGGAGGAGGAGTAGGACGGCGGACGATGCAGAGCAGGCAGCGCAGCAGCACGAGGCAGAGCAGGCAGCGCAGCAGCAGCCGGCGCCTCAGGACGACGACGACCAGCAGGACGACGACGACCAGCAGCAGGACGCCTCAGGTTCAGGCGGCTCTAGTTCGAGGAGCATCTACCTGCGAGGCCCCGCGAGTCTCCCGCCGCGTCCCATACTTCGGGACAGACGGCCGTTGATTCGGCCGGAAGGGGAGAGGTATGTAACTTTATGTTCTTCATTCTTGTTCATATTATGTGTTCAAAATCATAATATAAACTAATACTTTTTATTTATCACTTGGACAGGTCTTGGACGGTTTTGGATTATGCTGGGGGTCATCGTCGCCCCCCCAACAACATCCTCGGCCTGCTGTGCAGGGAACACTTCCCTGGACTTGTGGAGTACGCCGGAGTGACGAGCCCAGCCTTCACCTTCGACCACTACGCCGTCGCCCCCGATGCAGTAGACCGGGACGGCAGGGAATTCAATAACAAGGCGGAGCGGGTGAAGCAAGAGCTGTGGGTAAGTCTTAGTATAATATAAAATATGTCGCATTCGTTGCAAATTCTTGAAATAATGTATGGATACATCGTTTTTGTATGCAGGATTTCTTCAGATGCGATGCTGGATACGAGGCTAGGGCGGATGTGGTGGCCACCACGTGCTGTAAGAAGCTCGTCGTGGACATGCACTATGAGGCCCGCATCCAGGCCATCATCACCTACCACGGCTCCGTCCTTGGGGAGAAGGTGACCAAACCTCAAGCCCGAACCATGTCGTTGACCAGGGAGCAGTACCTGCAGGTAAAGTCATGCATGTTTGGTACCAGTACTCCATGCATGAATTTTATTTTATCTTCTGATATGCACTTTATGTGTTTACTTTGCAGGTGATTCCACATTGGTGCGCCGCACATCCTCTCTGCTGGGAGCAGATGGTGGATAGGTGGTGTTCGGCTGAGTGGGACGAGGTGCACACAGCTAGCCGGGAATGGCGTTTGCAGATGCAAGGGCCCTCGCACCACCAAGGCAGCCGGAGCCTGGGCCAATATGCCGAAGCATGGGTACGCCACCTTTTTATTTCGATATATAGCACTAAGTTAGATATTATTTCTAACTATCTCGTTGGTTTTTGTTGCAGTCGGCGTCACATGGTGGCAGGCCTTGTTCCACCTTCTCGGCCTATGCTATGGCCCATAAGGGTAAGGCGACGTCCGACGTCACCTACAACCCGGATGACGGGCCCGAGGCCTACACCAACCCCGCCGTCTACAGCCGCCTCCATGACTACACCGCCATGGCGCAGGAGGTCCATGGCCCAGACTATGATCCGAGCACCGAGCCTATCGACCCCGATGTGCTCATGAGGGTCGGAGGAGGCAAGAGACATGGGCGGTACTGGATTGCCGACGGGGCAATCGACTCGTCCTCCACTCCCACTCTGTCTCAGGTGAGAGCAAGGAGCACTGGCTCGAGCCCAGCCATTCGACCTCGGCACGACAGCTCACAGCATCGCATTTCACAACTCGAGGTTAGTGCTTCTGTAACTCGTCCTTCCTTTAGTTATATACCTAGTCTTTGAGTTACTATAACGTTGGCTTGTAATATTACAGACCCAACTAGAAGAGATGGAGGCGAGGATAATGGCGGAGCGGGCGGCGGCTGATCAGAGGATGGCGGAGATGTTCCAGTACATGCAGAGCCTTGGCGCCGCACAGGGCATCGCTCCGCCACCTCCATTGTTCCCCCCAGTTGACCCTACTCTCTTCCACACTCCTGTGAGTACCAAAATTGTAGTTAGATGTTTGTAATGCATCTGGTATAACACATGCTATCTCTTCTTTGTGCAGGGCCAATCTAGGGCGGCATCCAACAACCCTCCGGAAGGGTTCAGCCCAACGCAACCCCGGCCAAACCGCCCACCTCCATGAGTCGTTGTTTTAGACTTCACAACTTATGTATAATACTTATGTTTCTGTTTGATACTTATGTGAGAGCTTGCAACGTTTGAGACTTATGTTTGTGTTTAATACTTGTGTTGAACACTTATGTTTGTGATGGATATTTATGTTTGTGGTCACGGTTTTATGTTTGTGTTGGCTATTTATGTCTGTGATGATATCTGTGATGTATATATGTGATATATATGTGATATCTTCTGTTTGTGTGGATGGAAAACAAAAATCAAATAAAAAAGGTACATACTGGTCACTTTGCCAAGTGTAACACTCGGCAAAGAGGCTCTTTGCCGAGTGTCTGGGTCAAAACACTCGGCAAAGAGCACAGACCTGGGCACCGGCTTAGGTTCTTTGCCGAGTGTTATGTCGCTGACACTCGGCAAAGAGGTCGGCTTTGCCGAGTGCCAACTGGGACACTCGACAAAGAGCCTGACACGGGGACCCTCCCTGGCGGGCTCTTTGCCGAGTGTCCCAAACGGCACTCGGCAAAGAAGGCGGCTTTGCCGAGTGCGACCAGAAGGACACTCGGCAAAGCCGCCGTCTCCGTCAACCGGCGCCGTAACGGTCGCTTTTCTTTGCCGAGTGCTCCCTGACACTCGGCAAAGATCTTTGCCGAGTGCCCGAGAAAAAGTACTCGGCAAAGAAGTCTTTGCCGATGCACTGTTTGTCGAGCCTTCTTTGCCGAGTGTTACACTCGGCAAAGCCTTTGCCGAGTGCTTCCGGCACTCGGCGAAGCTATTGATTCCGGTAGTGTGAGAGCAGATTTTAGCAGGCTTGAACAGTGTTTTGACCCATAGCTAGCCGACTTTTAATGAGCTGCAATCATGTGCCTTCTAGTGTTTAGTGGTGTACAACAGGCTTAAACAGACTGAGAGTTTTCTGGTGTTTTTAAATCTTGTCAAATTTAAGATGTTGTACATAGCAGTCATGTGTCTTCTTTTAATTATTGTGCTATGAGAACCAATCAAACATTCGTTCACAAATACCCTTATCTAAAATAAATACCCTTATCTAAAATAGGCGAGTTACAATTTTAACACCCTAATAATATCTTTGATCGTTCAACCCTGAACAAAATTTAGGATGTTTTAGCCCCCACCCCACCCCATTGTTTGATTTGGTTTAATCTTCTTTAGTTTATTTTTTGGACATAAGCAATCTGCCAGCTACATAATCCTACCCTTTGTTCATGGCTAAATGTTCCTCGTGTACAATTAAAATGGAATGTACTAGTGCATTTTAAGGGTTTATCCAGAATTCATCAAGAATTAATGTAATTCAACACGTTGTGTTTTTACTTCAACATAAGCACTAAAAAGTGACACAAGCAGCCAGGTGTATATATGCAACTACAAAGCTGACAGGTAGAAGATAATTTTTTTAATCAAACCCTACATATATACACAATTATATATGGTGGGAAGAAAATAGTGTCACATCTATATTTACCTGCTGCTGCAGAACCTTGGGCCAATGTTGATTTTTTGTTACGACTCATCTAAAAATACAGGACATTAGAATCCATCAATTACATAAATAAAATACAATGGTGTAGTATTACCTTGTTTGTTGGCCATGCAACAGACATAAAAAGGGGAATCATTACAAGTGTCAAAGATAAAAGCCGAATTAAGTAAGTGCAGATAGTTCTAATCAACACAAGATGGAAAAGTTAAGGCAAAAGATTACCACTGTGACCAATGGATGTCATCCAAGAATATGTCGTCGTTGGCTGTCCGCATGCACTCGCACGCACTCCTTGATTTCTAGTGCTTATAATTGATATAAAGTAAAATTGTTCAAATACTAGTGATAAGATGCAATATTTAAAATGTATATAAAGGATATTAAATATCTAAATGATAAGGAAGCCTACATTACAAGGCAAGTTTTCCTTGGAGGTGAAGCTTTCGTGGAGGTGGAGCTTCACCCTCACTAGCTATTGGCCAGACAAAAAACTACTAACGAACAAATGATCATCTAGAACGAAAAACTAGGGAATTAGAAGATAAAAAGATAGAATACATATTTTCTAGAATGCAGCGCTTAGTATTTAGGAGTAGCATAAAAGGAATCCACATGGGCAGTGCTCTACATTTTCTAGAATGCAGCTGGACGTCAAGTTCACTTGTACTACTGGGGAAGAATTTTCTTGTCGCATCCTATCTAGTATTCACGAGTGAAGCATGCAACTAGCACGGATTTTAAAATAACAAACATACTAAATACAAACGATCTGAATTGGTGACAGCTGTAGAATATAAGAAAATAAAACATGTAGTCTTGAACTGATGATCAATCGCGAAGACGAGGAACAACCAGATGAGGGGTCGCTGGCCCAGTGAGACTGAGAGTTGAGCGAGAGAGGCTAGGAGGGGAGGGCGAGGTTGCAAAGGTTGAAGGCGAGTCAACGAGGGGCAACAGCAACAATGAATGCACGACGACAATGGTGGACGAAGGAGGAGCTAGGAGCTAGGACGGACCTGTGGAGCCAAAGTGCGACGGCTGCCGGCGAGATGAGCGGATGACCGGAGAAGGGAAGGGACCACGGCGGGCCGGCGGCTGGCATGCCGCATCTGTGTTTCAGCGACAACGCTAATTTGGGAACCTAGAACCCTAATCGTGCTGGGAACCAGAAGTCCAGAACGAGTGAATGGCAGAGAACCCTGAGTCCAGACTCGTCAAGTAGCCGGTGGCCCGTCGTGAGCTCTTGGGCCGTGACTGACACCTGCTGACAGACTGTACGACTGGGTTGGGCTGGTTATTATTTCTAGTAAATTTGGATCAAAATCGGTAACCGAAAAAAGGTCGGTAAATTGCCATACTGATTCTGACATAAAATTCTGATAACCGATTCCGATTCCGAGAAATATCGTTACCGACGAATTCGATCGAAAAAAATTAAAAACGGTTTCTGAAATTCCGAAACCATTTTCATCCATGCATGCAGCACGCATGAGGCCTTCCTACCCGCCCTCCATGTTGGTAGTTGTATTAATAATCAAAATCCAAGCGCGATCGACAAGCATATACCATCGGCGCGAGAGAAGTAGTTCACGTATCCACATCAGAGAGATCTGTTGGTGGCATTGACGTGTTGTCACGGCAAACACGCATGAACATGACCGTGCTGATGATATTGTCGAAGGCTTCGAATAGGTGTGTCTCCACCACGTCCTCGCTCGTGCAGATCGCCCACCTACAACGCGGGCACTGCAGTTGCGGTTGGTTGCGCCTCCTCGTATGTCGCCGCCACCACGGGCATGGGCACCAACTCCTCCTGCTGGCTGTCAGTTGCCGCCACCGAGGCGTGCTAGACAATGAGTGTGTTCTAGGTTATACGGTGGGCTGTGACAAAATGGGCCTCGTTTACGCAATCCTCAGATTTTGCCAATAAACTAACGAAAAAAATGTTTATTAGAAAATATACCGAAAATAGAGCATACAATCCTCACTAGTGCAATGGAGATGTGCTCCTTTTTCCAAAGGGTCACGAGTTTGATTCCTCGTAAGCTCTCGTTAACAATCGTTTTTTCACCAAGTCAGGGCATCCATTTGCCGACAAATGATCTGATGCAAATTTTTTCCGACAACGCTGCGCCACGCATAATCATTTATGCCGACAAATAGACTACCACGATAGCGCGACATTTTTGCCGACAGATTGTTTGATGCCAACACAATAACTACCGACAGATAGTGCGATGGTAATATTTTGCGACAGATTGGCTGTCGCCGAAAGTATTTTTTTACCGACAGATGTTTGACACTAATTTTGTGTCATGGTGTAGTGTCTAACCTATTATGTCCTACTTACTTTATAATTCACCGTCCCGCATTACTTTATGGAAACCTAAGGATTGACTAGTCTGTATTTACCTTATCCTTGTTTACCTTTTGGGTTATCATGGTTAGCGTAATGCTATTGCTTTAACTTAATCAATGAACATGATGTGAATATTTATGATACGATGATGTTATCTCGATGATGATCTTGTGATATTTTAGGGGACTCAGGCTATTTTCCTGAGTACCTCTCCGTAAGGACCTGTTCGTTGAGTGACCACCCGGGATAACAGTGCAACCATGAGGGTGGAATGGGACACCCTTAGCTAAATAATTAGATGAACATGGGGGTGTAGTTGGCTTTGCCGGAGGGCCGTCAATGGGTGCTGGGGCGTAGTGCTCGCTCTGCCAAGGGGGGTGCAGAGGTTCATTCGATTTGGTTTTGTTAGTCACCCACCTTGGGGAGGTGTTCTGTGTTTGTATGACTGGCGAAACCTAACGAGCAGCTATGCACCAGGGGAGTCTTTGTAAAGGCTACGTTGTGAGACCCTGCCAGGTCACCTTGGTAGTGATCAATGGGGAGTCATGATCTCTGGGAAGAATGGGAATCACGACTCGTGGGTAAAGTGTGCAACCTCTGCAGAGTGTTAGAAACTGGTATATCAGCCGAGCTCACGATTAAGAGCGGCCTTGGGATTCTCTTTGATTAGAAGAACTTTGGATACTTTTATTATGATGTTTAATGATGATGGTTATAGTTATGATCTCTGGTATTTCCTCTTAGAGGGAGTACATTTAGGTAATAACTGGGTTTATTACTAAAATTTGGCTCTGCCATTAGTAATAAATACTTGACCAACTAAAAGCAACTGCTTAACCTTAACTCCACATACAGCTAGTCCACTTTATCCAAATGGGACATTTGCTGAGTACGTTGATGTGTACTTACCCTTTCTTTAAAACCCACCGCCACCCTAGATTGTCCCCACTGTATTCAGTGGTCAGGAGGAGATGCTGGCAACATGGAGGACTTTGAGGAATTCTAGGACTATGACGAGTTCTAGTTATCTTAGTGGTAAACCCCCAATCAGTTGCATGTGAAGGCCTTATCCTCTACGTTTCGTATTCCGCACTTTGATAATGTTAAATGACTATGTTATAGACTCTGTGGATGTCTTGGACATCTTGATGTAATAAAGTATCTTACCGCTATTTACTTTGAGCAATGTGTGATGATGTCCAATTATGTAATCGCTTTGTACGTGAGTTTCTAATCCTGGCACGTAGATATTTCGCATTCGGTTTGCTTTCCAAAACCGAGTGTGACACCGATCCTCGACAAGTGGGCCCAGTAAATCTAATGCTAGATATGGAGAAGGCGAAGTGGTGGCTTCCGGTGGACGGATATCTTCTCTTGGCCTTCATGCACATCTCTTGGCTTGTCACGCCCTTGGCCCGTCTAATCGGAGCAGGGCACAAATGTAGGTTGCGGCATAGGCTGATGCACTACCGCATGTAGGGTGCTCAGGCGGCGTCGCCCTGTCTTTTCCACTTGTTTCCTTTCGCCTCGATAACGCGCGAGCTACAGTGGGAGTCGTAATGATAACAACCCAAGCGGCGCATGGAGTCAATGGTCTTGCCTTGTTAACACGCGAACTACTATGTGGCTCGTGTACTGTGGACGCACTATCTGCCACTAGGGCAGGCATGTATATGTCTTGTCCACAGTAAATGCAGAGGCGCTTTACACTCAGAGGCTGACGTTAGGCTTTCCCCGATTGCTTACACCACACGTCGTAGAACACGTGGCAGCACCGGGCCTCGCCTTGTGTGGGGAGTAGTGACTGGGACCGCCCTTCCTCGTGACATTTCCGAACCACCCTTGGCTAGGGGTCCGAATGGTGTTTGGGGAGGTCCCATCTCCTTCGGTGTTTACCAGCATGTGGCAGCATTGGGCCCCCTTAGGCCAGAGGTCCAGGTGGCCCGCTATGACGGTTGGGGCCGTTCCCGGGGGTCCAGCCCCTAGGAACAGGTGTCGTGAGCCATTGTCTTCAAGACATGTGGCAAACCAGAACCTCCTCTGCTGGTTATAGGTTCTGGCCTTCACCCGATGCCAATGGCCTTACTGGGCAGACCTAGCCACTGGGCTAGGATGGACCACCATTAGCATAGTGACTATGGGTAGTCCCGGAGGGTCCACCTTGACCTAGAAGTAGTGGGTACCCTAATCTTGAGGTACCGACAAGCAATATCGCAAGTGAATAATTGGAAGGAGGAAGAGATAAAAATTGCAATAAAGTAAATGACACAAGAGACATAACAATTTTTATCCCGTGGTTTGATCAAGCGTAATATGCTTCCTTATCCATGTTGTGGCGTCCTAATGGATGAGGGTTGCACTCAACCCCTCTCAAGTGGCCCAAAGATCAAACTTGAGTACCACTGTTCTTCCTTATGTTTCACAATATCCTGGTTATCAGAAATCTGCACAAGTTGGAGTCTCTCATGCCTTACAGAAGTGATCACAATCAAAACGAGGGTAAGGGAGCGATTAGAATACGCACACATGAGCACAACATAGCAACAACATGCATAAATGCAAAGAAGAGAGTGCAACAACAAAATGACATAGTAACGACTCAAGAAATGCGCTCAAATCTCTCTAGAAGTTGTAGTGTGATCAAAGTATGCTTGTTGTACTGCTCCATGCACATAGGGGTCCCTTTTATAGTCGCAAGTCGTCTAGGAGTCATTGAAGTCACATTTGGAAGGCCTGGGTTGCCTTATGTCTGTGGGAGCACCGGACTGTCTGATGGCGCATTAGACACCCACTGCGCAATAGACACTGAATCGCCACATTGGCTGCCTTTCTTTTTGGGATGGGCACCGGACTATCCGGTGACCCTTCCCGACCATTGCCTGCTGACGTGGCCGGCGCTGATCAAGCGGTCAACCTTTGGCACGGGTGAAGAGCCATTGCTCGCCTAGCGCACTGGACATGTTCGGTGCACACCAGACTATCCGATGATTTTTAGCTAGTGAGCCTCAACGTATTCCCGAGAGCGTCTAGTTTGGGCCAGCTAACCAGGCCAGCACCGGACATGTTCGGTGCACACCGGTATCCGGTGGTGCCCAATCTGGCCAAACTTTGTGCACTTTCAAGCCAAACTTATTAACTCCTTTTTGGCTCGATTTGAAGAGTTCCCTAGAACTTATATGAACATAGTTAGCCACTAAATCAATTGACTAAGTGCTAGAAACATATTTATCACTTTGTTCCATAATGGTTTGCAATATGCCCAAACTCAAGTTCAATAGGTGCCTTTCTTATTTTCACCAACCTTTGAATTTAATTGCTTCAATTTTCTTTATAGACACTTGTGTTCATGCTTGTACCAAGATGGTTAGTTCATAGTGTTGTGTTGAGCAGTTAATCGTGAAAACACATAGAAATGGTCCAAGGCCACATTTCCCTTTTAGTAAGTGTACTTGTAACACTTAGAAATAGACCATAGAACAACTATTATCTTAGTGTTTTGAGGACCTTCGGAAGAAGAAGACCCCAATAATAGTCCCTCGCAGTATTAGTTCGTTTCAACGCAACAAGCTTAGACCGTGAAATAAATGAAGGCCTTGTGCCGAACGTCCGAAAGACAACTTCCCTGAGCTTGTTAGCGAAAAACAAAAACACTTCGTAAGAGACTGCGTCGTGGGACACATTTGTGGTGATAAGTTGAATTTTTGAATTTCTTGTTTCCCGCGCTCGATGCACACATTGCGTATAAAAAGGATTGAGACCTGTGTGTTAATCGCAACATTCGCCTGTTTTCGACAATAGCTCATGCTTTTTCTAAAAATAGTCCTGCCTATGTAGCTTTGGCTTTTTTCATCTCCCTAAAAGGCTGGCAAGAGCAAGTGTGAAGAGCCTGGCACTGTTGAGTTTCAAGAGGCCATGGAGAGAAGCAACATAGAGAAGATTATTGATAAGATGCTTACCGGATTGTTAGATGATTATGAGGATAGTGAGGATTTTGACTTCGAGGAAGAAACTAAAGAGGCCGAAGAGCGGCCCTAGAGGCCGATCCATGTTGTCTTCGATATAACACCCAGAATTTGGGGGTATAAAATTTCATCTCTAAATGCCTACCAAATTCAGGTGTTACCTCTTGTCTCGGTCTCTAGACTTCCTCTCTCTTCCTTTTGATTAGAGTAAAAATAATTAGGTGAGGTATTAATTATTTATTTTATCAAAACCTATGTGGGTCATGAAATGTTGCATCATGCTGAGCCTAAATTATTCTTTTGTTTGATGCACATGTTTGAATTATTTGAATTTGAATTTGGGACATGGTTGGATTTGAATTCAAAAGAAGAAAAATAAAAGAAAAGGAATTACAAATTTGGAAATAAAAAAGGAAAACCAAAGAAGCCTAGTCGTCCCCCCCTTGGCCTGTTAGGCCCATTTGGCCCGCCAAGCACGCGTCTGCCTACCCTTCCTGCTCTTGCTGCCGAGTGGGCCCGCCCTATCGGCGTAGCCGCGCGCCCGCGCGTGCCCTTTCTCTCCCTCTGTCTGTGGGCCCGCCCTGCAAGCCATAGCCGCAGCTGCGCACTCATCCCTCGCGCTCGCGGTGAATCGGCAGTGGGCCCCGCTCGTCAGCTTCGCTATAACGGCACCCCCCACTCGCGCGCGCCCTCGCGTATAACCGCGCGCCCCACTCGCGCGCGCCCTCGCGGACGTGCCCACGACCATGCGTGCCCCTCCTCTCCCTCTGTCTATGGGCCCGCCCTGCAAGCCGCAGCCGCAGCTGCGAACCCGTCCCTCGCGCTCGCGGTCAATTGGCAGTGGGCCCCGCTCGTCAGCTTCACTATAACCGCGCCCCCACTCGCGCGCGCCCTCGCTGACGTGCCCATGACCGCACGTTCTCCTGCAACCACCCGCGTGCCTAGCCCCTATTCCTCCCCCCGCACTCCCTCCCCTGCTCGGCCACCTCATTTGCATACCGTGCCCAGCTCACCCCCTCTCGCCTACCCGTGCCGTGCTGGCCACCGTGACCACGCCACGCTAGTGCCCCATTTCCGCCTCGTCCGAGGTCATCGTTGCGTTCGCGCTCGAAACCCACCGATGTCCCAAGTTCCACCTCGCCTGAGCTCCGCTCGAGGTAAGAATCATCAGCGCCTCCCCTTTTCCTCTATTCCTGTTTCCTCCCTGTTTTCGTGTGATTCGTCGGTGAGGGTTGATGGCGATGCTTCACCGTTGTGCCATGGTTCTCTAGCCAACCGCCAACATCCGCGTGCGCCCTTCCCTCACCGCTCCGTCGTTGGCCGCGACCAATGGGCGATACTCTATTTCACAGCCGGGGAAGACAAGGACTCCGACATCTAGGGCCCACTGGCAGTCTCCGCGCCAAGTTCTCACCTTTTCCCCCCTCTGTTCCACTGACTGGAGGGCCCCTTGCGTCAGCGCGTGTCACGGGTCCGCACCTGCGCCTGCCTCGCGTCGCTGACCAGCGGGCCCAGCCTTGCCATGGCCCCGCCCGTCAGGCACCAGTGCCCTGGCGTCCCCGTCGCTTTTCCCCTCCTATTGCCCGAGTCGCTGACCCGTGGGCCCCGCCCGCCAGAGCGCGCCCATGCTCATGTCCCGCACCAAGGATGCCGGGGCCGCTGACGAGTGGGACCCGCAGGTTAGCCCTCGCGTCCGATCTCGTGCGCCCGCTTCTAATCTCGGTCGTCCGTTCCCGATTGGATGGCCGAGAAGCCCAGATACCCTTTCGTTGTGGACTATTTGCTTAAGACTCCCTCGGTTTCCTAAGAATGGAACCTACAGTCCTTAGATCTCTCAGTCATGCCCCTGAGTTATTAAAGAAAGGACCCCAAGCTTATATCTAATCCTAGAAATGGGCCTAACTTTGTATTTTAAATTCCAAAACTTGTTTATTTCATATCTTTTGCATATGAACTCCAAATTGGGTGGTTCAAATTGCAAAATGTTCATAAGATTATTCTCTATCTATTTAAATTATAATCATTTACTGTCTACACATATTAATTTTATGCCTAGACTATAGATTAGTTTAGGTAATGGTTTATTTATTAATAAGAAAAATAAAAAGGAAAACCCTAATGGTAATTAGATGTTTAACTTTGTGAGATTAATAATATGTAATGTATGAATCTATCCATGGTATAATTTTTGTGTCTCATTAAAATAAGTGGAATCAAGTTATGTAATCTATGGAGATAGATAATACTTAGAGAATCACAAACCTCTAAGTGTGTTAGTTCACCCTAGAACCTAAGTTTACCTTTTGTGTTTATATTGTTCTTTCAATCTTGTGTTCACTTGATTGTATATGTTGGGTGTATTGTTCATTTATCTTTATCCAAATGTATTGAATGCATGATTGCTCTGTTTAGACAAGCAGTCCGTGGTTCCTGAGTGTATTGCCCAAGATCTTCCTGAGCAACAACCTGGTGAAGGCAAATGTCCTTTGACCTACTATGTCCTACTTATTTCAGAATTCACCGTCCTGCATTACTTTATTGAAACCTAAGGATTTACATGTATGTATTTACCTTATCCTTGTTTACTGTTTGGGTTATCATGGTTAGCTTTATGCTATTGCTTTACCTTAATCAACGAACATGATGTGAACATATATGATACGATGATGTTATCTAGATGATGATCTTGTGATACTTTAGGGGACGTAGGCTGTTTCCTGAGTACCTCTCCGTAAGGACCTGTTCATTGAGTGACCGCCCGGGATAACAGTACAACCATGAGGGTGGAATGGGATGCCCTTAGCTGATTAATTAGAGGAACTTGAGGTGTAGTTGGTTTCGCCGTAGGGCCGTCAATGGGGTCCGGGCATAGTACTTCCACTGAATATTGTGGGTGAGGATGAGTTAGAGTGGTGGATGATGAGATATAAAATGGTAGGGGGCTCCTTAGCCTTATATACACGACTAGAGACAGTTATCCCATTACAAGTTATGATTACTATCTACTTGCTTATCTTCTTCTTTGCCGCAGATCATGTCCCTACATATCCGGAGCCTTCATCGCCTAACCGCCCGAGTTATCTTCGAATTCCATGGCCTTCGGGTGTTTGCAACTGATCCGACACATGCGCTCTTCAATAGTGCTTAACTCGGACATCGGTCTTCATCAGCTTGGGTTGGGCTTACCTGAGTTGGCTATATCCTGCTGGTCCATCCTGCAGGGCGACTTAGCAGGAAGCCCATTATATGGCCCATGACCTATTTTAGTGCCCACGAGGACCCATGGGATATCTATTCCCCCACAACGCTGTCGTGGTGGACATGCATGGGCGTTGAAAGAGGCTTGGCCACGCCCATGTCAAACTTTGTATACTTGCCTTGATGCACAAAGGTCACTTCTTGGGTCTGCTTGATTTGAAGCCCAAGAAATAAGTTCAGCTCGCCCATCATGCTCATCATAAATTCCCTACTCATAGTATGTGAAAACTTGGAAACTAGATCATGAGAAGAACCATCAAAGATGACATTATCCACATATATTGAGACTAAAAGGGTGTCACTGTCATGCTTGACGAGGAAAAGAATTTTATCCATAGAGCCCATTTTAAAACTCTTTGCAAGCATTAGAGATTTCAACTACTCATACTAGGCTCTAGGGTCCAAACCATATAAAGTTTTTTGGAGTTTAAAACATGGCTTGGAAACTTGGAACTCTCAAAACCAGGGGCTACCTCACATAAACCTCTTCCCCTATGCACCCATTCAAGAAAGCACTTTTGACATCCATTTGAAAAAGTTTAAAACCCTTTGAAGCAACAAAAGCAAGAAGGATCATAATGGCTTCTAAAAAGGCAACATGGGCAAAGATTTCCTGATAATCAATACCCTCTTTCGGGCAAAACCCTTAGGAAACCAACCTCACCTTGTTTCTCACTACCAACCCATCCTTACTCTGTTTGTTTCTAAAAACCCATTTTGTACTGATGGGATGGCAGTTTGAAGGAAGTGGCACCAAAACCCAAACCTGATTCCCCTCAAAAGTTTCAAGATCCTCATGCATAACATTGGCCTGATTAGGATCAGACAAAGTGTGTCCAACATCCTAGGGCCCAAAAGAAGCAACAAAAGTTGAGTGAGCAAAGTGGGACATATGCTGATACCTTGAGCAAGTGATTCACTCATCAATCTCACCAATCATCGGTTGAGGAGGGTGATCACGCTAAATGTGTCGTGGAGCCGTCCTCGAAGAAGTGGCCTCCCCCTCAGCAGTAGCCTGATCGCCTCCACATGCAATAGGCTCTGGCTCTCCTAGATCCCAAGTGGTAGAAGAAGTGATGTTGAGCCTGTCGTCCGAGGTCTTCAACGCGGGCTCAATCAGGGCAGCTAGTGGAGTTGGCTCGGGATCACACCAGTAAGCGTCATCGTGCTCCTCCTCCAAAATGATGGTCTCACTCATCTAATCTGGACCTGTAGGCTCAAAGATAGGGGATACACAAGTCAAAGTCTCATCTAAGGTAACCTCACAAATCTCCATGATTCGGTTAGTCTCAAGGTTAAGAATATGATACACATGAGAGTGTAATGCATAACCAAGAAATACACCATCAGAAGACCATGACTCAAGTTTATCCAAATTTCCTTATTTCAAGACAAAACACCAGCAGCCAAACACCCTGAAATGGCTAACCTTGTGTGGCTGTCCAAATCGTAGCTCATAAGAAGTTTTGTTCAGAAAAGCATGAAGAAAGATGAGATTCGACACGTGGCAGGCAGTGTTGATCACTTTGGCCCAAAAACGCCTAGGAGTCCTATGCTCATCGATCATCGTCCTGGCCATCTCAATAAGGGTCTGATTCTTGCATTCAACAATGTCATTCTGTTGTGGCTAAGGAGTGGAAAATGATGCTCAAGTCCCAAATAAGCACAAAAGGTCTCAAAAAGAGTATTCTTGAATTCTATGCCATTGTCACTACGAATCGCTCACATGGCATTTTTGGTTGGAGTGATTTTGATAAGTTTTGATGTGGCTGGATGTTTCTCTGATTTGCTCAAACCACTGCACTCACCAACCTTACCAAACTTAGCATCACTCCTAGCCCTAGAAGCAAAGCCTAACCCCAGTCCACTAGTTCCCCTCTTGAACTAGTTAACCATCATGCCCAACTGAGGCTCACTACACGACACCCAACTCAAGACAGATCAAAGGTATGCGTTTTATTCCTCGATTCATTCTTGTCGTGTCAATGAGACTTGAAAGCAGACTGCAAACCCTCACAAAGAGCTCACTATGCAGGTGTAGGTGCACTCACTGAGCTAGCCTTCTCAAGTGAGCCTATCCTTGTGTTTCTTTCTCAGCTTAGTCTGCAAACCAGGACAAGTAGTACATGCACCAAACAACCTAGACCTAGATCTCAACTTGTTGCGCTCATCTAGCAAGGTGGCATACTTGGTCTACAAAGTTGCGATGTTCGACATGTAAAGGACACACCCATCACACTCAGTCTCGTCGGACACCACAATTGAAGATCTAGCAGACTCAAGCTCCCTAAGCGTGCTCGCATACTTGAATTGAAGATATTTCCTATCACGAGCAGTAAGCCTAAGCAACTTTCCTGATTTGCCAAAGCAGCGTTCAGCTCTTCTATCTTAGCAATGAGATCATTGGCGGAATGTGATACCTCAGAAGCAGAATTGTCATTGATGCCCTAGTCGTCGCCTCCTGCAGTGTCGACGATGAAACACAACCTAACCAGCTTGTCCTCGACACACCTCTCAGTCTACTCATCACTTGAGGAAAATTCAACATCACAGAGTCATGGTTTAGGTCACTAAGAGAGGTGAGGAAGGCACACTCCTTGATCTTTTCCATTTGGAGGTACTTCTTCTTAAGTGCCTGATTGTCGAATCCTCCCTTAGACTTGTGCTTGTTAGAGATGTACTCCCGCTTACCCTTGCGTCGACCAGAGTGGTGGTCGTGCACACAACCTCCTGCTTGCCCTTCTTGGGATAGCTCGCAATGAAATGGTTAGGGTTGCCGCAGTTGAAGCATCCATCCTTCATCCTACCATGCCACCAGTTCTAGCTGATTTGTGGAACCGTGTGAACCGGCTAGCCACAAGGGCTAGATCCTCATCCCCAAGATTATCCACCTGCTCCTCTCTGATAGACAACAAGGAAGACAAAGAAAACATAGCAGGTCAGGGGTTAGAGGAGGAACCACCTCCAGATACCAGGGCCTTGGTAGGTGCACCAGGGTTCTCAATCTTGTCCTAGGTCTGGTGGTCAATCTCAGTAGACTTGAGCTTGCTCAACAACTCATCCACGATGAGAGTCTCGTAATTGGGCGACTTGATGAATGCCAAGACCTTCACCTCCCAAACCCTCGGATTTAGAGCATGTAGCAACTTTAGTCCTCTCTCATGATCATCATAGGCAAGTTGTGCTTGTGGCACACATCTTGTTCAGAATCTACTGGAACCGAGAAAACATCTATCAATGGTCGATCCAGCCAACTAGACAAAGCTCTCGTATTCTCGTCGGTATGTCTCAAAGAGTCTAGTCTTTACATGATCATTGCCCTCATGGAATCTCTCGAGGGTGGACCAGATCTCGTGAGCCGTAGCCAAATGTCTAACTCGTTCAAACTCAGCAAGCAAGAGTCACAAGAACAAAGCGTTATGAGTTTTGTTGTTCGAATCATGGAAGTCCACTTGAATTGGAGTAATTTGATCTATTCCAACATCAAATGTAGCATCGAGACAAATCTCCCAAACTCCATACCCAATACCCTAAAGAAACATAGACATGCAAATCTTCCAGTATGGGTAGATTGCCCCATCAAAGAATGAAGATTTCTTAACACCTCGCTCCCATGTAGCATTCATGGATTTCAAACCGACTAGTGTAAGGAAATCTTTAACCGGCTTTGATACCAATTGAAGGACTGGTGAGGCGACTAGAGGGTGAATGGGAGCCACTAAAAATTCTTGACTTGCGAGAACATCACCATGACTTTGATCCCAAATTTTACTCGTAGCCTCTAGGGACTCGCAAAGCACCAATCACTATGCAGATCAAACCAATGTCATTTGATCACACAAAACACTAAGAGAGAAACAACCCAACTCTCTATAGAAGATTAGAGTCAAAAGCTCAAGATAAAGGGTGCGCCAGTGCCACGCACAGATTCAGTAGAGCCGAGAACAAAAACCGAGGCAGAATTGCCTCAAACTTCGCTGATAGTTTGCTTTGAGAGAATGAATGTAATTAGGGAAGTATCTGTTGGAACTTGCTCTCTGCAGCAAGAAGGCCAACAAGAGTGAACGGTGGTGACAACAGGGTTACGTGCACGGGGGCAATAGCACTGTTGATCTAGCCTCTCACGGGCACTGTGCGGGGGTATTTATAGGTATCTGAGTGCCCAGCGTCTTGTGTTAAGGACGCATGTGCCCTCAGACACCTATTTTATCCCCAGAATATTCCCATAAAGCAGGGTTACAGACCGTAATTACAAGTACTCCTTTACAAGTCAGGCCCGTAATACAGAGGCGGCCACGCGGGGCCCGTTACAATGGGCCAGATCGCACGTGGGCCTTGGGACTGAACGAGGACGCGCCGTGGTAGGACGTCGCCGCAGGCCTTCGTCAACGTGCCGAGTCTTGCGAAGGGTGTCCCTGCCCGCTTTGTCTCTGTCGGACCAGCGGCTGCAGCGAAGGCCTCGAGCGAAGGGTGGCGTCTTTGCCTTCGCCCCAACATTTGCCCTCCGAGGGACCAGTTCGACAAAGTCACCTGGTGCCGAAGACGTCGCTAGATGGCGGAGACGCTGCCCTCGCTCGAAGTGGTTCCGCGGGGGTTTTTGATGTGACCGTTGATGGACGGCGTACTGTTGGATTGCGGGTTTCCCGAAGCGTCGCGGCCTGTCGGATTGCGGGTTTCCCGAAGAGCCGCGCCCCGCCTATAAAAGGGGGGCGGGGGCGGCGCTTTTTGAACTCTGCCTTCCGCGCTCCGTAAAACCCTAGCCGCCCGTCGTCTTGCTGCTCCTTTTCCTCCGCTGCTCCCTTAACTCGCCGGCGTTCTGGCTCGAGTGAAGCAGACCGCCCGCCGCCGACGACGGTACGTAGCAATGCCATCCTCTTCTTCCTCCGCCGACGCCGCGTCGCCGGCCGCCGCCTCGTCTGAGGAGACGTTGAGTAACGTGGAGGTGGAGGAGTTGCGCGCCGGCGACTCTGTTGAATTTGGTGTGTCACGGATGACGTCAGCCCGCATTGAAGATATGCAGCGGTTGGGCTACTTTGGCGGCGGGGTCGCCCGTGCTCCGGGGACGGAGGAAGTCCCCGAGCCGGAGGGCGAGTTGGTTGTTTTCGAGGCGTTCTTCGTCGCCGGACTCCGCTTGCCGGCGCACCGTTTTGTCAGCGAAGTCCTGCGTAGATTCAGCGTTCAAATACATCAGCTGACACCGAACGCCATAGTGGCGCTGGCGAAGTATGTCTGGGCGACGACTTCGTACGGCGGACAGCCATCGGTTGAAGTTTTTGCGAAGAATTATTGTTTGCATTGGCAGAAAAGGATGGTTGAGGACGGAGTTGCCCAGTTCGGGTCATGTACATTCACGCCGAAGACCGGCAAGACCACAATGCCAGTAGTGGAGTTGGTCCCGTGCGCCCGCAACAAGTGGGGCAATTGGAATGAATTTTGGTTTTATGTTGCTGAGGCTACTGTCGAAGGCCATGAAGGGCTCCCCGTGTCCTTAATGTGCTCTCACTATTACTCTGCGTATCCACCTTATGAAGTGGCAGAAGAGGATGCAGACGAAGGGGCCCTTCGGTGCGCCGCCGGTCAGAGCAGCGGTCGAGATTTAGTTGAAGAGTTCGTGGCGTACGGGGTCTGGCCCTTGGCGCACGGCTGGGCGCTGGGCGAAGTATGCCCTCGCCAGATGCCCTTTCACGGAGGAAGGGTGGTGCGAAGTCCTGCCTTCGCACTGAATTTGCGAAACCGTGACCCGGCCGCCTTTGTGCGTGATGCGGAGGGCTTGGCGGTGCGGCTCGTGGGGCGTTACGTGCCGAGGACGGAAGGCCAGCGCAGCTTTGACATCCGCGGGTCAAATGAACGCTTGAACAGGGTATTCGAATTAAATCAAGTGCCGTACGACGGTTACCCTGGACAAGACGAAGCGGACCGCCGTGGGAAGAAGCCGGCGGTGGAGACTGGAGGCGACCCTGCGCTGGTGGCCGCCGCCTCCTCGAAAAAGAGAAAATTAGGTACTGCGATGGGAAGACTTGGGGTGTCTGATAGTTTCGCTAGAGATTTAATGAGGACGTGTGCGGCCCCGGGGGAGAGGATGTCTTCGCCCGAGCTCCGGGAGTCTTCGGCTCGGATGCTGAGGGTTACCGGGGGTTGTTGGCCTAAAAACATTCCTATCCCCTGCGCGGCTGAGGAGGACTGTTTTACATCTCGTATGGTTCATCGGTGGAAAGTTTTTCCTTATGGGCGAAATATCGGTCATGTTGTGTGGGCAGTGATGGACAAGGATCGCCAAGGCGCGGCGCGAAAACGCCAGGCGACTGTGAGGGTTCACGAAGCCCGGCCGAAAAGGCATCGGGGAACGGCGAAGGCTGAGGCCTCTGGCGGAGGCAAGCCGCCGCTGCCGACGAAGGTGGGCGCCTCCGCGCCTGGCAAGGCGCCGGAGACGACGGTGGGCGCCGGAGGCCCCAAGCTGTCGAAGGTGGTGCCGTCTGCCAGCGGGGTGGCGGAGGCTGCGAAGGCGGCCCGATCGCTACCGCTGCCTGGCAAGCGCGTTGCCGACTTCGGCACCGAGATTGATGTGGACGACTATCTTGGGGGTAAGTATATATGAATATATATACCTCTTTTTTTTTTAATTGTTGACGCGTTGCAGGGTCGGACGAGGGCCCGCTTGCTCTAGTTGTGCCTGGCGCGGCGATCGCGACGGCTGCGCCAGCGCCGAAAGCGGGGGGAGAGACCCTTGGCGCCGGAGGCGAGGTGTCTGCCCTCGCGCTGGTCAGAGACGAGGCGGGCGTGGCGACCCGTCGGCTGAAGGGAGCGACGGAGGCGCTGAGTCGAGCGACGGAGGCGCTGAGTCAGGTCCGCCGAGCTATACATTTTTTTTTTACGCAACGACCTTACGTGTGTTCTGCAGGTGGCTGACTTCACCAGCCGCACTGCGTCGGGGGCCCTTACGGCAGCGTTGTCTGCCGAGGTCGAGAGACTTCGGACGCAACATGCGGACGCTGTCCGTGAGAAGTCGGCCTCCGACAGCAAGTGCCGCAAACTGGCGGAGAAGGTGGCTGTCCTTGAGAAGGAGAAGGCTGACCTCCGGCGCCAGCTGGCGGGGGAGAGGAGGGAGGCCAATGAAGCCATCGCCAAAGAGCAGGCTGCGCAGGCGGAGGCCAGGTTGGCGCGGGCGGAAGGCAATATCGCCAAGGAGCTTGCCGGAGAGCTGCAGCGGCGGCTTACTGCCCAGGAGAGCCGCGCGGAGGGGGCCGAGGCCGCGATGCGAGCGGAGGCCGAACGGACGCGCACGCAGCTCATGACTTCATATCGCGAGCTGGGTGTGCGGACGGGTGACTTCGAGGTGCCGGAGCGAGAGGCCGGGCTTCGCTGTCTGGAATGGGTGCAGGAGGAACTGCAGGAGCTCCCCACTGTCTTGGCGGGGTTGATGGCGTTCACCTCCCTGGTCACCTGCGAGGCAGCGATGAACGCGCTCTCTCGCGAAGGCTGCCGGCACTTTGAGGCCCTCGACCAGGTGGATGAGGATTTTGGGCGTGATATCTTTGAGGTCGAAGACCCCGTGGTGAAAGAATCCGCCGGGGCCCTCTATGACCGGATGTGGGGTTCATACGGTCGTGAGGTGGTCCGGGCGCGGGCCGAGGCTGCGAGGGCTCAGGTAACGCTGTCGTTTGCCCGGCGTGTGCTGGATGCGGTCTGTGCGTGTGTTTGCTGAGTTTTTGTGCGTTTTGTTTTAGGCGGAGCGCGGCGAGCGGGTGGACGATTTCGGGGCGCTGAACAGCGAGCTGCCTGAGTCGGAGACGACCCCTGCGGAGGCCGCGACTGGAGTCGCCCCGGGACCGACCCCGGAGACTGCGGAAGATGCACCGGGCGCTCCTGCATCTGCCGCGGCCGGCGAAGACCTTCCCCCAAAGGTGGCCGAAGGCGCGCCAGATGCCCCCGCAGCTACTGTGCCGAGCGCTGAGGATCCAGCAGAGGCAGCGGCGGAGGCTCCCGCAGCGGCCGGGCCTTCGCAGGTGGCGTAGGTGGTGTTTAGGGTTGAGGGATTTTTGGATGTTGTACTGAATTTTGGTTGCTGCGCAGGTTCAAGATTTTGGGCCTGCGCACGCAACCGCTACCACTGAGTTTTTGGCGGCTTCGACCGCGGAAGATGGAAATGAATGTGGTGGGTCTGTTTCTGAGTTTTTTGATGTTACTAACTCTGGGAGCTCGGTTGAGTGGACTGAGGAGTCGTCGGAGGAGGACTTGGATTATTTTGCGGCCTTGGACGTGGCTGCGGCGGAGGCTGCACCACACGCTGCAGACGCGCCAGGCGTGCCCGGTCCTAGCACCGGGCACCGACGACGAAGGGCGGTTGCAAAGCGTAGGATTAGTGCGGAGGAAGGGGCTCGGCTTCGCGTTAGTAGGGCTGGCCGGCAGGAGCTGCTGTCTTTGCCGGCCGCCTCGGGTGTAGGGGAAGGTGAGCTGCGAAGCCTTTTTGCGGGTGAGGAGCTTAGGATAATGTTATTTAATTATAGAGAGATGGGGATTATTCCTAAGGTTGAGCCGATGTAGGGCGTGGTGCCCTCGCTTGTGTATGTGTAAAGGCTTGTAAAATGGAGTTGTGTGCCCTCGCGTGCCTGTGCCTGCGAGGGCGCTGTGTACTTTGTCTGGTGTGATTGATTGATTGGTCTTGCTGTTGTTTCTGCTTTTTGTTATACTGTGCTGGCTGCGCCCTTAGGCGGTTCCTGCGATAGACTTCGGATTTTTGCGCGTTTGTGCTTGGTCCGGCTGCACCTTTTAGGCGACTTCTGCGCGGATAGTCTTCGCGATAGACTTCGTTTTTGCGCACTTGTTGTGCTAAGTCCGGCTGCACCCTTAGGCGACTTCTGCGCGGATAGTCTTCGCGATAGACTTCGTTTTTTGCGCACTTGTTGTGCTAAGTCCGGCTGCACCCTTAGGCGACTTCTGCGCGGATAGTCTTCGCGATAGACTTCGGATTTTGCGCACTTGTTGTGCTAAGTCCGGCTGCACCCTTAGGCGACTTCTGCGCGGATAGTCTTCGCGATAGACTTCGGATTTTGCGCACTTGTTGTGCTAAGTCCGGCTGCACCCTTAGGCGACTTCTGCGCGGATAGTCTTCGCGATAGACTTCGTTTTTTGCGCACTTGTTGTGCTAAGTCCGGCTGCACCCTTAGGCGACTTCTGCGCGGATTGGTCGCACGCGAGGGTGGCTAGCGCTTAGCCTCGCGGTGACTTCGAATTGGTCGAATGCCGAAGACCGTTGTTGCGGTCTTTTTTCGACATGCTTTTGTGGGGGATTTTTTCTCACGTATATTACATGGCTCCGCCTCGTTAAAAACCTCACCCCCCGGGAGGAAAAGAGTGCGGGCCGGTACAAGATTGTTTGCGGCGAATTACAAGGGCGAAATCGGCCCTAAATGGGTCAAACAAAAAATTTGCGAAGGTTGTCGACGTTCCAGGAGTGCTCTAGGTCCTCGCCGTTTGGCGTTGTGAGCCTGTAAGCACTGGGGGAAGCTTTTGACTTGACTATGAAGGGGCCCTCCCACTTGGGCTCCAATTTGCCCTTGGACTCCGTCCGAGCTGTTCGGATGAGTACGAGGTCCCCCTCGCTGAACTCCCTCGGGATGACTGCACGGTCGCGCCATGCTTTGGTCTGGGCCTGATATTTGTTCAGGGCCTGTAAGGCGAAGACCCGGTCTCCGTCAATGAGATCTTTTGAAGTTGGCTCATCCACGTCGGGGACGGCTGACGGAACTGTACGTGGGGACCCATGCTTTATTTCTTGCGGGGTCATTGCCTCCGATCCGTATAGAAGGCGGAAAGGAGTGAACCCGGTTGCTCTGCACTCGGTTGTGTTGAGCGCCCAGACTGCCTCTGGTAATAAATCGGTCCACCTGCCTTTTCTTTCATCGAGGAGCATCTTTTTGACAGCTGTGAATATTTTCCCATTGGCGCGCTCCACGACCCCGTTGGACTGCGGATGATAGACTGAAGCGAAGGCAAGCTTGGTGCCGATGGAGAAACAAAAATCCTTGAAATCTTGGCTGTCGAACTGCTTGCCGTTGTCGACTGTTAGCTCGGACGGTACTCCGAAGCGGCAAACGATGTTCTGCCAGAAGAATTTTTGGGCAGTCTTTGATGTGATTGTGGAAACAGCCCTCGCTTCAATCCATTTGGTGAAGTATTCGACGGCTACGAAGGCGAACTTAAGGTTCCCCTGAGCGGTGGGCAGGGGCCCGACGATGTCCAGGCCCCAGCGCTGGAGAGGCCATGTGTGGGCAATCAGCTTTGTATATTGCGAGGGGTTGCCTGACCGAGGGGAGAACTTCTGGCAGGCTTCGCAGGACTTCGCGACCCGATTTGCGGCGCAGATCATTGCGGGCCAGTAAAACCCTTGACGGATCACCTTGGCAGCCAGGGCCCTTGGCCCTGCGTGCGAGCCGCACGTGCCGCTGTGGACTTCGCGTAGGATCTGCATGCCTTCGGTCTCGGTGACGCATTTGAGCATTGGCTGACTGACCCCTTTCTTGTACAGTTGGCCTTCGATCAGAGCGAAGTCCCGGCTTCGATGTCTGAGGCGCTTTGCCTCACTGACGTCGGCTGGATGATAGTATCCCTGTAGGAACAGGGTTATTGGTGCCCTCCAGTCTTCTGTCATGATTAGGTTGACTGTACGGTGGCCTTTGCTATCATTAGTGATCTGGAGCTCGGGGCTCCGGACAGCTGGAGTGCCGATGGTGTGGAAAAACACGTCGGAGGGCAGGGGCTCGCCCCTGGCGGCGGCCTTGGCTAAGGCATCGGCCTCCTCGTTCCTGGCCCTATCAACATGCTGTAGGGTGAATCCCTTGAACTGTCTCTCGAGACTTCGGATAGCCGCGAGGTATTGCATGAGCGCGGGGTCTTTTGCTGCATAGTCTTTCTCGACCTGACCGGCAACAATCTTGGAGTCTGTTTTGATGATACATGTGGTGACTCCGAGGGCCCTTAGTTTGCGGAGACCGAGGATGACTGCTTCATACTCTGCTATGTTGTTTGTACATTTGTCAGATTCCAGAGCAAAGCTGAGACGTGCTGCGTATCTGTGTTTGACTCCGGCTGGTGAGGTTACGACTGCAGCGACGCCTGCCCCCGCATGACACCATGCACCGTCGCAATGGATAGTCCAGACCTTTTCTGTGGATGGGTCCGGCTGCGTTATTGGCCCTGTCCAGTCGACGACGAAGTCTGCCAGGACTTGCGACTTGATAGCTGTCCTGGGCTCGAAGCTGATGTGGTAGCCGGAGAGTTCGGCTGCCCACTTGGCAATCCTCACTGATGCCTCCGGGTTCCTGAATAATTCGCCGAGCCCCCTGTCTGAGGTGACTCGGACCTTAAATGCTTCAAAATAATGGCGCAACTTGCGCGAGGACATGACAACTGCGTAGGCAATCTTCTCCAGCTCTGTCATGTTGCATTTGGACGGTGTCAGGACTTCGCTGACGAAATAGACAGGGCACTGTTTGACTGCGCCCTCGACTGCCTGCTCCTGTACCAGTGCCGCGCTGACCGCGTGCGGCGAAGCCGCGACATAGAGCAATAAGGGGAGCGAGGAGTCTGGGCTTGTGAGGATGGCCAGCTCCGCCAGGTACTGTTTTAATGAGGCGAAGGCCGCTGCTTGCTCCGGTCCCCAGGCGAAGTCTTTCGCGCCGCGGAGTGTTTTGAGGAATGGAAGACTTCGCTCGGCGGACCTGGAGATGAATCTGTTGAGAGCGGCCATCCTGCCTGTCAGGCGCTGGACGTCCCTGGCCGACTGCGGAGGCGACATATCGACGATGGCCTGGATCTTGGTTGGGTTGGCCTCGATGCCCCGGCGGGACACCAGGTAGCCCAATATCTTGCCCTGGCGAACACCGAAAACACACTTTTCCGGGTTTAGGCGGAGTCGTGCGTCTCGCATGTTCGCGAATGTTTCTGCCAGGTCGGCGAGGTGGTCCTCCTTATTTTTGCTGGCGACGACGATGTCGTCCACATATGTGAATATATTTCTGCCGACCTGCCCCTCGAGCACTGTTTTGGTGAGTCTGGAGAAGGTGGATCCGGCATTCTTGAGACCCTCCGGCATTCTGACAAAGCAATAGGTGCCGAAGGGTGTTATAAAGCTGGTGCTGGCTTTGTCTTCCTCCTTCATGTATATCTGGTGATAGCCGGAGAAGCAGTCGAGGAGGGACATGACCTCGCATCCGGCCGCGCTATCGACTATTTTGTCGATCCGCGACAACGGGAAATTGTCCTTTGGGCAGGATTTATTGAGACTGGTGAAGTCTATGCACATGCGCCATTTTCCGCTTTTTTTCTGCACCATCACAACATTGGAGAGCCACGTGGGGTAAGCCACTGGCTCGATGAATTTAGCCTCCAGGAGGCGATGCACCTCCGCCTTGGCGGCCTCTGTCTTCTCGTCTGACATTTTGCGAAGCTTCTGCTTTTTGGGTCGCACCGAAGGGTCAATCCCCAAGCTGTGCTCAATTATGGCTCGGCTGACTCCGACCAGATCGAGGGCAGACCAGGCGAAGACATCTTTATTCTTGGCCAGGCAGCAGAGAAGTCTCTCTTCTTCGAGTGAGGTGAGGTCTTCGCTGATAGTTACTGTCTGCTTGGGCGTGGCCTGATCGAGGGGGACGGTCTTGGTCCCATCTTGGCACTGCAACTGTGCCTTGTCGTGCTGCTTGTCGGTTGGGCTGGCCGGCGCAGGGACCTCGCGCTGGGTCGTGAGACAGTGTACGTTTCTCTGACCGGGCACGAAGTCCCGCTCAATGTTGCGCGCCGTCTGCTGGTTGCCGTAGACTGTGATGGCGCCTAGCGGGCCTGGTATCTTCATACATAGGTACAACCCGTGGATGGCGGCTTCGAACTTGTTGATGGAGCCCCGGCCCATGATGGCGTTGTATGGATATACCATGTCGACAATGTCAAAGGTTACTTGCTCACTTCGGGCATTGGGCGCTACACCGAAGGAGAGGGGCAACTCTATCTTGCCAACTGGGAAGGTGCCCTTGCTGCCGAAACCATACAACGGGTTGTCCGAAGGCTTCAGCAAGCTGTGGCTTATACCCATGCGGTCGAAGGCGTGGAGGAAGATGATGTCCGCCTGACTGCCGTTGTCGACTAGGACTTTGTGTAAGTCCCAGCCTGCCACGCTGCAATTGATGACCATAGCGTCGATGTGGGGGGCGCTGCGCAGGTCGACGTCTCGTGCGTCGAAGGTTAGCGGTATGTGGGACCACTTCGTCTGCACGACTGGGCCAGTGACGGCGACATGGTTGATGCTGCGGTAGTGGTCCCGCTTCTGCCGCTTGGTGTCGAAGTCAGTGCTAGACCCCCCTGTTATCATGTGAATGACTCCGCGATATGGTTGATCGGCGAAGTCTTCCTGCTTTGGGGCATGGGGGTTGTTCTGATGTTGCTGGTGTGGTGGTGGGGGTGGAGGAGGTACGATTTGTACTTCCTGATGGTGTTGGTAAGCGTGGTGCGGTGGATGCGGAGCGGGAGCGTGAATATATGGTGGAGGGGGTGGCTGGTAATTATGCGCGACAATTCTGGGGTTGTCGGCTGGCTGCGCCCGCGCCATTCTGTCTCTGGTGGCCTTCGTCTCGGGGCAGTCTTTGGTCTGGTGGGCGCAGTCTTCGCCGTGGAAAAGGCAATAGAATCGGCGCGGCGGCTGTTGCGCCCGCCCTCGACCGCTGCCGCGAGTTCCGTTTCCGCGGCCCTGAGGGGGATATTCCTGGCGGCGAGGGGGATCAGCAGCAGGCTGTTGGTTGACGATGTTGTGCACTTGCTGTTGACTGCAGCTATCTCGACCGGAGTCTGGTTGCGGAGTCCTCGTCCAGGTGCGGCTGGACTGCGGGGCATCTTTGGGCTTCCGCTGTGACTCAACCTTGCGCTGGTGGAGCTCTTCGGATTTGGCATATTTTTCGAAGAGCTGATATAGCTCCTGCAGGCTCTTTGGTGGATCTCTGATACAATGGCTGTAGAGGACGCCAGCCCGAAGGCCATTGATGGCGTAGTGGATAGCGATCTGATCGTCGACAGAGGGCAGCTGTGACTTGAGTGTTAAGAACTTGCGGTAATACTCACGCAGAGTCTCTTTTTCCAGCTGTTTGCAAAGTGAGAGCTCGGCCAAAGCGTCGGTGTCTGGACGGTAGCCTTGGAAGTTGAGGAGGAACTTGTCCCTGAGACTTCTCCACGAATCGATGGACAGCGGAGGCAATCTGGTGAACCAGGTGAGTGCTGGGCCCTCTAGTGCGATGATGAAAGACTTCGCCATTGTGGCGTCGTCCCCTCCGGCTGATGCAACGGCGACCTGATAACTCATGATGTACTGCGCCGGGTCGGTGCTGCCGTTGTACTTGGGGTATGCCCCCGCTCGAAAGTTAGCCGGCCAGGGCGTCACTTGTAGGTGTGGCGCCAGGGGACTTCGCTCGTCGAGGTAGTTGACCCCTTGGAATGGCGCGCCGTGCTGGGAGACGTAGTCATGCTGGGGGAAACGCGGGATCTCCGGCTGCGCCCGGTGTTGCAGGGGTGGGCCATGCTGCCGGCCGAGGTGGCCTTCGCGCGTGTCCTCCGGTTGTGTGCGCTGTTGGAGGGGTGGCTCTTGCTGTAGACCGAGGTGGCCTTCGTGCTGCATCAGCGCGATCTCGCGCTCGAGGTCTTGGGCTTTCTGCTCCTCGTCGCGTATCATTTGCCGCACTTTGGCTAGTGCGGACACACGCTGGCGCTTGGCCTCCAGTATCTCTTTCTGCCTTTGGAGATTGCGGTTCCTGAGGCGCAGGGCGCGCAGCTGCAGCTGTTCTTCTGTTGAGACGCCGAGGACCTCGCCGTCCTCGGTGAGGTCCGCGCCCTCCAGTGGGGCGAAGCCTGGGGGCGGTTGTGACTGTCCTTCGGTTCCGCAGGTGCGGAAGGTGTCGTCTTCGCCGGTGTGGGGAACATTGTCTTCAGTGGGCTCTTGGTGGGTGGATTGCGTGAGGACGAGGGCCTTGCCCTTTCTTGCGGCCAGCAGTGCTGCCTTCGCAGCCTCGTCAGCCTTGGGGTTAGCTCTCTTGGGTGCCATCGCGGGTGGTTTTGTCGTAGCACGAACGGTGGGCGCCAAATGTTGGAACTTGCTCTCTGCAGCAAGAAGGCCAACAAGAGTGAACGGTGGTGACAACAGGGTTACGTGCACGGGGGCAATAGCACTGTTGATCTAGCCTCTCACGGGCACTGTGCGGGGGTATTTATAGGTATCTGAGTGCCCAGCGTCTTGTGTTAAGGACGCATGTGCCCTCAGACACCTATTTTATCCCCAGAATATTCCCATAAAGCAGGGTTACAGACCGTAATTACAAGTACTCCTTTACAAGTCAGGCCCGTAATACAGAGGCGGCCACGCGGGGCCCGTTACAATGGGCCAGATCGCACGTGGGCCTTGGGACTGAACGAGGACGCGCCGTGGTAGGACGTCGCCGCAGGCCTTCGTCAACGTGCCGAGTCTTGCGAAGGGTGTCCCTGCCCGCTTTGTCTCTGTCGGACCAGCGGCTGCAGCGAAGGCCTCGAGCGAAGGGTGGCGTCTTTGCCTTCGCCCCAACAGTATCTATCCTAGCAACTCAAAACTCAAAGAGTAGATCAAAAATCCCATTTTGGTTGGGGTTTTGATCAGGTTTTTTAGAACGAGTTCAAACTGAGTTCATCTCAAAGCATGGCCAAAATCTACAACTACAGGGTGTGTGTAGTGATCCGAGATGTGTAACTCACCACCAATCAATCCCCAAACCAAATCCTTAGACAAGAACTCGATAGTTCTTCACAAGATCACAAAGAGAGGAAAGGGAAGAATACGAGAAGAAAATAACTCAAACCCTCAACAAGACAAAAACAGAGATTGAGAAACAACTAAAGCCATGGGCGGTACCGGCCACCCTGTAACACCCCATCCACTCCTGGACCGACAGTACTTAGTCCTGGCAGCCCCTAGGACCATAGACAATCCCCACAGACCAACACAAGTCTTTTGTGTGCAATTTGTCCTCACTCATGCGCAACCAAGAAAACTTCTTGGTCGGTCACCCATCCCAAATTGCTCCAAGTCAAGCACACTTAACTTGGAGGTTCTTTCGAGATAGCCTTCCAAAAAAGAATATGCACCTTGTTGGTATGAGTACTCTTTTAATTCTATTAAGCATTGGGCCAGGATATCACCATCCACTAGGGCCAAGATATCACAATCCACCCCCTTAGAAGACCGACGTCCTCGTCGGACAACCCCAAGCCAGGAACCTCCCGTCTTGGCCACGTTTATATGTCTAGTGTCATCATATGCCATGCCATGTGACCACTCCTGGCCCACATGTGCCATGCGCCAACTACCCGAACCCCTAGCCCACACACGCCCGTGAAACCGTGAGGGTCGGCTTGGATACCATTTGTAACACCTCGTCCACTCTCGGACCAGCAGTACTTACTCCTGGTAACCCTCTAGGACCATATACCATCCCCACAGACCAACACGAGTCTTTCATGTGAACTTTGTCCTCACTCATGCGCATCCTAGAAAACTTCCCGGTCGGTCACCCATCCCAAATTGCTCCAATCAAACACGGTTAACATGGAGGTTCTTTCGAGATAGGCTTTCGAAAAAGAAGATGCACCTTGTTGGTATGAGTACTCTATTAATTCTATTAAACATTGGGCCAGGATATTACCATCCGTTGGGGACAGGATATCACAAACCCTTCCTTGAATTAATCGTTGCAAATTACAAATCACAGACGCAAAAGTTCAAAGCGTTGCGGATCTCCCGACTAAACTGGTGAAAACCCAGAGAGAAAAACTAGGAGTTCTAAACAAGTGCCTAATGAAACTAAACCAAAAGAAATAGTTGAACCATCAGCCCTACCCTTGTATTTATAGAAGGTTATTTGTATTTCCTAATCTACCCCTATTTACATAGAGTATATCCACTCCACCGGGGAAAACATGGACCAATTCCTGGGTCTTTGATCCGATGGCAACGTGCTCCACACGAAGTTGGTTTGCTTGACGCACCCTTCGCTGTGATGCCACATGTCGTCCTTGATTACCTCTGGAACCACCACCGTCGAGTTTTGAGGACAAACTCAGTTGAAAACCCGTTGTCCATAGTGATGGGTGGTTTTTTGAGGATCACCCACCAAACTGCCGTGTGCATTGCACCACGTGCACATCCCCCATGTCCGAGACATGTGTCCCACCAGTCCTCGGTCGCGCCGGCAACATAGCTTGTTCCACCATGTCATGGTGCCGGTGCATGTCTCGGGTGTCAACCACCATGACTAGTCGCCTGGTGACTCTGGTCCCTCGGTCAAATCCCATCACTTGTCCTTTACCACTCCTGGTCCATCGGCACGAACCCGCATGATCTTCACCTTCGTTGTCAACAACAATACCTGTGATCCACACCTGCACACCACAAGTCAATTGACATGGTTGCACAACACATAACTCACGCCTCAGTTAGTCCACAACTCAACTTAAGATGCTACCTATTGACAATCACTCATCATCAACCCGAACCACAAGAGACAAGTCAACCTTGTGTTCGCACTTCTCAACTTGATCAACCTTGACTTAGCAAGTCCTCTTCTTCACCCATGGCTTTGGGTACTTAAGCCTTTTTGATCTTCTCTTGTACACTTGGTACCTCGAAGTTCTTCTTTCCTCATCCTAGGCTTGATCAGTTGTCTCCAAGTTATGCACACTAAGTTTCACTTCAGTAGTGTGCACCTTCACTTAACTTGTGTGTCCATTTTCCATATTCATCTCAGCCTTTGGACCATCACACTTGATCTCTTGTTTTTGAACTCTACAAGCTTTGCACTAAGCACCTATCCAACACTTAATACACCTATCCGTCCTTTAATTGTGTTGTCATCCAAACCACCAAATCCTAGAATGGAGCTTTCAATCACTCGTGGTTGGTTTCTCGAGAATTTTGATGGGTTTCATATGGATGTGAGTGACTCTCCAAACACCTTGATCAATAGCTTTTAGGTAGTATGCTATTCTAGCACTATAATAGAAGTTAGTACCTTCTAAGTGAGGTGTCCTAGAGGTATGCATATGTTCCACACGTAATAGTGTTGGCTCCGTAACAGTTAAGTCAAAAGTTTTAAATGAGCCACTAGTTGTGATACCACTTGTAAAGAACAATAACACCTAAGAAGGGGGTGAATTAGTCAATCTAATTTCTTCTCTTAAATTATAGCCTCTATTTTTCCTTTATCAAAACCTATACGGATAACCAAACATTTATATATGCAACTAAGGTTTTGAACAACTATTGATATTATTATTGCAAAAGAAGTTTTATAATCTAGGTGCAGACCTATCAACTAGCCTACATCTAACCTAGGAAGGTAAAGCACCTAACCAAGATAATAATATAAATATGAAAGCTTAAATGTGATATAGATACAAGATCCCATTGATGCACCAGCATTTGTATTGAGGTGTCGAGAAGCATGCAAGCTTTCCCGTAGTCCTTGTTGGAGCCCCACTCAAAGGAAGCCCACGCAATGGCCAAGCTCCTGGTCAGGTAACTCCGCAAATAGCCCTCGGTCTTCTCCATGTGCAAGTGGTGCTATGCTTTTAGCCTCTCCCAACACTCCCACTATCTCGACTATCATGCTTTTGGATGAAATGTCATAGGCCTTATTCACTCCAATACATAGTGGTGGCCACACCAGAATATTTGGTGTGGTCTCACAAGACTACATCCCCTCTTGGTACAAATAAAATGACACACACTAGCATCAAGGAATACAATGGTGCACACAAGCACCATGGGTTCGAGATGTCTATTCCTCACTTTTAACAAATAGGGGTTAACCTAGGGCAAGCGCTAAAACTACAGTCTAACAAACTTAACACTTTGTAAAGCACCTATATTAATCGTTGTGTGATGCTTTGAGCAATTGGGTGTCTAGAGCTATAGAAATGGAGTCTCAACTCTAACAATGTTTATTAGCTCCCACAAATCTCAAATGATTTGTTAGGGTCATATATATAGCCCTCAAGTCCAAAATTAGGGAAGCGGTAAAAAATTGCATAGTCATTAGAGTCTCTGGTGCAACCCCAGACATGTACAATGCAAATCCACATCATCTAGCCCCGACCATTGAGCTCGAGGTATTTAGTGTGATCACTGGTGTGACATCGGAAACGTCTAATGTGTTGTAACCTTGCTCTGGTTGTTTTGTAACTTCTCTAAGTACCCTTTTCGGTGCGGTATCCGGCATTACGTCAGACATGTCCTGTGCATTATGGACTGTCCAAAACATGGTACAGATCTCTCTAAGTGTCATATCTGGTGCTCTATCTGGTGCTAGACCCAAAGCACACTCGCATGTCAGATGTCCTTTGATTTCCAACCCTTTCTTTAGTATAGAGGCCTCTCTTATCTGGTGATTTATCTAGTGTTGTAGTAGACATGTCCGGTGCTACTGAGCAACCCGTTTTATTTGTTTTTTATGTCTCTTTGTTTTAACTTCTACTATATTGTGTCTTGAACTCTTGCATGATGTTTGTAGGTCTTTAATAAGTCTTATAATGTCTTGCTTTAAGGTGTTGAACTTCTCGATGACCATGCTACATTCATCCAAGTTTGTTCTGCATATTTTGAAATATATTCATAAACACTTAGCAAACAACATTAGTTCAAATGGTTATGTTGATCATCAAATAGCACAATGCATTAATGAAATTAGCCAAGGTCCATTTTCCTTACAATATTGAATTAGGAGGTGAGAGCAATTACCTAACTTCTACCTTATGGAAGCTTTATTTTGATGGATCAACTTCTAAAGAAGGCCAATGTATTGGCATAGTTATTATTTCTCTTAATGGTGCTAAATTTGAGATGTTAAGTAGATGGAATTACTATTGCATTAATAATAAAGTCAAATATGAATCTCTATTATTCAGTTTGAAAATATTATAATCCATGGAGGTAAAACATGTTGAGGTCTTCACCTTGGCTTGGGACTCTATCATTGATTGGGTCTTGATCATGTAGTTGGTGTCCATGTCCTCATCATCTTTGGTGATTCATTATTGGTACTGCAACAAGTACCTATTGAGTTTCAATGTTTGGAGGGATTACTCAATATTTATATTGAGGCACTCCTTGATATTAGTGCTTATTTTTATTGAATTTCAAATTTGGCATATTTCAAGGCATGATAATTATAATGCATATGGAACATTGGTGATCATAACTTTTTTATCAAATAAGAGTAGATACAATTATATTTATTTGATTCTAAATAGTTAGTCCAACTTTGCTGAAATTTCTATACATATGGAGTAAACCTGACCAAGCTGACCCTTAATGGTGGCATGGACGACTACTTGGCTATGCCGACTTATGAAGTCAACCATGTCGACTTTCTCGGTGAAATCCTAAGTCGGCCAATTATAAATCGTGTTTGACATTAAGACCAATTTGGATGATTGGAGAGCTCCTATAGTAACATCTTTACATAATCCAAGTACTTTTGGATGAGTACATTTGAATTTGTGTTGTGCAATGATGAATTATACTGAAAAATATCAAAACGTGTTGCTTAAGTGTTTGGATTCTAATCAAACAAAATTAGCTACGTAGAAATCCTTGAAGGCATTTATGGTACGCACCAATCGGCTCCATAATGATTGTTGCATAGAGATGGTTCTTATTGGCCTACTATGATAGCTTATTGTTTTTGCTACAATAATGGTTGTGAAGAGTGTCAACGGTTTGAGTTTATTTAGCTTGGGCTTGCTGTTGTGACCATGGCCTTTTCGTGGTTGGGGGATAGATTTCATTAGCTACATCCATTCCACATCATTAAAGGGTTATTTGTGCTTCATCCTTTCATCAAACCATGGCCTTTTCATGGTTTGGGGGGGGGGGTAGATTTCATTAGCTACATTTATTCCCCATCATTAGAGGGTCATCACTTTGTCTTGGTTGCTAGGAATTACTTTATTAAATAGATTGAGGTCGTTCCCTTGAAGAATATGACACAAAATGAGGTAACTGAGTTTATTTCTGAGCATATCATGCATATATTTAGTATCCCACATACATTAAAAATGAACCAAGGAACATCATTTGTATCCAAAGAGATACGAGATTTTGCCTAATTACATAAGATCAGACTGCTCAATTCATTTTTGTACTATGTTCAAAGGTAATGACCAACTGGAGTCTAGTAATACAACTTCGATCAAGCTTATCAAAAAGAAGATTGAGGATTATCTAAGTAGGTGGCATGGTTTGACTAGTGATGATTGTAAGGAAAATGGTCTCCGGGCCATTTGGCCAAGTGATTTTGGTGATTGATGATCAACATAACCTTGTGGACTAATGTTTCCAAACTGTTTGTGTTTTGTAGTTCACAGGTTGTGAAGTGGATTGGACTGAGGCTCTGAGGATGCAACACATCAAAAGAAGACCTAAAAGATACTTATAAGATCAATAAATATCAAGCACAAGTCCAAGACACTAGTTCAAAAGAAGCCCAATCAAAAGAAGTGAAGAAAACTAAAGGATGTGAGCATGTGCACTAGAGGCTCACTAGACTATCCAATGCACTAGGGAACAGGAGCCAACAGCTAGTTCTAGGTGGCACTATGGAGGAGAGCCACCGGACTGTCCGGTGAATCGGCGGACTATCCAATGTGAGAAGTCAGTGTGCCAACAGTCGAATTGCAACGATCAAATCCAATAGCTCTGTTCACTAGATTGTTTGGTGCCTCCCACCGGACTGTCCAGTGTGATATCGAAATATGATGTTTTTTCTCCAATAGCTAGTTTCAAGTTGGGGCCTATATATACTTCACCTAACCGGCCATTTGAGTGTGTGAGAGCTCAAGCAACATACCAAGGAAGGTTATACACATCTCTAAGTGCTCAAACACTCAAGTTCTTAATAGAATAACTCGGTGATTAGCGTAGGTGCTTTGTGAGGTGCTTAGGTTATTTAGACCACTGTTGCGCTTACTCTAGGTGATCCCTAGTTAGTTGAGTGAGTTTAAAAAAACCCACACAAACCCTTAGCTGTAGTGCGAGCCATTGTAATTGTAGTGCTTGTCTGTAGTGCTTGGCCCTCGTGTGGGCTACCCTTTGTGTGGGGGCACCAACGAGGATTAGTTGAGATCTTGCGTGGTTCCAGATACCTCAGTAAAAATGCCGGCGTCATCCACTGAAGTTTGCATCTCTACTTTTGCTATTTACCTTCTGCATTTGTATTAAGTACTTAAGTTTCAATGTCTCATTTCTAGTTAGAATATTTAGGGTTGGAACTTAGGTTGCATAACTCCTTTTGTGGTAGAGATAGCAACACTTAGTCAAAACCTAGTTTGACTAATGGTGGCATGGACGACTACTTGGCAATGCCGACTTAAGAAGTCAACCATGTCGACTTTCTCGGTGAAGTCCCAAGTTGGCCAATTATAAATCATGTTTGATGTTAAGACCAATTTGGATGATTGGAGAGCTCCTATAGAAACATGTTTACATAATCCAAGTACTTTTAGAAGAGTACATTTGAATTTGTGTTGTGCAATGATGAATTATACTGAAAACTATCAAAACTTGTTGCTTAAGTGAGTTTGGTGTTTGATGATCAACATAACTATCACACCCGGTTTGGAAGGTAAACCGAATGCGAACCATGTACGTGACTGGATCAGAAATTCACTTACACAACGATTACATAAATGACTCATCATAACATAATGCTTCGAATAACAATAAAGAGTAAGTAATAATACTACAGACTAGAGTCAATTACATAATATAAATCAAAGTGCACAAAATAGAAACGTAGCCAACGTAAACAAACGCACCACAGGCAGCCGACTCGGGGAGGTCGCTAGCCTAATCTTCGAACTCGTCGAAGTCTTGGAACTCCTGGATATCCGCCTGCCTTCTTCTTCTTTACCTGAGCATAGGTTGCACCAGAGACATCCTGGTATTTTGTGAAAGCAAGGGTGAGTACACATCAACGTACTCAGCAAATGTCCCGTTTGGTTGAGGTGTACTAGCTTTATGTGGGGTTGGGATCAAACCAGTTGCTTTTAGTTTGTCAGGTATTTATCATTAGTAGAAGCCAAGTTTTAGCAATAATGAACCCATGGATCATTTCCTTATCGAGGAACATCATTATCGAACCAAATCCATTAATAGAACCATTTTATCTTAGATCATCTGCATATCTAATCAAAGGAGCTTCCAAGGCCGCTCATAACCATGAGCACGACTGATATATCAGTTTCATTCCTCTCCAGAGGTCGCACAATTTACCCATGAGTCGTGATGCCTTCCCAGCCTAGGTTTGCAAGACCCGATCTTCACTACCGAGGTGAATGGCCAGGGATACACTACGTAGCTGTCGGCGTTTTGAACCCGGGGGGTCCCTGGACCGACGAGTAAATTGTCGCCGCGTGCCCCAACCCAGATGGGTCGGCGCGAGACGGAGCGCGAAGGGGGGAAGAAGCCGGAGGGAGACAGGCGTGAGAGGTGAAATCCCGTGGCCTTCGTGTTTGTCCCGCGCCCAGGTCGGGTGCGCTTGCAGTAGGGGGTTACAAGCGTCCACGCGGGAGGGAGCAAGCGGCCTCACGCGAGCGCCGTCCCGTCCTTCTCCGTGTGGCCAACCCTCGTAAGAGGGCCCTGGATCTTCCTTTTATAGGCGTAAGGAAAGGATCCAGGTGTACAATGGGGGTGTAGCAGTGTGCTAACATGTCTAGCAGAGGAGAGCTAGCGCCCTAAGTACATGCCATCGTGGCAGCCGGAGAGGTTTTGGCACCCGGTTCGTGTGATGTCGTGGCCGTCGGAGGAGCGCCGGAGCCTGGCGGAAGGACAGCTGTCGGGGCTGTCGAGTCCTTGCTGACATCCTCTTGCTTCCGTAAGGGGGCTGAGAGTCGTCGTCGTCATAGAGCGTGCGGGGCGCCATCATTACTCGTATAGCGGAGCGAGCCAGATGGGACGCCGGTCTTGTTCCCCGTAGCCTGAGTCAGCTTGGGGCAGGGTAATGATGGCGCCTCCTGTTGACGTGGTCAGTTCGTGCCCTGGGTTGGCCGAGGTGGAGGTTCCTCCGA
Source organism: Zea mays (assembly GCF_902167145.1). Taxonomy (NCBI): domain Eukaryota; kingdom Viridiplantae; phylum Streptophyta; class Magnoliopsida; order Poales; family Poaceae; genus Zea; species Zea mays. The sequence continues at coordinate 57,049,980 of NC_050098.1, read as the reverse complement.
GGTCGAGGTCGAGTCCGTCTTCCAAGGCCGAGGTCGAGTCCGAGCCCCTGGGTCAGGCGAGGCGGAGACCGTCGGCTGATGCCAGGGCTGAGTCCGAGCCCTGGGGTCGGGCAAAGCGGAGTTCGTCGTCCTTCGGGGCTGAGCCCGAGTCCGAGCCCTAGGGTCGGGCGAAGCGGAGTTCGTCGTCTTCCGGGGCTGAGCCCGAGTCCGAGCCCTGGGGTCGGGCGGAGCGGAGTTCTTCGTCTTCCGGGGCTGAGACCGAGTCCGAGCCCTGGGGTCAGGCGAGGCGGAGTTCGTCGTCTTCCGGGAATGAGCCCGAGTCCGAGCCCTGGGGTCGGGCGAGGCGGAGTTCGTCGTCTTCCGGGGCTGAGCCCGAGTCCGAGCCCTGGGGTCGGGCGGAGCGGAGTTCGTCGTCTTCCGGGGCTGAGCCCGAGTCCGAGCCCTGGGGTCAGGCGAGGCAGAGTTCGTCGTCTTCCGGGGCTGAGCCCGAGTCCGAGCCCTAGGGTCGGGCGAGGCGGAGTTCGTCGTCTTCCGGGGCTGAGCCCGAGTCCGAGCCCTGGGGTCGGGCGGAGCGGGGTTTGTCGTCTTCCGGGGCTGAGCCCGAGTCCGAGCCCTGGGGTCGGGCGAGGCGGAGTTTGTCGTCTTCCGGGGCTGAGCCCGAGTCTGAGCCCTGGGGTCGGGTGAGGCGGAGTTCGTCATCTTCCGGGGCTGAGTCCGAGTCCGAGCCCTGGGGTCGGGCGAGGCGGAGTTCATCGTCTTCCGGGGCTGAGCCCGAGTCCGAGCCCTGGGGTCGGGCGGAGCGGAGCTTCCTATGGCGCCTGAGGCCGGACTTGGCTGCTATCAGCCTCACTCTGTCGAGTGGCACAGCAGTCGGAGCGGCGCAGGCGGCGCTGTCCTCTTGTCAGACCGGTCAGTGGAGCGGCGAAGTGACTACGGTCACTTCGGCTCTGTCAACTGGAGGGTGCGCGTTAGGATAAAGGTGTCAGGCCACCTTTCCATTAAATGCCCTTGCGATTTGGTCGGTTGGCGTGGCGATTTATCCAAGGTTGCTTCTTGGTGAAGACTGGGCCTCGGGCGAGCCGAAGGTGTGTCCGTTGCTGGAGGGGGTCCTCGGGTGAGACGTAGATCCTCTGGGGTCGGCTGCCCTTGCCCGAGGCTGGGCTCGGGCGAGGCGTGATCGTGTCCCTCGAATGGACCCATCCCTGACTTAGTCGCACCCATCAGGCGTTTGCAGCTTTGTGCTGATGGGGGTTACCAGCTGAGATTTAGGAGTCTTGAGGGTACCCCTAATTATGGTCCCCGAGAGTAGCCCCCGAGCCTCGAAGGGAGTGTTAATACTCGCTTAGAGGCTTTTGTCGCACTTTTTTGCAAGGGGACCAGCCTTTCTCGGTTGCGTCTTATTCCGGTGGGTGCGAGCGAGCGCACCCGCCGGGTGTAGCCCCCGAGGCCTCGGAGGAGTGGTTTGACTCCTTCGAGGTCTTAATGCCTTGCGCAATACTTCGGCTGGTCTGGTTGTTCCCTCATACGAGCTGGCCGTAGCCCGGGTGCACGGTCGGGTTCCAAGTTCTCGGGCTGGTATGTTGACGCTGTCAACGGTTTGGCCGGAGCCGGGTTTGCGAGAGCAGCCCCCGAGCCTCTGCACAGGGCGAGAGGACGGTCAAGGACAGACTCGACTTTTTTACATACGCCCCTACGTCGCCTTTCTGCAAGGAGGAGGGGGGAAAAGCACCATGTTGCCCTTGGAGGGCGCCGAACATGGTGTCTCCGGTGAGCTGCTGACGGGTAATCCAAGTGGACGCCCGTGCCCCATTTGTTAGGGGTCGGCTAGAGGCCCGGAGGCATGCTCCAAAAGTACCTGCGGGTGATCTGCCGGACCCGGTCCCCTTTTGACGGGGTCCGAGGGCTCGATGCCTCCCTCTGATGGGATTCCGTTACAAGATTGTTCCCGCTGGTCTCGGAAATGTCCTAGGGTACCTCGGGAGCGTAGCCCGAGCCTTGGTTATGTATCGAACGTACCCAGGGTCATCCCTCACTCTGCGTCTGAGGCGGCTGTGAACCCTTCGAGGGCCAGCCTACGAACCCCTGATCAGTAGTGGGCGCGGAGCCCGAGTGGCCTGAGGCGGCCGTTGAACCCTTCCGTGGGGCCGGCCTTCGAAACTCTGACCAGTAGTGGGCGCGGAGCCCAAGCGCTCTGAGGCGGCTGTTGAACCCCTCTGAGGGGCCAGCCTTCGAACCTCTGATCAGTAGGGGGGCTCGGGGCCTGTTTCCTTTGCGGAGAAGGATCCCTTTCAGGGTATCCCCCTTTCCCGGTCCTTGTTGTAAGAGAGAGAAAAAGGAAAAGGAAAAGGATACGAAATCGAAATGACGTGGCGTACCTTTTTTGACGCGGTCATTATGGCGAAGGCGAAGCGTCGCTCGCTTCTCCTGCCAGAGGCGCCGCCTGTCCCGCCGCGGAGTTAATGCGACAGGGCGAGTGGTTCGTGGGGCAGCCGTTGCGCGTGCGCGAGCCGTTCGAGGAACGACCGTTTCGCTTTGAGTTTTGAATCCCGCGGCGGGTTCGGGCGACGCGTTGAACGGGTCTCGCCGGGGTCTTTATATACTCGGGGGAGGGTCCGGTGACGGTTCTTTGCTCTGCTACTTGCCTCTTTCTTAGGTTTTCGCGACCTAAGGGATTTAGCCAGAGAAAAGGAATCCGCCCACCCAGTCCTTTCCCCCGCCACCTCCTCTGCTTGGTGATGGCTGACCGGGTGACCATTATTCCGCCACGCGACCCATGGCCTTTCTCCACAGTAACGGCGGATGACCTAGAGGACCTCGTTGCTGAGGGTTTACTTCGCCCTCTCTCTGATGAGAGTCAGGCGGAGTGGATCCCCCCCCGAGCGGAGCTGCCCCGTCCCCGCCGTCGGGGTACGTCGTGAGCTTCGTCTCCTTCCATGAGCGGGGATTCGGAGTGCCGGCAAGCCGCTTCATGCGAGCGATTCTGCATAACTACGGGGTGGAGCTGCACAACCTCAGCCCCAACTCCATCTCGCAAGCCGCCATCTTCGCAGCGGTTTGCGAAGGATACTTGGGGATCGACCCCCACTGGGACCTATGGACTCATTTCTTCTCTGCGGAGCTTTTTGCTTCGCCGACGGGGGAGAGAAGGGTCCACGCGGCAGTGCGGGCCGGCGGCTGCATCCTCCAGCTGAGGCAGTCGCGGGCGTCGCAGTATATTCCCGCCGTCCTTGCGTCCTCGAATAAAGGGTGGCAGCGCCGGTGGTTCTATCTCCGGAATGACGACGGGAGGCTCCCGTCGTTTTCTCAGCGAGTGGTCACCGTCGCCGCCGATGCTTGGCGCTACAGGACCCCGCACGACAGACAGAAAAATCTCGAGCCCCTTCTCAAGGCCCTGGAGGTGTTGCGGAAAGGAGGGCTCACCGCTGCAGGAGTGATTGCCGCCATTCATCGCCGGAGGGTGCTTCCCTTGGCGGAGCGGCGGTTGCCGCTTTGGGAGATGACGCCCGAGGCTGACTTCGAGGGCTCGCGGATGTCCTCGGATCCCCTTCCTGTCGACGTTCTCCACGGGCGGGTGGCCGTCACGTTGGGAAAATCGGACGCCAGCGCCCTCTCTCAGCCCTTGATGCGTCCCGACCGCGGGTGTGTGTCCCTGGTGAGTGTCCGCTCCTTCTTTCTCCTTGCGTCGGATTGCCCTTGGTCTTTACTGCCATGACTTTTCACCTGTCTCCAGGAGGTAGGGTGTCACAAGACTTCCCGGCCACGGGTCCTGGAGGACGCGGTGGACCGAGCGGCGCGGCGGGTTGCCACGGAGGAGAAGAAGAAGAAAAAGGATGCAAAGAAGGCTCGGGCCCGCGAGCGGACGCGGGCCCGAGACGCCTTGGAAAAGCTCCGTCGTCGGCAGGAGAGGGATGGACTCCCGAGGGAGCCGTCGCCGGAAACGCCTGATGACGACGACGATGATGAAGGCGATGCCAAGGATGACGACATGGCTGCCCGCCTTGGTCTCAACCCGGGTTTGAGGCTAGGCCAGGAGTCGTCAAGCCAGCCCGCGAGCGGGCTGGCGCCGTTAGTTCCCAAGGTCGGGACGCCGAGGTCCCGGCCCGAAGAGCGGGGGGCAGACCGAGGGGGTACTCGACCCCTCGGCTAGGGAAGTTGAGGTGACCCCGGGGAGTCAGGCCGAGGTGCCTGTTCCCCGAAAACCGTCGCCCATGCCGACAGCGCAGGAGAGTGACCCTCAGGTCGTCGTGGCAGCGCCTGGGCAGTCCATCTCCCGGGCGTCCAAGGTGCCCAAGGCGAGGATGGTACCGAAGCTGGCGGCGAGGCGGACCTCGGCGGTACCTTCGGGGGTCGAGATCCGAGAGACCTCCCCACAGGCACGGTTAATCATGGCCCGGAGCGGGTAAGTACCTTAGAACGCCCTCGTCCTGGCTCCTCATTTGTATGTCCTGACCGCGACTTTCCTTTCCTTCTCAGCAAGCGGAGCCATGGCCTGACCGATCTGGCTCCCCGGAAAGTCCTCAAGACGGCGTCGGCTTCCGCAGCCGATGCCGCGCCGGGTCTCGCCGTTTAGCTGACCTTCTCGCAAGACGCCCCACAGCGGGGGGCTCAGGCAGCACCAGTTGCCGTGGAGCGAGTTCCCGAGGCCGGCTCTTCTATCGAGGTGGCAGTCATGCTGGGGGAGGCGGTTGGCGTTGACGTGGCCTCGGTCCCACCAGACATGCCGCCGGCGCTAGCGCCAGCTGCTGCCGAAGCCGCGACCGTCCTGGTCGTGGAGCGGCCTGTCGCCGCCGACGCTGAGATGACCGAGGCATCGCCTCTTGGTGCCTCGGAGGAGGGGGCGTGGAAACGCGACCCGTCCCGCCGAACGGCAGCCTTGTCCCTGCGCGGCGGAGCTCCGAGGGGCGGCGCCAGTTGCTCCGATTCTGGACCTGTGAGGCTTCGGATCCCTTCTTCGTTCTTGACGATGAGCGGGAGGAGCAGTCTTGGGACGAGCCCCGCGAGTGTGCCGAGGCAAAGGTGGGGTCGCTCCGGTCATCCTTGGAGGTCCTTTGCAGGGACGTCCCCAAGATCCTCCAGGTAATGATTTCAGGCATACCCCTTTTTTGTGATCAAGACGTCCTTTGTGACGCCCCGCTTCCTTCCCTCAGGATCTGACGGATCTGAGCGCCGCCAAGTCGTCGTTCATCCGCCGCGAGGTCGATGTCTGGGGCTCGCTGCGATCCCTGAGGACCTCGCTTGCCAGGGCTACCGCGCGCCTCTCCCAGCAGGGCACCGAGGTGGTGGACCTTCGGTTGCTCTGCGCTGATCTGAGAGCAGAGGCGGCAGCGGCACGCGCAGAGGTGCAGCAACGACAGTCGGAGTTTGACCAGGTCGCCGATGAGCGGGATCAATCTCGGGGCCGGGCCGCCGAGGCCAAAAGCCAACCCGGAGCCCTTGCAGCAGACCTAGCCGTAGCCCAAGCCACATCCTCGGAGCAGCGTGCCCGAGCCGGAGGTATGTCCCGGTTGTTTTCGGTTTTCGTTTCAGCTCGTTTCCTCCACTTGTGTTTGAGGCCTTGCGCTCTGGCTGTTCGCAGAGCTCGAGTCTACCCTTGATGAGTCCACCAGGGCGCTTGCCCAGGCGGCCGAGCAGAGGGAGGCCAACCACGCGGCCATGTCCGAGGCCATCTCGGACTTCTGCCGGGTCTTTGGCTTCGGCGACATTCCCTCAGGAAGCTCCCCTCAAAGTCGCCTGCAGGCCTTAGGTGACCAAGTGCGCGACAGACTCCGCGAGGCGCTGCATCACGGCGTCAGGCGGGCCTTCGCCGTGCTCGCTTCCCACAATGTCGTGGATCTGGAGCGGGTCAGCGAGGGGTATTGCCTCCCTGACGAAGATGAAGCCGCCCTGGCTGAAGTCCAGAGGCTCGACGCAGCCGCCGCGGGCCCGAGCGCGGTGCTGGCAACCACCTTCGAGGCAGAGATCCTCCCGCCTGCGCCGTCGTCCGAGGCCGGGGTGGACTTTGCTGAAGGCAGGGACGAAGTCGAGGGCGCGGCTCCTTCTCCGGGCGACGCCTAACTCTGCCGGAGCAGTTTTCCTTGAATGCATGTGTGTCTTTTGCGGCCGCTGAGGCCCGAACATTTTATTATCGTAGTATAAAGTCATGCTCCTTTTCCTTCCATTTTGCGTGTCCGGCCCTGTTTGTCAGTAGCACGGTGGCTTGCCCAAGTAGGAGTCATTTTTCGTGGTAGGTGATGAGTGAGGTATCCGTATCCCAGAGGCGTAGGAGTCCCTCGGCTCAGTCAGCCTTGCCACTTACATGCGCCCGCGTTCGCTTCTTGGGGTCCTGCTACTGATATAGCCGGGGAACGCAGAAGCCTTTTTGATTGAAAATTTCGGTGCAGAGGGGGTTCCCCCCTTTTAGCCCCCGAGGGAGGGTCGGGCTTTGCCGAGGCAAGGCTGACCCTTCCTTGATGACTAGACTTTGTGTGTGAACGAGGCGTATGAACGACTTGAAAGCATCTTAAGGGTAGAAGCGACATAGCTGTTGGATGTTCCAAGCGTTGTTGTAGACCTCGCCTTGACTGTTGGCCAGCTTGTACGTTCCGGGCTTCAGAACTTTGGCGATGATGAACAGCCCTTCCCAGGGAGGCGTGAGCTTGTGCCGCCCTCGGGCATCTTGTTGCAGCCGAAGCACCAGGTCGCCCACCTGGAGGTCTCGGGATCGAACCCCTCGGGCGTGGTAGCGTCGCAGGGACTGCTGGTATCGCGCCGAGTGTAGTAAGGCCATGTCCCGAGCCTCTTTCAGCTGGTCCAGTGAGTCTTCTCGATTGGCTTAATTGCTTTGGTTGGCGTAGGCCCTCGTCCTCGGGGAACCGTATTCTAAGTCTGTGGGCAAGATGGCCTCGGCCCCATAGACTAGAAAGAACGGTGTGAGGCCCGTGGCTTGGCTCGGCGTTGTCCTCAGAATCCAGACCACCGAGGGGAGTTCCTTCATCCATCGCTTGCCGAACTTGTTGAGGTCGTTGTAGATCCGAGGCTTGAGTCCTTGCAGAATCATGCCGTTGGCACGTTCTACCTGCCCATACGTCATGGGGTGGGCCATGGCGACCCAGTCCACCCGGATGTGCTGATCCTCACAGAAGTCCAGGAACTTCCTGCCGGTGAACTGGGTGCCACTGTCGGTGATGATGGAGTTCGGGACCCCAAAGCGATTGATGATGTTGGTGAAGAATGCCACCGCCTGTTCGGACCTGATGCTGTTTAGGGGTCGGACCTCGATCCACTTGGATAATTTGTCGATGGCGACCAACAGGTGCGTGTAGCCCCCGGGTGCCTTCTGCAAGGGGCCGACTAGGTCCAGACCCCACACAGCAAACGACCAGGTGATGGGTATGGTCTGCAGGGCCTGAGCGGGCAGGTGGGTCTGTCTTGCGTAGAACTGACACCCTTCGCAGGTGCGGACAATTCTAGTGGCGTCGGCCACCGCCGTCGGCCAGTAGAAACCTTGTCGGAAGGCGTTTCCAACAAGGGCTCGAGGTGCTGCGTCATGGCCGCAAGCCCCCGAGTGTATCTCTTGTAGGAGCTCCTGACCTTCGGCGATGGAAATGCATCGCTGGAGGATGCCCGAGGGGCTGCGGTGGTAGAGCTCCTTCCCATCTCCCAGCAAGACGAACGACTTGGCGCGCCACGCCAACCGCCGAGCTTTGGCTTGGTCGAGGGGTAGCTCTCCTCGGTGGAGATATTGCAGGTATGGGGTCTGCCAGTTTCGATTAGGCGTGACCTCGCTCCGCTCCTCCTCGATTCGCAGTGCCTCACCCTCGGGGGCCGGGGGTACCTCAGGCCGAGCCGAGGGTGCCTCGGGCCGAGCCAAGGGTGCCTCGGGCCGAGCCGAGGGTACCCCGGACGGAGCCGAGGGTGCCTCGGACTGAGCCGAGGGTGCCTCGGGCTGGACCGAGGCCTTCTCGGGCTCGGGCGTGTCGTCGGTCTTGACGGAGGGTTGGTGCAGGTCTCGGGAGAAGACGTCTGGGGGAACCGTTGTTCGCCATGAGGCTATTTTAGCCAGCTCGTCCGCAGTCTCGTTGTAGCATCGGGCGATGTGGTTGAGCTCGAGCCCGTAGAACTTGTCTTCCAGGCGCCGAACCTCATCGCAGTAGGCTTCCATCTTCGGGTCGCGGCAGTGGGAGTTCTTCATGACTTGGTCAATGACGAGCTGCGAGTCACCGCGAGCGTCGAGGCGTCGGACCCCAAGCTCGATGGCGACGCGCAACCCGTTGACCAGAGCCTCGTACTCGGCCACATTGTTGGATGCCGGGAAATGGAGGCGTAGCACGTAGTGTAGGTGCTTCCCGAGGGGCGAGATGAAGAGCAGGCCTGCGCCTGCTCCTGTCTTCATTAGCGACCCGTCGAAGAACATGGTCCAGAGTTCCGGTTGGATTGGAGTTGTTGGGAGCTGGGTGTCGACCCATTCAGCCACGAAGTCCGCCAAGACCTGGGACTTGATGGCCTTCCGAGGGGCGAACGAGATCGTTTCGCCCATGATTTCCACCGCCCACTTTGCAGTTCTACCCGAGGCCTCTCGGCACTGGATGATCTCCCCCAGGGGGAAGGATGACACCACAGTTATCGGATGAGACTCGAAGTAGTGTCGCAACTTCCGCCGCGTCAGGATCACCGCGTACAGCAGCTTCGGAATTTGTGGGTAGCGGATCTTGGTCTCGGACAGTACCTCGCTGATGAAGTAGACTGGCCTCTGGACGGGCAATGTATGCCCCTCTTCTCGCCTCTCAACTACGATCACGGCGCTAACCACCTGAGTGATCGCGGCGACGTAGATCAAGAGGGCTTCTCCGGCAGCGGGGGGCACCAAGATGGGCGCGTTTGTGAGGAGCGCCTTCAGGTTCCTGAGGGCTTCCTCGGCTTCAGGGGTCCAAGTGAAGCACTCGGCCTTCCTTAAGAGGCGGTACAGAGGCAGGCCTCTTTCGCCGAGGCGCGAGATGAAACGGCTCAGAGCCGCAAGGCATCCCGTGACTCTCTGTACGCCTTTCAAGTCCTTGATGGGCCTCATGCTGGTGATGGCCGCGATCTTCTCCGGGTTGGCCTCGATGCCCCGCTCGGAGACGATGAACCCCAAGATAATGCCTCGGGGAACCCCGAAGACACACTTCTCGGGATTGAGCTTCACGCCTTTCGCCTTGAGACATCGGAATGTCACTTCAAGGTCGGAAAGGAGGTCGGAGGCTTTCCTTGTCTTGACTACGATGTCATCGACGTAGGCCTCGACCGTTCGGCCAATGTGTTGGCCGAACGCATGGTTCATGCACCGTTGGTACGTTGCACCCGCATTCCTCAAACCAAACGGCATGGTGACATAGCAGTACATGCCGAAGGGTGTGACTCTTTTATCCTAATTTGGTGATACCCTGAGTAGGCATCGAGGAAAGACAGGGTTTCGCACCCAGCAGTGGAATCCACGATTTGGTCGATGCGAGGCAGAGGGTAGGGAACTTTCGGACATGCTTTGTTTAGACTAGTGTAGTCTACACACATCCGCCATTTCCCTCCTTTCTTTCTCACAAGCACAGGGTTGGCAAGCCATTCGGGATGGAATACCTCTTTCATGAACCCTGCTGCCATTAGCTTGTGGATCTCCTCGCCTATGGCTCTGCGCTTTTCTTCGTCGAATCGGCGCAGAGGCTGCTTCACGGGTCGGGCTCCAGCTCGGATATCCAGCGAGTGCTCGGCGACATCCCTCGGTATGCCGGGCATGTCCGAGGGACTCCACGAGAAAACGTCGACGTTTGCGAGGAGAAAGTCGATGAGCACTGCTTCCTATTTGGGATCGAGCTCGGAGCCGATCCGGATCAGCTTGGAGGCGTCGCTGCTGGGGTCGAGGGGGACGGATTTAACCATCTCCGCTGGCTCGAAGTTGCCGGCGTGGCGCTTCACGTCTGGCACCTCCTTAGAGAGGCTCTCCAAGTCAGCGATGAGGGCCTCGGATTCGGCGAGGGCCTCGGCGTACTCCACGCACTCCACGTCGCATTCGTACGCGTGTCGGTACGTGGGGCCGACGGTGATGACCCCGTTGGGGCCCGACATCTTGAGCTTGAGGTAGGTGTAGTTGGGGACGGCCATGAACTTTGTGTAGCATGGCCTCCCCAGTACTGCGTGGTAGGTTCCTCGGAACCTGACCACCTCGAACGTGAGGGTCTCCCTTCGGAAGTTGGAGGGCGTCCCAAAGCAGACGGGTAGATCGAGTTGTCCGAGGGGCTGGACGCGCTTCCCGGGGATGATCCCATGGAAAGGCGCAGCGCCTGTCCGGACCGAGGACAGATCAATCCGCAGGAGCCCGATGGTCTCGGCGTAGATGATGTTGAGGCTGTTGCCTCCGTCCATGAGGACCTTGGTGAGCCTGACGTTGCCGATGACGGGGTCGACCACGAGCGGGTATTTCCCTGGGCTCGGCACGCGGTCGGGGTGGTCGTCTTGGTCGAAGGTGATGGACTTGTCGGACCAGTCTAGGTAGACTGGCGCCGCCACCTTTACCGGACAGACCTCCCGATGCTCTTGCTTGCAGTGGCGAGCCAAGGCGTTCGCCACTTGCCCACCGTAGATCATGAAGCAGTCGCGGACCTCGGGGAACTCTCCTGCCTGGTGATCTTCCTTCTTATCGTCGTCGCGAGCCCTGCCACCCTCCGCGGGTGGCCCGGCCTTGTGAAAGTGGCGCCGAAGCATGGCGCACTCCTCAAGGGTGTGCTTGACGGGCCCCTGATGATAGGGGCACGGCTCCTTGAGCATCTTGTCGAAGAGGTTGGCACCTCCAGGAGGTTTCCGAGGGTTCTTGTACTCGGCGGCGGCGACAAGGTCCGCGTCGGCGGCGTCGCGTTTCGCTTGCGACTTCTTCTTGCCTTTCTTCTTGGCGCCGCGCTGAGTTGACGCCTCGGGGACGTCTTTCGGTGGGCGGCCCTGGGGCTGCTTGTCCTTCCGGAAGATGGCCTCAACCGCCTCCTGGCCAGAGGCGAACTTGGTGGCGATGTCCATCAGCTCGCTCGCCCTGGTGGGGGTCTTGCGACCTAGCTTGCTCACCAGGTCGCGGCAGGTGGTGCCGGCGAGGAACGCGCCGATGACATCCGAATCGGTGATGTTGGGCAGCTCGGTGCGCTGCTTCGAGAATCGTCGGATATAGTCCCGAAGAGACTCTCCCGGCTGCTGTCGGCAGCTTTGGAGATCCCAGGAGTTTCCAGGGCGCACGTACGTGCCCTGGAAATTGCCAGCGAAGGCTTGGACCAGGTCGTCCCAGTTGGAGATCTGCCCCGGAGGCAGGTGCTCCAGCCAGGCGCGAGCGGTGTCGGAGAGGAACAGGGGGAGGTTGCGGATGATGAGGTTGTCATCGTCCGTTCCACCCAGTTGGTAGGCAAGCTGATAGTCCGCGAGCCACAGTTCCAGTCTTGTCTCCCCCGAGTACTTTGTGATAGTAGTCGGGGTTCGGAACCGGGTCGGGAACGGCGCCCGTCATATGGCGCGGCTGAAAGCCTGCGGGCCGGGTGGTTCGGGCGAGGGACTCCGATCCTCCCTGCTGTCGTAGCGTCCCCCATGCCTAGGGTGGTAGCCTCGGCGCACCCTCTCGTCGAGGTGGGCCCGACGGTTGCGGTGATGGTGCTCGTTGCCGAGGCGACCCGGGGCTGCAGGCGCTGTGTTGCGCGTGCGCCCGGTGTGGAACGAGGCTTCCCGCATGAATCGGGAAGTCGCAGCGCGATGTTCCGAGGGGTACCCTGCCTTCGGGAGGCGGAGCTTTCGGCCCGTCGGACCGCAGCGTCCTCCAGGAGGTTCTTGAGCTCTCCCTGGATACGCCACCCCTCGGTGGTTGATGGCTCCGGCATCGCGCGGAGAAGCATTGCCGCTGCAGCCAGGTTCTGGCCGACTCCACTGGAAGTGGATGGCGGCCTTACTCTGACATCGTCTGCGATGCGGTGCTGGAAGCCCTGGGGGAGATGACGCACTTCTCCGGCCGGAGGTTGGCCCGCCCATTCCTGCCCGATGTCCCGGCGGATCAGCTCAAGTGTTCCTGCTCCCTCGTCGAGCCTGGCCTGCATCTCGCGGATTTGCTCGAGCTGTGGGTCATGACCCCCTGCCGGGACGGGGACCACAGCTAGCTCCCGAAGGATGTCAACGCGAGGCACAGGCCTAGGGAAATCACCGTTCTCTGGCATACCAAGATGGTTGCCTTCGTTGGGACCCCTTAGATCGACATGGAAACATTCACGACTTGGGCCGCAGTCCTCGTCGCCGAGGCTGCGGCTACCGTCGGAATAGTCGGAAAGGCAGTAGTCGCACGCGGTCATAAAGTCCCGCATGGCACTGGGGTTACCAAGTCCGGAGAAATCCCAACAGAAGTCGGGCTCGTCATCTTCCTCGGACCCCGAGGGCCCGTAGGTCGAGACGGTCGTCAGCCGGTCCCAGGGTGACTGCATACGATACCCCAGAGGGTTTGGACTCGCCTCTACGAGAGCGTCCACCGAAGCGAAGTCGCTTGGTGGGTCGAGGCTGAATCCAAAAGGCGTGAGATGGGAATCGGTTGCTACCTCTTGGTCGACGGGCGGTGACGAAGTCACGTCCGGAGCAGACTGCACCGTCATCTCAGGTACGAGGGTGACGCCTAGCAAGTCATTTGCGAGCGTGCTGGTGTCGTCCGTTTGCTTGGGGTTGGCGTGTTGCTGGGAGATGGCGCTCGTCTTCGTCCCAGACGCGAGGTCGATGCCTGACGTGCCCCCTGTTGGGGCGCCGGCGCCGTCGACTCGCTCGACAGCCGACGAGGTGCCGCCTCCTGCTTGGCCTTGGTTGCCCCGCCTCCTCCTCCGTCGGCAGGGGAGGGGACGGGGCGAGCTCGAATGTTGTTCTTCCACCACGCGGGGAAGGCGTCGTCGATTCCGCCGCCGGCGGGCGGGTTGTCGGCCGCCATTGTCGCTGTCGCGCGGCGGGGGAAGGAGTATCATGTCGTAGCTGCCGTCGAGGGACATGAACTCAAGACTCCCGAAACGGAGCACCGTACCGGGCTGGAAAGGTTGCTGGAGACTGCCCATCTGGAGCTTGACGGGAAGCTGTTCGTCAACACGCAGTAGGCCCCTACCTGGCGCGCCAACTGTCGGCGTTTTGAACCCGGGGGTCCCTGGACCTACGAGTAAATTGTCGCCGCGTGCCCCAGCCCAGATGGGTCGACACGAGATGGAGCGCGAAGGGGGGAAGAAGCCGGAGGGAGACAGGCGTGAGAGGTGAAATCCTGCGGCCTTCGTGTTTGTCCCACGCCCAGGTCGGGTGCGCTTGCAGTAGGGGGTTACAAGCGTCCACGCGGGAGGGAGCGAGCGGCCTCACGCGAGCGCCGTCCCGTCCTTCTCCGCGCGGCCAACCCTCGTAAGAGGGCCCTGGATCTTCCTTTTATAGGCGTAAGGAAAGTATCCAGGTGTACAATGGGGGTGTAGCAGTGTGCTAACGTGTCTAGCAGAGGAGAGCTAGCGCCCTAAGTACATGCCATCGTGGCAGCCGGAGAGGTTTTGGCACCCGGTTCGTGTGATGTCGTGGTCGTCGGAGGAGCGCCGGAGCCTGGCGAAAGGACAGCTGTCGGGGCTGTCGAGTCCTTGCTGACGTCCTCTTCCTTCCGTAAGGGGGCTGAGAGTCGCCGTCGTCATAGAGCGTGCAGGGCGCCATCATTACTTGTATAGCGGAGCGAGCCAGATGGGACGCCGGTCTTGTTCCCCGTAGCTTGAGTCAGCTTGGGGCAGGGTAATGATGGCGCCTCCTGTTGACGTGGTCGGTCTGTGCCCTGGGTTGGGCGAGGTGGAGGCTCCTCCGAGGTCGAGGTCGAGTCTGTCTTCCAAGCCGAGGTCGAGTCCGAGCCCCTGGGTCGGGCGAGGCGAAGACCGTCGGCTGATGCCAGGGCTGAGTCCGAGCCCTGGGGTCGGGCGAAGTGGAGTTCGTCGTCCTTCGGGGCTGAGCCTGAGTCCGAGCCCTGGGGTCGAGCGAAGCGGAGTTCGTCGTCTTCCGGGGCTGAGCCCGAGTCCGAGCCCTGGGGTCGGGCGGAGCGGAGTTCGTCGTCTTCCGGGGCTCAGCCCGAGTCCGAGCTCTGGGGTCGGGCGAGGTGGAGTTCGTCGTCTTCCGGGGCTGAGCCCGAGTCCGAGCCCTGGGGTCGGGCGAGGCGGAGTTCGTCGTCTTCCGGGGCTGAGCCCGAGTCCGAGCCCTGGGGTCGGGCGAAGTGGAGTTCGTCGTCTTCCGGGGCTGAGCCCGAGTCCGAGCCCTAGGGTCGGGCGAGGCGGAGTTCATCGTCTTCCGGGGCTGAGCCCGAGTCCGAGCCCTGGAGTCGGGCGAGGCGGAGTTCGTCGTCTTGCGGGGCTGAGCCCGAGTCCGAGCCCTGGGGTCAGGCGGAGCGGTGTTCGTCGTCTTCCGGGGCTGAGCCCAAATCCGAGCCCTAGGGTCGGGCGAGGCAGAGTTCGTCGTCTTCCGAGGCTGAGCCCGAGTCCGAGCCCTGGGGTCGGGCGAGGCATAGTTCGTCGTCTTCCGGGGCTGAGACCGAGTCCGAGCCCTGGGGTCGGGCGAGGCGGAGTTCGTCGTCTTCTGGGGCTGAGCCCGAGTCCGAGCCCTGGGGTCGGGCAGAGCGGAGCTTCCTATGGCGCCTGAGGCCGGACTTGGCTGCTGTCAGCCTCACTCTGTCGAGTGGCACAACAGTCGGAGCGGCGCAGGCGGCGCTGTCCTCTTGTCTGACCGGTCAGTGGAGCGGCGAAGTGACTACGGTCACTTCGGCTCTGTCAACTGGAGGGCACGCGTCAAGATAAAGGTGTCAGGCCACCTTTGCATTAAATGCCCCTGCGATTTGGTTGGTTGGCGTGGCGATTTGGCCAAGGTTGCTTCTTGGTGAAGACTGGGCCTCGGGCGAGCCGAAGGTGTGTCCGTTGCTGGAGGGGGTCCTTGGGCGAGACGTAGATCCTCCGGGGTCGGCTGCCCTTGCCCGAGGCTGGGCTCGGGCGAGGCGTGATCGTGTCCCTCGAATGGACTGATCCTTGACTTAGTCGCACCCATTAGGCCTTTGCAGCTTTGTGCTGATGGGGGTTACCAGCTGAGATTTAGGAGTCTTGAGGATACCCCTAATTATGGTCCCCGACAGTAGCCTTTACAAAGATTCCCCTGGTGTGTAGTCGCCTGTTAGGTTTCGCCAGTCGTACAAACACAGTACTCCTCCCTAAGGTCGGTGACTAACAAAACCAAATCGAAGGAACCTCGGCACCCACCCTTAGCAAAGCAAGCACTATGCCCCGGTCCCCATTGACGGCACTACGACGAAGCCAACTATAGCCCCAAGTTTCTCTAATTAATCAGCTAAGGGCATCCCAGACCACCCTCATTGTTGCACTGTTTTCCCGGGTGGTCATCCAGTGAACAGGTCCTTACGGAGAGGTACTCGGGAAATAGCCCGAGTACCCTAAGGTAACATAAGCTCATCATCATAATCAAGATATCATCAGCATATCGTAAATGTTCTCATCATGTTCATTGATTAGAGTAAAGTAGTAGCATAATACTGACCATAGTAACCAACTCCCAAAGGGTAAACAAGGACAGAAAAACAGAATACTAGTAAATCCTTAGGTTGTATGGTATGCGGGACAATGAATTATAAAGTAAGTAGGACATAATAGGTTAGATGACACTTGCATTCACCAAACAGATGCTCAGGGACTTCAATCTCGTAGATTTCGAAGAGCTAGATCACTTGGTCGCCAACGCTTGATCTTCCAATCATATCCTCGAGGCTCTGGAACGGATCGCAATCTATTCACGACGCGCAATGAATATAAACATGCACAAGCAAACATATACTTTCATAAGAACATTACACCATGAAATAGAGCTCGCTAATACGATCACGCGAGGAAAATAATCACAGTAGCCAAAGCTATGGTTGTGAAGTTATTACGTTTACACTAAACAAGTATTAATTAGAATAGTTAATTTGACATAATTATATTAATTGACCTTTATTAAGTGTGAATTAAAACTACTACTTAGTTTTGATTAATTTTCTATTCTAATAGTTGTCGGGTTAAACAAGTAATTAATTAAATAACACGAGCGATTATAAGTGAAACAGTTTGATATTGCGCGCAGACAGTGTGCGACTCGCGAAAATGGCGCGCGACAAGGCAAGCGACATGTGAAAATGGCACACGCGATACGCTCGAATGATGTGTGACGACACACGACACTGCGTGAAACAGCACGTGGCGGCATGCGAAAACATGCACGACAACACGTGAACAACACGCGAATAGCATGTCCGGACGACGCCTAGACACTCTCGACTTAGCGCACAGCCGACACGTGGCGGCACACGCGATTTGCATGTGCGACACGTGCAGATAACGTGTAACGACACACACAAAACAGCACGCGCGACAGCACGCGAATGACGCGCGAAGCAGCACACCACCGTGTGGAGAAGAGCACGCGCGACAGGCGAGAAATAATAAATAGATGACGCGTTTATACTAAACAAGTATTAATTAAAACATTGAATGGGCATAATCATATTGACATGTATTTATAAAGCGCAACTAAAACTATAAATTAGTTTTAATTAAATTGTTGTTTTAATAACCATCGGACAAATAAATCTCTACTACTATTATATGAGCACTGTAGGCGTCCACTTCGCGCGGTGCACGTTCTGCCACTCCGCTCACGCCCGCGGCCGAACGCTCCGTGCAGCCACAGCCGCGATTCCCGCCGCCCCGCCGCGCAATCCATTCCAGCCCGCGGCAGAGTGCTCCCCCGCGCCTGACTCCTCTGTTCCCAGCGCTGGATGCGTCCCTCCCGCAGCGCCCCGCCCGTGCATCCCTCCCGGTCGCCAAGCCCGCTTCCCGAGGCCGCAAAGGTTTCCATCCCGTTGCCGCATCCAGCGCATTCCATCGCGCAATCACCGCTCCCGCGCTCCCCAGTGTGCCCTTCCATCCATGGCTTCACTCGGTTGCCCCCGCGATCCCCTTCCATCCATGGCTTCAATCGGTTGCCCCCGCGATCCCCTTCCATCGATTGCGTGGTGTCCAAACGTCATGGTGCCGACGCCCGCGACATCCGCGGCGGCCAGGGGGCAGCCCCCGCCGGCGTCCGGCGTGGGCGGCGTCTTGACGTCCTCGTCCAAGGAGGACCTCGGAGGCGACGCGTTCGGGTCGGCCGCGGCAGTCACAGCGGCGGCGGCCACCGCCGCGGGGGAGCAGAGCCGACTGGTGTTCGTTGGGAAGGGCGTCGGGTACAGCTTCAACCTCGAGGACCTGGTGCGCGTGTCGGCGGAGGTGCTGGGCAAAGGCAGCATGGGGACGTCGTACAAGGCAGTGCTGGAGGAAGGCACGACGGTGGTGGTGAAGCGGCTCAAGAATTAGCCTGTGCAACGGCGCGAGTTCGATGCGCACATGGAGGCGCTCGGCAGGGTGGAGCACCGGAACGTGCTCCCCATCCACGCCTACCACTTCTCCAAGGACGAGAAGCTCCTCGTCTACGACTACCTCCCCAACGGCAGCCTCTCTGCCATGCTCCACGGTCAGTGTCCAACCTCTTTTCATCCTCGCGCTTACTGGAGATCTTGTATGTGTGTTACTGTGGACCGGAATCAGGGATTGAAAATCTTACTATATTTGCAGTATTGATTTCTGGTGGAGGCATTGCGAGCAGCAAGATGGACCTTTGGTAGGGGGTGGAGTATATTCAGTTAGCCTGATCCAGGTTTCTCAATGAAAAAAAAGTTAAGCCTGATCAGCTATTTGTTGGAGAAATGGGTTAATTATCGGATTTCCAAACTGACTGGGCCTTTCACAACTCAAGAGTCCGATATTAAGTTTGTACGAACTGTTCTTTTTTCTAATTCCCTGTGCGCCACCAAATGTGGAGCATGCATCCAACCTTTTTTAGTAGCTTTGTTACGAAGAAGATTGACAATCTCATGGACATGGCTGGCTTTCTGTTTAGAGCTAGAGGCGCTATATGACATCACGTGCAGTTTATTTTATTTTGTTCCATGTATATCTATGGTAAATATGAATTATAATGCATGTTAATCAAGGACTGGAAATAACAAAACATGTGAAACGAATAGGGCATCGTTTACTGACTTCTTGCTCTCCCTTACAGAGAAGTAGGAGTATAGTGCCATCCCAAATATGACAACTGGAATGGCCAGTATCAATTGAGGAGGTTTCAAAAAATACCGTCCTATGCAATCTGCTGAGCGTTAGCCCAGTTCTTTGAATGCATCATTACTCTGTGGCCATTAAAACCAATGTTTTGTTGCTTAAATGCATGTATATATCCATTGAGCTGTGTGAAAAAACAGTACCATTATAAAAATCGCCCCCTTTGTATTCTGAAGCAAAATAACAAGCTTACATGCTCGTACTAATATTGTCCCCGTTCATACAGACTCCGGGAAGACGACGACCTTCTGCTTCCCCATCACCGGCATCATCATGCAGCCTGCTAGAACGCCATAGCGGGGCGGGAGCATGTGGATAAGGACCACATACCCATCTACCCTCATACTCTCCCCCATGAGAGAGCTCTCCATGTAGGTTGTTCTCTCGCTTGATTGCTTGTTTCTACATCTCTTGCTTATTTTCTATCATTCTATATCGTTCTTGAGGATGCTTTGGAAGTTCTATGCATGTGGTGGTTGGTTGGTAATATTACTCTCTTCTTTTTTACTCTACAAATTCATGAAGAGGCGAGGAAACTTTCGTACCAGACTGGTGTTAGGGTAGTTGTCGCTTATGGAGGAGTGTCGATTACTCAGCAGGTACAACCTCTTTTCTCCTATCATTTTTTGAATACATGACGGTAGCTGATTTGATATTGTTTATTGTATTGATTGATAGGCTACTGGTAGCCTTTAGTAGCTTGATTAGTTTTGTGAAAGTAGTTTGTTTGGCATATACATGGCTTCATCATTTTTGTTTTCATTTTTCCCACAATCATTCTATAGGTATTTCAACAATATTATGTTCATCAATAATAACACGTCATTCCATTTTGTTGCAATAGGCTTGTGGCTTTTTTATTTCAGTGAAACAATAATAAAGCATCAAGTTATCGAGGAAATTACTAATCATTTCTTTTCATCTATTGTGATAGATGTACAAGTATGCATATTCTAATATGAAGCCAAATTTAGAAGTTTATTTTGTTGCTGAAATACTTATAGAATGACAGTGGGAAAAAATGAAAACAAAAATGATGAAGCAATATATATACCAAATAATATAGAAACCTTAACATGCTTCTGGAGACACATTGCACCATACCGAATTTATTCTCATATAAGGATCTTGCAGTCATGACCCACATGTTTATTTTTCAAACATAGAAAACGAGGATTGATAGCAAGTGTTAAAAACAATTGCATCTGCATATTCCCTGACTGTCCTGCGAGTATGGTGCTGGACCAGCCACTAAAATGAAGGGGAAAGGTTCTGTGCAAACAAAACGAACATGGGAAAACATGAGAAGAGGAGGGAACAGGGGATGAGCCCTGGTTGCAGTGAAAAGTAAAACAGGCTACCAGGGTAGAAAAGGTAAACAAACAATGTGTCCTTTGGTATATTCAGAAATAATAAAATCCACTCTTTCATTAGTAGAAAACCAGACATGGCCAACATAATCAATACAGTTTGAAGTTGTGTAATTGTTCACATGACTAGGTCGATATTTGCGTTGGTTAAAGTTTGGTTATGCTTGGATTCAAAATAACACGATGAGATCTGCTCTTGTAGATATGCTACGATTTGTTACTAACACATTTTTTGCTACTGGCTTCTAGGAAACAGCCCATAAGATTGGTGTGGTGATAGCCAAATCTTCAGGTGGTTTCAAACCATGGCCGCGTAAAAGCTCTTGTTGGTTCTGCTAGAGAGCACATACTTGAGTTCTAAATCCGTCCAAATGCCTGTTCGTCTACACACATGAGACCAAATCCAGGAGTTCAATGAACAAAAACAGTTGTAGCTAGATTTAAAAATGTGTTTTATTGGATTGACATGTCTTCCATTGAGACTGCATTGTTAGGCCATTGTTTGCCTGTTAGGGGGGAAACGATCAATATTTGGGCTTTTTTTGCTATGCATACTTCTTTCTAGAATCACTTTTTTTATCCAAGCTCATGTATCTCTTTATTTGTGCATTTCTAGGCCATGACAAAATCTAAACCTTCAGAAAAAAAGGCAATAAACAGTGATCCGCAACCAATAAAATCTGAACCTTCTGATATATTTGATGGGAAATAGGATGTAGAGTGATTTCACTATTGGAGGTGGTCCTAGCAAAGGAAGCTGAGGTATTTTCAGCATTGGAAAAGCTACAGTAGCTACAGTGACGAAGATGGACAAGAACTCCAAAAATAAGGTATCTTATTTCTTCTCTTACAACACTCGTTTTACTGGTTTTTACATCACTCGTTTTACTGTTTAACTCGGTTCTATTTTGATGATAAAAACGATCTAGCCCAAATGATTTTTCATGCACAGGCTAATTCTTGACCTCTGATAACTGCAATTGCTTAATTTTGCGGTAGCTTTATTTACTCTTTCCTTAAGAACAAAGCAAGCTACATGAAATTCCTGGATTTGTCTTTTCACTAACGCCCACTTTTCTATTGGTCCAGGTGTTTTAAAGGATGTAGCCGGTTGTAACAAAGCAAAACAAGAAATAAGGGAGTTTGTGCATTTGCTTAATACTCCCAAGAAGTATGAAGATTTCGGAGCTAAAATACCCAAAGGTGCTCTACTTGTAGGTCCTCCTGGGACATGGAAGCCTTTGCTTGCCAAAGCTACAGCAAGAGTCTGGTGTGCCATTTTTTGTTTATTTCCGGTTCAAATTTCATGGAAATGTTTGTTTGCGTTGGACCATCCAAGCTACAACATAAGTAGATTTATTATCTAAAATTACTTTTACAACATATAGCTATTTTTATTTGGTATAGATATTACCTCAAATATTTTTGTAAGAAGTTTGACTTAGGACAAATCTCATTTGTGATCAATGTAGTATGAATTTGCTTTGTGCTTTGTTGGTCTGAATTCATATTCGTAGGTAGCCGTCTGTGTTAGACCATCAATGAGTATCTGTTTGAGTTGTAAGACTTTGTGATATTTTCTGAAGATCTGTATAAGTTTGTAATTTATTGTGATAGTCTTAGCATTTAAATGATGCAATTGACATGACATTATTAAAATCAAGTATAGAAGTCTGTATGGTATGATGGTTATAATGAAACAACTAGATTAAAAGAACAAAATTTGTGTTTGGTTAGAATCACAAATGGAATACGAAACAATTTCTCATAACAGTATAACACACATTCGCATATAAGTTATCTTAGTATTATATATGTTTCCGTTGCAACGCACGGGCACTCACCTAGTACTTAATTACTTAACTAAAACATGCTACACGACAAAAAAATATTTTAACATGTATACACCATTATTATCAAGTTAACGCCACACAAATAGGTCGAAACTGATATATAATGTGAAAGCTAATGCTTAGTTAATAATTTCATATTTCATGCGACGTGGCACGACCTCGTTGGCTGGAGTTTAGCCACACGGAGGGACACAGCCACAAAAGATCAAACTAGTGAGATCAAGCGTTGTAACGACCTTCTCTCTCCTCCCCACTCCCACTCACACATGATCCCCCCATCCTCCAACTGCACGCGGGGCAGGGGCTCCTACCATGGCCGCGCGTAGGGGCCCTCGCCATCGGGGCTGTCCGCGGCGCGTGCTGTGTTGGATGGCCATCGGGCTGTCGCGCTGGCTGCGCAGGTTGGCTGCCGCCGGGACGCCACGCCGAGGAGTGGCTGGGTCGGCCGTTCCCTGGGATCTCTCACCCACGGTAGGCAGGCCGCTCGGCCAGGGGAGGCACGAGGCGCTGGGCAGGCCGCCGGCGGGGGGGGGGGGGGGGGCTGGCCCTGGCCGGATGGACACTGAGCACGTCGCCGCATGGGACTGGGCAAGGGAGCAGAGGCTAGGCGGGCTAGGCGACCAGGCACGCGCGCGGTTGTGCCCTAGCGCACGCCTGCAGGGCCGCGAGATGGGCTGGGGCGCGAGGCCATGAGGGTGCACGAGGAAGAAGGTCACCGAAGGGAGGAGAGAGGAGAAGTGACGTGGGGGGAAGGGGAGGAGGGCTCACCTGCGATGAAGGAGATGGCCGGGGAAAGGCACCACCGGCGACGCCGAAGGGGTAGGTTGCCGCGGCACCGCGTGAGCACGCATGAAGAGGATGTCTGCACGACGGGGGAGGTGTTGTGGTGGACTGGCAACGTTGGGAGTGGGGGCGGGGGCATATATTTATATATAGAGTAGAGGGCTCGGGGAGGCAGTTGTGCGCACAACGCGTGGGGTGTTGCACGACGAGACAAGGTAAACGAGGTGGTTACGACTGCGTCCATGTCACGAGCGCGTGAAACGGATGACAGTTGGCGAGATGAAGCTGACACGGGGGCTCAAGCTAGTAGGATATGCAAGAATGAGGAGCACATGTGGCCAGAGAGCAGAGGTTGCGCGGCAGAGCGAGGCAAGGTGAGGTTGATGGGGGTAGACGAAGGTAGTGCCGAGGGGTAGATGAGGTAGATGTCTTAGGTAGATGGTGTGGAGCGTTGGTTTGGCGATCTCGTGAAAAGGACATGAGATCCGGAATGGGTTTGATGTGAGAGAAATATATATATTATTGGGTTTCTGAAATATTTTAGTTTCCACAAATACTAAAATTTAGGGATTCAAAATGATAGAAAAATATCTAAAATTTATATTTAATATCAAGGATGATAATATGTAGGTTCCCAAGAATTTCTTAAAACATATACGAGATAAATCGGCATGTTTCAAAAACGTTTTGCAGTCATAAACACTATGCAAAGGCATGAATGCAACAAGTAAATTCAATTTAGGGCTTATTTTACTAAGTTTAACACCTATATATAGTACAAAATAACTCCCCAAAATTTTGAAAAAAGAGAGAGGAGATTAAAGAGAGGGTAACATCTGAATTTTGCGTATAGAGCCAAGAAGTTTTTATACCCCAAAATTCAGGGTGTTACAAATCTAACCCCCTTAATAGAATCTCGCCCTCGAGATTCAAGGAGAGGCTAGCAAGAAAACAAAATTGGTCCATTGGTTCTTCATAGTCAACCTTGACTCTGCCGGCTTAACTTATGAATAGGTTGATTTGACCTTCAGATGCTCAAGACCAACTGATACAATTTTTGAGGATCCTTAGACCTGTGGGTTGGGACCCACCACGCTTTCGCTACGCGACTCTGGTCTTGTTGGTTGATGTTGATTGCATCGTCTTCATTGGGGTTAGCAGCTAACCCCCTTAATAGGAGCATTGATACGCACTAGGTGAAGACATTGCCGACTCTGATCTTGACTGGTTAAGTGGGGCTGGGGGTTGCCAACTGGGCAGGTGCAAGAGGAAAGCGTGTAGATAGAAAAGGTAAGCATAGATGGACTAAAGAGAGAAAAGGGAGAGCACCCAACTACCTAAATCTATGGCACTCAGCTAGTAAACTGATGTCATTGCGGACCAAGGGCCACATCACATCAGCACTCATTTCAAAGAAGCAAATCAGTCATAACACAAAGACAATCAAACATCTCGTTGCTATATGTCCCTTTTAAGTACATGGTGGTCTTTCTTGAAAAGGGAATAACTACTCTCTAGGGTTGTCGAAGGAGGAGGAGAAGAACAAGACGTGCAGGATAAGGGCACGAGCACCATAAAGGATGGAGTTAAAGCAAGCATTGTGAGTGACCAGGAAAAAGATACGACCAAGGGCATAATGGGTAGAACACCACTCTCGAGTTGAGATAGAAAAGAGGAGATTTCAAAAAGCAGACCTAAGGTAACATCGAGGCAAGATCTAGTGATTACAAATGTAAGGGTGATGTCAAGCAAAAGCTAAGACTTGCAATGTGACAGAGGACAAGGAAACAACCAAGAGTGGGTGGGTAAGACAACACTCTTGAACTGAAACATGAGAGGGGACTTTAAAATGCAGGTGTCGGATAAGCATCAAGGTAAAGATCGAGGGATGACAACGATTAAGGTGATAACAGACAAACACACAACAAAGGGTGTATTTTAGGCAAAACTTGCAAGGTGTCAAAGAAGGGGGAGCAGTCAATGATGAAATAGGTGAGGCATTATCCTCGAACAGGGATGGAAAAGAGGAGGCTTCAAAGGGTAGGTTCAAGGTAAGCGTGAAGGTAAGGGCATAGATATCATGAGGATTTAAAGGTGATAATGGACAAGGATGTAGGAGAGAAGGTAAATGGGCATAAGAACCAAGGATATAAGTACAACAAAGAATGGAGTTAAGACAGGACCTACAAGTGGAAAAAAGAGGGTACGTCCAAGGGCGAGATAGGTAAATTGCCACTCTCAAATTGAGGTGGAAGAGAGGAGATTTTTTTAAAAAGTAGGAATCAAGATAAATATCAAGGTAAGATCGATGGATGACCAGGTGATGGTGATAGCGAATAAAAACACAGCAAAGGATGGAATTAAGACAACTTGTAATGTGACAAGGAATGAAAAGAAATCAAGGGAGAGATAGGTAACTCACTGCTCTCAAACTTGGTCAAATGAAAGGGGAGGCTTTTAAAGGATAAGTTCAAGGTAAGCATTTAGGTGGAAGACATCAATATCGCAAGGGTCAGAGGCGATAACAGACAAGGGTATGAGAGAAAAGATGAAGGCATTGAAGAGCTAGTGGTATGAGTACAACAAAGGATGGAGTTACGTCCAAGTTTTCACGAGGTAAAGAAGAGGATATTGCCAAGGGTAAGATAAGTAAAACATCACTCTCAAATTGGGATAGGAGATTGGAGATTTTAGATAACAGCCATAACATAATCACCAAGGTATGGTCAAGAGATGGGAAAGGTAAAGGCAACACTAAACAGAAGCACAACAAAGGATGGAGTTGGAAACTCACAAGCGAGGAGGAAGAGGATACTACCAAGAGAAAATGGATAGAATACCACTCCAAAATTGAGATGGAAGAGAGAAGGTTTTAGAGGGTAGGTATAATATAAGCATCAAGGTAAGATATAGAGGTGCAAGGGTAAAGATGATAATCTTGAAAAGCATAACCAAGGATAGAGTTAAGGCAAACCTCGCGAAGTGGTGAAGTGGAGAAAAAAATAAAGGGTAAGATAGGTAAGGTTCCAATGGAAGGGTTGAAGTAAAAATAAAACATTCATTACCAGGAAATGTTATAAGGAAACAACAAGATCGCCAAGGATGTGCAAAATTAAATGATCGCTCCTAGATCGTCGTGAAACAAGGGTGGTCAAGGGCATGTAAACTGAAATGTTTTAAACAGACATTGGGATATGAAGATAAGCATACATAAAAATATAAAAGTATGCAAGACTCCAAGCATACAAGCATACTAAGACCAATGGAATGGAAATTTGCCAAAAGATAGCGACTTAACAACAGAATAGGAAAGGGTCTCAAAAGACAGGAAGGTCATGGACATATAAACTGAAATGTTTATGTAGGCGGCAAAGTTTTTAGAGGTAAGTATTTGAATTAAGGGACAAGGGTATTGGAGATTCCAGGGATACGAGCATGTCAATACCAAGAATATAGAGATGGTCAAATGGTAGCAATTTAATGATGGAAGAGGAAAACTCCCAAAAGACTAGAAGGTTATGGTCAGGGGTCATCTACAAAGATGTCGCAAGCACAAGGGTGATATCAGATCTAATAGAACAAATAGGTAAAGCGTAGACAATACTAGAATAAAATACATTTAGCAAGGTGATATATAGAAGCATAACATAAAATTGGTCGAGGTGACTAATATTTTGAAGAAGCATCAAGGATGAGGTGAAGTAATATCAATAAGTCCTTAAAACAGTCAATTCTACTCTAGGTTAGTGGTCCTACAGTCAGCATGGCTTTGATATTACTTATGTCACACCCAGTTTTAGAAGGTAAACCGAATGCGAACCATGTACGTGCAAGGATCAGAAATTGACGTACACATCGATTACACAAATGACTCATCATAGCACAATGCTTCGAATAACAATAAAGAGTAAGTAATAATACTACAGACTAGAGTCATTTACATAATATAAATCAAAATGCACATAATTGAAATGTAGCCAACGTAAACAAACCTACCACAAGCAGCTGATTGGGGGAGGTCGCTAGCCTAATCCTCGAACTTGTCGAAGTCTTGGAACTCCTGGAGATCCGCCTCGACGCCTTCTTCTTCTTTACCTAAGAATAGGTTGCACCAGAGGCAACCTGATGTTTTGTGAAAGCAATGATCAGTACACATCAACGTACTCAACAAATGTCCCATTTGGCTGAGGTGGACTAGCTTTATGTGGGGTTAGGCTCAAAGCAGCTGCTTTTAGTTCTTCAGGTATTTATTATTAGTAGAAGCCAAGTTTTAGCAATAACCAACCCGTGGATCATTTCCACATCGAGGAACATCATTATCAAACCAAATCCGTTAATAGAACCATTGTATCTCAGATCATCTACATCTCTAATCAAAGCAGCTCCCAAGGCCGCTCATAACCGTGAGCATGGGTGATATATCAGTTTCATTCCTCTGCAAAGGTCACACACTTTACCCATGAGTCATGATCCCTTCCCAGCCTAGGTATGCAAGACTCGATCTTCACTACTGAGGTGAATGGCTAGGGATACACTACGTAGCCTTTACAAAGATGCCCCTAGTGTGTAGTCGCCTGTTAGGTTTCGCTAGTCGTACAAACACAGTACTCCGCCTTAAGGTGGGTGACTACCAAAACCAAATCAAAGAAACCTCGGCACCCACACATAGCAGAGCAAGCACTATGTCGCGGCCCCCATTGACGGCACTGCAACGAAGCCAACTACACCCCAAGTTCCTCCTATTAATCAGCTAAGGGCGTCCCATACCATCCTCATGGTTGCAATGTTTTCTCGGGTGGTCATCCAGCGAACAGGTCCGTACGAAGAGGTATTCAAGAAATAACCTGAGTCCCCTAAAGTAACACAAGCTCATCATCATAATAAAGATAACATCAGCGTATCATAAATGTTGTCATCATGTTCATTGGTTAGAGTAAACCAATAGCATAATACTAATGGTAGTAACCAATTCCCAAAGCGTAAACAAGGACAGAAAATAGAATACTAGTCAATCCTTAGGTTGTTCATGGTATGTGGGATAGTGAATTATAAAGTAAGTAGGACATAATAGATCAGAGGACACTTGCCTTCACTAAACAGATGCTCAGGGTCTTCAATCTCGTAGAATTCGAAGAGCTGGATCACTCGGTCGCCAACGCTTGATCTTCGATTCCTCGAGGCTCAGGAACGGATCACAATCTATTCACGACGTGCAATGAATACAAACAGGCACAAGCAAATATATACTTGCATAAGAAAATTACACCATACAAAGGGAAACATTATCAAACATATAGTACAAAATAGAGCTCACTACTACAGTCACGCAAGGAAAATAAACACAGTAGCCGAAGCTGTGGTCAAGAAGTTATCACGTTTACACTAAATAAGTATTAATTAGAATACTTAATACGACATAATTATATTAATGGACCTTTATTAAATGTGAATTAAAACTACTACTTACTTTCGATTAATTTTCTATTCTAATAGTTGTCGGGTTAAACAAGTAATTATTTAATTAACACGAGCGATTATAAGCGAAACAGTTTGATATTGCGCGCGGACAGCGCGCGGCTCGCGAAAATGGTGCACGACAAGGCAAGCGACAGGTGAAAATGGCACACATGATACACTCGAATGACGCGTGACGACGCCGACACTGCGAGAAACAGCATGTGGACGGCACGCGAAACAACAACCGCGACACCACGCGAACAACACGCGAACGGCACGCCCGAACGACGCGCGGACACTCTCGGCTTAGCGCACGGACGACACGCGGCGGCGCACACGATTCGCATGTGCGACACGCGCAGACAACGAGTGACGACACGCGAAACAGCATGCGCGACGGCACGCGAACGACACGCGAAGAAGCACACCACCGCATGCAGAACAGCACGCACGAAATGCGAGAAATAATAAATAGATGACGCGTTTATACTAAACAAGTATTAATCAAAACATTGAATGGGCATAATCATATTAACATGTATTTATAAAGCGCAACTAAAACTATAAATTAGTTTTAATTCAATTGTTGTTTTGAAGTTAAAACATGTGATTACTTCACTAAAACATGTGACACAACAAAATGATATTTTAACGTGTATATACCATTATTATGAAGTTAACACCACGCAAATAGGTCAAAACGAATATATAATGCGAAAGCTAATGCTTAGTTAATAATTTCAGATTTTATGCGACGTGGCATGACCTCGTTGGCTGGAGTTTAGCCACACGGAGGGACACATCCACAAAAGATCAAACTAGTGGGATCAAGCGTGGCAACGACCTTCTCTCTTCTCCCCACTTCCACTCACGCACGATCCCCCCATCCTCCAACTGCACGCGGGGCAGGGGAATGGGTCCTGCCATGGCCGCGCGCAGGGGCCCTCGTCGCTGGGCGGCAGGGCTAGCCAAGGCTGGCCGCCGCACTGGCTGCCGCCAGGCCATCGCGCTGAGGAGTGGCTGGGTCGGCCGCGCCCTGGGATCGCTCGCCCATGGCAGGCAGAGGGGTTGGGTGCCAAGTGCGTCGCCGCGTAGGACTGGGCAAGGGAGCAGGGGCTGGGCGGGATGGCCAGCCGGGCATGCGCGTGGCTGCGCCGTAACGCACGCCTGCAGGGCCTTGAGAGGGGCTGGGGCACGAGGCCATGAGGGCGCGTGAGGAAGAAGATCGCCGAGGGGAGGGGAGGGGAGAAGTGACATGGAGGAAGGGGATTAGGGCTCACTTGAGATGGAGGAGATGGTTGGAGAAAGGCACCACCGGCGTCGTCGAAGGGGCAGGCTGCCGCGGCACCACATGAGCACACATGAAGAGGATGGCTGCACGACGGGGGAGGAGTTGTGGTGGACTGGCGACGTTGGGAGTGGGGGTGGGGGCGTATATTTATATAGAGAGTAGAGGGCTCAGGGAGGCAGTTGTGCGCACGACGAGACGAGGCAAACGAGGTGGTTACGACTGCGTCCGTGTCACGAGTGCGCGAAACGGACGACAGTTGGCGAGATGAAGTTGACACGGGGGCTCAAGCTAGTAGGATATGCAACGACGAGGAGCGCATGTAGCTAGAGAGAAGAGGTTGTATGGCAGAGCGAGGCGAGGCGGGGTTGATGGGGATAGACGAAGGTAGTGCCGAGGGGTAGATGAGGTAGATGTATTGGGTAGACGGTGTGGAGTGGCGGTTTGGCGATCTTGTGAAAAGGACATGAGATCCACAATGAGTTTTACGCGAGAGTAATATATATATATATTATTGGGATTCCGAAATATTTTAGTTTCCACAAATACTAAAATTTAGGGATTCGAAATAATAGAAAAATTCTAAAATTTATATTTAATATTAGGGATGATAATATGTAGGTTCCCAAAAAATTCTAAAAACATATACGAGAAAAATCGGCATGTTTCAAAAATGTTTTGCAGTCATAAACACTATGCAATGGCATGAATGCAACAAGCAAATTCAATTTAGGGCTTATTTTACTAAGTTTAACACCTATATATAGTACAAAATAACTTCCCAAAATTTTGATAAAAGAGAGAGGAGATTAAAGAGAGAGTAACACCTGAATTTTACATATAGAGCAAAGAAATTTTTAAACCCAAAATTCAGGGCGTTACAATAACCTTGTGGACTAATGTTTCCAATGTGTTTGTGTTTTGTAGTTCACAGGTTGTGGAGTGGATTGGACTGAGGCTGTGAGGATGCAACACCTTAAAAGAAGACCTAAAAGATACTTAGAAGATCTTTAAATATGAAGCACAGGTCCAAGACACAAGTTCAAAAGAAGCCCAATCAAAAGAAGTGAAGAAAACTGAGAAGGGATGTGAGCCTTTGCACTGGAGGCTCACCAGGCTATCCGGTGCACTAGGGAACAGGAGCCAACAACTAGTTCCAGGTGGCACTCTGGAAGAGAGCCACCGGACTATCCGTTGTGAGAGTCAGTGCGCCAACAGTCGAATTGCAATGATCAAATCCAACAGCTATGTGCACTGGACTGTCCAGTGCCTACCACCCGACTGTCCAGTGTGATACTGAAAGATGATGTTTCTTCTCCAACGGCTAGTTTCAAGTTGGGGCCTATATATCTATTGGGGACTTGTTCTCAAATGCTATGAATCAAGAACAAGGCAACATAAAATGTTAGATAATAATGACCTTCGCCCGCTGAAGCATTATCTCCCCAAGGATCTAATGAACTTCGGACGAAGGGCACGAGCAGGGTATCACGAAGGTCATACCTTCGTGACCAAACATAAAATAATCCGAAATAAAATATTAAACATTAGAGAAAGATCAATTGGAAATAAATGACATTATTTACATATATTATAATATGAACCTAAACATTAAAACATAATATTCTGGTACGTTTATACCTTCGCCTTGATAGAAAGTAATAATTCCAGCGTAATGCGTTAGTGATTACAGGATTGCGTGAACAGTGTCAGAGTACTGTTCACCTATTTATAGGCACAGGGTGCAACCTGCGTAAAATTACATTTATGTCCTTTACAATCGACTACAATAATGACATAAAACATCATGGGTTTTTAAGTCAATCCATCTTTAAGTCGGTTCGGCCCTTCGTCTTGAGATCTGTCATTGTGCCGAAGCTCTATAGGTAATAGCTTCGGCCCTTGCTCCTGAGAAGATCTTCCGAAGGTGTTCTCTTTCTTTAGGATCTTCGGCTACGAAGCATACTCCCAACAGTAGCCCCTTCACGGTGCTAGATCGTTTTTCGTAACGAGTTTGATCCGTGAAAAAGTCTTCTAGGCTTCGGGACGCCGAAGATCCAAAAAACACCTTCCCTGAGCTTGTTGGCAAGAAACGATTAAAATAATCGTCGCGCGCGGTGGCCCCATCTTGCAGCAATTACGCGCGCCCCAGCGATTCACCTTCTCGGACCCTGTGGCCCACCGTTCAGCGAGTGCGGGTGACTGTTTGTTCGGTGCGGGAGACCTTGACGATTTACCTTCCCACCTGCGGCACTATATAAACAGACGAGTAGGTGTGAAGTTACCACAACATTCATTGCTACTGCACTGTTTTGCTGCCAAAATTTTAGTCATAGCCGAACCTTAGTCATCGTGCTCAGACGAAACTTCGCTTTTTATTCTGCTTCATCACAAGAGGAAGAGCTTTGGGAATCAGAAA
Source organism: Zea mays (assembly GCF_902167145.1). Taxonomy (NCBI): domain Eukaryota; kingdom Viridiplantae; phylum Streptophyta; class Magnoliopsida; order Poales; family Poaceae; genus Zea; species Zea mays. The sequence goes on along the minus strand of NC_050098.1, from coordinate 57,018,604 downwards.
AGTCAACAACAAAAATTTCAAGAAAGTCATAATCAAATGGCCAGAGTTCTCTCCATTGCTAGGGTTGATCGTGAGGGAGATGAGACCGAAGGTACTGAGACTGTTCCGATTTCGGAAGCAATGAAGCGGTCTGGGCTTGTAACACCGGAGAACGTCCCTGCCGCTGAGGCAGAGCAAGCTGATGTTGAGGAGACCGATTCTGAAGATGATTATAGCAGCGCGGTGCCGAGCAAACCCAGCCATCTGGATTTTGGAAAATCCACGATTTCCGAAGGTGACCTACCTAAGATGTTGAAATTGGGCTATTTTAATGAAGAAAAGAAAGAGCTGGTTCGCTTTGGCGGAGAGGAAACTACTCCGAAGCCAGGAAAAGATGAAGTAGTAGTTTTTAAGAGTTTCTTCAAAGCTGGTTTGAGATTCCCTTTGAATAAGATGATTGCTGATGTGCTGAAGAAGTTTGGGATCTACTTTCATCAGCTAACTCCTAACGCTATCGTTAGGCTTAGCGTTTACATTTGGGCTCTCCGAAGCCAAGGGGTGGAACCGTTTGCCGAAGGTTTCTACCGAGTGCATGAGCTGCACTACCAAACCAAAGCCAGAAAAGATGGGTTACATGAGAACTTCGGCTGCTACAATTTTGCCTACCGCAAGACTACAAAATTTCCCGTAATCAGTTACCAAAGCAAGTGGCCGGCTGGTTAGAAATCGGAATGGTTCTACGTCAAAGTTGACGATGATAAGGAGAAGCTGGTCCAAAGTCCGTTAGAGCTGATCTTCGGAGAGACCAGACCCCCGTGCAATATGACAACAGAGGGTCCAACCCAAATTGCACTGGCTGAATTTAGAGTTATCACAGAGCACATCAGCACTAGTGACTTAGTGCAGGAATTTTTGGCTTTCAAAGTGTTTCCACCTATGAAAGAGTGGGCCATGCTGAAGCCTGAAGGAAAAAGAAGGAGGGAGAACTTGTCAGGCTGGCCTACCATTACAAATTTAAGAGATATTTCAAAGTGCTCTGTCAAGAATGGCTCGATACAATCGAAGTAATGTGCAACGAAATACTTGGAAATTATTCTAAAAAAGAAGATCAATTGATGACTGCGGCCTTCGGCACCCGTCCGAAACAAAGGCTAAACGAGTGATGGATGCTATAGGTTTTGAATATCCTGACTACGAGCGGCTGGACAAGGGTGCCGAAGGCCAAAAAAGGAAAAGAGTAGCTAGTGCTCTGAATAAGGACGATGAAGATCAACCAAAGAAGAAAAAACAAGAGTCTGAGGCGAAAACAGTTGCTCTGAAGTAAAGAAAGGCTTCGACTCCGAAGCAAAAATCAATTGATGAAAAAGAAAGGACTTCTGCGACATCCTCTACTACTGAAATAGAGGAAATCTTAAAGGTAATGACTAAAACTTTGCCTGTCAAACTAAGTCCATTGGGGCTACATCTGACGAACCTTTTTCAGAAGGAAAAGGAGCCCACAAAAACGAAGGCACCTAGGCCAAAGAGGCAAAGAATCATTACTGTGACAGAAGTCATTGAAGCAACACCACCATGAGCTTCAGCTCCGAAGGTGCCGGCTATTGAAAGCATGACAGCTACTGAAGCTGTACCTTCGGAAGTTGCCGCAGAAGAGGCCAGAGCCGAAAATGCCAAATCCGAAGATATTAATTTAGAAAGCATAGCTGCTGATATAAACAAAATGCTACTAAACATGGCCGCGGAAGAAGCTGGCGCAGCCACCGAAGAGACTACGGCCGCAAAACCCAAGAAGGAAGAGATGACCGAAGATACTTCAGAAGATGAAGCTTTACTTTCAAAACATAGTTGACCAAGAGCTGACAAAAGCTGAAAAAGAAGAATTAAAAGAATATGCTATATCTTGCGGGTATCGGCCGGGAGCGCTTCTCTTCGGTGGCGTTGATGATGAAAAGTTAGGCTGCATACGAAATCAGACCGACGCGAAAGTTATCGGTACTCTATCAAAGAGTATCGACTTCCCGAAGCTCGAAGCAGATATCAGCCGCTACCGACGACAACACATCGTCGGTAGTTTGTTTTATTCCAATTTTAAGGTAAACAACTTTTGTCTAACCTTTATTATTTGTAATAACATAAATATTTTCTAACGAAGGTTATTTGTCCATAGAGTATGCTTTTGAGCAAGGCTTTAAAAACGCAGCAGGACTTAGAGAATAAAAGGCATGAAGTTATAATTGAGAACTTAGAGAACAAGATAAAAGAGCAATCAGCTGCCATCGAAAAGAAAGACTTCGAGCTTCAAACAACCGAAGTATTATTAGCGGATGCTGAAGCCAAAATAACAGAATTAAATTCGAAGCTTCTTTCTCAATCAGAAAATTTCGAACAAGAAAAGCTGAAACTTGATGCAAAGCTTGAGGCCGAAGTCCAAAAAAGTTCGGAGCTGAAAGAATCTTTGACAAGTCTTCAGAATAAGTGCCTAGAGTTCAGCAATCGATGCGTTCAACAGCTGAAGCAGGTGTTCCATTTTGTTGGAGCCAGTAGCGAGAAGTTCACTCCTTCGGGTGAAGACCTGCCTGGTGCCTTCGAGCATATTGAAGGTGAAATTAATGATCTTGACGAAGTTATAGCTGGACATGGTGACTTCTGTGCCCTGGCAGCTTCTCGGGGCACAGCTGTTGCCTTTCTGAAGTCTGGCTGTGAACACGGAAAAATTGTTAATAGACCCAACTTCAGCTTGTCACCAGCAGACTTAGATAACATTCCCAACCTGGCCCGAAGTATTGCGAATAGATTTATAAAATTAGTATGGACAAAGGGTGGACGGAGCAAAGCTGGTGACGAAGCTCGAAGCCACCTTAAGCTGGTAACAAAATCATACCTTATGCTTACCTTTTCCTTTGAATTTTGAATTTAGCTTATAATACTTACATACAGGATGACCAAGCGAATCTTAAGCTAAAGAGTAAAAAGACGAAGCTCCATGAATGCTGACGAAGCTCGAGTAGTCTGTAGAAATAGCTCAAAAAACTCCTGTGATAACTTGTATAAAGTATGATGTAATTAAATTTCACTTCGTGAACTTTATCCATACCTTGTAATATAATCTTACTTTTACGTCAATGTATGAAGTGCTTTGGTGTGGACAAAATTAATATTTTTGAGCCGAAGGCGAAAACCACCTTCCCTTCTTTGCGTACACAGCGAAGCATAAAATTGCCTCTTTTCCCTTTTTTCCGAAGCCTTCTCTTTTAAAACCGAAGCAAGTGTGTATGTTATGATGATGATGATCCTATGTATGTCTAAGTGAATGTTTATGAATGCAAATGTATGATGTAATGTATCGTGCAAATGAATGTTCAAAGACACATACGAAACCATAATCACAACTCTTATTCCCTTAGGAATAACAAATCCTTGCCGTTTATTTTTCGGCTTCACCGCTTATTTTTCGGTGTATCAGCGCTGACTTTTCGCTGTAAGCCTCCCTTAGGAGCTTCTTCGCCTTTTACTTCGGCGGTATTCGCGTTGACTTTCCGCGCTTTGACTTATATTTCGGCGGAATCAGCGTTGACTTTTCGCTGTAAGCTCTGCATTCCCTTAGGAACGACTTTTGAGCAGAAAACTTACGCTGCGCTCCCTTAGGAACGGCTTTTTGTAGCTTCTTCGTGCTCTGCATCCCCTTAGGGACGTCTTTCGAGCATCTCCAAGTTTTCCTTTTTCGCTTTGCACTCGATGGTGCATTCTCAGTTTTTACATTTACATCTTCGGGGGATATTGCTCTTGTAGAGCTGATATAAGAGAAAGAGAAATTACATGCTATGGCCCCATTAAAAACCTTTCTCCCCCTTTGGAAAGGAAAAGGGTGCCATAGGAAAGAATAAAAAAGATTACATCAAGCTACACATAATACCGCCGAAGCTCATCCGCATTCCAAGATCTAGGAATGTCGTTGCCGTCCATATCCTTCAACGTGTAGGAACCGGGTCTTGACGAAGATACTACCAGAAAAGGTCCTTCCCACTTCAGCTGAAGCTTGCCTACTGTGTCAGGATTGGCCACTCTCCGAAGCACCATATGTCCTGGCTTAATGTTTTTCAACTGAAATTTTCTATCACGCCATTTTATTGTTTCGGCTTGATATTTGTTGATATTTTCCACAGCCTGAAGCCTGATCCCTTCTATAGCATCTTTTGCCACAGAATAATCAGCTTCGTCTTCTGCCGAAGCCACTGTTCTTATTGATCCCGCTTTAGCTTCTTCTGGGTTATTGCTTCGTCACCAAACAACAATTTAAATGGTGTAAAACCTGTTGACCTTGACATTGTTGTGTTGTGGCTCCACACTACTTTGATTAATTCATCTGGCCACTTCCCCCTGGGCTGGTTGAAGATTAACTTCATTATTCCTGTCATTATAATGCCATTAGCTCTTTCGACAAGTCCATTTGACTCCGGATGCCGAACCGATGCAAAATGGATCTTCGTGCCAATTTGTTCACAAAACTCTCTGAAAGCTTCGGCATCAAATTGTGTTCCATTGTCCACGGTGATAGCCTTTGGCACTCCGAAGCGACACACAATATTTTGCCAGAAAAACTTTTGAACAGTGACCGAAGTTATTGTGGCTAAAGGCTTCGCCTCGATCCACTTAGAAAAATATTCTACTGCCACCACAACATATCTTAAATTCCCTTGTGCTGGTGGAAGTGGGCCTAGCAAATCAAGGCCCCACCTTTGCAATGGCCAAGTGGGCTGTATTAATTGAGTTAGAGACGAAGGTTGTTTTTGATCTCTTGCACATTTTTGACAACCTTCGCATTTTTGGACTAATTCTTCTGCATCCGAATCTGCCTTTGGCCAATAAAATCCTTGACGAAAAACTTTACCCAACAAAGGCCTAGATCCGATGTGAGATCCACACAAGCCTGCATGTATTTCTTTCATTAGCTCTATACCTTCAGCTCTGGATAAACATTTGAGTAATGGAAAACAGACTCCATGCTTGTATAACTCCCCTTCTATTATTACATATGGACGGGCTCTTGCCGCTATTCTCTTATGATAAGATTCGTCATCTGAAAGGAAATTGCCCTGAAGTAAAGATATGATCTCAGTTCTCCAATCTTCGCTATAAACAGGAGATATATTGAGCACTGCTCTTTCAAGAAGGTCAACCGAAGGTGCTTTTATTGTTTCAAAGAATACTTCTGAAGGTAAGGGCAGCCCCTGTGCCGCTGACTTGGCTAGTAGATCAGCGTGCTCATTTTCTCCTCATGGAATATTCTTGACAGAAAACCCTTCGAAGGAAGCTTCAAGCCTTCGTACTGTATCCAAATATTTCTCAAGTTTCGGATCTCTTGCTTTGCAACTTTTGTCAACATGGCCAGAAATAACTTGGGAATCAGTTTTGAGAACCGCCATTCTTATCCCCATTGCCTTCAACTTCCGAAGCCCCAAAAGCAAGGCTTCGTATTCAGCAATATTATTTGTGCAACTGAAATCAAGTTTCACTGTGTAGCATGTTCTGACTTGGGAAGGTGCAATTAAAACGGCAGCTGCACCTGCCCCGAAGGTTCCCCAGGAGCCATCGCAGAACACTGTCCAAGCTTCGGCATCTTTACTTGCTTCTTCCTCCTGAGCCCCTGGCGTCCAGTCGGCGATGAAGTCTGCTAGCGCCTGGGACTGAATCGAAGATCTATGCACATAATCAATGTTGAACTCGTTGAGTTCTGCAGCCCACTTTCCAATCCTTCCAGTAGCTTCCCTATTTCTCATAATATCCTTCAAAGGCTGTGATGAAGGAACTATTATATGGTATGCTTGAAAATAATGTCGAAGCTTCCTGGAGGCCATTAAAACAGCATACATCACCTTCTCCAATTCTGTATAGTTTTTCTTTGATAAACTGAGGACTTCGGAGACGAAGTATACTGGAGCCTGCTTTTTCAATTGCCCTTCAAGCTTCTCCTGAACAAGCGTCGCACTTACTGCAGAGTGTGAAGCTGCCACATACAACAGTAGAGGAGCCCCTGGCGCTGGTGGAGTTAGAGTTGTTAAATCTATCAAATACTGCTTCAGCTCTTCGAAGGATTTTTGCTGAGCTAATCCCCATTGAAAAACTTCGGCTGACTTCAGCACTTCAAAGAATGGTAAATTTCTCTCTGCTGATCTGGATATAAATCGATTCAAAGATGCCAGTCTTCCTGTTAGCCGTTGAGCCCCTTTCTTTGTGCTTGGCGGCTCTATCCGAAGGATAGCTTCGATTTTATTTGGATTAGCTTCGATCCCTTTTGTTGAAACCAAACAACCAAGGAATTTCCCCTTCTTTACTCCGAAGACACATTTTTCTGGATTCAGCTTCAGACCAGCTTGCCTAAAATTAGCGAATGTCTCCTGCAGATCAGCAATGTGATTTTCTTGCTTCGTGCTTTTTACTATGATATCATCAACATATGTTAGCACGTTTCTGCCTATCTGAGAATGAAGGACCTTTGTTGTCATTCTGCTGAAGCTTCCTCCAGCATTCTTGAGCCCCTCAGGCATCCGAAGGTAACAATATGTACCACTGGGGGTGATGAAGCTGGTTTTTGGCTCATCTTCCTTCTTCATCCAGATTTGATGATAGCCTGAATAACAATCTAGTAGACTCATGAGCTCTGACGAAGCTGCTGCATCTACCAGAGAATCTATCCTTGGTAATGGAAATTCATCCTTCGGACAAGCCTTGTTAAGATCAGTAAAAATCAATGCACATTCTCCATTTACCATTGGCCTTCTTCACCATAACAGTGTTAGCTAGCCATTCTGGGTATTTTACTTCTCTGATGACTCTAGCGCTGAGGAGTCTTTTCACTTCATTCCGAGCACCTTCGGCTTTGTCATCAGACATCTTCCGAAGCCTCTGCTTTCTGGGTCTGAAGGATGGATCAACATTGAGCGAGTGTTCAATAACATCCCTGTTGACACCACAGAGATCATTAGCTGACCATGATAAGGCGTCTTTGTTGTTGAACAGAAACCTTATTAGGGTTTTCTCCTGTTCCTCAGACAATTGAGATCCCAATAGCACCTTCTGCTCTGCTATATCATCACATACGAGCGTGGGCTTCGGCTGATCAGCCAAAGCAGCCTTCTCCATTCTGTACTTGTATTGCTCACAAGCTTCGGCTCCATCTATGTTATGGATTGCTTTTGAATCTGTCCAGTTTCCTTCGGCCTTTCTGGCAGCTTGCTGACTTCCATGAATAGCAATAGGCCCTTGATCCGAAGGTATCTTCATGCAAAGATATGCTGGATGAAGAATTGCTTCGAAAGCATTGAGTGTCCCACGACCAATGATTGCGTTGTAAGGGTATTCCATGTCAACAATATCAAACACAACTTGTTCAGTCCTTGTATTGTTGATAAATCCGAAAGTCACTGGCATCGTGATCTTACCGAGTGCTACAATCTGCCTTCCTCCGAAGCCACAAAGGGGATGTGTAGCATCATGGATCTTATTCGGGCTCTTGCATCTGTCTGAAGGCTTTAGCAAATATAATATCTGTTGCACTGTCTGTGTCAACCAAAACATTGTGGACCAGAAATCCTTTGATAACACAAGAAATAACCATAGCATCGTTGTGAGGGTAATCCTTGAGCTGAAGGTCCTCTTGGGAGAAGGTAATTGGAATGTGGGACCATCTTGACTAGATGAAGGGTCCTTGCACCCCAACATGTTGTACCCTTCTCTGTGCCTCCTTCTTCTGCTTCTTGTTGGCCGGTTCTGAGCATGAACCGCCTGTTATCGGAAGTATGAGCTTCGGAGCCGAAGCAGCTCCAGCTTGGTTGTTGAACGAAGCCATCAGCTCAGAAAGTGAAAGTGAGTTCACCGGAGGTGGGCGCCAATGTTGGGGACTTGTTCTCAAATGCTATGAATCAAGAACAAGGCAACATAAAATGTTAGATAATAATGACCTTCGCCCGCTGAAGCATTATCTCCCCAAGGATCTAATGAACTTCAGACGAAGGGCACGAGCAGGGTATCACGAAGGTCATACCTTCGTGACCAAACATAAAATAATCCGAAATAAAATATTAAACATTAGAGAAAGATCTATTGGAAATAAATGACATTATTTACATATATTATAATATGAACCTAAATATTAAAACATAATATTCTGGTACGTTTATACCTTCGCCTTGATAGAAAGTAATAATTCCAGCGTAATGCGTTAGTGATTACAGGATTGCGTGAACAGTGTCGGAGTACTGTTCACCTATTTATAGGCACAGGGTGCAACCTACGTAAAATTACATTTATGTCCTTTACAATCGACTACAATAATAACACAAAACATCATGGGTCTTTAAGTCAATCCATCTTTAAGTCGGTTCGGCCCTTCGTCTTGAGATCTGTCATTGTGCCGAAGCTCTATAGGTAATAGCTTCGGCCCTTGCTCCTGAGAAGATCTTCCGAAGGTGTTCTCTTTCTTTAGGATCTTCGGCTACGAAGCATACTCCCAACAATATACTTCACCTAACCGGCCATTGAGTGTGTGAGAGCTCAAGCAACATACCAAGAAAGGTTATACACATCTCCAAGTGCTCAAACACCCAAGTGCTTAATAGAATCTCTCGGTGATTAGTGTAGGTGCTTTGCGAGGTGCTTAGGTTAGTTAGACCACTGTTGCGCTTGTTCTAGGTGATCCCTAGTGAGTTTAGAAAAAACCAAACAACCCCTCGGCTCTTGTGTGAGTCGTTGTAATTGTACCGAGTGGGGGGGCAAGAGTCTTGTGAAAATATATCAATCGCGTTTGTGATACGACCGCCACCGTGTACCGGAGGGAATGAGGCCCGCGGTGTTTCGACCGGAAGCTCGATAGTGAAACGGCTGTGAGCATCCGAGAGGAGCCGGAAGCAGAGCACCACTTGAGCGTGGAGAAGGCCCGCGGCTCTCTACGGAGTTACTTGTCTGTGGTGCTTGGTCCTCGTGTGGGCTACCCTTTGCGTAGGGGCGCCAATGAGGATTAGTTGAGACCTTGCGTGGTTCCGGATACCTCGGTAAAAATACCGGCGTCATCCACAGAAGTTTGCATCTCTACCTTTGCTCTTTACCTTTCGCATTTGCATTAAGTACTTAAGTTTCAATGTCTTATTTCTAGTTAGAATATTTAGGATTAGAAATTAGGTTGCATAACTTCTTTTGCGGTAGAGATAGCAACACTTAGTCAAAACCTAGTTTAGAGCAAAGTTTTTATAACTCCTAATTCACCCCCACCTCTTAGGCGTCACCGTTTCCTACAATGGCCATGCTGGGAAGGTCCTTATAAAGTGATCAAAGTAATATTTAGGAATCCATATATGCTAGAGACATTGCATGGTCATAGTATTTTAAGAGCAATCAACACAATATATTTGAAAAAAAAAATATTTTCCAAGTGTTTGGTAAGAGGACATGGTGATTTCTAAACAATGACATATACTTGTATCACCATTAGATTCTAGATAGCCAATAAATTGGAGATCACCAATATTTTAGTGCTCTTATATTTTTCATGTTCATACATTATTCATCTAAAAATAGGGGTATATATTGACACTCAAATGAGTTTGGGCCTGGAAGCCAGCCAAGTCGAGTCTCCAAAGTTGGACATACCACCCCATAGACCCACCAAGGCAACTACTTATTGTTAGGCCAACTACAATGTCGGGTCCCATGATATCAAGTCTAGCCGATTTTCAGAGTCGGCTAGGCTCACTTTTTATAGATTTCAAATTGATTAGCTTCCAACCCGGTTTATGATGTAGAAAACTTGCCAAAAGTGTTTTAGAGTTGTTTCCTACTAGATAAAGACCTTGCAACGCCCTAGACTTGTCGTCTGGCCTAGAGCAATCCAACGATGTTCTTACCCTGATAGGGTCCTTTTTCGGGTGAGAGCTTTAACGATTACTTTGCTAGAATGCCCGAAAACTATTAGCTGTTCTTCATCAAATAAGTCTGATCGGTTATTTTTTGATGGTTTGCACATAATCCTCTCTGTCCTGCACCACATAAGGGCTAGTTTGGGAGCTCCATTTTCCCAAGAATTTCCTAATTTCTCAAGGAAAAATGAACTAATTTTCCAAGGGAAAATGAAAATCCCTTGAGATAATGAGGTTCCAAAACTAGCCCTAAGTGTGATATCATCGCTGCATTGCTTGATTTAGTGTTTATTGATGTGTGATGTAATTTGATCATCAACAGATCTGAAAGAAGAGGCTATAGAGATAGAAGATAACTTGAGCCCTATCTGATCTCTTATTTTAAATCTTAGATCTACCACTATGATCAACAACATTATTACATCCAATCAGGTGTGTGCCTTTGATCCATACCTTTGATCCATCGGCACGTGGAAATACACCATGCAATTAAGTTTGTTTAGATCTAGTTTGGGAACCTCATCTTCCCAACGGATTTTCATTTTTTTCAAGAGAAATGAACTAATTTCCCTTTGAAAAATGAAAATCAATTAGAAAATGAGGTTCCCAAACTAAGCCTTAGAAAAATAAATATTGTCGATATTTTTTTAGCAACCCGATTAAATTTAATAATGTTTAACTGATAGATAGATATAAGCAAGAGCGAAGAGCTTCCCGGGCTTGGGTCCACTCCTAGCTTCGCAGGCTCGCAGCCCCCTGCCTGGCCGCTCCGCTCAAATTGCACCTCTGTAGTAGCCAGTAGCCGCCGGTAACTGAAGGATGAAGCGGCGGGGCTTGCTCTTGGTGACCATCCTCCTGGCCGCCTGCACCACCGCCACGGCTGGGAAGAAAACCGCCATCCGTCGGACGCACGAGCAGCTGCAGCCCCAGGCGCGCGGCTCGTCGTGCGACGTGTACAGGGGCAGCTGGGTAGTGGACGCGTCGTACCCGCTGTACGACGCGGCGAGCTGCCCCTTCGTCCGCAAGGAGTTCGACTGCCGCCGCATGGGCCGCCCCGACTCGACGTACCTCAAGTACCGGTGGCAGCCCGACCCGCCGTGCTCCTTGCCGAGGTTCGTCGATCGTTCTGCTCTGAACTCGATCACGCGACGACGGACTGCCTTTTGAGCATACGAGACATGCTTCAGCTGGTTCTTCGCTTGATGTGCATAGGTTCGACGGGGTGAAGCTTCTGAACCTGTGGCGCGGGAAGAAGGTCATGTTCGTTGGCGACTCCTTAGTGGTGAACCAGTACGAGTCGCTGCTGTGTATGCTGCACGCCGCCGCGCCCGGCGCACGGACCAACCAGTCGTGGGCGTCGTCGTCGGGGGAGAACCCGTCGACCACGGTGCGTTTCGAGGTACGTACGTTCTTCGTGCCGTCACTCCTTCCGCCCTTGTTCAATCACTGTTCAGTGTGCGCTATGATCTGATGAGGTTGACATGCTGCGTCGGCCGACGGCCGGCCGGGCCGGGGACGGTGAAAAACATGGGAGAGAGGAAGAGATAAGAAACCCATGTAGCTCGCTGCTTCCTATCTGCCGGTTTCTCTCCTCGTGTTTTCTCCATTTCTTGCGAGTATGGACTCGGCTCCTTGTAGTTACCTGAACGAATTAAGCCGAGTGACATTCTACTGCGAGCGTCATGTGCTATGTGTGTTGACGCAGCGAGAGAGTTTGCCGATTCGGTGCTCGCGTGCAGCTAGCAGGCTCTGGCCGCGAACTCTAAGAGTCAACGTACGTACATGGAAAACCTGTCGCCGTGAGTTTGGGATCTACAGCCTACAAGTTTAACCTTGTGTCAGAAGACAGGCTTAATTTGATCGTGCACATGGTACTAAGTATTCAAAATTAGCCTGTGTCAGCTCGTCATTAGTGTTCCATATAAAAACTATATTTTTGTTCCGTATAACACACACCAGTCAGATGGTCAGGAGTGAAAGTGGGAACTAGAAGTGAGATGGAACTAGAGGTTTGACCTAAACCATATTTTTGTTCCACAACAAACCGAGACGACCCGTACCTGTAGGATGCATGTGCATATGTTGAACAGTAACATGGAAATTATACAGAGCACCACTTGGTGTTAGTTAAACCCCTGATGCCACGGCAAAGCACCCCTGCAGTCCATCGGTGCAGCCATGGAGAAGCAGCCTATTGGAAACGCCTTACAGTCCAATAAAAAAAAACTCCATAGTTTAGTCGAGCAAGTATATAATGATAGACGGCCATAAATGGTGTGTAAAATCTATCGTATCTTAGGACTTGTTTGGTTTACCTACAGATTTTTTCAAAATCTGATTTTGTTGCGAGAAAGTTGTTGTGTGGAAAAGCTAAGAGTGGTTTGGTTAAAATGAATTCTACAAGAATGTAATGACGTGACAATCTGGGAGGAGCTAACCTGCAGATTTGACAGCGGACCATCACCGACGATCGGGGGCAGCACGCCATATGCCCTAGGGCTCTAAGCCGGCAGCGTTAGCACGTGCATGATGAGCAGTGTGCACGACGACAGTAGTAGCTAAACCGATAGATGTTACGTTATTGTATTATATGGGAATGGAGCCTCATCATTATGGAAGTGTTGAAGGGGACAATGTTCGATGGGATAAACGATGTGGATGTTGGGTAATGAGCAGTGTTGAATGATCGATGAAGAAGAGGTGCGACAGTTTAAAAACGACTAAGCCACGTCACCGATAGCCGAAATCAGGACATAGGGAGGCGGTGGCAACCATAGCCACCGTTGTGAGGTGTCGTTAGTTGAGAGTCAAGCAACGGGTCGAGTGGATGCCACGATTTGATACTATAAATAATGGTAGGTAAGTAATATTTTGAGAAAAAAATAGATGATAGGAATTAAATTTTTTGGGTGACAGAAGATTATGGATTGAATTAGAGATTCTGTAGATTTTTTAGAAATAGACTCATATCTTACACCTTTTAAATTGGGGATTCTCTAGATTTGTAACGGCAAAATCTGGCTCGGAAAGTTAAACAAAAGATCCCTCAATAAGACTAGCATAGTCGTGCGTCGCCATGGTGTTAATATAATTTATAAAAGCAGCATGTATGCGTTGTTTAATACGACTAAAAAAAGGTGATCAGCACAATTGTAGGACTAGCATATCTATCAATTTTACACAACTTAGTTCCTGTTTGATCCTCACGACTAATTATTTAATTACGAGTGCTAATAATCTGGCAAATAATTAGCTACTAACAATTAGCCATGATATGTTTGAAGTCTTGACTAATATATGTCTTTTCTCTTTACACGATCTATTAACATCTATTAGCAAGATCAAATGACTAATGTGCAAACAGTTTGTCAGCTTTCCGGCTAACAATTAGCCAATTATTATTAGCCAATCTATTTAGAGGCCAACTAATAAAAATTAGCCGGCAAACTGTTTACTACACCGATCCAAAGAGGGCCTTAGTTTTCTTTTTCTTATATGTTTTTTTTACTATCTTCCTACTCCCAACTTAATAGCTTCGTTAATATTTCCTATCACTGTCATCAGCATTATTTGTTCACACCATGAGTGCTTGTTATACCTCTCTCGACCACCAGCTATATATGTGGGGCCAAGCTTGATATAATACCTCATATCTTGCATATATTGATGGATCCCATCAATGTCCCTCGTCATTGTGAGATTTCAAAGTTTTATTAGCATTATGCCCATAGATACATCACGCCTTCCTGAGTTGACACGATATTACGTTGATTGATCTCATCAACGTCTATTGTGACTGTGAGGTATATATCAAAGTTTTTAGCATTATCTCTACCGATTACGCCTTCCTTAGTTGCCACGATATTGTGTCTTATCTCGTAAACTTTTTCTATTTTTATTTTCTCTATTATATTTATACATACCGAAACATAATTTAAATTATAATTTTGAATCTAGTTTAAATTATAGTTTTCAATCTTTTTCCAACACAAATATTTAATCACTTAGCCAAACATAATGCAACATTTTTTACTAATGCACTGGGTTCGTATTAGATTAATTTTGTATAATGATAGTGCTAGCTAATTTATTATCATGCAGAGGGGTACCTCAATTTTTGTTGTTGTTAACATGGTAACTTATAGGCCTTTAGAATTAACATGGGGACATCCTTTAAAGGCAAACAAGTACAAAAAGAATATTTTTTTCTACACTAACATAATGTTAATCTCTACTATGCGTTTTCATTCATGCAATTGCCTAGCCTACACCAAACAGGGCTTTAGAAGAAAAGCTATGGGATATAAAGAGGGTGGTGAGAGATGGAAAAATGGCAAGGTTAGCTCGATGGTGGACAGTGACGATAGTCAGTTAGACACCAATAATATTTTTTTTTGTCAAAGATGAAGTAACAGGACCGGTCATCATGTTTTTCAGGCCGAGGAAACTAAAATTCAGGGCCTCCTTTTATGTAAACAGGATATATAATAATAATAACAATACTTAATAAATATAAATAAAATGTTACTTATCAACAATTAACTACATATACAATCAATATTATCATAAAATCCACACTATGTATACACATGAGTCATCAACACTATGAAATTCCATAGCGTTCGTATTAAATACCTTGCTCACAATCACTTACATTGTTTTTATCGTCTTCTCACTACTAGAGAACTACAATTCATGCCAGTTGAAAACTACCTAACTAGTAGTAGTTAATCGAGACTAAAAGCATTAATCTTTAGTCTCAGTTGCATGGTCTGGTATTAAAACTGGCTTTTAGTATCGGTTCTTGATTAGAACTGGCACTAAAGGTCAAACTTTAGTATCGGTTCTTGGTTAGAAACGGTACTAAAAGGTTGTTTATTAGTGTTTCTTAACCAAGAATCAGTACTAGAATGAATTTTAATTTTTCGTTTATATAAATTAATATTGAAGCATATTTAGGGTGTGTTTGGTTTGGCTTTTATTCTCCAAAAGCCAAAAGCTAAAACCAAAGGGTCTGATCTAAGAATCAGTTTTTTTCTAAAAGTCAGCATTCTCGTAGTGCAAAATAGAAAGCTCCTCTAGACCTGCTTTAAGTGGCCATTGGATGGAACTGTGCAAATATATATGGAAGAACTTTTAGTGGTTTCCACCAAATAGATTTTAGCATTTTTACAACTCAAGGCCTACAATAAATTTTTTTTCACAGCTCATAACCCACAACGGTTTTTTCATATCCAAACTCCAACCAAACGTACCCTTAAAATATAGATGTACATTAATATGAGCACATACAAACGTACAAGTTCTTTCCAATGGGACATGTCCAAATGTATATGTGGTTCCTTTTTTCCTTGGTAAAGTTGAGATACTGTAGGAAATGGTGATGCCTAGGAAGGTGAATTAGATCTTCTAAAACTATTTCTAAACTAGGCCATAAATAAATCCCTAGAAGAAACCTATGAAAATAACTTAACTAGATTGTGCAAACTAGGTTTTGTCTATGTGTTGGTATCTCTACTGTAAAAGGAGTTATGCAACCTAAGTTCTAATCCTATATAATCTACAGTAAGAATAGTAAAGATTGCAACTTAAGTAGTGAGAGTAAATGCGAAAGATTGAAGAGCTAGTAGAGACAGAAAACTCTCGTGGACGACGCCGGTATTTTCCTTCTCTACGCGCAAGTGGTGCTCCGCTTCCAGCTCCTCTCAGACGCTCCCCACCGTCTTCACTATTGAGCTTCCAACTGAAACGCCGCAGGTCTCGTTCCATCCGGTACACGGTGGCGGCCGTGACACAAACGCGGTTGTCATAGTCTCTCAATACTCTCACCCACTCGATACAATATTACAACGGCTAGCACAAGAGTCGAAGGTTGTGGTGGGGTTTTCTTACCTCACTCAACTAACTAGCATTACACTAGAGTAAGCACAATAGCAGTCTAATTAGTCTAAGCACCTCGCAAAGCACCTATACTAATCACCGGATGAATCTTTTATGCACTTGTGTGTTGGAGCTCTTGGAAATGTCCCTATATGTGCTTGGGATTTGTTTCTTGTGCTCCACACCCTTCATTTGGTCGCCTAGGGGTACTTATAATCCCCCACTCAAAAACTAGCTGTTGGACACAAGTGGCAGTTTTCTGTCTTCGGGTGCACCGGACCGTCCGATGCACCACCGGAGCATCCGGTGCACCACTGGACTATCCGGCCGGTCCCACCACGTTAGCTAGTTGTTGTCTCCTCCTAAGAATATAGACAGTCCGGTGCGCCACTCACCCAGTCTGGTCCCAAACTAGGCATTGACAGAGACTGTTGCCGACTGTTGGACGCGTTCCGGTGTACACCGAACATGTCCGGTGCAAGGGTTGCCCAGGAGCTAGTTTCCAGGCCTATCTGCGCAAACTGCCCGATGCACACTGGATAGTCCTGTGTGCCCCCGGTAAACTAGTCGACAACCCCTTTTCTTGATTTCTTCAATCTTTTTCTTTGGGCTCTTTTTGTGTTGAATCTTAGACTTATGCTTGATAGTTATTGATCTTCTAAGTATCTTTAGGTCTTCTTTTTAGGTGTTGTCTCCTTAGAGCCTTAGTCCAATCCTCTTTTTCATCCTGTACACTACATAGGTAGCTCAGATAGAGGCGGTGGACACCATCCTATGTGACTTTGACGCCTTCCTTATGGAGGTTTGTGAGCAACTTCTCTAGGCCTTGCAGTTTGCCAAGTGCTATTACGACAACCGTCATTATGATCTTGAGTTCGTGGTGCACTACTCGGTGTCGATCCGTCTCCTCCACCGACTTATGCACTCACTAAGTCCTGTCACAAGGGTAAGCTTAAGATACGCTATATCTGTCCCTTCTAGGTGCTAGAACGCATTAGACAAGTGGCCTACCGCCTTCAACTTCTAGAGAGCGCTGGTCTCGTGGTGTGTTCCATGTGGGGCTACTCAAGCTATTTTGTGGGAACCCCAGATGACTCAACTGCCCATGCCACCTATACAGGATAACCAACTACTGCCTGAGCCAGAGAGTGTTTACCGTGCCCAACTACACCATGGCACCTGTCACGTCGTCATTCAGTGGTAGGGCTTGCCTAGCGACGGCAACACTTGGAAGGTGCTTCAACAATTCAAGGACCTCTACCTTGATGTCCAGCTCGAGAATGAGCTATTTGAAGGGGCCAGGGAGAGATGTTATGACCGACACTATAGGTGACGGGTAGTTAGGGACGTAATGCTAAAGGTTTTTCTTCGATATTTTGTATTATTTCTATAAAATAGGATCATAGTTATTTTTTTGTTAGGATCAATATTGATTCTTGGTTCGGAGGTTTTTGTTAAAAATAAGGATAACATGCTTAGGGTTAGGTAAGCCTCTCTATACAAGGAAAGAGATGTATCAATCTAATCAAGCAAGAAATTATCTTGTCTGGCCTCAAGGGCCATCTTCTCTATCTCTTTCGTCTCGCTCACCTACTTATGTGCGATTATGGATCTTGTAGTGCGCCGCCGAAAATACACACCTTGTCCATGTGGATGTCCTACCCGTACAACTTAGGGCTCGTTTGGCAAATAGGTTGTGAAGTGATTCCTGAGAGGTTAGAGAGTGGGAGTAGGTTGGGAGCGGTGGGAAGCATGTTTTTTTGGGGCGTTTGACAAAGCTCCTACAGCTCCACTCCCAGCGAGAATCACTCCCGCAAAGCCAAACAGGAAAAATCTGGACTGCTCCATGATGAGAGTGGAGTGAATGTAGTCTATATTTTATACTAGAAAGTGGGGGCTAAAAAAACTGCTTCCCACCGTTCCCAACCTGCTCCCCACTCTTTAACCCCTTAGGAATCACTTCACAGAATATTTGCCAAATGATTTTCGTTAAATAGATTCACTTCTGCTAGAGAATCACTCGGAACCACTCTATTAGAGAATCGGTTCTCGGAGCTAGAGAATCATGAAACGGAATTCTGTCAAACGAACCCACTTTATAATACAAAATAGAGACTAGATTGACTCCACTCCCACCATGGAACAGTTCAGATTTTTACCGTTTAGCTTTGCGAGAGCGATTCTCGCTGGGAGCAAAGCCGAGCTGGAGCAAAGCCGAGGGAGCTCTGCCCCCACATTTGCGGTCATAGGATTCCGGATTCTATTAGAGGAAGTCAGGAGCGTGTGAAGTATCTAATGACAAATGATGTGAGAGATGATTGAGTGGTCATAAGGATACAAGATGTGGTCAAATGTGGGAATAGAAAAAATGTAGGGTCAAAATATTTAGCCCCACCTCTAACATGATATATTGGTAGATTGGATTAGTCCAGTTATTTCTAGAAGATAAGGCTTTTGTTCGTTTACACCAATCCAGTTTTGTATTAGCATGGATTGGAATTAAATCCATGTCACAATCCATATCCCAAAATAATCCATAACTACTTAAATTTTTTTATTCGGTTAAACCCATCATGGAATATAACCCAAGGGTTTGGTAATTTTTTAAACTATGGAAGACATGGATTCTATCATAGCTCATTAGGTATGGAACAAATCCATGAGACAATCCACAAGTTTACGTTAGAATCCATGGATCAAAAGAATAACTAGCTTTGAAAGACACATGAATTAGTTGGTGGATTTAATCCCACCATGAGATTGGGTGTGAGACATGGATTCAGCCAATACATACCCGGATTAAATACATGGTGGAATTTTATCCCATATAACCGAACAAGGCCTAAGCAGGGTGAATATGAGTTGTCGGATTCTTTTCCAGCTACAGTTAATCAAAAAAGATCATGGATTATTTAGAGGTAAAAATCATCTGAAATAGACAACTGTGCGTATCCTCAGATGACGAATGCTAGGCTCTTTCAGGACTACGGTGTGACTCTGGTGTACTACTTGTCGCATTACCTGGTCGACCTCACCAACGACACAGCCGGGCGTACCGTCCTTAGGCTCGACGGGATGGACGAGGGACGCGCGTGGATCGGCGCCGACGTGCTCGTCTTTGGCTCGTGGCGCTGGTGGTGGCGCAAGAGGTGAGGCGAGAACTCGCTCGATCGGTCATCGTTCTCCTTGGCTTGGCTACTTGTTGGAACTAAAACAGCATGCCCGTATGTGTTGTTTTGGTGCGCAGTTGGGACTACATCCAAGGCGACAGCACGGTGGTGCAGGACATGGACCGGACCCAGGCTTTCACCAAGGGGCTGCAAACCTGGGCTAGATGGGTCGACGCCAACCTCGCCCAGACCAGCACCAAAGTCTTCTTCCAGGGCTACTCGCCCAATCACCTCGAGTAGCCAATACTAGACCTTTCATTTGCAGCCACTTGAGGGCTAGCTTGAGGCTGCCAGTCTGACATGATCGAGCTAACAAGGCGTGGCTACCTTGCAGTGGCCGACAATGGGGAGCGGCGGCGGGTAAGACGTGCATCGGGGAGACGCAGCCGTTGAACAACGCGGCAGCGTACCATGGCCAGCCCAACCCGCAGGACACGATCGTGAGGAGCGTCCTGGCGGGCATGGCGAAGCCGGTGCTCCTGCTCGATATCACCTCCATGTCGCAGCTGAGGAAGGACGGCCACACCACCAGGTACAACGGCGACAGCCTTGGCCGTGACTGCACGCATTGGTGCGTCGCTGGCGTCCCTGACACCTGGAACACCGTCCTGTACGCCGCCCTTGCAGGAGGGGATTCATGACATCGTTGAGCTTTTTTCTTTCTCAGATAATAATGGCATTATTATTGATCTAGAATGCGGTTCAGTGTCGATAGAAAGAGATATTACTCCATCCGTTCAAAGATTCTATGGCATATATATATATAATGGTATAATAATAAAGCAAATGATACATGTAACGACCCTCTCTAAATATATTTTTGAGATGTTTTTAGCATGTTGGTTGTGTTAATATACAGTAATAATAGATACATATAAATAATAATAATAAATTCTTTATGCCCTTGCTTGAATGCACCTATATCTATCCCAATCCACATGTGTTGGAGTATAATTGACAAATGAACCACACACAACTACCACACTTTATCTCATATGACACGACTACAACCATAGCAACCTCAAGATACTTAAGGCTAGTTTTAAATCTAGCACTAATAAGCTTGTTCCTCTCATAAATAACAAGCATCAGCAAACGATCCTGAATACACAAGACGTTGTTTAAGGTGTCTAGCTCAAACACGAGTTTATCAGCATAATAGCGATTGTGTTGTAATTTTAGAGAAACAAGTGACATGCTTTCAATATATTTAAACATATTAAATATTCTAATTCCACATAAAATAAGCATATAACTCAGATAAATGACATATGTAATTATAAAAACAATGAACAGTAGCAATTCCAGTAAATGAAAATATTAAACATAGCTACTCAGCTTCATTTGTAAATTAAACATGGCTTGTAGATGAATAAGGCAGATTAAACACATAAATATTATTGTTTATCTATTTATATTGCTCTTAAAATAGCGGGTTGCTGTAATAAACAGCCCTCCAACGCTAAATGGTGATCAGAGATCCTCGACTAACGTGACAGTCCTATCTTACAAAATCAGGGTTTTAGATCAGATGTAATAAGCCTAATAATAAAGTATAAATACTAATATTAAGGAGTTGTGTACTAAATAATATAACAGAATTTAACATAGGTAAACAACCTCAATAAATAGAGATATAATTAGGCACAAATAATATCAATGCTGAAAATAACAACACACTAAAACCTAGACTGTCACGTCGTCTCACTACACCGCTATCATCATCGAGCAATCAACTCTGCCCACAAATTGTGCAATTACACACAAGTAAATAATACTAGCAGATTGCACAAAATTACTCAATAAATATAGAGAGGCATCGGGTAACTCACAACACGTAGATTGTCTACGTGGGAAGACCAGCTCAGCGAACACAAGGTTTTGTCGCAGAAAACTAATTCCGCCGCCCACGTTCTGACCTGCATGGCGGGAGGTTGACGGAGATACTAGAGCCACTGCCAGAGCCGAGGGAGACATCTAGGCACCAGCCCGAGAAGTGGAACATCACGCAGCAGGGAGCCCAAGCACTAGGCCACGGTGGACAGCAATCAGAACAGACAGAGCACCACACAGGTGCACTGGTAAAACAACGGAGCACAGGAGAACCTCACTACGCACAAGCAGTGCCACCTCCACCTTCTTCCACCAGCAGGATTAACACCAGAACACCAAGAATCGAAGGGATCGATCCAAACCGTGACTGGAACCGACAGGAGGAATAGGAACAGAGAGCTGGCGATTTTTGGCGAGAGCCTGAGCAGGGAGTAAGTCTCCATACTTAAGGGGCCGAGGGAGAAGCGTTTGCAGAAGGGCGGCGTGGAGATCGACGAGCGTAGAACCGCTTGTCCACAGAACGCCGCCGCCAGCGCTCCCTTTTTCTCTGCTCACTCTCACGAGCATGGCTACTCCTGCCCTAGGGATGAGCCGGCCGGTGGGCTAGCTCGGCCACCAGGCCTGGTAGCGGCCCACCTGGCTGGCCTCCCTCTTTCTTTTTTAAATAAAGTGAAAATCACTTAAATGGACAACAATCCCCCCCCATTTTCACTCTTATTTTCCGATCAATGTCATTGAGCTCCCGTACTGTTTATATACTACTTTTTGGCAGAGGTACTAGTTAGGTTTGAACCAAAGCCTATCCCAGTGTACTCTAACCTTGCACGAGTAAGCGGAGGACTACGCCTTGATCCACAAACCCTAGTGTGAGAATCTTTGCACAAAAGACACATAGTACTAGGCAGATTATCTGCTTCTCTTACGGGGCAGGGCGTTACGGTCATGCCCTTTAATATCTATTCATGAACTCACTAGAGAGAAAACCCCATTGTCTCCCGGACTACGACCCCACAATCAGCTCATATAGGTGAAATCATTAAGGAAATTCTGTAGGACAATTTCCCTACTTATAGCATTGACTTCATTAAGAGCATATCGCTCAACCTGCCATACAGACAGAGCACAACAGCTCATGAGACTCTTTATCTTTTGTGCTCTTGGTTCCACAGTGCTTCGTTTCCTGGAGGCTGAATCTCAGGACCTCCGGTCACACAGGACAGTTATCCACAGTTGAAACCGTTAACAGGGTATGAGTCCCATTCCCATGCACGCTGCTTGGATTGGCTTTTGAGCCAGTCCTTTGGTGAAAGGATCAGCAAGGTTCCTTTCAGACTTGATGTAATCTACTGTTATTACACCCGTCTCTCTAGCATGCCGACATGAATCAAGTCGTCTTCTGATATGCCTCGAGGATTTTTGGTTGTCCTTTCTACTGTTCACTTTCAGCAACACAGAAGTGTTGTCACAGTATACTAGGACAGTTGGTATCGGCTTTGCTAGCATTGGAAGGTCTGACAACAGGTCTCTCAACCATTCAGCCTCCAATGCTGCTGAATCAAGTGCAACTAATTCAGCCTCCTTGGTGGAACATGTCGACACTATTTGTTTAGACGATCTCCATGACACGGCCCCACCAGCTAAAGTGAACACATAGCCACTTGTAGACTTCATTTGATCCGAGTCAGAGATCCAGTTTGCATCACTGAATCCTTCAATTACCAAAATCCGATATATTTAATACCAAGATACATCGCTCCCTTCAAATAACGAAGCACCCTGTACAAGGCTATCCAGTGTCTATCTCCTCGACTGGCCGAATAACGAGCCAGTCTGCATAGTGCATCTGAGATATCTGGTCTAGTTGCACTGCTTAGGTACATGAGAGATCCGATGATCTGCGAATATAGTAGCTGGTTCACAGGCTCGCCTTCATGTTTACTGAGCGTGTAGGATGGATCATAGGGCATGGTGACTGGTTTAGAGTCCATATGTCCAAAGCGAGTCATGACCTTTTCCACATAATGGGATTGTGACAAAGTAATCCCATCCTCACCCTTTATTAGCTTGATGTTTAATATTACATCAGCTTCACCTAAGTCCTTCATATCAAAGTTCTTGGAGAGGAATACTTTTGTCTCCATGATAGCCTCCAATTCGGTCCCAAATATCAATATGTCATCAACGTATAAACACATGATTACACCTTTGCCCCCAGAGAAGCGATAATACACACACTTGTCGGCTTCGTTTACACAAAACCCGGCAGTGGTCAGAGTATTATTAAACTTCTCATGCAATTGTCTGGGAGCTTGCTTAAGACTGTATAAGGATTTAATCAAGAGACACACTTTGCTCTCTTGTCCTTTAAGCACAAATCCTTCTGGTTACTGCATATAAATTTCCTCTTCCAACTCTCCATTTAGGAATGTTGTCTTTACATCCATTTGATGAACAAGAAGTTTGTAAGTTGCAGCCAGCGCCAAAAGCAACCAGATTGTGGGCAATCGAGCCACCGGAGAATAAGTATCAAAATAATCCTCCTCTTTCTTTTGAGTAAAACCCTTAGCCACAAGACGGGCCTTGTACTTTTCAATAGTACCATCGGGTCTCCTCTTCCTCCTAAAGATCCATTTGCAGCCCACAAGCCTGCAACCAGCTGGGAGATCAGTTATCTCCCAAGTTCCATTCGAGATGATATGATTGAATCCATCTCGCTACGGACAGCCTCCCTCCAGTACTCTGCATCCGGAGATGTATATGCCTCTGTGAGGGAGTGTGGTTCTTCATCCACTAGATAAATAATATAATCATCACCCAATGACTTTTCAGTCCTTTGTCTCTTACTCCTCCTTAACTCCAAATCTGGAGTCTGGTCATGGACGCTTGAGGGTAGAGAATATGTCTGAGATGGACCATCTGGGGCTACTACTTCCTTATCCCGCATAGGGAAGATGCTCTCAAAGAATGTCACATCCTGAGATTCCATTATGACATTTATAGCGACTTCGCTCGTCTCGGAATGGACCACTAGAAATCTATAAGCTGCACTGTTATGTGCATAACCTAGGAAGACAAAGTCTACGGTCTTAGGGCCTAGCTTTCTCTTCTTCGGCAATGGGACATTCACCTTTGCAAGGCAGCCCCAAGTCCGATGATGCAAAAGATATGGCTTCCTTCCTTTAAATCCTTCATAGGGTGTGGCCTCATGGTTGCGAGGCGGTACCCTGTTCAGGACATAGCATACAGTGAGTACTGCCTCGCCCCACCAGATGTTAGGCATCCCCGAACTTTGCAACAAAGCATTAGCTAAGTCACACACCGTTCGGTTCTTCCTTTTAGCTACCCCATTTGACTGAGGTGAATATGGAGCAGTGGTTTCATGAATTATTCCACGCTGTTTGCAGTACTCATCAAAAAGGTTGGAAAGGTATTCACCTCCTCTATCAGACTGCAACCTTTTAATTTTCTTGTCTAACTGGTTCTCAACTTCAGTCTTATAGATCTTAAAGTGTTCTAGTGCCTCATCTTTGGTTCTGAGTAAGTAAATATAACAGAACCTGGTAGCATCATCTATCAAGGTAAGAAAGTATCTTTTACCGCCTTTTGTGATTATACCATTCATCTCACAGACATCTGAGTGAATTAGTTCTAAAGGAGTGGTACTTCTGCCTTCAACCATATGAAACGGTTTTCTAGGCTGCTTAGCTTGCACACAAATACCACATTTTACACCTTTAACATGTTTATATTCAGAAATTAAAGACATGTCACTTAATCTCTTAATGGCGTCAAAATTCACATGACACAAACGGGAATGCCATATATCATTAATGGAATCGTTATTACAGACCACATTAACATGGTAATAAGACTGATTGTTCAAAACAGAAAGACGAAACAAACCGCCTGACTCATATGACTTTCCAACAAAAGTACCAAACTTAGACAGGACCACATTATTAGACTCAAACACTAATTTGAGACCCTGTCGACATAGCAGCGACACTGATATGAGGTTCCGGCTCATCGAGGGCACATAGAGTACATCCTTCAGCACGAGCGTCTTTCCTGAAGTTAACTTTAGGTAGACCTATCTAGTACCTCGAACTGCTGCTGGAACACCATTTCCCATCAAGACTGGTGCGCTGCTGAATCCCTGGAATGAAGAGAACATGGATCGATCAGCACAAATATGAACAGTAGCACCAGAATCCATCCACTAGTCATCTGATGGACTTGCCATAAAGGCCTGAGGTGCATACCCTGGGTTGGAGTTAACCACCACGTTCCCTTCTTTGCGCAGAGGTGGAGGACCTTTTCCGTTCCTATGTTTGCACCTCCGAGCTGTATGCCCGGAGACACCACAAACATAGCAGATAAAGTCCTCCTTTTTCTTCTTCATCTTTTTGGACTTAGGTTGGTTCAAATTCTTCTGTGGAGAGTTCTTCTTCTGGAATTTTCTATCTCTACCCTTCTCAACAACGTGAGCCTAGAGTTGCTGGGATGGCTTGTTACTGGACCTTGCACGCTCTTCCACATTTATCGCAGCTCACAACTCAGTGAGAGTCATTTGCTTCTTCATGTGGCGACGTGAAGTCACATAGTCTCGCCAAGAAGGCGGGAGCTTTGCCAGTATTGCATTCACCTGAAAATTGTCTGGTAGGACGCAACCATATTGGACCAAGTCCCTAACAAGGAGTTGAATCTCCTGTAGCTGTTCCATAACAGACCTTCCCTCAGCCATTTAATAGTTGAGGTAGTTTTCTGTTGTGAATGACTCATTGCCATTGTCAACTTCAGAGAACTCGTTCTCAAGTTCAGTCCATAGACCCTTAGCGGGGGTAAAACAAGAGTACACGTCAAATAAGCGGTTCGACAAGACGTTCAACACATGAGACAAGCATGCCTCATTGGCTTCGTCCCACTTGGCCTTCTTCGCTAGTGTGACGGCCTTCGCTGCATCATCAGAATCATCTAATGCAACCTAGGGAACAGCCGACGTCACTACCCAAAATAATTTTAGGTCAGTGAGCCACATGCGAGTCTTAATCTGCCAGCGCCTAAAGCTTGCGTCGTCGAACGCTTCAGGCTTAATGACATCAGAACTGGAGGCCATTATACAAATTGGTTTTCTGGATTGTTGTAATTTTAGAGAAACAAGTGACATGCTTTCAATATATTTAAACATATTAAATATTCTAATTCTGAATAAAACAAGCATATAACTCAAATAAATGCCATATGTAATTATAAAAGTAATGAACGGTAGCAATTCCAGTAAATGAAAACATGAAACATAGCTACTCATGTCCATTTGTAAATTAAACATAGCTTGTAGATAAAGAAGACAGATTAAACACATAAACATTATTGTTTATCTTTTTATATTGCTCTCAAAATAGCGGGTTGCTGTAATAAACATCCCTCCAACTCTAAATGGTGATCAGGGATCCTCGACTAACGTGACAGTCCTATCTTACCAAATCAGGGTTTTAGATCAGATGTAATAAGCCTAATAATCAAGTATAAATACTAATAGTAAGGAGCTGTGTACTAAATAATATAACAGAATTTAACACAGGTAAACAGCCTCAACAAATAGAGATATAATTAGGCACAAATAATATCAATGCTGAAAATAACAACACAGTAAAACCAAGACTGTCACGCCGTCTCACTACACCGCTATCATCATCGAGCAATCAACTCTGCCCACAAATTGTGCAATCACACCCAAGTAAATAATACTAGTAGATTACACAAAATTACTCAATAAATATAGAGAGGCAACGGGTAACTCACAGCACGTAGATTGTGTACGTGGGAAGACCAGCTCAGTGAACACAAGGTTCTGTCCCAAAAAACCAATTCTGTCGCCCACGTCCGGACCTGCACGGCGGGAGGTTGACGGAGATACTAGAGCCCCTGCCAGAGCTGAGGGAGACGTCCACCGCACCCGCCCAAGAAGAGGAACACCACGCAGTAGGGAGCCCAAGCACCAGACCACGGTGGACAACAATCAAAACAGACAGAGCACCACACAGGTGCACTGGTAAAACAACAGAGCACAGGAGAACCTCGCTGCGCACAAGCAGTGCCACCTCCACCTTCTTCCACTAGCAGGATTAACACCAGAACACCAAGAATCGAAGGGATCGATCCAAACCGTGACTGGAACCGAGAGGAGGAATAGGAACAGAGAGCTAGCGATTTTTGGCAAGAGCCTGAGCAGGGAGTAAGTCTCCATACTTAAGGAGTCGAGGGAGAAGCGGTTGTAGAAGGGCGGTGTGGAGATCGCGAGCATAGAACCGCTCGTCCGCAGAACGCCGCCAGCGCTCCCTTTTTCTCTGCTTGCTCTCACGAGCACGACTGCTCCTGCCCTAGGGATGAGCCAGCCGGTGGGCTAGCTTGGCCACCAGGCCTAGTAGCGGCCCACCTGGCTAGCCTCCCTCTTTCTTTTTTTAAATAAAGTGAAAATCACTTAAATGGACAGCAGATTGCACCATGATACCAATGGTATCATAAAGAATAAGAGAGAGGGAGGATGTATGCCTAGCACTGCTGGAATAGACCAATTGTTGGTCACTTGTTCTCAAATGTTGTGAATCAAGAACAAGGCAATACAATTGTTAAAGATTAAGGATCTTCGTCCTCCGAAGCATTATCTTCTCTTGGATATAATGATCTGAAGCTCATGAAGGACATACCTTCATCATTTATGAGAATAAGAATACATAGAGATAATGAATGTAATTCATTAGTTCATACATATTTGTATTTCATAATGTACACATGAACATTAATAGAGTTTACATTACATTGATACCTTCGGCTTGTTCGAAGGTGTTGACAGGAGAGCGATTACAATCCAGTGTGAACAGTACGGTCTATTTATAGGCACGAGACGCAGCCCGAGTAAAAGTACATTTATGACTTTAACATTTATTCATAACTGTAACATAAATCATTCGGGATCAGCTAGTTTTTTTCTCTTCGGCTCGGTTCTATGTTTGATCTTCGGCGTCACTTTAAGCCAAAGTTGTTTCTCTTTGATTATAGCTTCGGTCGTTCATTGTCGTCTCTTTCGGGCTATGCTTTTGTCTCGAAGACCGAAGTCGTTCTCCCATCATGAATCGAAGCTCCCTGTGATAATCAATATTATACTGAAAATACATTGTTAGTCATGTTTTTTAGGACCTTTGGAAGAGGAAGGCCCACAACATTAGCCCCTCGTATAATTAATTTGTTTCTTTGTAATAAATTCATACTACGATACGAACGAAGGCCTTTAGTCGAAGGTCCGAAAAACACCTTCCCTTCGCTAGAATAGCGAACTGTTCTGAATCGTGGGACCCACCGATCGGTGGAGCTCTAAGTATATATATAGAGGCCTGCGCTGTGAATATTTTTCGTGTCATCTAGCACTTTGTGCTATGATTGCCATTTTAGCCTTCTTCTTTTGTGAGCGCAATTGTTTTCTTTGAGCTTCGGCACTTTCTGCAATCATCATCGAAATGGTTGAGGATAAGAAGTTTGTTGACCCCACACCTGTTGGTTTTTACGAAGCAATGGAGAGGACCAATGTTGAAAAAATCACTAATGAAATGTTGGCTGGACTATCTGGAGATTCTAGTGACAGCAATAGCTTTGATATGGAAAGTGGTAACGAGGATGCCAAAGATCAGTCGTGGAGGCCAAGCCATGTTGTTTTTGGAAAATCAACTGTCAAACAAGGGCAGATTGAAGCGATGAAGGCAAAATATTTCCATGATATATCTATAGTGAAGGCTGGGGGAGAAAGTATTGTTTCTCTTCCCGAAGCAGATGAAGTAGTGTTTTTCAAAAGCTTCATGAAGGTTGGGCTTCGTTTCCCAATGCACAAGATGTAGGTTAAATTTCTAAAGATATTTGAAATATATCTTCATCAACTTACTCCTAAAGCTTTGATTAGAGTGGGGTTTTTTATTTGGGCTATGAGAAGCCAGGGGTTAGAGCCAGATGTCAGGTGCTTCTGTAATATACATGAATTATCTTACCAGACGAAGGCAACTGGTAAAGAGCAATACCATAACAACTTTGGGTGCTACAGCTTTGTGTCCCGCTCTGACGCTAGTTATCCCGTGCCAACATTTCGGAAGAAATGGTCAGGCTCTTAGATGAAGCAATGGTTATATGTGAAGAATGATCTGAGTGAGAGGGAGGATGTGAGGGGCATTATTCAGCGTCCCATATGGTCATGCTTCGGCATTAGAAGGTCATCCATTGTAATTGGG
Source organism: Zea mays (assembly GCF_902167145.1). Taxonomy (NCBI): domain Eukaryota; kingdom Viridiplantae; phylum Streptophyta; class Magnoliopsida; order Poales; family Poaceae; genus Zea; species Zea mays. The sequence goes on along the minus strand of NC_050098.1, from coordinate 56,989,561 downwards.
AACGAAGTGCAGGCGTGTTTAATGGCTTTCAACACAGTATGCACTTACGTCGGTACCAGGGATTTTGTACAGGAACACATTGCTTACAAAGTATGGCCTCTTGTGAATGACTGGGAGATGCCGAAAGAAACTACTGCTGGCTCCAGCCAAGGTGGTTTAGTTTATCTAAGATACACCTTTTGATATAGAAGTCAGTTTGACGAGCCGAATGACGATTGGCTAGAGGCTGTTGAGGCAACCAGTGATGAGCTGCTGGAAGCCTATACGAAGGCAGGTGACGAAGCCATGACCATTGCCTTCGGTGCTCAAGGAAAAAGAGACTGAATAGAGTTTTTTACGTGATTGGGTTTGTTTATCCTGACTATTATTTTCCTATTCGAAAACATGGAGGGAAGAGAAAGATTGCCACTTCGACCTCTTCCGGTGCATCAAAGCCAAAGTGAGCTAAGGTACTGACCCGTAGGCCAAAGCTACATTCCTTAGAAAAGATTGTTGAAGTGCCTACTGTGACGGAACCTCCCAAGTCATTAGGCCCGCTGAAAGGGAATTAGGCTTACACCTAGTTCCTAAATGATTTTGGTGGTTGAATTGCCCAACATAAATAATTGGACTAACTAGTTTGCTCTAGTGTACAAGTTATACAAGTTCCAAAGATTCACACTTAACCAATAAAAAGACCAAGTATTGGGTTCAACAAAAGAGCAAAGGGACAACCGAAGGCACCTCTGGTCTGGCGCACCGGACTGTCCGGTATGTCACCGGACAGTGTCCGGTGCACCACCGGACATGTCCGGTGCACCAGAGGACTCCAACTCAAACTCGTCACCTTCGGGAAAATCCAGAGGCAACTCCACTATAATTCACCGGACTGTCCGGTGTACACCGGATTGTGTCCGGTGCTCCAAGGAAGAGCGACCTCAGGAACTCGTCGGCTTCGGGAAACTGCAACAGTTGCTCCGCTATAATTCACCGGACATGTCCGGTGTACACCGGACTGTCCGGTGTAACTGCGGGGCAACGGCTACTACGCGCCAACGGTCACCTGCAACAGCAATTAATGCGCCCCAGAGCGCGTAGAAGTCAGGCACGCGCGTAGTGGCGCACCGGACACGCTACAGTACATGTCTGGTGCGCCACCAGACATCCAGGCTGTCCCAGAAGTCAGAGCTCCAACGTTCAGAACCCAACGGCTTTGGTGACGTGGCTGGCGCACCGGACATGTCCGGTGTGCACCGGACTGTCCGGTGCACCATGCGACAGACAGCCCCACCAAACGGCTAGTTTGGTGGTTGGGGCTATAAATACCCCCAACCACCCCACATTCAAGTCATCCAAGTTTTCCACTTCTCAACCACTTACAAGAGCTAGGCATTCAATTCTAGACACACCAAAGAGATCAAATCCTCTCCAATTCCACACAAGGCTTTAGTGATTAGCGAGAGAGATTTGTTGTGTTCCTTTGAGCTCTTGCGCTTGGATTGCTTCTTTTCTTTCTCACTTGTTCTTGTGATCAAAACTCCATTGTAATCAAGGCAAGAGGCACCAATTGTGTGGTGGCCCTTGCGGGGAAGTTTTGTTCCCGGTTTTGATTTGAGAAGAGAAGCTCACTCGATCCGAGGGACCGTTTGAGAGAGGGTAAGGGTTGAAAGAGACCTGGCCTTTGTGGCCTCCTCAACGGGGAGTAGGTTTGCGAGAACCGAACCTCGGTAAAACAAATCCGCGTGTCACACTCTTCATTTGCTTGCGATTTGTTTTGTGCCCTCTCTTTCGAACTCGTTATTATTTCTAACGCTAACCCGGCTTGTAGTTGTGATTAATTTTGTAAATTTCAGTTTCGCCCTATTCACCCCCCCCCCTCTAGGCGACTATCAATTGGTATCAGAGCCCGGTGCTTCATTAGAGCCTAACCGCTCGAAGTGATGTCAGGAGATCACGCCAAGAAGAAGATGGAGACCGGCGAAAAGCCCACTACAAGCCACGGGAGCACTTCATCGGAAGAGTCCCGCACCAAGAGGAAAGAGAAGAAGAAGGACTCCTCCAAAGGGAAGGAGAAGAAATCTTCTTCACACCACAAAGAGAAGAAGGAGAAATCCTCTTCCCACAAGCCGCATCGAAGTGGGGACAAGAAAAATAGGATGAGGAAGGTGGTCTACTACGAGACCGATTCTTCATCGGCATCCACCTCCAGCTTCGACACGGCGTCCGTCACTTCTAAGCGCCAAGAGCGTAAGAAGTATAGTAAGATTCCCCTACGCTACCCTCGCATTTCTAAACATACACCTTTACTTTCCGTCCCATTAGGCAAACCACCAACATTTGATGGTGAAGATTATGCTAGGTGGAGTGATTTAATGAGATTTCATCTAACCTCACTCCACAAAAGTATATGGGATGTTGTTGAGTTTGGTGCACAGGTACCATCCGTAGGGGATGAAAACTATGATGAGGATGAAGTAGCCCAAATCGAGCACTTCAACTCCCAAGCCACAACCATACTCCTCGCCTCTCTAAGTAGAGAAGTATATAACAAGGTGCAAGGGTTGAAGAATGCGAAGGAGATTTGGGATCTACTCAAGACCGCGCATGAGGGTGATGAACTCACCAAGATCACAAAGCGGGAAACGATCGAGGGGGAGCTCGGTCGCTTCCGTCTTCGCCAAGGGGAGGAGCCACAAGATATGTACAACCGGCTCAAGACCTTGGTGAACCAAGTGCGCAACCTCGGGAGCAAGAAATGGGATGACCACGAGGTGGTTAAGGTTATTCTTAGATCACTCATCTTCCTTAACCCCACTCAAGTTCAATTAATTCGTGGTAATCCTAGATACACACTAATGACTCCCGAGGAAGTTATCGGGAATTTTGTGAGCTTTGAATGTATGATCAAGGGCTCAAAGAAGATCAACGAGCTTGATGATCCCTCCACATCCGAAGCACAACCGGTGGCATTCAAGGCAACAGAGGAGAAGAAGGAGGAGTCTACACCAAGTAGACAACCAATCGACGCTTCAAAGCTCGACAACGAGGAGATGGCTTTAATCATCAAAAGCTTTCGACAAATCCTCAAGCAACGGAAGGGGAAGGATTACAAATCCCATTCCAAGAAGGTTTGCTACAAATGTGGTAAGCCCGGTCACTTTATTGCTAAATGTCCATTATCAAGTGACAGTGACAGGGATAACGACAAGAAGGGCAAGAGGAGAGAAAAGAAGAGGTACCACAAGAAGAGGGGCGGCGATGCCCACGTGTGCCGCGAGTGGGACTCCGACGAGAGCTCCACCGACTCCTCCGATGACGAGGACGCCGCCAACATCGCCGTCACCAAGGGACTCCTTTTCCCCAACGTCGGCCACAAGTGCCTCATGGCAAAGGACGGCAAGAAGGTTAAATCTAAATCCTCCACTAGATATGAGTCCTCTAGTGATGATAATGCTAGTGATGAGGAAGATAATTTGTGTACCCTTTTTGCCAACCTTAACATGGAACAAAAGGAAAAACTAAATGAGCTAATTAGTGCCATCCATGAGAAGGATGATCTCTTGGACTCCCAAGAGGACTTCCTAATCAAGGAAAATAAAAAGCATGTTAAGGTTAAGAATGCTTATGCTCTAGAGGTAGAAAAATGTGAGAAATTAACTAGTGAGCTAAGCACATGCCATGACACTATTGCCAACCCTAGAAATGAAAATGCTAATTTGTTAGCTAAGGTTGATTCTCATGTTTGTAATGTTTCAATTTCCAATCCTAGAGATAATAATGATGATTTACTTGCTAGGATTGAAGAATTGAATATTTCTCTTGCTAGCCTTAGAAATGAAAATGAAAAATTGCTTGCTAAGGCTAAAAATTTTGATGTTTGCAATGTTACTATTTCTAACCTTAGAAGTGAAAACGATATATTACATGCTAAGGTTGTAGAATTAAAATCTTGCAAACCCTCTACATCTACCGTTGAGCACACTCCTATTTGTACCAGATGTAGAGATATTGATGTTAATGCTATTCATGATCACATGACTCTAATTAAACAACAAAATGATCATATAGCAAAATTAGATACTAAAATTGCTGAGCATAACTTAGAAAATGAAAAATTTAAATTTGCTAGAAGTATGCTCTATAGTGGGAGACGCCCTGGCATTAAGGATGGCATCGGCTTCCAAAAGGGAGATAATGCCAAAATTAGTGCCCCTCCTAAGAAATTATCAAACTTTGTTAAGGGCAAGGCTCCCATGCCTCAGGATAACGAGGGTTACATTTTATACCCTGCCGGTTATCCCGAGAGCAAAATTAGGAGAATTCATTCTAGAAAGTCTCACTCTGGCCCTAATCATGCATTTATGTATAAGGGTGAGACATCTAGCTCTAGGCAACCAACCCGTGCTAAGTTGCCTAAGAAGAAAACTCCTAGTGCATCAAACGGGCATAGCTTTTCATTTAAAACTTTTGATGCATCATATGTTTTGACTAACAAATCCGGCAAGGTCGTTGCCAAGTATGTTGGGGGCAAACACAAGAGCTCCAAAACTTGTGTTTGGGTTCCCAAAGTTCTTGTTTCTAATGCTAAAGGACCCAAAACCGTTTGGGTACCTAAAGTCAAGAACTTAACTTGTTTTGTAGGTTTATGCATCCGGGGGCTCAAGTTGGATCATCGATAGCGGGTGCACAAACCACATGACTGGGGAGAAGAGAATGTTCTCCTCCTATGAGAAAAACCAAGATCCCCAACGAGCCATCACATTCGGGGATGGAAACCAAGGTTTGGTCAAAGGATTGGGTAAAATTGCTATATCTCCTGACCATTCTATTTCCAATGTTTTTCTCGTAGATTCATTAGATTACAATTTGCTTTCTGTATCTCAAATATGCAAAATGGGCTACAACTGTCTCTTTACTGATGTAGGTGTCACTGTCTTTAGAAGAAGTGATGATTCAATAGCATTTAAGGGTGTGTTAGAGGGTCAGCTATACTTGGTAGATTTTGATAGAGCTGAACTCGACACATGCTTAATTGCTAAGACTAACATGGGTTGGCTCTGGCACCGCCGACTAGCCCATGTTGGGATGAAGAATCTTCACAAGCTTCTAAAGGGAGAACACATTTTAGGACTAATCAATGTTCATTTTGAGAAAGATAGGGTTTGTAGAGCATGCCAAGCAGGAAAGCAAATTGGTGCCCATCATCCACACAAGAACATCATGACGACCGACAGGCCGCTTGAGCTACTCCACATGGATCTATTCGGCCCGATTGCTTACATAAGCATCGGCGGGAGTAAGTATTGTCTTGTAATAGTGGATGATTATTCTCGCTTCACTTGGGTATTCTTTTTGCAGGAAAAATCTCAAACCCAAGAGACCTTAAAGGGATTCTTGAGACGGGCTCAAAATGAGTTCGGCTTAAGGATCAAGAAAATTAGAAGCGACAACGGCACGGAGTTCAAGAACTCTCAAATCGAAGGCTTCCTTGAGGAGGAGGGCATCAAGCATGAGTTCTCTTCTCCCTACACGCCACAACAAAATGGTGTAGTGGAGAGGAAGAATCGAACTCTATTGGACATGGCAAGGACCATGCTTGATGAGTACAAGACTTCGGATCGGTTTTGGGCCGAGGCGGTCAACACCGCCTGCTACGCCATCAACCGGTTATATCTACACTGAATCCTCAAGAAGACATCTTATGAACTCCTAACCGGTAAAAAGCCCAACATTTCATATTTTAGAGACTTTGGTAGCAAATGTTTTATTCTTGTTAAAAGAGGAAGAAAATCTAAATTTGCTCCTAAGGCTGTAGAAGGCTTTTTACTAGGATATGATTCAAACACAAGGGCATATAGAGTCTTTAACAAGTCCACTGGACAAGTTGAAGTTTCTTGTGACGTTGTGTTTGATGAGACTAACGACTCTCAAGTAGAGCAAGTTGATCTTGATGAGATAGGTAATGAAGAGGCTCCATGCATCGCACTAAGGAACATGTCCATTGGGGATGTGTGTCCTAAGGAATCTGAAGAGCCTCCAAATGCACAAGATCAACCGTCCACCTCCACTCAAGCATCTCCACCGACTCAAAATGAGGATGAAGCTCAAGTTGATGAAATAGAAGATCAAGCAAATGAGCCACCTCAAGATGACGGCAATGATCAAGGGGGAGATGCAAATGATCAATACAAGGAGGATGAAGAACAAAGGCCGCCACACCCAAGAGTCCACCAAGCAATCCAACGAGATCACCCCGTCGACACCATCCTCGGTGACATTCATAAGGGGGTAACTACTAGATCTCGTGTTGCACATTTTTGTGAGCATTACTCTTTTGTTTCCTCTATTGAGCCACATAGGGTAGAGGAAGCACTCCAAGATTCGGATTGGGTGGTGGCTATGCAAGAGGAGCTCAACAACTTCACTAGGAATGAGGTATGGCATTTAGTTCCACGTCCTAATCAAAATGTTGTAGGAACCAAATGGGTCTTCCGCAACAAGCAAGACGAGCATGGTGTGGTGACAAGGAACAAAGCTCGACTTGTGGCCAAGGGATACTCCCAAGTCGAAGGTTTGGATTTCGGTGAAACCTATGCACCCGTAGCTAGGCTTGAGTCAATTCGTATATTATTGGCCTATGCTACTTACCATGGCTTTAAGCTCTATCAAATGGACGTGAAAAGTGCCTTCCTCAATGGACCAATCAAGGAAGAGGTCTATGTTGAGCAACCTCCCGGCTTTGAAGATAGTGAGTTCCCTAACCATGTCTATAAACTCTCTAAGGCGCTCTATGGGCTCAAGCAAGCCCCAAGAGCATGGTATGAATGCCTTAGAGATTTCCTTATCGCTAATGGCTTCAAAGTCGGCAAGGCCGATCCTACTTTATTCACTAAAACTCTTGACAATGATTTGTTTGCATGCCAAATTTATGTTGATGATATTATATTTGGGTCTACTAACGAATCTACATGTGAAGAATTTAGTAGGATCATGACACAAAAATTCGAGATGTCTATGATGGGAGAGTTGAAGTACTTCTTGGGATTTCAAGTGAAGCAACTCTAAGAGGGCACCTTCATTAGCCAAACGAAGTATACTCAAGACATTCTAAACAAGTTTGGGATGAAGGATGCCAAGCCCATCAAGACACCCTTGGGAACCAATGGGCATCTCGACCTCGACACGGGAGGTAAGTCCGTGGATCAAAAGGTATACCGGTCGATGATAGGTTCATTACTCTATTTATGTGCATCTCGACCGGACATTATGCTTTCCGTTTGCATGTGTGCAAGATTCCAAGCCGACCCTAAGGAAGCTCACCTTACGACCGTAAAACGAATCTTGAGATATTTGGCTTACACTCCTAAGTTTGGGCTTTGGTATCCCAGGGGATCCACTTTTAATTTGATTGGTTATTCGGATGCTGATTGGGCGGGGTGTAAAATTAATAGGAAGAGCACATCGGGGACTTGTCAGTTCTTGGGAAGATCCTTGGTGTTTTGGGCTTCAAAGAAGCAAAATTCGGTCGCTCTTTCCACCGCCAAAGCCGAGTACATTGTCGCAGGACATTGTTGCGCGCAATTGCTTTGGATGAGGCAAACCCTGCGGGACTACGGTTACAAATTAACCAAAGTCCCTTTGCTATGTGATAATGAAAGTGCAATCAAGATGGCGGATAATCCCGTCGAGCATAGCCGCACTAAACACATAGCCATTCGGTATCATTTTCTTAGGGATCACCAACAAAAGGGAGATATCAAGATTTCTTACATTAACACTAAAGATCAATTAGCCAATATCTTTACCAAGCCTCTTGATGAACAAACTTTTAACAAACTTAGGCATGAGCTCAATATTCTTGATTCGCGCAATTTCTTTTGCTAAATTGCACACATAGCTCATTTGTATACCTTTGATCATGTCTCTTTCATATGCTATGACTAATGTGTTTTTCAAGTCTATTTCAAACCAAGTCATAGGTGTATTGAAAGGGAATTGGAGTCTTCGGCGAAGACAAAGGCTTCCACTCCGTAACTCACCCTTCGCCGTCGCTCCGCGCATCTCTCCATCTTTTTTGGGAGAGATCAAAGCAAATGGACTTCGTCCTTGGTATAATCCTCACTCATTTATGACCAAAGGGGGAGAGTGTAATTCTAAGGGCTCTAATGATTCTGTTTTTGGCGATTCATGCCAAAGGGGGAGAAAGTATGTGCCCAAAGCAAAAGGACCGCACCACCACCTATTTTTTAAAATTTGAGATTTTCAATTGGTAAATTTCAAATTGGTATATTATTGTGCTCAAAAGGGGGAGAAAGTAGTATTTCAAAAATGATATATCAAAACCCTCTTGAACACTAAGAGGAGGATCTCATTTAGGGGGAGTTTTGTGTAGTCAAAGGAAAAGCATTTGAAACAGAGGGAGAAAATTTCAAATCTTGAAAGTGCTTTGCAAAATCTTATTCACTTACCTTTGACTATTTGCAAAAAACTTTGAAAAGGATTTACAAAAGAGTTTGCAAAAACAAAACATGTGGTGCAAGCATGGTCCAAAATGTTAAAAATAAAGAAACAATCCATGCATATCTTGTAAGTATTTATATTGGCTCAATTCCAAGCAATCTTTGCACTTACATTATGCAAACTAGTTCAATTATACACTTCTATATTTGCTTTGGTTTGTGTTGGCATCAATCACCAAAAAGGGGGAGATTGAAAGGGAATTAGGCTTACACCTAGTTCCTAAATAATTTTGGTGGTTGAATTGCCCAACACAAATAATTGGACTAACTAGTTTGCTCTAGTGTACAAGTTATACAGGTGTCAAAGATTCACACTTAGCCAATAAAAAGACCAAGTATTGGGTTCAACAAAAGAGCAAAGGGACAACCGAATGCACCTCTGGTCTGGCGCTCCGGACTGTCCGGTATGTCACCAGACAGTGTCCGGTGCACCACCGGACATGTCCGGTGCACCAGAGGACTCCAACTCAAACTCGTCACCTTCGGGAAAATCCAGAGGCAACTCCACTATAATTCACCGGACTATCCGGTGTACACCGGACAGTGTCCGGTGCTCCAAGGAAGAGCGACCTCAGGAACTCGCCGGCTTCGGGAAACTGCAACAGTTGCTCCGCTATAATTCACCGGACATGTCCGGTGTACACCGGACTGTCCGGTGTAACTGCGGGACAACGGCTACTACGCGCCAACGGTCACCTGCAACAGCAATTAATGCGTCCCAGAGCGCGCAGAAGTCAGGCACGCGCGTAGTGGCGCACCGGACACGCTACAGTACATGTCCGGTGCGCCACCGGACATCCAGGCGGTCCCAGAAGTCAGAGCTCCAACGGTCAGAACCCAACGGCTTTGGTGACGTGGCTGGCGCACCGGACATGTCCGGTGTGCACTGGACTGTCTGGTGCACCATGCGACAGACAGCCCCACCAAACGGCTAGTTTGGTGGTTGGGGCTATAAATACCCCCAACCACCCCACATTCAAGTCATCCAAGTTTTCCACTTCTCAACCACTTACAAGAGCTAGGCATTCAATTCTAGACACACCAAAGAGATCAAATCCTCTCCAATTCCACACAAGGCTTTAGTGATTAGCGAGAGAGATTTGCCGTGTTCCTTTGAGCTCTTGCGGTTGGATTGCTTCTTTTCTTTCTCACTTGTTCTTGTGATCAAAACTCCATTATAATCAAGGCAAGAGGCACCAATTGTGTGGTGGCCCTTGCGGGGAAGTTTTGTTCCCGGTTTTGATTTGAGAAGAGAAGCTCACTCGGTCCGAGGGACCGTTTGAGAGAGGGTAAGGGTTGAAAGAGACCCGGCCTTTGTGGCCTCCTCAACGGGGAGTAGGTTTGCGAGAACCGAACCTCGGTAAAACAAATCCGCGTGTCACACTCTTCATTTGCTTGCGATTTGTTTTGTGCCCTCTCTTTCGAACTCGTTATTATTTCTAACGCTAACCCGGCTTGTAGTTGTGATTAATTTTGTAAATTTCAGTTTCGCCCTATTCACCCCCCTCTAGGCGACTATCACCCACCTACAGTTGTCCTTGTCCAACGGACCTCAGACAACCCTGTAGGTGCCCCTGAATCACTTAACAAGTTCGGTATCTACTTTTCTTACTTTCCCAAGAGCGTTTCACCCGTCACGTAGACATTACAAGCATCAAAGTTATGAGAATGTGGAAGCAATTACATGAACTTACCTTTATTTAAAAGTAAGACAAAGTTATATATTACAGACCAGGATATAACCTACGAGTGCATAGTATTATTATTACACACCAAGGGAGGCAAAAACCCCTCCCATTAAGTTTTAAACAAAAGTTCTTATGGAGGATCCTTTCCTCCCGCAGCCTTACTCCTGGTGTTCTTCCTTCGGTACCACCTTAGAACAGAAGCAACAAAAGTTGGTTGCTTCCTCTCCTAAAAACAACGGGGAATAAAACCCTGAGTATGGAATTACTCAGCAAGTCTTACCTGACTAAAGAAAAGACTCTCAAGGGTATGCTGGCTTAAGGGAGTCAAGGTAAGGCTTATCAATGACTCTGTTTGCAGAAATGCTTACTAAAGTGGATCCTTAAAAATCCAATTTTAATTGTCAGGTTAAGTAAAATTACCTGCAACTAGAGTTCTTTCTACCCTAGTTCAATCACTTGACCTGCACTAGCCAATTTCTAAACAATCCCTTCATCTTTACTGGAGTTCTACGTATAGGGCAGTGACCAAGTCTTCATAACCGCGAAGGTACGGCGATCCGAATCGATTATACTCAGCTGAGGATCTCCAATCACACGACATATGTAGCACTTAACCCTTGCATATGTCAACCCGCCACCGGGGTTCTTAAGACCAGATCAGGTTCACGTCAACCGAGAGCACACATACACCACCGTCCAGCCTCTTGCCACGGAGGGTACACGCTACTCTCACCATCGCTCCACTCCCATTGTGTGTTATCTTATTCTGGCCTTAGTCTTCCCGAGGCAAAGCTTACCCATGACGAGGCATGTGACCAGTTAAAGGGTCCTCGGTCATCAAGCCTACATCGACACGGTCCTTAATCGACTCAGATGGAGACACTACACCGAGACTCCTTTCTCGTGCAAGTCACCCGCCTGGTCTCAGCTTAATCATTTCAAACCCAAAGTTTGGTACCTGGTAGAGGTACATCTTTTCCGATTTTGAACCCATCACGACCATGATGGATCCACCATCAAGTTTTGTTTTCGAAAACATCCCACCCACTTTGCCACATCATCTTTTGTGAAAACAAAACATTTTGTTTTTCTAAAGCAAGGCTAAGCATCAAAAATCTTTTTGTAAAACAGGGATTTCAAGGAAGGTAATCAAATCCAAGGAAGGTAATGCTGGAATTGTTTTAGCAATCAACTTCTATCACCTAATGCATCAAGCAAGTGAAAAAGATTTTTAAAACACAAGGAGGTGGCAAATGCACCGGGGCTTGCCTTCGTTTATAGGTGAGTCAGGCTCGGATCCGCAGATGTCAAAGTAAAAACAATTTCCTGCCTGATGTTCCGCAGGTGGTGGCGGCAAAGTCTTCTCTTCTTCTACTTCAACTTCTTCCTCAATTCTAAATATAACCATATATATATATATAAGAATGAATGCCATGTAATGCTCATGAGAGTGCAAGGATAGTAGAAGTTTATTTCTAAGGTCTCGAATACAACTTTCCTTCACGGTTTTCCGGGAAACTAGGTATTCTGGAGTCAACAGTGAAGTTCAAAGAGCAGGGGGTAGGGTTTTGGGTTCTAAGCATCAAACAAGGTCCAAATCAAACCAAATTCTACCCAAGCCTTCTAAATAATGTTTAGAGTTCAAATAAAAAGTTTGGGCAATTTTGGAATTATTATCTATTTTCTAAAAATACAGGAACAATGTTTTAGGCCATTTTAAATGCTCCAAAATTTCCTATTTGACCTAAAAATCATAAAACTATTTTTATTAAATACTATGGAAAATTAGGAATCTAGGAAAATTGGTTTGACATTTTTGCCATTTTTCTACAATTTTCTACAATTGCTTTTGCCCTGGTAGAAAAAGAAAAGGCCAAAAGAATGAACAGTCCTGGGCCAAATCTAGCCAAGGCGGCCCAACTTAAGTGGAAAGTGCGCGCCCGCGTCCGCGCTGGTAGACTTACACAGAGGCCCCCGCTGTTTTGACTATTCTGAGCTGAGTTCACTGCACTATTGCAATGAGTCACTGACAGTTTGAAAAGAGCCCCTATGTTTCTATTCCTTTACACGCCGACATCCTCGACGGTGGACGGCGTCGCGCAGAGCTCCGACGAGCACGCGCACTGGCCAAATTGCTCAAAGACTGGCGCCCTCCTTTGGCCTAAACCAAATTCGGGATCTAATGAACGTTTCCCCCAACCTAATTCCAAGAACGGCTACCCACATGTCTCTGGCCACGGTGACATCGGGGAAAATCAAAGGAATAACGTGTTCCCGGCGATTCATGACGGTCTAGTTCAATCCGAGGGGTCGAGGAGTTTGAGGAGAGCCTAAGGATGCTAGAACAAATGACCAATCCGATTGGGGGAAGCGTGAAATTGGAGCTCTCGGGTACACGATTGGAGGCAATACTTTGTGGTTGGGTGTGTGATTACACTACGGAGCTGACGGCGCGCTCAATTTATAAGAAGCAAGAGCGGCAGCCGGGAATTTGGATGACGACGCGCGGCAGTTGGAGAAGGAGAGGAGCACTGGCGCAAGCGCTTAGTGGTTTTCACCGTGGCGCTCCCTCCGGCGATCACCGGATCCCCTAACGTGACTAATCGTGACGTGGTAAAGTGTCTGGACACACGGCACACGGCAGTGATCGATCAACGGCGGCGAGGTCTTATCCCGATCCACCGATGAGCAAGGGGGTACGGCGGGCTTAGCCGCGACCGAGCTCGGGCTGATCCCACGCCCAGATCTTTACTTTACCGTAGTTATCCCCCCGCCAGTAAACACAAATCGTGGCGACGGCGTGAATCACGGCGTAGAGATCGTCAGCGGTGAGGGGGGATGAATCGATATCTTCTTCAGTTACTGTACCATGGCATACATCTCCGGTTGACCTGACAGAGCAACTTGAAGCTGGATTTTCTCCTAAATTCGCTTGGCAACCAATCCAAGGCTCTGCAGCAAAGTTGTAGTCTAACATACCATCTTCATCTTTGTTATAGTATTCCAAAACAAATTCTTACTAGATCATGCTGAGAATTGAGCTCAAAGTCTGCTCAAACATACTGGCAGTCCAAATTCAGACTTCAAACAGCCTGAAAGCCTAACTTTGGGTGTATTTATCTCCAAATTCTTCATAACAACAATGTTTAACCCCTTAAACAAAGTTGTTCACCCTTGATAGATCTACAATATTGATGTGGTGACCTAGGGCAAAATCCCTTTTGTTTGGAAGTTACCAGGCCCTAAAGATGAACCTATTCTCTAAAAATCAGACTTAGCCATATGGTTACAAATGTGGTGCTTTTGCAAATAGGCCCAAAACCTAGGGTTTAAGTTGCAAATCTTCATAATTGTGAACCATATGACATAAGACACCTTACTTTGATAGTTTTTGCACTTTAGTCCAAAGGTGCACTGATTTTGCACTTAGCCCCTAGGGTTTTGGTTTAGGGTTTTCCAGGGTCCTTTTTAGGGTTTTTGGTATTTCAAGGTTGTGAATATATTGTAAGTCCCTTTTTAGTAACATATTATGACTATTTTCCTTAAGATTTAGAGTTTTCTCCATTTGGGTGTTGTTTTACCCCCTCAGAGCCATATTTAAGGTTAAGTACCCTATACTAGGGTTTTACTTGCAAAATACCATAACAATACAACTTGTTTGAAATTTTTGCCTAGTGAATGCACTCTAGGTGTGTCAAACATATGCAATGCCAATGCTTATGATGTTATGCTCAAGTTTTAGTGACAGTAACACCAGGGGTGTTACATCCTTCCCCCCATAAAAGAATCTCGTCCCGAGATTAAAAGTCCTAGGGCAAGTAATGGAAAAGGAAACATGTCATACTTTTATTTCCTTATTTATGGTACAAAGCAGGGGTGGTTTGGGGCTCACTCCTTTATTACAACAACTATACACACTTTACAAATTACAGGAGGCTAAAAAGCCTGGGAAATTCTTGTCTAAAAAGTCTTGAGTTTCCCATCTAGCCTCATCTTCGGAATGTTGGTTCCACTGTATCTTGTAAAACTTAAGAGTTGTTCTCTGGGTAACCCTGTCCTTTTGATCCAAGACTCGAATAATATGCTCTGAATATGTCAAGTCTGGCTCTAGGACAACATCTGTTACTTCAATGGTTCGATCTGGACCCGAAGACACTTCTTCAATTGTGACACATGGAAGTATGGAACACATTATGTACTGCAGACAAGGTTTTGGGTAGTTGAAGTCGGTATGCCACTGGTCCACACTGTTCAAGTATAGGGAATGGACCAATGTACCGGGGTGCAAGCTTCCCTTTAACTCCGAAGCGCGATACACCCTTCATTGGGGAGACCTTCAGATAAACATAATCTCCGATCAGAAAATACAAGGGCATTCGTCGTTTGTCTGCATAACTTTTCTGACGAGCTTGAGCTTTCTTCAAATGATGAATGATTCTCTGAACCTTTTCTTCAGTCTCTTTCACCATATCAGGCCTGAAGAAATACCTTTCACCTGGTTCAGACCAATTTAATGGAGTGCGACATCGTCTCCCATACAAAGCTTCGAAGGGTGCCATCTTAATACTTTCTTGATAGCTATTATTATATGAGAACTCCGCTAATGGTAAACAATCATCCCATTTTTGGGGAAATTCCAAAGCACAAGCCCGTAATATATCTTCAAGTATCTGATTGACCCTCTCAGTCTGCCCACTTGTTTGAGGATGATAGGCCGAACTGTGGAGCAACTTGGTATTCAAAGCCTTGTGAAGTTCTTCCCAAAATTTGGACACGAATTATGGTCCACGATCTAACACTATAGTCTTTGGAACACCATGCAAACTGAGAATACAGGCAATGTATAATTCTGCATACGTGGCCACTGTATACTTTACCCTGACTGGAAGGAAGTGGGCAATCTTCGTAAGTCGATCTACGATAACCCAGATAGAATCATACCCTTTGGCGATCCTGGGTAATCCCACAATAAAGTCCATACTAATATCCTCCCATTTCCATGTTGGAATCGGTAATGATTGCAATGGCCCAGCAGTCTTCATATGTATGGCTTTGACGCGTCTACAAGTGTCACATCTAGCCACATAGCGTGCAATTTCAATTTTCATCTTCATCCACCAATAATGTTGTTTTAGATCTTGATACATCTTAGTGCTTCCGGGATGAATAGAATAGCGACTAAGATGTGCTTCATCTAATATTTGTTGGCAGATTTCTTCATTCTTTGGCACAACTATGCGATTGTTGAACCATACAATGCCTTGATCATCCTTTCTGAAACATTTCGCTTTTCCGGTCTCTATTTTCTCATGGATGTGTTTCATACCCTCATTATCTTTTTGAGCATCCATTATCCTTTGTAGAAGGACTGACTCAAGCTTTAGTTGACTTAAGGCTCCTTGTTGGATCATTCCCAGGTTTAACTTCTCCATCTCCTGGCATAGTGTATTGTTAGAGGTCTTCACCGTAAGACAGTGACAGGAAACCTTACGGCTAAGTGCATCTGCCACTACGTTGGCCTTGCCTGGGTGATAATGAATTTCCAATTCATAGTCCTTAATAAGCTCAAGTCATCGCCTTTGTCTCATGTTCAACTCTGACTGGGTGAAGATATACTTCAAGCTTTTATGATCTATATTAATGTGACAGATATTACCCAGCAGATAATGACGCCAGATTTTCAGGGCATGAACCACTGCAGCTAGCTCCAGATCATGAGTGGGATAATGCTCCTCATGCCGGCGTAACTGCCTTGAAGCATACGCGATTACTCGGCCTTCTTGCATTAATACGTAGCCGAGACCACTGCCTGATGCGTCGCAATACACATCAAAGGGCTTATTAATGTCCGGTTGAGCCAATACCGGAGCAGTGGTTAATAATATCTTCAAGTGCTCAAAAGCTTCATTACACTTTGAAGACCAATTGAATTTAGTCTCATTCTTCAATAGACTTGTGATTGGCTTCACAAGCTTGGAAAAATCTGGTATAAATCGGCGGTAATAGCCAGCTAGTCCAAGGAAACTTCAGACTTGATGAACAGTGGTTGGGGGTTTCCACTCCAAAATATCCTAGACCTTGCTGGGATCCACCACAATCCCCTTGGAAGATAACACATGTCCCAAAAATTGGATTTCTTCTAGCCAGAACGCGCATTTACTGAACTTGGCATATAACTGATGTTCTCTCAAGCGCGTTAATACGATCCGTAAATGTTGAGCATGCTCCTCTTCATTCTTGGAATATATTAAAATATCATCTATGAAGACCACCACAAATTTGTCCAACTCGGGCATGAATACCGAGTTCATCAGATAAGTGAAGTGGGCAGGAGCATTCGTTAGTCCGAAAGACATTACCAAATATTCAAATAACCCATACCGCGTAGTGAATGCGATCTTTGGTACATCCTCGAGCCTGATACAGATCTGATGATAGCCCGATCTGAGATCAATCTTGGAGAATAGCCTTGCTCCAGTCAGTTGATCAAATAGAATGTCAATCCGTGGAAGAGGGCACTTGTTCTTGATAGTGACCTCATTCAGGGGTTGATAATCCACGCACATCCATAATGTTTGATCCTTCTTCTTGACGAATATGGCTGGACAACCCCATGGTGACGAGCTTGGCTGGATGAATCCCTTTTCTAGTAGGTCTTGCAATTGAATCATGAGTTCTGCCAACTCATTTGGAGGCATCCGGTACGATCTTCTAGAAATGGGAGCCGTACCGGGCTTCAACTTAATTACAAACTCTACATCCCTTTTAGGTGGCAATCCAGGCAAATCTTCTGGAAAGACATCTGGGAACTCACATACTACTGGAATATCCTTGATCTCCGGTATGATGGCTTCATATATTCTGCCAGTAGTTTTAACTGGAATGGGGATAGACAAAAGAATTTCCTCTCGGTTATGACTCAACCTGATGGTTCTCTGATCAGTGTTGAGGGTTGCTTTATGTTGGGCCAACCAATTCAAGCCCAAAATCACATCTATGTCTTGGCCTTTCAGAACAATCATATTAGTAGGAAAGTCCTGTCCGGCCAATGTTACGGGCACTTGGTAAGCCACTTCTTTGGTAAAGAGTTGTCCCCCAGGCGAATGTATTTTAAACCCATCCCTTGATTCATGGTATGGAATGCAATGTTGCTCCACAAATTTCTTGCTGATGAATGTATGCGAAGCACCAGAATCAAAGAGAATAATTGCAGGATGATTGGCCACAAGGAACGTACCCATCATTACCGGTTCACCGTCTGGTGTGGTGGCCACTTGAGTGTAATAAATTCGTCCCGTCTTCTTTATGTTCTTGTCCGTATTTCCCTTAGCTTGAGAAGAATTCCCAATACCTTGTTGATTGTTTGAACGATTCTGCTTCGTGTAGGGGCAATCCTTAATAAAGTGCCCAGATTTTCCGCAACTGAAGCAGCCTGCTGACGAACTGGGAAGGGTAGGGAATCGAGTGCCAGGGTGTAACGCCCTGAATTTGGGGGTAGAATTTTTTCTTCTTTTCTCTCACCAAATTCGGGCGTTACTCTCTCTTCTCTTTCCCCGTTTGCTCCTTCTTCCCAATTTCAAACCAGTATAGCGGCAGGTGTCCGTGTCATGTATAAACCAAAACCTAAGTGTCATGGGTGTTGCATCATGCCAAAGCACATTTCTTTGTCTGATGCTGAGTGTTCGTCTCGTTCCGTTCCGGATTTTGATTCGTGTTTTAAGTTCGTTTAGTGGTCCGCGCTCGTCGTGGGTTTTCAATCCGCGAAGTGGCTCGGCCCAGCCCAACTTAGCCCAGCCCAGCTCAGCCGGCCCGGCCCGCCCTGGCCTGCGCGCCCCCGGCGCCCAAACCCCCCATGTGCCCCCCTCCTCTCTCCCTCTCTCATTTGGATCTCCCGCGCAACAACCTCTCCTCTCCCTCTTCCACCTCTCTCTCCCCGTGGTGCCCTAGGATTTGGAGACGGCGATCACCGGATTTTGGACCCCGAGGTGAGCTCCCCTCTCTTCTCTTCTCTCTCTCTCCCTCTCCCTCCTCTTCTTCCCCCCGCGCGCGCCCTCCCTCTCCCCCTGCCCGCGCGCGACCCCGCCCGTCCCCGCCCCTGCTCGGCGCGGCGGCGCCCGACCTCGGCCCTCCCCGGCGGCGCTCGGCCGCCTGCCCCTGCCCGTCCCGCGGCGGCTCCCCGCCCGGCCTCCCTCCCCGGCGGCGTGCGGCCCCCGCTCGGCCCCTCCCCCTCCCTCCCCGGCGGCGCTCGGCCCCGTCCCGGCCTCCCCGGCGGCGCTCGGCCCCCGCCCGGCCTCCCCGCTCGCCCGCGCGCCCCCACCCCCGGCTCGGTCGCCATGGCCGGCTCGGCCGCCCCCGTGCCCGCCCGGCTCGGCCGCCCCTGGCCGGTTCAACCGCCCTCTGGGCCGGTTCAACCGCCCCCCGTTCGGCCGCCCGTTCCCGTCCCGGCCTCGCCCGACCGTATCTTCGCTCGCCCGCGCTCGCGGTGATTATTCGTTAATTAGCGTGTTGCGTCGCGCGCTTCGCCGCGCGACGGATTTGTCTAAATTCAGATTCTATCTTGTGTTGCGTCGTGCGCTTCGTCGCGCGACGATCCATTTTTGTTTCAGGTTGTTTAAGGTGTAACGCCGCGTGTGTATTCACGCGACGTTCCACTTTGGACTCAGTTTAGTCGACGTATGCCGTCGTGCGCTTCGTCGCGCGACGTTTAACGTCTCCTCGTATCTAAGGCGAAGTGTCTCGCTGCGTGCTCGGTCGCGCGATGAGTCGTTAACTTTTTAATTTGTTTTAGAGAGCTTTGTCGCGCGTCTCGCCACGCGACCATTCTTTTTATTTATCTCCACCTGCTTATAATAATTAGACATGAAACATGACTTTACTTTAAGCTAAACATAGTGTCTACATTAAATTTCCTTCCATTAAGCGAGTAGTTAATTTATAATCATGTAACGTGATCGTTTCTCGACTGTCTTTTCCTCTTTCTCTCTTAACCGTACTCGCGAGCCCGCGTGGAACGTCTGTTTACTTATTGCATTCTATTGTATGGTGTACTGTTCTTTTGTATTAAATGTGTGGAAGTATGTATGTTTGCGCTCGCATAGAGAACGATCCGGTTGAAGAGCCCGATGAACTCGCAGGAGAAGCCCCTGAGCAGCAGTCGGTTGGTGGAGGCAAGTGTCCCTTGACCTATCTCTGTCCTATTCATTCTTTAATTCACCTCCCGCTTTACATATTTATGCCTAAGGTTTGACTAGCTTTTGTTATCCCTATCCTTGCTTACCTATTTGGGTTGGATTATTACTGTTTAGCTTTATGCTATTGCTCAACTCTAATCAATGAACATGATGAGATTATCTATGATACGCTGTTTTCCCTTCTCTTATGATGATGTTGTACTTGTGACCTTCAAGGGGGCTCGAGCGGTTTCTCGAGTGCCTCTCCGTAAGGACCTGTTCTATGGATGACCGCCCGGGAAAACAGTGCAACCATGAGGGTGGAATGGGATGCCCTTAGCTGAATAATTAGAGGATCCGGGGTGTAGTTCACTTAGCTGTCGTGCCGTCAATGGGGCTCGGTGTATGAGGCTCGCTCTGCCAAGGTTGATTTGTCCCTTGGGGAGGAGTGCGGTACATTTAGGAAACCTAACGGGTGGCTACAGCCTCGGGGAATCTTTGTAAAGGCTACGTAGTGATGCCCTGCTAGGCCACCTAGGTAGTGGTCAATGGGGAGTAGCTCTCTCCGGGCAGAATGGGAATCACGGCTTGTGGGTAAAGTGCACAACCTCTGCAGAGTGTTTGAAAACTGATATATCAGCCGTGCTCGCGGTTATGAGCGGCCAAGGGAGCTCCAGTGATTAGTGGTACTTGATCTGAGATACTTTGGTACAGGTGGTTATGAGATTGATGGTTTTGGTTATGACTATGGTGCTGGTAAGTGGTATTCTTTCCGTTTGGAAAGGGTACATCGGGTTAATAACTTGGGTTAATGCTAAAACTTGGCTTTCTACTAGTAAGTAATAATCTGACCAACTAAAAGCAACTGCTTGACTTATCCCCACATAAAGCTAGTCCACTACAGCCAAACAGGATACTTGCTGAGTATGTTGATGTGTACTCACCCTTGCTCTACACACCAAACCCCCCCCCCAGGTTGTCAGCATTGCAACCACTGCTCAGGCGAAGATGAAGCTATGGAAGGAGACTTCCAGGAGTTCCAAGACTACGACGAGTTCTAGGTGTGGGTTAGCGGCAACCCCCAGTCGGCTGCCTGTGAAGGCCGCGTTTATCTACGTTTCTTTTCCGCACTTTGATTTATTGTAAGAACTATATGGACGTCTCAGACGTATGATGTAATCAACTATTATTCCCTTTTAATACTATTTTGAGCACTGTGTGATGATGTCCATATTATGTAACTGCTGTGTACGTGAATAACTGATCCTGGCACGTACATGGTTCGCATTCGGTTTGCCTTTTAAAACCGGGTGTGACATAAGTGGTATCAAAGCCGTGCTGACTGTAGGACCGCTAACCTAGAGTAGAATGGTCGTTCTAAGGACTATAGACCTCTGTCCCTTCCTTGACTTGTCATCCCTTCAAAAGTTGGTCATACCGACCAAACCTATGTTCTACTATATATTATAGCTTGATGAAAAACATGTTTTATTCTAATCCTTCATTCACTTATGATTCATTATTTGCTGGTCATATTGATTCTGTTCTCACCCTTTTGCTTGCGATGTCTTTTGTAGATGGCTCGACTTAGACACACTGCACGTAAGTCAGTCATCCCCTTCTTACCCTCCCGCCTTGCTGAGCGTCCGCTTCGCCGTCCCGTGGCCGGACAGTCCAGCCACTTGGAGAGACTGCACCACCGCCTGCTTGAGGAGCAGGAACGTCGACGACAGGAGCAGCAGGGCTCTTCTTTCTCGCTCCACCAGGAGATAGAGTCTGTGAGGAGCTGCTCCCCTGTGCTTCCTCTGGAGCCGCCCCCTGCACCACCACTGGGCGCCCCAGCTTCTGGAGTAGCTGCTGGAGGAGACCCAGACGACGGAGATGGCGACGACAGCTCAAGCCACGACACCGACTTCTCTGCTAACCTTGAGCCGGAAGGATGGGTTGCTCGACCCATCACTCGCGACGCTGCTCGCGGGTGTCACTTCCACGATGCGCTCGACACCCTGCTACGTCAGGCATTTGACCGGCATACTTGGTCCGTCGAGTATCGCTGTGTGGTCTACCAGCATAGTCGCGGGGTCTACCCGGACCGCTGGGAGGCAACCTGCTTGGTGCGCTGTCCGGAGAACAGTCTCCAGGGTGCTGAGGTCTGCTCAGAGCACTATTCTATCTCTGAGCGGGACTCAGCTGAGGCAGCCATGCAAGATGCTGCACGGCGTGCGCTTTCGCACTACTGCTCGGTTTTCGGTGGGGCAGCTGATGGTCTTGACCTGAAGTATTACCCCCGCCGTTCATCTGGCAGCACAGGAGGCGTGATTGTCTCACCTGTCGGTGAGGGCAATCCTAGGTTGAGCAGCACAGTCAACCTAGCCGCCGTGCTAAACACGGAGCTGGACCATGCATTAGACGAGCTGAGTAGGACTCGTGCTGAGATCGCCCTGTTGCGGGCTGAGCGCGCGGAACGTCGTCACCTGGATGGTGGTTCCCCCGCTCCCGTCGGGACTCAGCACCTGTACCGCTCACCTCAGCGTGGACACCAGTCTTATGGCAATCCCGACTGCAAGACCAAGATAACTCTAGAACCATAGATCGTTAGAGTTGGATCTTGTAATTAATACGAAATATGTATACATAGAGGCTTCAGTCTTAGCGTTAGTCTCAGTTTTAGTTAGTCTTAGTTAGACAGGGTAGTTTGCTATATCCTGTGCATTTATGTTTGTCATGATGAACTATGTTTGGTTTGGATCTTTGTAATGATTGTCACCAGAGTGTGGGTATCCCCTGCATTTTGGTTTACCTATTATGTTAATGGAGTTAGTTATATAGTTGGGAAACCCATTATTCTCCTTTCCTCTTTATCTGAGAAGCTGTGTGGTCTGTGTTGGAGATCAGTGAAGATGCTCATCTGTTCAGTGCTGTTGAAGAATTCTATTCTCTTTCCTTATGCTGCAAGATTTGCCAGATCAGTTCTGATGTGTGGTTGCATTCTGCAGATGTCAGAGAACAGGCACAGAGGAGGAAGGCGTGCTCAGCAGGAGCGAGCCGCTCAACAGGAAGAGGTGCCCCAGCAGCAGCACCTGCCGCCCCCGCCCCCGATGTCCATCGAGCAGATGTTTCTGATGCAGACTCAGGCAGTTCAAGCCATCGGTCAGACCTTGGCCGCCATTCAGCAGCAGCAGTAGCAACAGCAGCAGGCCCCACCTCAGCCTCAGATGCCTCAGATGCCCAGAGACAAGCGTGTTGAATTCATGAGAGGTCATCCACCAACGTTCGCTCATTCTTCTGACCCCATGGATGCTGAAGATTAGCTGCGCACTGTGGAGCGGGAGTTGCATACCGCTCAGTGCGATGACAGGGAGAAAGTCCTGTATGGTCCCCGTCTGTTGAGAGGAGCAGCCCAGTCATGGTGGGAGTCTTACCTCGCCACCCATGCCCACCCTGACGTCATCACTTGGGAAGAGTTCAGGGGAAGCTTTCGTCAGTACCATGTCCCTGCAGGTCTGATGACAGTGAAGAAAGAGGAGTTCCTGGCTCTCAAGCAAGGGCCATTGTCGGTCAGTGAGTACCGAGACAGATTTCTGCAATTGTCTCGTTATGCTCCTGAAGATGTCAACACCGACGCCAAGCGACAATACCGTTTCCTGAGAGGCTTGGTTGACCCTCTACAGTACCAACTGATGAATCACACCTTCCCGACATTCCAGCACCTGATTGACAGAGCAATCATGACGGAGAGGAAGCGTAAGGAAATGGAGGATCGTAAGCGCAAGATCAGTGGACCCCAGCCTGGAAGCAGCAGCCGTCCTCGTTTCTCAGGCAATCAACCTCAGCAGTTCAGGCAGAACCAGCGTCCACCTCAGCAGCATCAGCAGTTCCAAAGGCAGTATCCTCAGCACCAGTACCAGAACCGTCAGAGCAATCAGTCAGGAGGTCAGTTTCAAAGGCAGAATCAGCAAGCACCTCGTCTTCCTGCCCCAGCAACCCAGCAGAGCAGTCAGGCAGCACCAGCTCAGGTTGGAAACAGGGCGTGTTTCCACTGTGGGGAGCAAGGCCACTGGGTGATGCAATGTCCGAAGAAGGCAGCCCAGCAGCAGTCAGGCCCCAATGCCCCAGCGAAGCAGAATGTGCCTCAGCCTGGAGCAGGCAATCGCTCTCAGCCACGTTATAATCATGGAAGACTGAATCACTTGGAGGCTGAAGCAGTTCAGGAGACCCCCGGCATGATAGTAGGTATGTTCCCAGTCGACTCCCATATTGCAGAAGTGTTATTTGATACTGGAGCAACGCATTCTTTCATTACTGCATCATAGGTAGAAGCACATAATCTTCCAATTACTACCATGTCAACCCCCATTCAAATTGACTCAGCCGGTGGTAGAATTCGAGCCGATAGCATTTGTTTGAATATAAGTGTGGAAATAAGGGGGATAGCGTTTCCCGCCAACCTTATAGTAATGGGTACTCAGGGAATAGATGTCATCCTAGGGATGAATTGGCTAGATAAGTATCAGGCAGTTATCAGTTGTGATAGAAGGACCATCAAGTTGGTGTCTCCACTAGGAGAGGAAGTGGTGACCGAGTTAGTCCCGCCTGAGCCAAAGAAAGGAAGTTGTTATCAGATAGCGGTTGATAGCAGTAAAGCAGACCCAATTGAGAGTATCAAGGTTGTGTCTGAGTTCCCAGATGTGTTTCCAAAGGACTTACCGGGTATGCCACCAGAGCGGAAAGTTGAGTTTGCTATAGAGCTTCTTCCTGGAATCGCCCCTATCTTCAAGAGAGCTTAAAGAATATCTGGACCAGAGTTGGATGAACTTAAGAAGCAAATTGATGAGCTGTCAGAGAAAGGTTACATTCGGCCAAGCACCTCGCCTTGGGCCGCCCCTGTCCTATTTGTGGAAAAGAAAGATGGCACCAAGAGGATGTGCATCGATTATCGAGCTTTGAATGAAGTCACGATCAAGAACAAGTATCCCTTGCCCAGAATAGAAGATCTGTTCGACCAGTTGAGAGGAGCCAGTGTGTTCTCCAAGATTGATCTGAGGTCAGGTTATCATCAGCTCAGGATCCGACCTTCGGACATTCCGAAGACGGCATTCATTTCCAAGTATGGTTTGTATGAGTTCACAGTGATGTCTTTTGGTTTGACCAATGCGCCAGCGTTCTTCATGAACTTGATGAACAGTGTATTCATGGATTACCTTGATAAGTTTGTGGTGGTATTCATTGATGACATTCTGGTTTATTCTCAAAGCGAAGAAGAGCATGCAGATCATTTGAGGATGGTATTGCAGAGATTGCGAGAGCACCAGTTGTATGCAAAGTTGAGCAAGTGTGAGTTCTGGATCAGTGAAGTCTTGTTCTTGGGTCACATAATCAACAAAGAAGGTTTGGCTATGGATCCGAAGAAAGTGGCAGACATTTTGAACTGGAAAGCGCCAACAGATGCTCGAGGAATCAAGAGTTTCATTGGAATGGCCGGATATTATCGGCGATTCATTGAAGGGTTTTCGAAGATTGCGAAACCTATGACAGCGTTGCTAGGCAACAAAGTTGAGTTCAAGTGGACCCAGAAATGCCAAGAGGCCTTTGAAGCGCTGAAAGAGAAGTTGACTACAGCGCCTGTCCTAGTCTTGCCTGATGTGCACAAGCCCTTCTCGGTGTATTGTGATGCTTGCTACACAGGTTTGGGATGTGTGTTGATGCAAGAGGGAAGAGTTGTGGCTTACTCGTCCCGACAGTTGAAGGTTCATGAGAAGAATTACCCAATCCATGATCTAGAGTTGGCAGCAGTGGTTCATGCACTGAAGACATGGAGGCACTATCTGTATGGACAGAAATGCGATGTTTACACAGATCACAAGAGTCTGAAGTACATATTCACTCAGTCAGAGTTGAACATGAGGCAACGAAGATGGTTAGAGTTGATCAAAGATTATGAGTTGGAGATCCATTACCATCCAGGCAAAGCAAACGTAGTGGCAGATGCTTTGAGCAGAAAGAGTCAAGTCAATCTGATGGTCGCTCGTCCGATGCCTTATGAGTTGGCCAAGGAGTTTGACAGGTTGAGTCTCGGATTTCTGAACAATTCGCGAGGAGTCACAGTCGAGTTGGAACCTACCTTGGAGCGCGAAATCAAAGAAGCGCAGAAGAGTGATGAGAAGATCAGTGAGATTCGGCGACTGATTCTAGATGGCAAAGGCAAAGATTTTCGAGAAGATGCAGAAGGCGTGATATGGTTCAAAGACCGCTTGTGTGTTCCCAATGTCCAGTCTATTCGGGAGTTGATCCTTAAGGAAGCTCATGAGACAGCTTATTCGATTCACCCTGGCAGTGAGAAGATGTATCAGGATCTGAAGAAGAAATTCTGGTGGTACGGAATGAAAAGGGAGATCGCAGAGCATGTGGCTCTGTGTGATAGTTGTCGAAGAATTAAGGCAGAGCACCAGAGACCTGCTGGATTGTTGCAACCGTTGCAGATCCCTCATTGGAAATGGGATGAAATTGGTATGGATTTCATAGTCGGATTGCCTCGCACTCGAGCCGGCTACGATTCCATTTGGGTAGTAGTGGACCGCTTGACCAAGTCAGCCCACTTCATACCTGTCAAGACCAACTATAGCAGTGCAGTATTGGCAGAATTGTATATGTCTCGGATCGTTTGTCTTCATGGTGTGCCAAAGAAGATAGTGTCAGACAGAGGAACGCAGTTCACCTCTCATTTCTGGCAGCAGTTGCATGAAGCTTTGGACACGCATCTGAATTTCAGTTCAGCTTATCATCCGCAGACAGATGGCCAGACCGAAAGGACCAATCAAATTCTTGAAGACATGTTGAGAGCCTGTGCGTTGCAAGATCAGTCCGGATGGGACAAGAGATTGCCTTATGCAGAGTTTTCCTATAACAACAGTTACCAGGCCAGTTTGAAGATGTCACCATTTCAGACGCTCTATGGAAGGAGTTGCAGAACTCCGTTGCAATGGGATCAGCCTGGAGAGAAGCAAGTGTTTGGGCCAGACATTTTGCTTGAAGCCGAAGAGAACATCAAGATGGTTCGAGAGAATCTGAAGATAGCGCAATCGAGGCAGCAAAGCTATGCAGACACAAGAAGAAGAGAGCTGAGTTTCGAAGTCGGAGACTTTGTCTATCTGAAAGTGTCACCGATCAGAGGAGTCAGAAGATTCGGAGTGAAAGGCAAGCTAGCACCCCGCTACATTGGTCCGTATCAGATTCTTGCAAGACGTGGAGAAGTGGCCTATCAGCTCAGTTTGCCCGAGAATTTGTCTGCTGTGCATGATGTCTTTCATGTGTCTCAGTTGAAGAAGTGCTTGCGTGTGCCAGAAGAGCAGTTGCCAGTGGAAGGTCTTGAAGTCCAGGAGGACTTGACCTACGTTGAGAAGCCAGTGCAAATCCTTGAGGTTGCAGACAGAGTCACCCGAAGGAAGACCATCAGAATGTGCAAAGTCAAATGGAATCACCACTCTGAGGAAGAAGCAACCTGGGAGCGTGAAGATGATCTGATGGCCAAGTACCCTGAGCTCTTTGCTAGCCAACCCTGAATCTCGAGGGCGAGATTCTTTTAAGGGGGATAGGTTTGTAACGCCCTGAATTTGGGGGTAGAATTTTTTCTTCTTTTCTCTCACCAAATTCGGGCGTTACTCTCTCTTCTCTTTCCCCGTTTGCTCCTTCTTCCCAATTTCAAACCAGTATAGCGGCAGGTGTCCGTGTCATGTATAAACCAAAACCTAAGTGTCATGGGTGTTGCATCATGCCGAAGCACATTTCTTTGTCTGATGCTGAGTGTTCGTCTCGTTCCGTTCCGGATTTTGATTCGCGTTTTAAGTTCGTTTAGTGGTCCGCGCTCGTCGTGGGTTTTCAATCCGCGAAGTGGCTCGGCCCAGCCCAACTTAGCCCAGCCCAACTCAGCCGGCCCGGCCCGCCCTGGCCTGCGCGCCCCCGGCGCCCAAACCCCCCATGCGCCCCCCTCCTCTCTCCCTCTCTCATTTGGATCTCCCGCGCAACAACCTCTCCTCTCCCTCTTCCACCTCTCTCTCCCCGTGGTGCCCTAGGATTTGGAGACGGCGATCACCGGATTTTGGACCCCGAGGTGAGCTCCCCTCCCCTTCTCTTCTCTCTCTCCCTCTCCCTCCTCTTCTTCCCCCCGCGCGCGCCCTCCCTCTCCCCCTGCCCGCGCGTGACCCCGCCCGTCCCCGCCCCTGCTCGGCGCGGCGGCGCCCGACCTCGGCCCTCCCCGGCGGCGCTCGGCCGCCTGCCCATGCCCGTCCCGCGGCGGCTCCCCGCCTGGCCTCCCTCCCCGGCGGCGTGCGGCCCCCGCTCGGCCCCTCCCCCTCCCTCCCCGGCGGCGCTCGGCCCCGTCCCGGCCTCCCCGGCGGCGCTCGGCCCCCGCCCGGCCTCCCCACTCGCCCGCGCGCCCCCACCCCCCGGCTCGGTCGCCATGGCCGGCTCGGCCGCCCCCGTGCCCGCCCGGCTCGGCCGCCCCTGGCCGGTTCAACCGCCCTCTGGGCCGGTTCAACCGCCCCCCGTTCGGCCGCCCGTTCCCGTCCCGGCCTCGCCCGACCGTATCTTCGCTCGCCCGCGCTCGTGGTGATTATTCGTTAATTAGCGTGTTGCGTCGCGCGCTTCGCCGCGCGACGGATTTGTCTAAATTCAGATTCTATCTTGTGTTGCGTCGTGCGCTTCGTCGCGCGACGATCCATTTTTGTTTCAGGTTGTTTAAGGTGTAACGCCGCGTGTGTATTCACGCGACGTTCCACTTTGGACTCAGTTTAGTCGACGTATGCCGTCGTGCGCTTCGTCGCGCGACGTTTAACGTCTCCTCGTATCTAAGGCGAAGTGTCTCGCTACGTGCTCGGTCGCGCGATGAGTCGTTAACTTTTTAATTTGTTTTAGAGAGCTTTGTCGCGCGTCTCGCCACGCGACCATTCTTTTTATTTATCTCCACCTGCTTATAATAATTAGACATGAAACATGACTTTACTTTACGCTAAACATAGTGTCTACATTAAATTTCCTTCCATTAAGCGAGTAGTTAATTTATAATCATGTAACGTGATCGTTTCTCGACTGTCTTTTCCTCTTTCTCTCTTAACCGTACTCGCGAGCCCGCGTGGAACGTCTGTTTACTTATTGCATTCTATTGTATGGTGTACTGTTCTTTTGTATTAAATGTGTGGATGTATGTATGTTTGCGCTCGCATAGAGAACGATCCGGTTGAAGAGCCCGAGGAACTCGCAGGAGAAGCCCCTGAGCAGCAGTCGGTTGGTGGAGGCAAGTGTCCCTTGACCTATCTCTGTCCTATTCATTCTTTAATTCACCTCCCGCTTTACATATTTATGCCTAAGGTTTGACTAGCTTTTGTTATCCCTATCCTTGCTTACCTATTTGGGTTGGATTATTACTGTTTAGCTTTATGCTATTGCTCAACTCTAATCAATGAACATGATGAGATTATCTATGATACACTATTTTCCCTTCTCTTATGATGATGTTGTACTTGTGACCTTCAAGGGGGCTCGAGCGGTTTCTCGAGTGCCTCTCCGTAAGGACCTGTTCTATGGATGACCGCCCGGGAAAACAGTGCAACCATGAGGGTGGAATGGGATGCCCTTAGCTGAATAATTAGAGGATCCGGGGTGTAGTTCACTTAGCCGTCGTGCCGTCAATGGGGCTCGGTGTATGCGGCTCGCTCTGCCAAGGTTGATTTGTCCCTTGGGGAGGAGTGCGGTACATTTAGGAAACCTAACGGGTGGCTACAGCCTCGGGGAATCTTTGTAAAGGCTACGTAGTGATGCCCTGCTAGGCCACCTAGGTAGTGGTCAATGGGGAGTAGCTCTCTCCGGGCAGAATGGGAATCACGGCTTGTGGGTAAAGTGCACAACCTCTGCAGAGTGTTTGAAAACTGATATATCAGTCGTGCTCGCGGTTATGAGCGGCCAAGGGAGCTCCAGTGATTAGTGGTACTTGATCTGAGATACTTTGGTACAGGTGGTTATGAGATTGATGGTTTTGGTTATGACTATGGTGCTGGTAAGTGGTATTCTTTTCGTTTGGAAAGGGTACATCGGGTTAATAACTTGGGTTAATGGTAAAACTTGGCTTTCTACTAGTAAGTAATAATCTGACCAACTAAAAGCAACTGCTTGACTTATCCCCACATAAAGCTAGTCCACTACAGCCAAACAGGATACTTGCTGAGTATGTTGATGTGTACTCACCCTTGCTCTACACACCAAACCCCCCCCCCCCCCCCCCCCAGGTTGTCAGCATTGCAACCACTGCTCAGGCGAAGATGAAGCTGTGGAAGGAGACTTCCAGGAGTTCCAAGACTACGACGAGTTCTAGGTGTGGGTTAGCGGCAACCCCCAGTCGGCTGCCTGTGAAGGCCGCGTTTATCTACGTTTCTTTTCCGCACTTTGATTTATTGTAAGAACTATATGGACGTCTCAGACGTATGATGTAATCAACTATTATTCCCTTTTAATACAATTTTGAGCACTGTGTGATGATGTCCATATTATGTAACTGCTGTGTACGTGAATAACTGATCCTGGCACGTACATGGTTCGCATTCGGTTTGCCTTTTAAAACCGGGTGTGACACAGGGGCACCCGGCTGACTTGTTGTAGTGGGGGCAGCATTGGGACGGATGAATACTGGTTGTTTGAATGGGAAGGAGGGTGGGCGTGATGAAGAACGACCCTGATTAAAAGGCCGGATAACTAACCGTTGCCTTTTCTCGGGGTCCTGATTAGGCATGTTGCCTCCATTCCCCTTGGACTTTCCAGAACTTGTATATTTAGATTCAACTGCCAGCGTTGTGCTGACAGCCGTTCCGTATGAGAGGTCGGTGCAGGTAGCCATTTTCCTTTCCATCCAATCATTTAAACCACTCATGAAACAATTCTTCTTCTTTATGTCGGTGTTTACTTGGTCAATTGCATACTGAGATAAGTGATTAAATTTATTGAGATACTGGGTGACAGTATCTCCGCCTTGCTTCAACTTCATGAATTCCTCTTGTTTCATGTGGGGTACTCCTTCAGGTATGTAATGTTCTCTGAAGGCCAGCTTGAATTCATCCCAGGTGATCTGATGATCGGCCCGCTGAACGGCCACAAACTTTCCCCACTAGGTGCTGGCAGGGCCACGCAATTGCTGAGCTGCGAACAGGGGCTTCTAAGTTTCGGAACACCGAAGAAGTCCAAATTTCTGCTCAATGACGCGGATCCATTCATCCGCCTCTAAAGGGTCTTCAGCCTTGATGAACAACGGAGGGCGCGTCTCGGAGAAGTCCAAATAAGATGTTTCCCGGGAGCCTTCCGGATAGCCCCGCCCGCCTTGTTGTTGGAGTTGTTGACCTGCCATCTCCCGCAGGAAGCGGGTATTGTCTGCTGTAGCGTTTACCAAGGCAGCGATGGCCTCGGCAAGTGTCGGGGGTACTGGAGGTGGGTTTGGTGTTGCCTCCCTCCCACGGGAGGTACTAGCCCCATCCTGAGCACGAGTTCGGGAAGGCATCTGTGGCAACAAACATTTTAAAACGATATAATATGCCAAAGAAAACCATCCATTTTACATTACTAAAAAGAGTAATGTTACAGACTCGAATTTTACAACAGCATTACACTACCTATTATACATCACTACTATTTCTACTATTAAACTATACTACTCCTGCTTCCTGTTGCTGTGGGTAGCCTCGTTGTCGGGCGTAGGAGACCACTCATTGACCAACTTCATAGAGGGAGGGGGACTGAAAAGGTCCAATTCGCCACCAAAAGCTTCTCCCGCTACATGAGAAGGTCCGGCTTCTGTCCCGACAGGATCCGCAGGTACATGGGGGTGCAATTGTGAATACAGTACATGAACTTCTTCATGTAGAGTATTGCAATAAGCCTGCAGGTTATCAATGGCTGCGCTAAGCTCTTCTACTCGGGCTCGAGCTTTTGCCTCCTTAGCCCAGGCAAGCGAACGAGATTGAACCACCCTGTCGAGCGCTAAATCTCGATCCGCGAGCTGATCTCGCAGGCGGCGGACGTCGCTTCTCAATTCATTGATTCTGTCGCCATCCGCGACCCATATGTCAATCCTGCGTTGGAGTTCTGTTTGAAGCTGATTAACTTTCGCTTCAAGATCTCCGATCGGATCATTACTCCTACTACTGCTATCCTTGTGTCTTGGGGCAAGTTGATGACGTGGCACACCAATTGGGCCAGTATGCTTGCGCGCAGTTCCCCTCGTGCGCGGCGGCATTTTTCTAAGGGGGGAAATTTTTATTAGCATAGTTCTTAGCATGATGCATGTTTAATTATAGAATAAACCTTAGTTGATTCACACCTTCTATATGTTGCACTCTTACTATCTGGTCTTTAAGATAAACTCTTCAGAAATACTTAGGTAAGAAGGAAAGAGATTCTCTAGATAAGTCTTTAGAAAATCCTTTTGAAGATGTCTCATAATATCTGTAGAGAAGGGCTTCGCTCCGATACCAGCTGTGACGGAACCTCCCAAGTCATTAGGCCCACCTACAGTTGTCCTTGTCCAACAGACCCCAGACAACCCTGTAGGTGCCCCTGAATCACTTGACAAGTTCGGTATCTGCTTTTCTTACTTTCCCAAGAGCGTTTCACCCGTCACGCAGACATTACAAGCATCGGAGTTACGAGAATGCGGAAGCAATTACATGAACTTACCTTTATTTAAAAGTAAGACAAAGTTATATATTACAGACCAGGATATAACCTACGAGTGCATAGTATTATTATTACACACCAAGGGAGGCAAAAACCCCTCCCATTAAGTTTTAAACAAAAGTTCTTGTTGGAGACTCGTCCTCAAATGCTATGAATTAAGAACAAGGCAACATAAAATGTTAAATGTTAATGCCCTTCGTCCAATGAAGCATTATTCCTTTAAGGATTAATGAACTTCGGACGAAGGTTAAAAACGATACAATTACGAAGGTTAAATCTTCGTAATTAAACTCTAGTAGATTATATAAAATAATACGAAATATGAAGCATTAAAGACAAATAAATTATAAATGAACAACAGCACTTTTATATTATCTACATTTAATGTATTCAATTACTAAATACATTTATACCTCTGCCTTGACAAAGATTAATTCCCGATTGGCGCGATTGCAATTGCAGGAATGCGTGAACAGTAAAGGAGTACTGTTCACTATTTATAGGCACATGACACAGCCTGTGAGGAATTACAATTATGCCCCTCATAAAAGTTTACAACAACGACTCAAACATTTATGGTCTAAACGGTCATTCTATTTTTAAGTCGGTTTGTAATTCCGAAGCTTCATGGAGAGGAACCTTCGGTCATCACATGCGGACAGCTTCAGCCGAAGCTGTTTGTTCCTGCAGGACCTTCGGCGACGAAGCATGGTCCCAACAGTAGCCCCTTCGCGGTGCTAGATCGTTTTTCGTAACGAGCTTGATCCGTGAAAAAAGTCTCTTAGGCTTCAGGGAGCCGAAGGTCCGAAAAACACCTTCCTTGAGCTCGTTGTCGAGAAACGATTCAGTTTCCGAGCGCGTAGCGGTCCCACCCTGCAGAGTTACTATTTGGTCTCTGCGGTCCACCGCGCAGCGGGTGTAAGCAGCTGTTCGCCTGGTGTAAAAATCCTGACGATTCACCTTCTTACCTGCAGCACTATATAAACAGACGGGTAGGTGTGAAGTTACCACAGCATTCATTGCTATTGCACTGTTTTGCTGCCAAAATTTTTAACCATAGCCGAAGCTTGACTCTCGCAATCAAACGAAGCTTCCAGTTTAAAGCCTACTTCGTCAGAAGAAAAAACTTCGGAAGAAAACGTTTTTAGTTCCCAAAAAATTCAGATTTAAATGGCCAGAGTGCGCTCTACCGCTAGGGTTGAGCGTGAGGGAGGCGAAGCTGAAGGATCGGAGACTGTTCCCATCTCCGAAGCGATGCAACGATCCGGACTGGTGACCTCGGAAGTAATCCGTACTGCCGAGACAGAGCAGACTGTTGCCGAGACAGAACAAGTTGCTGCCGAAGCAGAAGAAGGAAATGTTGAGGAAGCTGATCCCGATGATGATTACCATATTGCCGTGCCAAGCAAGCCCAGCCACTTGGACTTCGGAAAGTCGACTGTCTCTAAGGCTGATCTCTCCAAGATGGTGAAGTCGGGTTACTTCAGTGAGAATGAGAAGAAGTTACTTCGCTTCGGGGGGGAAGAAACTACCCCGAAGCCAGAAAAGGATGAAATAGACATTTTCAAGAGCTTCCTAAAGGCTGGGTTAAGATTTCCCTTAAATAGGATGATCTCTGACGTGCTGCAAAGATTTGGCATCTATTTTCACCAACTGACGCCCAACGCGATTGTCAGGCTCAGCGTCTATATCTGGGCTCTCCGAAGCCAGGCGGTGGAGCCATTTGCCGACAGCTTCTGTCGAGTTCATGAGCTGCATTACCAAACAAAAGCCAGAAAAGATGGATTGCATGAAAATTTTGGTTGCTATAACTTTGCTTATCGGAAAACCACGAAGTTTCCCGTGATCAGCTACCGAAGCAAATGGCCGGCAGACTGGAAATCAGAATGGTTTTATGTCAAAGTTGACGAAGACAAAGAAAAGCTGGTTCAGAGCCCTCTTGAACTAACCTTCGGAGAAACAAGACCCCGATGCAAAATGGAAGTAGAAGGTCCAACTTGGGCTGCACTGGGCGAATTCAAAATTATTGCAGAACATATTGGCACTAGAGATTTAGTGCAAGAATTCCTGGCCTTCAGGGTTTTTCCAACTATGAAAGAGTGGACAATGCCGAAGCTTAAAGGGGAAAAGAAGAAGGGGAAAGAGCAAATTGATGAAATTTCAGAAGAAGATTTTAACTTTCAAGATTTGCTCGGACAAGAATTAACGGACGCCGAAAAAGAGGAGTTGAAAAAATATGCCACATCTTGCGGATACAAATCAGGGGCTATGCTTTTTGGTGGGGTCAACGAAGGGAAATTAAGATGCCTTCGGAACCGCACCGAAGCCAAAATTGTTAGAACCCTTTCCAAAAGTATTGGCTTGCCGAAGCTGGAAGTGGACTTGTGTCGTTATCAACGACACCACATCGCCGGAAGCTTGCTTTATGCTAACTTCAAGGTAACAAATATTTTTGTTATTTTATTACTATTATTATTAACTTTTGTGTCGTGTTCTGACGAAGATCATTTCGACAGAGCATATTATTAAGCAAGGTTCTGAAGATGCAACAAGATCTGGAGGAAGAGAAAAACAAAACTGTCATTCAAGATTTGAAATGTTGAAAATCATGAAGCCAATCTAAAAAAGAAAGACTTCGCAATTCAAGATCTTGAAATCATGGTCAAAGAGCACGAAGGTGCACTAGAAAAGAAGGATTTTATTATTCAGACCATGGAGGGCTCTTTGGCTGAAGCCCAAACTGAAAATGACAAATTAAAGAATGAATTGCTCCGTCAATCAGAAAAATTCGAGCAAGAAAAGAAATATTTTGAAGCAAGCCTGAAGACTGAAGTGGATAAATACTCAAATCTGCAGAAATCCTTTACAGAACTTCAGGAGAAATGCTTAAACTTCGGCATCCGATGTGTGCAGCGGCTGAAGGACGTGTTTCACTCTATCGGAGCTAGCTCTTCGAAATTTACACCTTCAGCTGAAAACTTGCCAAGAACATTAGAACATATTGAAGGCGAAGTTGATGTCCTTGACAAAGTTATTGGTGGGCACGCTGACTTCTGCGCCCTGGTAGCTTCTCGGGGCACAGCTGCTGCTTTTTTGAAGGCTGGCTGCACACATGGAAACACTGTGAACAGACCAAACTTCAGCCTGTCAGCTTCAGATTTGTTAGATATCCCAAGCTTAGCCAGAAGCATCGGAAATAGATTCATGACCCAGATCTGGGTAAATGGCGGGCGGAAAATGGCAGGCGACGAAGCTCGAAGCCATCTTAAGCCGGTAAAAAACTTATGTTTGTTACTTTTACCTTCTCCTTTGAAATTTGTACCTTTCTTACTGTATTGTTTGATATATGCAGGATGACGAAGCTGAAGATTGACAGTGCTGAAGTTTGACAAAACTGAAGACGAAGCCTTAGCTGAAGCTTAAAATTGCTTATAATGTGCTTTCCTGCAAAAATTCTTGGAGAAACTTTTGTAATATAGATATGGAGTAACTTATGTAAATTTGTACATACCTTGCAATATATTCTGTCTTCTTTAATCGCATCCAGTCTGCTTTGCTGTGAATGAAACTTCTCTTTTGAGCCGAAGGCGAAAAACACCTTCCCTTCTTTTCGTACACAATGAAGCATAGAAAATTTTTCCTTCCAATCTTTTTCCCCTCTCTTTTTTTTCTGAAGCACCTATCTTTTTTGTGTAGCATGATGATGATTCTATATATGTCTAAATGGATGTTCATGAATGCAAATGACATGATGATATGTTATGTGCAAATGAATATTAGGACACATGCTTAAAAAACCATAAGCACGGTCCTTCGTCCTCTCAAGAATGATAAAAATCTTTTTGCCGTTTACTTTTCGTCTTCACCGTTTACTTTTCGGTGTATCAGCATTGACTTTTCGCTGTAAGCCTCCCTTAGGAGCTTCTTCGCTTTTTACTTTCGGCGGAATCAGCGTTTATTTTTCGCTGTAAGCCTCCCTTAGGAGCTTCTTCGCCTTTTACTTCCGGCGGAATCAACGTTTATTTTTCGCTGTAAGCTCTGCATTCCCTTAGGAACGACTTTTGAGCTTCTCCCTGTTTTCTTTTCTTTCTCTTTGCACTCGAGGGTGCGTTCTCAGCTTTTACATTTACATTTTTGGGGGATATCGCTCTTATAGAATTGAAATAAGGAAAAGAAAAATTACATGTTGTGGCCCCATTAAAAACCTTTCTCCCCCTTTGGAAAGGAAAAGGGTGCCACAAAAAAGAATATAAAGAATTACATCAAACTAAACATAATATCTCCGAAGCTCATCCGCATTCCACGATCTAGGAATGTCATTGCCGTCCAAGTCCTTCAACCTGTAGGAACCAGGTCTTGACGAAGATACTACCAAAAAGGGGCCTTCCCACTTCAGCTGTAATTTGCCTACTGTTTCAGGGTTAGCTACTCTTCGAAGTACCAGGTGTCCTAGTTCAATGTTCTTCAACTTGACCTTTCTATCACGCCATTTTATTGTTTCAGCTTGATATTTATTGATGTTTTCCACAGCTTGGAGTCTGATCCCTTCAATAGCATCTTTTTCTACGGAGCAATCAGCTTCGTGTTCGCCCTCTGCCGAAGCTACTGTCCTTATTGATCCTGTTTTAGCCTCTTCTGGGGTTATTGCTTCGTCACCAAACAACAGTTTGAAGGGTGTAAAGCCTGTTGATCTTGAGATGGTTGTGTTATGACTCCACACCACTTTGATTAACTCGTCTGGCCACTTTCCCCTCGGCTGATTGAAGATTGACTTCATTATTCCTGTCATTATGATCCCATTGGCTCTTTCAACAAGTCCATTTGATTCTGGGTGTCGGACTGATGCAAAATGGATCTTCGTGCCGATTTGATTACAAAATTCTTTGAAGGCTTCAGAATCAAACTGTGTCCCATTATCCACAGTGATAGCCTTCGGCACTCCGAAGCGACAAACAATGTTTTGCCAGAAAAACTTTTGAATAGTAAACGAAGTTATTGTGGCTAAGGGCTTCGCCTCAATCCATTTGGAAAAATATTCCACTGCTACCACCACGTATCTTAAGTTCCCCTGTGCTGGTGGTAATGGACCTAGCAAATCCAGACCCCACCTTTGCAACGGCCAAGTGGGTTGTATTAACTGAGTTAAAGACGAAGGTTGTTTTTGATCTCTTGCACATTTCTGACAACCTTCGCACTTTTGGACTAAATCCGCTGCGTCTGAAGCTGCCTTTGGCCAATAAAATCCTTAGCGAAAAACCTTTCCAAGCAAAGGCCTAGATCCAATGTGAGATCCACACAGACCTGCATGTATGTCCTTCATTAATTCTATACCTTCGGATCTGGATAAGCACTTGAGCAATGGGGAACAGACCCCGCGCTTGTATAACTCCCCTTCTATTATAACATATGGTCGAGCTCTTGCTTCTATTCTCCTGTTATAAGCTTCGTCATCTGAAAGAAAATTACCCTGAAGGAAAGATATGATCTCAGTTCTCCAATCTTCACTATAAACAGGGGATATGTTAAGGATTGCTCTTTCAAGAAGCTCGACCGAAGGTGCTTTTATTGTTTCAAAAAATACTTCCGAAGGTACAGGCAGCCCCTGGGCTGCTGACTTAGCCAATAGATCAGCGTATTCATTTTCTCCACGAGGAATATTTTTGACAGAGAAACCTTCGAAGGAAGCCTCAATTCTTCGGACTGTATCTAGATACTTTTCAAGCTTCGGGTCTCTTGCTTTGTAACTTTTGTCAATATGACCAGAAATAACTTGGGAATCAGTTTTAAGGATGGCCCTTCTGATTCCCATTGCCTTTAATTTCCGAAGACCCAAAAGCAGAGCTTCATACTCGGCGATGTTATTTGTGCAACTAAAATCAAGTTTTGCCGCATAACAAGTTTTAACTTTGGAAGGTGAAACCAACACAGCAGCCGCTCCCGCTCCGAAGGTTCCCCAAGACCCATCACAAAACACTGTCCATGCTTCGGCGTCTTTATTTGTTTCTTCCTCCTGAGCCCCTGGCGTCCAGTCAGCAATGAAGTCTGCTAACGCCTGGGACTGAATCGAAGATCTATGTACATATTCAATACAAAATTCATTGAGCTCTGCAGCCCATTTTGCAATCCTTCCGGTAGCTTCTCGGTTCCTCATAATATCCTTCAGAGGTTGTGAAGAAGGAACAATTATGTTGTAAGCTTGAAAATAATGCCAAAGCTTCCTGGAGGCCATCAAGACAGCATACAGTACCTTCTCCAACTCTGTATAATTTTTCTTTGACAAACTAAGAACCTCAGATACAAAATATATTGGGGCCTGCCTCTTAACTTGGCCTTCAAGCTTCTCCTGAACAAGTGCTGCACTTACCGCTGAGTGCGAAGCTGCCACATATAATAACAAAGGAGCCCCTGGCGTAGGTGGAGTTAGTGTTGTCAGATCTATCAAATACTGTTTCAGCTCTTCAAAGGCCTTCTGCTGGATTGGTCCCCATTGAAAGACATCGGCTGACTTCAGCCCATCGAAGAATGGTAAGTTTCTTTCTGCTGATCTGGATATGAATCTATTGAGAGATGCCAGCCTTCCTGTCAATCTTTGAGCCCCCTTTTTTGTACTTGGTGGCTCCATTCGAAGTATAGCTTCGATTTTACTTGGGTTGGCCTCAATTCCCTTTGTTGAAACTAAGCAACCAAGAAATTTCCCCTTCTTTACTCCGAAGACACATTTTTCTGGATTCAGCTTTAGACCAGCCTGTCTAAAATTAGCAAAGGTCTCTTGTAAATCAGCAATGTGGTTATCCTGTTTCATGCTCTTTACAATGATATCATCAACATAAGTTAGTACATTCCTGCCTATCTGAGAATGGAGAACCTTTGCTGTCATTCTGCTGAAGCTTCCTCCAGCATTCTTAAGCCCTTCAGGCATCCGAAGGTAACAGTATGTCCCACTAGGGGTTATGAAGCTGGTTTTTGGTTCATCCTCCTTCTTCATCCAGAATTGATGATAGCCTGAATAGCAATCCAACAAACTCATAAGTTCTGATGAAGCTGCTGCATCGACTAGAGAATCTATCCTTGGCAATGGGAACTCATCCTTCGGACAGGCCTTATTGAGATCAGTAAAATCGATGCACATTCTCCATTTACCATTGGCCTTCTTCACCATAATAGTGTTAGCCAACCATTCTGGGTATTTTACCTCTCTAATAACTCTGGCACTGAGGAGTCGTTTCACTTCATTCCGAGCACCTTCGGCCTTATCATCAGACATCTTCCGAAGCCTCTGCTTCTTGGGTCTGAAGGATGGATCAACATTGAGCGAGTGCTCAATAACATCCCTGTTAACTCCGCAAAGATCATTAGCTGACCAAGCAAAAACATCTTTATTGTTGAACAAAAACCTTATCAAGGTTTTCTCCTGCTCTTCGGACAATTGAGATCCCAATAGCACCTTCTGCTCTGCTATATCCTCACACAAGAGCATGGGTTTCGGCTGGTCAGTCGAAGAAGCTTTTTCCCTTCTGAACTTGTACTGCTCACAAGCTTCAGTTCCATCTATATTATGGATTGCTTTTGAGTCTGTCCAATTTCCTTCGGCCCTTCTGGCAGCTTCTTGACTTCCATGAATAGCAATGGGCCCTTGGTCCGAAGGTATCTTCATGCAAAGATAAGCTGGATGCAGAATTGCTTCGAAGGCATTAAGAGTACCACGACCAATGATTGCATTGTAAGGGTACTCCATGTCAACAATATCAAACATAACTTGCTCAGTCCTTGTGTTGTTGATGAATCCGAAGGCCACTAACATTGAGATTTTGCCAAGTGCTACAATCTGCCTTCCTCCGAAGCCGCAGAGGGGATGTGTGGCATCAAGAATTTTATCTTCGGGCTCTTGCATCTGTCTGAAGGCCTTAGCAAATATGATATCAGCTGCACTGCCTGTATCAACCAAAACATTGTGGACCAGAAATCCTTTGATAACACAAGAGATAACCATAGCATCATTGTGTGGGTAATCCTTGAGTTGAAGGTCCTCTTGGGAAAAGGTAATAGGAATGTGAGACCATCTTGACTTGACGAAAGGTCCTTGCACCCCGACATGTTGTACCCTTCTCTATGCTTCCATCTTCTGTTTCTTGTTGGCTGGTTCTGAACATGAACCGCCCGTTATCGGGAGTACCAGCTTCGGAACCGAAGCAGCTCCAACTTGAATATTGAACGAAGCCATTAGCTCAGAAAAGTGGAAGTGAGTTCACCGGAGGTGCGCGCCAATGTTGGAGACTCGTTCTCAAAAGCTATAAATTAAGAACAAGGCGACATAAAATGTTAAATGTTAATGCCCTTCGTCCAATGAAGCATTATTCCTTTAAGGATTAATGAACTTCGGACGAAGGTTAAAAACAATACAATTACGAAGGTTAAATCTTCGTAATTAAACTCTAGTAGATTATATAAAATAATACGAAATATGAAGCATTAAAGACAAATAAATTATAAATGAACAACATCACTTTCATATTATCTACATTTAATGTATTCAATTACTAAATACATTTATACCTCTGCCTTGACAAAGATTAATTCCCGATTGGCACGATTGCAATTGCAGGAATGCGTGAACAGTAAAGGAGTACTGTTCACTATTTATAGGCACAGGACACAGCCTGTGAGGAATTACAATTATGCCCCTCATAAAAGTTTACAACAACGACTCAAACATTTATGGTCTAAACGGTCATTCTATTTTTAAGTCGGTTTGTAATTCCGAAGCTTCATGGAGAGGAACCTTCGGTCATCACATGCGGACAGCTTCAGCCGAAGCTGTTTCTTCCTGCAGGACCTTCGGCGACGAAGCATGGTCCCAACAGTTCTTATGGAGGATCCTTTCCTCCCGTAGCTTTACTCCTGGTGTTCTTCCTTCGGTACCACCTTAGAACAGAAGCAACAAAAGTTGGTTGCTTCCTCACCTAAAAACAACGGGGAATAAAACCCTGAGTATGGAATTACTCAGCAAGTCTTACCCGACTAAAGAAAAGACTCTCAAGGGTATGCTGGCTTAAGGGAGTCAAGGTAAGGCTTATCAATGACTCTGTTTGCAGAAATGCTTACTAAAGTGGATCCTTAAGAATCCAATTTTAATTGTCAGGTTAAGTAAAATTACCTGCAACTAGAGTTCTTTCTACCCTAGTTCAATCACTTGACCTGCACTAGCCAATTTCTTAACAATCCCTTCATCTTTACTGGAGTTCTACGTATAGGCAGTGACCAAGTCTTCATAACTGCGAAGGTACGGCGATCCGACTCGATTATACTCAGCTGAGGATCTCCAATCACACGACATATGTAGCACTTAACCCTTGCATATGTCAACCCGCCACCCGGGTTCTTAAGACCAGATCAGGTTCACGTCAATCGAGAGCACAGATACACCACCGTCCAGCCTCTTGCCACGGAGGGTACACGCTACTCTCGCCATCGCTCCACTCCCATTGCTTGTTATCTTATTCTGGCCTTAGTCTGCCCAAGGCAAAGCTTACCCATGACGAGGCATGTGACCAGTTAAAGGGTCCTCGGTCATCAAGCCTACATCGACACGGTCCTTAATCGACTCAGACGGAGACACTACACCGAGACTCCTTTCTCGTGCAAGTCACCCGCCCGGTCTCAGCTTAATCATTTCAAACCCAAAGTTTGGTACCTGGCAGAGGTACATCTTTTCCGATGTTGAACCCATCACGGCCATGATGGATCCACCATCAAGTTTTATTTTCGAAAACATCCCACCCACTTTGCCACATCATCTTTTGTGAAAACAAAACATTTTGTTTTTCTAAAGCAAGGCTAAGCATCAAAAATCTTTTTGTAAAACAGGGATTTCAAGGAAGGTAATCAAATCTAAGGAAGGTAATGCAGGAATTGTTTTAGCAATCAACTCCTATCACCTAATGCATCAAGCAAGTGAAAAAGATTTTTAAACACAAGGAGGTGGCAAATGCACCGGGGCTTGCCTTCGTTTATAGGTGAGTCAGGCTCGGATCCGCAGATGTCAAAGTAAAAACAATTTCCTATCTGATGTTCCGCAGGTGGCGGCGGCAAAGTATAACCATATATATATAAGAATGAATGCCATGTAATGCTCATAAGAGTGCAAGGATAGTAGAAGTTTATTTCTAAGGTCTTGAATACAACTTTCCTTCACAGTTTTCTGGGAAACTAGGTTTTCCGGAGTCAACAGTGAAGTTCAAAGAGCAGGGGGTAGGGTTTTGGGTTCTAAGCATCAAAAAAGGTCCAAATCAAACCAAATTCTACCCAAGGCTTCTAAATAATGTTTAGAGTTCAAATAAAAAGTTCGGGCAATTTTGGAATTATTATCTATTTTCTAAAAATCTAGGAACAATGTTTTAGGCCATTTTAAATGCTCCAAAATTTCCTATTTGACCTAAAAATCATAAAACTATTTTTATTAAATACTATGGAAAATTAGGAATCTAGGAAAATTGGTTTGACATTTTTTCCATTTTTCTGCAATTTTCTACAATTGTTTTTGCCTTGGTAGAAAAAGAAAAGGCCAAAAGAATGAAGAGCCCTGGGCCAAATCTAGCCCAGGCGGCCCAACTTAAGTGGAAAGCGCGCGCCCGCGCCCGCGCTGGCAAACTTACACAGAGGCCCCCGCTGTTTTGACTATTATGAGCCGAGTTCACTGCACTATTGCAATGAGTCACTGACAGTTTCAAAAGAGCCCCTGCGTTTCTATTCCTTTACACGCCGACATCCTCAACGGCGGACGGCGTCGCGCAGAGCTCCGACGAGCACGCGCACTGGCCAAATTGCTCAAAGACTGGCGCCCTCCTTTGGCCTAAACCAAATTCGGGATCTAATGAACGTTTCCCCCAACCTAATTCCAAGAACGGCTACCCACATGTCTCTAGCCACGGTGACAGCGGGGAAAATCAAAGGAATAACGTGTTCCCGGCGATTCATGGCAGTCTAGTTCAATCCGAGGGGTCGAGGAGTTTGAGGAGAGCCTAAGGATGCTAGAACAAATGACCAAGGCGTTGGAACTGACCTGGAGCAAACTGTCCACGACGAGGGTAACCGTGCGATGTTTTTGAGCAGATTGGGGGAAGTGTGAAATTGGAGCTCTCGGGTACACGATTGGAGGCAATACTTTGTGGCTGGGTGTGTGATTACACTACGGAGCTGACGGCGCGCTTAATTTATAGGAAGCAAGAGCGGCGGCCGGGAATTTGGATGACGATGCGTGGCGGCCGGAGAAGGAGAGGAGCACTGGCACAAGCGCTTAGTGGTTTTCACCGTGGCGCTCCCTCCGGCGATCACCGGATCCCCTAACGTGACTAATCGTGACGTGGTAAAGTGTCTGGACACGCGGCGCACGACAGTGATCGATCAACGGCGGCGAGGTCTTATCCCGATCCACCGATCAGCAAGGGGGTACGACGGGCTTAGCCGCGGCCGAGCTCGGGCTAATCCCACGCCAGATCTTTACTTTACCGTAGTTATCCCCTCACTAGTAAACACGAATCGCGGCGACGGCATGAATCACGGCATAGAGATCGTCGTCGGCGAGGGGGGATGAATCGGTATCTTCTTCAGTTACTGTACCATGGCATACATCTCCGGTTGACCTGACAGAGCAACTTGAAGCTGGATTTTCTCCTAAATTCGCTTGGCAACCAATCCAAGGCTCTGCAGCAAAGTTGTAGTCTAACATACCATCTTCATCTTTGTTATAGTATTCCAAAACAAATTCTTACTAGATCATGCTGAGAATTGAGCTCAAAGTCTGCTCAAACATACTGGCAGTCCAAATTCAGACTTCGAACAGCCTAAAAGCCTAATTTTGGGTGTATTTATCTCCAAATTCTTCATAACAACAATGTTTAACCCCTTAAACAAAGTTGTTCACCCTTGATAGATCTACAATATTGATGTGGTGACCTAGGGCAAAATCCCTTTTGTTTGGAAGTTACCAGGCCCTAAAGATGAACCTATTCTCTAAAAATCAGACTTAGCCATATGGTTACAAATGTGGTGCTTTTGCAAATAGGCCCAAAACCTAGGGTTTAAGTTGCAAATCTTCATAATTGTGAACCATATGACATAAGACACCTTACTTTGATAGTTTTTGCACTTTAGTCCAAAGGTGCACTGATTTTGCACTTAGCCCCTAGGGTTTTGGTTTAGGGTTTTCCAGGGTCCTTTTTAGGGTTTTTGGTATTTCAAGGGTGTGAATATATTGTAAGTCCCTTTTTAGTAACATTTTATGACTATATTCCTTAAGCTTTAGAGTTTTCTCCATTTGGGTGTTGTTTTACCCCTCAGAACCATATTTAAGGTTAAGTACCCTATACTAGGGTTTTACTTGCAAAATACCGTAACAATACAACTTGTTTGAAATTTTTGCCTAGTGAATGCACTCTAGGTGTGTCAAACATATGCAATGCCAATGCTTATGATGTTATGCTCAAGTTTTAGTGACAGTAACACCAGGGGTGTTACACCTATGACAGAGGAGGTCAAGTTTATTGAAAGTGCCGAAGCTGCCCCCTTAGCTACGGAAACAGTTCCTGCTATGCCAGTCGAAGCTAGTGCAGATCCGGTAAAAGAGTCGGAAACAAAGAAAATAGCAGAACAGCCAAAATTGTTGAGCCCTCCAGCTATAACAGAGTTGTCGAAGCTATCAACTACTGCAACAATGACTCCGAGGAAGAGGAGGATGGCTAGTGTTTTGGATGTTGTTTTGT
The DNA here is from genome assembly GCF_902167145.1 of Zea mays. NCBI lineage: Eukaryota > Viridiplantae > Streptophyta > Magnoliopsida > Poales > Poaceae > Zea > Zea mays. The sequence goes on along the minus strand of NC_050098.1, from coordinate 56,944,736 downwards.
AATCCATGAAAACGCCAACTCCTGCTTCTGTCAGAGTGTCTAGCGAGAAAATTGAAGATGCAAGAGAAGTGGTCACTGCAAGCGCTTCTTTTACTCTTGTTCAAGCGGAACCTTTGGGAGCTGCGCCAGTAAAGCTGGTGGGAGAGAGTCTTCCAGAAAAACCCGTGTTGGGGACTTGTTCTCAAATGGTATGAGTTAAGAACAAGGAAACACAAATGTTAATGGTTAAAGACCTTCGTCGTTTGAAGCATTATCTCCCTTGGGACATAATGATCCTCAGGCGAAGATTATGAAGGACATACCTTCATCATTTCAGTATGTAATAATGAAAGTAGAGACATATAAAACATAGAAAGGAACATGAATAATCACATTAAATCACCAGATTATTTGTGTTCCTTATTGTGTAATCATGAACAAGCATTAATGATGTTAATTACAATTGTACCTTCGGTTCGATAGAAGGTGAGAATCTGAGAGCGACGTGCAAGTGATTACAAGTCAGCGTGAACAGTATGGTGTTACTGTTCATCTATTTATAGGCACAGGACGCAGCCTGGGTGAAATTGCATCCATGTCCTTGACACTTACTACTGACTAAAGAGTAATCTGCCAAGAACTCGGCAGTATATTCCCCTTTAGGTCGGTTCCATTCTCCATCGCTGCCCTTGCGCTAAGCCGAAGCTTCCTCATTCGTAGCTTCGGAACTGGTTCATCCTTCTCTCAAACCGCGCATTTCATTCCGTGCACACCTTCATCTCAAGGCTGAAGGTTCCTGTGACAGTATATTATACTTGGAAAGCATATTAGTCGTGTTTTTGAGGACCTTCGGAAGACGAAGGACCCCAACAGTAGCCCCTCGCAGTATTAATTTGTTCTTGTAACAACGAATTCAGATTGCGACGTGAACGAAGGCCTTAAGCCGAAGGTCCGAAAAAACACCTCCCCTTCGCTAAAATAGCGAAAGTCAATGACAAATGGAGCCCGCCAAGTTGCAATGCACTAGGCGTATGTCGATGGGAAAATCCTCCGGCCGGGTGGCGGAATGCACCCGCCCTAATCCTAAGATGAGGAGGGGGCCTAAGCGCTTGCCTGTTTGGTGAATTTCGGATGAACACAAGAACACATGAGGGTTTATAGTGGTTCAGGCCGCCGGAGCGTAATACCCTACCTCCACTGTCTATAAGTTGTATTGCGTGTGTCCCCTGTAACGCTGTGTCCCTTCCCTTTTATAGTTTAAGGGAGGTACATACAAGGATGCTGAGCTCCGACATGCGGGCCCAGGAGCATAATGGAAGGAATACTTTATCTGAATAATTAACGCTGACAGCACACCAAGATCTTTACTGGACGTTGTGTTGCTCCCTCCGCCTTAGTAACGCATGAGTAATCAGCGGAAGTCATGATGACTGCAGTCCATGTAGCATTGATAGGTAGTAACCCTTTCCTTGGAAACGCACGAGTAATGGTGAGTCATTCCCCTAGCTATGGTAACGTGTGAGTAACTGTACGGCCCACGCAACATGGACTGGGTGTGCCGCCTGTCACTGGAATGGAAAGGCGTACGTCTTATCCGTAATGAATGCAAAGACGCGCGTAGCCCAGAGGCTTTATGCCAGGCTCCGCCCGTTGGCTTACACCGCGCGTAGTAGGCCATGTGGCAGCATCGGATCTCCGCCTGGGCAGGGAGCCGGAGTGTATGTGATAAGGTCCAGGTCCCACCAGATCAGGTCTGGACACGTGTCGGCATTGGACCCCCACCTGGGTCCTGATTAAGGCCCGGGTATGTTCTGTCCTGAACCCTAGGACCCCACTGTGGGCGGCCCAGACCCAATACAGAGGGGTCTGGATCCCATTCCAGGGGTCCGGTTTGCACATGTGGAGCCCTAGACCAAACTTGGAGGCCCGGACCGTATATACAGGGGTCCAACACCTTCCCATGGGGGTCCGGACTCACTGGTGATGACTTAGAGTATGTCACTTTCCCTGGACACGTGGCGGCACCGGACCCGCCCATGTGGTGGGGTCAGGTGCCGTTGCTGGCCCAGAGTAGTCGCCCGAGGCTGGGGCGGGACATGGCATGGTCCCACATACAGCTCTTTTACCATGCGACTAAAAATAGCCGCGTGGGTACTGCGTTTATACAGCAATAATGGTACCCTAGTTTCAGGGTACCGATAGTGGCCCCGGGGCCCACCTCAGGGGAGGATGCGAGCCTGCAGGTAGGGCCAAAGCTTGTACTTTGCCTCAACATGGCCTGATTGGTGATTGGCGCGTTGTTTTAGCACGCCTGCTGACGCGCCCACTTTCAATCCGCCTTCGGTCACATCAACTGCCATATCTGTCCCCACGGCTGACAGACCCACGGCCCCATGCCTGGTGGTTTCGTCGGGCCACGTGCTGGGCGCCTTGGGGCCGCTGCAGAAGACTATTGCGTGCAGCGGTTCGCTCCTTCCGCACCTGAAATCCGGCACACAAACTGTATGACTTGTGGACCCGGGCCCCCGTGTCACAGACTGGGTGTCTAGGTCCTAGGTGCCCGTCGAACGGGATTTCCTGCGGCGATTCAGGAGCACGCGGGAGAGTTTCCCTAAAAAGGATTCACCCCGCGCGCAGCAGTTGCCTTTCACATTCTCTTCCAATCGACTACGCCCCTTTGCCTTCGTGCTCCTCTATTCCACGCCCGCGCCGCCGCACACGCCATGGCTTCGCTCGGTCATCCTGATCGATTTCAGTCTGAAGAAGCACTCAACCTGGTGTGTGGCCTGCTTGGGTGGAGTGCGCCAGGGCTCACCGAAAGAATCCGTGCCGGCGCTGCTCCCCTTGGCGATCTTGCCGCGGGGGAGTTTGTGTTGTTCACCTCCTACATCTCTTGCGGGTTGGCACTGCCGATTTTGCACTTCTTCCTTCTACTGTTGGAGGAGTTTGGGCTTTAGCTTCAACACCTCACACCCCACTCCATCCTCTAGGCAGCAATCTTCGTCCACCTCTGCGAGATGTTCGTAGGTGTGGCCCCCTGCACTTCCCTCTTCTGCTACTTTTTCGTGTTGGTCAGGTCTGGGAAGACTAGGGACCACATTGGTGCCTGCTACTTTTAGACGAGGCCAGATCCGGCCGTAGTCTACATCCCCACCTTTGGTGGTGCGAGGTGGGAAAAATGGTGCAACGACTGGGTGATTGCCAGCACCGAGGCCAACGACCGCCTCATCCTGCCGAGCAATGGGCCAACACTCGACCGCAAGCAATGGAGGACTAAGCCGTCCCTCTCGCCAGAGTTCCTGCCCGTATTGGACAGGATCAAGGTCTTGGCCACGGGCGGCCTGACATCAATGCATGTGGTCGGCGATCTCCTGAAACGCCGGATCGCGCCGTTGCAGAGGAGGCCAGGCCTGTCCTGCTGGTTCACCGGCCCGAACGACATCGGTAGGATCCAGCGTGGGCCGGGTACCGATCTGTCCAGGGACTAGCTTGAACTCCTGGTGGGGGGATTACTGGGGAGACTTTTGTCCCTGAATCCCTGATACTCCCCCAGGACATCCCAGCGCTCTGTGATGACCTATGCCTGAGGACGGCAATCTTGGCCACGCTGCCGACCCTCGATGACAGCGGTGTGGCGGTTCACCAGACCAGCGGCCAGGACACCCTTCGTGAGATCCGGATCTCTGATGCACCGGCTAGGGGTCCCTAGCTCGTCGGTGTGGCTCCCAGCGCTAATCCTGCCATGGCCCCTAGCCCCTTGGACAAGGGCAAAGGGGGCAAGCAGTGCCTCCGCCCCAGGTAGCTCCGGGGGGTCAGAGGAGGAGAGGCGACGCAGGCTGCGTCGCACTGATGGGTCACTCGTTTCAGAGCCCCCTAGAAGCGCCAGAGGGCTGCAGGCGGGGCCAAGGAGGCCAGCTCCCAGGCCCATGATGCGCAGAGGCGCATCAGTTCTCAGATTCCACCGCCGCCGCCACCATCCGGGGGTGATCACTCCCAGGAGCACCAGCAATAGCAACAGCAACAGCAGCAGCAATAGCAACAGCAACAGCAGCAGCAATAGCAGCAGGAGCGGTGATCACCTCGCTTCCAGGGTCAGTGGAAAGTCCAAGGCCCTAAGTAAGTGTAGTCCCTTTTTCCATGTGCCTAATCATCATGCCGACAAGTCTTCACCCATCATCTGTTTGCTAGGGCTTCTTCCTCCGCTGCTCCCAAGGCCACGCCTCCTCCGCCAGATACTAGGCCCACCGACGGGTCTGATTCTCAGCAGCAGGAATCTACTGAGGGTGGTGCCGGTGGTCCGCTCCCAGTTGCTGCCAGGACATCGCCAACGTCTTCCCATGCCCCAGTCAGGGGTCCGGCGGCGTTGCAGTAGCGGAGGAGGTCCCAGCTCGGGGATTCGTGCCCACTACCGACACTGGGGGTGACACAGGAGACGCGTCCAGCTCCACCCCCCCCCCCACCTGCTCCGAGGAGATGGAGGTGGTGTTTGGGCGGCGACTCCGGTCGGGTGCCGAACAAGAAGCGGTGCCAGTCCCCCTCCCCCGCATGCTGTCCCGCGCCCACCAATTTCTTAATGAAACTGAGGCAGCAATCTTGCGGGAGTGGGAGGCGCTTGAAGCTAAGCACCAGCGCTTCAGTGACTGGTGCACCCAACTGGAGGAGCGCACCAAGACAGCGTCCTGACAATTCACCTCCGAGCGGTCCCAACTCGAGCGGGACCGCAAGGAGTACAAGAAAGACCTCCAGAGGGTGCGCACTAGGGAGCTGGAGGCGACCCGGAGGGAGAAGAAAGTGGCCAGGAGGGAGGAAGCTGTGACCCAGAGGGAGGCCCTCACGACGGAGTACCAGGCCAAGCTGAGTGCTCTGGACCAGACTCTGGAAGCCCAATGGGCCCAGCAGGTCAAGGCCGCGGAAAGGGTGCAAAAATGGCAGCAAGAGCTTGAGGGCAAGGCCAGCGACGTCGCCCTCACCGAGGAAAATCTTAAGGAGAAGGAGCTGTCCTTGGACAGGTGGGAGATGGATCTCACCAGGCGAGAGACAGACCTCGCCTTCAGGGAAGAAATGCTCACCCGGCGAGGCGAGTTGCTGGCCGAGCATGAGCTCGAAGCAGAGGAAAAAGAAAGGAAGCTATAGGAGCAGATCCGCCAATTCAATGCGGCGTAGGCGGCGCCGGGCCCCTAGGCAATGGAGGCCACCAGGAAGGCCCTCGAGGATCTCTAGGTAGAACACCGCGCCGGGGTCCAGCGCATTGCCGAGTGGGCCGGCGAGGAAAGCACGACACTGGTGCCACTGGTGATGAGCCCCATCCTAGTGTCGGAGCTGCCAGTGTCGATCTCTGATGCCGTCCCGGTGCTGGACTCTGCCACCGATCGCCTCCGGCGCCTGGATCAGATCCTGGGTGCCCGCCTGGAGGCATAGGACAACAAGCTCTACTAGGCGGTGGTAGACTATGTCTTGACATGCTTCCAGAGCCACGACCCCGCCATATCCTTGGCGCCGATGATTGATGGTCCGGTGGTAGCCACAGAAGATGCCGCCCGGGAGAGTGTTCAAGATGCAGTGTAGATGGTGGCCGCGCGCTTTCAGTGTGACCCTGCCGACGCCGAATAGCTGAACCTGCAGAGACAAGGCGAGGGTTCCGCTGGGGGCGGTTGTAATAGTTTTTGGTCTTGTAACATATTTTAAGAACCATTAATCAAGTAGAACTAGAACTTATATGTATGTTATTTGCCCTTGTTATGTGTAGCATCATCAATCTCTCTCTGGTACTTGGCCCCCCTGGAAGGTAGTCTCGACGTGTTGATGCTAGATACCAGTATACCAAAGGAAAAATTTGTGGTCCGGCCCCTAGGAGGTAGTCTCTACAGTTTGAGACTACCTACCTCTGCACTGGGAGCTGGACCTGCACACAGCTTCGGCTTTGAAGTTTTAGGAGCACACCCATAGAACCCACCATCTAGTATCTTTCATCCTTTGATTCATGCAACAGGACCTGAAGAATTTAGCCTGGGAAGCCAAGCCATATGCCCGGACCCACAGGATCACAGTGCCAAATACTAGGGTACCCGTTGCAGAGTCGTGGAGCGTGCAGGCTTAGGGTACGGATCCATGCTAAGCGGCTACACAGCTCTGGACCACTCCAGGAGACGAGCACCCATTCTCTAGAACTGGACCCCTGGTCGCTGGACCCCCTACAGCAGTAGAGGGGTCCTGAACTGCAAGCCTGGCTACTCAATTCGGATGTCATCATACCAGCAAGGGTGGGAAACTGTATGGGTGGGTTAGATAAAAAATAATGCTTGTAAACTGAAGTAGAATAGAACCATCACAAAAGCAAATCTGGGGGGTAAATCTTTTCTTTATAACTTGATATACATGGGTGTAGACCAACAAACTGGGTTTATGAGGGCGGGCCTCACCGGATTGACGTACACATATGCGCAACCTAGTTACAAAGGAAGAAAACTCAACCTCTCAGTTTTGCTTTCATGGAAAGAACTTACGGAGATGCTCTATATTCCAGGGATTGGGAAGAGGTACTCCTTCTGTTGTGGCAAGGCGGACACACCCGGGTCAGCATATTTCCATCACCTTGAAGGGTCCTTCCCAACTGGGGGAGAGTTTGTGGAGGCCTTCTCGGTTCAGTACTCACCTTAGGACTAGGTCCTTGACCCTGAGCTCCCAACTATGCACAAACCGCTAGTGGTAGCGCCTGAGCGCTTGGTTGTACCATGCATTCCGGATCACCGCTCACCATCTATGTTCGTCAATGAAGTCCACATCCTCACACCGTAGCTGTTCCTGCATAGATTCATCGAAAGACTGGACCCGTGGTGAGCCCATAATGATTTCCAGAGGAAGACAGGCTTCAGCCCCGTAGACCAGGAAGAATGGGGTCTCCCCGGTAGCTCGGCTGGGTGTGGTCCGGTTCCCCCATAGTACGCACAGAAGCTCGTTGACCCAATTTGCACCATGCTTTTTTAAGCAGTCATAGGTGCGTGCCTTGAGTCCCCTGAGGATTTCTGCGTTTGCCCTCTCAGCCTGGCCGTTGCTCATGGGATGAGCCACAGACATAAAGCAGAGCTAGGTGCCGATGCCCTTACAATACTCTTGGAAGAGCCGACTTTTGAACTGGGTCCTATTGTCCGTAATGATATGGCTTGGGACCCCAAATCTGCAGATAATCGACTTGAGGAAGGCAATAGCAGCACCCTGGGTGATACTGACTACAGGGGTGGCCTTTGGCCACTTTGTGAATTTGTCGATAGCGGCGAAGAGGAAACGGTACCCGCCGACAGCCCTGGGGAACGGTCCCAGGATATCCACCCCCCATACGGTGAATGGCCAGGAGGGTGGAATCATTTGCAGAGCCTGAGCCGGTGTGTCAACCTGCTTTGTGTGGAACTTACATGCTTTGCAGGATTTTACCAGCTCAGCTGCATCCTGGAGAGCAGTTGGCCAATAGAAGCCATGCTGGAAGGCCTTACCAACCAGTGTGCGGGATGACGAATGACTTTCGCACTCACCTCCATGGATCTCCGCGAGCAGCTCACGGCCCTCCTCCTAGGTGATGCACCACATGAGAATGTCGTTGGCGCCACAGCGGTATAGATCCCCTTCTACCACCGTGTATCATTTAGCCAACCTCACTATGCGCTCTGCGAACACATGATCTTCAGGAAGAATATTTTCTTTCAGGTAGTCCCGGATCTCAGAGAACCATGCATCGGGACCACTCTGAGCAACTGGCTGTGGCGTTAAGAGGTTGGCAGGACCCCTTGTAGCACACACAATCCTTGGTGGGTTCTGCAGATGGAACGCCACCGGGACCGCTAGCTTCGAGGTGCTAGTTTCGCCCCCTTCGCCCAGTTCGGCAGGCTGGGGGGTAGGTCTTAGCAATCGTCTTTCAAAGACACCCTCGGGCACGGGTGCCCAAGTTGATGCCCTCGTGGAGAGTTTCATCTGCTGCTGAGTTGTTAGCCCGAGGAACATGTTGAAGTTCCAGGGCAATGAAATCCTTTTCCAGCTTCCTTACGTGGAGTAGGTAAGCTGCGAGCCTGGGCTCGTTGCAGCTACATTCTCCGCGGACCTGCTTGATAATCAGCTGGGAGTCCCTCTTCACGAGGAGCTAGCGGATCTATAGGGATAGGGCCGTAGACAAGCCAAAAATCAGTGCTTCATATTCTGCCATGTTGTTGGTGGCCTTGAACTCAAGGTGCGCCATGTACTTCACTTGATCTCCGCTTGGGTCAATGAGGACCACTCCAGCACCGCTACCCTGCTAGCGGGCGGATCCGTCAAAGAAGAGCGTCCAGTGGGGCTCGGTGAAGACCGGAGCCCTGGGCTACGCAGGTGTGGGGTCTGAATCGAGATCCGGACCCCCAGGAGCGCTTGGGGAAGGGGTCCACTCCACGATGAAGTCAGCCAGAACCTGGCTCTTGACAGCGTGGCGAGGCTGGAAGTCTAGTCGGAACTCAGCGAGCTCCACGACCGACTTGGCGATGTTGCCTGTGGCGTTAGAGTTGTGGAGGATGGCCCTTAACGGGAAGGAGGTCACCACCACGACCCTATGTGCCTGAAAATAGTTGCGCAACTTCCTGGACGCAACAAGTATAGCATAGATAAGCTTGTGCGTCTCAAGGTACCTGGCCTTTCCCTCATGGAGGACTTCACTGACGTAGTAGACTGGCTTCTAGATGGTTCAGACCCCTGCGGTTGATCCCGAGCCTTCAAACTCTTGACCTACCACCACCATTGTGGTGGTCGGACCACCAACTTCTCCTAGGGGAACTTTTTGACTCCCTGGGGACGTTGTGTCGTCCTTTCGACGACCAGCACCATGCTCACCGCCTCTGTAGCCGCTGTAATGTATAAGTACAATGGCTCCCCTGGCTCTGGAGCTACCAGTATTGGTAGGGACACAAAGTGCTACTTCAACTCTTGAAAGGCTCGTTCTGCCTCCTCGGTCCAAGAGAATGGGCCGGACTTCCGTAGTAGCTTGAAGAAGGGTAGCGCCCTCTTGGTCCGTCTTGAGATGAAGCGGCTAAGGGCGGCCAGTGACCCCGTAAGCTTCTGGACGTCCTTGATTCGAACCAGAGGCCTCATTGTCTCAATTGCTTTGATCTTCTCTGGGTTTACTTCAATGCCCCGGTGCGAAACCAGGAACCCCAGCAACTTCCCTGCGGAGACACCAAAGACGCACTTTTCCGGGTTCAGCTTCGTGCGTGTTGCCCACAGCTTGTCAAAGACCAGGGTTAAGTCTTCCACTAGGGTCGACCCTCTCTTAGTCTTGACCACGATGTCATCGACGTATACATCTACCCTGTCCCTAATCAGGTCACCAAAAGTCTTACTCATCGCCCGTACAAATGCCGGCAAGGCGTTTTTTAGACCGTAAGGCATTACAACATAACAGTAAAGCCCATCCACAGTTACAAAAGCGGTATGCTTCCTATCTTGCCTAGACATCTGGATCTAATGGAAACCAGAGTACGCATCTAGGAATGACAAGAGGTCGCACCTAGAGGTAGAATCCATGATTTGATCTATTCGTGGAAGTGGATATGGGTCCTTGGGACAGGCCTTATTGAGGTTGGTGTAGTCGATGCACATCTGAAGCTTCCCATAAGCCTTAGGAACGATGACTAGATTGGCCAGCCATACTGGGTGATGGACCTCTTCAATGAAGCCAGCGTGCAGCAGCTTCCGGACCTCCTCACAGATGAAATCCTGCCGCTCAATGGACTGTCTCCGAGGCTTCTGACTCACCGGTTTGGCGTCAGGGTGGATCTTCAGATGTTGCTCGATCACCTCCCTGGGGATCCTAGGCATCTGCGACGGTTCCCATGCGAATACATCGGCATTTGCCTGGAGGAAGGCGATGAGCGCGATTTCCTATTTCTCCTCCAGATTGCTCGCGATGCGAGTGGTCTGGGAGGAATCCCCACCGAGCTGGATGGTCTTGACGGGACTGTCGTCTGCTCCATATGGATGCACCTTAGGCACCTTGGTAGGCGCTTTGGTACAGGAAGTCAAGAGGCCCTCCCCCCATCATCCGGGCGAGCGGTTTCTGCCGCTAGGGCGTGCAACTTCTCGACAGCTACAAGCGCAGCGGCACGGTCGCCTCGCACGGTGAGGACCCCAGCAGGGGATGGCATCTTGAGGACCAAGTACCCGTAATGGGTAATGGCCATGAACCAGTACAGGGCCGGCCTGCCAATGATGGCATTGAAAGGGAGGTTAACCTCCGCAACGTCAAACTGGACGTTCTCAGTACGGAAGTTCTCCTCAGTCCCGAATGTAACCGGGAGTGTGAAGCTCCCAAGGGGATACACTGGTTGAGGGCCCACTCCGAAGAATGGGCGAGAGGGTCCCAGTCGGGATCCTGGGATGTGCAGCTGCTTGAGTGCAGCATGACTGATGACATTGAGCCCGACCACACCATCAATTAGGACATGGTGTAGCTTCATGTTGGTGATGACAGGGGTGGTGATGAGCGGTAGTATGCCGGCCCCTGCCATGTTTTTGGGGCAGTCAGATGCCCCGAAGGAGATAGTGGTGCTCTGCCACCGCTGATGTGGGGCTGCCTTCGGGACCCCTGGGATCGTGGAAAGGACCTCGCGGCGCAGGGACTTCATGTTCCTACGGGAGGTGAGCTCCTAGCTTCCGCCATACATCACGTACAACTTCTTGCGGCGGTCGTTGTCATCACCGGAGTCGGAATCTCCAGTGAAGATGTCCTTGAGGTCTTGCTCGGGGGACTGATACCCGAGGTCCCGTTCTCCCGCGGCCGCGCCACCTTCGTCGACCTTCTCCTTGCCAGGCCGACGACGAAGCGGCGAGCCATCCCTGGAGGCATGCTCGTGCTGCTCGCTGATGCGCTTCGCGAGCTTGAGGATCTCTCGACGTTCCGAGGCATTGTGGCAACTGTTGGGATTGATAGGGAATGACCCACTGTTACTTCCCTATGGCCGTGGGCGCTTTCCGCACTCGTCCCGGCCCCCAGTCGCAGCTACAGCGATCGGAGCACCAGAATGCGACCTATCGTGACTGTGGTTCTTCTTCTTCTTGCCACTGCCCTGGGTGGCGGCACCTGAGCCACCCATCTGGGTAACTCTGGTCTGCGGTGTCGAGTGCCATGCACGGCCCTCGGCAGCTCTGGCACATTTGTCAGCCAGAGCAAAGAGCGTAGTGACAGTTTCTACGTCATGCGTCGCCAATTTCTCCAACATCTTCTCATCATGCACTCCCTGTCGGAAAGCAGTGATAATGGAGGCATCGGAGATGCGAGGTATAGTCCCTCGTACCTTGGTGAAGCAGGAGATGAAAGCCCGGAGTCTCCCCGGGTTCCTGCCTCACTGCATGGAGATGAGCCTCCACACCATGCTGCTGATAAGCACTGGTGAAGTTTACTGTGAACAGCGCACAGAGCTCTTCCTAGGAGTAGATCGATCCCAGGGTGAGGTTCATGAGCCAGGTCCGGGCCAGCCCGGTCAAGGCTACATGGAAGTAGCTTGCCATTACGGCAGTGTTTCCACCAGCTGTCGTAATGGCGGTGACATAGACCTGCATGAATTCTGACGGGTTTGACGTACCGTCGTACTTTTTTGGCAGGTGTGGCCGGAACTTGGGTGGCCAAGTCACCACTTGGAGATGATCCGCTAGTGCGGCACAGCCCACGCCGACCAATGGGACACCCGCTTGGATTTGGGCGCCCCTTGGGGTTTGCGGTGCAACTGCAGCGAAGCCTTGGTCAAGGTTGCGACCCTCGAAGTTTTGCCAGCGCTCACGCGCCTCTCCAGAGAGATTCGAGCATCCTCGCCTGTGCGCCTGCGGTCTGCCCGCAGGTCGTCCTCTAGAGAGACTCGAGCATCCTCTCCCGCATGCCTGCGGTTGAGCTCTGCCCACAGGTCGTCAGTAAGTGCACCCCTCACTGAGGATGAGCGCACAGATGTCGACGCCTCATGTTGACGCCGGAATGATCGAGGCCTAGACCTGGCCGAGCTAGGATGGGCCATGTCGAGGAGACGGTCAACATCTTCGCGCCACTGCCTCATGGCCCCCGGCGAGGCCGTAGAACTTGGAGGGTTACGTAGCAACTCCCTGGCTGCAGATAACGCCCCACTAGGAGCAGCCCTCGATGGAGCCCTGGATGTCAGTGCGGGCGTGTGCTGCTGCGCAGCGTGCATTGCAGCAGCACCAGGTACAGGGCAGTAAGAGCCTCGTGGCACGGAAGATGCTGCCCCTTGCTCCATCAGGAAGTCCTCGGGAGCCAAGTCGTGGTTCTCGACGATCTGAACCATCGTGTCGAGCAAGAAAACAAGTGAAAAACCTAAAGCTAGACCCCCTACCTGGCGCGCCAAATGTTGGTGAGAAAATCCTCCGGCCAGGTGGCGGAATGCACCCCACCTAATCCTAAGATGAGGAGGGGGCCTAAGCGCTTGCCTGTTTGGTGAATTTCGGATGAACACAAGAACACACGAGGGTTTATAGTGGTTTAGGCCGCCAGAGCGTAATACCCTACCTCCACTGTCTGTAAGTTGTATTGCGTGTGTCCCCTGTAACGATGTGTCCCTTCCCTTTTATAGTTTAAGAGAGGTACATACAAGGATGCTGAGCTCCGACATGCGGGCCCAGGAGCATAATGGAAGGAATACGTTATGTGAATAATTAATGCTGACAGCACACCAAGATCTTTACTGGACGCTGTGTTGCTCCCTCCGCCTTAGTAACGCATGAGTAATCAGTGGATGTCATGATGACTGCAGTCCATGCAGCATTGATAGGCAGTAACCCTTTCCTTGGAAACGCACGAGTAATGGTGAGTCATTCCCCTCGCTATGGTAATGTGTGAGTAACTGTACGGCCCACACAACGTGGACTGGGTGCGCCGCCTGTCACTGGAATGGACAGGCGTACGTCTTATCCGTAATGAATGCAAAGACGCGCGTAGCCCAGAGGCTTTATGCCAGGCTCCGCCCGTTGGCTTACGCCACGCGTAGTAGGCCACGTGGCAGCATCGGGTCTCCGCGTGGGCGGGGAGCAGGAGTGTATGTGATAAGGTCCCGGTCCCACCAGATAAGGTCTGGACACGTGTCGGCACCGGACCCCCGCCCGGGTCCTGATTAAGGCCCAGGTATGTTCTGTCCTAGAACCCTGGGACCCCACTGTGGGTGGCCCGGACCCCATACAGAGGGGTCCGGATCCCATTCCAGGGGTCCCGTTCGCACACATGGAGGCCCTAGACCAAACTTGGAGGCTCGGACCGTATATACAAGGATCCGGCACCTTCCCATGGGGGTCCAGACTCACTGGTGATGCCTTAGAGTATGTCACTTTCCCTGGACTTGTGGCGGCACCGGACCTGTCCATGTGGTGGGGTCAGGTGCCGTTGCTGGCCGAGAGTAGTCGCCCGAGGCTGGGGCGGGACATGGCCTGGTCCCACATACAACTCTTTTACCACGCGACTAAAAATAGCCGCGTGGGTACTGCGTTTATACAGCATTAAGGGGTACCTAGTTTCAAGGTACCGACAGCGTATAAATAGAAACCCATAGCAGCGACATTTGGTACGCCATTTCTGTTGCTTGCGTTGTTTTCTCGAATTTTAATTCTCTTGCTGTCAACTCTTGCTTGACTTTTGAGCTTTGTGAAATACTGAAGTTTTGAAGAAATGTCTGATGAGAAGAAGGTGTCTGAGGTGACGAAGGTGGCTGAGGATAAGACGGTTGTGGACCCTTTTATTGCTGGGTTTTACGAATCTATGGCAAAAACAAATACAGAGAAGATTACCAGGGAGATAATGGCGGATTTATCTGAAGATTCTGATGACAGTGATGATTTTAATGTGGAAAGTGGAGATGAAGATTCCGAAGACCGACCATGGCGGCCAAGCCATACTATCTTCGGAAAGTCGACCATTAGACAAAGTCAGGTTGACGCCATGAGGGGAAGGTATTTTCGTGATATGTCTATTGTGAGGGTTGGAGGAGACAACACCGCCCCTGCTCCTGAAGAAAAGGAAGTTGTTGTTTACCGAAGCTTTTTGAAGGCAGGCCTTCGTTTCCAATTGAGCAAATTTGTGGTTGAAGTGTTGAAGATATTCCAGATCTTTCTTCATCAAATTACTCCCGAGTATATAATTAGGATGGGAATGTTTGTTTGGGCTGTAAGAAGCCAAGGGCTGGAACCGAGCGCAAAGTGTTTCTGCAATATGCACGAACTGTTGTATGAGACGAAGGCTACTGGCAAAGAACAGTATCACAACAACTTCGGTTGTTATGGATTTATTGCTTGTCCCAATGCAAGCTACCTGGTTCCAACATTTTGAAAATGATGGCCTGGGGCCTGGATGGAGGAATGGTTTTATGTCAAGAATGATCTGATTGAGAGGGAGGATATTAAGGAAATTATCTAGCGCCCCATCTGGTCTCGCTTCGGCCTTCGAAGGCCAAAGGTGGCGATTGAAAGTGATGCCAAAGCGTGTCAAAAGGCTTTCATCAATGTCTGTGCTTTCATTGGCACAAGAGACATAATTCAAGAGCACATAGCCTACAGAGTGTGGCCACTTGTGGATAGCTAGGAGATGCCGAAGGAGACTACTGCTGGATCCAACAAAGGTGGATTAGTTCGATTGAAATATACCTTCAGAAACAGGGAGAAGTTCGACGAACCAAATGATGACTGGTTGAAATGCATTGAGGCTACTAGCGACGAGTTGCTTGGAACATATACCAGGGCCGAAGATGATGCTTTGTCCTCAGCCTTCAGGGGTCGGAGCAAGAAAAGATTAAACAGGGTTTTTTGATGCAATTGGCTTCATATACCCTGATTACTGCTACCCCTTATGAAGGCAAGGAAAAAAGAGAAAAATTGTCGCTCCGGCCATCACTGTTGTGCCGGAGGGTAAGAAAATAAAGATTTTGACCCACCGGCCACGATATATTGAAATGGCCGTAGTGCCTGAATTTGGTGAAGGGACCTCCTCCGCTGCCGAAGCAAAACAAGCTGCTCCCATTGCTCGGAGCGCTGAAGGATCGATTGTAGTGCCGAAGGTGCCTATAGTTGGGTCAGCCGAAGCCAAAGATAATGCGGTCAGAGAGCTAGAGTTGGAAAAATAGTGATGCTGCCAAAAATTCTGAGTCCTCCGACAGAGGCAGAACTGTCGAAGGTGACAAGGGCTCCCGCCACACCTCCCAAGAGGAGAAGAATGGCAAGCGTGCTAGACGCCGTTGTGGAAACAACAAGAGCACTGACTCCTGCTCCTGTGAAGAAGGTTGCCGAAGCTGCTACAACACATACGGAAACTAAAGCTGGGCCCTCAGTGCCCGCTGAAATGAAGCTCGCCGCAACCGAGCAGAGGGCTGAAGAAGAATCTCCAGATACTGGCGTAGCTCTAGAGAAAAGTATGGCCAAAGAAGCCAAATCCCTTGCTCCCGAAGCACCATCCGAAGGTCTTGATTATATCATTCGACATGCTTCGGGAAAAAGATTATCTGAAGAAGAAGTTTTTGAAGCCAAACACTATGCCCAGGAACTGAAGTACCCGAAGGGGGCCTTAGTGTTTAACGGTACAGACGAAGATGATTTCATGTACTACCTCCTGGACAACAAAGAGTTATCCGTCTGCCGGGAGATGGCCAAAATTATGGGGTTTCTGAAGCTTGAAGCTGGCCTCTACGCCATGACGAAGGCTGACCTCGCAGACAGCCTCGCATACAATAGTCTGAAGGTACAGAAGTGAACTTTGAAGCTTATGAACTTGGAAATGAAGTCTTTTACTCTCACGCTAATCCTTTTATTCGTTTTTGCAGGGCTTAATCCTTAGCAACGCCCTGAGGGAGCAAAAGAATTCCGAAGACGAGAGCTGCACTATAGCTCTCAACAACCTTCGATCAAAGGTTATCAGGCTGAGAAACGAAGCCATGGAAAAGACAAAATTATAATTTCATTGGTGGATAAAGCAAAAGAAGATGAAGCAAAATTTAATACTCAATCCGAAGCTTATAAAGCCGAAGTTGAAGATCTTCGTAAAAAACTTGCCGAAGCCAATGAAAATTGTGCGGTCGCAAAGGCTAGCCAAGAAATTAGTGAATGGTGGAAGACCAAGCTAGAGAAAATATTGAGGAGCTTCGCGAATCCAAGGAAAGATGTTTTGAAAAATCCTTGGATTGCGTGAATAAATTAAAAACTAGTTTTTCCAAAGTGGGTGCTTATTCCTCTGAAGAAAATTTTATTCGAGGCGACCCCGAGGGTGTTATTGAATGGATAAGTGGGGAAGCCAAAGCTTTCGAGGAAATCCTGAGCGATCATGGGGATATTTGTGCTTTCTTTGGCACTTGGAGAATTGCGGTTATTCTGGAGAAGGCTGGATGCGATCACATCAAAGCTACAGCCCAGGCCGAAGCCGCCTTCTCCATAGACGACACAAAAGACCCTTCAGCCAAAGCGACTTTGATGGGCGGAAAGTTTTTTTCTGATGTCTCGGCGAATGGTGGCCGAGAATTGGACAACAAAATTATAAAGAAGAATGAAAAAGACACCCATGACGCCCGAGAAGAAGCTAGGCGAGCTGAACAAGCTGCTGAACGCGAAAGACACATATGTATTGTTTTTGAATTTTAGCTTTGGTACTTACTTTGTGGCTTCAAACTAATAGTTTACCTACTACAGCTGATCTGTCACCGCTGCCGGAGCCGTACAACCCCCTGGCTGATCCGGACATGAAGGAAGCACTGGATGTAATGAGCATTGCTAACTCCATTATCGACGAAGTCGTTGATAAACTATTGAACGAAGCCACAGAAAAATTCTTAGGGAAGATTAGACTTTATTGTAATAATACTTTGTAATATTTGATGTATGAAACAATTTATTAGACATGTAAATTTCTATAATATATTTCTTTACGATGCATGAAATTTACGCACGTACCATTTTTGAGCCTTCGGTGAAAAAACATGTTCCCTTCTTTTCATGCTTCGTAAAGAAAGAAAGCCCTCCTTTGGTATGTCCAATAAAATGTATTTCCCGAAGTTCGCTTCGTGCCTCAGCACATTTTCTTTCTACCAAAGTATTGTCGAAGATTTGCTTCGTATTCAATCCTTTTTTTGTTGTTGATGCGATATGATGTATGATGTAATGTTATGCGGAATGATATGATGATATGATGCAAAAATTATGGTGATGCCGAAGACACACACGTGCCCACACTAGAACACATAAGACTCTGCATCCCCTTGGGAACGTCTTTTGAGTCTTTTAAGCTCTGCATCCCCTTAGAAACGACTTTTGAGCTTCTTCACCTTTTATTTCGGTGGAATTTAAGCTCTGCATCCCCTAAGGAACGACTTTTGAGCTTCTTCACCTTATATTTCGGTGGTATTTGGCTTCGCATTCCCTTAGGAACGACTTTTGAGCAGAAAACTTATGCTGCGCTCCCTTAGGAACGACTTTTTGGCAACTTCAGAACTTAATTTTTGGCTCTGCATTCCCTTAGGAACGACTTTTGAGCAGAAAACTTACGCTGCGCTCCCTTAGGAACGACTTTTTGTAGCTTCGGAATTTACTCTGCGCTCCCTTAGGAACGATTTTTTGTAGCTTCGGAACTTACTCCGCTCCCTTAGGATCAATTTTCGAGCTTCAGAAAACTGTGAGGAAGTCATATTTTACTCATTGATGCAAGCACAATTATTACGTGAAATCGAAATTTAGTCCTTCGCTACTTGTTTCTTACAAAAAATAAAATGACATAAAAGATAAAGGTACATTAAGAGTAGGATATTATTCAGTAGATATGCTTCGATTCTGGCACAGTACTGTTGACTGTACGAGCTTCGGACTCCTCCCGGAAGTCGCGCTGCTTTTGGGCATGCTGGTGCCCTTCTGGCTGCTAGCTTCGGGTGTAGGTAGGTGGCAATGGTGGTGGTAATGGGAGCTGGGCCCAGGAAGCTTGTGAATGACTTGCCGAAGCAATAGAAGTCGCAGGTTGATTACCTACGTATTCTGGTACAAAGGGAGAATAGCATGAAGCAGTATATAAGACCTGCTTCGGTTGATTCTGTCGTGCCTCTGCTTCGGCAATCTCCTTTTGCTTCTGAATGGTGACCTGGCATGTTCTTATAGTGTGGCTCTTGTCTTCACCACAGAATAAGCAATAGAGCTTTCTGGGCTGATCCCCATACCTTCCTTCGAAGCCTCTGCCGCCCCTGCCCCTTGGGGCTGGTGGCCTGAAAGAGCTTTGCTGTTGTCCTGAGGATTGGGAGCTGTGTTGTGGCCTTTGAAGCTGGCTTCCTCTGTCATCACTTTGGCTGGAGTTATGGATTGATCTGACATGCCTAGGGTGGATTCTTCCTCCGAATGTCCTAGTCATTTCAGAAAATCTATAGGCTTCTTCCCTTCTCTGGCGGAAATCATTATCAGCCCGGATGTACTCATCTATCTTCTAAAGAAGCTTCTCCAGGGTCTGAGGGGGTTTCTTGGCAAAGTATTGAGCCGTAGGTCCTGGCCGAAGCCCTTTAATCATAGCCTCAATGACAATTTCATTGGGCACTGTGGGCGCTTGTGCTCTCAGAAGCAAGAACTTCCAAACATACGCCTGAAGGTATTCCTCGTGGTCTTGCATGCATGAGAACAGAGCCGGAGCAGTGACCGGCTTCGTCGGAAATCCTTGGAAACCGGTGATCAGCATATCCTTCAACTTCTACCATGATGTGATTGTTCCTAGCCGAAGAGAAGAGTACCAAGTTTGAGCGACATTCTTGACTGCCAAGATGAAGAATTTTGACATGACTGCAGTGTTTCCCCCATATGAAGATATGGTTGCTTTGTAGCTCATTAGAAACTGCTTCGGGTCTGAATGCCTATCATACATAGGGAGCTAGGGTGGCTTGTATGATGGGGGCCATGGGGTAGCCTGCAGTTCATCTGATAGAGGAGAAGCATCATCAAAAGCAAAATTTCCAAGCTGGAAATCATCATACCATTCGTCATCATCGTAGGAATTGTCCTGACGAAGCTCTCTGCGTTGAGGTCTTCGGTCCTGGTCATCTTGAGTGAGATGACGCATTTCCTCAGCGACCTCATCGATCTTCTTCTAAAGATCTGTAAGACGAAGCATCTTCTCCTTCTTCCTTTGGACTTGTTGATGGATGGCTTCGAGGTCCCTGATTTCTTGGTCCAACTCCTCCTCCTGAGGTGTTGGACTTGTAGCCTTCCTTTTTTGGCTTCTAGCTTCACGTAGCGTTTCTTGGTTGACGTCCAATGGCTGCAATGCAGCCCCCAGCGCTGAAGATTTCTTCAGCGGCATGACGAAGGTCACAGCTTGCCGAAGGTGGTCGAATGAGTTCACAGGAGGTGGGCACCAATGTTGGGGACTTGTTCTCAAATGCTATGAGTTAAGAACAAGGCAACACAAATGTTAATGGTTAAAGACCTTTGTCTTTCGAAGCATTATCTCCCTTGGGACATAATGATCTTCAGGCGAAGGTTATGAAGGACATACCTTCATCATTTTAGTATGTAATAATGAAAGCAGAGACATATAAAACATAGAAAGGAACATGAATAATCACATTAAATCACTAGATTATTTGTGTTCCTTATTTTGTAATCATGAACAAGCATTAATGATGTTAATTACAATTGTACCTTCGGTTCGACAGAAGGTGAGAATCCGAGAGCGACGTGCAAGTGATTACAAGTTAGCGTGAACAGTACGGTGTTACAGGTCATCTATTTAGAGGCACAGGACGCAGCCTGGGTGAAATTACATCCATGTCCTTGACACTTACTACTGACTAAAGAGTAATCTGTCGAGGACTGGGTAGTATATTCCCCTTTAGGTCGGTTCCATTCTCCATTGCTGCCCTTGCGCTAAGTCGAAGCTTCTTCATTCGTAGCTTCGGAACTAGTTCATCCTTCTCCCAGATCGCGCCTTTCATGTCGTGCACACCTTCATCTCAAGGCCGAAGGTTCCTGTGACAGTATATTATACTTGGAAAGCATATTAGTCGTGTTTTTTAGGACCTTCGGAAGATGAAGGCTCCCAACAACCCGCATCACCTGCTCCCGAAGCACCTCCCCAAAGTGATTTGGAATATGTTGTTCGACACGCTTCGAGAAAGCAATTATCATCAAAGCAAATTGCCGAAGTGCAACATTATGCCAAGGACTTGAAATACCCTCGAGGGTCTTGGTATACGGAGGAAATGATGAAGATGACGTCCTATGCTGTGTACCAGACAGTAAAGAGATTAATGTTTGCCGCGAGATGATGGACAACATGGGCTATCCAAATCTTGAGCTTGGTCTGTCTGCGATGACGAAGGATCAGCTTGCAAATAGCCTCGCCTATAACAGCTTGAAGGTTTATACATTTTGGCTTCGCATTTGGTAATTTTTGTTACGGTGAACTATTTTTGTGGTAATTCTTACTGTTATTATTTGTTCATTCTTTGACTGGCAGGGTCTAATTCTTAGTAAGGCTCTAAAAGCTCAAAAAGATGCAGAGGATGAAAGGTACCAGATGGTAATTGGAAACCTTCGATCGAAGGTTATAACTTTGAGGAACGAAACTCTTGAAAAAGATAAGATTTTATTCTCTTTTGTCGAAATGCTAAAATCCAGCGAAGCTAGACTGTCTACTCAAGCAGAACTACATAGATCTGAAGTACAAGAATTAGAAAAGAAACTTGGCAAAGCAACTAAAAATTTCAATGTGGAGCTGACAAAACGTGAAATATCTTATATTGAACGATTAAGGGTACAGAAAAATGTCGAAGAGATTCATCAAGCTAAAGTGGAGTGCTACAATGTTTCTACAGAATGTGCTAAGAATTTAAAGAATAGCTTTTCTAAAGTTGGTGCATTTTCCTTAGAGCAGAATTTTATCCGCGGTGATCTTGATGGGGTTATCTGGTAGATTAACGGTGAAACCAAAGCTTTTGAGGAGATTTTTAGTGACAGAGGGGATTTATATGCCTTCGCCGGTGCCCATGGGGCCGTGTCGGTCCTGGAAAAGGTCAGCTGCGAACATGCCAAGGCTGTGACTCAGCCAGAATTTTTGCTCTCAGTCGACGATATTAGAAACCCTTCGCCCAAAGCCACTGCACTAGGTGGAAAATTTTATTTCGATGTATGGATGAAGGGTGGTCGAGAGATAGCCGATGAAGCTATTAGGAAGAAAGAGAAAGAATCTCATGACGCCTTGGAAGGGGCGCAAAGAACTGAAGAGGCTGCTGAACGTGCTAGACTTATAGGTATATCTTTCATGATTTAGCTTCGTGAATTATTTTAGCTTCGGTAGTAACAGACATTTGTATTGTTGTACAGCTGAGCTTTCTCCCCCTCCGGAGCCATACGACCCTGAAGTTGATCCATCTCTGAAGGGGGCGCTCGATGTAAATAGGATTGCTAATGAAGCCATTGACGAAGTTGTCAACAGACTACTAAACGAAGCTACCGATAAAGTTTTAAAAGAGGATGACTAGAGCTTATTTGCTAAGAATTTAGATTCTCTGTATACAAGTTTGCTTTTGTATGCAACACTTATCAACTATCTATATATTTAATGATGTATATATATTTCTTTGTGAGGCGTGAAATCTCCGTACGTACCGTTTTTTGAGCCGTAGACGAAAAAACACCTTCCCTTCTTTTCACGCTTCATAAAGAAAGAAAGAAATCCCCCTTCTTTGCCAAAGCGACTCTGAAGCTCTCGTCATAAATGTTGCATAAGAATACCATTGTCGAAGGTATATACCTGGTATGACAATACCTCTGTCGAAAGCATGGATCTTACTCTATTAATACGTTCTTCCATGAGTCTTTGCTGAAGCTAGACTTAACCTCATGGGTTAGCCGGTATGTTTGAAGGAGCAACTTTCCTTCTTTTTTCACTGTTTGTGTCAATGCAAAATGATGTATGATGCGATGTCATGCAATATGATGTGATGGTATAATGCAAATGGCATTGATGCACAAAAGATAAAAACAAGACTCTGCATCCCCTTAGGAACGACTTTGGAGTCTCTTCACCTTTTACTTAGGTGATATTTCAGCTCTACATTCCCTTAGGAACGAATTTGGATCTAAGCTCTACATCCCCTTAGGAACGACTTTGGAGCTTCTTCAACTTTTACTTAGGTGGTATTTTAGCTCTCCATTCCCTTAGGAACGACATTGGAGCTAAGCTCTGCATCCCCTTAGGAACTACTTTGGAGCTTCTTCACCTTTTACTTAGGTGGTATTTTAGCTCTGCATTCCCTTAGGAATGACTTTGGAGCTTCGTCACCCTTCCTGTTAGACTCGATGGTGTAAACCGAGATTCATTACAACAGGCCGAAGATTGAACCTTCTTATATTGCCTTCGGGGAAAATATAAAGGCAGAGAAGTAAAGAGTACATTAAGTATCAAAATTCTCTGATCGGACCTCTGTATAGCCTCAGTAAATGTGCCTTGACTCGGGCATAGTGCTATTGACTGTGCGAGCTTTGGACTCTTCTCGTCTATCACAATGTTGCTGCATTTGGCGGTGCCCTTCTGGCTGCTGATTGTGAGTCAAAGTTGGTGCCATGGGTGGTGGTGGTGGTGGTGGTGGTAGTGGAGCCCATGCAGCTTGAGAGTGACTTGCCAAAGCAACTGATGTTGTGGGCTACCGGTTACCCACATACTTGGGAATGTACTCATGTGGAGATAATGCTTCAGAAGATGAAGGTCCATAATAATTAACGATTGTGTTGCCTTGTTCTTAATCCACGACATTTGAGAACAAGTGACCAACAATTACACACACACGATGCAGAGAGGTTCAGGGTGCTTGAGTGTAATACCAAGTGGCGAAACTGGACTAAAATTGAGGAGAGTGCATTTGGTCTTATGGATGCATAAGAATTTTTTCTATGGGTGCGTATATGGTGAAATTTTAACTAGATCTATAGGATTTGCATTTTTAGGGGTCCATGGCCCCACTCTACATCCTCATCACGGTGTGGAAGTATCAAAATGTTCAAGAGGAAGGGAGGGGGATGAATAGAGCTTCTCTAAAATTTCTTTCTCAAATTAAATCCTAAACACAATTCCAGCTTCATCCTAGTGCATAAAGATGTGATAAGAGTTTTACACTCTAATTTCCAACCCTATACTAGCATGTCAATTCTAAAAATGTAGATGTTTGAAATGAATTGCTAAAAAGTAAATACATAAAAGTAAGGGAATGGTTAGTGTACTCCTCGATGTTTTGTTGAGGTATCGAAGAGCCAATACTCTCAACTAATCCTCATTAGAGCACCCAGGCAATTGTGTTGCTTTCCATTGGTCCATGCAAGGACCAACTGCTCTCTATGAGCTGGTTCTTCATGACCCCAGCATGGTGAACCACTCACAACTATGTACAAGTCCGAGTTAGGTCACCCACAAGCTCTCCAGATGCTCATTGCACTCATCCCTATCACCACCTTGCCATCTAGGTGATGTCAATCACCAAGACTAACAAGAACAAGACTCTCACTTGGCCATGCCAAGTCTTATGAGAGTGGTAGTTGCACATAAGTCACTCTCTATGTACTAATGAGGTCGCTAACCACGAGATTATCACTTTTCTAATATTCTCACCATGGAAAGGGTCTTTCTCACTCACAAGTGGATGCATTGGAAGGGGCAAGACACCTCGATGGCTAAATTCGGGGGTATAAATAGTCCAAAGGAGTGAAATTATACATCACACCCCCACTCAGCACAATCACCAAACGTGTTTGCTGCTTACCAACCCACTACACCGAACGCACCAATGGCTTCCCAATATCTAGTTTCTGAAACTAGCGGTTATTATGTGTGGAATGTAGTGCCACAATGGTGCCACACTGATGCATATAAACACAATTTACATAGTTGTCGACCTCTTTAAATAGCTTGTCTGGTGCCACATCTGATTTCAAGTACTCAATTTTTTGAGACAATGTTTACATGCTCTCTAAATACCTATTGTGGTTTTGAAAAATAGGGGACAATAGTATTTGTGTTCGGGAGGGGATGCTAGTGTGGACTCACTCCGAATGGTGAACCACCACTACAGGAAAACTAGGAAAAATGTCGGCCAGGAACCGACGTTCTTACTCTAATAGGCCGACCTTCTTAGGTTAAGAATGTTGTCTTTCCAATGTACTTAACCTACATATAATATTTAACATACTTAATCAACTAAAAAGTCCGGTCGACATTCTTAAGCTAAGAACATCGGCCAGGAAAAAACAGACGTACTTCTATACTACTCTATTAAGAACCTAATGTGGGCACCTGGTGCTACCTCAGCTTCACCCACCGTACTGACACTCCCATCCCACACGTGCCGACTGGTTCTCCAGCACCACACGCCCTGCCTCGGCGCCGTGCCCAGTGGGCCCCACGTCGAACGCCCACACAACTCTCTCTCATCTATTGCCCTAGGGACCCCCAGCGACTGCCCAACAACCGATCCCGCCCACACAGTTACCACACCGCACAAAAAATAGTGCAGAGCGAGCACTCGAACCCATGCCCCTGCTCCAAAAATTTGAGGCTAACCACCAGACCACACGTACCATAGTGTTTAGAAATAAGCAATAATTATATCTGAATAAATATATCCATACCTATTGATATGATATATAACAACCGTAGCAAAGCACGGGTAACTAGCTAGTAAACATATAATAACGTCAGTACGAAGAGGTAGACGTTCTTAACTACGAGCCACGTGGTACCCCATCGGGCTCCATGGGCGAACCATGTGGCATTAAGAACATCAGCGAGCCGACATACTTAATGCATTAAGCACGTCGGCCATTAAGATCAACGTTCTTAAATGGCCACCCGGCCAATCGCTGGTGTTGCCACGTGGCATTAAGAACGTCGACTGGCTGACATACTTAATGCATTAAGTATGTCGGCCATTAAGACCGACGTTCTTAAATGGCCACCCTGCCAACCCCTGCCATTGACATGTTCTTTTTTTTAATAAAAACCCTGTTTTGGCTCCCTCCCTAGATGGGAAGCCTCCATAGCAGGGTTTATATTTTAAAACCTGCATATATATATATATATATATATATACACAATAGTCCAAAACACAAGTCTCAAACACAAGTTCACACACATATATTGGTAGTTTATTGGCTCTAAGTACAATGGGTATGTAAGTTATGTGTTTTGTTTCATGCTCCTTAGTGATTTTTCATCAATATGATTTATTGCCCATCGAGAACTAACTCTTAGTAGGTACTCAACGTTGAAATCACACCATCCGAAAGCAGAAAATGCATCCCATTAACAGAATATATGTGACAGAGATACCATTCCCAAGGACAGCAAACCATAAGCAAGGAAGGGAAAATGGTGGGTTGTGGCTCCTAAAGTTTGGGTTCAATAGTACATAAGTCCACATGGCACAAGTCCAAACATCGCATAAACATGTTCAAACATCACATAAAATGTCTAGAAGTCCACAAGTCCATCAAGCTTGAGGTGGGTCGTCAGTCGTGTTGAAGATCTGGTCGATGAAGTTCATAGCATCGTCCGGAGTAGGACGTGAACCCAAACCCTACAAAAGATGTGGTACGTATGTTACCGTATAGATTTAGCTTGATTTACTAAATTTTAGTTAACTAAAGCTCAAAGTAGACTTAACTTACCACTTCAGGTGATGGTGGTGGCAGTGTCGGCCATGGAGCATATCCACAAGGCATTTGTGTTGGCCCCATAGGAGGATATCTCCACGCCATCTGTGGCCACAGCATCGATGTTGGCATCTATGTTGGCATCTGCGGAGTCATCTGAGGCGGCATCTGTGGTGCATATACCCACGACATAGTTGGGTCAATCATGTGGTTGTAGGGACCTATCCCAGAACCCTGTAACAAGATAATAAGTGTCATGTTTATGATTAAGAACTGTAACTTGATAAAGTTGCACTAGTTTACCTGTGATGCATCACCATGCGAAGACGTGGGTTCGCTGGCGGAGCCAGAGTAATGCCTTGCTAAGGTACTCCGCTACCGTACGTCTGCAAGCAAACATATTACCAATTGTGCATTTAGAATCATTTGGAAAAACTGACAAAAAACTAAATTGAAGTCGAGCTATTACATGTTGATGCATCCCATATACATATTTTGTGATTGCATCATTTGCATTTATTGTCACATTTGTTGCATCTCCTGCTGCAGTTGTTGCATCTCCTCGTCCTATGCAGATGATCATCGAGGTCGACTGGTCCTCACAGAGGAGGATGACTGCCTACTACAACTTCGGTAGTCCACAACGTCGTCGGCGATAGGAAACTATCACAGCCGGTTTTAAGGGCAAATTCGGGTGCGTCTCATATGTGTGCCAAACAAGATCAACACATACAATGATTCAGTGTATAGAGACGAATGTCATAATCTTTCTTACATAACAAAAATGTCTTACAAAATAATTGATAATAAATAAGACGAACTAAGATAATTATTTCTCGGCGCCAAAAGCGGACTGGGAGACGACACATAGATCTCGTCGAACTAGTCATAGTAGTCCTCCTCTGGTGGTACCTGCTCCTCATGTGTGGGGGGTTTATTGCAAGGGTGAGGTCCTAGATGTTCATCACTCAACAAGTGTTGGGAATAATGTGCATGAGCTCACTTACGGTGGGGGCTCATGTGTAGTGTAAGGCTGATCAACAAATAATAGTTAAGGCTAAGCATTGCATTTAATAAGTTGGTCAAATTTTATTAGTAGTTACTAAGTATAAGTGTATGCCATCCCAATAAAATAAGAGACCACAATTGATAATGAAACCCACAGTGCAATGCAAATGATAGATTAAGTTTAATTCCATAAGTTAATCATGCGAGAGCCCTAAGTTGCTCTTGACCGTGAGCATGGCTGATATACCAATTTTACACTCTATAGAGGTTGAACATCTTTACCCACAAGCCTTGTTACCCATTTGCCAAGGGTAGCACTACGGGGCCTTTCCAAAGTTTCACTAGTTCGAGAAAAGCCGCTACGGATTCAGAAAGAACGAAGCATAGGAATCCCACATCCGAAAATCTCTATAGACAGTCCGACCTGAGGACCTCCCTATATTCTACAGTGATGCGCTCCCCACCTGCCCCTTTCAGGTAAGGTAGTCCCTCCCTATCTTTCCTAATTACTTGGCCAAGGGCGTCCCATTCCACCCTTGTGGTAGCACTATTATCTCAAGTTAAGCACCATGTTCCAATTAACACCGTAATATTACCATAAACAATAAATAATCTAGTAACAATAATAAAGCATGATCATATGTCATATAGCATTACTCCCCAAAAAATAGGTAGAGCATAGCCAAACTACGCAATAATTCATTTGTATGCAAGGTTATTACAGAAGATTCATCGAAGGCTTCTCCAAGTTAGTGAAACCTCTTACTTCACTCCTGGAGAAAGGTGAAGAGTTTGAATGGAATGAAGCTTGCCAGAAATGTTTTGAGGAACTCAAGGAAAAGCTAACCACTGCACTAGTGTTGGTAATGCTAGATACTTATAAAAGGATTTGATGTTTACTATGATGCCTTGCATTTAGGTCTTGGGTGTGTGTTATTGCAAGAAGGAAAAGTGATAGCTTACACATCTAGACAATTGAGGAAACATGAAAAGAATTACCGGACGCATGATTTGGAGTTAGCTGGTGTAGTGCACGATTTGAAGATTTGGAGGCACTGCATGATCAGAAATTAGTGTGAAATCTTCACTGATCACAAAAGTTTAAAGTACATATTCACTCAGAAAGAACTCAGTCTAAGAAAACGAAGATGCTTGAGTTAATAAAAGATTATGATTAGGATATTCAATATCATCTAGGAAAAGCAAACGTCGGGGCAGATACTTTGAGTCGTAAAGGTCAAGTGAACAATGTTACTGCATATCTGATGTCGCAAGAGTTATGTTAGGAAATGGAACAACTTAATCTTGATATGGTTAATAATACAGAAGCAACAGTTATGGAAGTGGAATCTCCATGGAGCAAGAAATTCGTAAAGGACAAGAATCAGACGAGAAGATTAGGGAAATTAAAATGCCGATTGTTTTGGATAAAGCTCCAGATTTCACTAAAGATGAACATGGCACAGTTTGGTTTAAAAGAGGATCTATGTAATAAAAGTTGAACAACTTTGACAACTTATTTTGAGAGAAGCTCATGATTCAGCGTATTCTATACACCCTAGAAGTACTAAGGTGTCGCAGAACCTCCCAAGTTATTGGGCCCACATGCACCTGTCCTTGTCTCAAAGACCTCAGACGGCTATGCATGTGCACCAAATAACTTAACAGGATCCGTCCAAGTGTTCCAAGGACCCCGGATCAACCACTTACAACCAGAACCGCAAGATTAAGTGAACACAAATCACACACCAACATTTTGCAGCGGAATTTCTTTATTGCAAAAGGATACAAGTTACATCAAATTTACATTATGTTTATCGAAGTGATTACAAAGTGATTCAAAGAAATAAACTTTGAAATGTTATAAAGTATTTATAGTTTTGAAATATATGCTAGCTTAAGTGACCATCCTCAATAAGAAGTATAGAAGAGGTACTTAGACTTATAAGAAGGCCGAGCCCACCGGCACTTAGCACCATCCACAGCAACACACTTCTATTTTCGGTTCTTCCTCCTGCTTGGGAACCACCTTTGCACAAAAGTAGCAAAACTCTGTAGGCTCTTCACCTAAAACAACATGGGACAAAGCCCTGAGTACGAAGTGTACTTTCGCAAGTCTTACCCGACTAAGGAAAAAGACTCTCAAGGATATGCTGAATTTAGGAATCAAGGAGAGACTCTTAGCAAGAATCAACTTAAATACTTTTGCAGAAATAGCTTACTAAAGTGAGTCCTTACTTTCAATATTTTAACGCCAGATTAAATATTAATAGACTCTGGTTGCACCTAGTCTAATTTCACCATCTCATCAATACAATATCATTTTTACTCATATTGTTTACTTCGTGACTTAGGTTGCAGGTCAGTGACCAAGTCTCCACTGTCCGGGGATATAATGGCGATCCGAATCGATTTACTCAGCTGAGGATCTCTAACCACATGACATATGTAGCACTTAACCCTTGCATATGTCAACCGTTCCCACAGATCCTCCACAACGTGAACCGATCCGCGCTACCCGGGAGCACAGTACTCCTCCATCCAGCCTCCAGCCAGGAGGGTACACGCTACTCCCACCATCTCCCATGCCTAGTGCGCGGTTGTCTTTTCACATATGGAATAGCCGGGTTCAAGCTTACCCTGTCCCATATCCAGGGCATGTGGCCAGTTAAGATAGTCCTTGACATACAAGCCTACATACGCATCCAATCCTTAATTAACCTGGGCGGAGCATCACCTGTTCCTAGCCCAAGTCTCGAGTTAAGTACTTCCACCCTTAGGATTGTTTTGTGTTCCTAAGGATGAAAAGAGAATTATAGGGAACTTTGCAGTAAGATCCCACCACGCTCTCATTGAAAATATTCTTGCAGGTAGAAGTCATCCTTCCTCAGGATAAACCTGAGCTAGGCATAAGTGCAAAGGACAAACTCTATCTGCTTATAAGCAGGGCTAAGCATTTTTTTTGTAAATCATATTTTGATACTTCACCAGAAGTATCTATAAAAGGAATGGATTTCAAGGTAGCCAATGCATCAAAGGGTTTCCAAGCAACTCCTATAAACCTAATGCACATTCACTAGACTTAAAGTGTGTAAAAATAATTTAAAAACACAAGGAAGGGGTTGCATGCACCGGGGCTTGCCTGGAAGAACACTGGGTTAGTGTTTGTTAGGTGGCGACCACTTGGCGATCAGCTTTTGTTCTAATACTTGCTTCGTCCATCCATCTTCGGGTTGGCCTGACTGACGATATCATCGTGCGAAGAAGACCACTCCTTGCACCATCTTGAGGTCAACTTAGCTCTTTTTCTCCGCATCACATGATTAATTATCGTACCTAAATGATATGCATAATGCATAAGAATGAACATAAAGTAAACTAGAGGACACAGAAAAGAGAATCAAATACTTAGCGGCAAGACATCGACACAAGCTAACGCAAACACTAGACACCTATAGCTCACTAAACACAACAATCACGATTTTTCTAGTTTTACTAGATTTAACTTACAACATCATGGAAAACGATAAGCTATACCCACACTCTACCTCCCTTAGCTCACACTCAATACTAGGAGGCTAACAAACTTAGTATCATTCATCTACGACACCTAATTTTGGAAATAAGGATAGAAGCACATCAATTTTTTAAACCATCCGAATATGAATAGAAATTCTATAACTAGCTTTCTAAGCCATTTCATCGGATTAACTTGTATAGCCTACGAGTTAAATATGATATTTAATCGTTCGCTCGAGCAGGTAGGACATCATCAAACATCAAAGATTATGACAAGACCATAATCTTTAAAATCTAAAGACCTAAAGCATTTATTCTGCATAGGGTTCTTATATTTCAACTAAATTAACCTATTGATCTTATTTACTTCCAATCCAATATGGGCAAGAACCAATATTCACCTAGAAAATTCTACCAATCAGTATAATAGAAGGTAACGATCATTAAGATAGAGCTTCGACTTCACTAAACAAATATATTCAGCATATATATACCACAAAGAAATTGGACACCACCACACAGCGCATTAACGAGAATCAATGAGACCAATAAATCTGGCCAACTCACTCATTAATTTAGCTTACCACAGCACAGATTGATTTGGTATTAGCAAGACGACGACGACCACCGATTCATCCAAATCATGGAACACCTAACGACTGATGCGCTGGAGCTTTCCTTTCCCCATAATCTTGGGATTCGATACGAACACAAGATGCGGATAGCGAGCAAAGGCTGACGGGATCGCGGACACGTCCAGTAGTGATGCCAAGTAGCAGCATCACCCACGGCGCGAAGACATGGATCGATGGCGGGGTGTCTTCAACCTGGGCGTCCACGACCGGCGAGGAGACAGGCGACAACGTTGTGGACGCGAGGAGTGCGGACGAGTAGCACGCTGACGAACCCAACATAGAGCTTTGGGGCGAGGTCGAGGACGTTGGTGCTGCAGCCAGAACATCACCACTACGACGCCACGGATGGTGAAAACAGAGCAATGGTGTGAAGCGGTGTCCTCGAGGATAACAACACGTAGACGATTGAGTGGCGCCGATGACCAAGACGACGGCGAGGTCCGCGAGGCTAGGCGAGAATATCTGCGGAGGACACAGCGAGCGCAACCAAGGCGAGGATAGGAAGGCGCGCCAAGAAACTGCAGCCAAGGCGGGTGGAGCTCGTAGGACCAGATCAGCAACCATGGTTAATGTGGTAGAACCTCCCAAGTTATTGGGCCCACATGCACCTGTCCTTGTCCCAAAGACCTCAGACAGCTATGCATGTGCACCAGATAACTTAACAGGATCCGTCTGAGTGTCCCAAGGACACCGGATAAACCACTTACAACCAGAACGCGGGATTAAGTAATACAAATCACACACACCACATTTTTGCAGCGGCAATCTTATTACCAAATTTTACAAGTTACAAAAATTTTACATTATTTTATCGGAGTGGTTGCAAAAGTATAAGTTTGAAATATATGCTAGCTCTAGTGACCATCCTCAATAAGAAGTATAGAAGAGTTACTTAGACTTATAAGAAGGCCGAGCCCACCGGCACTTAACACCATCAACAGCAGCACAAAGTTATGACCTGAAAAGCAATAGGGAATAAAACCATGGGTATGGAATTACTCAGCAAGACTTACCCGACCAAAGAAAAGACTCTCAAGGGCATGCTAGCTAGAGGGGGTCAAGGTATGGCTTATCAAGTATCAAAGACTCTGTTTTGCAGAAAAGCTTACTAAAAGTGGATCCTTAAAAATCTGTTTTACCTGTCAGGTTAAGTAAAATTACCTGCATCTAGAGTTCTTTCTACCCTAGTTCAATCACTTGGCCTACACTAGCCGTCTTTTATCATCCCATCAGTTCACTAGATTGCTACGTGTAAGTCAGTGACCAAGTCTTTATGTCCGCGAAGTTACGGCGATCCGAATTGATTATCCTCAGCTGAGGATCTCCAATCACACGACATATGTAGCACTTAACCCTTGCATATGTCAACTCGCCACCGGGGTTCTTAAGACCAGATCAGGTTCACGCCAACCGAGAGCACAGATACACCACCGGCCAGCCTCTTGCCACGGAGGGTACACGCTACTCTCGCCATCTCTCCACTCCCATTGCGTGTTATCTTATTATGGTATTAGTCTGCCCGAGGCAAAGCTTACCAATGACGAGGCATGTGACCAGTTAAAGGGTCCTCGGTCATCAAGCCTACATCGAAACGGTCCTTAATCGACTCAGACGGAGACATTACACCGAGACTCCTTTCTCGTACAAGTCAACCGCCCGGTCTCAGCTTTATTATTTTCAACCCAAAGTTTGGTACCTGGCAAAGGTACATCTTTTCCGATGTTGGACCCATCACGGCCATGATGGATCCACCATCAAGTTTTATTTTCGAAAACATTCCCACCCACTGAGCATCACTTTTGTTTTAAAACAAAACATTTTTTTGCTAAAGCAAGGCTAAGCATCATAAAAATCTTTTTTATAAAAGGGTGTCAAGGAAGGGTAATCAATTTTTCAAGGAAGGAAATGCATCAATGGTTTAGCACACAACTCCTATCACCTAATGCATCGTACAAGGTGATAAAGATTTTAAAACACAAGGAGGTGGCAAATGCACCGGAGCTTGCCTGAAGAACACTAGGTTAGTGTTTGTTAGACGACCACTTGGCGAGTATCCTTTGGCTTGGCACTCGTTTAGATCATCCATCTTCCGGTTTGTTCATCAGCATCATCCTGCGGAGTAGCCCGCGCTTGGGGTCGACTTAGGTCATTTTCCGCTTCACGTGATTAATTAACGTACCTGAATGGAATGCATTATGCACATGAATGCATATAGACAGAAATATTTCAAACAAAAATAGTGCTACCCGATAGCGAAATAAACACCTAGCGGCGAGGCGTTGTACCGTTCCGTACGGGAATACTAGTTATCAATATACGACTAAGCGTAATAATTACGCTTCTCTAGATTAACTGAACCTAACGCAAACATCACCAAACAACAAATTATACACATTTAATACAATTAGCCTAAACACAACTTATCAGCTAATTAATTAAATTCTAAACTTATCCCTCGTTTTATAAATTATACTACATCGCTCACAAAGAACTATTTTAATTTTTATTTTACTCCTCACATATTTTACATGTCAACAATTAATCAAACATTTCTTATCGTAAATATATACACATCTTTATAAGTGATTAAAACATTTCATCATCGCACAGGCCTACTAATATTCTACTCGGTACACTAATCCAGCTAATTGACCGAAATAGCGAAATAACTCGCCATAACTGAATCTGGCTCGATAATCGCAAGAACCGCGAAGTCGACGAGAGTTTCGTGACTCATGCAATTTATCGAGCACCTAATGAGCATCGCACTAGCACATTAATTTATTCAATGATCGAACTATTATGAATAATTCATCAGCTTACCGTTTCAACGGCTGACTCGAATTCGCGAGATCGGTAATGATTTTCTGATCCAGGCAATTTGTCGAGCGCTTGGGGAATATCGCGCTGCTAGCTTCGTCTTCACCCGACGCTTGGAATTTCTTGACGACGCACGGAACGACAACGAGATCGTGTCTGGAGCGAGCTGGCGAGGTGTGGTTGAGCAGGTTAGCGCGAGCTCTAGCGACATAGGCTCAAACGGCGAACGCGTTCGACGAGCATACGTGAGCCGAACCGAAGACGAGAAATTGATGAAGTGAAGTTCATCAACAAGCACAATGGAGGAATCAGCAACGTTGCTGCACACACGGCGCGACGACGAATGACGACAATCAGCATGGAGACCCGATGCGACTGAGGAAGGGGGTTCGACAGTTTGACGACACCGGTGAGGTCAACGATGAGCCGAACAAACCAAAACTCCACGATGCCGACCGGCACACGGGTTAGAGAACGGCGGCCGGCGAAATACGAGCTGGGCAAACGCACGGCAGGGAGCTTCGCAATTTGACAGGACCGTGACCGAGCGAATTTTATGGCGCGGACTGGGGAAGGACTCGGCGAGCAGCGACATGAGGAGAAAAGCGAGGTCATGATCAGGTGGGCTCGAACACAAGCACACGCAGCGTTTCACCGTGTCAACGCGCGTGTCACGGACTCGATGTCGACTGCGAACAGTTTCGCGCGCACGATAACGCGACGAAGTAAAACTGAACAGGGAGCTTCGCGGTAGCACGCGCAGGAATAACGGAACACGCGCGTAGGAAAGAGGGAGGCTGGAGAGCGAGCTGGAAGCCGCGGCGCTAGGCAGAGCCCGGACGGGCGAGCGCATAGGGACGAACAGGCGAGGCGACGGCGCGAGCAGGGAGGAGCTCGAGTGCGCCATGGCCGAAGAAAGAGTTCTAGCCAGGGAGAAGAAAGTCTGCACAGTCGGCCGAACTGGAACCGGCGTGCGCAGAGAGCACCGAGCGCCAGGGAGTTTGCAGAGGAGGCCGACACAAAGAGCCGGCCATGGGTGGAGCAGGCACTGGGGCAAACAGGGAGCGGGGGCACGCTGGAATCCGAGCAATAGGGGAGGCGCCATGGGAGACGGGAAGGAGGGGCCCGGCTAGGGAGACCGCGCGTCGGGGAGAAAGAAGATCCGGGCGCGCGCCATGGGGAGCTCGGTTGGGCGCGAGCAGGCAACAGGATGCGCAGCGGGGAAGGAGCGGCTGGGGAAGAAGACATGCGCAGGGAGCAGGGCACGCAGACACTTGGGCGCGCGGCGCAGTGGAGCAGAGGGATGGGCGCGTCTTGGGGAAGAGCCGCGGCCAGGGAAAAGGTTCCCGCCATGGGGAGAACCACGGCTGGCTGGGCGAGTTGGGGGAGAGTGGAGGGAGGAGAGAGGAGCGGCTGGACAAGCAGCCATGGGAGCAGGGGAAAAGCACCGCGGCGAGCTCGTGGGAGAGAAGCAGAGAGTGAGCGCCGCAAAGACAAGCAGGGGCACACGCGCCATGGGAGATTCGGCCGGATGCTGGAGAGGCTAGGCGCGATGCAGGAGAGCAGGAGCCAGGACGCCATGGGAGGGAGTCGGCCATGGGGAAGAGAGATGGAGACACAGCCATGGATTGGGCGCCGAGTGAGCAGGAGATATAGGCGCGCGATACAGGAAAACAATCGGGACGAAGAAGAGCGGCAGCAGGAAGAAAATATGGTAGGGGCGGCGGGAGGATAGAGCCGACTAGGATTTTTATTTTTAGATTTTTTTCTGTTTTCTTTTTTTATTTTTTTAAAGAATTTTGTAGATATTGTTGAGCCAAGATTTTTAGATCGGGGCGGGACGTAATCAGAATAAATCAGAATGATGTTAACAACAGTATTTCGGACTGTGTTCCATTTGATTCGATGAATATTTCCAGTGTCAAATGAATTCTTACCCTTTATTTATATTTGAAGATTTGAATCCGGGCGAGAAACGACAACCCGGATTGAATTGATTTCAACTTCGATATTGTAATCAGCTTTGGTTTACTTAGAAGCCATACAAAAATTTATCTCGTAAGGAATAGATTAAATTACCAAGGTTCAAGTTTTAGCCTGATATTAACGGATCAAGCTAAACGGTATCGGGTTCAACTCGGAAACGGCTCAGTTTATAATTCTACGCCTGGTTTTTCTTGGATTCCGGCGGGGTCCGATTTAATTTTGCATTAACACTTTTGTCGTTGAGTTCAAATTAATTTGCCCGGGATAAAATAACCCTGTGGGTCGAGCTTCCGAATTCGTATTCGCGCGAGCGATGAATTTTAAATAATCATCGGACGCACCGATTTTCGGAACAACGATGTTCCGAACATCACGAAAATTTAGGAAGAGCACGGATAGATAGAAATAAAAACGATGTCGCACTTGCGACAAACGAAGCAGATGCGATATAAAAATCGCGATAGGCGAAGATGTTTAAAATTTAGCATTCATTTTATCCACTGATTATGTGCTTAAATCCGTACTCGTTGTCGAGCGGAATATAAACACCGGGGGTGTTACAACCCTCCCCCCTTAAAAGAATCTTGTCCCGAGATTCGGAACGAAAAACTTCTAAGAGTAGAGAAGCATGTAACCCATGTCCATATTAGTGATAATCATAAGACCATTCCAAGCAAAGGCGAGTGTCTTAGGATGTGATTTCTCTAGTGGACATAACATGTATCGCCTTAGGCTAATTTTAGAGATGTCCACCAATAGAGACGATATCTGCCAGAAGAACACATAGGGTTCCATGTGTGCAGTTTGCTTTTTCTGATGACACTGTACTATCTGAGTATGTTGAGCGAGCGGCAATTACGTGATTTTACCCAAACAGAATCAGTTGCAACCTCTTGGGTAAAACACACAGAAAGAGGTTTACCAATAAGTGGTCACAGTAAGTTCATAGCACACGAGACGGGTGTGAATGTCAAACAACATCATAGTTAACTCGTGTTAGGCTAGAAAATCTAAGTCCCAGAAGGTGATATAGATTCGAGAAAATCACCAGCGGAGGGATCTGTAGATGTGGACTTTGCAACCAACCCATTTTATCGAGCACTAATTATGGATCGACTTAATCACACATGCTGGAAAAACACACGTGAGGCGATCGAGGCACGACTAGAGCGATGATTAGATGGTTATCAGTCGATTTAACTTGATTTTTTAAGTACTCTCTCAGGATGGGTTGAACCAAAGTGAGTTTAGACAACTCGATAAAACGATCTCTAAACTCAACCTTTGTTCATAAAGCAGTTACAAGTTAGTAAAACCAACTTGTTGAACTACTTTTGACATTGAGCAGGTCCTCTCAATACCATCGGTAAGCCAAGGATTGAGAGTTCACATTTGCTAGCAAAAGGTCATGCATTTGGGTAGAAATCCATTTGGTCAGATTGTTCATCCATTTCCTCATGCGAGATGAATTATCCACTTGGTTAGAGAATACATGGATTAAATAAGAGAGCGAATGAACAAACTCCTGCATCTCAGCAGCAAGGGAAAATCAATCTCCATTTTGAGAGCTAATCAGTTGTCTCTCGACACTAAAAATCTCCAAGGCTTCACCTTTACACAAAGGACGTAAAGGGAACTTGGATGAGTAGTCACTACTAAGATCAAAAGAAATAAGACCACACATGAAAGTGGTATGCCCTTTTGACCCAACGGAGATGACAGATGTTGCTTGATCACTTCACAAACAACATAGAAATTGTTTCAAGGAGGAGGTCTACGGAAGATAACATATTGATATAATCTCATAATGGATTATGACTACCAACGGTGATACTATCGTGTGCCGAGTAGCGCAACCATGTGCGCACACACAGAAGGCCCTCGGTTTCATCGCGGTGCCACTGGTTTTAGTCATAACCCCATTATCAGACATAACCAATAAGAAATCTCACGCGACACAAATGAATTGGGCAAGGGTGACAATGTACAAAGAGATACTCCACCTGTAAAGATGGTTACAAGTAGAGAGCCAAACAGACCATGGCCCGATGAAATGAACAAGGCATGGCCATAACCTAAATTTGATGAAAGGAGTACGACGGGAGACTGTTACTTCAGCCCCTAGCATATTTCTATGCCCATCGCAGAGATTACAAGGCCAAGGATTAGTATCTAATTAGATACGGAGAGAAAACAATCACAAGATGAAGTTGGTATGCCTTCGATAGACATGGGGAAACCAAAGGCATCAAATTCCAGAAAAATGGTTGGACATGTCTTTCCTAGGTTGGGTTGATAAAGCAACACGGCGATCCTTAAGAACAGGCAAACTGGATAAGGGACATCAATTTGTGCCAATTGAACAAGGACATGGTTCTAGAAGGAGATATGATTCGAAATTCTTATTTTAAGCTTGGGTACCCTCTTTGTCCAATGAATAAATTATCTAAGCATTTATTTGTATGTGTTTGGTCACGGAGTGATAACGGAAAAATCAAATTTGGGTCATGGTTCACCAACTAAGAACATGGCCTAGATTTGGGTTTAAGCAAACAAACTACTAACCTTCTATCAGTACATCAAGCACCAGAGCAAACACATATATAACACCTAAATAGGTTATCTAAAGAACATAGGACAACTATTTCACTGAAGTCCATACTACAACATTACACCACATTATCCACAATCACTGTTTACTAGAATAAAGATAAGAGAAGCATTTTGGATGTATAGGCGACAAACACGATGCAACAATCAGGATGCAGGCTCGACCTATGCGTCCTCACAAATTTTTTTCCAATCTAATGTGGCAATAGCGTTCTATATCGGTGGCATACGTTCTTTCTTGGTATTTTGCTATTCGTCAGCTACACATACGTTTTTGAGGTTAGTGTACCTGCAGAAAATTCCATCACAGCCCAATTCCCAATGATGCAAGTCACACATGACAGTTTATCACAGTTTATACTCCATATATTGCTATATGAAGGCCAGCTCATCATTAAGCGCCAAGCCACGCATAGACGTTGTTGCCACACTTTAACCATAGGGCAACTCATTATGGTAACTCACCTTCTTACCTGAGCGCAGGTACGTCGTTGCAAGTACATTACACTTCTCAGTATTCCCATGTTTGTATACCCATACACATCCATGGGGTACTGAATTCCCAGAAAAGTAAATACTCCACATCGCATCCTTCATATATACATATGTGGAACATGTATATAATCAAGCGCTTTTTATGCTCTTCCCTAGACCGACGTTTGTTCGGTCATGCTCTCACATCTCACCTTACCTTAGTGTCGATCCATTCAAAACTGAATGGCCTCAAAAATAACAATACACATGTATGCCATACCCTCGGTTGTAGGTTAGTGGTTTTCAAATAAGCCACCTAATAGTCCTTAATTTAGGGCTTAATAGAGGATGTTGCTAGCATTATAGTTTTTCAAATCTATTTTTCAAAACCAAACAATGTGTTTAGTTGAAAATAGGTTTTTCGAAACCAAAACTTTTATTTTGAAAATATGTATGTGACCGTATATACTTAATCCTGCTCTGATACCAGCTGTGGCAGAACCTCCCAAGTTATTGGGCCCACATGCACCTGTCCTTGTCCCAAAGACCTCAGACAGCTATGCAAGTGCACCAGATAACTTAACAGGATCTGTCCGAGTGTCCCAAGGACCCCGGATAAATCACTTACAACCAGAACCGCGGGATTAAGTAATACACATCACACACACCACATTTTTGCAGCGGAAATTTTATTACCAAATTTTACAAGTTACAAAAAAATTACATTATTTTATCGGAGTGATTGCAAAAGTATAAGTTTGAACTATATGCTAGCTCAAGTGACCATCCTCAATAAGAAGTATAAAAGAGTTACTTAGACTTATAAGAAGGCCGAGCCCACCACCGGCACTTAACACCATCAACAGCAGCACAAAGTTATGACCTAAAAACAATAGGGAATAAAACCCTAAGTATGGAATTACTCAGCAAGACTTACCCGACTAAAGAAAAGACTCTTAAGGGTATGCTGGCTAGAGGGGGTCAAGGTTTGGCTTATCAAGTATCAAAGACTCTGTTTTGCAGAAAAGCTTACTAAAAGTGGATACTTAAAAATCCGTTTACTTGTCAAGTTAAGTAAAATTACCTGCATCTAGAGTTCTTTCTACCCTAGTTCAATCACTTGGCCTGCACTAGCCGTCTTTTATCATCCCATCAGTTCACTGGATTGCTACGTGTAAGTCAGTGACCAAGTCTTCATGTCCGCGAAGTTACGGCGATACGAATCGATTATACTCAGCTGAGGATCTCCAATCACACGACATATGTAGCACTTAACCCTTGCATATGTCAACTCGCCACAGGGGTTCTTAAGACCAGATCAGGTTCACGCCAACCGAGAGCACAGATACACCACCGTCCAGCCTCTTGCCACGGAGGGTACACGCTACTCTCGCCATCTCTCCACTCCCATTGTGTGTTATCTTATTCTGGTATTAGTCTGCCCGAGGCAAAGCTTACCCATGACGAGGCATGTGACCAGTTAAAGGGTCCTCGGTCATCAAGCCTACATTGACACGGTCCTTAATCGACTCAGACGGAGACTCTACACCGAGACTTCTTTCTCGTGCAAGTCAACCGCCCAGTCTCAGCTTTATTATTTTCAACCCAAAGTTTGGTACCTGGCAGAGGTACATCTTTTCTGATGTTGAACCCATCACGGCCGTGATGGATCCACCATCAAGTTTTATTTTCGAAAACATTCCCTCCCACTGAAGCATCACTTTTGTTTTAAAACAAAACATTTTTGTTTGCTAAAGCAAGCTAAGCATCATAAAAATCTTTTTTATAAAAGGGTGTCAAGGAAGGGTAATCAATGTTTCAAGGAAGGAAATGCATCAACGGTTTAGCACACAACTCCTATCACCTAATACATCGTACAAGGTGATAAAGATATTAAAACACAAGGAGGTGGCAAATGCACCGGGGCTTGCCTGAATAACACTAGGTTAGTGTTTGTTAGGCGACCACTTGGCGAGTATCCTTTGGCTTGGCACTCGTTCAGATCATCCATCTTCCGGTTTGTTCATCAGCATCATCCTGCGGAGTAGCCCGTGCTTGGGGTCGACTTGGGTCGTTTTCCGCTTCACGTGATTAATTAACGTACCTAAATGGAATGCATTATGCACATGAAATGCATATAGACAGAAATATTTCAAACCTAAATAGTGCTACGCGATAGCGAATTAAACACCTAGCAGCGAGGTGTTGTACCGTTCCATACGGGAATACTAATTATCGATATACGACTAAGCGTAATAATTACGCTTCTCTAGATTAACCGAACCTAACGCAAACATCACGAAACAACAAATTATACACATTTAATATAATTAGCCTAAACACAACTTATCAGCTAATTAATTAAATTCTAAACTTATCCCTCGTTTTATAAATTATACTACATCGCTCACAAAGAACTATTTTAATTTTATTTTACTCCTCACATATTATCGTAAATATATACACATCTTTATAAGTGATTAAAACATTTCATCATTGCACAGGCCTACTAATATTCAAATCGGTACACTAATTCAGCTAATTGACCGGAATAGCGAAATAACTCGCGATAACTGAATCTGGCTCGATAATCGCAAGAACCGTGAAGTCGACGAGAGTTTTGTGACTCATGCAATTTATCGAGCACCTAATGAGCATCGCACTAGCACATTAATTTATTCAACGGTCAAACTATTCTGAATAATTCATCAGCTTACCGTTTCAACATCTGACTCGAATCCGCGGGATCGGTAATGATTTTCCGATCCAAGCAATTTGTCAAGCGCTTGGGGAATATCGCGCTGCTAGCTTCGTCTTCACCCGACGCTTGGAATTTCTTGATGACGCACAGAACGACGACGAGATCGTGTCTGGAGCGAGCTGGCGAGGTGTGGTCGAGCAGGTTAGCGCGAGCTCGAGCGACACAGGCTCAAACGGCGAACGTGTTCAACGAGCATACGTGAGCCGAACCGAAGGCGAGGAATTGATGAAGTGAAGTTCATCGACAAGCACCATGGAGGAATCAGCAACGTTGCTGCACACACGGCGCGACGATGAATGACGACAATCAGCATGGAGACCCGACGCGATTGAGGAAGGGGGTTCTGAAAGCATCTAGGCCCCTGGTTGGTTTTAGTGATTAATGACAACGTAATATTATATGTGACTAACGTGTGTTTTGCAGAGACAAATGGTAAGTTAGGTCGCATGACAGGTAGAAGTACTACAACGGTGAAAACAATCCCGGAGATAAGAACTCGAAGCGATGGCTAAAACGACGGAACAAAAGGTGAAGGTCTACGGAGTCCGAGTGTCAAGGAGATGTGGACACTCACGATTTAGTTAGGTCTTTTATTCTCTTTTAGCCGTACTATAAAGAGGGGTTGTCGATGAGTAGTTTGACCAAGAGAGCTCTAGTGTAGTGTTGGTGCACAATCACACTCATATACAGTGCTAGGTGTCACTCTAGAACTCACACACAAGTTAGAGCGAAAACCGATTTGAAAATCAGCTGAAAAACAAGAGTTAGTGTTTCTGGCTTTGGGGCACCGGACTGTCCGGTGTGCACCGGACTGTCCGGTGCACCCTCTGCCAGGTGGGACCAAGCTGGTCCACGGCAGTGTTTTCCCTTCGCAGAAACCCGAGAGCGCAGCGTTCAGAGTTGAATTTTAGTGGCACACCGGACACCGCACCGGACTGTCCGGTGTGCACCGGACAGTGGACTGTTCACTGTCCGGTGCGCCATGAGCCCAACGGCTCTCTGTCAGAACTAGCCGTTGGAAGTGACCGTTGGCGCACCGGTGGCGCACCGGACTGTCCGGTGCGCCATCGCGCAGTGAATTGCCTGTAACGGCTAGTTGGTGGGTGAGGGCTATTTATACCCCCTCCACCCACCATATTCAATGTCTTGCACTCCACATTTATTCCAGCACATTGGTAGAGCATTGCAAGCACCAAAAGGCTAGTGAGGAGATTAGAGAATCATAATCCACGCTTGTTCCTCATTAGCGCTAGTGAGAGCCACCTAGAGCACACACCACTTGCATTAGGCTTCTCTTGGTCAAGCGAAAGTCTACGGCTTGTTACTCTTGGTGATCGGCGTCACCTAGACGGCTTGGTGGCGTTGGGAGCTCGGTGATCACCGTGAAGATCTTGTTGGTGACCCGACTCAAGTTTGTAAGCGGTCTCGAGGGATCCACCGTGCCGGAGTGGCAAAGGATCATCTCGTAGTGAGCACTTGGTTCTTGCGAGGACCAAGGGGGAGCGATACCCTTGCGCGGGTGCTCCAACGAGGACTAGTGGAGAGTGCCGACTCTTCGATACCTCGGGAAAAATTGGAGGAGTCTTCTAAACTTTGCTTTACATTCCGCACTTAATTCAAGCACTTTACATTGTGTATTTGTTTAGCAAGTATTTGAAGTATTATCTTAGCTTTGTTACATTTCTAGTATTATATTCTTAGTGCTAGTTGTTGGGGTGAAGTTGGGCTCTTGTTTAGCTCTTGCTTAGGTTTTAATTAGTGTTGATTTTTAGAAAAGCCCAATTCACCCCCCCCCCCTCTTGGGCATCGTGATCCTTTCAATTGGTATCAGAGCCTTGTTGCTCATAGATTAGCTTAACCGCTAGAGTTACGATGTCCGGTGGGGATGGACCTCCTCCCGTTTTTGATGGTGACGATTTTCCTTATTGGAAAATTCGTATGGAAGCATACTTAGAGGCTATAGACATTGGTGTCTATAAAGCCGCCACACAAGGGTTCCCCGAACCTAGAGATCCCACAAATCTTGTAGGTGATGAGTTCAATTATGAGAAATGGAATGCTAAGGCCAAAAATACCCTTTTTAGAGGCCTTTGCAAAGATGTGTTCAATAGAGTAAGGAATCATAAAAATGCTCATGATTTGTGGATGGACATTTGTGCTCTACATGAAGGAACTAGAAGTGAACGTGAGGAAAGATATCACATAGCCATGCGAAAGTTAAATTCCTTTGAAATGCTTACTAATGAAAATGCAAATGCTATGTACTCACGACTTAATATTCTTGTAGAGGAAGTCAATGGATTGGGGCTTACTCAAATCTCACAATCGGATGTTGTGAGGAAGATTCTCAGTGTCCTCCCAATAGACAAATATGGACACATTGTCACTGTGCTACATCAAATGGATCTTTCAGTTACCACACCTACACAAATTTTGGGAAAGATCAATGCCCATGAAATGTACATGCACATCAACGACAAAGAAGAATCATCTTCCAAAAGAAAGGATTTGGCTCTCAAAGCAAATCATGAAAGAAAAGGAAAAGCAAAAATACAAGTTGAGGAAGAATCCTCAAGTGATGATGACCTTGATGCAAACATTGCCTTGATGGTAAGGAAGACCACCAAGATGTTGAAGAAGCTAAATAGAGAAGGCATCAAATTTGATTCAAGAAAGAAGTTCTTTTCCAACAAAAGAAAGCCCATTTCTGAGATGGACTGCTACAACTGTGGTGAGCTTGGTCATCTTGCTCATCAATGCAACAAGCCCAAGAAGAACAAGTTCAAGGGCAAGAAGGAAGATGACAGCGATGATGAAAAGAAGGAAAAGAAATTCTTCAAGAGGAAGGATGGGAAGCAAAAGAGGTTCCACAAGAAGAAGAATGGAAAGGCATATATTGTTGGCGACTGGCTCACCGACATCGAATCATCAAGTGGGTCTTCTTCAAGTGAAGAAGAGAATGATGAAAAAGTTGCGGCCATCGCCGGGGACTTCTCTTCACCACCACCATCGCCATCATCCACTTCTCACCTATGCCTCATGGCTAGGGGTGAACGAAAGGTACAAAAT
Source organism: Zea mays (assembly GCF_902167145.1). Classification (NCBI taxonomy): domain Eukaryota; kingdom Viridiplantae; phylum Streptophyta; class Magnoliopsida; order Poales; family Poaceae; genus Zea; species Zea mays. Next base: position 56,900,225 of record NC_050098.1, on the reverse strand, counting down.
GATATTAATATTGATGATGATAGTGATAGTGATAGTGATGAAGAATTTGCTTCACCTTCATATGATGAGTTAGCTGACTTACTTAAAGAATATACTCAAATCATTAGAAAGTCAAAAGCTAAATGTGATAGGTTGAAAAATGAAAATGAATCTTTAAATGCCAAGTATGACATAGTTATAAAGGCTAGTGATGAAATAAAAGAAGAAAATAAAACTATGTCATCAACTGTAAATGAGCTCACAAACTCCCTAAAAGATGCTAAGGAAAAATATGACAAATTAAATGAAGCTAATAGGGAGTTGCAAACTAGACTAGTAAAGATCAAGGAAGACTATACTCAAATTAAATTTGATCATGACAATCTTCTTGTTGAAAATGAACTTTTATCTTGCAAAACACATGAGGCTATTAACCCTGTTGTTAAGCTTGATGTAGCAACCTCATGTGATGATTTGATTCAAGAAGAGCAAACTAGTCTACATGCTGAATTGACTGAAAAAGTTGAAGTCCTGACTTTAGACAACCAAAAATTGAAGAATTACTTGACTGATGCAACTACTAGAGGAAAAGTTGCTATTGAGAACAATGATTTCAACAATGAGTTGGCAGTGGATAACCAAAGGCTTAAGAATGAGGTCAAGAAACTAAAAAGTGAAAATGAACATCTTACAACAAGTGTGCAAAAGTTCAACAAGGGTCAATACCTCCAAAATGAGCTGCTTATGAACACTGTTATGAAAAATAACAAGAGTGGTATTGGATACAATGCTTTTGTGCAAAAGAAAGCTATCACTCAATACAAGCCAAAGCAGACTCACAAGACTATCAAATGCTTTGAGTGTGGAAATGAAGGTCATTTTGCCCACAACTGCAAAGCTAAATCACCAACTCCCTTGCCTAAGCACTCAAGACCATTTGCTTTCAATGCTCACTATGTTCTAAGAAAGGTTGCAAATGGAAAGATTAAGGTTACATTCCTAGGTCCACCAAATAGGAGTAGACCTAGACAAATCTGGGTGGCAAAGTCCTTAATTGAGAGAGTCACTGGTCCTATGCAATATAGGGCCCTCAAAACTCAAGCTTGAATTGTCTGTGAATGTAGGTGAACTACAAGACCGGTGGGAGCCATTGGGTTATTGATAGTGGATGCACACAACATATGACAGGCAACCTACGGATGTTCACCTCACTCGATGAGAATGTTGATGGCCAAGATAAAATCACATTTGGAGACAACTCAAAAGGAAAAGTGCAAGGACTTGGCAAGGTGGCAATCTCAAATGATTTATCAATATCAAATGTTCTTTTAGTTGCACCTTTGAGCTTCAATTTATTATCAGTGGGACAACTCTGTGATCTTGGACTTCAATGCTTATTCACTCCATCAGAGGTTATTGTAACAAAAATAGATGATGAATCAATGGTATTCAAGGGATTTAGATACAACAACCTCTACTTAGTGGATTTCACTTCAGAAGATGCAGACTTAAGAACTTGCCTCTTCACCAAAGCTTCTCTTGGATGGCTTTGGCATAGGAGGCTTGCACATGTTGGAATGAGCACACTCAAGAAGGTATTGAAGAAAGATATGGTTAGAGGATTAAAGGATGTGGTGTTTGAAAAAGACAAGCCATGCAGTGCATGTCAAGCTGGAAAGCAAGTTGCTAATACACATCCCACTAAAGCTTTCATGTCAACATCAAGGCCACTGGAACTACTTCATATGGATTTATTTGGACCTACAAATTATGTCAGTGCCGGTGGCAACCTCTACTGTCTAGTGATTGTTGATGACTTCTCAAGATACACTTGGGTGTTCTTTCTCCATGACAAATCTGAAGTTGCATCTATATTCAAGAAGTTTGCCAAGAAAGCACAAAATGAATTTGATTGCAAGATCAAGAAGATTAGAAGTGACAATGGCAAAGAATTTGACAACACCAACATTCATGAGTACTGTGATGAAATTGGGATCAAGCATGAAGTATCTGCCACATATACACCTCAACAAAATGGAGTTGTTGAAAGGAAAAATAGGACCTTGATCACCCTTGCAAGAACAATGATCGATGAGTATAACACACCGGAGAGGTTTTGGGCCGAAGCTGTCAACACTGCTTGTTATGCATCAAACAGGCTATTTCCTCACCGGTTACTTGCGAAGACTCCTTATGAACTGCTAAATGGGAAAAAGCCAGACGTCTCTTTCTTCCGGGTATTTGGGTGCAAATGCTACATCTACAAGAAACGCCATCACCTAGGGAAGTTTCAAAGACGTTGTGATATTGGTTTTCTTTTGGGTTATTCATTAAAGTCCAAAGCATATCGAGTATTCAACCATGCCACTGGCGTGGTAGAAGAAACATATGATGTGGAATTTGATGAGACTAATGGCTCCCAAGGAGCACTTGAAAATCTTGATGATGTAGGTGATGAGCCACTTAGGGAAGCAATGAAGAACATGCCTATTGGAGCTATCAAACCAAAAGAAGATGAAGAAGAGGTGCAAATCATTGACAGGCCTTCTTCATCAAATGTACCACAAGATGATGAAAAAGATGAGAGGCATGCAAATGAAGATACATTTGTCTCTCATGAACAAGCAAGGGTACAAGCCGAAGATGTTGATGCTCCAGGATCTTCTTCCCAAGTGGTTGACAGGAGAAACTCATCACTACTTCAAGCTCATCCTCAAAACCAAATCATCGGGAGTCCTTCACAAGGGGTTATTACTCGATCACATAGACATGCTAATTTTATTGAACATCACTCTTTTGTTTCTTGTGTTGAGCCTACTTGTATAGATGAGGTGCTACAGGATCCGGACTGGGTGAATGCCATGCATGAAGAACTTAACAACTTCACCCGTAACAAAGTTTGGACCCTGGAGAAGCCCCCACAAGATGCAAGAATCATTGGAACAAAGTGGGTGTTCAGAAACAAACAAGATGATCAAGGTGTGATTGTAAGAAACAAGGCAAGACTTGTCGCAAAGGGATTCTCTCAAGTTGAAGGCTTGGATTTTGGAGAGACCTTTGCACCGGTTGCTCGACTGGAAGCCATCCGTATCCTACTTGCATATGCATCATGCTATGATATAAAACTTTATCAAATGGATGTAAAAAGTGCATTTTTAAATGGCTTCATAAATGAACTTGTATATGTTGAGCAACCGCCTGGATTTGAAGACCCTAGATATCCTAACCATGCTTACAGGTTGTCCAAGGCGCTTTATGGGCTAAAGCAAGCTCCAAGGGCTTGGTATGAGCGTCTTCGCGACTTCCTCATCAAAAAGGGCTTCAAAATCGGGACCGTCGACACAACTCTCTTCACAAAGAAACATAACGGTGATATTTTCATTTGTCAAGTATATGTTGATGATATAATCTTTGGCTCGACAAATGACTATCATTGCAAGGAATTTGGTGAGTTGATGTCGAAGGAGTTCGAGATGTCAATGATTGGTGAGCTAACATACTTCCTCGGCTTTCAAGTCAAGCAAATGAAAGATGGTAACTTTCTCTCTCAAGAGAAGTATACCAAAGACTTGTTGAAAAGATTCAACATGGAGAAGTGCAAACCAATCAAGACCCCCATGCCTACAAATAGACATCTCGACTTAGATGAGGGAGGTAACCCGGTTAATCAAACTCTCTACCGTTCTATGATTGGTAGTTTATTATACCTTACCGCATCTAGGCCCGATATTATGTTTAGTGTCTGCATGTGTGCTAGATTTCAATCTAATCCTAAGAAAGCTCACCTTCGCGCTGTTAAGAGAATTCTTAGGTATCTCAGGCACACCACAAGCGTTGGTCTGTGGTATCCCAAAGGAGCTACTTTTGATTTAATTGGCTATTCCGATTCGGATTATGCCGGTTGCAAAATTGATAGGAAAAGTACTTCTGGGGGATGCCATCTGCTTGGTAGATCACTAGTTTCATGGACATCCAAAAAGCAAAATAGTGTTGCCTTGTCAACTGCCGAAGCGGAATACATTGCCGCAGGTGCTTGTTGCACACAGATTTTATATATGAAACAAACTCTTCTAGACTATGGCGTAGTTCTAGAAAAGGTACCTTTGTTGTGTGATAATGAGAGTGCTGTTAAAATTGCTAATAATCCTGTACAACACTCTCGCACCAAGCACATTGATATCCGTCATCACTTCCTTAGAGATCATGTTGCTAAAGGAGATATCATTTTAGAAGGAGTGAGGTCGGAAGATCAATTAGCGGATATTTTCACTAAGCCACTTGATAAGACCCGCTTTTGCATGTTGAGAAATGAACTAAATATTCTTGATCTCAGAAATTTTATGTGAAATGTCAAATAGTGTTGTCAAGCTTGCATTGCATATTTAAATTCCTTGTATTGCATCTAGGGCTTGTCTAACCTAGTTGAGATAACCGCCAACAAAGCGAGTGAAAAAGCTTAACTCGGGTCAAACCTGACAAGTCTTAGTTTTAAGCTTTTAGCACTTAAATTCTTACTTTCTATGCAATTATTGATCCTTGAAATGTGCATGAGGTACTGCACTTAGGGGGAGTATTCAAAACTCAAATCACTCATGAAAACCCCGAGTGCAAACCAAAATGCAAATTTCACCATTTGCCTATTTTCTCTAAAAATTATCTAGCCTATGGCGAAATATTTTGAAAAATATATGAGGGTGCCAATACCTGTCCCAACAAGTGTTATTTTGTGTGATTATAAGTTGGGATTTGGTTTGGTTAGGAGTTAGATAGAAAAATTCAAAATTTTCCAAACTCCCCTCTGTCTGGGCTCACCGGACAGTCCGGTGTGCACCGGACACTGCACTGTGCAATGTCCGGTGCACCGGCAGCCGCGCGCTAAAATCCAATTCTCCTGTGCGCTGTCCGGTGGTTCACCGGACAGCTACTGTGCGCTGTCCGGTGTGCACCGGACAGGCACTGTAGACTGTCCGGTGCGCCCATATCGCGTTTTAAAAAAAAAGGGCCTCCAGCCCGCAGCCGGGCCAGAGGCACACTCTCTCTGCCAGCGCCTCCTTCCTCTGTCTCTGGCGATTCTTCCCCAGCGCCGGCGATCTTCCCCCACCGGCGTCTCTCCGGTGACCTGGTGCTCTCCGTGACCCTTCCCTCTCCGGTGAGCAGTCTTCCCCCCTCTCCTTCCCTCTTCTCCCTGCTCTCGGTTTGAAAGGCTCTGTGGCATTCAAGTCACCACCCCCTTGTGCAAAAATCCAATTTCTGTGAAATCAAATGAATCCAGTTGGTGGAATGTGTCCCTTTGTCCCAATTATGTATCCCTGCAGGATCCTAGCTCCTTCGGGAGGGTTTTCATACCTCAAATGGCCATTTCCCTAAAACCCTAACTCCCCGCGCACCATGTGCTCGGTGAAATGCCCAAACCAGCCAAACTTGCTCCAATTGAATCCAAATTTTTCAGGCACCTCCACAACACTTCCAGCAACATCCTTGCCAAATTTCACGCCAATTCGAGATCCCAGGCTTAAATTTCACCAAAATTCCCGTTTTGAGCGATCGTTTCCGAGCCGAGTGCCCAAATCTCTTTTTCTTCGACTAAATTCAAACCAAGCACACACTTCACTCATATTCACCTATATAAACCTATTCGTGAAGTATTGGCTCCATCCCACATCGTTTCGTGCCTCAATTCGAATTCCAAACCTTCTATGGCACTATTTATCCGTCAAACATCGTTTTCACATCATTTGACTTCTTGATCGTCCCGTATCGTGCCATATCTCTCTGTGTATGTATTTATTCACATTTCATATGCTTATGACTATGTGACTAATACGTGCTCACCTCTTCTGTCATTTCAGTGACCTTGTGTGACCGTGTGCCGTCTCCCGTCCTGCCTGGATCGTCACCTCTCGTGTGAGCTTTCCAGGTAGTCATCTCATTCTTTGCTAGATCTATCGGTCACTTTTGCTCTGTGCTTAGTCTCTCTATCTCATTTGGAGACTTTAGTTCAGGATGCCGCGCACGAAGAATGTGTCGGCGTCAGGGGGTGGCGATGATGAGGACCCTCGTCGCCCTTTCAGGCAGGTGAAGGGCAAGACTGTCTATTTGGAGCAGCAGGAAGGCCGCAAGAAGCGGCGTACGGACAGAGAAGCCCGTGCAGCGGCAGCAGCTGCCGCAGCCGCTGCGCAGGCTGCCCTTGGAGATCAGCCGCATGTTCCATCCGATCAGATTGCATTCCGTGCTCGTCGTCTTACCTCCCGGTCTCGCTCCTCCACTCATACATCCGCTTCCACTCCGCCACCCACTCTGCCTGCTCCCGTCACTCCTATTGCTCCATCCACGCCAAAGGGGGAGAGATATGAGTTGTGAGAGCTAGGGGGAGTTAGAGAGTTAGTAGAGAGTCAGAGTCATTTTGGTGTAATATATGTGCTTGCTACTCTCTGTACTAGCTTGATGTTTTTGGCTCACAAACTCGTCATATACTCTCGTTGCGTATGATTGACTGTGTGTACTATGTTTTCACCTTATATTATATCACCAGTCTTCTAGCTCTTGTTTCATTAATTTAACTTCACTTTTACATGAACAAGAATCTTATGATGTGTATGCGCTCACTCTTATTATTATGGTACACATTCTTTCTGTCAAAGATTACTGAGTATAACTAACCATTCTTTCTATTGACAGAATCTTCAAAACAAACTACTCTCACAAAACTTGTAGGGTTGTCATCAATCACCAAAAAGGGGGAGATTGAAAGCATCTAGGCCCCTGGTTGGTTTTAGTGATTAATGACAACGTAATATTATATGTGACTAACGTGTGTTTTGCAGAGACAAATGGTAAGTTAGGTCGCATGACAGGTAGAAGTACTACAACGGTGAAAACAATCCCGGAGATAAGAACTCGAAGCGACGGCTAAAACGACGGAACAAAAGGTGAAGGTCTACGGAGTCCGAGTGTCAAGGAGATGTGGACACTCGCGATTTAGTTAGGTCTTTTATTCTCTTTTAGCCGTACTATAAAGAGGGGTTGTCGATGAGTAGTTTGACCAAGAGAGCTCTAGTGTAGTGTTGGTGCACAATCACACTCATATACAGTGTTAGGTGTCACTCTAGAACTCACACACAAGTTAGAGCGAAAACCGATTTGAAAATCATCTGAAAAACAAGAGTTAGTGTTTCTGGCTTTGGGGCACCGGACTGTCCGGTGTGCACCGGACTGTCCGGTGCACCCTCTGCCAGGTGGGACCAAGCTGGTCCACGGCAGTGTTTTCCCTTCGCAGAAACCCGAGAGCGCAGCGTTCAGAGTTGAATTTTAGTGGCACACCGGACACCGCACCGGACTGTCCGGTGTGCACCGGACAGTGGACTGTTCACTGTCCGGTGCGCCATGAGCCCAACGGCTCTCTGTCAGAACTAGCCGTTGGAAGTGACCGTTGGCGCACCGGTGGCGCACCGTTGGCGCACCGGTGGCGCACCGGACTGTCCGGTGCGCCATCGCGCAGTGAATTGCCTGTAACGGCTAGTTGGTGGGTGAGGGCTATTTATACCCCCTCCACCCATCATATTCAATGTCTTGCACTCCACATTTATTCCAGCACATTGGTAGAGCATTGCAAGCACCAAAAGGCTAGTGAGGAGATTAGAGAATCATAATCCACGCTTGTTCCTCATTAGCGCTAGTGAGAGCCACCTAGAGCACACACCACTTGCATTAGGCTTCTCTTGGTCAAGCGAAAGTCTACGGCTTGTTACTCTTGGTGATCGGCGTCACCTAGACGGCTTGGTGGCGTTGGGAGCTCGGTGATCACCGTGAAGATCTTGTTGGTGACCCGACTCAAGTTTGTAAGCGGTCTCGAGGGATCCACCGCGCCGGAGTGGCAAAGGATCATCTCGTAGTGAGCACTTGGTTCTTGCGAGGACCAAGGGGGAGCGATACCCTTGCGCGGGTGCTCCAACGAGGACTAGTGGAGAGTGCCGACTCTTCGATACCTCGGGAAAAATTGGAGGAGTCTTCTAAACTTTGCTTTACATTCCGCACTTAATTCAAGCACTTTACATTGTGTATTTGTTTAGCAAGTATTTGAAGTATTATCTTAGCTTTGTTACATTTCTAGTATTATATTCTTAGTGCTAGTTGTTGGGGTGAAGTTGGGCTTTTGTTTAGCTCTTGCTTAGGTTTTAATTAGTGTTGATTTTTAGAAAAGCCCAATTCACCCCCTCTTGGGCATCGTGATCCTTTCAGGTTCGACGGTTTGACGACACCGGTGAGGTCAACAATGAGCCGAACAAACCAAAACTCCATGACGCCGACCGGGCCCGGCACACGGGTTAGAGAACGGCGGCCGGCGAAATCCGAGCTGGGCAAGCACACGGCAGGGAGCTTCGCAATTTGACGGGACCGTGGCCGAACGAATTTTATGGCATATGGTCTGGGGAAGGACTCGGCGAGCAGCGACATGAGAAGCAAAGCGAGGTCACGGTCGGGTGGGCTCGGACACAAGCACATGTAGCGTTTCACCGTGTCCAACGCGCACATCACGGACTCGATGTCGACTATAAACAGTTTCGCGCGCACGACAACGCGACGAAGAAAAACTGAATAGGGAGCTTCGCGGCAGCACGCGCAGGAATAACGGAACACGCGCGCAGGAAAGAGGGAGGCTGGAGAATGAGCTGGAAGCCGCGGCGCTGGGTAGAGCTCGGACGGGCGAGCGCGCAGGGACGAACAGGCGAGGCAACGACGCGAGTAGGGAGGAGCTCGAGCGCGCCATGGTCGAAAAAAGAGTTCTAGCCAGGGAGAAGAAAGTCTGCGTGGTCGGCCGAACTGGAACTAGCGTGCGCAAAGAGCACCGAGCGCCAGGGAGTTTGCAGAGGAAGCCGACGCAAAGAGCCGGCCATGGATGCAGCAAGCGCTGGGGCAAACAGGGAGCGGGGGCGCGCTGGAATCCGAGCAATAGGGGAGGCGCCATGGGAGACGGGAAGGAGGGGCCTCGGCTAGGGAGAGCGCGCGTCGGGGAGAAAGAAGATCCGTGCGTGCGCCATGGGGAGCTCGGTTGGGTGCGAGCAGGCAACAGGATCCGCAGCGGGGAAGAAGCGGCTGGGGAAGAAGACGTGCGCAGGGAGCAGGGCGCGCAGACACTTGGGCGCGCGGCGCAGTGGAGCAGAGGGATGGGCGCGTCTTGGGGAAGAGCCGCGGCCAGGGAAAAGGTTCCCGCCATGGGGAGAACCACGGCTGGCTGGGCGAGTTGGGGGAGAGTGGAGGGAGGAGAGAGGAGCGGCTGGACAAGCAGCCATGGGAGCAGGGGAAAAGCACCGCGGCGAGCTCGTGGGAGAGAAGCAGAGAGTGAGCGCCGCAAAGACAAGCAGGGGCACACGCGCCATGGGAGATTCGGCCGGATGCTGGAGAGGCTAGGCGCGATGCAGGAGAGCAGGAGCCAGGACGCCATGGGAGGGAGTCGGCCATGGGGAAGAGAGATGGAGACACAGCCATGGATTGGGCGCCGAGTGAGCAGGAGATATAGGCGCGCGATACAGGAAAACAATCGGGACGAAGAAGAGCGGCAGCAGGAAGAAAATATGGTAGGGGCGGCGGGAGGATAGAGCCGACTAGGATTTTTATTTTTAGATTTTTTTCTGTTTTCTTTTTTTTAATTACTTTAAAGAATTTCGTAGATATTGTTGAGCCAAAATTTTTAGATCGGGGCGAGACGTAATCAGAACAAATCAGAATGATGTTAACAACAGTATTTCAGATTGTGTTCCATTTGATTCGATGAATATTTCCAGTGTCAAATGAATTCTTACCCTTTATTTATATTTGAAGATTTGAATTCGGGCGAGAAACAACAACCCGGATTGAACTGATTTCAACTTTGATATTGTAATCAGCTTTGGTTTACTTAGAAGCCAGACAAAAATTTATCTGGTAAGGAATAGATTAAATTACCAAGGTTCGAGTTTTAGCCTGATATTAACGAATCAAGCTAAACGGTATCGGGTTCAACTCGGAAACGACTCAGTTTATAATTCTACGTCTGGTTTCTCTTGGATTCCGGCGTTGTCCAATTTAATTTTGCATTAACACTTTTGTTGTTGAGTTCAAATTAATTTGCCCAGGATAAAATCATCCAGTGGGTCGAGTTTCCGAATTCATATTCGCGCGAGCGATGAATTTTAAATAATCATCGGACGCACCGATTTTCAGAACAACGATGTTCCGAACATCACAAAACTTTAGAAAGAGCCCGGATAGATAAAAATAAAAACGATGTCGCACTTGCGACAAACGAAGCAGATGCGACATAAAAATCGTGATAGGCGAAGATGTTTAAAATTTAGCATTCATTTTATCCACTGATTACATGCTTAAATCCATACTCGTTGTCGAGCGGAATATAAACACCAGGAGTCACCGCCTCGGCAAGCTGGAGGGAGGAGCGAGGCGGTGACTCCTCCGAGGTCGAGGCTGAGTCCGAGCCCTGGGGTCGGGCGAGGCGGAGTTCGTCTTCCGAGGTCGAGGCTGAGTTCGAGCCGTGGGGTCGGGCGAGGCAGAGTTCGTCTTCCGAGGTCGAGGCTGAGTCCGAGCCGTGGGGTCGGGCGAGGCGGAGTCCATCTTCCGAGGTCGAGGCTGAGTCCGAGCCGTGGGGTCGGGCGAGGCGGAGTCCATCTTCCGAGGTCGAGGCTGAGTCCGAGCCCTAAAGTCGGGCGAGGCGGAGTTCGTCTTCCGAGGTCGAGGCTGAGTCTGAGCCCTGGGGTCGGGCGAGGCGGAGTCCGTCGTCTGAGGTCGAGGCTGAGTCCGGGCCCAAGGGTCGGGCGAGGCGGAGCTTCCTATGGCGCCCGAGGCTAGACTTAGCTGCTGTCAGCCTCACTCTGTCGAGTGGAACAACAGTCGGAGCAGCGCAGGCGGCGCTGTTTTCCTGTCAGGTCGGTCAGTGGAGCGGCGAAGTGACTGCGGTCACTTCGGCCCTATCGACTGAGGAGCGCGCGTCAGGAAAAGGTGTCAGTCGATCCTTGCATTAAATGCTCCTGCGATACGGTCGGTTGGCGTGGCGATCTGGCCAAGGTTGCTTCTCCACGAAGACTGGGCCTCGGGCGAGCCGAAGGTGCGTCTGTTGCTTGAGGGGACCCTCGGGCGAGACGTGAATCCTCTTGGGTCGGCTGCCTTTGCCCGAGGCCGGGCTCGGGCGAGGCGGGATTGTGTCCCTTGAGTGGACAGAGCCTTGACCTGAATCGCGCCCATCAGGCCTTTGCAGCTTTGTGCTGATGGGGGTTACCAGCTGAGATTAGGAGTCTTGGGGGTACCCCTAAATATGGTCCCCGACAGTAGCCCCCGAGCCTCGAAGGGAGTGTTGATACTCGCTTGGAGGCTTTTGTCGCACTTTTTTGCAAGGGGACCGGCCTTTCTCGGTTGCGTTTTGTTCCGGTGGGTGTGCGCGAGCGCACCCGCCGGGTGTAGCCCCCGAGGCCTCGGAGGAGTGGTTTGACTCCTTCGAGGTCTTAGCGCGTTTCGTGATGCTTCGGTCGGTCTGGTTGTTCCCTCATGCGAACTGGCCGTAGCCCGGGTGCGTAGTCAGGTTCCAAGTTCTCGGGCTGGTATGTTGACGCTGTCAACAGTTTGGCCGGAGCCGGGTTTGCGAGAGCAGCCCCCGAGCCTCCGCACAGAGCGAGAGGACGGTCAAGGACAGACTCGGCTTTTTTCATACGCCCCTGCGTCGCCTTTCCGCAAGGAGGAGGGGGGAAAGCGCCATGTTGCCCTCGGAGGGCGCCGAACATGATGTCTCCAATGAGTTGCTAGCGGGTGATCCGAGTGGACACCCATGCCCCATTCGATAAGGGTCGGCTAGTGGCCCAGAGGCGCGCTCCAAAAGTACCTGCAGGTGATTTGCCGGACCCAGTCCCGTTTGATAGGGTCCGAGGGCTCGATGCTCCCTCTGATGGGATTCTGTTACAGAATCGCTCCTGCTGGTCTCGGAAATGTCATAGGGTACCTCGGGAGCGTAGCCCGAGCCTTGGCCATGTATCAGACGTACACAGAGTCATCCCTCGCTCTGCGTGCTCTGAGGCGGCTATCGAACCCTTCGGGGGCCAGCCTACGAACCCCTGATCAGTAGTGGGCGCGGAGCCCGAGTGGCTTGAGGCGGCTGTCGAACCCCTCTGAGGGGCCAGCCTTCGAACCTCTGACCAGTGGTGGGCGCGGAGCCCGAGTGCTCTGAGGCGGCTGTCGAACCCTTCCGAGGGGTCAGCCTTCGATCCTCTGATCAGTAGGAGGGCTCGGGGCCCGAATGCTCTGAGGCGGTTATCGAACCCTTCCGGGGGGCCAGCCTTCGAACCTTTGATCAGTAGGGGGGCTCGAGGCCCGCTTCCTTCACGGAGAAGGATCCCTTTCGGAGTGTCCCCTTTCCCGGTCCCTGTAGCAAGAGAGAGAAAGGGGAAGAGAAAAAGGGATATGAATTTGAACGACGTGGCGCACCTTTTTTGACGCGGTCATCATGGCGGAGGTGAGACGTCGCCTGCTTCGCCTGCTTCGCCTGCCAAAGGTGCCGCCTGTCCTGCCGCAGAGTTAATGCGACGGGACGAGTGGTTCGCGGGGCAGCCGTTGTGCGTGCACGAGCCATTCGAGGAACAGGCGTCTTGCCTTTGAGTTTTGAATCTCGCGGCGGGTTCGGGCGAAGTGTTGAACGGGTCTCGCCTGGGCCTTTATATATTCGGGAGAGGGACCAGTGACGGTTCTTTACTCTGCTGCTCGCCTCCCACTTAGGTTTCTGCAACCTGAGGGAATAGCCAGAGAAAGAAAAACGCGCACCTTGTCCGCTCCGCCGCCACCTCTTCTGCTTGGTGATGGCCGACCGGGTGACCGTTGTTTCGCCGCGCGACCCGTGGCCTTTCTCCACCATCACGGCGGACCATCTGGAGGCCTTGTTGCCGATGGTTTGCTTCGTCCTCTCTCCGGTGACCCGCAGCCGGAGTGGATGGCCCCTCCGAGCGGAGCCGCCCCGTCCCCGCCGCTGGGGTATGTGCTAAGCTTCGTCTCTTTTCACGAGCGGTGGTTCGGAGTGCCGGCAAGTCGTTTCATGCGGGCGATTCTGCACGTCTACGAGGTGGAGCTGCACAATCTCAGCCCCAACTCCATCGCGCAAGCAGCCATCTTCGCGGCGGTTTGCAAAGGGTTTTTGGGGATTGCCCCCCACTAGGACCTGTGGACCCATCTCTTCTCCGCAGAGCTTTTTGCCTCGACGACGGGGGAAAGAAGAGTTCGCATGGCGGTGCGGGCCGGTGGATGCATCCTCCAGTTGAGGCAGGCGCGGGCGCAGCAGTACATCCCTGCCATCCTCGCGTCTTCGAACAAGGAGTGACAGCGCTGGTGGTTTTATCTCCGGAATGACGACGGGAGGCTCCCGTTGTTTTCTCAGCGAGTGGTGACCACCGTCGGCGGTAACTGGCGCTACGGGGCCCCGCGCGAGAAACAGAAGAATCTCCAGCCCCTTTTGAAGGCCTTGGAGGAGCTGCGAGAAGGAGGGCTCACCGCCGCGGGGGTGGTTGCCGCCATTCATCGCCGGAGGGTGCTCCCCTTGACGGAGCGGCGGCTGTCGCTTTGGGAGATGACGCCGGGGGTCGACTTGGAGGGTTTGCAGATGTCCTCAGTCCCCCTTCCTGCCGATGACCTCCACAGGCGGGTAGCCGGTACGGTAGGGAGGTTAGACGCCAGCGCCCTTACCCAGCTCTCGATGCGTCCCGATCACGGGTGTGTGTCCGTGGTGAGTGTCCGCTCCTTCTTCCTTCTTGTGTCGGATTGCCCTTAGTTCTCACATCCGAGACTTTTCGTCCGTCTCCAGGAGGTGGGGTTTCACAAGCCTTCCCTGCCACCGGTCCCGGAGGACGCGGTGGACCGAGCCGCGCGGAGGGTCGCCACGGAGAAGAGGAAGGAGAAGAAGGACGCGAAGAAGGCTCGGGCCCGCGAGCGGATGCGGGCTCGGGACGCCTTGGAGAGGCTTCGTCGTCAGCAGGAGAGGGATGGGCTCCCGAGGGAGCCATCGCCGGAGACGCCTGACGATGACGACGACGACGACAATGACGATGATGAAGATGACAACGTGGCTGCATGCCTTGGCCTCAGCCCTGATCTGAGGCTGGGCCAGGGGTTGTCGAGCCAGCCCTCGAGCGGGCTGGCGCCGTCGGTATCCGGGGCCACGACGTCGGGGTCCCGGTTCGAAGAACGGGGGCAGGCCGAGGGGGTACTTGACCCCTTGGCCGAGGTAGTTGAAGTGACCCCGGGGAGTCAGGCCGACCCACCTGTTCCCCAAGAGCTGTTGCCTGTGCCGATTGCACAGGAGGGTGATCCTCGGGTCGTCGTGGCTGCGCCTGGGCAGTCCGTCCCTCTGGTGCCTCGGGCGCCCGAGGCAAGGATGGTGCCGAAGCCGGCAGCGGGGCTAACCTCGGTGGTACCCTCAGGGACCGAGGCTCGAGGGACCTCCCCGCAGGCACGATTGGTCGTGGCCTGGAGTGGGTAAGTATCTGAGGATACCTTTGTCCCGGCTCCTTCTTCGTGTGTCCTGATCCTTCTCTTCCCTTTCTTCCCAGCAAACGGAGGCACGGTTCGACCGGTCTGGCTCCCCAGAAGGTCCTTAAGACGGCGTCGGCTTCTGCAGCCAGTGCCGCGCCGGGCCTTGCCGGCCAGCTGGCCTCCTCACAAGATGCCCCAAAGCAGGGGGCTCAGGCGGCACAAGTTGCCGTGGGGCGAGCTCCCGAGGCTGACCCCTCCGTCGAGGCAGCCGTCGTGCCAAGGGACACTGCTGGCGCGGCTGCGGCCTCGAGCCCACTAGACGTGTTACCGGCGCTGGCACCGGCTTCTGCCGAGGCGGTTGTCGTTTTGGCCGTGGAGCCGCCCGTCGCCGCCGACGCTGAGATGGCCGAGGCGCCGCTACTCCATGCCTCGGAGGAGGGGGCGCAGAACCGCGACCCGTCCTGGGGAGCGGCAACCTCGTCCTTGCGTGGCGCAGTCCCGACGGGCGGCGTCAGTCGCTTCGGTTCTGGACCAGTGGTGCTTCGGATCCCCTCTTCGTCCTTGACGATGAGCGAGAGGAGCAGTCTTGGGACGGGCTTCGTGAGTGTGCCGAGGCAACGGTGGGGTCGCTTCAGTCGACCTTGGAGGTCCTTTGCAGGGACGTTCCCAAGATCCTCCAGTAAGGATTTCAGGCATATCTTTCACGTGATCAAGGCATTCTTTGTGACGCACGCTTCCTTTCCTCAGGATCTGACGGATCTGAGCGCCGCCAAGTCGTCGTTCATCCGCCGCGAGGCTGATGTCTGGGGTTCGTTGCGGTTCCTGAGGACCACGCTTGCCGAGGCTACCGAGCGCCTCTCCCAACGGAGCGCCGAGGTGGCGGACCTTCGGTTGCTCTGTGTCGATCTGGGAGCGGAGGCAGCGGTGGCACGCGCAGAGGCACAGCGGCAGCAGTTGGAGCTTGGCCAGGTCATCAGCGAGCGGGACCAATCTCGAGGCCGGGCCGCCGAGGCTGAAAGTCGGGCTGAGGCCCTTGGAGACCACCTAGCTGAGGCGTCTGCTTGGGCCGGAGCCCTTGCGGCAGACCTAGCCGTGGCCCAAGCCACATCCTCGAAGCAGCGTGCCCGAGCCGAAGTTATGTCTTGGCTGTTTTAAGATTTTGATTCAGCTTCATTCTTCAACTCGTGTTTGAAGACTTCTGCTTTGGTTGTTTGCAGAGCTCGAGTCTGCCCTCGATGAGTCCACAAAGGCACTTGCCCAGGCGGCCGAGCAGAGGGAGGCCGACCACGTGGCCATGTCCGAGGCTATCTCGGCCTTCTGCCGGGTCTTTGGTCTCGACGACGTCCCCTCAGGGAGCTCCCCTTAGAGTCTCCTGCAGGCCTTGGGTGACCACGCGCGCGGCAGACTCCGCGAGGCGCTGCATCACGGTGTCAGGCGGGCCTTCGCCGTGCTCGCTTCCCACTACGACGTGGATCTGGAGCGGGTCAACGAGGGGTATTGCCTTCCTGACGAAGATGAAGTTGTCCTGGCCGAAGTCCAGAGGCTTGACGCGGCAGCCGCGGGCCCAAGCGCGGTGCTGGCGACCACTTTGAAGCAGAGATCCTTCCGCTTGCACCATCGTCTGAGGCCGGGGCGGATCTCGCCGAGGGTGGAAACGAAGCCGAGGGCGCGGCTCCTTCTCCGGGCGACGCCTGATTCTGCCGGAGCAGTTTATTTTGAATGCGTATGTGTCTTTTGCGGCCGCCGAGGCCCGAACACTTTGTCGTCGTAATATAAAGTTGTGTCTCTTTTCCTCCTGTTTTGCGTATCCGGACTCGTTCGTTAGTAGCAGGATTGCTTACCCAAGTAAGAGTTATTTTTCGCGGTAGGTGACGAGTGAGGTATCTGTATCCCGGAGGCGTAGGAGTCCCTCGACTCGGTCGGCCTTGCCACTTACATGCACTCTTATTCGTTTCTCGGGGTCCTGTTACTGATATAGCCGGGAGACGCGAAAGTCGTTTTGGTGGAAGACTTTTTCCGAGGAAAATTTTGACGCAGAGGGGGTGCCCCCCTTCTAGCCCCCGAGGGAGGGTCGGGCTTTGCCGAGGCAAGGCTGACCCTTCCTTGACGGTTAGACTTTGTTGGCGTATGTAAACGAGGTGTATGAACAACTTGAAAACATCTTAAGGGTAGAAGCGACGTAGCTGTCGGATGTTCCAAGCGTTGCTGTAGACCTCGCCTTGACTGTTGGCCAGCTTGTATGTTCCGGGCTTCAAAATCTTGGCGATGATGAATGGCCCTTCCAAGGGAGGCGTGAGCTTGTGGCGCCCTCGGGCGTCTTGTCGTAGCCGAAGCACCAAGTCGCCCACCTGGAGGTCTCGGGACCGAACCCCTTGGGCGTGGTAGCGTCGCAGGGACTGTTGATACCGCGCCGAGTGTAGTAAGGCCATGTCCCGAGCCTCTTCCAGCTGGTCCAGTGAGTCTTCTCGGTTGGTTCGATTGCTTCGGTCGTCGTACGCCCTCGTCCTCGGGGAACCGTATTCTAAGTCTGTGGGCAAGATGGCCTTGGCCCCATAGACTAGAAAAAACGGCGTGAAGCCCGTAGCTCGGCTCGGCGTTGTCCTCAGACTCCAGACCACCGAGGGGAGTTCCTTCATCCATCGCCTGCCGAACTTGTTGAGGTCGTTGTAGATCCACGTCTTGAGTCCTTGCAGAATCATGCCGTTGGCACGCTCTACTTGCCCATTCGTCATGGGGTGAGCTACGGCGGCCCAGTCCACCCGGATGCGGTGATCCTCGCAGAAGTCCAGGAAATTTCTGCCGGTGAACTGGGACCCCGAAGCGATGGATGATGTTGGTGAAGAACGCCACCGCCTGTTCGGACCTGATGCTGTTTAGGGGTCGGACCTCGATCCACTTGGAGAATTTGTCGATAGCGACCAGTAGGTGCGTGTAGCCCCCTGGTGCCTTCTGCAAGGGACCGACAAGGTCCAGACCCCACACAGCAAACGACCAGGTGATGGGTATTTTTTGTAGAGCCTGAGCGGGCAGGTGGGTCTACTTTCCGTAGAATTGACACCCTTGGCAGGTGCGTACAATCCTAGTGGCGTCGGCCACCGCGGTTGGCCAGTAGAAACCCTGTCGGAAGGCATTTCCAACGAGGGCCTGAGGTGCTGCGTGGTGACCGCAAGCCCCCAAGTGTATTTCTTGTAATAACTCCTGACCTTCGGCGATGGATATGCATCGCTAGAGGATGCCTGAGGGGCTGCGGTGGTAGAGCTCCTTCCCGTCACCCAACAAGACGAACGACTTGGCGCACCGCACCAGTCACCGAGCTTCGGCTCTGTCGAGGGGTAGCTCTCCTTGGTGGAGATATTGCAGGTACGGGGTCTGCCAGCTTCGATTAGGCGTGACCCCATTCCGCTCTTCCTCGACGCGCAGTGCCTCACCCTCGGGGGCCGAGGGTGCCTCAGGCCGAGCCGAGGGCGCCTCGGGCAGGGCCGAGACCTTCTCGGGCTCGGGCGTGTCGTCGGTCTTGACTGAGGGTTGATGTAGGTCTCGGGAGAAGACGTCCAGGGGAACCGTTGTCCGCCCCGAGGCTATCTTAGCCAGCTCGTCCGCAGTCTCCTTGTATCGTCGGGCGATGTGGTTGAGCTCGAGCCCGAAGAACTTGTTCTCCAGGCGCCGAACCTCATCGCAGTAGGCTTCCATCTTCGGGTCGCGGCAGTGGGAGTTCTTCATGACTTGGTCGATGACAAGCTGCGAGTCGCCACGAGCGTCGAGGCGTCAGACCCCTAGCTCGATGGCGATGCGCAACCCGTTAACTAGAGCCTCGTACTCGGCCACGTTGTTGGATGTCGGGAAATGGAGGCGCAGCACGTAGCGGAGGTGCTTCCCGAGGGGTGAGATGAAGAGCAGGCCCGTGCCCGCTCCTGTTTTCATCAACGACCCGTCGAAAAACATGGTCCATAGTTCCGGTTGGATCGGAGCTGCTGGAAGCTGGGTGTCGACCCATTCAGCCACAAAGTCCGCCAGGACTTGGAACTTGATGGCCTTCTGAGGGGCGAACGAGATTGTCTCGCCCATGATCTCCACCGCCCACTTTGCAATCCTACCCGAGGCCTCTCGACACTGGATGATCTCCCCTAGGGGGAAGGATGACACCACAGTCACCGGATGAGACTCGAAGTAGTGTCACAACTTTCGCCGCGTCAGAATTACTGCGTACAGTAGCTTCTGGATTTGCGGGTAGCGGATTTTGGTCTCGGACAGTACTTAACGGATGAAGTAGACTGGCCTCTGGACGGGCAATGCGTGCCCCTCTTCTCGTCTCTCAACCACGATCGCGGCGCTGACCACCTGAGTGGTGGCGGCGACGTAGATCAAGAGGGCTTCTCCGGCAGCGGGGGGCACCAAGATGGGCGCGCTGGTAAGGAGCGCCTTTAGGTTCTCGAGGGCTTCCTCGGCCTCGGGGGTCCAAGTGAAGCGCTCGGTCTTCCTTAAGAGGCGGTACAGAGGTAGGCCTCTTTCGCCGAGGCGCGAGATGAAGCGGCTCAGAGCCGCAAGGCATCCCATGACCCTCTGTACTCCTTTCAAGTCCTTGATGGGGCCCATGTTGGTGATGGCCGTGATTTTCTCTAGGTTGGCCTCGATGCCCCGCTCGGAGACGATGAACCCCAGGAGCATGCCTCGGGGGACTCCGAAGACACACTTCTCGGGATTGAGTTTCACGCCTTTCGCCTTGAGACACCGGAATGTCATTTCAAGGTCGGAAAGGAGGTCAGAGGCTTTCCTTGTCTTTGAGAGCACCTAGAGGGGGGGGTGAATAGGTGATCCTGTAAAAGTTCAAAACTTAAGCCACAAAAACTTGTTAAGGATTAGCACAAGTATGGCCAAGTGGCTAGAGAGAACTCAAAACACGATAACCACAAGAAAGCAATCACAGAGTTGACATGGTGGTTATCCCGTGGTTCGGCCAAGTACAAAACTTGCCTACTCCACGTTGTGGCGTCCCAACGGACGAGAGTTGCACTCAACTCCTCTCAAGTGATCCAATGATCAACTTGAATACCACGGTGTTTTTCTTTCCTTTGATCTTTTCTCGTTTGCGAGGAATCTCCACAACTTGGAGTCTCTCGCCCTTACAATTGAGTTCACAAAGAAATATGGAGTAAGGTGGGAATGAGCAACGCACACAAGACTCGAAAATCAAAGCAACAACACGCACACAAGTCGCAACAAGAGCTCGCAACGCAACACAAAGAGTTCACAACTCCACAAGAGCTCTATATGCTATCACAATGAAACGAATGCGTGAGATTGATGTCTTGGTGCTTAGAAGAGTTGTAGGAATGCTTGGTGTACTCCTCCATGCGCCAAGGGGTCCCTTTTATAGCCCCAAGGCAGCTAGGAGCCGTTGGGAACAAATCTGGAAGGCCATCTTTGCCTTCTGTCTCGTGGCGCACCGGACAGTCCGGTGCACACCGGACACTGTCCGGTGCCCGATTTGTTTCCATAAACAGCGCATCCGACCGTTGCTGTCAGAGTCAGATCTGCGCACCGTTGGCGCACCGGACATGTCCGGTGCACACCGGACAGTCCGGTGCTTCCTTCCGACCGTTGGCTCGGCCACGTGTCGCGCGGCGATCGCGCGGCCGACCGTTGGCCCGGCCGACCGTTGGCTCACCGGACAGTCCGGTGCACACCGGACAGTCCGGTGAATTTTAGCCGAAGTCGCCGGAGAAAAACCCGAGAGCGGCCTCTTCGTCCGAGGCAGCCTGGTGCACCGGACACTGTCCGGTGCACCACCGGACAGTCCGGTGCCCCAGACCGAAACAGCCCCTTGGCTGTACACAGCCAAGTCTTCTCTTCTCTTCTTCTATCTGTTTCTAACACTTAGACAAATATATTAGTACACAAAACCAATGTACTAAGACTTAGAAACATACCTTTGTTGAAGATTTGCACTTTGTTCTTCCATGGGCATTGATTCACATTGAAGCACTTGTGTTGACACTCAATCACCAAAATACTTATAAATGGCCCAAGGGCACATTTCCCTTTCAATCTCCCCCTTTTTGGTGATTTATGCCAACACAACATAAAGCAACTAGAACAAGTGCAAAATCACTTCAAATAAAAACTAACTTTGAGTTTTATTCAATTTTGGCATATATGGATCATCCTTTGCCACCACTTGGTTTGTTTTTGCAAATCAAACTCAAATCTCTATCTCTAAGTCAAACACACATGTTGAAGCATAAAGAGAGTCATTCCAAAAGAGATTGATCAAAGATTTCAAAAACTCCCCCTATTTCCCATAATCAATACTTCTCCCCACAAGAAGCCAATTTTTGACAAGAGAGACAATAAAAGAGTTTAACAATACAAAAACTCTATTCTATTATTTTCAAAATCTCTCAAGTGGTAGCTGATCCATTTATCACTTTGGCCTTTATTTTCTCCCCCTTTGGCATCAAGCACCAAAACGGGATTAATCTTGGCCTGTTAACCCCATTGCCTCACCAAAGTCTTCAATTAAGAGCAAATGGCAATAAGATTTTATGAGATGAACTTGGAATTAGTTACCCTCTCATCGGAGTGCAGTGGAAGTCTTTCATGGTCCAAGTCCACCTTTTCCCTTTCAATCCTCCTTCGAGACTAAATTATCAAACTCAAGCACATGGTTAGTCTCAAAGGGTCAAGTTGTAACACATCTCCCCCTACACATGTGCATCACTTTGCAACGGACTTGTGAGGTCCAGGGAGTGTTTGTACAACTTGAGCACCATAATAAGCAACATAATGCAAAAAGGAACATGATCAAAAGCATAACTACATGTATGCTACAATTCAATCCAGGTTCCGCGAATCTAAGACATTTAGCTCACTACGCAACCTGCAAAAGGTCTTCTCATCTAGAGGCTTAGTGAAGATATCGGCTAGCTGGTTCTCGGTGCTAACATGAAACACTTCGATATCTCCCTTTTGCTGGTGGTCTCTCAAAAAGTGATGCCGGATGTCTATGTGCTTTGTGCGGCTGTGTTCAACAGGATTTTCCGCCATGCGGATAGCACTCTCATTATCACATAGGAGTGGGACTTTGCTCAGATTGTAGCCAAAGTCCCTGAGGGTTTGCCTCATCCAAAGTAGTTGCGCGCAACACTGTCCTGCGGCAACATACTCGGCCTCAGCGGTGGATAGGGCAACGGAAGTTTGTTTCTTAGAGTTCCATGACACCAGGGACCTTCCTAAGAATTGGCACGTCCCCGATGTACTCTTCCTATCGACCTTACATCCAGCATAGTCGGAGTCTGAGTATCCAACTAAGTCAAAGGTAGACCCCTTTGGATACCAGAGCCTGAAGCAAGGCGTAGCAACCAAATATCTAAGAATTCGCTTCACCGCCACTAAGTGACACTCCTTAGGATCGGATTGAAATCTAGCACACATGCATACGCTAAGCATAATATCCGGTCTACTAGCACATAAGTAAAGCAAAGAACCTATCATTGACCGGTATGCTTTTTGATCAACGGACTTACCTCCTTTGTTGAGGTCGGTGTGTCCGTCGGTCCCCATCGGAGTCTTTGCGGGCTTGGCGTCCTTCATCCCAAACCGCTTTAGCAGATCTTGCGTGTACTTCGTTTGGGAGATGAAGGTGCCGTCCTTGAGTTGCTTCACTTGGAACCCAAGGAAGTAGTTCAACTCGCCCATCATTGACATCTCGAATTTCTGCGTCATCACCCTGCTAAACTCTTCACAAGACTTTTGGTTAGTAGAACCAAATATTATGTCATCGACATAAATTTGGCACACAAACAAATCACCATCACATGTCTTAGTAAAAAGAGTTGGATCGGCTTTCCCAACCTTGAAAGTATTAGCAATTAGGAAATCTCTAAGGCATTCATACCATGCTCTTGGGGCTTGCTTAAGTCCATAGAGCGCCTTAGAGAGCTTACACACATGGTCGGGGTACCGTTCATCCTCAAAGCCAGGGGGTTGCTCCACGTACACCTCCTCCTTGATTGGCCCATTGAGGAAAGCGCTCTTCACATCCATTTGGTACAACCTGAAAGAATGGTGAGCGGCATATGCTAGCAAAATACGAATGGACTCTAGCCTAGCCACAGGAGCAAAAGTCTCCTCAAAGTCCAAACCTGCGACTTGGGCATAACCTTTTGCCACAAGTCGAGCCTTGTTCCTCGTCACCACCCCGTGCTCGTCCTGTTTGTTGCGGAACACCCACTTGGTTCCCACAACATTTTGCTTCGGACGAGGCACCAGTGTCCAAACTTCATTGCGCTTGAAGTTGTTTAGCTCCTCTTGCATGGCCAACACCCAGTCCGGATCTAGCAAGGCCTCTTCTACCCTGAAAGGCTCAATAGAAGAGACAAAGGAGTAATGCTCACAAAAATTAACTAATCGAGATCGAGTAGTTACTCCCTTGCTAATGTCACCCAGAATTTGGTCGACGGGATGATCCCTTTGAATCATCGCTCGAACTTGGGTTGGAGGTGCCGGTTGCGCTTCTTCCTCCATCACGTTATCATCTTGTGCTCCCCCTTGATCACACGCCTCCTTTTGATGAACCTGTTCATCGTCTTGAGTCGGGGGATGCACCATAATTGAGGAAGAGGGTTGATCTTGATCATCTTGTTCCTGTGGCCGCACTTCTCCAATCGCCATGGTTCGTATAGCGGCTGTCGGAACATCTTCTTCATCTACATCATCACAATCAACAACTTTCTCTCTTGGAGAGCCATTAGTCTCATCAAATACAACGTCGCTAGAGACTTCAACCAAACCCGATGATTTGTTGAGGACTCTATACGCCTTTGTATTTGAGTCATAACCTAATAAAAACCCTTCTACAGCTTTGGGAGCAAACTTAGAATTTCTACCCTTCTTCACTAGAATGTAGCATTTACTCCCAAATACACGAAAGTACGATACATTGGGTTTGTTACCGGTTAGTAGCTCATACGACGTCTTCTTGAGGAGGCGATGAAGGTAGACCCTGTTGATGGCGTGGCAAGCCGTGTTCACGGCTTCCGACCAAAAATGCTCGGGGGTCTTGAACTCTCCTAGCATCGTCCTTGCCATATCGATGAGCGTCCTGTTCTTCCTCTCTACCACACCATTTTGCTGTGGTGTGTAGGGAGCGGAGAACTCGTGCTTGATCCCTTCTTCTTCAAGGAACTCCTCCACTTGAAGGTTCTTGAACTCAGATCCGTTGTCGCTCCTTATCTTCTTCACTTTGAGCTCAAACTCATTTTGAGCTCTCCTGAGGAAGCGTTTGAGGGTCCCTTGGGTTTCGGACTTTTCCTGCAAAAAGAACACCCAAGTGAAGCGGGAAAAGTCATCAACAATAACTAAACCATACTTACTTCCTCCTATGCTCAGATAGGCGACGGGTCCAAAAAGGTCCATATGCAGCATCTCCAAGGGTCTTGATGTTGTCATCACATTTTTGGTGTGATGAGAGCCTCCCACTTGTTTCCCTGCTTGACAAGTTGCACAAGGTCTATCTTTTTCAAATTGAACATTAGTTAGACCTATCACGTGTTCTCCCTTTAGAAGCTTGTGAAGGTTCTTCATCCCCACATGTGCTAAGCGGCGATGCCACAGCCAGCCCATGCTAGTCTTAGCTATTAAGCATGCATCTAGACCGGCCTCTTCTTTTGCAAAATCAACTAAATAAAGTTTGCCGTCTAATACACCCTTAAAAGCTAGTGAACCATCACTTCTTCTAAAGACAGACACATCTACATTTGTAAATAGACAATTATACCCCATATGACATAATTGACTCACAGATAGCAGATTATATCCAAGAGACTCAACTAAAAACACATTAGATATGGAGTGCTCATTAGAAATTGCAATTTTACCTAAACCTTTTACCTTGCCTTGATTCCCATCACCGAATATAATTGAATCTTGGGAATCTTTATTCTTGACGTAGGAGGTGAACATCTTCTTCTCCCCCGTCATATGGTTTGTGCATCCGCTGTCGATAATCCAGCTTGAACCCCCGGATGCATAAACCTGCAAGGCAAATTTAGGCTTGGGACTTAGGTACCCAACTCTTGTTGGGTCCTACAAGGTTAGTCACAATTTCCTTAGGGACCCAAATACAAGTTTTATCACCTTTGCATTTTGCCCCTAACTTCCTAGCAATTACTTTTCTATCCTTTCTACAAATTGCAAATGAAGTATTCAAAGCACAATAAATTGTAGAAGGTTCATTCACTACTTTCCTAGGAGCATGAATAACATTCTTTCTAGGCACATGATGAATAGCATTTCTCCTAGACATATTTCTACCATGCATAACATGAGAACTAGAAGCAGTCATAGCATAAGAGTCATAAGCATGTGAATCAAACATATCATGACCTCTAAAAGCATTTCTAGAATATCTCCTATCATAGTACATAAAAGCATGGTTCTTTTGCACATTACTAGCCATAGGGGCCTTCCCTTTCTCCTTGGCGAGAATGGGAGCCTTATGGCTTGTTAAGTTCTTAGCTTCTCTCTTGAAGCCAAGTCCATCCTTAATTGAGGGGTGTCTACCAATTGTGTAGGCATCCCTTGCAAATTTTAGCTTATCAAAATCATTCTTGCTAGTCTTAAGTTGAGCATTAAGACTAGCCAGGTCATCATTAAGCTTGGAAATTGAGACTAGGTGTTCACTACAAGCATCAATGTCAAAATCTTTACACCTAGTACAAATTTCAACATGTTCTACACGAGAGTTGGATTTATTTGCTACTTCTAATTTATCATTTAAATCATTGTTGACACCTTTCAAAGTAGAAATGGTTTCATGACAAGTAGATAGTTCAAAAGAAAGCATTTCATTTCTTTTAACTTCTAAAGTATAGGATTTTTGTGCCTCAACAAATTTATCATGCTCTTCATACAACAAATCCTCTTGCTTTTCTAAAAGTATATTCTTTTCATTCAAGGCATCAATTAATTCATTAATTTTGTCTATCTTAGATCTATCTAAGCCCTTGAACAAACATGAATAATCTACTTCATCCTCATCACTAGATTCGTCCTCACTTGAAGAAACATAGGTAGAGTTGCGAGTACATACCTTCTTCTCCCTTGCCATAAGGCATGTGTGACGCTCGTTGGGGAAGAGGGTTGATTTGTTGAAGGCGGTGGCGGCGAGTCCTTCATTGTCGGAGTCGGACGAGGAGCAATCCGAGTCCCACTCCTTGCCTAGATGCGCCTCGCCCCTTGCCTTCTTGTAATGCTTCTTCTTTTCCCTCTTGTTTCCCTTTTCCTGGTCACTATCATTATCGGGACAGTTAGCAATAAAATGACCAAGCTTACCACATTTGAAGCATGATCGCTTCTCCTTGGTCTTAGTCTTGCTCGGCTGTCCATTGCGACCCTTTAGCAC
Organism: Zea mays; assembly: GCF_902167145.1. Lineage (NCBI taxonomy): Eukaryota > Viridiplantae > Streptophyta > Magnoliopsida > Poales > Poaceae > Zea > Zea mays. The sequence goes on along the minus strand of NC_050098.1, from coordinate 56,874,349 downwards.
CGTCTTGAATCTCTTGATAATGAGGGCCATTTCTTCTTCATTAAGACCGGCCGTCTCAATTTGCGCCACCTTGCTGGGTAGCGCCTCCTTGTTCCCTGTGGCTTTGAGAGCAAAAGGTTGCGGCTCGTTGATCAGTCCATTCAAGGCGTCGTCCACATACCTTGCCTCCTTGATCATCATTCGCCCGCTGACGAATTTTCCTAGGACTTCTTCGGGCGACATTTTGGTGTACCTGGGATTCTCACGAATATTATTCACCAAATGAGGATCAAGAACGGTAAAGGACCTGAGCATTAGTCGGACGACGTCGTGGTCCGTCCATCGCGTGCTTCCGTAGCTCCTTATTTTGTTGATAAGGGTCTTGAGCCGGTTGTATGTCTGAGTTGGCTCCTCGCCCCTTATCATCGCGAACCTTCCAAGCTCGCCCTCCACCAACTCCATTTTGGTGAGCAAGGTAGCGTCATTTCCCTCATGGGAGATCTTGAGGGTATCCCAGATTTGCTTGGCGTTATCCAAGCCACTCACTTTATTATATTCATCCCTGCACAATGAGGCTAGAAGAACAGTAGTAGCTTGTGCATTCTTATGGATTTGCTCATTAATGAATATAGGACTATCCGAACTATTAAAGTGCATTCCACTATCTACAATCTCCCATATGCTAGGATGGAGAGAGAATAGGTGACTACGCATTTTGTGGCTCCAAAATCCGTAGTCCTCCCCATCAAAGTGTGGGGGCTTGCCGAGTGGAATAGAAAGCAAATGTGAATTTGAACTTTGCGGAATACGAGAGTAGTCAAAAGAAAAGTTAGAATTAACCGGTTTCCTTTGTTTGTCGTGGTCGTCGTCCTTTTGGGAAGAAGAGGACTCATCGCTGTCGTAGTAGACGATCTCCTTGATGCGTCTTGTCTTCTTCTTCTTCCCATCTCTTCGCTTGTGGCCCGAGCCCGAGTCATTTGACTTGTCATCCCTTGGCTCGTTGACGAAGGACTCCTTCTCCTTGTCGTTGATCACAATTCCCTTCCCCTTAGGATCCATCTCTTCGGGCGGTTAGTCCCTTTCTTGAAGAGAACTGCTCTGATACCAATTGAGAGCACCTAGAGGGGGGGGGTGAATAGGTGATCCTGTAAAAGTTCAAAACTTAAGCCACAAAAACTTGTTAAGGATTAGCACAAGTATGGCCAAGTGGCTAGAGAGAACTCAAAACACGATAACCACAAGAAAGCAATCACAGAGTTGACACGGTGGTTATCCCGTGGTTCGGCCAAGTACAAAACTTGCCTACTCCACGTTGTGGCGTCCCAACGGACGAGAGTTGCACTCAACTCCTCTCAAGTGATCCAATGATCAACTTGAATACCACGGTGTTTTTCTTTCCTTTGATCTTTTCCCGTTTGCGAGGAATCTCCACAACTTGGAGTCTCTCGCCCTTACAATTGAGTTCACAAAGAAATATGGAGTAAGGTGGGAATGAGCAACGCACACAAGACTCGAAAATCAAAGCAACAACACGCACACAAGTCGCAACAAGAGCTCGCAACGCAACACAAAGAGTTCACAACTCCACAAGAGCTCTATATGCTATCACAATGAAACGAATGCGTGAGATTGATGTCTTGGTGCTTAGAAGAGTTGTAGGAATGCTTGGTGTACTCCTCCATGCGCCAAGGGGTCCCTTTTATAGCCCCAAGGCAGCTAGGAGCCGTTGGGAACAAATCTGGAAGGCCATCTTTGCCTTCTGTCTCGTGGCGCACCGGACAGTCCGGTGCACACCGGACACTGTCCGGTGCCCGATTTGTTTCCATAAACAGCGCATCCGACCGTTGCTGTCAGAGTCAGATCTGCGCACCGTTGGCGCACCGGACATGTCCGGTGCACACCGGACAGTCCGGTGCTTCCTTCCGACCGTTGGCTCGGCCACGTGTCGCGCGGCGATCGCGCGGCCGACCGTTGGCCCGGCCGACCGTTGGCTCACCGGACAGTCCGGTGCACACCGGACAGTCCGGTGAATTTTAGCCGAAGTCGCCGGAGAAAAACCCGAGAGCGGCCTCTTCGTCCGAGGCAGCCTGGTGCACCGGACACTGTCCGGTGCACCACCGGACAGTCCGGTGCCCCAGACCGAAACAGCCCCTTGGCTGTACACAGCCAAGTCTTCTCTTCTCTTCTTCTATCTGTTTCTAACACTTAGACAAATATATTAGTACACAAAACCAATGTACTAAGACTTAGAAACATACCTTTGTTGAAGATTTGCACTTTGTTCTTCCATGGGCATTGATTCACATTGAAGCACTTGTGTTGACACTCAATCACCAAAATACTTATAAATGGCCCAAGGGCACATTTCCCTTTCAGTCTTGACTACGACGTCATCGATGTAAGCCTCGACCGTTCGACCAATGTGTTCTCCGAACACGTGGTTCATGCACCTTTGGTATGTCGCACCCGCATTCCTCAAACCGAATGGCATAGTAACGTAGCAGTACATGCCAAAGGGTGTGATGAAAGAAGTCGCGAGCTGGTCCAACTCTTTCATCCTGATTTGGTGATACACTGAGTAGGCATCGAGGAAAGACAAGGTTTCGCACCCAGCAGTGGAATCCACGATTTGATCGATGCGAGGCAGAGGGTAGGGAACCTTTGAACATGCTTTGTTTAGACCAGTGTAGTCTACACACATCCGTCATTTCCCTCCTTTCTTTCTCACAAGCACAGGGTTGGCAAGCCATTCGGGATGGAATACCTCTTTGATGAACCCTGCAGCCATCAACTTGTGGATCTCCTCGCCTATGGCTCAGCGCTTTTCTTCGTCGAATCGGCGCAAAGGCTGCTTCACGGGTCGGGCTCCAGCTCGGATATCCAGCGAGTGCTCGGCGACATCCCTCGGTATGCCAGGCATGTTCGAGGGACTCCACGCAAAAACTTCGGCGTTCGTGTAGAGAAAGTCGACGAGCACTACTTCCTATTTGGGGTCGAGCTCAGAGCCAATCCGGATCTGCTTGGAGGCGTCGTTGCTAGGGTCGAGAGGGACAGACTTAACCGTCTCCGCTGGCTCAAAGTTGCCGGCGTGGCGCTTCGCAACTGGCGCCTCCTTGGAGAGGCTCTCCTGGTCGGCGATGAGGGCCTCAGCGTACTCCACGCACTCCATGTCGCATTCGTACGCGTGTCGGTACGTGGAGCCGACGGTGATGACCCCATTGGGGCCCGGCATCTTGAGCTTGAGGTAGGTGTAGTTGGGGACGGCCATGAACTTGGCGTAGCATGGTCTCCCTAGCATTGCGTGGTAGGTTCCTCGGAACCCGACCACCTCGAACGTGATGGTTTCCCTTCGGAAGTTGGAGGGAGTCTCGAAGCAGACGGGCAGATCGAGTTGTCCGAGGGGTTGGACGCGTTTCCCGGGGATGATCCCATGAAAGGGCAACGCGTCGGCCCGGATCGAGGACAGATCGATCTGCAGGAGCCTGAGGGTCTCGGTGTAGACGATGTTGAGGCTGCTGCCTCCGTCCATGAGGACCTTGGTGAGCCTGACATTGCCGATGACGGGATCGACAACGAGCGGGTACTTTCCTAGGCTCGACACGCGGTCGGGGTGGTCGCCCTGGTCGAAGGTGATGGGCTTGTCGGACCAGTCTAGGTAGACTGGCGCCGCCACCTTTACCGAGCAGACCTCCCGGCACTCTTGCTTGCGGTGCCAAGCCGAGGCGTTCGCCTCTTGCCCACCGTAGATCATGAAGCAGTCATGGACCTCGGGGAACTCTTCTGCCTTGTGATCCTCCTTCTTGTCATTGTTGTGGGCCCTACCACCTTCCGCCAGTGGCCTAGCCCTGTGGAAGTAGCGCCGAAGCATGACGCACTCCTCAAGGGTGTGCTTGACGGGACCCTGATGATAGGGGCACGACTCCTTGAGCATCTTGTCGAACAGGTTGGCGCCTCCGGGTGGCTTCCGAGGGTTCCTGTGCTCGGCGGCGGTGACAAGGTCCGTGTCGGCGGCGTCACGTTTCGCTTGCGACTTCTTCTTGCCCTTCTTCCTCGCGCCGCGCTGAGCGGACGCCTCGGGGACGTCTTCCGGTTGGCGCCTCTGAGGCTGCTTGTCCTTTCGGAAGATGGCCTCGACCGCCTCCTGACCAAAGGCGAACTTGGTGGCGATGTCCATCAGCTCGCTCGCCCTGGTGGGAGTCTTGCGACCCATCTTGCTCACCAGGTCGCGACAAGTGGTGCCGGCGAGGAACGCGCCGATGACATCCGAGTCGGTGATGTTGGGCAGCTCGGTGCGCTGCTTCGAAAATCGCCAGATGTAGTCCCTCAGGGACTCTCCCGGCTGCTGGCGGCAGCTTCGGAGATTCCAGGAGTTCCCAGGGCGCATGTATGTGCCCTGGAAGTTGCCGGCGAAGGCTTTGACCAGGTCGTCCCAGTTAGAGATCTGCGCAGGGGGCAGATGCTCCAGCCAGGCTCGGGCAGCGTCGGAGAGGAACAGGGGAAGGTTGCGGATGACGAGGTTGTCATCGTCCGTCCCACCCAGCTGGTAGGCCAGCCGGTAGTCCACGAGCCACAGTTCCGGTTTTGACTCCCCCGAGTACTTGGTGATGGTAGTCGGGGTTCGGAACCGAGTCGGGAACGACGCCCGTCGTATGGCCCGGCTAAAAGCTCGCAGACCGGGTGGTTCGGGCGAGGGGCTCCGATCCTCCCCGCTGTCGTAGCGTCCCCCACGCCTGGGGTGGTAGCCTCGGCGCACCTTCTCGTCGAGGTGGGCTCGACGGTCGCGACGGTGGCGCTCGTTGCCGAGGCGACCCGGGGCCGCAGGCGCGGTGTTCCTCGTGTGCCCGGTGTGGACCGAGGCTTCCCGCATGAATCGAGAAGTCGCGACGCGATGCTCCGGGGGGTAGCCCTACCTTCGGGAGGCAGAGCTCTCGGCCCGTCGGACCGCGACATCTTCCAGGAGATTCTTGAGCTCTCCCTGGATACGCCGCCCCTCGGTGGTGGATGGTTCCGGCATCGCTCGGAGTAGTATCACTGCTGCAGCCAGGTTCTGGCCGACCCCACTTGAAGCCGGGGGCAGCCTCGCCCTGGCATCATCGGCGATGCGGTGCTGGACGTCCTGGGCCAGATGACGCGCTTCTTCGGCCGGTGCCCGGCCTGCCCACTCCTGCCCGATATTTTGACGAAGCTGCACAAGTTGTCCTGCTTCCTCGTCGAGCCTGGCCTGTACCTCGCGGATTTGCTCGAGCTGTGCGTCCTGACCCCCCGCAGGGACTAGGACCACAGCTAGCTCCCGGAGGATGTCAACGCGAGGCACAGGCCTAGGGGGATCACCGTCCTCCGGCATACCAAGATGGTTGCCTTCGTCAAGATCCCCTAGATCGACATGGAAGCATTCGCGACTTGGGCCACAGTCCTCGTCGCCGAGGCTGTGGCTGCTATCGGAGCAATCGGAGAGGCAGTAGTCACATGCGGTCATGAAGTCCCGCATGGCACTGGGGTTATCGAGCCCGGAGAAATCCCAACCAGAGTCGGGCTCGTCATCTTCCTCGGAACCCGGGGGCCCGTAGGTCGAGACGGTCGTCAGCCGGTCCCAGGGTGACCGCATATGATACCCCGGAGGGTTTGGACATGCCTTTATGAAAGCGTCCACCGAAGCGGGGTTGCTTGGTGGGTCGCAGCTGAATTTAAAAGGCATGGAACGGGAAACAAGCGGTACCTCTTGATCGACGGGTGGTGACGAAGTCGCGTCGGGGATGGACTGCACCGTTGTCTCAGGTACGAGGCTGACGCCCAGCAAGTCCTTCGCGAGCGTGCTGGCGTCGTCCGTCTGCTTGGAGTTGGCGTGTTGCGGGGAAACGACGCTCGTCTTCGTCTCAGACGCAAGGTCGATGCCCGACGTGTCCCCCGCTGGGGCGCCAGTGCCGTCGACTCGCTCGACAACCGACGAGGTGCCGCCTCCTGCTTGGCCATGACTGCCCCGCCTCCTCCTCCGTCGGCGGGGAAGGTGACGGGATAGACCCGGATGTTGCTCTTCCGTCACGTGGGGAAGACGTCATCGATTCCGCCATTGGCGGGCGGGCTGACGGACGCCATTGTCGTTGTCGCGTGGCGGAGGAAGGAGTATCATGTCGTAGCTGCCGTCGAGGGACATGAACTCCAGACTCCCGAAACGAAGCATCGTCCTGGGTTGGAGAGGTTGCTGGAGACTACCCATCTGGAGCTTGACAGGAAGCTGTTCGTCAACACGCAGCAGGCCCCTACCTGGCGCGCCAACTGTCGGCGTTTCGACCCCGGGGGGTCCCTGGACCGACAAGTGAATTATCGCCGCGTGTCCCAGCCCAGATGGGTCGGCGCGAGACGGAGCACGAAGGGGGAGAAACGGCAAAGGGGAAACCCACGGCCTCCGTGTTGTCCTGCGCCCAGGTCGGGTGCGCTTGCAGTAGGGGGTTACAAGCGTTCGCAAGGGAGAGTGAGAGAGAGACTGTCCGCCAGCCCGTTCTCCCGCGCGACCAACCTTCTCGTACGAGAGCCCTGGACCTTCCTTTTATAGGCGTAAGGAGAGGGCCCAGGTGTACAATGGGGGTGTAGCAGTGTGCTAACGTGTCTAGCAGAGAGGAGCTAGAGCCCTAAGTACATGTCGTCGTGGCAGCCGGAGAGGTTTTGGCGCCCTGTTCATGTGATGTCGTGGCCGTCGGAGGAGTGCTTGAGCCTTGTGGAAGTACAGCTGTCGGGGCTGTCGGATCCTTGCTGACGTCTCCTTGCTTCCGTAAGGGGCTGAGAGCCGCCGTCGTCATGGAGCACGCGGGGTGCCATCATTACTTGTTTACCGGGGCGAGCTAGATGGGACGCCGGTCTTGTTCCCCGCAACCTGAGCTAGCTAGGGGTAGGGTAATGATGGCCCCCTTGTGACGTGGTCGGTCCGAGCCCGGGGTCGGGCGAGGCGGTGACTCCTCCGAGGTCGAGGCTGAGTCCGAGCCCTAGGGTCGGGCGAGGCGGAGTCCGTCGTCCGGCGTCGAGGCTGAGTCCGAGCCCTGGGGTCGGGCGAGGCGGAGTTCGTCTTCCGAGGTCGAGGCTGAGTCCGAGCCCTAGGGTCGGGCGAGGCGGAGTCCGTCGTCTGGCGTCGAGTCTGAGTCCGAGCCCTGGGGTCGGGCGAGGCGGAGTTCGTCTTCCGAGGTCGAGGCTGAGTCCGATCCCTGGGGTCGGGCGAGGCGGAGTTCGTCTTCCGAGGTCGAGGCTGAGTCCGAGCCCTGGGGTCGGGCGAGGCGGAGTCCGTCTTCCGAGGTCGAGGCTGAGTCCGAGCCCTGGGGTCAGGCGAGGCGGAGTTCGTCTTCCGAGGTCGAGGCTGAGTCCGAGCCCTGGGGTCGGGCGAGGCGGAGTCCGTTGTCTGAGGTCGAGGCTGAGTCCGAGCCCAGGGGTCGGGCGAGGCGAAGCTTCCTATGGCGCCCGAGGCTGGACTTAGCTGCTGTCAGCCTCACTCTGTCGAGTGGCACAGCAGTCGGAGCGGCGCAGGCGGCGCTGTTTTCCTGTCAGGTCGGTCAGTGGAGCGGCGAAGTGACTGCGGTCACTTCGGCCCTATCGACTGAGGAGCGCGCGTCAGGATAAGGTGTCAGTCGATCCTTGCATTAAATGCTCCTACGATATGGTCGGTTGGCGTGGCGATCTGGCCAAGGTTGCTTCTCCGCGAAGACTGGGCCTCGGGCGAGCCGAAGGTGCATCCGTTGCTTGAGGGGACCCTCGGGCGAGACGTGAATCCTCCTGGGTCGGCTGCCTTTGCCCGAGGCTGGGCTCGGGCGAGGCGGGATCGTGTCCCTTGAGTGGACGGAGCCTTGACCTAAATCGCGCCCATCAGGCCTTTGCAGCTTTGTGCTTATGGGGGTTACCAGCTGAGATTAGGAGTCTTGGGGGTACCCCTAATTATGGTCCCCGACAGATGTGATGTACACATCTTGATCCTCACTTGATATACTTGCTCAAGTCCAGATCTGCTGTTTATCTTTAAGGCAAACACCTAGGGTGTTACAGCCCTCTCCCTTAAAAGAATCTCGTCCCGAGATTCGGAACGAAAGACTTCTAAGAGTAGAGAAGCATGTAACCCTATCCATATCAGTGATAACAAAGGCAGTTCCAAACAAAGGCGAGTGTCTCAGAATGTTGTTTCTCTAGTGGACATAACATGTATCGTCTTAAGCTAATTCAGAGATATCCACCAATAGAGACGCTGTCTGCCAGAAGAACACATAAGGTTCCATGTGTGCAGTTTGCTTTTTCTGATGACACTGTACTATCTGAGTCTGTTGGGCGAGCGGTAGATATGCGATTTTTACTCAAACAGAACCAGATGCAACCTCTTGGGTAAAACACACAGAAGGAGGTGTACCAACAAGTGGTCATTTGAAGAATTCAAGTTCAAGGAAGATGATAAAAATTCGAGGAACACATTAGTGAAGATGATCAACAAATGTTGACTTCACAATCAATCCACTTTAGCGAACACTAAGCATGACTCGACCTGATAACTCATGCTGGAAAAGCACACGTGAGGCAATCGAGGCATGACTAGAGCGATGATTAGGTGGTTACTGGCCGACTTAATCTCGATTCTTGAAAGTACTTCCTTAGGATGGGCTGAACCAAAATGAGTTTAGACAACTTGATAAAACAATCTCTAAACTCAATCTTCGTTCACAAAGCAATTACACGTTAGTAAAACCAACTTGTTAAACTACTTATGACATCAAGTAGGTCCCCTTCGTACCCATCGGTAAGCCAAGGGTTGAGAGTTCTCATTCGCCAGCAAAAGGTCATGCATTCGGGTAGAAATCCATTTGGTCAGGTTGTTCATCCGTTTCTTCATGCAAGATGAACTGACTTGGTTAGGGAATACATGGATTAAATGAAAGAGCGACTGAACAAACTCCTGCATCTCAGCAGTAGGGAAAAAGCCAATCTCCATTTTGAGAGCTAATCAGTTGTCTCTTGACACTAAAAAGCTCCAAGGCTTCACCTTTACACAAAGGACGTAAAGGGAACTTGTATGAGTAGTCACTACCAAGATCAAAAGGAAAGAGACCACACATGAAAGTGGTATGCTCCTTTTATCCAACAGGAATGATAGATGTTGCTTGATCATTTGACAAACAACATAGAAATTGTTTTCAAGAGAAGGTCGACGAAAGATAACACATCAGTGTAGTTCAACAATGGATCATGACTAGAGACCTTGATACCGGCATGCGCCAAGCAGCATGATCATGTGTGTGCATGCACAGGAGGCTCTCAGTTTCGCCGCGGTACCATAAGTCCTTAACCATGACACCATTACAAAACTAGAACCAATAATGAATATCACGTGGTAAGAACAATTTGTGCAGAGATAACATATCGATATAGTCTCATAATGGATTATGACTACTAACAGTGATACCAACGCGTGCCAAGTAGCGCAACCATGTGTTGATCACCCACCGGAGGCCCTTGGTTTCGTCGTGGCACCATCGGCTTTAGTCATAACACCATTACCATATGTAACCAATAAGAAATCTCATGCCCCACCAATAGATTGAGCAAGGGTGACAATATGCAAAGAGACTCTACCTGTCAAAATGGTTACAAGTAGAGAGCCAAATAGATCATGGCCCCATGAAAGGAACAAGGTATGGCCATAACCTAAAATAAATTGAGGAGGGAGTACGATGGGAGACTGTTAATTCAGCCCCGAGCATATTTCTATGCCCATCATAGAGATTACAAGATCAAGGATTAGTATCAGATTAGATACAGAGGGAAAACAATCACAAGATGAAGTTGGTATGCCTTCGGTAGATATGAGGGAACCAAAGGCATCAAATTCAAGAAAATGATCGGACATGTCTTCTCTAGGTTGGGTTGATAAAGCAACAATGCAATTCTCCAGGAGAGGCAAAAATAAAATAGGAATAACATCTTGCATCAACCAAAACAAGGTGAAGCTTAGGAGGAAAACATGACCACTGAAGAGTCACGTACTAACAACAAGAACACGTACTCGAGATCCTTAGTTTAAGTTTTCTTGCATTTTATGTCCAACAAACAGATTGTCTAAGCATCCATTTGCATGAGCTTGGTCATGGAGTGATAACAGAGAATTCAACTTTTGATCATGGTTCACCAACTAAGAACATGGCCTAGTTTTGGGTTTAGGCAAACAGGTCACAACCATTCTATCGACACATCAAGTTCAAGAGCAAACACACATAACACCTAAACATATTATCTAAAGAATGGAGGACAGCTATTTCATTGAAGTTTATAATACAGCATTACACCACATTATCTACAATCACTGGTTACTGGAATAAAGATGAGAGAAGCATTTTGGGTGTATAGGTAACAAACAGGATGCAACAATCAGGATGCATGCCTGTCCTATTCGTCCTCACAAGTTTTACCAACATACTGTGGCAATAGCGTTCTATATCGGTGGCATACTTACGACTCTCTCGATAATTTGCTAGTCGTCAGCTACACATACGTTTTCGAGGTTAGTGTACCTGCAAAAAAATTCATCATAGCCCAATTCCTAATGATGCAGTCCACACATGACAGTTTATCACAGTTTATACTCCATATATTGCTATATGGAGGCCAGCTCATCATTAAGTGCCGAGCCACGCATAGGCACCGTTGCCACACTTTAACCATAGGGCAACTCATTATGGTAACTCACCTTCTTACCTGAGCGTAGGTGCGTCGTTGCAAGTACATTACACTTCTCAGTATTCCCATGTTTGTATACCCATACACATCCATGGGGTATTGAATTCCGGAAAAGTAATTACTCCATATCGCAGCCTTCATATATACATATGTGTAACATGTATATAATCAAGCGCTTTTTATACTCTCCCCTAGACCGACGTTTGTTCAGTCATGCTCTCACATCTCACCTTACCTGAGCGGCGATCCACTCAAAACTGAATGGCCTCAAAAATAACAATACACATGTATGTAATACCCCCGGTTGTGGGTTAGTGTTTTTTTAAATAAGCCACCTAATAGTCCTTAATTTAGGGCTTAACAGAGGATGTCGCTAGCATTATAGTTTTTCAAAAGTGTTTTTCAAAGCCAAACAATTGTTTAGTTGAAAATAGGTTTTCTAAAACCAAAACTTTGTTTTAAAAATACGTATGTGACTGTATTATACTTAATCATGCTTCGATACCAGCTATGGCAGAACCGCTCAAGTTATTGGGCCCACATGCACCTGTCCTTGTCTCAAAGACCTCAGACGGCTATGCATGTGCACCAAATAACTTAACAGGATCCATCCGAGTGTCCCAAGGACCCCGGATCAACCACTTACAACCAGAACCGCAAGATTAAGTGAACACAAATCACACACCAACATTTTGCAGCGAAATTTCTTTATTACAAAAGGATACAAGTTACATCAAATTTACATTATGTTTATCGAAGTGATTACAAAGTGATTCAAAGAAATAAACTTTGAAATGTTATAAAGTATTTATAGTTTTGAAATATATGCTAGCTTAAGTGACCATCCTCAATAAGAAGTATAGAAGAGGTACTTAGACTTATAAGAAGGCCGAGCCCACCGGCACTTAGCACCATCCACAACAACACACTTCTATTTTTGGTTCTTCCTCCTGCTTGGGAACCACCTTTGCACAAAAGTAGCAAAACTCCGTAGGCTCTTCACCTAAAACAACATGGGACAAAGCCCTGAGTACGAAGTGTACTTTCGCAAGTCTTACACGACTAAGGAAAAAGACTCTCAAGGATATGCTGGATTTAGGAATCAAGGAGAGACTCTTAGCAAGAATCAACTTAAATACTTTTGCAGAAATAACTTACTAAAGTGAGTCCTTACTTTCAATATTTTAACGCCAGATTAAATATTAATAGACTCTGGTTGCACCTAGTCTAATTTCACCATCTCATCAATACAACATTATTTTTACTCATATTGTTTACATCCTGACTTAGGTTGCAGGTCAGTGACCAAGTCTCCACTGTTTGGGGATATAACGGCGATCCGAATCGATTTACTTAGCTGAGGATCTCTAACCACACGACATATGTAGCACTTAACCCATGCATATGTCAACCGTTCCCACAGATCCTCCACAAAGTGAACCGGTCCGCACTACCCGGGAACACAGTACTCCTCCATCCAGCCTCCAGCCAGGAGGGTACACGCTACTTCCACCATCTCCCACGCCCAGTGCGTGGTTGTCTTTTCCCGTATGGAATAGCCGGGTTCAAGCTTACCCTGTCCCATATCCAGGGCATGTGGCCAGTTAAGATAGTCCTTGATCATACAGGCCTACATACGCATCCAATCCTTAATTAACCTGGGCGGAGCATCACTTGTTCCTAGCCTAAGTCTCGAGTTAAGTACTTCCACCCTTAGGATTGTTTTGTGTTCCTAAGGATGAAAAGAGCATTATAGGGAACTTTGCAGTAAGATCCCACCACGCTCTCAATGCAAATATTCTTGCAGGTAGAAGTCATCCTTCCTCAGGATAAACCTGAGCTAGGCATAAGTGCAAAGGACAAACTCTATCTGCTTATAAGCAGGGCTAAGCATTTTTTGTAAATCATATTTTGATACTTCACCAGAAGTATCTATAAAAGGAATGGATTTCAAGGTAGCCAATGCATCAAAGGGTTTCCAAGCAACTCCTATAAACCTAATGCACATTCACTAGACTTAAAGTGTGTAAAAATAATTTAAAAACATAAGGAGGGGGTTGCATGCACCGGGGCTTGCCTGGAAGAACACTAGGTTAGTGTTTGTTAGGTGGCGACCACTTGGCGATCAGCTTTTGTTCCAATACTTGCTTCGTCCATCCATCTTCGGGTTGGCCTGACTGACGATATCATCGTGCGAAGAAGACCACTCCTTGCACCATCTTGAGGTCAACTTAGCTCTTTTTCTCTGCATCACGTGATTAATTATCGTACCTAAATGATATGCATAATGCATATGAATGAACATAAAGTAAACTAGAGGATACAAAAAAGAGAATCAAATACTTAGCGGCAAGACATCGACATAAGCTAACGCAAACACTAGACACCTATAGCTCACTAAACACAACAATCACGATTTTTCTAGTTTTACTAGATTTAACTTACAACATCATGGAAAACGATAAGCTATACCCACACTCTACCTCCCTTAGCTAACACTCAATACTAGGAGGCTAACAAACTTAGTATCATTCGTCTACGACACCTAATTTTGGAAATAAGGATAGAAGCACATCAATTTTTTAAACCATCCGAATATGAATAGAAATTCTATAACTAGCTTTCTAAGCCATTTCATCGGATTAACTTGTATAGCCTACGAGTTAAATACGATATTTAATCGTTCGCTCGAGCAGGTAGGACATCATCAAACATCAAAGATTATGACAAGACCATAATCTTTAAAATCTAAAGACCTAAACATTCTTCTGCATAGGGTTCTTATATTTCAACTAAATTAACATATTGATCTTATTTACTTCCAATCCAATATGGGCAAGAACCAATATTCACCTAGGAAATTCTACCAATCAATATAATAGAAGGTAACGATCACTAAGACAGAGCTTCGACTTCACTAAACAAATATATTCAGCATATATATACCACAAAGAAATTGGACACCACCACACAGCACATTAACGAGAATCAATGAGACCAATACATATAGCCAACTCACTCATCAATTTAGCTTACCACATCATAGATTGATTTGGTATTTAGCAAGACGACGACGACCACCGATTCATCCAAATCACGGAACACCTGACATCTGATGTGCTGGAGCTTTCCTTTCCCCATAATCCTGGCATTCGATACGAACACAAGATGCGGATAGCGAGCAAAGGCTGACGGGATCGCGGACACGTCCAGTAGTGACGCCAAGTAGCAGCATCACCCACAGCACGAATACATGGATCGATGGTGGGGTGTCTTCAACCTGGGCGTCCACGACCGGCGAGGAGACAGGCGACAATGTTGTGGACGCGAGGAGTGCGGACGAGTAGCACGCTGACAAACCCAACATAGAGCTTTGGGGCGAGGTCGAGGACGTTGGTGCTGCAGCCAGAACATCACCACTGCGACGCCACGGATGGTGAAAATAGAGCGACGGTGTGAAGCGGTGTCCGCGAGGATAACAGCACGTGGACGATTGAGTGGCGTCGATGACCAAGACGACGGCGAGGTCCGCGCGGCTAGGCGAGAATATCGGCGGAGGACACGGCGAGCGTAACCAAGGCGAGGACAGGAAGGCGCGCCAAGAAACTGCAGCCAAGGCGCGTGGAGCTCGCAGGACCAGATCAGCGACCATGGTTAACAGCAAACTATTCCACGGTGGGGAAGAATGCAGGGCACGACCGACACTAGAACAGGGCAGGGTTGCGTCGAGCACGGACATGGCACCGGCGCAGTGAATCTTAGACGGCTAGTCGGAGACAGCAACCAGGGGAGGAGCAGGGGCGGTCGACGTTGGGGGCTGGGGCGGCATGGGAGGGAGCACGGTGTGTGATGGAGAGCCAGGGCAGCGCTGTTCGGCGAGGTCAGTCGTGGCGATTTGGAGACCAGAGCCGACGGCGAGGTGGGTGGAAAGGAAGGGGCGCTCGCGAGATCCGGGACGGCTTGGCTGGGCGACTGCATGGGCGGACAAAGAGATGGGCACCGAGCAGGGGGAGCAGAGAAGGGAGCGGGCGCCGCAGAAAAATCCAGTGACGGGAGCTCCGAGCAGGGCGAGCAGGAAACCTGCATGCGGTTTGGGGGAGCAGGGGACGCGCCATGGGAGGAGGACCGAGCTTGAAGACGCGGCTGCGCGCAGGGAAGGAGTAGAGGCTGAGCTCAGCGGCCATGGCGAGGTCGGTGGCGGCCGGCACCAGAGCCCACGAGCAGGCAACCCGTTCCTGGGAGCCGAGCAGGAAGGAAGCGCTGCCATGGCTGGGACTCGGCAAGCTGGAGGGAGGAGCGCGGCGTGAAGGAGCTGTTGCCAGGATTATGTGGATAAGGAAGGCACGTAGGAACTCATCCGATTGAGTGAGCGGTGCAGGGATAAGAACAATCGCAGAAAAAAAATCAACGCGGGAGAAAGCCTAAACGGTAGAAAAATCTGAGAAAAAGATTTTTTTGTCCACTTTGATCTTTTCTTTTTTCCCTCTTAAATAATACTGGCACTAGGATTTGATTTGGTGAATTTTTTTCGGAGTCAGATAAGTTTTCATCCGTTATTTAAATTTGAAGATTTCAGCCCGATTTAAATTTACAACAAACTTCTATCGTCGAGTTCTGATAACATTTATTTGGGACAAAATTTGCAAGAGTGAGCCAAGCTCCCAAATTTGTATTTGCTCCATCGATTAATTCTAAATAGCCATAAGACTCAATTATTAGCAGAGCAAATACGTCCCGAACTATGTGAAACTTCTTCAATAGTCTTGGTAGATGGAGAAGAATGTGACATCCAAAATCGTGATTCTCATTGAGGCGATGTCACGTGTCGTTCACATGGGTGAAAAGTTGTGCGTTATCCACATAGATTTATTATCAGGCATTTTCCAAAGTTGGTATTCACTTAACTGAGCAACTCAATCAGCATAGGATCCGCCAACTTGTATGGCAATTTAAGACCAAACTTTGAGAAATCCTTTGAATAGTTTAAATGTACGGATGTGATGTACACGTCTTGATCCTCACTTGATATACTTGCTCAAGTCCAGATCTGTTGTTTATCTTTAAGGCAAACACCTGGGGTGTTACATAAGGTGTACCAAGATCTGAAGGAAAAATATTGGTGGTATGGTTTAAAAAGAGATGTTGCTACTCATGTTGCACTTTGTGATATGTGTCAATGAGTAAAGGCGAAACATCAAAGACCAGTAGATTTGCTACAACCTCTTAAAGTGCCTGAATAAAAATGAGAAGAAATTGGTATGGATTTTATAGTCGGGTTACCTCATACACGTGATGGTTATGATTCCATATGGGTTATTATAGACATATTAACTAAAGTTGCACATTTCATACTCATGAAGACACATACTCAGGAGCTCAGTTAGTAGAATTATACATGTCAAGGGTTGTTTGTCTACATAGAGTACCAAAGAAAATTGTATCAGCTAGAGGAACTCAGTTTACCTCACGCTTTTGGAAGAGATTACATGAATCTATGGATACTAAATTAAATTTCAGCTCAGCCTATCATCCGCAGACAGATCGCCAACCAGAAAGTACAAAACAAGTATTAGAGGATATGTTAAGAGCTTGTGCTTTAAAATATGGTAAAAGTTGGGATAATAATTTGCCCTATGCAGAGTTTTCTTACAACAATAGTTACTATGCAAGTCTAAAGATGGCACCATTTGAAGCACTCTGTGGAAGGAAATGTAGAACAACGATATATTGGAACCAAACTGGAGAAAGTCAAGTGTTTGGTCTAGAAATTCTTTGGGGAGCAAGAAAGCAAGTTTAGATTGTTAGAGAGAACCTTAAAACAACACAGTCATGACAGAAAAGCTATGCTGACAACAGAAGAAGAGAATTAACCTTTGAAGTTGGAGATTATGTGTATCTTAAAGTTTCACCAATGAGAGGAATGAAAAGGTTTAAGGTTAAGGGAAAATTGTCTCCTTGTTATATTGGTTCATTCAAGATTTTGGAAAGGAAATGAGAAGTAGCATATCAGTTGGAACTACCCGACCGACTGTTAGATGTCCATGACATTTTCCACGTATCACAACTTTAGAAGTATTTAAGAGTACCTGAGGATCAGTTAGCCATGGAAGAACTTAATGTTAATGATGACTAAACATATTCAGAATATCCTATTAAGATTTTGGAAACATCATGCAAAATTACCCGGAGTAAAGTTATCAATATGTACAAAGTTCAGTGGAGTCATCACTCAGACGATGAAGTAACTTGGGAAAGAGAGGATGAACTCAGAACATAATTCCCCCCACCTATTTTCAGAAATTCTCTAATCTCGAGGACAATATTCTTTTTAGGGGGTAGGTTTTGTTACACCTCAAATCCATTAATTAAAATAATACATTACTAGCTAAACTTAGTAAAGAGTAAATTAAAAATTTGAATCAAGTGCTTGATTTCAATTACTTTTTGAGAATGATTTTTGTTTGCTAATAATTAATTGATGCTTTTATTTAAAGAATACCTTTATTCAAAACCCAATTTATTAATATAATAGACTTTGACCTAAAGATAAATATTTAGTGTTTTAATTATAAATATTTATATTAGATTTATTTTAATTTTTAAATAATTAAAAATATAGTTATTTATATTTTTAATGAAAAATCGAATAAAAAAGAAAAAACAAGACCCTAAGGCCCCGTTTGTTTCGTTGGAATTGAATTCCATTTTAATAATTATAATTTAGACAAAACTAATTAAGTTTATATATTTAAATATGTAATATATTTGTATATTATCCTAAATCATATGAGAGTGATAGTTATATACTATATTTATGTTATAGCAAAGCAAGTAGAAAAGTGTGCTATAAGTTGTGCATTGGAAAAATAGCATGTAAATCTATATAATTAATTTCTACATCTCACCCCATGAATTTGAGATAGGCTTATATGATAACTTTGGAAAGTGGTGGAATGTCACATTCAAAAAAAATAGTATATTCCATTAGTAAGATTCCAATTCCTAAAAATGAAAGGAAACAAACGGGACCTAATTTATTCGCCCCAAATGTAGAAATCGGCCACCAGGCCCAACCGCCACGCCCCTCCTTTTCTCCTCCTTCCTCTCTCTATGGCTCACGGGCCCCACCCCATGGCCCTCTCCTCTCCCTCGCTCATCGCGTGCCCACGCGGGCACATCGCTCCGCCACCGCCACGGTACGACTTGCCCAGCGCCGAGCCCGGCTGCCCGCCAATCCGCCTCCCCACCTCTTCTCCTTCCCCGCAAGTGGAGCACTAGAAACCATTGCGCCTCTCCCTCTTCCTCCCCCCCAATCTCGCTCCCCATTGAAGCCGCACCATTGATGTCGTTAATGGCTGCTGACGGCCATTACTCCCTCTCCCGGTGCTCTCTCTCTCTCTCTTCTCCCTCTATAAAAGCTCGACGCCAAGCTCATGGACCATTTCCCCCGGCTGCCGAGCTCGCCCACGCCTCTCCTCTCTCCTTGTCGTCGTACGTCGCCGTCGACCGACATTGTCTCGTCGTCTCCGACGTTCGTCACCACCGGAACACCTCTGTCCACCGTCCATGCCGTCGACCGGAGCTCGAAGCTCCACCGTCCACATCCTTTACTCACCTCGTCCACAATCGGTCGGAACCTCGCTCGTCGCCAGCCCCTGCGTGCAAGAAATAGAGGAGGGAAGGTAGAAGAAGTGGATTTTTTCTAGCTAGCCCCTGATGTTTGTCTATATTGTGTTAGATTGTTTCTCAATTCAAAAGAATTGAATTAGGTCCCTGTAATCATTCGTCTCATGACTATAGATAATTTGTTATCTAATCCCTACAAAAATATTTTGGATATATGTAATGAATATTTCATGTGTAGGTTAACAATTGACTTCATGTGTATGTGATGATCTATTTTAATCGGTGCCCATTATATTTCGTATTTTTGTATCTTATTAGGATTTATGTATGTTGAAGTTGATGCGGTCATCTAGAATGAAGGATAAAAAATAGAAAAACATGGCGTATTGATAACCAAGAATATTAGATGAATAACTACGTAATTACCTTTTCTCTTAAAAGTGTGATTTAGTTTTATAGTCAATTTTCGCACGTTCATGTGTAAATCTGCACATTGTTTATTCACTAAAGAAATAGTAGAGTTTCATTAATACTGAGATGATATAACTATGAACATGCCCACTATGGTCTAAATGATAGCTTAATATAATTCCATTACTAAACTATAGATTGTCTGTCTTCTAGAATAACTTTGTAACGACCAATATAATTTCCTCTTAGTGAGAAAGAACAAAAATAACAGGTAACTCGTGTTTTCTGGTAGAAATAATTAATTGGTAATTTATCTAGGTCCATAGAGTTTGGTTTAACATTGCTTCTATGTATTATATTAAATGAAATATATATATATATATATATATATATATATATATATATATATATATCCATGAACGATTTTCCATATAGGTTTCACTAGTAAAATATCGAAATAAAATAATTAGTGATTTATGTCATTAACAATAAAATGACAGTCGATATGGTTAGATTTATAATATAGCCACAGACCAAGTCTTATGTTTAGATGTTATCTTTCCTTTTATAAGCGTGATTTGTATAATGCATGTTTTATTGTTTATTGAATGGTGTATGTTTTCTTTTTGTATGTGTGATGTGCGACTATATTAGAAGCGGATTCTGTGGTAGAGGACCCAAATTCATTTGAGGAAGATCCACATGATACTTTTGAACAAGGCAAGTGGATTCTCCCTCTGCATTTCTTATTTGTACCCAAATAATACATTCAATAAGATTTACTTTTGGATATGTGCATAATTTGATGGGTTTTGCCTAAATAGGATTATCTAGAAATACCAACCTTATTCCTTGATTAACATGGGATTAATACTATGCTTAGTAGCTATGCTAATGCTCAACTTTATCATTATGATATCACTCTTTGAAAACAATATGGTTCCGGAGATGAATTTTATACTATTGTTGTTAATCCGACGATTAAACAAGATCATTTTGTATTAAACGTAACATGGACTGACAATATCCGACGATTAAACAAGATCATTTTGTATTAAACGGAACATGGACTGACCACCTAGGAAAAAAAGTACAACCATGAGTGCTATCATGGCTCTGTCTTTGGTAAATAGCTTTACTTAGTACTTAGCAACCTTACCTGAAAGATGGGCACCGACAGTGGTTTGGTGGCAGCTCACGTTAACACGGATGATAGTCTTGGCTCAGGTACCTCAGCCAGAGGGTCACCAATACTGATGTGGAAACCTTAGCGGGTGATTAGGAGCTTGTTGATCTATTTGGGGCACTTGTGAGAGGGCCAAGCCTTGTGTGCGATCAACCATGCCATAGTGGTGAAAAATCTGTCCGTATGGAGCACTTGATTATTACATAGATTAAGGTGGAGTTATACCTTGTTCACATGCTCTAATGAGAACTAGTGGAGAGTCGCCCAATGCCTTCAGAAACATCAACATGTATGTAAACCGTTTTTTATTTTGAGCATCTATATTTGTGCAATTACTTCATGAATTTATATTTTACTTGAATTGTATGCTAGTATAGAGTTAGAACTAGGTTGTTGTGTAGTTAGATAGAAAATACTATTACGCACGAAGGGTGAAATGAGTTAAGTTAGATAGTTTTGCGAGAATTTTAGGTTATTTTGGTTTACAAATAGTTAAGTAGTACATATATGGATTATATTTATGTTATTTTAACTAGGCCTTTTATAACATAAAGCTCAAGTTTTCAATTGTGTTGTTACATGGATGTGTTATATGAAAACAGAGGAAATCGGTGTATGGACTGCAGGTCCAGCGGATGGGTGCTGCAGACAAAAGATGTCAAGTTGGCGTCTACTTGTAGTTCTTGGTACGGGCATTAAGCATGACATGATCCGTAGTGCTTCGGCACGGTACAAACACTATTCATATAATGCCAGTGTCGTCACGATTCGGGTCTAGTGATGTGTTTGGGTCACCACCCGACACGATGGGCTTGCAGGAGCACTGCACGATTAGGCACGGCTTAGACCAACGGTGGTATATAAATGTGATTGTGAATTATTACTTGTTATGATTTTAAATATAATAAATTCATTTTATAATAGTATAAATATTCAAGTTTTAAAAATATATATATAACCTTAAAGATTTTATATATTTTGAGCTTTTAAAGAAAACAGTGTTTATAAGGACACAAGCACTATTAGATATTATTATCGTACAGTGTCGACATGATATGATTAGAGATTATAGTATAATGACTAGTTCAATACTTAGACGTTAGTAAGTGTCGTGCAGACGTTTGACCATCTATAGTAGTCACGGAGGGTAGTTGGGCGGATGCGCGCCCCTTTGCTTTACGGCGTGCGCCGCCGGCCCAAAAACCTGCGGCGGCCCATGGTAAACGCCTGACGCGCCTGCTCCAAGCACCAACCATGCGTTCCACATACTAGTACGACGCGCCGACGCGGCCACAAAAACAACGGGCTGCGAAACGGCGGCGCAGGGGTACCGTGGTCGCGCCTTCCGCAGCATCTTCCGTTGAGTCCTGATCCTACGGTCCGGAAAGGGTAGCCGCATGTTCTGGTTGGACTGTTTCTCTGTTCTTCTCTCTAGAAGATGGAATGTTCTGGCCAGTGCAAGGAACAAATCATGGATGCGTGTCGCCAATT
Source organism: Zea mays (assembly GCF_902167145.1). Lineage (NCBI taxonomy): Eukaryota > Viridiplantae > Streptophyta > Magnoliopsida > Poales > Poaceae > Zea > Zea mays. Next base: position 56,852,961 of record NC_050098.1, on the reverse strand, counting down.
CAGTATGGTAAAATCTTCCAAATGGTATGCAAGCCTTGTTACAATGGTCCGAGTGTCCGACGATCCTCCATCTGCGCGTTGTAACCGTAAAACTAGTTTCAATCACGAACAGAATGAAACAGATTCCTCTGCACCGCAGCGAGCTGCTGAGAAGCACAGACCGGAGTTAAAAAAAAAACTGCAAAGCTTGTTTACATGCCTCAACTCGCGAGCCACAGATACAAAAGAGATAACAACACAGGCACGGCAAACCGCGTTCATTATTCAGTGAAGAGCGACAGTGACGGCGGGTAGTAGTAGTCCTCGAAGCTCCACAGCCCGGCTGGCGCTGGCGCCGGCACCTGCGCTTCTTCGGGGACGGCGGCAGCGGCAGCGGCAGCGGTGGTGGCACTTACAGCTGCATTCCCGCCCTCCATGTACGGGACGCCGAGGAAGTTCATGTAGTTCTCGTAGGCCATTAGCTCCTCGGACAGCTCCTTGACCTCGTCGGACACCTGTGCGCGCGCCTCTACCTTGGGCGCCGGGAGAAAAACGGCCGGGGCCTGTGCCGCCACCCCAGATGCCGCCGTCGGCGCGGTGACGCTGGAGGAGGAGGCGTCGTTGGGGAAGTTGACCTTGGCTTTGGCGCCCCTGATGCGCCTGGCAGCGCGGTCGTACGCGCGCGCGGCGGCCTCGGCGGTGGGGTAGGTGCCGAGCCAGACGCGCACGCCCTTCACGGGGTCGCGGATCTCTGCCGCCCACTTGCCCCACGGCCGCTGCCGGATGCCGCGGTACTGGTTCTTGCGCCCACGCTTCGCCTTCCCGCGCGGGCGCGGCACTGCACGGGACGGGACAGTCGGCAGCGGAGCTGCGTCAGTCACACACACACACACACCACTGACCGTTTGGAGTCGGAGGCTCGGAGCTCGCCGGGAGAAAATGAAGAGACTGAGCAAGACGGAAACGGAGCTTAGACTTAGAGCTTACCTCTCTCAGGGTCAGGGGCGTGCGAGTCGGAGTCCTCGGCGTCGGCTTCGGAGTCAGGCCAGAAGTCAGCGGCGGACACCCGGCGCCGCGCCGGGATGTAGTCGAAGATGATTGCACCGCCGCACATGGATTCCTCCGAGTAACTTGGACTATTATTGGAGGGGGAAAAGGTTCTTGGTGGAGTGTTTGGGGAGGATACGATAGGATCGAAGTGGAGTGGAAACTATGGGAAGTCGACGCCTCCTCCTCGACGGGAGTTTGGTTTCTGCGGACGTTGGATTTGGTTCGGCGGTATGAAATAGCCGACGGCCCGACGCTGTATTTATACAGATTGCTGCAGTTGTGGGCGCGGAGGGGGCTCCGTCACCTGCAGACTGCAGTGGCGTAGAAAATTTGTTTTATAGTTGTTTTTATATCTAAAATAAAAGAGTTAGTTTGTAATAAATTAAATTATAATATATATGTTGATATCTTTTTCGGACTTCAATCACTCAACACGAACCAGTGGCGGTGCTCTCGACACAGGGGCGGACGGTCCGCGGCCTAGTGCGAGGCTAGGATTTTCTGTCTGATGGCCGGACGGTCCGTGCCCTGGGGCCGGATAGTCCGCGCGAGCTTAGGGGCGGCAGAAGATCTCCGGTGGCGCCTGGATCTCGCTCTATGGAGGGACCCGTCGGGGAGGAGAGATCCTAGGTGATGTCTAGGCTCGGCAGGCCAACCTAGACTCCTCTAATCGACGTATAGTCGAAGAAAAGTGAAGAATTTGGGGATTGGAAGACTAACCTAAAACTAGACTATAACTACTCCTAAGAATAAATGTAAATTGTATTGATTGAGGTTTCGATTGATTGATTAAATCGGTCGTATTCCTCTGCCTTTATAGAGGAGGGGAGCTGGACCCGTTACCAACAAAGCTCCAAGCTTATCCCGAGATTCTCGTCAACAAACATAGCAAAAAACTCAGAACCCTAATCTGTTCTGCGCTTGCGTGGACCGTCCGTGCTCTCTTTTAGTGCTCAACATATGCCCCCTGCCTTTTGGTGGAGTTGAGCAAACCAAAAGCAACTAACTCATGTGATTACATCGGTTCTCTTAGGCATCTTGCCACATACTAGGATGGTACTGTTTGAGGAAACGTCCATTCAAAGCCTTAGGTAAATCCTTGCCTTGTAATGTTTATAGTAAATAGGTGTTACCAGACATTACCTGCTTTACTTTATAAGGGCCCTTCCAGCTTGGCGACCATTTCCCAAACTTCCGGTCTTTATTCCTTAGAGGCAGGATGGTCTTTCACACCAGGTCCCCTACTTGAAATAACTTTGCTTTAACCTTCTTGTTGTAGGCCCTGGCTACCATGATCTTGTCCTTTTCTATTGCTCTTAAAGCTATCACCCTCTTGTCGGTCACCTCATCAATATTATCCGTCATTGAATTATAATAATCAATGACGGTTAGATCATTTTGTCTGGCGAACCTGACAGCATTCAAACTTATTTCCACAGGCAACACTGCTTCCTGCCCATAGACAAGCTCAAAAGAAGATACTTTAGTAGCACTATGTTTAGATATTCTGTGAGCCCATAAAGCTTCGGACAAAATCTTATGACAATGCTTAGGATTATCGGATATCTTCTTTTTTATCAAGTTAATCGATGTCCTATTACTAGACTCGGTCTGTCCATTGGCCTGAGCATAATATAGAGGTGAATTAAGCAACTTAATTCTATATAATTCAGCTAATTCATGTACCTCCTTTGACATAAAAGAAGTTCCTTGATCTGTAGTCAAGGTCTAGGGAATACCGAATCTATGAATAATATGCTCAGTTATGAACTCAATTACCTCCTTGGGTGTCATGTTCTTCAAAGCAACGACTTCAGTCCATTTGGTAAATTAGTCAGTGGCAACTAACACGAACTGATGCCCCTTTTATGATGAAGGATGAATTTTTCCTATAAAGTCTAATCCCCATCCTCTAAAAGGCCAAGGCTTGATGATAGGATGTAATTCGGCTGTAGGGACCAACTGTAGGTCGTCGAATTTTGGACACACTTGGCATCCTTTGTAGTACTTGAAACAATCAGCTATCATGTTAGGCCAATAAAAACCAGACCTTTGCAACAACCACTTCATCTTTGGAGCCGATTGATGGGTACCACAAATTCCTTCATGTACTTCGGCCATGGCTGATATAACATCATCTGGGCCCAAGCACTTAAGCAGGACGTCGTTGACTGTTCGGCGGTAGAGTTCATCACTCATCAAAATATACTTGAAAGTTGTACGCCGAATGTTCTTATCTGTCATGATATTGGGATCTCGTAAATAATTAGTTATGGGTGTCCTCCAATCACTTGCATCAGCTTCATTATCAGCCGAATCAATTTGGAGAACTTTCCTGGTAACCCCAAACAGTCCGGAGTCTTTACTCGGATGGTCCGCGACCTAGGGAATTGGCCCTGCACCAGTTATCAGATTTTCAGTGTTGTGAAATCTCCCTCGCTTTATTCGATAACCTGATGCACCTTGTGTCAAATTGTTAGCTCTATGATTCTCAACTCTAGAGATATGCCGAATACTGAATTCGTCAAAAGAATGAATTATGCCCCAACATTTTTCAAGGTAACTATTTAGAGTATCATCAAAACATTGATATTCTTCTAACACCTGTTGGACGACCAGCTGAGAATCACCAAGTGCCTTCACCTATTTTACTCCCATACAATTTAAAAATTCCAAGCCGAACAAAAGGGCCTCATATTCAGCTTGATTGTTAGTGCAATAAGTTTTCAATCGGCTAGAGAAGTCGAAGGAGACACCACTTGGTGAAACAAGTACGATGTCAATTCCTTGCCCTTCATTGCAAACCGATCCACTAAAATATAAAGTCCAAGGAGTAATAGTGAGGTATAACATGTCTAGTTTATGAGTATCATTAATCCAATATTCTACAATAAAATCCGCTACGACCTAGCCTCTCATAGATTTCAATGGTTCATAGGCCAAGTCATATTCTATGAGTGCATAAGCCCACTTAACAATTCTACCACTCATAATTGGGTTATGCAACATGTATTTGATCACATCGGCTTGACCAGAAACCGTGCAATGACTAGACAGTAAATAACATCTACACTTGGTGCATGCATAAAACAAGCATAAGCATAACTTCTCAATAAAAGTGTACCTCGTTTCAGCATCCACCAACCTCCGACTTAGATATGTCACCACATGCTCCTTTCCTTCAGTTTCTTGTGTCAGAATAGCCCCAATGACCTTATTTTTAGCTGTAATGTATAATCTGAATGGTACTCCTGCTTGTGGTGCTTTTAATACAGGAGTTGAAGACAAGTATTTTTTAATGAGATCAAATGCTTCCTGCTGCTCTGCCCCCAAGCGAATTTGGCATCATTCTTAAGCCAAAGGATAGGGGTGAAGGCATCAATCTTCTCGGCTAGATTAGAGATAAACCTTCGTAAATAATTCACCTTGCCGAGAAACTTCTGCACTTCGACCTTACAGGTCGGAGGTCCCACATTCCGAATAGACTTGATTCGGTCAGGGTCTATCTCTATACCATGTTCATGGATGACAAATCCTAAAAACTTACCAGCCGACACTCCAAAAGTACATTTACGTGGGTTCATTTTCAAACCATACCAATGCATTTTATCAAAGGCTTTGCGCAAATCAGCTACATGAGAACTAAACTCAGCCGATTTGACTACAATATCATCAATGTAGACTTCCACATTGTTTCCCAACATCTTATGGAAGATCAAATTCATAGCCCTCTGATAAGTAGCACCAGCATTTTTCAGACCAAATGTCATGACAACCCATTCAAATAAACCAATGAAGCCTGGACATATAAAGGCTATTTTAGATGCATCTTCTTCAGCCATGAAAATCTGATTATATCCGGCATTACCATCAAGAAAGCTAATACTTCTATTCACTGATGCAGTATTAATTAATGTGTCGGCTATGGGCATGGGATACTCATCTTTAGGAGTTGTTCTATTTAAATTGTGAAAATCAATGCATATTCTAAGCTTACCTGACTCCTTCTCCACCGGCACAATATTGAAGACCCACTCTACTTATCTGCAAGGTCTAATAAAATCAGCTTCTAGCAGCCAGTGGATTTCGTCCTTGATTCGTGGGAGAAGGTCTGGACGAAATGTTCTAGCTTTCTACTTGAAAGGTCTGAAACCGGACTTAATAGGCAGCCGATGCTCTACGATCTCTCGGCTTAATCCCGGCATCTCAGTGTAATTCCAAGCAAAGCAATCTGAATATTCCTTCAATAGACCAATCATTTTATTTCTAGGATTGGTCTCTAGGGTCTTGTTTACAAAAGTCGGCCTTGGAGTTTTACCATCTCCTATGTCGATCTCCTCCAAAGGATCGGCCGATGTAAACCCCTGTCCTAGTTTATCGAGATCTCTGAATTCCTCTATCATGTCCCCCACAGAGGAATCAGATGATCTTTGTGTGATGGTGGACTCTCTGGTCTCGGGGGCCGGATCATTCGTAATACTGCCTTTACGCTGTGGTGGATGTTCGGTCTTAAAGACCGTACTGTTTTGTAAAAGACCGGACCATCCGGCCTTAGAAACCGAACTGTCCTTGACCAAGGACTGATGAATTTTGTGCGTACTCATCATTTAAACTTTATTTAGGATTTAGATGATTCTCCATCGGCTCTAGCATTATAGGAATGAAACCCTTCTTATCTATACTTATGAACTGGTAATCAGAAAAATCTACTCTTGTGAGACATGTAGCAGTCTCATAAGTCCAGAGTACAGGGGCATCGGCCACAGCGATACAGGCCGATACATCAGCATGTACTTGTTCTACATCATCGCCTACCCATTGTATTAACATTTGATGTAATGTAGAAGATATACATTGGTTGGCATGAATCCAATCTCTGCCTAGGATTAGACTGTAATTTTCTTCTACATCAGTGACAAAGAATGCAGCAACAAGGGCCTTAGTCCCGATGGTTAATTCAACGGACGTGACTCCCCTGGCTTTGATCGAACTATCAGTTCCAACATCGCTGAGGGTCATATTGGTCTTGACCAGTTCGTCATCTTGTTTACCTAATTTTCTGTCCAATGAATAAGGCATTAGATTTACAGGCGCCCCTCCATCTACCAACATTTTAGCAATCGGTATCTCATCAATGTGACCGCGCACGAAGAGCGGCTTTAAATGATTTACCGATTCCTTTGGCTTAGTGAAGGCGGCTTCTTTAGGACCAAAATCAAACTAGGCAACAACAGGTTCATCGTCGCCGACAATAGTACAATCGACGGAAAATGTAATAACATTTACATCCATACTTGGGCGCTCTGGAGAAGCTTCGTAGTCGACCATGTATTCTCCCAATAGGTCATCCTCCTCCATTGGTGTTGGCACATCGTCGGAGGCGTCCTGGTGTGGTGCGGACGGTCCGGACTCAGGGGTCGGACGGTCCGCGCCTGGTGCAGATTGTCCGGCCTTGTTAGCCAGGCTGTCTGCCATACCTGCAGGGTGCTGCATAAGTGTTGTTTTATTTTCTATTTTTGTGGCTGTTCGCTTTTCCTCAATGGCCTTTGGTCTCCATTTCTTTTGCGATGGTGGGTACTGTGGATGTGTGTCATTGAATATCTTTTCCGCCTCCTTTTCCTGGCTCTCTTTTGCTCTTAGGCGCTGTAATTTTCGCTTTTGAGACCGTGTTAATCCTGCTGGGCACCATCGAGACATGGAGTATTTTGGATCGGCTATTTTGATGGAAGCTGTATCTTCTATTTTATTTTTGTTGGCCGATTCACCAAAAACCATTGGCCCTTCACTTTCTTTCTGTATGACGACATCCGTTGTACCTATTTTGATTATGTCATTTTTGTCGTTCTTTCAATTGCTGCAGGCATATGCCCCCCTACCGGATTGGTCGGCCTTTGAGGCCGAGTAGTCCGGCAATCTTGTTGGGCCTGCGTCTGGTGACCGGATTGAGCGACACTCAATCAGTCCTGTACTGGTGGTGCCAACCTGTTGAATACAGATGTTTGGGGTGCCCCCTAAGCAGGGTACTGTGGCATCCCAAACGGATATGGTGGCATGCCCCACATTTGATTTGGGACATATAGTGGAGGTATATATGCGTATGGATATGGCATAGGTGGATATGGGGGTGGAGGTGTCCATGTAGGTATGTTAGGTCTTAATTGGACAATATGACCTTCCATTTTTTTCGATTGGTGAGGTGGTCCAATCGGTCTTACCTGATATAGCTCACGAATGGGCGAGCGAGGTCGCTTTGTTGGCCGACCTTCTTTTTCACATATTTGGACAATAATTGATCGAAAATCGGGTCGGATTTGACCAGCCGTCCAACTGCTTTAAATGTATTTGTTTTCCACGTACCTATCTTTGGTCGTCGTGGTTTGAAGGTACGCGGTCATTGTAGGTCTTGAGTATGACCGGACCGTCCACTGGAATTCTCCGGACCGTCTGGTGTGGTCCCGGACCGTGTGCGCCTATGCGTCGAACCGTTCGAGATGCGCAGCACGGGCTCCTGCTCCTGCCCCTTAGTCTGCGCTTGCCCCCAGCGCTGGGGGTCGTGATGGTCACTTTAAGAGTCTCCCCTCCATCGGGAGTCTTCTCGGCCACTACTTTCCTGCAAGAAATTTTATGATTCTCATCGGCCTCTCTTGTGTTGCCGATGATTATCTCTTTGTCTTTGCCTTTATCGGATGTGTTTGGCCGAACCAGGATCCTCTTGCCCTCAAAATCGATCATGTTCATCGGAAAGGGCTCCGTGTCCACCTGTATTTCCTGAAATTTCAATCGTCCTTCGTTAATGGCCGATTGAATCTGTCGACGGAATACATTACAATTGAAAGGGAATTAGGCTTACACCTTTTTCCTAATTGATTTTGGTGGTTGAATTGCCCAACACAAATAATTGGACTAACTAGTTTGCTCCAGTCTATAAGTTCTACAGGTGCCAAAGGTTCACAATAAGCCAATAAAAAGACCAAGAAAGGGTTCAAACAAAGGGAGCAAAAGACAACCCAAATGCACCCTCGTCTGGCGCACCGGACTGTCCGGTGTGCCACGGGATAGTGTCCGGTGCACCACCGGACAGTGTCCGGTGCACCAGGGCACTCGAAGCTGAACTCGCTACCTTCGGGAAAATCAGAGGGCGCTCCGCTATAGTTCACCAGATTGTCCGGTGAAGCACCGGATAGTGTCCGGTGCCACACCGGACTGTCCGGTGTGCCAGCGGAGCAACGGCTACTTCGCGCGCAACGGTCGACTGCAACGCATTTTATGCGCGCATGCGCGCGCAAAGGACAGAGCACGCGCAGTTGGCGCATCGGACAGTCTACAGGACCTGTCCGGTGCACCACCGGACAGCCTAGAGGCCCCACCAGTCAGAGCTCCAACGGTCGAACCCCAACGACTGGCTGACGTGACTGGCGCACCGGACTGTCCGGTGCTCCATGCGACAGCAGCCTTCCAACGGCCACATTTTGGTGGTTGGGGCTATAAATACCCCAACCACCCCACATTCAATAGCATCCAAGTTTCCAACCTTCAACACATTACAAGAGCTATAGCATTCAATTCTAGACACTCCAAAGAGATCAAATCCTCTCCCAAGTCCGGAATCACTCCAAATCAAATAGTGACTAGAGAGAGCGACATTTGTGTTCATTTGAGCTCTTGCGCTTGGATCGCTTCTTTTCTTTCTCATTCTTCTTGTGATCAAAACTCAATTGTAGCCAAGGCAAGAGACACCAATTGTGTGGTGGTCCTTGCGGGACCGTTGTGTTCCGTTTGATTGAGAAGAGAAGCTCACTCGGTCTAGGTGACCGTTTGAGAGAGGGAAAGGGTTGAAAGAGACCCGGTCTTCGTGACCACCTCAACGGGGAGTAGGTTTGCAAGAACCAAACCTCGGTAAAACAAATCATCGTGTCTCGCTCTTTATTTGCTCACGATTTGTTTTGCGACCTCTCTCTCGGACTTGTTTCTATTTCTAACACTAACCCGGCTTGTAGTTGTGCTTAAGTTTATAAATTTCAGATTCGCCCTATTCACCCCCCTCTAGGCGACTTTCAATTGGTATCAGAGCCCGATGCTTCATTAGAGCCTAACCGCTCGAAGTGATGTCAGGAGCATCCACCAAGAGGGAGATCGGGACAAGCGAGAAGCCCGCTACAAGCCATGGGAAGGCTCCATCCGGGGAGTCCGCCAACAAGATGAAGGGATCCCCTTCACACAACAAGTCGGGTCAGAGCGGTGACAAGAAGAAGAAGATGAGGAAGGTGGTCTACTATGAGACCGACTCTTCGTCGCCATCCACTTCCGGCTCCGACACGCCGTCCGTAACTTCTAAGCGCCATGAGCGCAAGAAGTTTAGTAAGATTCCCCTACGTTACCCTCGCATTTCCAAACGTACTCATTTACTTTCCGTCCCATTAGGCAAACCACCTATGTTTGATGGTGAAGATTATAATATGTGGAGTGATAAAATGAGGCATCACCTAACCTCACTCCACACTAGCATTTGGGATGTTGTTGAGATTGGAGTACAGGTACCATCATCGGGGGATGAAGACTATGATTCGGACGAAGTCGCTCAAATCCGACATTTCAACTCCCAAGCCACCACTATACTCCTCACCTCTCTAAGTCGAGATGAGTATAACAAGGTGCAAGGGCTAAAGAGCGCCAAGGAGATTTGGGACGTACTCAAGACCGCGCACGAAGGAGATGAGGTGACCAAAATCACCAAGCGGGAGACGATCGAGGGGGAGCTCGGTCGGTTCCGACTCAACCAAGGCGAGGACCCTCAAGCCATGTACAACCGCTTGAAGACCTTGGTGAACCAAGTGCGCAACCTCGGGAACACAAAATGGGATGACCATGAAATGGTTAAGGTTATTCTTAGATCACTTGTGTTTCTTAACCCTACGCAAGTTCAATTAATTCATGGTAATCCTAGATATACACTAATGTCTCCCGAGGAAGTGATAGGAAACTTTGTGAGCTTTGATTTGATGATCAAAGGCTCAAAGAAAATCATCGAGCTAGATGTCCCCTCCACGCCCGAAGCACAACCGGTCGCATTCAAGGCAACGGAGGAGAAGAAGGAGGAGTCTACATCAAGTAGACAACCCATCGACGCCTCTAAGCTCGACAATGAGGAAATGTCGCTCATCATCAAGAGCTTCCGCCAAATCCTCAAACAAAGGAAGGGGAAAGATTACAAGCCCCGTTCCAAGAAGGTGTGCTACAAGTGTGGTAAGCCTGATCATTTCATTGCTAAATGTCCATTATCTAGTGATAGTGACAGGGGCGACGAAAGAAGGGAAAGGGGAGAGAAAAGAAGAGGTACCACAAGAAGAGGGGCGGCGATGCCCATGTGTGCCACGAGTGGGACTCCGACGAGAGCTCCTCCGACTCCTCCTCCGACGAGGACACCGCCAACATCGCCATCACCAAAGGACTCCTCTTCCCAAACGTCGGCCACAAGTGCCTCATGGCAAAGGACGGCAAAAGGAAGAAGGTAAAATCAAAATCCTCCACTAAATATGAAACCTCTAGTGATGAGGATAATTGTAGTGATGAGGAGGATAATTTGCGCATCCTTTTTTCCAACCTAAACATGCAACAAAAGGAAAAACTAAATGAATTAATTAGTGCTATTCATGAAAAGGATGATCTCTTGGACTCTCAAGAGGACTTCCTAATTAAGGAAAATAAGAAGCATGTTAAGGTTAAGAATGCTTATGCTCTAGAAGTAGAAAAATGTGAAAAATTATCTAGTGAGCTAAGCACTTGCCATGATACTATTGCCAACCTTAGAAATGAAAATGCAAAATTAATTGCTAAGGTTGATTCTAATGTTTGTGATGTTTCAATTCCCAATCTTAGAGATGATAATGTTAACTTACTTGCTAAGATTGAAGAATTAAATGTCTCTCTTGCTAGCCTTAAGATTGAAAATGAAAAATTGATTGCTAAGGCTAAAGAATTAGATGTTTGCAATGTTACAATTTCTGATCTTAGAGATAACAATGATATTTTACGTGCTAAGATTGTTGAACTTAATGCTTGCAAACCCTCTACATCTACCATTGAGCATGTCACTATTTGCACTAGATGTAGAGATGTTAACATTGATGCTATTCATGATCATATGGCCTTAATTAAACAACAAAATGATCATATAGCAAAATTAGATGCTAAAATTGCCGAGCATGACTTAGAAAATGAAAAATTTAAATTTGCTAGAAGCATGCTCTATTGTGGGAGACACCCTGGCATCAAGGATGGCATTGGCTTTCAAAAGGGGGACAATGTCAAACTTAATGCCCCTCCTAAGAGATTATCTAACTTTGTAAAGGGCAAGGCTCCCATGCCTCAGGATAACGAGGGTTACATTTTGTACCCTGCCGGTTATCGCGAGAGCAAAATTAGGAGAATTCATTCTAGGAAGTCTCACTCTTGCCCTAATCATGCTTTTATGTATAAGGGTGAGACATCTAGCTCTAGGCAATCAACCCGTGCAAAATTTCCTAAAAAGAAAACTCCTACTGCATCAAATGATCATAACATTTCATTTAAAACTTTTGATGCATCTTATGTGCTAACCAATAAATCAGGCAAGGTAGTTGCCAAGTATGTTGGGGGCAAACACAAGGGCTCCAAGACTTGTGTTTGGGTACCCAAAGTTCTTGTATCTAATGCCAAAGGACCCAAAACCATTTGGGTACCTAAAATCAAGAACTAAACTTGTTTTGTAGGTTTATGCATCCGGGGGCTCAAGTTGGATCATCGATAGCGGGTGCACAAACCATATGACAGGGGAGAAGAAGATGTTCTCCTCCTATGAGAAAAACCAAGATCCCCAACGAGCTATCACATTCGGGGATGGGAATCAAGATTTGGTCAAAAGATTGGGTAAAATTGCTATATCACCTGACCATTCCATTTCCAATGTTTTTCTTGTAGATTCTTTAGATTACAACTTGCTTTCAGTTTCGCAATTATGTAAAATGGGTTACAACTGTCTTTTTACAGATACAGGTGTTACTGTCTTTAGAAGAAGTGATGATTCAATAGAATTTAAGGGAGTGCTAGAGGGTCAGCTATACTTAGTAGATTTTGATAGAGCTGAACTCGACACTTGCTTGATTGCTAAGACTAACATGGGCTGGCTCTAGCATCACCGACTAGCACATGTTGGAATGAAGAATCTTCACAAGCTTCTAAAGGGAGAACACATTTTGGGACTAACAGATGTTCATTTTGAGAAAGACAGGGTTTGTAGCGCATGTCAGGCAGGGAAGCAAGTTGGTGTCCATCATCCACACAAGAACATCATGACGACTGACAGGCCACTCGAGCTCCTACATATTGAGAGCACCTAGAGGGGGGGTGAATAGGTGATCCTGTAAAACTTTAAACTTAAGCCACAAAAACTTGGTTAGGCGTTAGCACAATAATCGCCAAGTGGCTAGAGAGGAGTCTCAACAAAACACAATAACCACGAAGATATCAATCACAGAGATGGCACAGTGGTTATCCCGTGGTTCGGCCAAGACCAACACTTGCCTACTCCACGTTGTGGCGTCCCAACGGACGAGGGTTGCAATCAACCCCTCTCAAGCGGTCCAAAGACCCACTTGAATACCACGGTGTTTTGCTTTGCTTTTCTTAATCCCGTTCGCGAGGAATCTCCACAACTTGGAGTCTCTCGCCCTTACAAGATGTTCACAAAGAAGCACGGAGTAAGGGAGGGATTAGCAACTCACACAAGACACAAAGATCACAGCAAGTACGCACACACAAGACCCAGACTTAAGCTCAAAAGACTAGCACACTAGAACGGAGCTCAAATCACTAGAATGTCGAACAAGTGCGCAAGAATGGAGTGTGAGTGATCAAGAGTGCTCAAGGAATGCTTGGTATCCTCCTTCATGCGCCTAGGGGTCCCTTTTATAGCCCCAAGGCAGCTAGGAGCCGTTGAGAGCAATCCGGGAAGGCAATTCTTGCCTTCTGTCGCCTGGCGCACCGGACAGTTCGGTGCGGATTTCCTTCCTTATTTGGCGAAGCCGACCGTTGGCAGCCTTGGAGCCGTTGGCGCACCGGACACTATCCGGTGCACACCGGACAGTCCGGTGCCCTCTCCCGATCGTTGGCTCGGCCACGTGTCTCGCGCAGATCGCGCAGCCGACCGTTGGCCCGGTCGACCGTTGGCTCACCGGACAGTCCGGTGCACACCGGACAGTCCGGTGAATTATAGCCGTACGCCGTTAATTTATTCTCGAGAGCGGCAAGTTCGCCTGAGCCAGCCTAGCGCACCAGACACTGTCCGGTGCACCACCGGACAGTCCGGTGCACCCAGACCGAGCTGACTTTGGCTGAACAGAGCCATCTTAGTTCCAATTCAATCTTTCCTGTTTCCAGCACTTAGATACAATACATTAGTCCATAAAACAATGTACTAAGTCTAGAAACATACCTTTTGACATGATTTGCACTTTGTCCACCACATTGCATAGATCAACACAAAAGCACTTGCGTTGGCACTCAATCACCAAAATACTTAGAAATGGCCCAAGGGCACATTTCCCTTTCAATCTCCCCCTTTTTGGTGATTTATGCCAACACAACATAAAGCAACTAGAACAAGTGCAATATCAATGAAAACTCAATATAGTTTGATTCATATTTGGTATATATGGATCATTCTTTGCCGCCACTTGGTTTGTTTTTGCAAATCAAACTCAATTTCCTATCTCTAAGTCAAATTCACTTGTAGAGACATAAAGAGAGGTATTCCAAAAGAAATTGATCAAGGATTTCAAAAACTCCCCCTTTTCCCATAATCAACACTTCTCCCCACAAGAGGCCAACTTTTGACAAAAGAGACAATAGAAGAGTTTTGACAAACCAAAAGCTCTATTCTACTATTTTCAAAATTTCTCAAGTGGTAGCTGATCCATTTATTGCTTTGGCCTTTATTTTCTCCCCCTTTGGCATCAAGCACCAAAACAGGATCAATCTTGGCCCTTTAACCCCATTGCCTCACCAAAATCTTCAACTAAGAGTAAAAGACAATAAGATCATAAAGATGAACTTGGAATAAGTTACCCTCTCATCGGAGTGCAGTGGAAGTCTTGCATGGTCCAAGTCCACCTTTTCCCTTTCAATCCTCCTTAGAGACTAAATCAAGCAAACTCAAGCACATGGTTAGTCTCAAAGGGTCAAGTTGTAACACATCTCCCCCTAAATATGTGCATCACTTTGCAACGGACTTGTGAGGTCCGGGGAGTGCATGTACAACTTGAGCACCATAAATAAACAACACAATGCAAAAGGAACATGATCAAAGGCATAAACACATGTATGCTATAAATCAATCTAAGTTCCGCGAATCTAAGACATTTAGCTCACTACGCAACTTGCAAAAGGTCTGCTCATCTAAAGGCTTGGTAAAGATATCGGCTAGCTAGTTCTCGGAGCTAACATGAAACACTTCGATATCTCCCTTTTGTTGGTGGTCTCTCAAAAAGTGATGCCGGATGTCTATGTGCTTTGTGCGGCTGTGTTCAACAGGATTATCCGCCATGTGGATAGCACTCTCATTATCACATAGGAGTGGGACTTTGCTCAAATTGTAGCCAAAGTCCCTGAGGGTTTGCCTCATCCAAAGTAGTTGCGCGCAACACTGTCCTGCGGCAACGTACTCGGCCTCAGCGGTAGATAGGGCAACAGAGGTTTGTTTCTTAGAACTCCATGACACCAGGGACCTTACTAAGAATTGGCACGTCCCCGATGTACTCTTCCTATCGACCTTACATCCAGCATAGTCGGAGTCTGAATATCCAATCAAATCAAAGGTAGACCCCTTTGGATACCAGATCCCGAAACAAGGCGTAGCGACTAAATATCTAAGAATTCGCTTCACAGCCACTAAGTGACACTCCCTAGGATCGGATTGAAATCTAGCACACATGCATACGCTAAGCATAATATCCGGTCTACTAGCACATAAATAAAGTAAAGACCCTATCATAGACCGGTATACTTTTTGATCAACGGACTTACCTCCTTTGTTGAGGTCGGTGTGTCCGTCGGTTCCCATTAGGGCTGGACAAAATACTCGTGGCTCGTGGGCTCGCTCGACTCGTGGTCAGCTCGGCTCGGCTCAGCTCGGCTCGTTTCAATTTTGTCACGAGCTGAGCTAACATCTCAGCTCGGTTCGTTAACGAGCCAGCTCGACACGAGCTCGAGCCAGCTCGTTAGCTCGAATGAGCTAGCATTTATCTGCAAAACAAAGCCTATATATGCATTGGATGAATTAATAAGTGATGAACTATGTTAATTTAGGGTTTAAATGATGTGATGTATAAAAATATGAGTATTGTTAGTCTTTTCTAGTGTCAAATTAATATGAAATTAACTAGCAATTGATTATATTGTTGTATATACACATGTATACTATTTTTTGTTGTGGCTCGCGAGCTAAACGAGCCAGCTCGAGCTCGCAAACGAGCCGAGCTGAGCTGGTTCTCTGGCTCGGTTGCTTAACGAGCCGAGCCGAGCCAGCTCGTTCCCTTAACGAGCCAGCTCGAGCTCGGTCGAGCCGAGCTGGCTCGATATCCACCCCTAGTTCCCATCGGAGTCTTTGCGGGCTTGGCATCCTTCATCCCAAACCTCTTGATCAAATCTTGTGTGTACTTCGTTTGGGAGATGAAGGTTCCATCCTTGAGTTGCCTCACTTGGAACCCAAGGAAGTAGCTTAACTCGCCCATCATCGACATCTCGAATTTCTGAGTCATCACCCTGCTAAACTCTTCACAAGACTTTTGGTTAGTAGAAACAAATATTATGTCATCGACATAAATTTGGCACACAAAAAGATCACCATCACAAGTCTTAGTAAAAAGAGTTGGATCGGCTTTCCCAACCTTGAAAGCATTAGCAATTAAAAAGTCTCTAAGGCATTCATACCATGCTCTTGGGGCTTGCTTAAGTCCATACAGCGCCTTAGAGAGCTTACACACATGGTCGGGGTACCGTTCATCCTCGAAGCCAAGGGGTTGCTCCACGTACACCTCCTCCTTGATTGGCCCGTTGAGGAAAGCGCTCTTCACATCCATTTGGAACAACCTGAAAGAATGGTGAGCAGCATATGCTAGCAAAATACGAATGGACTCTGGCCTAGCCACAGGAGCAAAAGTCTCCTCAAAGTCCAAACCTGCAACTTGGGCGTAACCTTTTGCCACAAGTCGAGCCTTGTTCCTCGTCACCACCCCGTGCTCGTCTTGTTTGTTGCGGAACACCCACTTGGTTCCCACAACATTTTGCTTGGGACGAGGCACCAGTGTCCAAACTTCATTTCTTTTGAAGTTGTTGAGCTCCTCCTGCATGGCCAACACCCAGTCCGGATCTAGCAAGGCCTCTTCTACCCTGAAAGGCTCAATAGAAGAGACAAAAGAGTAATGCTCACAAAAATTAACTAATCGAGATCGAGTAGTTACTCCCTTGCTAATATCACCCAAAATTTGGTCGACGAGATGATCCCTTTGAATCATTGCTCGAACTTGGGTTGGAGGTGCCGGTTGTGCTTCTTCCTCCATTACATGATCATCTTGTGCTCCCCCTTGATCACACGCCTCCTGTTCATCATCTTGAGTTGGGGGTTGCACCATTGTTGAGGAAGAAGGTTGATCTTGCTCATCTTGTTCCTGTGGCCGCACATCTCCAATCGCCATGGTGCGTATTGCGGTCGTTGGAACTTCTTCATCTACATCATCAAAATCAACAACTTGCTCTCTTGGAGAGCCATTAGTCTCATCAAATACAACGTCGCTAGAGACTTCAACCAAACCCGATGATTTGTTGAAGACTCTATACGCCTTTGTATTTGAGTCATAACCTAACAAAAACCCTTCTACGGCTTTGGGAGCAAATTTGGAATTCCTACCCTTCTTCACTAGAATGTAGCATTTACTCCCAAAAACTTGAAAATACGAAACATTGGGTTTGTTACCGGTTAGTAGCTCATACGACGTCTTCTTGAGGAGGCGATGAAGGTAGACCCTGTTGATGGCGTGGCAAGCCGTGTTCACGGCTTCCGACCAAAAGCGCTCGGGGGTCTTGAACTCTCCAAGCATTGTCCTCGCCATGTCTATAAGCGTCCTGTTCTTCCACTCTACCACACCATTTTGCTGTAGTGTGTAGGGAGCGGAGAACTCGTGCTTGATCCCTTCCTCCTCAAGGTACTCCTCCACTTGAAGGTTCTTGAATTCGGACCCATTGTCGCTCCTTATCTTTTTCACCTTGAGCTCAAACTCGTTTTGAGCTCTCCTTAGGAAGCGCTTGAGGGTCCCTTGGGTTTCAGATTTATCCTGCAAAAAGAATACCCAAGTGAAGCGGGAAAAGTCATCAACTATAATAAGACCATACTTACTTCCTCCTATACTTAGATAGGCGACGGGTCCGAAGAGGTCCATGTGAAGCATCTCCAAAGGTCTTGATGTGGTCATCACATTTTTGGTGTGATGAGAGCTTCCCACCTGTTTGCCTGCTTGACAAGCTGCATAAGGTCTATCTTTTTCGAATTGCACATTAGTTAAACCTATCACGTGTTCTCCCTTTAGAAGCTTGTGAAGGTTCTTCATCCCCACATGTGCTAAGCGGCGATGCCACAACCAGCCCATGCTAGTCTTAGCAATTAAGCATGCATCTAGACCGGCCTCCTCTTTTGCAAAATCAACTAAGTAAAGTTTGCCGTCCAATACACCCTTAAAAGCTAGTGAACCATCACTTCTTCTAATGACAGACACATCTACATTTGTGAATAGACAATCATATCCCATATTGCATAATAATTGACTAACAGATAACAAATTATATCCAAGAGACTCAACTAAAAACACATTAGATATAGAGTGCTCAGATGAAATAGCAATTTTACCTAACCCTTTTACCTTGCCTTGATTCCCATCACCGAATATTATTGAATCTTGGGAATCCTTGTTTTTTACGTAGGAGGTGAACATCTTCTCCCCCGTCATATGGTTTGTGCATCCGCTGTCGATAATCCAGCTTGAACCCCCGGATGCATAAACCTGCAAGGCAAATTTAGGCTTGGGTCTTAGGTACCCAACTCTTGTTGGGTCCTACAAGGTTAGTCACAATTGTCTTAGGGATCCAAATGCAGGTTTTGTCTCCCTTGCATTTTGCCCCTAATTTTCTAGCAACTATCTTCCTATCCTTTCTACAAATAGCAAAGGAAGCATTTAAAGCATGATATATTGTAGAAGGTTCATTAACTTTCCTAGGAACATTAACAACATTTCTTCTATGCATATTATGAACAACATTTCTCCTAGCAACATTTCTATCATGCATAACATGGGAACTAGAAGCAGTCATAGCATGAAAGTCAAAAGCGTCATAACGTCTAAAGGCATTCTTAGAATGTCTCCTACCATGATACATGAAAGCATGGTTCTTTTGCACACTACTAGCCATAGGGGCCTTCCCTTTCTCCTTGGCGGAGATGGGAGCCTTATGGCTTGTTAAGTTCTTGGCTTCTCTCTTGAAGCCAAGACCATCCTTAATTGAGGGGTGTCTACCAATCGTGTAGGCATCCCTTGCAAATTTTAGCTTGTCAAGTTCACTCTTGCTAGTCTTAAGTTGGGCATTAAGACTAGCCACTTCGTTATTTAATTTAGAAATGCAAACTAGGTGTTCACTACAAGCATCAATGTCAAAATCTTTACACCTAGTGCAAATCATAACATGTTCTACACACGAGTTAGATTTACTTGCTACTTCTAGTTTAGCATTTAAATCATTGTTAATTCTCTTTAAGCTAGAGATAGAGTCATGACAGGTAGACAATTCACTAGAAAGCATTTCATTTCTTTTAACTTCTAAAGCAAGTGAATTTTGTGCACTAACAAATTTATCATGCTCTTCATATAAAAGGTCTTCTTGTTTCTCTAAGAGTCTATCCTTTTCATTCAAGGCATCAATCAATTCATTGATATTATCTATTTTAGTTCTATCCAATCCTTTGAACAAACTAGAGTAATCTATTTCTTCATCACTAGACTCATCATCACTAGAAGAATCATAAGTAGTACTGTCTCGAGTACATACCTTCTTCTCCCTTGCCATGAGGCATGTGTGACGCTCGTTGGGGAAGAGAGATGACTTGTTGAAGGCGGTGGCGGCGAGTCCTTCATTTTCGGAGTCGGATGATGAACAATCCGAGTCCCACTCCTTGCCAAGGTGTGCCTCGCCCTTAGCCTTCTTGTATGCCTTCTTTTTCTCCCTCTTGCTCCCTTGTTCCTGGTCACTTTCATTATCGGGACAGTTAGCAATAAAATGACCAATCTTACCACATTTGAAGCATGAGTGCTTCCCCTTTGTTTTGGTCTTGCTTGGCTGTCCCTTGCGACCCTTTAGCGCCGTCTTGAAGCGTTTGATGATGAGGGTCATCTCTTCATCATTTAGCCCAGCCGCCTCAACTTGCGCCACCTTGCTAGGTAGCGCCTCCTTGCTTCTCGTTGCCTTGAGAGCAATGGGTTGAGGCTCATGGATTGGACCGTTCAACGCGTCGTCCACGTACCTCGCCTCCTTGATCATCATTCGCCCGCTTACGAATTTTCCAAGGACTTCTTCGGGCGACATCTTGGTGTACCTAGGATTTTCACGAATATTGTTCACCAAATGTGGATCAAGTATAGTAAAGGACCTTAGCATTAGGCGGACGACGTCGTGGTCCGTCCATCGCGTGCTACCGTAGCTCCTTATTTTGTTGATAAGGGTCTTGAGCCGGTTGTATGTTTGGGTTGGCTCCTCGCCCCTTATCATTGCGAATCTTCCAAGCTCGCCCTCCACCAACTCCATTTTGGTGAGTAAGGTGACGTCGTTTCCCTCATGTGAGATCCTGAGGGTGTCCCAGATCTGCTTGGCATTGTCCAAGCCGCTCACCTTATGATACTCGTCCCTGCACAAAGAGCCTAACAACACAGTAGTAGCTTGTGCGTTTCTATGAATCTGCTCATTGATAAACATAGGACTATCCGAGCTATCAAATTTCATTCCACTTTCAACAATCTCCCATATGCTCGGATGGAGAGAGAATAGGTGACTACGCATTTTGTGGCTCCAAAATCCGTAGTCCTCTCCATCAAAGTGAGGAGGTTTGCCAAGTGGAATGGAGAGCAAATGAGCATTTGTACTTTGCGGAATACGAGAGTAGTCAAAAGAAAAGTTCGAATTAACCGGTTTCCTTCTCTCGTAGTCGTTGTCGTCGTTGTCCTTTTGGGAAGAAGTGGACTCATCGCTGTCGTCGTAGTAGACGATCTCCTTGATGCGTCTTGTCTTCTTCTTCTTCCCATCTTTGTGTCTGTGGCCCGAGCCCGAGTCGGTAGGCTTGTCATCCTTCGGCTCGTTGACGAAGGACTCCTTCTCCTTGTCGTTGATCACGATTCCCTTCCCCTTAGGATCCATCTCTTCGGACGATTAGTCCCTTCGTGAAGAGAACGGCTCTGATACCAATTGAGAGCACCTAGAGGGGGGTGAATAGGTGATCCTGTAAAACTTTAAACTTAAGCCACAAAAACTTGGTTAGGCGTTAGCACAATAATCGCCAAGTGGCTAGAGAGGAGTCTCAACAAAACACAATAACCACGAAGATATCAATCACAGAGATGGCACAGTGGTTATCCCGTGGTTCGGCCAAGACCAATGCTTGCCTACTCCACGTTGTGGCGTCCCAACGGACGAGGGTTGCAATCAATCCCTCTCAAGCGGTCCAGAGACCCACTTGAATACCACGGTGTTTTGCTTTGCTTTTCTTAATCCCGTTCGCGAGGAATCTCCACAACTTGGAGTCTCTCGCCGTTACAAGATGTTCACAAAGAAGCACGGAGTAAGGGAGGGATTAGCAACTCACACAAGACACAAATATCACAGCAAGTACGCACACACAAGACCCAGACTTAAGCTCAAAAGACTAGCACACTAGAACGGAGCTCAAATCACTAGAATGTCGAACAAGTGCGCAAGAATGGAGTGTGAGTGATCAAGAGTGCTCAAGGAATGCTTGGTATCCTCCTTCATGCGCCTAGGGGTCCCTTTTATAGCCCCAAGGCAGCTAGGAGCCGTTGAGAGCAATCCGGGAAGGCAATTCTTGCCTTCTGTCGCCTGGCGCACCGGACAGTCCGGTGCATCACCGGACACTGTCCGATGCGGATTTCCTTCCTTATTTGGCGAAGCCGACCGTTGGCAGCCTTGGAGCCGTTGGCGCACCGGACACTGTCCGGTGCACACCGGACAGTCCGGTGCCCTCTCCCGACCGTTGGCTCGGCCACGTGTCTCGCGCAGATCGTGCAGCCGACCGTTGGCCCGGCCGACCGTTGGCTCACCGGACAGTCCGGTGCACACTGGACAGTCCGGTGAATTATAGCCGTACGCCGTTAATTTATTCCCGAGAGCGGCAAGTTCGCCTGAGCCAGCCTGGCGCACCGGACACTGTCCGGTGCACCACCAGACAGTCCGGTGCACCCAGACCGAGCTGACTTTGGCTCAACAGAGCCATCTCACTTCCAATTCAATCTTTCCTGTTTCCAGCACTTAGACACAATACATTAGTCCATAAAACAATGTACTAAGTCTAGAAACATACCTTTTGACATGATTTGCACTTTGTCCACCACATTGCATAGATCAACACAAAAGCACTTGCGTTGGCACTCAATCACCAAAATACTTAGAAATGGCCCAAGGGCACATTTCCCATTCACATATGGACCTATTCGACCCGATAGCTTACATAAGCATCGGCGGGAGTAAGCAATGTCTAGTTATTGTGGATGACTATTCTCGCTTCACTTGGGTGTTCTTTTTGCAGAAAAAATCTCATACCCAAGAGACCTTAAAGGGATTCTTGAGACGGGCTCAAAATGAGTTCGGCTTAAGGATCAAAAAGATTAGAAGCGACAACGGGACGAAGTTCAAGAACTCTCAAATTGAAGGCTTCCTTGAGGAGGAGGGCATCAAGCATGAGTTCTCATCTCCCTACACCCCACAACAAAATGGTGTAGTGGAGAGGAAGAATCGAACTCTATTGGACATGGCAAGAACCATGCTTGATGAATACAAGACTTCGGATCGGTTTTGGGCCGAGACGATCAACACCGCTTGCTACGCCATCAACCGGTTATATCTACACCGAATCCTCAAGAAGACATCATATGAACTCCTAACCGGTAAAAAGCCCAATGTTTCATATTTTAGAGTCTTTATTCTTGTTAAAAGAGGTAGAAAATCTAAATTTGCTCCTAAGGTAGTAGAAGGATTTTTACTAGGTTATGATTCAAACACAAGGGCATATAGAGTCTTTAACAAGTCCTCTAGATTAGTTGAAGTCTCTTGTGACATTGTGTTTGATGAGACTAACGGCTCTCAAGTAGAGCAAGTTGATCTTGATGTATTAGGTGATGAAGAGGCTCTATGCGTCGAGCTAAGGAACATGTCCATTGGGGATGTGTGTCCTAAGGAATCCGAAGAGCCTCCACAAACACAGGATCAACCATCTTCCTCCACACAAGCATCTCCACCAACTCAAGATGAGGATAAGGCTCAAAATGATGAAGGAGAAGATCAAGAAGTTGAGCTACCTCAAGAGGAGAGCAATGATCAAGGGGGAGATGCCCATGATCAAGATGAGGAAGATGATGAACAAGTTCCAAGACCGCCACACCCAAGAGTCCACCAAGCAATCCAACGAGATCACCCTGTGAACACCATCCTCGGCGATATTCAAAAGGGGGTAACTACTCGATCTCGTGTTGCTCATTTTTGTGAACATTACTCTTTTGTTTCCTCTATTGAGCCACACAGGGTAGAGGAAGCACTTCAAGATTCAGATTGGGTGGTGGCGATGCAAGAGGAGCTCAACAATTTCACTAGGAATGAGGTATGACATTTAGTTCCACGTCCTAGTCAAAATGTTGTAGGAACCAAGTGGGTCTTCCGCAACAAGCAAGATGAGCATGGTGTGGTGACAAGGAACAAAGCCCGACTTGTGGCCAAGGGATATTCACAAGTCGAAGGTTTGGATTTCGGTGAAACCTATGCACCCGTAGCTAGGCTAGAATCAATTCGCATTTTACTTGCCTATGCTACTTACCATGGCTTCAAGCTTTATCAAATGGACGTGAAAAGTGCCTTCCTCAACGGACCAATCAAGGAAGAGGTCTATGTTGAGCAACCTCCCGGCTTTGAAGATAGTAAGTACCCTAATCACGTTTATAAACTCTCTAAGGCGCTTTATGGGCTCAAGCAAGCCCCAAGAGCATGGTATGAATGCCTAAGAGATTTTCTTATTACTAATGGCTTCAAAGTCGGAAAAGCCGATCCTACTCTATTCACTAAAACTCTTGACAATGATTTGTTTGTATGCCAAATTTATGTTAATGATATTATATTTGGGTCTACTAATGAATCTATATGTGAGGAATTTAGTAGGATCATGACACAGAAATTCGAGATGTCGATGATGGGGGAGTTGAAGTATTCTTATTTCAAGTGAAGCAACTCCAAGAGGGCACCTTCATTAGCCAAACGAAGTATATTCAAGACATTCTAAACAAGTTTGGGATGAAGGATGCCAAGCCCATCAAGACACCCATGGGAACCAATGGGCATCTCGATCTTGACACGGGAGGTAAATCCGTCGATCAAAAGGTATACCGGTCGATGATAGACTCTTTACTCTATTTATGTGCATATTGACCGGACATAATGCTTTCCATATGCATGTGTGCAAGATTCCATGCCGACCCTAAGGAAGCTCACCTTACGGCCGTAAAACGAATCTTGAGATATTTAGTTTATACTCCTAAGTTTGGGCTTTGGTATCCTCGAGGATCCACATTTGATTTAATTGGTTATTCGGATGCCGATTGGGCAGGGTGTAAAATTATTAGAAAGAGCACATCGGGGACTTGCCAGTTCTTGGGAAGGTCTCTGGTGTCTTGGGCTTCAAAGAAACAAAATTCCGTAGCTCTTTCTACCGCCGAAGCCGAGTATATTGCCACAGGTCATTGTTGCGCGCAATTGCTTTGGATGAGGCAAACCCTTAGGGACTATGGTTACAAATTAACCAAGGTTCCTCTTCTATGTGATAATGAGAGTGCAATCCGCATGGCGGATAATCCCGTTGAGCATAGCCGCACTAAACACATAGCCATTCGGTATCATTTTCTTAGGGATCACCAACAAAAGGGGGATATCGAGATTGCATATATTAACACTAAAGAACAATTAGCTGATATCTTTACCAAGCCACTAGATGAACAAACTTTTAACAAACTTAGGCATGAGCTAAACATTCTTGATTCTCGGAATTTCTTTTGATATTTTGCACACATAGCCCATTAATATACCTTTGATCATGTCTCTTTCATTTGCTATGACTAATGTGTTTTCAAGTGTATTTCAAACCAAGTCATAGATTGAAAGGAAATTCGAGTCTTCGGCGAAGACAAAGGCTTCCACTCCACTCCATCGAATTACTCATCCTTCGCCGTCGCTCCGAGCAACTCTCCGTCTTTGGTATAATCTTCACTCATATGTTATTTATCAAAGGGGGAGAAAGTAGTTTAAAAGGGCTTATATTTCACTCAAGTATCCGTTTTTGGCGATTCATGCCAAAGGGGGAGAAAGTATTAGCCCAAAGCAAAAGGACCGCACCACCACCGATTTTCAAAATTTGAATTAAGAAAAGGTTTTGAAATGATGAACTTTTCAATTGGTATCTTATTTTTGATAGAATTTCAAATTGGTTCACCCTCTTCAAAATTAATATCTAAAACCCTCTTGAACACTAAGAGGAGGATTTAATTAAGGGGGAGTTTTGTTTAGTCAAAGGAAAAGCATTTGAAACAGGGGGAGAAAATTTCAAATCTTGAAAATGCTTCTCGAAATTCTTATTCGTTTACCTTTGACTATTTGCAAAAGGACTTTGAAAAGAATTTACAAAAGGATTTGCAAAAACAAAACATGTGGTGCAAGCGTGGTCCAAAATGTTAAAAATATAAAGAAACAATCAATGCATATCTTATGAAAATTTATTGGTTCAACTCTAAGTAACCTTTGCACTTACAATTATGCAAACTAGTTCAATTGTGCACTTCTATATTTGCTTTGGTTTGTGTTGCCATCAATCACCAAAAAGGGGGAGATTGAAAGGGAATTAGGCTTACACCTTTTTCCTAATTGATTTTGGTGGTTGAATTGCCCAACACAAATAATTGGACTAACTAGTTTGCTCCAGTCTATAAGTTCTACAGGTGCCAAAGGTTCACAATAAGCCAATAAAAAGACCAAGAAAGGGTTCAAACAAAGGGAGCAAAAGACAACCAAAAGGCACCCTGGTCTGGCGCACCGGACTGTCCGGTGCACCAGGGCACTCGAAGCTGAACTCGCTACCTTCGCGAAAATCAGAGGGCGCTCCGCTATAATTCACCGGACTGTCCGGTGAAGCACCGGACAGTGTCCGGTGCCACACCGGACTGTCTGGTGTGCTAGCGGAGCAACGGCTACTTCGCACGCAACGGTCGACTGCAACGCATTTAATGCGCGCATGCGCGCGCAGAGTACAGAGCACGCGCAGTTGGCGCACCGGACAGTCTACAAGACCTGTCAGGTGCACCACTGGACAGCCCAGAGGCCCCACCAGTCAGAGCTCCAACGGTCGAACCTCAACGGCTGGCTGACGTTGCTGGCGCACCGGACAGTGTCCGGTGGCACACCGGACTGTCCGGTGCGCCATGCGACAGCAGCCTTCCAACGGCCACATTTTGGTGGTTGGGGCTATAAATACCCCAACCACCCCACATTCAATAGCATCCAAGTTTCTAACCTTCAACACATTACATGAGCTATAGCATTCAATTCTAGACACTCCAAAGAGATCAAATCCTCTCCCAAGTCCGGTATCACTCCAAATCAAATAGTGACTAGAGAGAGCGACATTTGTGTTCATTTGAGCTCTTGCGCTTGGATCGCTTCTTTTCTTTCTCATTCTTCTTGTGATCAAAACTCAATTGTAACCAAGGCAAGAGACACTCAATTGTAACCAAGGCAAGAGACACCAATTGTGTGGTGGTCCTTGCGGGAACGTTGTGTTCCATTTGATTGAGAAGAGAAGCTCACTCGGTCTAGGTGACCGTTTGAGAGAGGGAAAGGGTTGAAAGAGACCCGGTCTTCGTGACCACCTCAACGGGGAGTAGGTTTGCAAGAACCGAACCTCGGTAAAACAAATCATCGTGTCTTGCTCTTTATTTGCTCACGATTTGTTTTGCGACCTCTCTCTCGGACTTGTTTCTATTTCTAACGCTAACCCGGCTTGTAGTTGTGCTTAAGTTTATAAATTTTAGATTCGCCCTATTCACCCCCCTTTAGGCGACTTTCAACAATCATTAGTGGCATGAGAAAATGAGTTATGCCACTTGCAGTATGCACGACGTTTCATCTCGTCGGCGGATGGAACAGTGTGATTTATTTTAATGTTGCCATTTTGAGTAATTCATCAAATATTTTATCACATTTACCAACATTAAATGTAAACTTAACTTTCTCTTGCCGTTTCTTTTGAACCGGCTGCAAGGAAGAACAAGCCAAAGATTTGGCCTGCTTTGGCCAAACCATTTCAGCAGCATATACCTCTGTTGATTCGTCGTCCGAGCTACTTTGGTCGCACTCTAATATATGGACATTGTGACGAATGGTTTTGGCAGTCTCTTTGCTTCGGCTTTCACAAGCCAAAGCTCTCTGGTGTAATTGTGCTAGCGTGAAAAATTGGATGCCTTCTAGTCTTTCTTTTAAATAATATCTCAGTCCATTAAAGGCTAATCCTGCTAGCTATTTTTCTGCTAAGTGTATTTGGAAGCATCAGTTTCTTATATCCCGGAACCTCCAGATGTATTCATTAACCGATTCGTCCTTCCCCTATCGTAGGTCCACTAGGTCTACCAGATCTAATTCATAATCACCGGAAAAGAAGTGATCATGGAATTTTTGCTCTAACTCCCCCATGATAAAATAGAATTAGGAGATAAAGTTTCATACCACGCGAACACGGTTCCTGTTAAAGACAATGAAAATAAATGCACGCGAAATGCTTCTGTGTCGGTCAATTCTCCTAATTGTGCTAAGAACTGACCTATGTGTTCGCGCGTGTTTTTTTCTTGGTCACCCGAAAATTTTGCGAATTCAGGTATCCTGGTTCCTTGGGGGTATGGGTGGTGATCAAATCGGCTGTCATAAGGTTTCTGATATGATTGCCCTCAGGCACCATGCTTACTCCGAGCTTATCTCGGAACGCCCCGGCTATTTCCTCCCTCACTATATCGATGACAGCTGGTGCGAGACCACCGACTCTCTGGTTAAATATAGGTGGGGTTGGCTGGATATTAGCATGTTGTCTTTCCCCCCATTGGTTTGAGCTATGTGGTGCATTGCCATTTACCCTATATGGCTCATGGGATTGATCGTTTCTTTCCGGCCTTCTAGGCGGGGCCGGAAAGCTTTCCTGGGCTCGGGATTTTTTATTAATGTGCTGATGCATCGCATAGTGTGATGGGAAGTGTTGCTGGGACGGGTGAGGATTTAGGTAACAATCCTCCTCAAAAATTTCATGCGCGGACTATTCGGACATGTACCCGGACCGTCCGTGATTATATGCGGACTGTCCGTCGTTGTATGCGGACCATCCGACTGGGTAGTTTAGATTTTGTGCCATATGTTGTGGCTCGGGTGCATGTCTTAGTAATTCATTAAAAATGGGCCCGGCCGTTGCTGGCCCAGACGGTCCGCGCTCACGTGCGGATGGTCCGGGCATGTGCAGATCGGCTGATTTACTGCCGATTTGCGGTTGCTCAGGTTATGTGTCCATCGGCATCCCATAAAGAGGTTATGACTGGTCGTGACAACCTATAGCCGATGTATTACGCGTGTTACCCCCTAATTCAACCTCATGCGAAGGTGAAAGGGAAATAGGGTCAAACCTTTTCCTATATGAATTTTGGTGGTTGAATTGCCCAACACAAATAAATGAACTAACTAGTTTGCTCTAGATTATAAGTTTTGAGGTGCCAAAGGTTCAACACAAACCAATATAAAGTCCAAGAAAGGTTTCAAATAAAAGGAGCAAAAGACAACCCGAAGGCAGCTCTGGTCTGGCGCACCGGACTGTCCGGTGTGCCACCGGACAGTGTCCGGTGCACCAGGGAACCCAACTCCAAACTAGCCACCCTCAGGAATTCGACGAGGCCGCTCCACTATAATTCACCGGACTATCCGGTGTGCCAAGCGGACCAACAGTCGTCTGCAACGCTACAGTGACACGCTACAGTGTGTGACTGCGCGCGCAGAAGTCAGAGCAGGCGCAGAAGGTGCACCGGACAGTGAATAGTGACTGTCCGGTGCACCACTGGACTATCCGGTGGCCCACTTGTCAGAAGCTCCAACGGTCGAACCCTAACGCCCTGGTGACGTGGCTGGCGCACCGGACTGTCCGGTGTGCCATACGACAGAAGCCTTCACCAACGGTCAACTTGGTGGTTGGGGCTATAAATACCCCCCAACCACCACACTTCAATGCATCCATGTTTTCAGCCATCAAACCTCATACAAGAGCTCTAGACTTCATTACAAGACACAAACAAGAGATCAAATCCTCTCCCAAGTCCAAAGTTCATTCCAATCAAATAGTGACTAGAGAGAGTGACATTTGTGTTCCTTTGAGTTCTTGCGCTTGGATCACTTTTCTTCTTCCTTCTTTCTTGTTTCCAACTCAATTGTAATCAAGGCAAGGACACCAATTGTGTGGTGGTCCTTGTGGGGACTTAGTGTCCCGATTGATTGAGAAGAGAAGCTCACTCGGTCTAGGTGACCGTTTGGGAGAGGGAAAGGGTTGAAAGAGACCCGGTCTTTGTGACCACCTCAACGGGGAGTAGGTTTGCAACAATCGAACCTCGGTAAAAAAATCACCGTGTCATCCGCCTTATTTGCTTGTGATTTGTTTTCGCCCTCTCTTTCGGACTCGATTATATTTCTAACGCTAACCCCGACTTGTAGTTGTTCTTAAACTTTATAAATTTCAGATTGCATATTCACCCCCCTCTAGGTGACTTTCAATTGGTATCAGAGCACGATACTTTATTAGAGCCTAACCGCTCGAAGTGATGTCGGGAGATCACGCCAAGAAGGAGATGGTGACCGGCGAGAAGCCCGCCACAAGCCATGGGAAGGCTCCATCCGGGGAGTCCAGCAACAAGGTGAAGGGATCCCCTTCACACGACAAGTCGTGTCGAAGCGGCGAAAAGAAAAAGAAGATGAAGAAAGTGGTCTACTACGAGACCGACTCTTCATCGCCATCCAGGTTTGAGCGTAAAAATCTTCAGTTATAAGCGTAAAAATCCTCAGTTTTGACTGTAAAAACAGAGCCAGAGTGAGAGATGTTGATAACTCTGTTGTGTTGTATTTATGATCACAAAAATCATAAAGTTTGCGCATAAAATAATGGTAGATGTAGCGCAAATGTTATTCCCATAGATATACTAAAGCCACATGTCATACCCGGTTTTGGAAGGTAAACCGAATGCGAACCATATACGTGCCAGGATCAGAAATTCACGTAGACAACGATTACATAATTGGACATCACCACACTGTTGGCCACTCGTTCTCGATTGCTATACACAATAAAAAACAAAGCAACATAGTATTAAAAAGAGATGGTAAGCCTTCGTATTCAAGTGATGACCCCTTTGGAATGACCCCTTCGAAGACGAAGGCTAAGATTTCATTAGGGAATTATTATTTATTATTATAAATGAATAAATGAACATATATGAAAGATATTGCGTTTAAGCATGATGATTCATCTTACATATCAATAGGATATTTCTCCTCCTTCATATATTAAGTTTATAAACATACATTCGTCTCTAGAAAAATGGTTTAGAGCGAAGGTGAGGCAAAGAGAAGATTACACACAACAATTTTTCGGGCCTCCAAAAAGGTACTTTATGCAGGGCACTGTTCGTCTATTTATAGGGAGTCGTACAACTTCGTACGGTATTATATTTATGCCCTTAGAGATTACACACTGGGTTTACAAATAATACAAGGACAATACTATCTTTTGCTCTCAGTGTTTAAGATGACACATTCTCCTTGCATCATCTTCTTGCGTTATTATGACGAAGCTACCTTCGTTGCTCTTCCATTGTTCCGTATCGAAGCTATTCTAGTTCCGAAGCTCCTGTAATGCTTGACAACATGATGATAACAAATGGTTAGCCGTGTTTTTTAGGACATTCGGAAGATGAAGGCCCCCAACACACACATTGCTCAAAATAATAGAGGAAATAAGTACTTTATTACATCATGATGTCTGAAACATCCACAAAGTTATTAAGTCATAATCAAAGTGCTAAACGAAACACAGTACGATAAGGCCTTTACAGGCAGCTGACTGGGAATTTGTCACTAATCTATTCTAAAACTCGTCGAAGTCCTGAAACTCCTGAAAGTCCTCAATGTTGTCTTCATCTTCTCCTAAGCACTTGTTGCAATGGAGACAACCTGGGATTTGGTGTTTTTAAGCAAGGGTGAGTACACATCAATGTACTTAGCAAATGTCTCGTTTGACTAAAGTGGGCTAGTTGTATGTGGGGTTAAGCTTAAAGAGATTGCTTTTAGTTGGTCAGGTATTTATTACTAGTAGAAAGCAAGTTTTAATAATAATCCCGAGTTATTACCCGAATGGCACTCCCTCCAAGAGGAAATACCATAAACCATAATTATAACCATCAACATCAAGCATCATCATAAAAGTATCTGGAGTAACTCTAATAAAAGGAGCTCCCAAGGCTACTCATAATCGTGAGCACGACTAATATACCATTTTCTAACACTCTGTAAAGGTTGCACACTTCACCCACGAGCCGTGATTCCCTTTATGCCCGAGGAGCGCTACTCCCCATTGATCACTATCTAGGTGATCTGGCAGGGTATCACTACGTATCCTTTACTAAGATTCTCCTGGTGTGTAGTTGCCCGTTAGCTTAAAACCAAAGCCAATATATCCCTGACATTCATTAAACACTATCATTCCTTGTTAGCGAAATTACTTCATTTTAAAAAATGCATGAAGATAATTATCTTGAGAGGAATTAATTCATATTGCATATTGCTTGTGTAGTCTTTATACCATCATTGATAAGACGATAATACATGGACTTTGGAGGTGTTTGTTTGGGATTATGATCTGCCTAGATTATATAAGGATTGTTGACTTATATAATCTAGGCAGATCATAATCCCAAACAAACACCCCTTAATCACAAAAGATCTGTTTTATATGAGCCCCACACAAAAAAATTGAGCCCTCATTTTGATGTAGCCTATCCTGTTATAAAAATGACAACATGCATTAGTGTGACCTAAGATATTCTCCTATGACAAGATTACATACAGATTGTCCACTTTAAGCCCTCTTTGCTTGACACTCAGCAATGTATAATTTTTTTTTCTTTTTTCCCCAAACCTTTTTTGGTGTGTTCCTATAGTATATAGACCTACATGTTCGATTTTGGCATAATTATCAAAGTGTTTGCTATAACTAATAGATTTAGTTCATTTAATTGAATTTCTTCGGATAATTCAGATTTGAACTGTAAGTCACTTGAAAAATGGAAAACTGCGAATGAAAAATGGTATTCATGTTATTTAGCACAAGTTACGACCTATTTCAGAAATAGATTGGAATTTTCGAAAACCATGCTCATGAAACATGATCGCGAACTTGCGATCCAGATGTTTTAAAATTGTATAAAACACAAACAAAATCAGAAATCGTGAAACTTGTCGACATGTCATGATATCATATATACAAAATATGATAAAAATTTGACACTGTTTTATGAAAATTATCACGCACTTTGTATAGAAATCTAGCCGGCCTTCACATGAAAATCATAAAACTTCTATGAAGGCCTTCACATGAAAATTATAAAACTTTTGTGGGCAATATTCAGGTGTTCTCATATATTTGATGTATAGATTTGTGACATGTGCCTTTTTGTGTGAGACCAATGTTTGTGTGGATAGAAATGTTGATTAGATGTGGTTTGATATTCTGCGACATGGATTGAAAATATATATGTGATTTTTGGCTATCGTGCCGTTGAAACATATGTGAACGTTCGTCATCATGTTGTTACTTTTATTTACAGGTTTTGGAAACTTCCCTGTATGGGGGAGGTGTTGCCGATTTTTTGTTGATAGGCTTATGTTTATTTTTTTTGCAGAGGTCTTCCTCGCTGCTGCGAGTCTGCCTGCACCGCGTCGCGTTGCCACTACACTGACCCGCCACAGCACCACTAGCCCGACTTCACCGCCACCCTAGGTATAACCTCGATTTTCCGTATCATGGTCATAGATCATGTAACTCAATTAGGCGTCTCCCGTTCGAAAGAGTTATGGTGTAGATATGCAGATCTTTGCATATCTATAACTGTATCTATTTTGAATTATCCACGTTTTTTGGACAGCCCGCGGTTGCGTAGATAGGGTTAGTTTCCATGCTCTACTCCGGTTCGAGATAGATTTTCGGTGTCACCTCCCGGTTGTTCTCCGGATACACACTCTCGCTGCCAGGACGTGTATCCGGAGAACAACGGGGAGGTGTTGCCGAAATTATGTCTAGGATCGAAGTAAAGCATGTAAACTAACCCCATGTATGCAACCTTAGGTGGGATTAGGACCTATCCTCACCTATTATATGGTAGGAACGTAGTGTACATACATTACATGTTTATATTAAACTATACTCAGTTATATATGTTAGAGTATGGAGGACCGTGAGTGGATGTACACGAGCTGTGTAGGATGAAAGGATGTCACCCCTAAATGGATTAGGAAGACCGATGCTTTCATGGAACGAGCATTTGGCGAAGCTGCTAAAGGAGCGAGTCTAGTCCCATGTCCGTGCAGCAAATGTGCCAATAGGAAAAGAAAATAATAAAGGTCACGGTAGAACATATTTGGAAGAATGGATTTACGCGAGACTATACTCGGTGGATATTTCTTGGTGAAGCGCATCGTACGAAAGAAGAGGTGGTGAGACAACGAGTCGAGGATTATGATGCTGATGCCGGTGTAGCGGACATGTTGAACGGCTATCATATTCCCAAGTTAAGCTTACACACATTTTCCTACAATTTGTAGTGCTCTGCTCTTGTTACTAAATTCACATAAACACATTTCAGGCACTTCTAACTACACTAAAAATCTAGATCCCACTAGGCACTCTTGTTCCTTCATCCAAAGACCAGGCTTCACTAAACTTATTCCCTTTCCAAATCACTAATCCACTTTGCATTAAGATTTTATCTAATCTATTCTGGACCTTGCAAGTCTTTCTAATCAAAATGCTTCCAAACAGTCCCAAACTTTTACCAAGTGTTCCACTGACCAAAACAAGGTTACCCACAAATTTTCATCATTTTTGGCACTGTACTTTTATTTCTAAAATCCAAATAGGCCTTCCAAGAACACCTTTAATTCACTTAATATTTTCTAACTACCACAAAAATCTTAATAATATTTTTACCGGAGAGCTCACTATTTTAGACACCCTACAAAATTTTCTCAATTATTTTTGGCACAATTGACAAGCTCTCAGATAAAAGAAAAATAAAAACAATGAACAGTCCTAGGTCAGGACTAGTCCAGCCGGCCCAACTCTGGGTTGATCTGGCCCACTGCTGGCGGACAGCGCGCCCCCGTGCGCGCTTTTGCACAAAGAACCCCGCCGCGCTGAACAAACTAAAACGAGCCTGAGCCACTTTTGGTTGGTGTCACTGACAGTTTTGCTTAGGTCCTCTGGCTTCCTTCGTTTTACAAATTCTTAGCCCCGATGCCGCCGCGCACAACTCTAGCGACCTGGCGCTTGATCGGCCATGACGGCGATCATACCCACGCGACTCCTGACCCTCGACGAACCTAGGCACATGCTCAATTCGACCACGGGGACCCTAGAACAACGCCACCGACGACGGCGGCGGAACAGGGAATCCGATAAGCTCAATTCTATGGCCACCGCACAATAGAGTTTCAAATTTCGACGCAGGGAGCAACAAGGATCTACCACAACTACGGTGCTCACACGAAACCGGCCGAGAACGACATGGTTTAACCTGTCGGCGGTGAGGCTATCCCTGACGCCAAACCACGATGTCGTGAGCACGTTTAAGGAAATTAACCGCGGTAGAGTTCAAGCAACAAATCATGTGAACTTCACTGACCTGTGAGGAGTAGAGAACAGGCACAACATGGCCGAAACACCTCTCGAAGATCCTTGGCCACGGTGAGGTGGAAGGATGGCTGCTTTGGTCACCAGATAATGGAGTGGCACTTGATGAATTGGAGAGAGCTAACTTGGTGGCTGGGGAGAAGAGCTTTGGCTTGCAACACAGACCACAGAGACACCAGAGGAACAACTAGAGCTGGATCACTAGAACAGCACTGAAATAAAAGGATAGGGCTAGGGCAGGTTCACTTGACTTGTTTATCTCATTGCGATGAAGAATTCTCAGGGTGCCAGCACGATGTGAGCTCAAACACACATGGCAACCATGCACCAATACCTTGTTGGCTCAGCACAACTCAACTGAAATATCAGTTTTGTCCAGTCTTGTAGCTAGCAAACAAAACTGATATTCACTGTACTAGGGGATATGCTCAAATTGATTCAAGGACTGGATATTCTGTCATGCAGAGGGGGATGTCTCCAGACCTTATTTATGTACTTCATATTCATCTCATCTATACACATAAGTACCTCCTTTGCCCCCTAGTGCAGATAGCAAACAAAACCAATAAATGTCCCACAGTTCACTGCTCCCAAGCCAGTGCAAACTGGATATTTACGGTGGAGAGAAGCTCCTAGCACTTAAGCTATGTACTTCACCCTTATCTTCATCTATACTCACAAGTGAACAACAGAGAGGGAAATTTTTCTTTAGAATCCAAATGCCACCTTGATCTCAATAGCATCAGCCTACTGCTCCTTTTTCTCACCTCACTGTTCAATGCATTTGATCTGCCAATTTCTCTAGTAACAGACCACTCTCTCTTCACGACAATTATTCTCTATTCATAGCTCTACCAGTTTTATATACAAACCCATAACTGAAAACATATAGAACAAAAGTTATGGTGATTCGAGGTTGAGAAAAACACTAAAAGTTCAGTTTCGATGTCTGAAACAACACAATATTGAGTATGAAAGAGGGTTTTGCCACCCCTTTTACTCTGAATCCTACACAATAGGAAGGCAACTCTTTGCATCCAATTTGTTTCCCTTTACTTAGTATTTCACTTTGTTATAAAAACCTTAACCAAAATCTCGATGGACTAATTACCACATAGCTCTAAAGGTGGGTAAAAACGCACAATTCCTCTCAGCAACAGTCAACTAAATCAGCATAACCTAAGTTTGACAGCCGAAGTTTGGAGGTATTTTACTCCCAAGTTTCTGTAGAACCAATTCTATCTTACTTAAGAAAACTTGCTCACCATACTTTGGTATCCAACTTTGCTATATAGTTATTAGTCCAAAACCCCATGATTTGGTCACAACTGAGCTCCAAACTTTGCACCATTTACTGATTTTTAGAGTTTAGTGAACTGAACAAACTCAATCACAGCTAACCTGACAATCCAACTTAAGCCAACCTTTTCTCCACTTTTTGTGTAGAATCAAGCTATATCCACTTAATGAAAGTTGTTCACCAACATATGTTCTTCACTTCCTTTATAAACATCACAGTTCACAACCTTATGGATTAGGCGCAAGTAGGCTTTAAAACAACACTCAAAACACTGAAAATCAGTTCAGTTACTGTTTTCAATATGAAAACTCAGAAATCTGTCAACCCCTTTTTGGACGAACTTTTCTCCTAGTAGCATATAGTTTTAGGGACAAGTTTCTTAATAAAGATTATACTCCTAAAGTTCATATACAAGTTTGACATAGTGACCATTAACTAAAACCACAAGGATTCCAAATTACAAAGGCCCAAAATTTGCACTAAACACTGAAATTTAGACCCTAAGTTTTCACTAAGTCTGAAATCCACACTTTCTGACATCTCTACTTTAAACCAGTTTTTATCCAAGTTCCCAATATCTTTAGGGATAAGTGACTTAACCAAACTGATACTCCTCATGTAGCTCTATAGCTCTGTTATAGTAATCATTTTCAAACTGTTTATAGAACAAAAGTTACAAGGGTTCAAAGTTGACTAGTTTATATTATTTTCAGCTTTTCAAATCTGAATGAAAACCGAAGTTTTGTTTATCCATAATTCCAACAAGGTTTTCAAATCTCACTTAGGGTTTTGAGGTTAATCCCGCCCCTCAAATAATTCTTCCACTTGACCTACCTTAGAAAGCAAAGTTGCTCTAAGTTCTAAGTGTTACCTTTAGCACTTGAAGACTTCAAACAAACTTGTCACTTGCTTAAGAGACGATTTACTCCCATTTAAGTCGAGCAAGGTTGTCAAACTAAGTCCTATAATTAATACATAATCATCACACTTTTGAAAATTTTTGACCTAGTAAATACATTCTAGATATATCAAACAAGTTATTGCAAGTACAGATTATGATATGCCAAGATTTTAATTATCGTAACACCACGGTCCGCTTCTCATTTTGAGGCTAACACATGGCAAGCACACAAATCCATCCATGGTTAGGTGCATGCACGCGCAAGGCAGGATGCATTTGTTCATGAGCCGTGAGCACTGCAGCCCTGCGTACTCACTCCTATTCAGCATGCAGTAGAGAACCTGTCCCACTACCATATAGGCGGGCTGAAAATATACGGAAAAGTACTGTGCGTTATTAGAACCCGTATCATTATTAATTATATATTGATACCGTATCAATACATATAAATAATACACCGAATCATAACAAGCACGTGTACATATATATGGGACGGTTAAATTAAATAAATATATTGGCCTGCGTCCCCAAGCACAAAATAATCAACTACAGTAACACGATCGACCGGATCGATACGGTGCCTTTTTTTTAGCTCTGATTGAAATGAACGAACGTACAAACGACGAACTTCCGCCGCCGCCAATTTGGTTTATTGTCATCCCTTGCCGTGAAACCCCTCGTATACATACCGCCGCGCGCTCACAAGCCGGTGGTGAAGGGGATGGACGTGCCGGCGAGCCAGAGGTCGCCGTCGATGAAGTTGCCAACGGTGAAGGCGCTGGCCTCGGCGGCGCTGGTGATGACGCGGTACCCCTTCCACTTGACCCGCCCGGACGTGCCGGCGCCGGGCCCCGTGTTCATGTACTCGCCGTAGTAGAGCGTGTCGAGCGCGAAGCTGCCGTTCCACTCGAGCCAGCCGGCCGGGTCGACCAGCGAGTCCAGCTCCGACTGCAGGTACACCGTGCGGGAGTACTGCTTCCATGGGCGGCCCAGGTAGGTCTTGGTGGAGGACTGGGCGGCGGCGAGGTCGGCCGCCGCCGCCACCTTGCACCTCTGGATGGAGATGCCCGTGTTCTGGTTGGGGTCCTCCCGCCCCTGCGCCGTGAAGATGTTGCTCTGGTTCGGCAGCGGCTTGCGCGCGTACAGGTTGCAGCCCTGCAGCACCACGGCCGCGTTGCCGAACACGAAGTCGATGGTGCCGTAGACGTCGCAGTCGCGGAAGAACTGCCGCAGCGAGTGCACGTACAGAGTGTCCTGGTACCCCACGAAGCTGCACCGGTAGAACGCCGACAGGTCCGCCCCCACGCGGAGCGCCACCGCCTGGTGCTTCGACGGCCCGGCCGAGTTCTCGATCGTCAGGTCGCGGGCCAAGAAGTTGTTGCCCACCACAGCTGCATCCCACAACAAACACAATCATCACGCAAGCACAACTTAATTTTGCCAGGACTTCAATGTATATACATATTTTTTAATATTTCTTCGACATTATATTATCTCAAATCTATGAATTTTTGCAACGTTTTCTCAATACAAATCTCTTTTTTTGTGTGGAAAACACATATTTCACAACAAAATACATATTTTTGTGTGTGTAAAAACATATGGGGTAATTCTTAAAATTTTACAACAAAATAGGCATTCATAGTATCTATATATTGTATGACTACAAAGATAAATAAAGGCGCTTTTAGCTCATTTTAGTTACGAAATTACATGGCCCAACAATTATATACCCTAGATTGTTAGCCCATGTTTAATATAGTGGCACGTGGAACGATTCAATAGCACCTAGAACCCACCTTTGTTTGCTAAGAACTATAGTTTGATCCAACGGCATTCTTTTATTTATATATTTAATACTTCTTCCGTCCCAATTTATAATTCGTTTCGTAAAAATCCTAATTCAATTAGATTCCTAGGAATTATTTGTCATTCGTAGTTGGCACGTTATAGATCAGTTAGATCCCAAAATAAATAGCAATGTATGACGTGAATTTTTAATACAGTATTTTTTTGGAGCTTCGATTGTGTCCGTCCGGATGACCGAACTACATACTGTTCCTACAGTTTTTTTTTTTGCTAGTTTTTTACAAAGGGAGAAAAGATCCGGCGTTATACAGATAACGCCCCGGTCAGATTGAGAGCTTTTCAATCGCATTCAGTCCGCAATCATCGACGGCAGGGCCACCCAGGCCAGCAGGGCGAAAGGGACGGGACGGGACGGGTCGACGACTAGCGGCTGCATGCAAAGAAGCTGTGCGCGGCCCCACATGCCGGCAGGATGCGGACGCGCACGAGGCAGGCCGCGGGCGCCGCGTACGTCTGCGGGCCGCGGCGCATGCCGGATGCAGCCGTTGCATGGCCCGTCCTAGTCGGGTACAGATAGCACGATGCTACGGGTGACATGGTAAGCACCGACTTCTTCGTTCGCACAGTGTAGTTAATTTTAGCAGCAGACAAGAACGCAGTACGTACGTATAGACTGTCCTGTTTATGAATGGCACTACCAGTGGCGGACGACGTATAATTTTTTTTTTGGTATGGCTCTACGTCGTATAATATTTAGCACACAACTAATTAAATTGCAGAATAAAAATGCACAAACATATATAAAAGTAGAACATTATGTAAAATGAGAATAAATTGTTAAGAAACATGTGCACGGTAAAAATTTGATAATACA
The DNA here is from genome assembly GCF_902167145.1 of Zea mays. Classification (NCBI taxonomy): domain Eukaryota; kingdom Viridiplantae; phylum Streptophyta; class Magnoliopsida; order Poales; family Poaceae; genus Zea; species Zea mays. The sequence goes on along the minus strand of NC_050098.1, from coordinate 56,813,681 downwards.
ATGTTATACTGATAATTTTGCTAGGTGGGTCTTGGAGACCTAGACAATTGAATTTGCCTATCATTCTACTTAAATGACTTCTTAATACTTAAAAGGCGAATTATGGATTATATGATTTGTGACTATTATCACCTTTCTCAATTAGGTATGGCTTGAGCTATACGTAGCCACAATGGGCCCTCGGCCCCTGGGCACTACTGTAGTACCGGTACTCTGTACTACAGTAGGAGTAAAATGTAAAGCTGTCTCTAAACCACATGTCTTCTATATCCCTCCTCTACACATTCCTCTATATATAGATTCCACTTTTTTATTAATCTGTTGTTTAAAGTATAAAAACAAATGGATAATAAGAAAAGAGAGACTCTCCGATTAATATACAGAGGATATCAACGAGTGTTCTCTCTCTATATATATATATATAGGATGCTTTAGAGAACAGCGTTGAAATTTATAGATAGAAAAGTAATCTTTTTTTAGATATATAGGGCAGTAGAGAAGGATATATTTTTTGACATTCTTGTGGGAGTCGGTCTAAATGGCATGCATGCCTATGCGTATATCTGTATACGTCCGGAACAGTACGGTGAGGGCGCACATGCATGCTATGTTCCGTATACTAACGACTCCCATGCCATGATCGTGTACTGTGGTATACTGTAGCTATATATAGTCACGTACGGGTGCCGTTCCTTTCGTCTGCGCATGCAGCAACACATCTGTATATATAGTTTCACATTGCTTTACTAGCAAAATTTAATTGCAGGATTCCATCATGCATACACTGACACTAGTATAGTTTTTACATTACTGGCTATCAACTGCACCACTGCTGTACTATATATATGTATATATATTATATACCGGTGTTGTCCGTTCTCTTGTGCGTATATATGCACAAAAGCTAGGTAGCTAGCGTGCAGCACGCAGTACAATGCTGGTGCCGGTGGCTGGTCCGGAAGATTAATTAAGGACGTGATCTTGGACAGGTATAGCCAGATTTAATTATTTTCTGATCTGTGTGTGTGCCGCATATGCAGCGTGTGGGGAGGCTAGTACTAGTGCGATCTGAGCAGCCAATAATGTATGTATCGTGTACAATGTACGTACTACATACATAGCGCCCCGCCTTTCAATTCGTCGATGGCCCTGGCCCTGGCTGCCTGGCTCTCCCCGCCACATGCATGAAGATGCTGCTCGGCTAATTATTACTTAATCTTGATGGGGATATACGGCCCTACACCTACCAGTACCACAGCAGCATTTATGCCATTACTATGTGCACTGCCAGTGATATTGCCAACCACTTCGTTCTGGAATTGAGGACAATATTTATTTTGGATAGACTAAAATAAAGTTTATAGTTTTGAACGCCAATTAGAATATATAAACATTACCTAAGCACGTCGTGACAAGAACTAATCGAGAATTAGTAGGACTTATTAGGGCTAATTAGAAACCACATTATCCTAAGGGATTTTCATTTTCTCATGGTAAATTAGTTTATTTCCTCTTGTGAAAATAGAAATTATTTGGAAAAATAGAGCTCCCAAATTAGCGTTTAGCGCTTAGTGAAAAAAAAAGAACCGGTGATATTTTATTTTTGGGGTCAGATTGTCACAGGCAGGCAGGCAGGCCGCCAGCAAACCCGCACTAGAATGGAATGCTGGCGCGCACGTCTACACACACCGACACTCTGGCTCACGGACGGACGACAGAGATGGATAGACACGTCGCGTCCTCGTGCATGGAGGATCTGTGTGGCGCTGGCATGCACCTTTTCTCCTCTCCCTCCTCAGCATGCTCGATCGCTCGTGCCGTCGTGCGTGCACGCGCACGCGCACGCACAGTATATAATCGGCAAGCGAAAGAATCTAGTACACGCGGTATGCTTCGTGCTCTTTGTACTGTGAAATTGCAGCGGCGAAAGAAGCTAGCTAGCAGCCAAATCGATCGGTGGGGTAGACCGGCGGTGGTGGTGCTATTTGGACCAGCGCAGCAGCAAAAGCTGCACATGTGCTTGCTGCCACTCGTGGCAGAAATTTAGCAGCCCGTGAAATACCATGCCAACACAGGCAATATACTTACAGTACTTAGGAGCTAAGATATACTCCTGTATGCATGCTTCCTCCTATACTTTTATACTCTCTATCTCTCTTTTACGGTAACTTTATGCAGTTGTTCTACGCCCCCCCCCCCCCCCCCCCCCCAAAAAAAAAAAAATTCTTCCCTGACTTTTCGCTCCGAGATAAAAAAAATTTCAGGACAGAGTAGCGAGTGGGTGCTGCCCACTAGTACAAACACTGCATGCGCTTTTGCAATGATGAACTGGTGAATTGGATTCGGGTGTCAACACAACAGGCAGTACCGGATCGGGTCGTTTAATTTAATGCGCGATGCGATGCGAGCAATTAGAATGTAATTAAGCACTCAAACATAGTAGCAGTGTACTTACCGACTGTGGCCGAGCGGAAGGTGGTGTAGCCGTCGACGACGTTGCGGCTGGCCTTGATGACGGTCTTGCCGATGCCGTCGCCGACGAACATGAGGTTGACGTGCTTCTTCCCGACCTCCACGTTCTCCATGTACGCGCCGGCCTTAATGTAGATCACGTGCCGCTTCTTCGAGTTGGTGGGGGCGGCTGCCACGGCCGCCGCCACCGTCGTGTAGTCCCCGCTGCCGTCCTTGGCCACCACCGCGTCGGCGGCAACGGCCGACGCCGGGGCCTGCAGCAGGCGCCGGTCCCCGGGACGCACCCACCGGGGGAACCCCTTCACCATCTGCCCGTACCCCGTGAACGGCTGCCGCGGCGGCGCTGGCGCCGCTGAGGCGCCGGCGCCGGGCAGCTTCTTGGCCATGGCCAGCGAGTTGCTCACCATGCGGGACACGTGGTGGAAGGTCGGCTCGATGTAGCGCCGCACGCGCCCGCCGCTCTGGTACGCGAAGCCGTCGAGGCAGGTGTACTGGTTGGTGATGGCCGCCGAAAGCACCGTCATCACGTGCTCCATCGTCGCGCGCCTGGCGCCCTGCGACACGCCCGCCGACGCCGACCCCCTGCCGGCGGGGGACGCCAGGTCGGCGGTGCTGGCGCGGAGCTCGTCCATCGTGGTGGACAGCAGCTCCAGGCAGTCGTTGATGGCCAGGCGGTCCCGCGCCGACAGGGACCTGTCCTGCAGGTAGTACGAGCAGTTGCTGGACGTGGCGACCACCACGTCCTCGGTGCGGTTCACGGCCGCGCAGATGACGTCCGGGAGCGGCTTCTTGTGTAGGTCCGGGATGTCCGCGAGTGTCGACAGGCAGAGCTCCGGGTACAGCGTGCCGTCGCAGTGCGCGGCGGCGGCGGACTCCGCGGACGGGTAGAAGGGGACGGTGCCGGCGGCGGTGGCGGCGGTGGCAGCGCATGCGACAATTAGGAGGACCAGGAGATGCTCGCCTCTCTTGGGTATGGGTGGCATTGTGTCCTTGTCTGTGGCAGCTCGCTCTAGTGTGCAGTGGAGAGAGCTGCAGCCTGCAGGCCTGAATGGCTGATAGATAGATAGATTGCGGATTTGGTGTTTGCACTTCCCACGAGAGGTTTATGCAATGCAATGCACAATGCAATGCATCTCTATGTAGAGAGGCCCTACCTATATATGTGCAGCAAGTAGGAGCCTTTCGTGTCGGTGTTGGAATTGGAACCGAGATCCGCCGGACTCGCCAAAAATAAGGGATGGTCTTTAGTCACTTGTCAGTTAATGGACAACAAATTAAAGGAATGCTACATTGCTACTGGAGTAGAGTATACTGGAGTTCGCTAGCTCATTGTTCTGTTGTCATCTGAACCAGAGTCCAGAGGTTGACATGCTCAACCATGGTGGCTGGCTGTTTGCTAGGTATGTTGTTGTCTGCAGTTCAAAGCTATTAGCCTTAATAAATAACTTTTCTTTGCCATGAGCTGTAGCAAGTGAAAGAAGGGGGAAACTGGTAACTTACCTGCACTGCTTTGTGCTGTGCTGTGCTATGCTGGACAAATAATGAAGGACAATTTTCAGCAAGGCTGTGTGCCTAGGACAACAATTGAAATAGGCACTCCGAGCAAGCTTGCCCCCACCCATCAGCATAAATTATCTTATGGCATTAGCCGAATCATGCCAAGACGTCTATAAAAATAGCCTAGACCCCTAGAAATTGGGTTTCGGGGCATGACGGCGGCTACAACTGCTTGAGGCGCGAGCGGTGGCTGGACATCAACGGCGGCTTTATGTGGCGCGAGACGCGAGCGGCGGTGTGAGGCACGAGCGGCGGACCGAGGCAACGTCAGTGAGCGGCGGCCCTAGGTGACATCGGCGAGCAGCTCCCCAAGACGCGAGCGTCATGGCGGCCTCAACTGCACAAGGCACGAGCGGCGGCAACCGCCCGACGCCGAGCGGCGACGCGAGTGTATACGGCGGCCATGGCCCGATGCCGAGCGGCGATGGTGACGGTGACCGCCCGTGACAGCATCTAAAGACGATGATCTCCTCTGATCCGGCGTGTCTCGGGCATCCTTTGACAAAGACCACATTCGATCTGGTGGCTTCAGAGATGTTCGCCAATCCGGTGGCGTTAGGGTCGTCGTCCAGCGTCGTTCTCCCACCGATCCGCGTTTATGCCTTCCATGATTATGTTGTATGCACACTATTTATGCATTCTATTGGGAATTTTTATGATGATGAATACAACGTCTCTCACGTGGCTTCGATTTTTTATGGTAACCACCTAAATTCACGCACATTTGTTACGGGGATGTCAAACGTGATATCACACTGACCATTATTATAACATTGTGGATTTTTATGCTTACCAATGTCAATATTTATGCTTAAAATTAGGATGTTTATGCTCAAACATGTGGATGCGTCCACCAATGTCCCGCATGCATATTTTTTGCATGCACAGTAAAAAGGGAATCCCTTAATTTATGGTGTTCGTAAATGCCATTAAAATCAAATTGTTTAATCAATTCCCCCTAATCAACTCTTCTAATCAACCCCCTAATAAAATCCCTTGATTTATGGTGGTCACATGGACGTGAGAGCTAATGGTTGAGAGTGAATGAACATTTACGATGTTATCTATCATTATATGTGCTCCAACTTGAAGATTTTTATGATTAGTAATACTAGGCATCAGAGTTACTAGCGCCCCTCACTTTAGCTCGGTATTTATGATCATAACTAATGGATTTTACGCTCAAAATTGAAGGTTTTTACCCTCAAACATGTAGATGCATTCACTAGTGAACTGCTTGCCAGATTTTTATGCAGTGTACCAAGTATATATCATAATTAGTATCAATATATATTATAAATTGGTTATAACGAGTCTAGCTGCATGGCTATTGGATCGATCCTATATTTATGGAATCATCCTATTTTTGCGAGCATGCAGTGGAAACGAAAATATCTTCTAAAATTTTCGCACATGCAATAAAAACTCTCACGATCTACCATAATTACTGGATCTACCACAAAAATAGGATATGCATGCATGGGCCTGCGCATGTGCACATGGTCCAGTGGCTGGGCGAGATTTTTATGATATCTCCATGAACAATTTACACTATTTCCACGAAGTATTTATGCTATTTGCGTAAAAAATAGAACCACAATTTAAGGCGTGTGTCCCACGCGGGGGTTGAGATGTTAGACCGAGGGTTTGACTGACGCGTGGCGGAGAGGTTTGACCTGGTGCACACAGATGTGGGATGTGGGTGGACATGCTGGTGCGGTCCAACCAGGTCGCAGAAGGTCGGCTAGGGCTTCCTCTACCATTTGAAAGCCAGAACTACAATATACCTTCCTATATATATGTAATATTTTAAAATATTTAACATAAATGAGATGTTGCACTAATACTTTTATAGATTGTAATTCCTTTGAGTTTAGGATTATGGCCTCATCATATATCTAATAAAACTTTGAGATGGTTTGTTAGACGAACAATACAGTCATAAAATCGAGAGTCCACGCTCGATTGCCTGGAATCTTCGATGGGTGTGACTCTCAAGATATCGTTGGAGACTAGACTGTTGGGTGTAGGCTCACGAAAACAACGAAACACCCAAACAACTTTATGGTGGGTCGTAAGCTTTCGACGGTTGAGAGAAGAGAAAAAATATGTTGTGATGGTCTATTAAGGGTACTTATGAATATTGGGTATAATCTACCTACATTATCCTCCATGAAGGTACAAGACATAAATGAGAGCCTCTATCATGATGTGGTGGTCTTTTGTATAATGAATGCTTGAAACAACCAAAATGATGTAGTAAACTCGAAGTTGATCTCATAACTTATATCAAGATTTATTGTTATGTCCATATACATGGTTCTGATATCCATTTTTCATCTTATTTGTAGGTTAAGTATAGTGACTTATCCTATGCAGGCTATAGCCTTGAAACCATTCTAAAACCAGACAATTTATCATTTGGGTTATAAATGAGATAATGTTGGACCAACACTTACTACAGAAGGATCTTAGAAAAGGTTGCTTGTGACTAGTAGGGAACCTAGTTTAGGCACTTCTTAACCACCATTAATTACCGTTTGTAGATTGTGTGCTCATACTTATGTGTTGTCGTATATCAATGGTATTTTATTCTATAGAATGGATGACCTATATTTCATAAAATACATGATATGATGTAGTCCGAGTTGGTGATCTACTTATGTTTGCATGAATTTTAGTGTGTACTTGAACATCTTATTTGTATTGACTTGATTCAAATTAGCATGGTTTGTATTGACTTGATGAGTGGGAATGATCTTATTGTAATATACAAACTCTTGTTAATTAGTTTCATTCTTATTTTGAAGCATATGTATAGTATATGAACATACATTAATAGCATGTAATACATATACAAACTATTTAAAATGAAAAGAGTTGAATGATAAAAAAACATAAAAGAAGAAAAGGAAGAAAGGAAAAAGAAAATAGACTTTAGTCCTGGTTTTAACAACAACCTGGAGTAAAGGTGCTTGCTTTATGGTCCATGCCGATGGCCCCTTTATTCTCAGTTAGTGTTACTAATTGGGACTAAAGATCCTTTTCAGTCCTACTTTACTTATCTAGGACTAAAGGGCAAAGTCTTTATCCCAAATACACAGTTTTGGTTGGAAAAATAGGACAAAGGGGTTCCTCAACCAGGACTGTAGTTCGATTCTAAACTAGTTTATCTATATGCAAGCTATGCATATGATGTATGTAAGGATCTAGGAAGTTACTATAAGGGGTAAATAGCGATAGAAACTAAAACAAGACAATTAATAACTTTTGACTAGAAATACAAATGACCATAAGGATGCTACTTCTAGCTAGATGTTTGTGTCATGGGGTGACAAGAGCAAGCTAAATTATAGGAAAGTGAACTAGAATATAAATGCAAGAATTGAAATAAGTTGAAGAGACACCATATAAGATGACAAAGAGGTATTCCTTTGGTTAGTAGTGAATTGCTAGTCATCCATAGTCCATGTGTGATGTGGCGTTAGTTCACCACTCCTTTATGAGGCATTCAACAGTCCAAGGGTGGATTTTGGCTTTAGATCCCCTAGGCCATGGCCCATGTAGTCATGTAGAGAGCCTAGGGTTGAGCTTGACTACTCGATCAGAGGCACACAACAGGCCATGGCATCACACATCCATCAGAGGGGCGCGGACGGGTGGCACACCGTGCATAGGAGTGCAAGCGGGTGACATAGGAGGCATGTGGGCAGTGCAAACATGCGTGCAGAGTAGGTGCCACATGGTGGTGAATGACCAACATGGTGTTGCATGTGTAAGGAAAATGTACCCCGGGCCATTTGGATCAAAAGGTCTTAGTGTTTGATGGTCAACATAACATATGGACTAATATGTTTGCTAGTGTTTATGTTTATAGTTCACAGGATGCAAAGAGGATTGGACTAAGACACTGAGGATGCAACACCTCAAAAGAAGACATAAAAGATGCGTAGAAGTCTAAGACTCAAGAGGAAAAGACGCCCAAAAGAAACAACAAAGACATCCATGAAGTGGGTAGTCAGCCAGCGCACTGGTGGTGCACCGTACGTACAGTGAACAGTAACATGTCAGGTATGCACCGAACTATCCGATGGGACACTGGGCAGTCTGTGCAGAGAGGCCCACACCAGGCGCTCTTGGGCTATAGCACTGGACTGTCCGGTGTGCACGAGACAGTCTGAGTAACGGTCGGATCCAACGGTCGACTGCTACAGACCCCAACAGTCGGTTGACATGGCTAGTGCACCGGATAGTGAACAGTGCATGTCCGGTGTGCACCGGACTATCCGGTGCGCCCGTCGACATAAAGCTGCTGCTTCTATCCAACGACTACAATTATAAAGGGAGGCTATAAATACCCCCAACTGGGCATTTCAAGGTGTGGGAGCCCAAGCAACATACCAAGGCATATTGTAGGCATTTCCAAGTGCTCAAACACCCAAGTGCTTAATAGAATCACTCAGTGATTAGCGTAGGTGATTTGCGAAGTGCTTAGGCTAGTTAGACTACATTAGCGCTTGCTCTAGATGAATCCTAGTTAGTTGTGTGACTTTAGAAAAACCACACAACCCCTCGGCTCTTGCGTGAGTCATTGTAATTGTACCGAGTGAGGCGAGAGTCTTGCAAGACCGTGACAACCATGTTTGTGTAATGGCCGCCACCGTGTACCTGAGGGAACGAGGCCTGCGGCATTTCAGTCGAAAGCTTGATAGTGGAGATGGTAGAGAGCGTCCGAGAGGAGCCGGAAGCGGAGCACCACTTGCGCGTGGAGAAGGCCTGCAGCTCTCTACGAAGTTACTTGAACGTGGTGCTTGGCCCTCATGTGGGCTACCCTTTGCGTAGGGGCACCAACGAGGATTAGTCGAAACCTTGCGTGGTTCTGGATAGCTCGGTAAAAATCCGGTGTCATCCACGAGAGTTTGCATCTCTACCTTACTCTTAGGATTGAAACTTAGCCATTGCGGTAGAGATAGCAACACTTAGACAAAACCTAGTTTGCACATTCTAGATTATTTATTTACACAGGTTTTGCTCTAGGAATTTAATTGTGGCCTAGTTTAGAGAAAGTTTTAGAAGTCCTAATTCACCCCCCTCTTAGGTGTCACCGTTTCCTACAAGTGGTATCAGAGCCTGGTTTGGCTCATTTGAAACGCTTTAGCTTCACCGCTAAAAGAGCCGATGTCTTTTAGAGGAAGGGGATGGATACCCATAAGCCACCACACTTCGATGACACTAACTTCTCATATTATAGTGCTAGAATGGCTTGTTACCTAGAGGCCATTGATCTAGGTGTTTGGAGAGTCACTCATGATGGGATGAAACCATCCAAGAATCCCGAAAAACCCACCACGAGTGAGGAAAAAGAAATTCATTTAAATGCTAGAGCCAAAAATTGCTTGTATGAATCTCTTAGCATGGATATTTTTAATCAAGTTTTTACATTAAAACTGCTAATGAGATTTGGCTAAAGTTGCATGAGCTCCATGATGGCACATCCAATGAACGTGAGCAAAAACATTGCCTAGTATTAAATGATTATAATTCTTTTGCTATGAAGGATAATGAGCTTGTTAGAGATATGTATTCTCATTTGAATCTAATCATCAACTAGCTCAATTCTATTAGCATTAATAAGCTAGGAGATGCAAACAGTACCACAACAAAGATATGGGAGCATCATCACCATTCTTCACAACATGGAGGACTTGAGTCAAATGACCCCAACCATTGTGATTGGGAAAATTGCGGCATTTGAGATGTCGCGAAAAATGGGTCGACAAGAGGAACCAACTTCTTCAAGGCCATATGCTTTTGCATGTGATGAAAAGAGTAAAGGAAATAAGAAGGCTCCCGCTCCAAGTTCCTCTAGGGATGACGAGGAAGAAGAAGAAAGTGATGATGATGAAGATAATCAACCATCAACATCATCCTCCGAGGATGAAGAAACAATTTGACGCATTGAAAAGGTAATGGGGATGATCCGCAAGATTAATCTAATGGGTGTGCCCTTGCAGGTCGAGGATCTTCTTTTTAATATTGATAGGAAAAAGCAAAGAAAGAGAGGATGCTTCGCATGCATGGAGAAGGGCCACTTCAGGGACAACTGTCCAAATATGGCCGAACCCACAAAGGGGAGGAGCAAAGACAAGGCGCTTACAAGTGTCAAAACATGGGATGACTCTTCAAGCGAATATGAACCACCAACGACGCGCAGCCACCGATCTTCATCACACTCATCACGGTCATCACGCAAGTGCCTTATGACTAGAGGTAAAATGAGTATTCCATCCTCTAGTGATGATAGCAGTAGTGATGATGAAGGTGAGGGAAAGCCCTCCATATATGAGCTTGCGAAAGCCATAAATTTTTTTAGGATGTATGCACTAAACAAAAGGCTCAACTTAAAACTTTGAAAAATAAGCTGATTAGATGTCAAGATGATTATAAATGTCTGCTAGAAAAATTTGAAACTTTTGCAAATTTAAATTGTGAGCTATCAACTAAAATTAAGCATTTAGAATCTAATGCTACATCCTCAGCTACCAATGATAGCATTATTAAAAAGAATGACAAACTTTAGGCTAAGTTAGCTAGCTCCCTAGAAGTTGTTGAAAATTTGCTAGGGAAAATGGAAACTCTTAGCATACACAATGATGAGCTAACTACTAAGCTAGAAAACATTGGTAGCACCCTAGGAGTATCTTTGGTTGAAATACTTGAAATTATTAAGAAAGATGCTTCTACTTCTTGCTTTGACTTAATTGATGATTCTAACTCCTGCAATCAAGGTCTTGTTAAGAATGTTGTTATAGAAACATGTTCGAATGAGATTGCAATGGAGAATGAGCATTTAAAGCAAGAGGTGGCTCGCCTTGGCAAGGCTTTGTATGACAAGAAAGGCAAAGCCAAACAAATCCAACTTTCTTAGGATAACACCACTTTGGGAGTGAACAAGCCTGTAGAGGGAGCAACTGTGATTTGTAGGCTATGCCACAAGGAAGGCCACATGTCTTACCACTGCAAGGCGAAGACTGGGAATAAGAAAAAGCTCAAGCAAAAGCCAACAAGCAAAATCTCCAACACTGTGACACCCGGGTTTTAGGGGTCCAAACCCAGGCACGAACTTCTTCAAGCGTGCTAGGATCAAGTCTCACACATATGACGACTCATGGTACAGAAACGAATGTCACATATTTACTATATAATCAGGGCTCTGTACAAAATAATTAAATAATTACATCATACGTAGATAATGATCCAGCAACCATAGTTGACGGGGAGACGACGACCTAGACCACTCACGAACTCATCACAGCATCCTTCATGCGCCTCATCCTTTGGTATATGTTCTTGACCTGGGAGGGTGTGAGTACAGCAAGGGTGAGCTCACATGCATTCATCGCTCAACAAGTTGTGGGGAATAATGTGCATGAACTCACCAAAGGTTGGAGCTCATGTGAAGTGTAAGGCTTACCAAAGGAGATAGTTAAAGATGAGCATTGCTTTTAGAGTTGGTCAAAATTTTATTAGCAGTTACTAAGTGTAAGTAGATACCAACCCAGTTAAATAAGAGATCACAATTTATAATAACACCCGCTATGCAATGCATATGACAGATTAAGTTTAGTTCCATAAATTACTCATGTGAGGGTCTAAGATGCTCATGACCGTGAGCACGGCTAATATATCAGTTTTACACTCTGTAGAGGTTGCGCATCTTTACCCACAAGTCGTGTTACCCATTTGCCAAGGGATCGCGACTTCCCATTCATCTCTGCCGAGGAGACAAGGCAGGGTACCACTACGAGGCCTTCATAAAGTTCCACTAGCTTCAGAAAACCCGCTACGGTTTCTGAGATGGGCAATATAGGAATCCCTCGTTCGAAAAGCCATCGCAGCATGATCGACCCAAGAACCTCCCTATACGCAGCTCCTCTACCGCCCTTGCTCCTTTCGGGTAAGGTAGTCTTACACTAGCTTTCCTAATTAGTCACCCAAGGGCGTCCCATACCACCCTTGTGGTAGCACTGTTTTCCCGGGTGGTCGCTCCATGTTCTAATTAACACAATGATCTTGTCATGAACAATACATAAAATAATAGTATAACTAGAACATGATTATAATATAACATTAATTTCCAAAAACCAGGTAGAGCGATATCAAAACTACCAAATGGTGCTTCTGTTTGCAAGGTAATGGATAAACAATGCTAGGGAAATCTATTGGGTCTCATCAAATTAACCTGAGCATGTCACAGTGATTAATAGGAACATTATTCGGTAAATAAAAGTGATCAAGGACACAACTTGCCTTTTTGGTGCAACTCCAGGTACTTCTCTAATTTGGTCTTTAGGTTCCTCATGACCTCGCTACTACTCGTAGCAATACATACAATCAAGCAAATAATGGGTATGGTAACATTACACCAAAGCATAATACCAAAATAGTGTATCTACACGTCAGTATGAAATTGTAGGTTCAAGAACCATTAAAATCAGTGTTAAAACAAAGAATTTAGGGCTAGTTTGGAAGCCATGAAACCGGAGGAGATTGGAGGGGCTAAAATCCCCTCCTCATTCAAAATTGAATAAGGAGGGGATTTTAGCCCCTCCAATCCCCTCCGGTTTTTGGACTTCCAAACTAACCCTTATGGATAAAACGGTATTTTAGGCACAATAAATCTAATAGATATGATCTAATAGATATTACATTTAAATTAAGTAGGTATTAAATTAATATATTTGAGTTGATATTAATCATTAACAAGTATTTATAAAATGCGTAGGTTAGAACTATAAATTAGATTAACTAGATTATGTAGCTAATTAACATTAATTAAACAAGTAATTAATTAATTATTATTTAATTAAACCATGTGACATAATTAAAATAATGTTATTACTATGTACGCAAAAATTAATATAAACCAAACATAACTTGAACAAATTAAAACCAATAATTTAACTCAAAAGATATCGTATTTTTAATAAATTAGTAGTGCTGTAGAGACATAGGTGACATGACGCGATCTAATTGGTTAGATAGGTTTGTTAAAGGTTGAAAGTGTTTGTTTATAAATACATGACCTAACTGTTGCCAACTTATCATTATTGTACCTACTCTTAAATTCATGCTGCGTGACAGTGTTGCATGTAAATGTAAAAGGGTCTATGGTGGTGGTTATCTATTAGACAGGAAGCATCAAGTATATTTTGTGGGAAAGATCTCTAACATACCACTAACTTATCTTACAATCAAGCCCTTCAATCACGCGTTGATGCTGGTCATCTCGGTTTTTGACGATGAACTAGAAGCATGGTGACAAAACTCTCGCCAAACTGGTCACGACGATGTTCTGGGTTACCCTGGAAGATAAACGGATGGAGAGAAATTTCTCGCTGGAGTTGTCGCTAGAGTTTGGGGAGTGTCAAACTTCGACGAGCTGATTATGGAGGCTTATGGCTGCGAGCTTAACTGGCAGCGGACTGCGGTGGCTTAGATGGCGGTGGGCTGTAGTGGCTTAGATGGCGGCGGTGCTGCTACGAGACTCTAGAGGAGATGTGTCTATGATTGATGGCTTGAGATGTTATGGTGGCATGTATTTATATAGGCTGGGAGGTGGGTGGTTACATGATAGATCTAATCTGGTACTTATCTGTTACAATCCTATCTTAGGTGGGTGGTTACATGATAGATCTAATCTGGTACTTATCTGTTACAATCCTATCTTAGATGGGTGGTTACATGATAGATCTAATCTGGTACTTATCTGTTACAATCATATCATATATGTTAGGAACTCAAACTTATCTCTTTTATTTCAATAATATTGTTGTTAATTTGTACTAATCATATTAGACCTTCAATTTAAATAAATATTAGAATATATTTTTATTTAAATTTTTAAATTAATTTTTTGGGTGTTATACGTGAGCTGAAAGGAGTATTTCTTAAATATCTTATTGTGATATCCTAATTTGTATCGACTTTACCTGAGGACGTCGTGTACAAACAAACCAATCAAACATACATCAATCCATTATATTAACTTATATTTCTAATTTTTGCTTTCTATTTTAAATTTAAAATTCAAGTCTAATTTAGGGCTAAGTTAAATTTTTTATTACAAGCATAAATTGCAATAAAAAAACTCAACATGAATGCAAAGCATTTTTATTAATTAATTTATCCATTTAAGAAAATGAAAATTAGTAGGAATAATTCATGTAAGATGTTTTATGATAATAATTATTAAATAAAATAATTCAAACATATAGCCATATTTTAGAAGTACAATAAAATAAATCTATAATCTTGATATATTTATTTAAAATGACATATTTTCTTATATGAACTCTATATTAAGAAATAGTTTAACTTAATTATTTTTTGGAGAATATATCTTTAACATAAAGTATAGTTCACATAAGAATCTTTTAGGTAATCATTATTTGAAAACACATTTATTTAAATCACAAAATGAGTTCCTTTCTTATTTAGAACGATTTTAGAGTGTTACAAACACCTACATCAACAAGGTGAATAAAAAGGCTGCTACACCATACTTAATCAAGAAGAAAAAGAATGGAAAGGTGATAGCAATCAAAGCCAACAAGGAAGCCAACAAAGGAAAAGGGGCCAAACGCATCTGGGAGCCAAAAGAAATTATTTCAACCATGAAAAGCACTAAGAAGATTTGGATCCCAAAAGGGAAGTAAGAAGTCCAAAGGACTTTATGGAATTTGGAAAGTTGGCAAATTTGGGATGTATATCATGGGATGCATCATATTGGATCAAGACTATTGCCAAGTAGTTCAGTGAATACTTTGGACCCAAATTCCACACCCATGACTAAGGTAACTAGGTTTATTGAATTTCCTTTTTAGATATGCGTATCTATTTTGTTGTATCTAGTTTTTACCTTAAATGCCTAGTTTTTCATGTTATATTTTCTTTTGATATTAACTGCATGCATAATAGGTCAATCATATGGTAGGAATGCTCGTTTTCAATTCATATTCTTGAGCAAACCTACATGGTTTAAAAATGTTTAGTTAAGCACAACACATAGATTATTTAACATTCCTAAGAAAATGACACTAATGCTTCAAAGTTTATATCCTACTAGTGGTATTCTCCAAATGGTGTCATTTTGACATATATGTGCTAATGCTCAGATTATAGACAATTTGCCCCTCTTGATTTTAAATCAAAGTGCAAGTCTCCTACAAGTATTCAAAACTTGTATGCACACTTCCAGGGAAGGTTACTTTATAATCTAAGTGTCAGGGACCATAATTAGGGGTACCCTCAAGGCTCCTAATTCTCAGCTGGTAACCCCCATCAGCATAAAGCTGCAAAGGCCTGATGGGTGCGATTAAGTCAGGGATCAATCCATTCGAGGGACTCGATCACGCCTCGCCCGAGCCTAGCCTCGGACAAGGGCAGCCGACCCCGGAGGATCTCCGCCTCGCCCGAGGCCCCCCTCCAGCGGCGAACATATTTCCGGCTCGCCCGAGGCCCTGTGTTCGCCAAGAAGCAACCCTGACCAAATCGCCGCACCAACCGACCCAATCGCAGGAGCATTTAATGCAAAGATGGCCTGACACCTTTATCCGGACGCGCGCCCCTCAGCCGACAGAGCCGAAGTGACCACCGTCACTTCGCCGCTCCACTGATCGGTCTGACAGAAAGACAGCGCCGCCTGCGCCGCTCCGACTGCGGTGCCACTTGAAATAGTGAGGTTGACAGGCAGTTAGGCCCGGCCGCACGCACCATAGGAAGCTCCGCTCCGCCCGACCCAGGGCTCGGACTCGGGCTAAGCCCTAGAAGACAGTGAACTTCGCTCCGCCCGACCAAGGGCTCGGACTCGGGCTAAGCCCCGGAAGACGGCGAACTCCGCTCCGCCCGACCCAGGGCTCGGACTCGGGCTAAGCCCCGGAAGACGGCGAACTCCGCTCCGCCCGACCCAGGGCTCGGACTTGGGCTCAGCCCCAGAAGACGATGAACTCCGCTTCGCTCGACCCTAGGACTCAAATTCCGCCCTGGCCTCAGCCAACGGCCTCCGCCTCGCCCGACGTATGGGCTCGGGCTCGACCTCGACCACGGAAGACGGACTCGACCCCGACCTCGGAGGAGCCTCCACATCGCCCCAACCTAGGGCGCAGGCTGGCCACGTCAACAGGAGGCGCCATCATTACCCTACTCCGAGCTGACTCAGGCTACGGGGAACAAGACCGGCGTCCCATCTGGCTCGCTCCGCCAGATAGGCAATGATGGCGCCCCGCACGCTCCCTGACGATGGCGGCTCTCGGCCCCCTTACAGAAGCAAGAGGACGTCAGCAAGGACTCGACGGCCCCGACAGCTGTCCCTCCGCCAGGCTCCAGCGCTCCTCCGACGGCCACAACATCACACGAACCGGGCGCCAAAATCTCTCCGGCCGCCATGATGGCGTGTACTTAGGGCGCTAGCTCTCCTCCGCTAGACACGTAGCACTCTGCTACACCTCCCATTGTACACCTGGATCCTCTCCTTACGCCTATAAAAGGAAGGACCAGGGCCCTCTTAGAGAGGGTTGGCCGCGCGGGGACGAGGACGAGACAGGCGCTCGCGTGAGGCCGCTCGCTCCCTCCCCCGCGTGGACGCTTGTAACCCCCTACTGCAAGCGCACCCGACCTGGGCGCGGGACGAACACGAAGGCCGCGGGATTTCCACCTCTCTCACGCACGTCTCCGGCCACCTCTCTTCCCCCCTTCGCGCTCGGCCTCGCGCCGACCCATCTGGGCTGGGGCACGCGGCGACACTTCACTCGTCGGCTTAGGGACCACCCGGTCTCGAAACGCCGACAGTTGGCGCGCCAGGTAGGGGCCTGCTGCGTGTTGACGAACAGCTTCCCGTCAAGCTCCAAATGGGTAGTCTCCAGCAACCTCTCCGGCCCAGGACGGTGCTCCGTTTCGGGAGCCTTGAGTTCATGTCCCTCGATGGCAGCTACGACATGATACTCTTTCCACCGCCGGGCGACAGCGACAATGGCGGCAGACAGTCCGCCCGCAGGCGGCGGGATCGACGACGTCTTCCCCACGTGGCGGAAGAACAACCTTCGAGCTCGCCCCGTCCTCTTCCCCGCCGACGGAGGAGGAGGCAGGGCAACCAAGGCCAAGCAGGAGGCGGCGCCTCGTCGGCCGTCGAGCGAGTCGACAACGCCAGCACTCCAACGGGGGGCGCGCCGGGCATCGACCTCGCGCTTGAGACGAAGACGAGCGTTGTCTCCCCGCGACACGCCAATCCCGAGCAAACGGACGACGCCAGCACGCTCGCGAAAGGCTTACTGGGTGTCACCCTCGTACCTGAGACGACGGTGTAGTCAGTCCCCGACATGACCTCATCACCGCCCGTCGACCAAGAGGTACCTACCGATTCCCATCCCACGCCTTTCGGATTCAGCCTCGACCCGCCTAGCGGCTCTGCTTGGGCGGACGCTCTCGCAGAGGCGAATCCGAACCCTCTGGGGTTTCGTATGCGGTCACCTTGGGACCAGATGACGGACATCTCGACCTACGGGCCCTCTGGGTCCGAGGAAGACGATGAGCCCAGCTTCTGTTGGGATTTCTCCGGACTTGGCAACCCCAGGGCCATGCGGGACCTCATGACCGCATGCGACTACTGCCTTTCCGACTGTTCCGACGGTAGCCGTAGCCTCGGCAACGAGGACTACGGCCCGAGCCGCGAATGTTCCCACGTCGATCTAGGGGGTCCCTCCGAAGGCAACCATCTCGGCATGCCGGAGGATGGTGATCTCCCTAGGCTAGTGCCTCGCATTGACATCCCGCGGGAGCTAGCTGTGGTCCCCGTTCCGGCGGGGGGTCACGACCCACAACTCGAGCAAATCCGCGGGGTGCAGGCCAGGCTCGACGAGGGAGCAGGAGCGCTTGAGCCAATCCGCCGGGACGTCGGGCAGGCATGGGCGGGCCAACCTCCGGCCGGAGAAATGCGTCATCTACCCCAGGGCTTCCAGCGCCGCATCACCGACGATGTCAGGATCAGGCCGCCACCCGCATCTAGTGGGGTCGGCCAGAACCTGGTTGCAGCAGCAATGCTCCTCCGCGCGATGCCGGAGCCATCAACCACCGAGGGGCGGCGAATCCAGGGAGAGCTCAAGGATCTCCTGGAAGGCGCCACGGTCCAGCGGGCCGAGAGCTCCGCCTCCCGAAGGCAGGGGTACCCCTCGGAACGTCATGCCGCGACTTCCCAATTCATGCGGGAAGCCTCGGTCTACACCGGGCGCACGCGCAACACAGCGCCTGCGGCCCCGGGTCGCCTCGGCAACGAGCACCATCACCGCGACCGTTGGGCCCACCTCGACGAGAGGGTGCGCCGAGGCTACCACCCCAGGCGTGGGGGACGCTACGACAGCGGAGAGGATCGAAGTCCCTCTCCCGAACCACCCGGCCCGCAGGCCTTCAGCCGGGCCATACGACGGGCGCCGTTCCCGACCCGGTTCCGACCCCCGACTACTATCACAAAGTACTCGGGGGAGACGAGACCGGAACTGTGGCTCGCGGACTACCGTCTGGCCTGCCAACTGGGTGGAACGGACGATGACAACCTCATCATCCGCAACCTCCCCCTGTTCCTCTCCGACACCGCTCGCGCCTGGTTGGAGCACCTGCCTCCGGGGCAGATCTCCAACTGGGACGACCTAGTCCAAGCTTTCGCCGGCAATTTCTAGGGCACGTACGTGCGCCCCGGGAATTCCTGGGACCTCCGAAGCTGCCGACAGCAGCCGGGAGAGTCTCTCCGGGACTACATCCGGCGATTCTCGAAGCAGCGCACCAAGCTGCCCAACATCACCGACTCGGATGTCATCGGCGCGTTCCTTGCCGGCACCACCTGCCGCGACCTGGTGAGCAAGCTGGGTCGCAAGACCCCCACCAGGGCGAGCGAGCTGATGGACATCGCCACCAAGTTCGCCTCCGGCCAGGAGGCGGTCGAGGCTATCTTCCGGAAGGACAAGCAGCCCCAGGGCCGCCCATCGGAAGATGCCCCCGAGGCGTCAGCTCAGCGCGGCGCCAGGAAGAAGGGCAAGAAGAAGTCGCAAGCGAAACGCGACACCGCCGACGCGGACCTTGTCGCCGCCGCCGAGTACAAGAACCCTCGGAAACCCCCCGGAGGTCCCAACCTCTTCGACAAGATGCTCAAGGAGCCGTGCCCCTATCACCAAGGGCCCGTCAAGCACACCCTTGAGGAGTGCGTCATGCTTCGGCGCCACTTCCACAGGGCCGGGCCACCCGCGGAGGGTGGCAGGGCCCGCGACGACGATAAGAAGGAAGATCACCAGGCAGGAGAGTTCCCCGAGGTCCGCGACTGCTTCATGACCTACGGCGGGCAAGCGGCGAACGCCTCGGCTCGGCACCGCAAGCAAGAGCGCCGGGAGGTCTGTTCGGTGAAGGTGGCGGCGCCAGTCTACCTAGACTGGTCCGACAAGCCCATCACCTTCGGCCAAGCCGACCACCCCGACCATGTGCCGAGCCCGGGGAAATACCCGCTCGTCGTCGACCCCGTTATCGACGACGTCAGGCTCACCAAGGTCATCATGGACGGAGGCAGCAGCCTCAACATCATCTACGCCGAGACCCTTGGGCTTCTGCGTATTGATCTGTCCTCGGTCCGGGCGGGCGCTGCGCCTTTCCATGGGATCATCCCCGGGAAGCGCGTCCAGCCCCTCGGACAACTCGATCTTCCCGTCTGCTTCGGAACACCCTCCAACTTCTGAAGGGAGACCCTGACGTTCGAGGTGGTCGGGTTCCGAGGAACCCACCACGCGGTATTGGGGAGGCCATGCTACGCAAAGTTCATGGCCGTCCCCAACTACACCTACCTCAAGCTCAAGATGTCGGGCCCCAACGGGGTCATCACCGTCGACCCCACGTACAAACACGCGTTCGAATGCGACGTGGAGTGCATGGAGTACGCCGAGGCCCTCGCCGAGTCCGAGGCCCTCATCGCCGACCTAGAGAGCCTCTCTAAGGAGGTGCCAGACGTGAAGCGTCATGCCGACAACTTCGAGCCAGCGGAGACGGTTAAGTCCGTCCCCCTCGACCCCAGCAGCGATGCCTCCAAGCAAGTCCGGATCGGCTCCGGGCTCGATCCCAAATAGGAAGTAGTGCTCGTCGACTTTCTCCACGCGAACGCCGATGTATTCACGTGGAGTCCCTCGGACATGCCCGACATACCGAGGGATGTCGCCTAGCACTCGCTGGACATCCGAGCCGGAGCCCGACCCGTCAAGCAACCTCTGCGCCGATTCGACGAGGAGAAGCGCAGAGCCATAGGCGACGAGGAGGACTTGAAGGGCGTACAGAGAGTCATGGGATGTCTTGCGGCCCTCAGCCTTTTCATCCCGCACCTCGGCAAAAGGGGCCTGCCTCTGTACCGCCTCGGGGCGAATAACGTTTCCCCCGGAAGCCTGCTCCCGAGACCTGCATCAACCCTCCGTCAAAATTGACGGCACGCCCGAGCCCGAGGCACCCTCGGCACCCGAGGGTGAGGCACTGTGTGTCGAGGAGGAGCGACGCGGGGTCACGCCTAATCGAAGCTGGCAGACCCCGTACCTGCGATATCTCCACCGAGGAGAGCTACCCCTCGACAGAGCCAAAGCTCGACGGTTGGCGCGGCGCGCCAAGTCGTTCGTCTTGCTGGGGGATGGGAAGGAGCTCCACCACCGCACCCCGAGCCCTTGTTGGAGACACCCGGGGGCTACACGCACCCCTGGGAAGGGTCGCTTGTCATCGCTAAAGTTCTGGAGCCCGGATCAAACGAACTGGCCGACTGTCAAGGCGAGGTTTGCACCAACACTTCGGACGTCTAGCAGCTACGTCACCTCTACCCTTAAGATGCTTTCAAGTTGTTTTCGCTTACCTTGCCCCCACGCAAGTTTTAGTCATCAAGGAAGGGTCAGCCTTGCCTCGGCAGAGCCCGACCCTCCCTCGGGGGCTAAAAAGGGGGAAACCCCTCTGCGTCAAATTTTTCAATCGTCAAAATTTTCAATCGAAAAGGCTTTGGCATTCCCCCGGCTATGTCGGAAGCAGGACCCCAAGGAGCGAACGCGGGTGCATGTAAGTGGCAAGGTTGACTGAGCCGAGGGACTCCTACGCCTCTGGGTTACGGACACCTCACTCGTCACCCGCCACGAAAAGTGACCCCTACTTGGGGAAGCCACCCTGCTACTGACAGGCAGGGCCGGACACGCAAAATGAAAGGGAAAGGAGCACGACTTTATGCAACGGTAATAAAGTGTTCAGGCCTCAGCGACCGCAGAAAGACACACGTGCATCCAACAGAAACTGCTCCGACAGAGTTAGGCGTCGCCACGGGAAGGAACCACGCCTTCGGCTTCGTCCCCACCCTCGGCAGAGTCCATCCCGGCTTCGGACGACGGCGCAGGCGGGAGGATCTCTGCCTCGAAGGTGGTCGCCAGCACTGCGCTCGGACCCACGGCGGCCGCATCGAGCCTCCGGACTTCTGCCAGGGCGGCTTCATCTTCGTCAGGAAGGCAATACCCCTCGCTGACCCGCTCCAGGTCCACGACGTAGTGGGAAGCGAGCACGGCGAAGGCCCGCCTAACGCCGTGGTGTAGCGCCTCGCGGAGTCTGCCATGCACATGATCGCCCAAGGCCTGCAGGCGACTTTGAGGGGAGCTTCCTGAGGGAACGTCGCCGGAGCCAAGGACCCGGCAGAAGTCCGAGACGGCCTCGGACATGGCCACATGGTCGGCCTCCCTCTGCTTGGCCGCCCCGGCAAGCGCCTTGGCGGACTCATCAAGGGCAGACTCGAGCTCTGCGAACAGCTAGAACGAAAGATCTCAAACACAAGCGGAGGAAACAAGCTGAAACGAAAACCGAAAATGGCCAAGGCGTACCTCCGGCTCGGGCACGCTGCTCCGAGGCTGCGACCTGGGCTACGGCTAGGTCGGCTGCAAGGGCTCCAGCCCGGCTTTCGGCCTCGGCAGCCCGGCCCCGAGATTGGTCCCGCTCATCGGCGATCCGGTCGAACTCTGACTGATGTCGTTGCACTTCTGCGCGCGCCGCTGCCGCCTCCGTGCGTGCCGCTGCCGCCTCGGCTCTTAGATCGGTGCAGAGCAACCGAAGGTCCGCCGCCTCGGCGCCCTGCTGAGAGAGGCGCGCAGTAGCCCCGGCGAGCGAGGTCCTCAGGGATCACAGCGAGCCCCAGACGTCGACCTCGTGGCGGATGAACGACGACTTGGCGGCGCTCAGATCCGTCAGATCCTGAGGAAAGGAAGCGGGGCGTCACGAAAGACGCCTTGGCCACAAAAAAGAAAAGGTATGCCTGAAACCGTTACCTGGAGAATTTTGGGGACGTCCCTGCAGAAAACCTCCAGCGACGACCGAAGCGACCCCACCGTTGCTTCGGCACACTTGCGGAGCTCGTCCCAGGACTGCTCCTCCCGCTCATCGTCGAGAACGAAGAAGGGGTCCGAGGCCTCGCGGGTCCGGAACCGGAGCAACTGGCGCCGACCCTCGGAGCTCCGCCGCACAACAACAAGGCTGCCGCTCGGCGGGACGGATCGCGTCTCCACGCCCCCCTCCTCCGAGGCACCAAGCGCCGACGCCTCGGCCAACTCAGCGTCGGCAGCGATAGGTCGCTCCCCGACTGGGACGGCAGCGGCTTCAGTAGCAGCAGGTGCCAGCACCGCCGGCACGTCTGGTGGGGCCGGGGCCACGTCCGCGTCAGCCATCTCCCCTAGCACGATAGCCGCCTCAGCAGAAGAGCCGGCCTCGGGAACTCGCTCCACGGCGACTGGTGCCGCCTGAGCCCCCTGCTGTGGAGCGCCTTGCAATAAGGTCAGCTGAACGGCAAGGCCCGGAGCGGCGCTGGCTGCGGAAGCCGACGCCGTCTTAAGGGCCTTTCGGGGAGCTAGATCGGTCAGGCCATGGCTCCGCTTGCTGAGGAGAAAAGAAAAATCACGGTCGGGACATACGAATGAAAAGCCGGGACGAAGACGTTCCAAGATACTTACCCACTCCGGGCCATGATCAACCGCGCCTGAGGGGAGGTCTCTCGGATCTCGACCCCCGAAGCCACCGCCGAGGTCCGCTTCGCCGGCAGCTTCGGCACCACCCTTGCTTTGGGCGCTTTGGACGCCCGGGAGGCGGACTGCCCAGGCACCACCACGGCGGCCTGAGGGTCGCTCTCCTGCGCTGCTGGCATGGGCGACGACTCTCGGGGAACAGACGCCTCGGCCTGGCTCCCCGGGGTCGCCTCAATTCCCCCAGCCGAGGGGTCAAGTACCCTCTCGGTCTGCCCCCGCTCTTCGGGCCGGGACCTCAGTGTCCTGACTCCGGGGACTGACGGCATCAGCCCACTCGGGGGCTGGCTTGACGGCTCCTGGCCTAACCTCAAGCCAGGGCTAAAGCCGAGGCGGGCAGCCATGTCGTCTTCCTCGTCATCATCTTCATCATCGTCGTCGTCATCAGGCGTTTCCGGCGACGGCTCCCTCGGGAGCCCCTCCCTCTCCTGCCGACGACGGAGCTTTTCCAAGGCGTCTCGAGCCCGCGTCCGCTCGCGGGCCTGGGCCTTCTCCGCGTCCTTCTTTTTCTTCTTCTCCTCCGCGGCAACCCGCCGCGCTGCTCGGTCCACCACATCCTGCGGGACCCGTGGCAGGGAAGGCTTGTGCCACCCTACGTCCTGAAGACGGATGGAAATCCCGACCGTAAGAACCAGGAGCAACCCGATACAAGAGGAAGGAAGGAGCGGACACTCACCAGAGTCACGCACCCTTGGTCAGGGTGCATCAAAGGCTGGGAGAAGGCGCTGGGGTCCGGTTTCCCTAATGCGACGGCCACCCGCCCATGGAGAACGTCGAAGGGAAGAGGATCCGAGGACATCCACGAGCCCTCCAAGTCAGCCTCCGGCGTCATCTCCCAGAGCGGCAACCGTCGCTCCGCCAAGGGAAGCACCCTCCGGCGGTGGATGGCGGCAATCACCCCCGCAGCGGTGAGTCCCCCTTTCCGTAACGCCTCCAAGGCCTTGAGAAGGGGTTCGAGGTTCTTCTGTCTTTCGTGCGGAGTCCCATGGCGCCAAGCATCGGCGGCAACGGTGACTATTCGCTGGGAAAACGGCGGGAGCAACTCGCCGTCATTCCGGAGGTAGAACCACCGGCGCTGCCACCCTTCGTTCGAGGACACGAGGATGGCAGGAATATACAACGACGCCCGCGACTGCCTCAGCTGAAGGATGCAGCCGCCGGCCCGCACTGCCGCGCGGACCTTTCTCTCCCCCGTCGGTGAAGCGAAAAGCTCCACGAAAAAGAGATGAGTCCACAAGTCCCAGTGGGGGGCGATCCCCAAGTACCCCTCGCACACCGCTACGAAGATGGCGGCCTACGAGATGGAGTTGGGGCTGAGGTTGTGCAGCTCCACCCCGTAGTGGTGCAGGATCGCCCGCATAAAGCGGCTCGCCGGCACACCAAATCCCCGCTCGTGGAAGGAGACGAAGCTCACGATGTACCCCGACGGTGGGGATGGAGCAGCTCCACTCACGAGGGGAATCCATTCTGGCCGCCTCTCATCAGAGAGAGGGCGGAGTAAACCCTCAGCAACAAGATCCTCCAGATCACCCGCCGTCACTGTGGAGAAAGGCCATGGGTCGCGCGGCGAGACGATGGTCACCCGGTCGGCCATCACCGAGCAGAAGGGGTGGTGGCGCAAGGGACAGGGTGGGTGATTTCCTTTTCTCTGGCTAAGTCTCTCGGGTTGCGAAAACCTAAGAGGGAGGCAGGAAGCGGAGCAAAGAACCATCGCCAGACCCTCCCCCGAGTATATAAAGACCAAGGCGAGACCGGTTCAACGTTCCGCCCGGACCGGCCGCGGGATTCAAAAACACGAAGCGAAACAGCCGTTCCTCGAACGGCTCGAGCACGCGAACGGCCGCCCCGCGAAACACTCGCCCCGTCACATTAACTCCGTGGCGGGACAGGCGGCACCTCTGGCAGGAGAAGCGAGCGACGCTTCGCCTTCGCCATAATAACCGCGTCAAAAAAAGGTACGCCGCGTCGTTCGATTTCGTATCCTTTTTCTTTTTTCCTCTTTCTCTCTCTCGTGCAACAGGGACCGGGAAAGGGGGATACCCCGAAAAGGATCCTTCCTCGTGAAGGAACCAGGCTCCGAGCCTCCCTACTGATCAGAGGTTCGAAGGCTGGCCCCTCGGAAGGGTTTCAACAGCTGCCTCAGAGCGCGTGGGCTCCACACCCACTACTGGTCAGAGGTTCGAAGGCCGGCCCCTCGGAAGGGTTCAACGGCCGCCTCAGGCTACTCGGGCTCCGCGCCCACTACTGATCAGGGGTTCGAAGGCTGGCCCCCGAAGGGTTCACAGCCGCCTCAGACACAGAGCGAGGGATGACCATGGGTACGTTTGATACATAACCAAGGCTCGGGCTGCGCTCCCGAGGTACCCTAGGACATTTCTGAGACCAGCGGGAACGATCTTGTAACGAAATCCCATCAGAGGGAGGCATCGAGCCCTCGGACCCCGTCGCCAGGGGACCGGGTCCAGCAGATCACCCGCAGGTACTTTTGGGCGCGCCTCTGGGCCTCTAGCCGACCCCTAACGAATGGGGCACGGACGTCCGCTCGGATCACCCGTCTGCAGCTCACCGGAGACACCATGTTCGGCGCCCGTCGAGGGCAACATGGCGCTCTCCCCCCCTCCTCCTTGCGAAAAGGCGACGCATGGGCGTATGTAAAAAAGTCGAGTATGTCCCTGATCGCCCTCTCGCCCTGTGCAGAGGCTCGGGGGCTGCTCTCGCAAACCCGGCTCTGGCCCAACCGTTGACAGCGTCAACATACCAGCCCGAGAACTTGGGACCCGACCGTACACCCGGGCTACGACCAGCTCGCATGAGGGAACGACCAGACCAGCCGAAGCATTGCGCGAGGCGTTAAGATCTCGGAGGAGTCAAACCACTCCTCCGAGGCCTCGGGGGCTACACCCGGCGGGTGCGCTCGCGCGTACCCACCGGAACAAAACACAACCGAGAAAGGCTGGTCCCCTTGCAAAAAAGTGCGACGAAAGCCTCCAAGCGAGTGCTAACACTCCCTTCGAGGCTCGGGGGCTACTGTCGGGGACCATAATTAGGGGTACCCTCAAGGCTCCTAATTCTCAGCTGGTAACCCCCATCAGCATAAAGCTGCAAAGGCCTGATGGGTGCGATTAAGTCAGGGATCAGTCCATTCGAGGGACTCGATCACGCCTCGCCCGAGCCTAGCCTCTTACAAGGGCAACCGACCCCGGAGTATCTCCGCCTCGCCCGAGGACCCCTCCAGCGGCGAACATATTTCCGGCTCGCCCGAGGCCCTGTCTTCGCCAAGAAGCAACCCTGACCAAATCGCCGCACCGACCGACCCAATCGCAGGAGCATTTAATGCAAAGATGGCCTGACACCTTTATCCTGACGTGCGCCCCTCAGCCGACAGAGCCGAAGTGACCGCCGTCACTTTGCCGCTCCACTGATCGGTCTGACAGAAAGACAGCGCCGCCTGCGCCGCTCCGACTGCGGTGCCACTTGACAGAGTGAGGCTGACAGGCAGTCAAGCCCGACCGCACGCACCATAGGAAGCTCCGCTCCGCCCGACCCAGGGCTCGGACTCGGGCTAAGCCCTGGAAGACGGTGAACTCCGCTCCGCCCGACCCAGGGCTCGGACTCAGGCTAAGCCCCGGAAGACGGCGAACTCCGCTCCTCCCGACCCAGGGCTCGGACTCGGGCTAAGCCCCAGAAGACGGCGAACTCCGCTCTGCCCGACCCAGGGCTCGGACTTGGGCTAAGCCCCAGAAGACGACGAACTCCGCTTCGCCCGACCCCAGGACTCAAATTCCGCCCTGGCCTCAGCCAACGGCCTCCGCCTCGCCCGACCTTGGGGCTCGGACTCGACCTCGGCCACGGAAGACGGACTCGACCTCGACCTCGGAGGAGCCTCCACATCGCCCCAACCTAGGGCGCAGGCCGGCCACGTCAACTGGAGGCGCCATCATTACCCTACTCCGAGCTGACTCAGGCTACGGGGAACAAGACCGGCGTCCCATCTGGCTCGCTCCGCCAGATAGGCAATGATGGCGCCCCGCACGCTCCCTGACGATGGCGGCTCTCGGCCCCCTTACGGAAGCAAGAGGACGTCAGCAAGGACTCGACGGCCCTGACAGCTGTTCCTCCGCCAGGCTCCAGCGCTCCTCCGACGGCCACGACATCACACGAACCGGGCGCCAAAATCTTTCCGGCCGCCACGATGGCGTGTACTTAGGGCGCTAGCTCTCCTCCGCTAGACACGTAGCACTTTGCTACACCCCCCATTGTACACCTGGATCCTCTCCTTACGCCTATAAAAGGAAGGACCAGAGCCCTCTTAGAGAGGGTTGGCCGCGCGGGGACGAGGACGAGACAGGCGCTCGCGTGAGGCTGCTCGCTCCCTCCCCCGCGTGGACGCTTGTAACCCCCTACTGCAAGCGCACCCGACCTGGGCGCGGGACAAACACGAAGGCCACGGGATTTCCACCTCTCTCACGCACGTCTCCGGCCACCTCTCTTCCCCCCTTCGCGCTCGGCCTCGCGCCGACCCATCTGGGCTGGGGCACGCGGCGACACTTCACTCGTCGGCTTAGGGACCCCCCGGTCTCGAAACGCCGACTCTAAGTCTTTGAGACTAATACATGTTTTCAAGTTTATTATATGTAGTAGTCTCATTGAAGGAAAATGGAGTCCCTGAAGAAAGACAATAAGCTTCCACTGCAAATCTACAAGTAGCTTCATGTCTCACATGACTACAGTTGATATCATTTACATGTCTTCTCCAGTTTTTGTTTTAAACTACATCTCATATCTTATACTTCCCATGTTGCTATAAATGCATATGTTGTCAAAATATATCTGTTACCTATGCATAAGGGGAGTTAGTCTAATCAAATCATGTCCTGTACCTCTATTTCTCACATGCTTTTTCCCAAGTAGAAGATCTCTGATAGGGGAGGTATTTCTTCGTCTGTGACAAAAAGGGAGAATATTCTTTCAAAAGGAGAACACTCGTTTAAGGGAGTAATCTTTTAGTGCTTCAATTGATAAATATTTTAAGAGGGCAAGTCTTATTTGCTTCCTATATGCTTTTAAGGTCTTCCTTTTCGGTGGTTGATGCCAAAGTAGGAGAAGTTTTAGGGACCAAAGCAATGAAAATTATATCAATTGAAGCACGACTGATGCAAACTCTCATGGATGACGCCGGTATTTTTACTGAGGTATCCGAAACTATGCAAGGTTCTGACTAATCCTCGTTGTTGCCCCTATGCAAAGGGTAGCCCACGTGAGGGCCAAGCACCACGGTTGAGTAACTCCATAGAGAGTCGCGGGCCTTCTCCACGCGCAAGTGGTGCTCCGCTTCCGGATCCTCTCGGACGCTCCCCGCCATCTCCACTATCGAGCTTCCGACTAAAACGTTGCGGGCCTCGTTTTCTCCGGTACACGGTGGCGGCCATGACACAAACACGGTTGTCATGGTCTCGCAAGACTCTCGCCCCACTCGTACAATTATAATGACTCGCGCAAGAGCTGAGGGGTTGTGTGGTTTTTCTAAACTCACTCAACTAACTAGGACTCACCTAGAGCAAGCGCTAATGTGGTCTAACTATCCTAAGCACTTTGCAAAGCACCTATGCTAATCATCGAGTGATTTTATTAAGCACTTGGGTGTTTGAGCACTTGGAAATGTCTACAATATGCCTTGGTATGTTGCTTGGTCTCCTACACTTTGAAATTGCCGGTTGGGGGGGTTATTTATAGCCTCCCCCCACAATTGTAGCCATTGGACAGAAGCAGCAGCTTTCTGTCGATGGGCACACCGGACAATCTGGTGCACACCGGACATGCACTGTTCACTGTCCGGTGCACTGGCCACGTCAGCCGACCGTTGGGGTCTGTAGCAGTCGACCGTTACCTAGACTGTCCGGTCACACCGGACAGTCCGGTGCTACAGCCCGAGAGTGCTCGGTGTGGGCCTCTCAGCACAGACTGCCCGGTGTCCCACGGGACAGTCCCGTGTACATCGAACAGGTTACTGTTCACTGTCCGGTGCACCACTAGTGCGCTGGCTGACTGCCCACTTCATGGATGTCTTCGCTGTTTCTTTTGGGCTCCTTT
The DNA here is from genome assembly GCF_902167145.1 of Zea mays. NCBI lineage: Eukaryota > Viridiplantae > Streptophyta > Magnoliopsida > Poales > Poaceae > Zea > Zea mays. The sequence goes on along the minus strand of NC_050098.1, from coordinate 56,784,456 downwards.
TCCTCTTGAGTCTTGGACTTCTATGCACCTTTTATGTCTTCTTTTGAGGTGTTGCATCCTTAGTGTCTTAGTCCAATCCTCTTCGCATCCTGTTAACTATAAACATAAACACTAGCAAACATATTAGTCCACAGGTTATGTTGACAATCAAACATTAAAACCTTTTGAGCTAAATGGCCCGGGGTCCATTTTCCTTACAATCTCCCCCTTTTTGGTGATTGATGACAACGCAACCAAATGTAACACCCCACTGATCCCACACAATGGATGATACCAAAAAAAAACCTTTCTACAAGACTCATGCAACACATAGAGAAAGAAAGTACTGCAAAATCCGGCAGCACCTCCCTTGAAAGTAGCATAACAAGGGAAGCATATAGTTTATACAGGATATAAAAGAAAGATAATTGCTATAGTATAATCAAAATGCAACGGTAGAAAAAAAACATTCATGACCAGACAAAAGATAGACATCTCAGCCCACCAAACTAAACAGTTCAACTACCATGAAAGATTAGAATGTAATAATTCCCTAGACTTGACCCTTCCTGTTTAACATCATTAATAAACAGTTATTCCTTTATTTAAAAGTGTGGTGACCGTGCTGCTACATCCCTTCTTTCCCAAAGCAAAGATCAGGTGCCTGCATCAGACAATGCAAGAGTGAGATGACACATCTCAGCAAGTAAAAAAAAACAAACAACAGTTGGACAATGCAAGCCAACCGTGCATAAGCAACCACATGGTTCCCCACTTCTTCCTTAAATATTAATTTGCAGCAAGTAAGCAAGTAATCAATTACTCAATGCCAAGATGAATTACAAAGTAAAGATCCACCTTATCCACATCACCAAAATAGGTTCCACACTTCACCCATGAATGCACATGGCTACAGATGCAACATGACTTCTGCCTTCATACCTCTAAGGATATGAAGCTGCATCATACCCCTTCTCGGGAAACATATGATGCTCATTTGTACCGGTACGGTCGGACCATAAGATCGCGACGAAAACTTCAATGCAATGGATGATGAATGCATTATGCATGTCAACAACATGAGTTCTTCCCAAATAAAATGTGCTAGACATATACTTCCACCCATTTCACATCAATAACCACATGGGTAACATGATCAAACCACACCCTCCACATGTATAATCAATAAAGCATAAATAATTTCAAACGATGGTACCCAATTAGGAAAATGGATACGAACACAAATAGCACAAACATAATCAAGTATGAGCCTTTTCAATCAAAAGACGAAATAACCATCACTGTTTTACTTGCCTTTACCGAAGTTAGGGCAAAATCCCTAAGAGCGATCCGGAAGTCCACCACCTGTTTTTGACACCCAACTTAGTGCACCAAATTCTCATGAAAAAAAACTCAAAGACAACACCGCACCTACGCGCAATCTCAAACCCCGCCACAGTAACAATTCTCCCCTCACTAACCAAACTGCAGCGGCGCTGCTTAACAAGTCCATAACTTAAAATTTAGGACAGCAGTGATAATAAACAAAAACTTCAGAGACAACTACATAAAATTCCCCACAAGTTTTATATACAACTCATGATTGAATTCTAACATCTACTTACCTCTAAACGGTCCTCAAAATAAACCCTGCAATCTGTTTTTTTCTGATTTGAGCAGCGACATACGCGGATTCAAACAGCGATAACTTTTAAAATATAATTCCGATTTGAGCGCATAAGTACTTGTTGGAAAGATAAGAAAAAGCCCTACATGATTCTCATACTGATTAACACTAATTACTCCCGAAACATCCCCAGAAACTGCTAACACTGCTGCTGTTCATCACTCTGAAAAATCTGTTTTCTGGACAGCCACATACCCGGATTCAAACGATGATAACTTTTAATTTATAACTCCAAATTGAGCGCATAAATACTCGTTGGAAAGATAAAACAAAGTTCTACAAGGTTCTAATACTGATTAACACTAATTGCTCCCGAAAAATTCCCAGAAACTGCTAACACTGCTGCTGTTCATCACTCTGAAAAATCTGTTTTCTGGACAGCCACATACCCGGATTCAAACGATGATAACTTTTAATTTATAACTCCAAATTGAGCGCATAAATACTCGTTGGAAAGATAAAACAAAGTTCTACAAGATTCCCAAATTGATCCCCATTAAATCTTCACGAAAAAAAACTAAAACTGCTGGAACTACCGCTGTTCATCCACCACGCAAAATTCTGGACAGCCCCCCCTCTATCTAATCGCAAACGCAACATCTAATCCATTGAATCGCAGCGCAAATGAACAAGGGATGAACACAAAAGAAAAATCACCTTGGGTTCTCCCCTTTTTCCTTCCTCCCTTCTTCCTTCCACCAAAATGATTGGAGATTCGCACCAAAAGACGATGATCCGAGCGGCACGGAGTAGCACCTAGGGAGGAGGGGATTGGGGGGGGGGGGGGGGCGGCTAGGGTTTTGGTGGCTGCAACAATGGAGGGAGGAGGAGGTGGACAGGGGGGGGGCGGCGGCCAAGGGGAAATGAGGAGTGGGGGGGGGGCGGCAGCCTTGAGGGGGAGTAGATAGGAGGGTGGCGGCTAGGGTTTTGGTGGCTGCAACAATGGAGGGAGGAGGAGGTGGACAGGGGGGGCGGCGGCCAAGGGGAAATGAGGAGGGGGGGGGGGCGGCAGCCTTGAGGGGGAGTAGATAGGAGGGTGGCGGCTAGGGTTTGGGAGGCCTAATGGGCCGAAACGCCAATTGCGGCCCAACTAACCCACGCGACAGCTCCCGACCGCAACGCAAAATGTCAAACCAAAAAAAATCTACTGCCCTAGTTGCGAATGTTATTCACAAAATTCCAAATCCCCAAAACAACAACTGGATGAGGGAAAAAAAACAAAAAAAAACAACCCCCAACTTCTCTTCTTTGCAAACCGGGTATCACATTCTACCCCTCTTAAAAAGAATTCGTCCTCGAATTCTGACGCTTCTATCGGAATGACACAAGAAAAGCTTAGCAAATCAACAACACTTACCCACAACGAAAAGTTCCGGGTACTTCTGCCGCATCAACTCCTCAAGTTCCCACGTAGCCTCGCGCTCTGACTGATTAGACCATAAGACCTTGACATACTTAATTGATCTCTTCCTCAACACACGCTCCGAGAATTCCAAAATACGCACCGGACGACACTCCAGAGTCAGATCCTGCTGCACCACAATTGGTTCCATCTCAATCTGATGGTCCGGATCCCGCAAGAACTTCCTCAACATAGAGACATGAAAAACCGGGTGTACCCCTGCCATGGAATCCGGCAACAGCAAGCGATAAGCCAGGCTGCCCACTCGGGCCAAGATAGTGAACGGTCCAATGTATCTTGGGCTGAGCTTCCCAGAGACACCGAACCGAACAACTCCCTTAGTGGGTGATACCCTGAGAAGGACTTGGTCACCCACAGCAAATTCCAGATCTCGCCTCCTCACATCAGCATAACTCTTCTGACGACTCTGAGCTGCCAAAATATTCTGACGAATTTCCCGAACCTTTTCAGAAGTTTGCTGAACCCAATCAGGACCAACCAGGGATCTCTCTCCCAAAGTCTCCCAGCACAGAGGAGAGATACACCGCCTGCCATACAAAGCCTCAAATGGTGCCATCTTGATGCTAGCTTGGTAGCTGTTGTTATACGCAAACTCTGCCAGAGCAAGATGATCCTCCCAGCTACCCTTCCATGACAGAACACAAGCACGCAACATATCCTCCAAGGTTTGGATTGTTCGCTCTGACTGGCCATCCGTCTGAGGATGAAAAGCGACACTAAGCGAAAGCTTGGTGCCCAATGCACTGTGGAGACTCTCCCAGAATTTGGATACAAATTTGGAGTCTCGATCAGAAACAATAGACTTAGGTATCCCGTGAAGCCTGACTACTTCCTTCATATACAAGGGAACCAAATCTGAAGCTGAATTCGTGGTCTTCATGGGAATAAAATGCGCAGACTTAGTCAAGCGATCCACTACCACCCAAATAGCATCCCTGCCACGAGGGGAACGAGGTAGACCCACCACAAAATCCATGGTGATATGCTCCCATTTCCACTCTGGAATTTCCAATGGCTTCAGCAAACCTGCAGGCCGCTTATGTTCGGCCTTCACGCGCTGACATACTTCACAGGCGGCCACAAACTTAGAAATGTCAACCTTCATCCGCTTCCACCAGAAGTTTTGCTTCAAATCTCGGTACATTTTGGTTTCGCCAGGATGGACGGTGTAAGGCGTTTTATGAGCTTCTCGCAGGATATCCAGCTTCACCTCTGATTTCTGAGGCACACAAAGACGGCCCCTGAAACGAACCAAATCATTCTCATCAATGGTGAACTCCCGCGGTTTACCATCACCAACCCTCCTTCGGGCTTCCTGCAAAAGACGATCCTGCTGCTGAGCCGCACGCACTCTCTCCATAAGTGAGGATTGAATAAGCATCTGAGTCTCCTCGCTAGCGGTGCCGACATAACACAAAGCGATCCCCAAACGGTCCAGATCAGCGATCAACGGCAAGGCCACCTTTGGAACCCCGGACCTGCTAAGGGCATCCGCCACCACATTAGCCTTCCCCGGGTGATAATGAATGGACAAATCATAATCTTTAATCAATTCTAGCCACCGACGCTGCCTCAAATTCAGCTCCTTCTGAGTAAAAATATACTTGAGACTTTTGTGATCAGTGAAAATGTCACAAGCCTCGCCATAAAGGTAATGCCTCCACGACTTTAGAGCAAAAACCACCGCAGCCAATTCCAAATCATGAGTTGGATAATTCCCCTCATGCTTCCTCAACTGCCTTGAGCCATAAGCAATCACCCTGCCTTCCTGCATCAGCACACAGCCAAGACCAATACGCGAAGCATCCGTATAAACTGTGAAACGCTTACCGCTCTCAGGCAAAGCTAGGATAGGGGCGTCCACCAACTTGCTCTTCAATGACTGATAACTGATCTCACAATCGCTGGACCAGACGAAGGGAACACCCTTCCCCAAGAGCCTAGTCAAAGGCTTAGTAATGCTGGAAAAATTTGGTACGAAACGCCGATAATACCCAGCAAGCCCCAAGAAACTTCGGATTTCAGAGACACTAGAAGGTCTCTTCCACTCCACTACAGCCGCAACATTCTTGGGGTCAACCGCAATACCCTGCTGATTAATCACGTGCCCCAGGAAAGCCACCTCAGATAGCCAAAAGGCACACTTCTTCAACTTGCCATAGAATTGATTCTTCCTTAGGGCACCCAGAACGAGACGGAGATGCTGATCATGCTCGGCCTCGGTCTTTGAATAAATCAAAATATCATCTAGGAATACGACCACAAAATCGTCCAAGAATTCATGCAGCATCCTATTCATTGCTTCCATAAACGCAGCAGGGGCATTAGTTAAGCCAAAGGACATGACTATGAACTCATAATGCCCATACCTGGTGCAGAAGGCAGTCTTCTCAATATCCTCCTCACGAATCCTCAATTGATGATAACCAGAGTTCAAATCAATTTTGGAGAACACCTGGGCACCCCTCAACTGCTCAAAGAGGACCTCAATTCGGGGAAGCGGATATTTATTCTTGATTGTCACTTGATTCAAAGCGCGATAATCCACACACAGCCGCTTGCTTTTATCCTTCTTCTCAACAAACAATACTGGGGAAGCCCATGGAGACCTGCTAGGCCTAATGAAGCCCTTAGCCAGCAGATCATCCAATTGCCGCTTTAATTCAATCTGCTCCTTTGGAGCCATTCGATACGGGGCCTTATGAATAGGCTGCGTACCCGGGATCAGCTTAATCTCAAAAGCTGCATCGCGCTCCGGAGGAATGCCTGGAAGCTCTGCTGGAAACACGTCAGCAAAGTCACACACCACCCGGATGTCCTGCACCCGCAAGGCAGCCTCGCCCTCCACCACCATAGAGAAAAAGATCCCCGACTTCCTTGACCAGCAATCAGGAAGCAATTGCGCCAACAAGGATAATGTGAACTTCGGAGAACTTCCCAAGAATACCACCTCCTTACCCGACGGCGCCTGCAATAACACTGTCTTCCAGAAGCAGGATATAACCGCGCGATACTGGGATAACCAATCCATACCCAAGATAACATCGAATGCCCCCAAGGAAATCACCACCAGATTAGCCGAAAAAACCTCATCAGCAAGAATGACGGAACACCCCTGACAAACTGAACAGCTACTAATGGAGCCATTAGCAGAACTGACCAAAATTGGGTGACCCAACCTCTGCACCGAAAGACCAGCCCGCGACACAAAATCCTCCGAAACAAACGAATAGCTAGCGCCAGAGTCAAAAAGAGCATGGGCTGCAAATGAATCAACTGAAATCGTACCTGTCACCACGTCTCCTTGCTCCCTGCCATCCGTAGCGGGTAGCACATAAGCTCCAGAAATACCCGCAGAAGAGGAAGCTCCCGGAGTGACATTAACAGAAGAACCCCACTGAGCCACCGGAGGAGGCTGGCGCGGAGCTCCAAACTGAGACAGCATAGGGGTAGACGGCGCAGGAGTAGGCACAACCTGATACTGCGGAAAACCTTGCATCGGCACGAACTGAGAAGTCCCGGGCACATAAAGCTGCTGTGGAGGAAGAGGAACTGAAAACTGCTGCTCAGCACTTGACATCATATTGATAGTGCCCTGAGAAGAGGAGGAAGCTATCGGCTCCCATCTGAGCTTCCCATTGGGATTCCTCCTACACACCACATCCTTGTGGTCCTGACTGCAGATAGAACACCTGCCACTCCACTGACACTCTGCACGGCGATGCGCATCTCCACAGCGGAAACACACCAGCCCCAACCCGGGCTTAGGAACGGCCCGAAACCTTTGAGTACTTCCTCCTGAAGTACCTGAGTCAGAAGATTTGCCACGGTAAGGATGGTGGCGCTGATGCTGAGACTTGCCCCTCTTGTGAGCTGGACCTCCAGTGTTGCCCCTCCTCGTGTCCTGGCTGCGAGGTTGATCAACACCCGAAGACTTCTGCGACTCCATGGTGTACTGGTGTTGCATCTCCACACCCAGCGCCTGCTCCACTGTGGTACGGAAGTCCACCAACGGAAAGGCCCCCAGAGCATGCCTGATAGAAGGCTTCAGACCCTGACGGAATTGGCTCGCCTTCTCCATCTCATTATAAGCCACATGAGGGACAAAGCGGACCATTTTGTTGAAGCCCACCTCATACTCTGTGACAGACTTCTTCTCCTGCTTGAAGGACTGCAAGTCAATCTTCATTTTCTCCAGAAAGGTGACCGGGTAGAATCTCCTTTCGAACTGCCTGATGAAAACATCCCATGATAGGACTCCTGGTGAGGAGGAGTGCGCTGCCTGCACGCCTCTCCACCAAATCTGCGCCTCACCCTTCAGCAGCTGAGTGCCAAAGCGAACCCGATCTTCATAAGCAATCTCGAAGACATTCATCTTATCTTCCACATAAGTCAGCCAATCTGCCGCCTCGACCGGAGTACCACTGCCATCAAAAGAATCCAACTTCATGCCCATCCACTGCATCAGAGAAAGACCACTGACAGGAAGAGGCACCCCGGCCCCGCCACCAGGAACAGCACCCGCAGGGACAGCGCCCCCGGGCACTTCTCCACCTCCAGCTCCCTGAGCAGCACCTGCAGGGGCGACAGGAATGGCTTGCCTCAGAAGGGCCAACTCCTGCTGCATGGCCTGCATCGCGGCTAACATTGCCGCCGGACTCATCGAGTCCCCACTAGGAGCTTGCGGACTACCTCGAGCTCTACAAGGCGGCATAGCTGTATCCACAGGGATGAGAATAATAAGTATATGAGATAAGCATAGCATCTCTCTAGATAATGTCAAAACTAGCACAGAGAATAACATAATCATATCAATAGCAAGACCGAAAACCCATCCTACATGTGCAGTGTGTCAATTTATTACTACTCCACTTGCTAGGACCTACAGCCTATCCTCTGATACCAACTGTAACACCCCACTGATCCCACACAATGGATGATACCAAAAAAAACCTTTCTACAAGACTCATGCAACACATAGAGAAAGAAAGTACTGCAAAATCCGGCAGCACCTCCCTTGAAAGTAGCATAACAAGGGAAGCATATAGTTTATACAGGATATAAAAGAAAGATAATTGCCATAGTATAATCAAAATGCAACGGTAGAAAAAAAACATTCATGACCAGACAAAAGATAGACATCTCAGCCCACCAAACTAAACAGTTCAACTACCATGAAAGATTAGAATGTAATAATTCCCTAGACTTGACCCTTCCTGTTTAACATCATTAATAAACAGTTATTCCTTTATTTAAAAGTGTGGTGGCCGTGCTGCTACATCCCTTCTTTCCCAAAGCAAAGATCAGGTGCCTGCATCAGACAATGCAAGAGTGAGATGACACATCTCAGCAAGTAAAAAAAACAAACAACAGTTGGACAATGCAAGCCAACCGTGCATAAGCAACCACATGGTTCCCCACTTCTTCCTTAAATATTAATTTGCAGCAAGTAAGCAAGTAATCAATTACTCAATGCCAAGATGAATTACAAAGTAAAGATCCACCTTATCCACATCACCAAAATAGGTTCCACACTTCACCCATGAATGCACATGGCTACAGATGCAACATGACTTCTGCCTTCATACCTCTAAGGATATGAAGCTGCATCATACCCCTTCTCGGGAAACATATGATGCTCATTTGTACCGGTACGGTCGGACCATAAGATCGCGACGAAAACTTCAATGCAATGGATGATGAATGCATTATGCATGTCAACAACATGAGTTCTTCCCAAATAAAATGTGCTAGACATATACTTCCACCCATTTCACATCAATAACCACATGGGTAACATGATCAAACCACACCCTCCACATGTATAATCAATAAAGCATAAATAATTTCAAACGATGGTACCCAATTAGGAAAATGGATACGAACACAAATAGCACAAACATAATCAAGTATGAGCCTTTTCAATCAAAAGACGAAATAACCATCACTGTTTTACTTGCCTTTACCGAAGTTAGGGCAAAATCCCTAAGAGCGATCCGGAAGTCCACCACCTGTTTTTGACACCCAACTTAGTGCACCAAATTCTCATGAAAAAAAACTCAAAAACAACACCGCACCTACGCGCAATCTCAAACCCCGCCACGGTAACAATTCTCCCCTCACTAACCAAACTGCAGCGGCGCTGCTTAACAAGTCCATAACTTAAAATTTAGGACAGCAGTGATAATAAACAAAAACTTCAGAGACAACTACATAAAATTCCCCACAAGTTTTATATACAACTCATGATTGAATTCTAACATCTACTTACCTCTAAACGGTCCTCAAAATAAACCCTGCAATCTGTTTTTTTCTGATTTGAGCAGCGACATACGCGGATTCAAACAGCGATAACTTTTAAAATATAATTCCGATTTGAGTGCATAAGTACTTGTTGGAAAGATAAGAAAAAGCCCTACATGATTCTCATACTGATTAACACTAATTACTCCCGAAACATCCCCAGAAACTGCTAACACTGCTGCTGTTCATCACTCTGAAAAATCTGTTTTCTGGACAGCCACATACCCGGATTCAAACGATGATAACTTTTAATTTATAACTCCAAATTGAGCGCATAAATACTCGTTGGAAAGATAAAACAAAGTTCTACAAGGTTCTAATACTGATTAACACTAATTGCTCCCGAAAAATTCCCAGAAACTGCTAACACTGCTGCTGTTCATCACTCTGAAAAATCTGTTTTCTGGACAGCCACATACCCGGATTCAAACGATGATAACTTTTAATTTATAACTCCAAATTGAGCGCATAAATACTCGTTGGAAAGATAAAACAAAGTTCTACAAGATTCCCAAATTGATCCCCATTAAATCTTCACGAAAAAAAACTAAAACTGCTGGAACTACCGCTGTTCATCCACCACGCAAAATTCTGGACAGCCCCCCCTCTATCTAATCGCAAACGCAACATCTAATCCATTGAATCGCAGCGCAAATGAACAAGGGATGAACACAAAAGAAAAATCACCTTGGGTTCTCCCCTTTTTCCTTCCTCCCTTCTTCCTTCCACCAAAATGATTGGAGATTCGCACCAAAAGACGATGATCCGAGCGGCACGGAGTAGCACCTAGGGAGGAGGGGATTGGGGGGGGGGCGGCTAGGGTTTTGGTGGCTGCAACAATGGAGGGAGGAGGAGGTGGACAGGGGGGGGCGGCGGCCAAGGGGAAATGAGGAGTGGGGGGGGGGGGGGGCGGCAGCCTTGAGGGGGAGTAGATAGGAGGGTGGCGGCTAGGGTTTTGGTGGCTGCAACAATGGAGGGAGGAGGAGGTGGACAGGGGGGGGGCGGCGGCCAAGGGGAAATGAGGAGTGGGGGGGGGGGCGGCAGCCTTGAGGGGGAGTAGATAGGAGGGTGGCGGCTAGGGTTTGGGAGGCCTAATGGGCCGAAACGCCAATTGCGGCCCAACTAACCCACGCGACAGCTCCCGACCGCAACGCAAAATGTCAAACCAAAAAAAATCTACTGCCCTAGTTGCGAATGTTATTCACAAAATTCCAAATCCCCAAAACAACAACTGGATGAGGGAAAAAAACAAAAAAAAACAACCCCCAACTTCTCTTCTTTGCAAACCGGGTATCACACCAAAGCAAGCAAATATATCAAACATTTGAATGCAAACATGCAATCTACTTGTTAGGATGCATGAATGTCCCCACAATGTGAGATTATGGACTTAAGCAACCCCTAACTCCATAATTCACTTACTTCCTATTTAGACCAAAGAACCACAACCACTTGTTAGATCAAAAATTCAAAATTTTAATTGGGTGGTGTTTGGTGTTTGATATAATTTTCATTGCTTTGGTCCCTAAAACTTCCCCTTTGGCATCAACCACCGAAAAGGAAGACACTAAAATCATATAGGAAGCAAATAAGACTTTCCCTCTTATAAGATTTATCAATTGAAGCACTAAAAGATTACTCCCCTAAACGAGTGTTCTCCTTTTGAAAGAATATTCTCCCTCTTTGTCACAGAAGAAGAAATTTAAGTTTCAATCTTTACCTTGCTCTTTACCTTCCACATTTATATTAAGTATTTAAGTTTCAGTCTTGTCTTTATAGTTAGATTATTTAGGATTGAAATTTAGCCATTGCGATAGAGATAGCAACACTTAGACAAAACCTAGTTTGTACATTCTATATTATTTATTTGCATAGGTTTTGCTCTTGGAATTTAATTGTGGCCTAGTTTAGAGAAAGTTTTAGAAGTCCTAATTCACCCCTCTTAGGCATCATTGTTTCCTATAGTATGGATGCACTGGTGTTTAACGAAGACACAAACCCTCTAAGCCTTGGCAAATTGCCATCTATGTGTAGAGTCCCACTTCCGTCGCAAACATGGGCATGCGACGTATGACATTGGTGGTCGCCTACTCCATGCTCCCCATTCCCCTCCCCTTCTACTCACCCATGTGTTGCCTGATGTCATAGGTACTGTGCTACGTTGCCCCTAGGAAGATGAGGTTAGTGTTCTAACTTCAGAAGATGGAAAGCATTAAGTTGCATGCACCGACCAGTTCAACCTAAAAGCTTGAGCTCATAGGAAGAGGTGGGCAATTCAATCATATTGTATTACAATACTCCCCCTCACGTCGAGCCTCTTTTGTGTCTCGAACGTAGAATATGAGAGAGCAACAATCATTTTATTTTAATTGCACTAACCAAGATTCGAACATGAGACATCTAGCTCTGATACCATATTAAGGGCGTGTTTGGCATGGCTCCAGAGCAAAACTCCAAGGAGGAGCTGGCTAGGGCATGCCAAACACCCTAACTCCGGAGTTTGTAAAATCTATGGGGTTTTTGGAGCTGTAGTACAATTTTTTGGAGTACCTCTTTTGCTGCTCCAAAAACTCTAAAAAAACAACCTAGTCATGGAGTTTGGAGTTATTTACCCGTCACTACCACCAGTTATGAGAAACAATCTAAACTCTGGAGCAGAGCTGCTCCACCCGGAGTTTTGGAGTAGAGATGCTCTGGGGTGGATCAGAGCCATGCCAAACACACCCTAAATTGCATCACCAACCAGTTCAACACAAAAGCTTAAGCTAATAAGAAGAGGTTGGCAATTCACTTATATTATATTCTAACACAAAGAATTACTATGTGCGCTACCTTGTCATTGTTTAATGACTTCTTGTGTGGGGTTCTTGGAGCATTTGGTACAATACAATTGCACATGGTTTTAATTGGGTTATGGAGATAAGTTCTTGGACCTAAGGGTGTTCTTAGTCAGGAATGAGCTGGTTTATCTTGTCTTTTCTTGTGTTGCTATGATTATTGGGATGATCTAGCTAACTAGCTCGATTAAGGAGTAGGATTTGGTGAACCTCAGTTAGATTCTGGAGAATGATTCATAGAAAACAATAATTCTTGATCATTAGTTTGTTCTATCATGTTAAGATATGCCAGTGGTTTTGGTGGCACCACTAGAGTTGTTGAATTTATCTAGTAAATACCAAATCCACTTGGTTCTTATACTTGGAATCACAAAAGTGGAAAAATGAATTCGAGCAAAATACATGTTACTAGTGGCGAAGCTAGAGAAAACTTGAACAGGGTACGCCTACCTCATGGATGCACATACACCACGTGATATGGGTGGATATAAGATGAAAATTTACACATTATAACTAGTTTTATCTTTTTAGGGGGTGTAGATGCACCTCGTACAATGACTATACATTCGCACTTGCCTATTACCTAATTGTTTGGTGTGCTATATTGAGAGAGACACATATTTATACTATTGAAGATGATAAGTGTTGGGGGCCTTCGGCTTCCGAAGGTCCTCAAAAACATGATTTAACAGTGTTTCTAGAGTGTAATGTGTGAACAGGTACCTTCGGACTTATGTCAAAGAGGGAGAACCTCAAAAGATACGAAGGTTGGCAGTGCCGAAGCTGTGAAGCAGGAAAGCTTCGGCATGTTCGCAGAAAAGGGAACCGACTTAAAGATGAAAAGGCCATTTAGACCTCGATAGATTGCTATGGAATTATCACCAAATGTAAAGGGCATGTATGTAATTTTGTATGGGTTGTATCCCGTGCCTATAAATAGGTGAACAGTACCCCCGTACTGTTCACGCTGACTTGGCATTTGCTTTTGCGTCACGCTTGTACTTTTTATCTTCTCTCAGGACCGAAGGTACATTTGTAATTTGAAATCATTTCTATTTTTCCATGTTAATAAAATAGAAATGATTCTATGATGATGCTTATATTATATTTCATGCTTTATATGAATCCTTCGTCATTACTTGTTATGTTCACGAAGGTATGTCTCTTATGACCTTCGTCCGAAGCTCATTATTTCCCGAAGGGACATAATGCTTCGAAGGACGAAGGACTTTAACACTTAACACTTTTTATGTTGCCTTGTTCTTAACTCTTAGCATTTGAGAACAAGTCCCCAACATTGGCGCCCACCTCCGGTGAACTCACTTCCATTTCCTGAGCTTTTCGACACCTTCGGCAAGCATCAGCTTCGTCATGCCGCCGAAGAAGGCTTCAGCACCAGGGGCTGGCACGCTGCAGCCGCTGGACCCCAATCAAGACGTCCTTTCTCTCAGAGAGGCACGAAGCCAGAAGAGGAAGGCTACCAGTCCAACACATCCGGAGGATGATCTAGATCAGGAGATTCAGAATCTGGAAATCCTTCAGCAGCAGGTTCAACGCAGGAAGGAGAAGATGGCCAGGCTAGCTGAACTGCAGAGGCAGATAGATGAAGCCTCTGAAGAAGTTCGTCATCTTGCTCAGGATGAGCAACACCGAAGGCCTCAGCATCAAGACCTTCATCAGGAGGGCTTTCACAACGAAGACGACTGGTATGACAATTTCCATCGTGGGAATTTTGTTTTTGATGATACTTCTCCCCTGTCCGCTGAGTTACAGGCTACACCTTGGCCTCCGTCCTACAAGCCGCCTCAGCTCCCCGTATTTGATGGCCATTCAGACCCGAAGCAGTTCTTGATGAGCTACGAAGCAACAGTGTCTTCGTACGGTGGCAATGCTTCAGTCATGGCCAAATCTTTCGTTATGGCTGTCAGAAGTGTTGCTCAAACCTGGTATTCCTCCCTTCGACCAGGAACGATCACTTCATGGCAGAAGCTGAAGGATTTGTTGTTAACCAGTTTTCAAGGATTTCAGACGAAGCCGGTCACTGCTCAGGCTCTGTTCCAGTGCACTCAGGACCACGAAGAATACCTTCAGGCATATGTCCGAAGGTTTCTGCGTCTAAGGGCACAGGCGCCGACAGTGCCCAATGAGATTGTCATTGAGGCCATGATCAAGGGGCTTCGGCCAGGGCCATCAGCGCAGTATTTTGCCAGGAAGCCACCACAAACGCTGGAGAAGCTGCTCCAGAAGATGGATGAATATATTCGAGCTGACAATGATTTTCGCCAAAGAAGGGAGGAGGCCTTCAGATTTTCTGAGATGACCAGGGGCTTCGGAGGAAGATTCTATCCGAAGCATGTCAGATCAATTCATAATTCCAATCAAAATGATGATAAGGGGAGCCAGCAGCAAAGGCCACAGTACTCCTCACAGACTTCGGGGCAACAGCAAAGCTCCTTTCGACCACCAGCTCCAAGAGGCAGAGGCGCCAGGGGCTTCGGCGGAAGATTCGGGGATCAACCCAGAAGAATATTTTGCTTATTCTGTGGTGAAAACAAAGGTCATACTACCAGGATGTGTCATGTTACCATTCAGAAGCAAAAAGAGATAGCCGAAGCTGCCGCGCAACAGGCTCAGCCGAAGCAGGTCATGCACACTGCTTCGTATCATTCGCCCTACATCCCAGAATATGTGGGCAACCATCCTGTAGTCTCTGCTGCTTCGGCAAGTCAGCCTTCAGCTTCCTGGCAACAGCCCCCGCCTCCACCTCCGTTGCAACAAGGCCAGCAGCCAGAAGGGAGCCAATATGCTCCACATCAAAGGGACTTCAGAGAACAGTCCGAAGCTCGCACGGTCAACAGCACCGTGCCAGAGTCAAAACACATCTATTGACAAATATCCTACCTTAATAGCAATCTTTTTCATTCAGTTTTATTTTTTCTAATAAAGGACATTGTTTAGGTTTCATGTAATTAGTTTCGTTGATTCCTACAAGAAAAATATGTTTTCTTCACAGGTTTGTGATAATAAAAAGGACCTTCGGACTATCGAAAATCCTTCGAAGCAACAAAAAGTCGTTCTAAGGAACGCAGAGTAAGTCTGACGAAGTCACAAAAAGTCGTTCCGAAGGGAGCGCAGTGTAAGTTTTCTGCTCCAAAGTCGTTCCAAAAGGAATGCAGAGCATACAGCGAAAAGTCAACGCTGATACCGCCTAAGTAAAAGGCGAAGAAGCTCCAAAGACGTTCCTAAGGGAATGCAGAGCTTATACCGCCTAAGTAAAAGGCGAAGAAGTTCCAAAGACGTTCCTAAGGGGATGCAGAACTTACAGCGAAAAATAAACGCTGATTCCGCTGAAGTAAAAGGCGAAGAAGCTCCTAAGGGAGGCTTATAATGAAAAAGTCAGTATTGATACAAAAGATTGTGCCCCATTGCAGGAATGTGTGTATCTTCGGCACAAAATATCATTTTGCATAACATAACATCATCACATCATTTTGCATAGCATAATCATCATACATCATGCTGCATGTGGCACAAGAAGGGGGCATGTTATCGATCTTCGGAAAATGCTTTGAAAAGGGGCAAATCATGCCAAGTTACAGGGAGAAACAATATTGATTTTCGAGGTATAGCTTCGGAGATTATTTTTACGAAGCTTGGATATTTCTTATCAGAACACTATGGATATTGTCGTGATAAATGATAAATTCTTCTTCACGAAGCATGAAAAGAAGGGAAGGTGTTTTTTCGTCGAAGACTCAAAAATGGTACGTGTTTAAAGTTTCATGCATCGTAAAGAATTGAATCATAAAACAAGTATATTACATACAGGATTACAGAATATTACACAAATCATATATCAAATGTTTTTTGCAATAGCACTTAGTCTTCCCTAAGTACTATCTCTGCAGCTTCGTTCAGCAGTCGATCGACAACCTGATCCATGATAGCTTCGGCCATCTTTTTAATTTCGTCGTCATCTTTAGGCTGGGGGCCCGAAGATGCTTGAGTAGGATCTGAGTGAGGACGGGACACGACTACATTACTATTACAAATCGCAAACAGATCTTAAAAGCCTAAAGATTACAACACGGTAAAAACTATTATTTAGTACCTAATTGACCTTCGGGCTCTGTGCTCTTTTTAGCAGCCTTAGCCACTTCTCTAGCATCATGGATGCCCCTTTCACTTCTCTGAATAATTTCTCTTGCCATTTCTCGGCCACCGTTATCCCAGATATCAGTAAAAAACTTTCCACCAATTATGCTAGCTTCGGCCGAAGGATCTTTTGTATCTTCAAAGGACAAAGCAGCTTCGGACTGTGCTAAAATTTTCACATGCTCACAGCCTTTCTTCTCTAAAATGGTGGCAATCCCTCTGGCGCCAGAGAAGGCACATATATCTCCTCGGCTATTTAAAATTTCTTCGAAGGCTTCAGCTTCGTGGTCAATCCATTCAATGACACTTTCGGGATTGCCCCTCAAAAAATTTTCTTCACTTGAGAATGCGCCGACTTTGGCGAAGCTAGCCTTTAATTTTTTAACACAATCTACAGATTTATTGTAGCATTTCTTTTTGGACGAACGAAGCTCTTCAACAGTCACTTCTAGATGATCTGCCCATTGATCGCTGAGTTCACGCTTTGTTTCTTCAAGTATACGTTCTTCTTTGGCTCTGGCCAGTTGTTTCCGAAGGTCTTCAATTTCGCGTTTCTGAGCTTCAGCTTGACTTTTGAAAGCAGCTTCGTCCTCCTTTATTTTATCTATCAATGAGTATAATATTTTGTCTTTTTCGAGACCTTCGTTCCTCAGTTCAATTACTTCGGAACGAAGGTTGCTCAGGGCTATAGTACATCCTTCGTCCTCAGCATCTTTCTGTGCTCTGAGGGCATTGCTGAGTATCAGGCCCTGCAGACAGGAATATGTCTGTGTCAATAGTTTTAAACAAACGGAAAATTTTGAATTCAACAAAAATATAAGAATTCCATTTGTCGCACCTTTAAACTGTTGTAAGCTAGGCTGTCAGCCAGATCGTTCTTTGACAGCACCGAAAGTCCGTCTTCTAAAGTTGGAAATCCGAAGCTTCTGCTCATCTCCCGACAGACAGAAATTTCCTTGCTGTCGGGGAGGCAATACAAGAAATCTTCTTCTCCACTGCCATTAAATATCAACGCCCCCTTTGGATATTTCAACTTTTGGGCATAGTGTTGGGCCTCTTGTTCTTCTTTTTCTGTTAATTTTTCCCCGAAGCATGACGAAAAATATAATCACGAATTTTGGATGCTTCGGGGGTAACAACACCAGTTCCTTCAGCAAAAGTTGGCTTTGTTATTTTTTCTGCCTCACTTTCCAAGGTTTTTGCCTTTGAGGGCTCTGAGGGCCCAGCTTCGGCTTCAGTATCTTGCTCTGGAGCTTTAGAACCCGAAGCTTCGACTGTTGTTTCAGGAGTGACGGCAGCCTTCTTCGGAGGGGTGCTTGAAGATTTGATCGTTTCCAGCACATCTAGCACATTAGCCATTCTCCTTCTTTTCGGAGTCACTGCTGGCACTTTTTGATTACTTACTGTTTCAATGTTTGCCACAGGACTCAAAACTTCTGATGTTTTGGAGTCCTCGGTTGCTTCCTTTACCTCTTCCATTTTTTCTGTGAATGGCGCTTCGGCCTTCTCTTTCGTTTCTGGTAACAAAATTTTTGATTGCTCCAATTTTGTCTTCGTTGGTATTTCGGCTGTTTCTGTGACTTCTGGCAGCAAAGTTGGCTCGGCTGGTTTTTCAGCTTCGGTGGCCGAAGAAGTCTCTCCGGTAAACTCAGGCACCGAAGCTGGTTCAATATAACGCGGTCGATAAGTAAGAACCTTTATCTTCTTCCTTTTCGGTTCTGGCTCGCTAGGAGCAGCTGCAGTTTCTTCTTTTGCAGAGGTTGTATTTTTTCTCTTCTGCCTTCGAATGGGGTAGCAATAGTCAGGGTAGACAAACCCGATGGCATCAAATACCCGATTCAGCCTTTTCTTTTTTCGGCCTCCGAAGGCTGCTGACATTGCAGTATCTTCGGCCTTCGAGTATGTCCCAAGCAGCTCATCACTTAAATTGTCAATGCTTTTCAACCACTCATCGTCTGGCTCAATAAATTTATCTTCAAATTTAAAAGTGTACTTAAACCTGACAAGTCCACCTTCGTCGGCCTCTTTAACGGTTTCTTGTGGCATTTCCCATTTCTCCGCAAGCAGCCACACCCTGAAGGCAATATGCTCTTGTACTAAGTCCCTTGTTCCTATAAAAGAGCAGACAACGCCGAAGGCTCTTTGGCACTCTTCGGCGGCTTCGTTCATTTCAACCTTCGGCCTCCGAAGGCCGAAGCTTTGCCAAATAGGACGCATAATTATACCTTTGATGTCTTCTCGTGCTGATAAGTCATTCTTCACATAAAACCATTCTGTCATCCAATCCCCGGGCCATCTCTTCCGAAAGGTTGGTACGGGACAGCTTGCCCCGGACCGAGAGACGAAGCTGTAGCAGCCAAAGTTGTTATGGTACTGTTCTTTGCCCCAAGGCTTTGTTTCATATAATAATTCATGAACATTACAGAAGCTTCTGGCGTCAGGCTTCAGACCTTGGCTTCTCGCGACCCACACGAAGATATTTAGCCTTATAATTGCCTCGGGAGTAAGTTGATGAAGATAGACTTCGAAGATTTTCAACACCTCCACGACGAAGCTGCTCAAGGGGAATCGCAATCCAGCTTTCAAAAAGCTTCGATACACCACAACTTCATTTTCTTCAGGGTGTGGACAAGTTTTTTCCCCTTCGTCCGCCCTCACAATGGACAGATCCCGGAAATACCTTCCTCTCATATTAACAAGATGATTCTCTTTGATAGTTGATTTACCATAAACTGAATGGCTTGGTCGCCAGGGGCGATCTTCGGAGTCTTCGCCACCGCTGTCCACATCATAACTTTCACTGTCACCAGTATCTTCAGACAGCCCTTCCAGAATTTCCCTGGTGATCTTTTCTGTGTTGGTCTTCGACATTGCTATAAGAAACCCTAAGTTCTTCTCTTCATCAAGACTCAGCTTCATCTCAGCAGCAGCCTTCTTAGCAGCTTCAGACATCTTCGGAAACACTAAAAAACTGTTTTTAAAAGCCGAAGCTTCAAAGCTAAAAACTTAGCAGATCACAGTGCACAAGAGCTAAAAAATGAGTGAGCAGGAGTGGTTGGCCAGAAAGCGTGCAAAATAAGTTTGCGGTATGGCCGTATTTATACGCTTGATGCGTTGAAAGTTGAAAGACCCCACTTGTCATTGAATGTTGCTATTCTAGCAAAGGGAAGGTGTTTTTTCGGACCTTCGGCATAAAGCCTTCGTTCATATCGCAATCTGAATTTATTATTTCAAACAAATTAATATTGCGAGGGGCTACTGTTGGGGGCCTTCGGCTTCCGAAGGTCCTCAAAAACATGATTTAACAGTGTTTCTAGAGTGTAATGTGTGAACAGGTACCTTCGGACTTATGTCAAAGAGGGAGAACCTCAAAAGATACGAAGGTTGGCAGTGCCGAAGCTGTGAAGCAGGAAAGCTTCGGCATGTTCGCAGAAAAGGGAACCGACTTAAAGATGAAAAGGCCATTTAGACCTCGATAGATTGCTATGGAATTATCACCAAATGTAAAGGGCATGTATGTAATTTTGTATGGGTTGTATCCCGTGCCTATAAATAGGTGAACAGTACCCCCGTACTGTTCACGCTGAGTTGGCATTTGCTTTTGCGTCACGCTTGTACTTTTTATCTTCTCTCAGGACCGAAGGTACATTTGTAATTTGAAATCATTTCTATTTTTCCATGTTAATAAAATAGAAATGATTCTATGATGATGCTTATATTATATTTCATGCTTTATATGAATCCTTCGTCATTACTTGTTATGTTCACGAAGGTATGTCTCTTATGACCTTCGTCCGAAGCTCATTATTTCCCGAAGGGACATAATGCTTCGAAGGACGAAGGACTTTAACACTTAACACTTTTTATGTTGCCTTGTTCTTAACTCTTAGCATTTGAGAACAAGTCCCCAACAATAAGATATCAAGGTATTTTCAAGATATGAGAATACAGAAGATTAAATTACCTCGTGTTAGTGGTATAAAAAATTCTTGTTTTATAATTTGCATAATATTACTTTATTTCTCTATTTGTGTTTTTCATATATGATTCTTTTTCAAGGTTCTACCTCTAACTCGGTGATCATAACATTCTCTTTTTATGCTCTATTTTATTTTATTTGATGCACTATGTTTTATAATACACATTTATAGTTTAGTTATATTAAAACCGGTCTAGAGCTTTATTAAATCACGAATTCGATGCTTGCCAATCAATCTTGAAACTCCAAGTAAGAAGAGTCTTGCTGTGAATCATCTAGGCCCCTAAGTGGTGTTTTGGTAATTAATGACAACTGATTGTGGACTAACAGTTCCTTGAGTGATAAGATTGCAGGACTAAACCACAAGATACAGCAAAGTTCTTGAGGACTCATAACCATTGATTGTGGATCAAGTGAAGGAAAAGGTAAAACATAGGTTTTTGCTTTTGCCGGTCAGCAGGTGTTTAGAGAAGAAACTGACTAGATTAATAGGATAGACAGTCGTACTATTAAGAGGAGTCAATGAACTTAAATGGTGTATGACTTAGTGCCTCGTAGAGCATAAACGGTAACATGTGCATGAGGGCTAACAACGCTATGGGTTTCAAAATTAAAATTCTTTTGAATCAGCGCAAAAAATTTTTCGAGGATGGCGGACCGTCCGGGCTAGACGGCCGGACCATCCATGACTCTGCCAGAGAGGTCAGGCCATCCTCAATCTCTGCCTCCTTCTAGCGGACCGTCCAGCCTCGACAGGCAGACCATCCGCATAAGAATAATGGAGTTTGGGCAGGGACGATGTGTTTTCGTGACTTTATACTACAGACTGTCCGTGGTTTTTAGTAGACGGTAAGTGGTCCATGTGCGGACCGTTCGACCATGATTGGTGGACCGCCCACTTGAATTACTGAGACTGATCAAGCACTCTGTTACTCAAGTTTGTCAGGTTCCGGACTGTCCGGCCCCAGTGGGCGGACCGTCTGACCTTGACTTTTCTGATAGGTTTAAAACGGTCGATATAGCCGTTACAGGTACGGTGGACCATCCGGCCATAGGGCGCGGACCATCCGCGTGTGCGCAGAAATTGTGCTAGTTGCACATAATGGCTATGTATGTGTTGAGGGCTATAAATGAGAGCACCTAGAGGGGGGGGGTGAATAGGTGATCCTGTAAAACTTAAACTTAATCTACAAAACTTGGTTAAGCGTTAGCACAATAATCGCCAAGTGACTAGAGAGGAGTCTCAACAAAACACAATAACCACAAGAGATCAACACAGAGATGGCACAGTGGTTTATCCCGTGGTTCGGCCAAGACCACCACTTGCCTACTCCACGTTGTGGCGTCCCAACGGACGAGGGTTGCAATTAACCCCTCTCAAGTGGTCCAAAGACCCACTTGAATACCACGGTGTTTTGCTTTGCTTTTCTATATCCCGTTCGTGAGGAATCTCCACAACTTGGAGTCTCTCGCCCTTACACTTGAAGTTCACAAAGAAGCACGGAGTAAGGGAGGGATGAGCAACGCACACAAGACACAAAATCAGAATGTCAACACGCACACAAGTCGCAACAAGAGCTCGCAACACAACTCGACGAGTTCACAACTCAACTAGAGCTCTAGATGCTATCACGAATGAACAAATGCGCGGAATCGAAGTCTTGGTGCTTAGGAATGCTTAGTGTATGCTTGATATACTCCTCCATGCGCCTAGGGGTCCCTTTTATAGCCCCAAGGCAGCTAGGAGCCATTGAGAGCATTGTTGGAAGGCAATTCTTGCCTTCTGTCGACTGGCGCAACGGATAGTCCGGTGCGGATTTCTTTCCTTGTTTGGCGAAGCCGACCGTTGGAGATTCAGAGCCATTGGCGCACCAGACACTGTCCGGTGCTCTAAAGTGACCGTTGGCTCGGCCACGTGTCACACGCGGAATCCTCGGCCGACCGTTGTCCCGGCTGACCGTTGGTTCACCGGACAGTCCGGTGCACCACCGGACAGTCCGGTGAATTTTAGCCGTACGCCGTTAATCATCTCCCGAGAGCAACGTGTTTGCCTGTGAACGGCTCACCAGACAGTCCGGTGAATTATAGCCGTACACCGCCGTCGAAATCCCGAGAGCAACAAGTTCGCCAGAGTCAGCCTGGCGCACCGGACACTGTCCGGTGCACCACCGGACAGTCCGGTGCCCCCAGACCAAACTAACTTAGGCTGAACAGAGCCATCTCATTTCCAATTCAATTTTTCCTGTTTCCAGCACTTAGACACAATACATTAGTCCATAAAACAATGTACTAAGTCTAGAAACATACCTTTTGACATGATTTGCATTTTGTCCCCCACTTTGCATAGATTAACACAAAAGCACTTGTGTTGGCACTCAATCACCAAAATACTTAGAAATGGCCCAAGGGCACATTTCCCTTTCAATCTCCCCCTTTTTGGTGATTTATGCCAACACAACATAAAGCAACTAGAACAAGTGCAATATCAATGCAAATGAAAACTCAAAATTGTTTTGATTCAAATTTGGTATATATGGATCATACTTTGCCACCACTTGGTTTGTTTTTGCAAATCAACCTCAATTTCCTATCTCTAAGTCAAACACACTTGTAGAGACATAAAGAGAGTTGTTCTAATAGAAATTGATCACAGTATCAAAAACTCCCCCTATTTCCCATAATCAATCATTCTCCCCACAAGAGGCCAACTTTTGACAAAAGAGACAATAAAAGGGTTTTGACAAACCAAAAGCTCTATACTACTATTTTCAAAGTTTCTCAAGTGGTAGCTGATCCATTTATTGCTTTGGCCTTATTTTCTCCCCCTTTGGCATCAAGCACCAAAACGGGATCAATCTTGGCCCTAGAACCCCATTGCCTCACCAAAATCTTCAAATAAGAATACAAAGGCAATTAGAGTACATGAGATGAACTTGGAATAAGTTACCCTCTCATCGGAGTGCAATGGAAGTCTTTCATGGTCCAAGTCCACCTTTTCCCTTTCAAACCTCCTTTGAGACTAAATCAAGCAAACTCAAGCACACGGTTAGTCTCAAAGGGTCAAGTTGTAGCACAACTCCCCCTAAATATGTGCATCACTTGCAAGAGGACTTGTGAGGTCCGGGGAGTGTTTGTACAACTTGAGCACCACAAGTAAACAACAAAATGCATAAGGAACATGATCAAAGGTATAAACACATGTATGCTATAAATCAATCCAAGTTCCACGAATCTAAGACATTTAGCTCACTACGCAGCCTGCAAAAGGTCTTCTCATCTAAAGGCTTGGTAAAGATATCGGCTAGCTGGTTCTCGGTGCTAACATAAAACACTTTGATATCTCCCTTTTGCTGGTGGTCTCTCAAAAAGTGATGCCAGATGTCAATGTGCTTTGTGCGGCTGTGCTCAACAGGATTTTCCGCTATTCGGATAGCACTCTCATTGTCACATAGGAGTGGGACTTTGCTTAGATTGTAGCCAAAGTCCCGGAGGGTTTGCCTCATCCAAAGTAGTTGCGCGTAACACTGTCCTGCGGCAACGTACTCGGCCTCAGCGGTGGATAGGGCAACGGAAGTTTGTTTCTTGGAGTTCCATGACACCAGGGACCTTCCTAACAATTGGCACGTCCCCGATGTACTCTTCCTATCGACCTTACATCCAGCATAGTCGGAATCTGAATATCCAATCAAGTCAAAGTTAGACCCCTTTGGATACCAGATCCCAAAGCAAGGCGTAGCGACTAAATATCTAAGAATTCACTTCACAGTCACTAAGTGACACTCCCTTGGATCGGATTGAAATCTAGCACACATGCATACGCTAAGCATAATATCCGGTCTACTAGCACATAAGTAAAGCAAAGAATCTATCATGGACCGGTATGCTTTTTGATCAACGAACTTACCTCCTTTGTTGAGGTCGGTGTGTCCGTCGGTTCCCATCAGAGTCTTTGCGGGCTTGGCGTCCTTCATCCCAAACCGCTTTAGCAAGTCTTGCGTGTACTTCGTTTGGGAGATGAAGGTGCCATCCTTGAGTTGTTTCACTTGGAACCCAAGGAAGTAGTTCAACTCGCCCATCATCGACATCTCGAATTTCTGCGTCATCACCCTGCTAAACTCTTCACAAGACTTTTGATTAGTAGAACCAAATATTATGTCATCGACATAAATTTGGCACACAAAAAGATCACCATTGCAAGTCTTAGTAAAAAGAGTTGGATCAGCTTTCCCAACCTTGAAATCATTAGCAATTAAAAAGTCTCTAAGGCATTCATACCATGCTCTTGGGGCTTGCTTAAGTCCATAGAGCGCCTTAGAGAGCTTACACACGTGGTCGGGGTACCGTTCATCCTCGAAGCCAGGGGGTTGCTCCACGTACACCTCCTCCTTGATTGGCCCGTTGAGGAAAGCGCTCTTCACATCCATTTGGTACAACCTGAAAGAATGGTGAGCGGCATATTCTAGCAAGATACGAATGGACTCTAGCCTAGCCACAGGAGCAAAAGTCTCCTCAAAGTCCAAACCTGCGACTTGGGCATAACCTTTTGCCACAAGTCGAGCCTTGTTCCTTGTCACCACCCCGTGCTCGTCTTGTTTGTTGCGGAACACCCACTTGGTTCCCACAACGTTTTGCTTGGGACGAGGCAACAGTGTCCAAACTTCATTTCGCTTGAAGTTGTTGAGCTCCTCCTACATGGCCAACACCCAGTCCGGATCTAGCAAGGCCTCTTCTACCCTGAAAGGCTCAATAGAAGAGACAAAGGAGTAATGCTCACAAAAATTAACTAATCTAGAACGAGTAGTTACTCCCTTGCTAATATCACCCAATATTTGGTCGACGGGATGATTCCTTTGAATCGTCGCTCGAACTTGGGTTGGAGGTGCCGGTTGTGCTTCTTCCTCCCTCACATGATTATCTTGTGCTCCCCCTTGATCACACGCCTGAACCTGTTCATCATCTTGAGTTGGGGGATGCACCATTGTTGAGGAAGAAGGTTGATCTTGCTCCAATTGTTCCTGTGGTCGCACATCGCCAATCGCCATGGTGCGCATTGCGGCCGTTGGAACATCTTCTTCATCTACATCATCAAGATCAACAACTTGCTCTCTTGGAGAGCCATTAGTCTCATCAAATACAACGTCGCTAGAGACTTCAACCAAACTCGATGATTTGTTGAAGACCCTATACGCCTTTGTATTTGAGTCATAACCTAATAAAAACCCTTCTACAGCTTTGGGAGCAAATTTAGAAGCTCTACCTTTCTTCACAAGAATATAACACTTGCTCCCAAATACACGAAAGTAAGACACATTGGGTTTGTTACCGATTAGTAGCTCATACGAAGTCTTCTTGAGGAGGCGGTGAAGGTAGACCCTGTTCATGGCGTGGCAAGCCGTGTTCACGGCTTCCGACCAAAAGCGCTCGGGGGTCTTGAACTCTCCAAGCATAGTCCTCGCCATATCGATGAGCGTCCTGTTCTTCCTCTCTACCACACCATTTTGTTGTGGTGTGTAGGGAGCGGAGAACTCGTGCTTGATCCCTTCCTCCTCAAGGAACTCCTCCACTTGAAGGTTCTTGAACTCGGACCGTTGTCGCTCCTTATCTTCTTCACCTTGAGCTCAAACTCATTTTGAGCTCTCCTGAGGAAGCACTTGAGGGTCCCTTGGGTTTCTGATTTATCCTGCAAAAAGAATACCCAAGTGAAGCAGGAAAAATCATCAACTATAACCAGACCATACTTACTTCCTCCTATGCTTAGATAGGCGACGGGTCCGAAGAGGTCCATATGAAGCATCTCCAAGGGTCTTGATGTGGTCATCACATTTTTGGTGTGATGAGAGCTTCCCACCTGTTTCCCTGCTTGACAAGCTGCACAAGGTCTATCTTTTTCGAAATGCACGTTAGTTAGACCTATCACGTGTTCTCCCTTTAGAAGCTTGTGAAGGTTCTTCATCCCCACATGTGCTAAGCGGTGATGCCACAGCCAGCCCATGCTAGTCTTAGCAATTAAGCATGCATCTAGACCGGCCTCCTCTTTTGCAAAATCAACTAAATAAAGTTTGCCATCTAGTACACCCTTAAAAGCTAGTGAACCATCACTCCTTCTAAAGACAGACACATCTACATTAGTGAATAAACAATTATATCCCATATTGCAAAGTTGACTAACGGATAACAGATTATATCCAAGCGACTCAACTAAAAACACATTAGAAATAGAGTGCTCGGACGAAATAGCAATTTTACCTAACCCTTTCACCTTGCCTTGGTTCCCATCACCGAATATTATTGAATCTTGGGGATCCTTGTTCTTGACGTAGGAAGAGAACATCCTCTTCTCCCCCGTCATGTGGTTTGTGCATCCGCTGTCGATAATCCAGCTTGAACCCCCGGATGCATAAACCTGCAAGGCAAATTTAGGCTTGGGTCTTAGGTACCCAACTCTTGTTGGGTCCTACAAAGTTAGTCACAATAGTCTTAGGGACCCAAATGCAAGTTTTATCTCCCTTGCATCTTGCCCCTAACTTCCTAGCAATCACCTTCTTATTCTTTCTACAAATGGCAAATGAAGCATTGCAAGCATGATATATTGTAGAAGGTTCATTAACTTTCCTAGGAACATTAATAACATTTCTCCTAGGCATATAATGAACAACATTTCTTCTAGACATACCTCTACCATGCATATAGGAAGAACTAGAAGCAAACATGGCATGAGAATCAAAAGCATCGTAACTTCTATAGGCATTCCTAGAATGTCTCCTATCATGGTACATGAAAGCATGGTTCTTTTTAGCACTACTAGCCATAGGGGCCTTCCCTTTCTCCTTGGCGGAGATGGGAGCCTTATGGCTTGTTAAGTCCTTGGCTTCCCTCTTGAAGCCAAGTCCATCCTTAATTGAGGGGTGTCTACCAATCGTGTAGGCATCCCTTGCAAATTTTAGCTTGTCAAATTCATTCTTGCTAGTCTTAAGTTGGGCATTAAGACTAACCACTTCATCATTTAATTTAGAAATGCAAACTAGGTGTTCACTGCAAGCATCAACATTAAAATCTTTGCACCTATTGCAAATCATAACATGTTCTACACAAGAGTTAGATTTACTTGCTACTTCTAGTTTAGCATTTAAATTATCATTAACACCTTTTAAAGTAGAAATGGTTTCATAACAAGTAGATAGTTCACAAGAAAGCATTTCATTCCTTTTAACTTCTAGAGCAAGTGAATTTTGTGCACTAACAAATTTATCATGCTCTTCATATAAAAAGTCCTCTTGTTTCTCTAAAAGTCTATCCTTTTCATTCAAGGCATCAATCAATTCATTAATCTTATCTATTTTAGTTCTATCCAATCCCTTGAACAAACTAGAGTAATCTATTTCTTCATCACTAGAATCATCATCACTAGAAGAATCATAAGTGGCATTGTTTCGAGTACATACCTTCTTCTCCTTCGACATGAGGCATGTGTGACGCTCGTTGGGGAAGAGGGATGACTTGTTGAAGGCGGTGGCGGCGAGTCCTTCATTGTCGGAGTCGGATGACGAACAATCCGAGTCCCACTCCTTGCCAAGGTGTGCCTCGCCCTTAGCCTTCTTGTATGCCTTCTTCTTCTCCCTCTTGTTCCCTTGTTCTTGGTCACTATCATTATCGGGACAGTTAGCAATAAAATGACCAACCTTACCACATTTGAAGCATGAGCGCTTCCCCTTTGTCTTGGTCTGGCTTGGCTGCCCCTTGCGACCCTTTAGCGCCGTCTTGAAGCGCTTGATGATGAGGGCCATCTCTTCATCATTAAGCCCGGTCGCCTCTACTTGCGCCACCTTGCTAGGTAGCGCCTCCTTGCTCCTCGTTGCCTTGAGAGGAATAGTTTGAGGCACTTGGATTGGTCCATTTAGTGCATCGTCGACGTATCTCACCTCCTTGATCATCATTCGCCCGCTTACGAACTTCCCAAGAACTTCTTCGGGCGACATCTTGGTGTACCTAGGATTTTCAGGAATATTGTTCACCAGATGTGGATCAAGTACAGTAAAGGACCTTAGCATTAGACGAACGACGTCGTGGTCCGTCCATCGCGTGCTTCCGTAGCTCCTTATTTTATTGATGAGGGTCTTGAGCCGGTTGTATGTTTGGGTTGGCTCCTCGCCCCTTATCATCGCGAATCTTCCAAGCTCGCCCTCCACCAACTCCATCTTGGTGAGCAAGGTGACGTCGTTCCCCTCATGAGAGATCTTGAGGGTGTCCCAGATTTGCTTGGCATTGTCCAAGCCGCTCACCTTATGGTACTCGTCCCTTCACAAAGAGGCTAACAACACAGTAGTAGCTTGTGCATTTTTATGAATCTGTTCATTAATAAATATAGGACTATCCGAGCTATCAAATTTCATTCCATTCTCAACAATCTCCCATATGCTTGGATGGAGAGAGAACAAGTGACTACGCATTTTGTGACTCCAAAATCCGTAGTCCTCCCCATCAAAGTGTGGAGGTTTGCCAAGAGGGATGGAAAGCAAATGTGCATTTGAACTCTGCGGAATACGCGAATAATCGAAAGAAAAGTTTGAGTTAACCGTCTTTCTTTTGTCGTAGTCGTTGTCATCGTTGTCCTTTTGGGAAGAAGTGGACTCATCGCTGTCGTCGTAGTAGACGATCTCCTTGATGCGCCTTGTCTTCTTCTTCCCATCTTTCCGTTTATGGCCCGAGCCCGAGTCGGTAGGCTTGTCATCCTTCGGCTCGTTGACGAAGGACTCCTTCTCCTTATCGTTGATCACGATTCCCTTCCCCTTAGG
This sequence comes from Zea mays, assembly GCF_902167145.1. NCBI lineage: Eukaryota > Viridiplantae > Streptophyta > Magnoliopsida > Poales > Poaceae > Zea > Zea mays. Next base: position 56,755,301 of record NC_050098.1, on the reverse strand, counting down.
ATCCATCTCTTTGGGCGATTAGTCCCTTCGTGAAGAGAACAGCTCCAATACCAATTGAGAGCACCTAGAGGGGGGGGTGAATAGGTGATCCTGTAAAACTTAAACTTAAGCCACAAAAACTTGGTTAAGCGTTAGCACAATAATCGCCAAGTGACTAGAGAGGAGTTTCAACAAAACACAATAACCACAAGAGATCAACACAGAGATGGCACAGTGGTTTATCCCGTGGTTCGGCCAAGACCAACGCTTGCCTACTCCACGTTGTGGCGTCCCAACGGACGAGGGTTGCAATCAACCCCTCTCAAGCGGTCCAAAGACCCACTTGAATACCATGGTGTTTTGCTTTGCTTTTCTATATCCCGTTCGCGAGGAATCTCCACAACTTGGAGTCTCTCGCCCTTACACTTGAAGTTCACAAAGAAGCACGAAGTAAGGGAGGGATGAGCAACGCACACAAGACACAAAATCAGAATGTCAACACGCACACAAGTCGCAACAAGAGCTCGCAACACAACCCGACGAGTTCACAACTCAACTAGAGCTCTAGATGCTATCACGAATGAACAAATGCGCGGAATCAAAGTCTTGGTGCTTAGGAATGCTTAGTGTATGCTTGATATAATCCTCCATGCGCCTAGGGGTCCCTTTTATAGCCCCAAGGCAGCTAGGAGCCGTTGAGAGCATTGTTGGAAGGCAATTCTTGCCTTCTGTCGACTGGCGCACCGGACAGTCCGGTGCACCACCGGACACTGTTCGGTGCGGATTTCTTTCCTTGTTTGGTGAAGCCGACCGTTGGAGATTCAGAGCCGTTAGCACACCGGACACTGTCAGGTGCTCTAAAGTGACCGTTGGCTCGGCCACGCGTCACGCGCAGAATCCTCGGCCGACCGTTGGTTCATCAGACAGTCCGGTGCACCACCGGACAGTCCGGTGAATTTTAGCCGTACGTCGTTAATCATCTCCCGAGAGCGACGAGTTCGCCTGTGAACGGCTCACTGGACAGTCCGGTGCACTACCGGACAGGCCGGTGAATTATAGCCGTACACCACCGTCGAAATCCCGAGAGCAGCAAGTTCGCCAGAGTCAGCCTGGCGCACCGGACACTGTCCGGTGCACCACCGGACAGTCCGGTGCACCCAGACCGAACTGACTTAGGCTAAACAGAGCCATCTCATTTCCAATTCAATTTTTCCTGTTTCCAGCACTTAGACACAATACATTAGTCCATAAAACAATGTACTAAGTCTAGAAACATACCTTTTGACATGATTTGCATTTTGTCCACCACTTTGCATAGATTAACACAAAAGCACTTGTGTTGGCACTCAATCACCAAAATACTTAGAAATGGCCCAAGGGCACATTTCCCTTTCAATAAATAGAAGTGGAGCTCGTGTGTGGGAGCTATCTTGGCCATTCCTAGCACACACTGAACTCATTTGTGAGCCTCACACTCAAACACTCACACTAGTTGATTGAGATCGCATTCTAGTGAGTGATTGAGACACTCTTGTGCATTTGCATTCGTTGTGATCTTTTGAGGCACTAGGTGATACACCGGGTAAGTGTCATCGACTTGTTACTCTTGGAGGTTGCCGCCTCCTAGATGGCTCGGGTGTTGTCTTCGTTGAGCTCTCCATGAAGATTGTGGAGGAGCCGCAGGATTGATTGTGAGGGGTTTGCGCCTACCTCGCTGGAGCGGCAAAGGCGACACTAGTGAAATCGAGGTATTGAGTGAGTTCTTGTCCAGTTGGCTCAAAGATCAAGCCATGTCTTGGTAGAGGAGCAAGTGAGAGCTTGAATTCCACCTCGACGTGGATTAGGGGTGAATGGCAAATCATCGATACCACGAGATACATCTCGGTGTCTTTCTCTGAACTATTTTACATTATTTACAAATAGTTGGTAACTTATATATTGTTTATCTTTGTGGCATTAGATTAGATTGCTCATTACATTTTGTTGTTCCATCAAGGCTAGAAATATTTACATCTCTTGTTGTTTTGATTAAATTTGTCTAGTGTATTTTATTTTAGTCAAAACCGTCTATTCACCCCCTCTAGCCGATGTCCTAGATCCTACAAGTGGTATCAAAGCCAAGGACTCCATTGATTGTGGATTTTATCATCCCGGAGTTGGACAAAATGGCTAATAACAACAATGTGCACATTGGGAAGCCGCCGCATTTTGATGGGAACAATTATGACTATTGGAAAATAAGAATGTCAATGCATCTTAAAGCTACGGGGGAAAGATTTGGCCTATTGTTAGAGATGGATTTCTTGTATTGAAGGAAGATGAACCGTCTCCCAATGATCTTGAGAATATTCTAACCAATGATCAAGCAATGAATGTATTCTATGATGCATTAGACATAAATGAGTTCAACCGCATCAAAAATCTCACAACCGCTCATGAGATTTGGACAAAGCTAATGGAAATTCATGAAGGAACCACAATTATGAAGAGTGCAAAGTTGTATGTATGCAAAGGAAAGTTTGAACAATTTCTCATGAAGGAAGATGAAAGTGTGTCCGACATGTTTAATCGCTTAAATGAGATAGTGAACGAGCTCAAGGGACATGGTTTTAATGTACCGGATGTGGATTTCACTCACAAGTTCCTTAGATCTCTTCCGAAAAAATATGACACTATTGTGGCCATGTTAGTAAGGAGCGATTTGACCACTACCTCTCCAACCGAAGTATTGGGAGAAATTCTTACTCAAGACATGTTTAAGAAATCTCAAGCCGAAGCTATGAGTTTGGCTAAAAAGGTGAAAGGGGAATCAATAGCTCTCAAAGCTAAAGTTTCAAAGGCAATTGAAAAAGAAGAAAGTGAAGATGAAGGAAATGGAAGTGAAAGCGATGAGGAATTTGCTCTCTTTGTAAAGAAATTCAACAAATTCATGAGGAAAAAGAAGGGTCAACCTTGAAAGGGACAAACATCAAGAAGAAATGTCTTCAATGATAGAAAATATTTTGACTGTGGGGAACCCGGTCACATTGCCATGAATTGTCCAAGTAAGAAGAACAAAGGTAAGGATGGAGATGATAAGAAGAAAAAGAAGTTCTACCACAAGAAGAGGGATGGCAAAGCCTATCTAGTTGAATGGGATTCGGATGCAATCTCGGATGATGATGATGATGATTCTTCATCTAAACTAAATGCCGGAATTGCAATCATGGAGGCCCCTCACTTTTCTCATCTCCTCATTGTCTTATGGCAAAAGGACATGCTAAGGTGAATTACAAGGCGGGAGGAAATCATTAGGTGTTGGATAGTGGGTGTACTCAACATATGACCGGTGATATGAGAATGTTCACCGAAATGAATGAGGAAGGTTGCTCAACCTATGATAGCATCACTTTTGGAGACAATCGCAAAGGAAAGGTTAAAGGTTTGGGTAAAATAGCTATTTCAAATGATCATTCCATTTCAAATGTACTCTTAGTTGAATCTCTTAACTTTAATTTGCTATCCGTAGCTCAACTATGTGATTTAGGCTTTAGTTGTAACTTTACCGTTGATGATGTCCTCATCTCAAGTGTTGATGGTAGCAATCTAATATTCAAAGGTTTTAGATATGAGAATCTTTATCTTGTTAATTTTTCATCTCATGAGGCAAAACTTACAACTTGTCTATTCTCTAAGGCTTCACTAGGTTGGCTATGGCATAGGAGACTTGGTCATGTTGGTATGAGACAATTGAATCAACTATCCAAGCATGATTTAGTTTGAGGGTTGAAGGATGTGAAATTTGAAAAGAACAAATTATGTAGTTCATGTCATACCAGGAAGTAAGTGGCAAATACTCATCCCTACAAGAGTCAAATGTCTACTCATAGACCATTGGAATTACTTCACATGGATCTTTTTGGACCAACATCCTTCATGAGTATTGGTGGTAATTCCTATTGTCTTATAATTGTGGATGATTATTCTAGATTTACTTGGGTCTATTTTCTTCAAGATAAATCAAATGTATTTGAAACCTTTAATCATTTGCTATACTGGCCCAAAATCAATTTGATTTTGACATCAAGAAAGTTAGAAGTGATAATGGGTCGGAATTCAAAAATGCTAGAATTGATGAATATTATGATGACAAGGGCATTAAACATGAATTATCTTCCAAATACACACCGGAACAAAATGGAATTGTTGAGAGGAAAAATAGGACTCTTATTGATATGTCTAGGTCTATGTTAGCCAAATATAATATGCCAGACTCCTATTGGGCCGAAGCCATTAATATCGCTTGTCATGCATCAAATAGATTATATTGTCACAAGCTCTTGAAAAAGACTCCCTATGAATTGCTTATTGGAAGAAAGCCAAACATTTCTTATTTTAGGGTGTTTGGTTGCAAATGCTATATTTTGAGGAAGGGTAGTCGACTCTCTAAATTTGACAAAAAATGTGATGAAGGCTTTCTCCTTGGATATTCATCGAATAGCAAGGCATATAGAGTTTTCAACAAAACTCATGGGATCATTGAAGAGGCATATGATGTAGAGTTCGATGAAACAAATGGTTCTCAAGATGAAAATGGAAACCTTGATGATGTTGGTGGAGTTCATTTGAGAAATGCTATGAAAACTATGGCTATCGGTGAAATAAAGCCAATAGAAGACGATGATGATAGTATGGTTGTCATTCCATCCTCTTCAACTATGAATGAGGAAATTCAACAAAGCCAACATAATGATGAAATTGAGGATGATCATGTTCAAGATATCTCGGGTCATGCAATTCCTCCTCAAAATACAACTAGTTATTTTCAAATTACGTCAAGAATTCATCATTCAATTATAAAAGGTCACCCACCAAATCAAATTGTGGGTGATATAAGTAAGGGTGTTCAAACTCGATCATGTATAGCTTCATTTTGTGAACACTTCTCTTTTGTATCTTATATTGAACCTAACCGTGTAGATGAAGCTCTACTTGATGTTGAGTGGGTGAATGCAATGCATGAGGAATTAAATAACTTCACCCGTAATGAAGTTTGGGAGCTTGTTGAAAGACCGAAGAATCACAATGTTATTGGAACCAAATGGGTATTTCGAAACAAGCATAATGAAGATGGTTTGGTGATTAGAAACAATGTAAGACTAGTAACACAAGGTTATACACAAGTAGAAGGATTGGATTTTGGTGAGACATTCGCACCCATGGCAAGATTGGAAGCCATTCGAATTCTTCTCGCCTATGCTTGTGCTCATAATATCAAGCTCTACCAAATGGATGTTAAGAGCGCCTTCTTGAATGGTAAGATTAGTGAATTAGTGTATGTGGAACAACCTCCTGGTTTTGAGGATCCCAAAAGGCACTCTATGGTCTTAAGCAAGCTTCACGCGCTTGGTATGAAAGGCTTAGGGATTTCTTGCTTTCCAAAGACTTCAAAATTGGGAAAGTTGACACTACTCTATTTACTAAAAGAATTGGTAAAGATTTATTTGTTTGTCAAATTTATGTTGAAGATATCATATTTGGATCAACTAATGAGCTATTTTGTGATGAGTTTGGTAAAATGATGTCAAATGAGTTTGAAATGTCCATGATAGGAGAATTAAGCTTCTTTCTCGGTCTTCAAATCAAACAATTGAAAGATAGAATCTTTGTAAGTCAATCTAAATATTTGAAGGATATGCTCAAAAAGTTCGACTTGGAAAATGCAAAGTCTATTAAGACTCCTATGGCAACAAATGGTCATCTTGATTTAGATGAGGGAGGTACCATTGTTGATCAAAAACTTTTTTGTTCAATTATTGGTAGTTTGTTCTATATTACCGCATCTAGGTCTAATGTTATGTTTAGTGTTTGCATGTGTGCTCGCTTTCAGGCATCACCTAGAGAGATTCACTTAAAGGCCGCTAAAAGGATTCTAAGATATTTGAAGAATACCCCCAATGTTGGTCTATGGTATCCCAAGGGTGCTCAATTTGAATTAATTGGTTATTCAGATTCAGACTATGCGGGGTGTAAAGTTGATAGGAAAAACACTTCAGGATGTTGTCAATTTCTTGGAAGGTCTCTTGTTTCATGGTCATCCAAGAAACAAAACTTGGTTGCTCTCTCTACCGCCGAGGCGGAATATATATCGGCCGGTAATTGTTGCACTCAATTATTATGGATGAAACAAACCTTATTGGATTATGGGATTTCATTCAAAAATATTCCTCTCTTGTGTGACAATGAAAGTGTCGTAAAATTGGCTACAAATCTTGTTCAACACCCAAGAACTAAACACAATGATATTAGGCATCATTTCTTAAGAGATCATGTTGACAAAGGAGATATCTCTGTTTATTCTATCGGCACAAATGATCAACTAGCGGACATATTTACAAAGCCGCTAGATGAAGCAAGGTTTTGCAAATTGCGGAGTGAAATGAATATAATTGATCTCTCGAATGTTGTTTGAACATGAGCACATACGTGTTTAACTTGGTTTGATTACTCTTGATGATATTTATCTTCTACTTTTGATCACTTACTTTTATTACATGAGGATAATTCTATATGTGCAAAAGCTACACTCTCAAGCTTACTATATATAAACTCATTTATTCAAACCACAGGATTAATAATTTTTTAGGAATCTTTGTTGAAACTCATTGTCAAAAACTATACAAGATATGGAAAACACTGTCAGCCCGCGGACCGTCCGCCCCTGACAGCGGACTGTCCGGCGCTTCGACTGTTGGACTATCCAGTTGGCCAAGCAGACAGTCTGCATCAATCAGGCCGCAGACCGTCCAGTTGTCTTGCGCGCACCGTCCGTGAGTGGGCTTTTAATGTTACCCGACGTCGCCAGCAGCATTTCCTCTCCACTTGCCTCACTCGCTTTCACTTTCTACCCCTTGTTTTGAAAAACATTCTTTGCGTTCGCTGTCCCTTTCAATCTTAAGCGCGGATTGTCCGAGAGTCCCTATGGTGATTACCTGCGATGTCTTCCTCTCGGTATTAACATTCTTTATGTACTTTATCAAATTATTGCAATTTTTTAGGGTTTACAAAAATTAGTCCCTGATCTGTTCTTTGATAGATTTTTCTTCAAATTGTTTGGTGGAATTTGATAAAATTGTCCCAATGAACTCTCTAGAAAAATTTGGTTTCACTCTTTTGGATATCCTTGTCTAAATGTTGGGATTCATGTTTGGAGCACATTAGGGATCCAAAATCGCCTTTGACCTGTCGTGGACCGTCCACTGGTGTAGCGTGGACAGTCCGGTCCTGGATGCGTGGACCGTCCTGTACACTAGCGTGGACCGTCCGCCCCCTGACATGTTACCACATTACTCTTGCTGTCATTATTTTTTTCTGTTATTATCTTGGTATTGGGATTGTTTATATTGTGTTTTCAGTGGACTCGGTGGTCTCAAGAAGAAGCTGGCAGGGCAGTTTCTGTCCAAACGTCGTCGTGCAGACAGTTCAGACTATAACCCTGCCATAGACTCTGAAGCCCAATCATCAGCTAGGGCAGTGTTTCATTGGATACCGAAGATGCTCCTCATTCCCATCCAGACTACCCCATTGATATTACAGGATGGACTTATCCCAAGATGCGTTTTTCAATGCCTGAGTATTCTTCTAGGAGGACTGTGGATCAATTCTCTTTGCTCAGTGACACAAACATCCAATACTTCCATACTGAGTTGCAGTTTGATGTGTTCTGGGGTACTCTGATGGATATAAAATGTCATAAACATCAAGTTATTGACTGGGACTAGATGCAGGGCCAACCTGTTATGGAAGGACTACTCGCTAAATTCCAGGCCTTTGGTTTATATGAGTTCATGGGTCAGAGAACTGACTTCAATGAACTAACTGTCAAGCAGTTTCTTGCAACTGCTGAAATCAACATTGATGATCAGCTCATTGTCTAGATGAATGTGTTTAAGAGATATGTGGCTACATTTGCTGAATTTGCAGCGGCTAATAGCCTGGATTATGCAATTATATCTCAGGGAGTCGATCTTTATACTGAGGATTAGTTTGAAGATTTTGCTCAATATTATGAACCTGCCAGGCTGGGTATACCTAGGCTGTTCGATAAGACTCTAGGGCTGCGCCATCATCTAGTTGTCATCAACAAGATTGCTAGAGGCACCATTGTTCCAAAGAGTGGGGACAAAAGCAGGATCCGTGACAAATTCTGGAACATTATTGATCATGTCATGAAAGGGGAGGTCATGGATGTTGTTCTTTTTATGATGCGTGTTGGAACCTGCCCTCCAAGACAGGTTGATCCAACAGGAAATTGGGGATGGAGTTTTCAACGTTAACACGGGATGCCAAAAGCCACGTTAATCTCCCCTGTGCTTGGGCACAGTACGAGGCTATTTATAGGTACTCGAGGGGTTGCTTATCCCTGTCAAAGACATTTAGACCCTCGAGTAGCTGGTTTGTCCCCAGAATATTCCCCCGAGGGGAGGTTATAGTCAGTCATTACAGTATACATTATTACAGACACACCCCAACTCACGCATGCCCACACGGGGCCTAGCTTTGTGGGCCGAACCGTACATGGGCCTCTCCCCGTGGTGAGGGAGTGGGAGGTCCTGTAGTCTTTGGCAGGGCCTTCGTCTCGTCTCGTCGAAGCGAAGGGGGTCGAACAGGCCTCCGTTTGGTCAGCGCCCTTGGTTTGTCTTGCGGATGCAGTCTTCGCCTGCGTAGTGCGAGGTGGCGGTCGTCGAGCGATGGGTGGCGTGTTCGCCTTCATCCCAACAATGCGCCAGTTAAATGATCTGAAGATGGACAAGAACCAGAATCTGGCATATGCACCATATATTATGGCTTTGATTAAAGCCAAAACCAGATTCGAAGGACGGTGTGAAACTGCTCACACCCCGTTTAGGCCATTCAAAAATGAAATTGGTTTTCTTAGCAGGCCTCTCACACCATTTCCTGATAATGAGGAAGCTTAGGGACATGCTTTTGATGATCAGCCTGCAGCGCATCCCGCTCAGCACATGCCACCACCTCCACCCCCACAACAGCAAGGTCAGTACTAGTAGCCTGCCCTTGGTTATTTTGATCCTTATTTTCACTAGATGTATCAAGGGCTTCAGACTCATATTGATGGTCAGTTTCAAAGCATGATGTCACATGTTGATGACCGGTTTGACCACATGCACTCCACATTTGATGGTTAGTTCTCTAACTTACATGAGAGATTTACAGTTGTTGACACTCAACTGGATGGGGTCCATACCGAGTTCAATGATTTTTGTTCTCATATTCACACTACTGTGCATGATCCTATTATGAGCAGAATGAACAATATGCAACAAAGCTTTCAGGATAATATGGGTGCTTTGTCCAGTCAGTTTGAAATTCTCTCTACCAGTGATAGCGTCCACGCTCTAGATGAAAGACATCAACAACTTAAGAGTGATTTTAGCTAGTTCACTTCGATATTTGACAGCTTCAGTTCTCAATTTTACAACATGTATCCTCTTCCTCCACCGGGTGCACAGTGATGTCCCCATTGTAGAAATTGATGCCAAAGGGGGAGAGAGAAGTGATGATTAGTGATGATTCAAGGGAGAGCGTGCTGATCTTGCTGCATATTTATACCACTTATGCTACATTTGTGTTTAATGCTTCTTAGTTATTATGTCGCTACAGTTATTATGTCGCTTAAAACTTTGTTTATATTGTTGTGTTTAAGGCTCTATCCATTTGAATTCTTTTATGGTTAATCGAAGTAGTTTTTCACTTGCCGCTTCCATTTTCATACTACTATGTGGCTCGATAACGAAGATTATAGGAAGGTCTTCGCCAAAAACTCTGATATACTATGTTTGTGAATTTGTGATCTGGATATTCTCTATGCACACATTTAGGGGGAGTTATTCCTATTCTCTGAGTTTTTCTGTGATGGCTTATCAACATTTCAGATGAACTTCATAATCTAGATAAGTCACTCAAAACTCTTCTCAAATCTTTCTTATACCCAGAATATAAGAAAGGTTTGGAAACAAAATATACTTTACTAAAAAATATGTGATGTTGTCATCAATTACCAAAAAGGGGGAGATTGTGAATCATCTAGGCCCTAAGTGGTGTTTTGGTAATTAATGACAACTAATTGTGGACTAATAGTTTCTTGAGTGATAAGATTCCAGGACTAAACCACAAGATACAACAAAGTTCTTGAGGACTCATAGCCATTGATTGTGGATCAAGTGAAGGCAAAGGTAAAACATTGGTTTTTGCTTTTGCCGGTCTGCAGGTGTTTAGAGAAGAAACTAGATTAATAGGATAGACAGTCGTACTATTAAGAGGGGTCAATGAACTTGAATGGTGTATGACTTAGTGCCTCTATTGGGGACTTGTTCTCAAATACTATGAATTAAGAACAAGGCAACATAAAAATGTTAAATGTTAATGTTCTTTGTCCGCTGAAGCATTATCTCCCCAAGGATTTAATGAACTTCGGACGAAGATTGCAGATTAAATATTACGAAGGTCATACCGTCGTGATCAAGTTTATGGAACAATGTAGAATGAAACATAACGTATAAAACATATGTTAGAAGCAGATAACATTATTCTTATATTTCATTATATCGATTTTAATATTAAAACATGACATTTGAGTACATTTATACCTTCTCCTTGACGGAAAACAATAATTCCAGTGCGATGCGTCAGCAATTACAAGATTGCGTGAACAGTACAGGGGCACTGTTCATCTATTTATAGGCACAGGACACAGCCTATGTGAAATTACATTTATCCCCTTTATAATCAATTACAATACTGACACAAAACATCATGGGTCTTTGAGTCATTTGATGTTTAAGTCGGTTCGCCCCCTTCGTCTTGACACTTGTCACTGTGCCGAAGCTCTATCGGTGATAACTTCGGTGCTGTTCTTGAAAGGATCTTGCCGAAGGTGTTTTTCTTTTTTAGGATCTTCGGCTACGAAGCATACCCCCAATAGTAGCCCCTTCACGGTGCTAGATCGTTTTTCGTAACGAGCTTGATCCGTGAAAAAAGTCTTCTAGGCTTTGGGATGCCGAAGATCCGAAAAAACATCTTCCCTTAGCTCGTTGACGAGAAACGATTAAAATAATCCGCGCGCGAGGTGGCCCCATCTTGTAGTAGTTGCGCGCGTCCTGGCGATTCACCCTCGCGGACCTTGTGGCCCACCGGTCAATGAGTGTGGGTGGCTGTTTTCCCGGTGCGGAAGACCTTGACGATTCACCTTCCCACCTGCGGTGCTATATAAACAGACGGGTAGGTGTGAAGTTACCACAACATTCATTGCTATTGTACTGTTGTGCTGTCAAAAATTTTAACCATAGCCGAAGCTTGATCATCGTGCTCAAGCGAAGCACCGCTTGCGATTCTACTTCATCAGAAGAGAAAGTACTTCGGAGAAATCGAGAAAGTCAACAACTTCAAAAAATTTCAAAAAAATCATAATCAGATGGCGAGATTGCGTTTTACTGCCAGGATTGACCGTGAGGGAGATGAGACCGAAGCTGCTGAAACTGTTCCAATTTCCGAAGCAATGAGGCGGTCTGGGCTGGTAACATCGAAGGATGTTCCTGTCGCCGAAGCAGGACAAGCAGGTGGCGAAGAAACTGACTCCGAAGATGATTATAGCAGTGCAGTGCCGAGCAAACCTAGCCACCTGGACTTCGGAAAGTCCACCATTTCCGAAGCCGATTTTCCTAAGATGGTGAAGTTGGGCTATCTTAGTGAAGCGAAGAAGGAGTTGATTCATTTTGGTGGAAAAGAAACCATCCCAAAGCCGGGAAAGAATGAAGTAGTGGTTTTCAAAAGCCTTTTTAAAGCTGGTTTAAGATTCCCTTTGAACAAGATGATTGCTGACGTGCTAAAGAAATTTGGGATCTACCTTCATTAGCTAACCCCTAACGCTATCGTTAGGCTAAATGTTTATATCTGGGCTCTCCGAAGCTAGGGGGTGGAACCATTTGCTGAAGGTTTCTGCCAAGTGCACGAACTGCACTACCAGACCAAGGCTAGAGGAGATGGTCTTCATGAAAATTTTGGCTGCTACAACTTTGCTTATCGTAAGACTACAAAGTTTCCAGTGATCAGTTACCGAAGCAAATGGCCAGCTAGATGGAAATCTGAGTGGTTCTACATGAGAGTTGACGAAGATGAAGATAAGTTGGTCCAGAGTCCGTTGGAATTGATCTTCGGAGAGACCCGACCCCCGTGCAACATGTTACTAGGGAGTCCAAGTCAAATTGCTCTAGCTGAATTTAGAGTGATTGCAGATCATATTGGCACTAGGGACTTGGTGCAGGAATTTCTGGCCTTCAGAGTATTCCCGACTTTGAAGGAGTGGGAAATGTCGAAGCTAGAGGGGAAGAAGAAAAAAGGGGAACTTGTTCGGTTGCCCTACCATTTCAAATTCAAGAAACTTTTCAAGGTACCTTGCCAAGAGTGGCTGGACACAATCGAAGTGATGTGTAATGAAATACTTGGAAATTATTCTAAGAAAGAAGACCAATTGATGACTGCGGCCTTCGGCACCCGTCCGAAGCGAAGGCTAAACCACGTAATGGATGCCCTGGGTTTTGAATATCCTAACTACGAGCGGCTAGATAAGGGTGCTGAAGGCCAAAAGAGAAAGAGAGTAGCTGATGTTCTGAACAAAGACAATGAAGAACAGACGAAAAAGAAAAAACCAGAGTCTGAGCCGAAAATAGGTGTTTCGAAGAAGAGAAAAGCTTCGTCTCCGAAGCAAAAAGCAATTGACGAAGAAGAAGGAACTCCTGCAACACCCTCTACTACCGAAGTAGAGGAAATTTTAAAGGTAATGACTGAATCTTTGCCTGTCAAGCTAAGTCCACTGGGGCCACAACTGATGAAGCTTTTTCAGAGAGAAAAGGAGCCCGTGAAATCGAGGGAAGCAGTTAAAGCAAAGAATCATCACGGTGACAGAGGTCATTGAAAAGACACCACCAGGAGCTTCAGCTCCAAAGGCGACAGCTGCTAAAAGTTCGACAGCTACTGAAGTTGCACCTTCGGAGGCTACAGATGCCGAAGCTACTGGAGCCGAAGATATTAATTTAGAAAGCATGGTTGCTGATATAAATAAAATTCTGGTAGACCTGGCCGTAGAAGAAGCTGCTGGGGTCACCAAAGAAGCTTCGGCCTCAGAACCCGGGAAAAAGAAAGAAATTGCCGAAGAAACATCGGAAGACGAAATTTTCAATTTTCAAAACTTAATTGGGCAAGAACTGACGAAAGCCGAAAAAGAAGAACTAAAAGAGTATGTCATATCTTGCGGCTATCGGCCGGGGTCGATTCTCTTCGGGGGTTTGATGATGAGAAGCTAGGCTGCATTCGGGATCAGGCTGGAGCGAAGGTTATTGGTACTCTATCAAAGAGTATCGGTTTCCCGAAGCTCGAAGCCGATATTAGCCGCTACCGACGACAGCACATCGTCGGTAGTTTGTTTTATTCCAATTTTAAGGTAAAAAAATTTCTGTCTAACTTTTTATTTTTATAACAAAAATGTTTCCTAACGAAAGTTGTTCGCGTACAGAGTATGCTACTGAGCAAAGCTTTGAAGATGCAACAGGATCTAAAAGATAAAAAGCACGAGATTATAATTGAAAACTTAGAAAACAAAATAAAAGAACAATCAGCTGCTTTTGAAAAGAAAAAGTTCGAACTCCAGACAACTGAAGGCTTATTAGCAGAAGCCGAAGCTAAAATAACAGAGCTGAACATGAAGCTTCTCTGCTAGTCAGAAAGTTTCGAACAGGAAAGGCTAAAGCTTAATGAAAAACTTGAGGCTGAAGTCCAGAAGGGTTTAGATTTGAAAAAATCATTGATAGGCCTTCAAAGTAAATGTTTGGAATTCAGCAATCAATGTATTCAACGGCTGAAGAAGGTATTTCATTCGGTCGGGGCCAGCAGTGAAAAATTTACTCCTTCAGCTGAAGATCTACCAGGAGCCTTCGAACACATCGAAGGTGAGATTGATGACCTCGATGATGTTATTGCTGGACACGGTGACTTCTGCGCCCTAGTAGCTTCTCGGGGCACTGCTGCTGCGTTCCTGAAATCTGGCTGTGAACACGGAAAAATTATCAACAGACCCAATTTCAGCCTATCACCAGCAATTCTGGATGATATTCCCAGCCTCGCCCGAAGCATTGGGAACAAATTTATAAAGGTGGTATGGACAAAGGGTGGGCGAGAGAAAGCTAGTGACGAAGCTCGGAGTCATCTCAAGCCGGTAACAAAATTATACCTTCGTGCTTACCTCTTCCTTCGAAATTGAATTTCGCTTATAATACTTTTAATTCGTGTAGGATGATGAAGCTGAAACTGAAGCTTGAGGAGTAAGAAGATAACGCCAAAGCTTTTATTGGATAACAATGCTGAAGCCGAAGCTTAGTGAATATTGATGAAGCTTAGATGAACGAGTGTAGAAGAGATTCTAAAAACTTTCTATAGCAACTTTTACAAATGTAATTAATTGTATTGTGTGAACTATGTCCATACCTTGTAATATATTCTTACCTTTCCGTCAATGTATGGAATGCTTTGGTGTGGACGAAATTATTATTTTTGAGCCGAAGGCGAAAAAACACCTTCCATTCTTTTCGTACACAGCGAAGCAAAAAGAAAAAACACCTTCCCTTCTTTTCGTACACAGCGAAGCAAAAAAACTGCTTCTTTTTTTTTCTTTGCCGAAGCATGGTCTTTAGAACCAAAGCGATTGCTTGTGTTATGATGATAATGAACCTACGTATGTCTAAATGAATGTTTATGAATGCAAATGCTATGATGTGATGTATCATGCAAATGAGTGTCCAAACGCATATCCGAAGCCATAACCATAGTCTCCGTTCCCTTAGAAATAGATACAATTTCTTTGCCGTTTATTTTTCGGCTTCACCGTTTACTTTTCGATGTATCAGCGCTGACTTTTCACTGTAAGCCTCCCTTAGGAGCTTCTTCGCCTTTTACTTCGGCGGAATCAACGTTTATTTTTCGCTGTAAGCCTCCCTTAAGAGCTTCTTCGCCTTTTACTTCGGCAGAATCAGCGTTTATTTTTCGCTGCAAGCTCTGCATTCCCTTAGGAACGACTTTTGAGCAGAAAACTTACGCTGCGCTCCCTTAGGAACGGCTTTTTTGTAGCTTCGTCGTGCTCTGCATCCCCTTAGGGACATCTTTTGAGCTTCTCCTTGTTTTCTTTTCTTTTTCCTTTGCACTCGATGGTGCGCGCTCAGCTTTTACATTTACATCTTTGGGGGATATTGCTCTTATAGAGCTGAAATAAGAAAAAGAGAAATTACATGTTATGGCCCCATTAAAAACATTTCTCCCCCTTTGGAAAGGAAAAGGGTGCCATAGGAAAGAACAGAAAAAATTACATCAAGCTAGACATAATATCGCCGAAGCTCATCCGCATTCCATGATCTAGGAATGTCGTTGCCGTCCATATCCTTTAATCTATAAGAACCGGGTCTTGACGAAGATACTACCAGAAAAGGTCCTTCCCATTTCAACTGTAACTTGCCTACTGTATCTGGGTTGGCCACTCTCAGAAGCATCAAATGCCCTGGCTTAATGTTCTTTAACTGAACCTTTCTATCACGCCACTCTATTGTTTCGGCTTGATATTTATTGATGTTTTCCACAGCCTGAAGCCTGATCCCTTCTATAGCATCTTTCTCTACAGAGTAATCAGCTTCGTCTTCTGCCGAAGCCACTGTTCTTATTGATCCTGCTTTTGCTTCTTCTGGGGTTATTGCTTCGTCACCAACTAATAACTTGAATGGTGTAAAGCCCGTTGATCTTGATGCTGTTGTATTGTGGCTCCACACCACTTTAATTAATTCATCTAGCCATTTTCCTCTGGGCTGATTGAAGATTAATTTCATTATTCCCATCATTATGATGTCGTTAGCTCTTTCAACAAGTCCATTTGACTCTGGATGCCTAACCGATGCAAAATGATCTTCGTGCCAATTCGTCCACAGACTCTTTAAAAGCTTCGGCATCAAATTGTGTTCTGTTATCGAAAGTAATGGCCTTCGGCACTCCGAAGCGACAAACAATATTCTGCCAGAAAAACTTTTGAATGATAACCGAAGTTATTGTGGCTAAAGGCTTTGCCTCAATCCACTTAGAAAAATATTCTACTGCCACCACAACATATTTTAAATTTCCTTGTGCTGGTGGTAGTGGGCCTAACAAATCAAGGCCCCACCTTTGCAGTGGCCAAGTGGGTTATATTAACTGAGTCATGGACGAAGGCTGTTTTTGATCTCTTGCACATTTCTGACAGCCTTCGCATTTTTGAACTAATTCTGCTGCATCTGAAGCTGCCTTCGTCCAATAAAATCCTTGACGAAAAACTTTTCCCAGCAAGGGCCTAGATCCAATGAGAGATCCACACATGTCTGCATGTATTTCCTTCATTAATTCTATACCTTCAGCTCTGGATAAACATTTGAGCAATGGAGAACAAACTCCATGCTTGTATAGCTCCCCTTCTATTATGACATATGGTCGAGCTCTTGCCTCTATTCTCTTATTATATGCTTCGTCATCTGAAAGGAAGTTACCCTGGAGGAAAGACATAATCTCAGTTCTCCAAACTTCACTATGAGTAGGAGATATATTGAGCACTGCTCTTTTAAGAAGTTCCACCGAAGGTGCTTTTATTGTTTCAAAGAATACTTCCGAAGGTAGGGGCAGCCCCTGTGCCGCTGACTTGGCTAGCAAATCAGCATGTTCATTTTCTCCTCGAGGAATATTCTTGACAGAAAACCCTTCGAAGGAGGCTTCAATGCTTCGGACCATGTCCAAGTATTTCTCAAGCTTCGGGTCTCTTGCTTTACAACTCTTGTCAACATGACCAGAAATAACTTGAGAATCGGTTTTAAGAATCGCCCTTCTAATTCCCATTGCCTTTAACTTCCGAAGCCCCAAAAGCAAAGCTTCGTACTCAGCAATATTGTTTGTGCAGCTAAAATCAAGTTTCACTACAAAGCAAGTTCTAACTTTGGAAGGTGCAATTAACACAGCAACTGCTCCTGCCCTGAAGGTCCCCCAAGAACCGTCGCAGAATACTGTCCAAGCTTCGGCATCTTTAGTTGTTTCTTCTCCCTGAGCCCCTGGCGTCCAATCAGCGATGAAGTCTGCTAACGCCTGGGACTGTATTGAGGATCTATGCACATAATCAATGCTGAACTCATTGAGTTCGGCAGCCCACTTTCCAATTCTTCCAGTAGCTTCTCTGTTCCTCATGATATCCTTCAAAGGTTGTGACGATGGAACAATTATATGATATGCTTGAAAGTAATGCCGAAGCTTCCTGGAGGCCATTAAGACAGCATATAACACCTTCTCCAATTCTGTATAATTTTTCTTTGATAGACTGAGAACTTCGGAGACAAAATATATTGGGGCTTGCTTTTTGGTTTGCCCTTCGAGCTTTTCTTGAACAAGTGCCGCGCTCACTGCTGAGTGCGAAGCTGCCACATATAACAATAGAGGAGCCCCTGGCGCTGGTGGAGTTAGTGTCGTTAAATCTATCAGATACTGCTTCAGCTCTTTGAAGGCTTTCTGCTGAGCTGATCCCCACTGAAAGACTTCGGCTGACTTTAACACTTCAAAAAATGGTAAATTTCTCTCTGCTGATCTAGATATGAATCGATTTAGAGATACTAGTCTTCCTGTCAGCCGTTGAGCCCCCTTTTTTGTGCTTGGCGGCTCCATCCGAAGAATAGCTTCGATTTTATTTGGATTAGCTTCGACTCCTTTTGTTGAAACCAGACAACCAAGGAATTTCCCCTTCTTCACTCGGAAGACACATTTCTCTGGATTCAGTTTCAGACCAGCTTGTCTAAAATTAGCAAATGTCTCCTGCAGATCAGCAATGTGATTTTGTTGCTTCGTGCTTTTCACTATAATATCATCAACATAAGTTAGCACATTTCTGCCTATCTGAGAATGGAGAACCTTCACTGTCATTCTACTGAAGCTTCCTCCAGCATTCTTGAGCCCCTCAGGCATCCGAAGGTAACAATATGTTCCACTAGGGGTTATGGAGCTGTTTTTTGGCTCATCCTCTTTCTTCATCCAAATTTGATGATAGCCTAAATAACAATCTAGCAGACTCATAAGCTCTGACGAAGCTGCTGCGTCTACTAGAGAATCTATCCTTGGTAATGGAAACTCATCCTTCGAGCAAGCTTTGTTGAGATCAGTAAAATCGATACACATCCTCCATTTATCGTTGGCCTTCTTCACCATAATAGTGTTGGCTAGCCATTCTGGGTATTTCACTTCTCTGATGACTCCAGCACTAAGGAGTCTTTTCACTTCATTCCGAGCACCTTCGGCTTTGTCATCAGACAATTTCCGAAGCCTCTGCTTTCTGGGTCTAAAGGATGGATCAACATTTAGCGAGTGTTCAATGACATCCCTGTTAACACCACAGAGAACATTGGCTGACCATGCAAAGACATCTTTGTTGTTGAACAAAAACCTTATCAAGGTTTTCTCCTGTTCTTCAGACAATTGAGATCCCAGTAGCACCTTCTGCTCTGCAATATCTTCACATAAAAGCATGGGCTTCAACTGATCGGCCGAAGCAGCCTTCTCCATTCTGTACTTGTACTGCTCACAAGCTTCATCTCCATCTATATTATGGATTGCCTTTGAATCTGTCCAGTTCCCTTCAGCTTTTCTGGCAGCTTCCTGACTCCCATGAATAGCAATAGGTCCTTGATCCGAAGGTATCTTCATGCAAAGATATGCTGGATGAAGAATTGCTTCGAAAGCATTAAGTGTTCCACGACCAATGATTGCATTGTAGGGGTATTCCATGTCGACAATATCAAACACAACTTGCTCAGTTCTAGTGTTGTTAACAAATCTGAAGGTCACTGGCATGGTTATCTTGCCAAGTGCTACAATTTGTCTTCCTCCGAAGCCACAGAGAGGGTGTGTAGCATCATGAATCTTGTCTTCTGGCTCTTGCATTTGTCTGAAGGCCTTAGCAAATATGATATCAGCTGCACTGCCTGTATCAACTAGAACATTGTGGACCAGAAACCCTTTGATAATACAAGAAATAACCATGGCATCATTGTGAGGATAATCCTTGAGTTGAAGGTCCTCTTGGGAGAAAGTAATTGGGATGTGAGACTATCTTGACTTGACGAAGGGTCCCTGCACCCCGACATGTTGTACCCTTCTCTGTGCCTCCTTCTTCTGCTTCTTGTTGGTCGGTTCTGAACACGATCCGCCTGTTATCGGGAGCACCAGCTTCGTAGCCGAAGCAGCTCCAGCTTGGTTGTTGAACGAAGCCATTAGCTCAGAAAGTGGAAGTGAGTTCACCGGAGGTGGGCGCCAATGTTGGGGACTTGTTCTCAAATACTATGAATTAAGAACAAGGCAACATAAAAATGTTAAATGTTAATATTCTTCGTCCGCTGAAGCATTATCTCCCCGAGGATTTAATGAACTTCGGACGAAGATCGCAGATTAAATATTACGAAGGTCATACCTTCGTGGTCAAGTTTATGGAACAATGTAGAATGAAACATAACATATAAAACATATGTTAGAAGCAGATAACATTATTCTTATATTTCATTATATCGATTTTAATATTAAAACATGACATTTGAGTACATTTATACCATCTCCTTGACGGAAAACAATAATTCCAGTGCGATGCGTCAGCAATTACAAGATTGTGTGAATAGTACAGGGGCACTGTTCATCTATTTATAGGCACAGGACAGAGCCTATGTGAAATTATATTTATCCCCTTTATAATCAATTACAATACTAACACAAAACATCATGGTCTTTGAGTCATTTGATGTTTAAGTCGGTTCACCCCCTTCGTCTTGAGACTTGTCACTGTGCCGAAGCTCTATCAGTGATATCTTCGGCGCTATTCTTGAAAGGATCTTGCCAAAGGTGTTTTTCTCTTTTAGGATCTTCGGCTACGAAGCATACCCCCAACAGCCTCGTAGAGCATAAACGGTAACATGTGCATGAGGGCTAACAACACTATGGGTTTCAAAATTAAAATTCTTTTGAATCAGCGCAAAACATTTTCTTGAGGACGCGGACCGTCTGGGCCAGACGGCCGAACCGTCCGCGAGTCTGCCAGAGAGGTCAGGCCGTCGTCTGTCTCTGCCTCCTTCTAGCGGACCGTCCACATAAGAAGAATGGAGTTTGGGCAGGGATGGTATGTTTTTGTGACTTGGTACTACGAGCGTCCGGGATTTTTAGCCGGACGATAAGTGGTCCATGTGCGGACCATCCGGCCATGATTGGCGGACCGTTCGCTTGAATTACTGAGACTAATCAAGCACTCTGTTACTCGAGTTTGTCAGGTTCCGAACCGTCCGGCCCCAGTGGGCGGACCATCTGACCTTGACTTTTCTGACAGCTATGACATGTTTCAAACGGTCTATATAGCCGTTACTGGTACGGCGGACCATCCGGCCATAGGGCGCGGATCGTCCGCTTGGGCGCAGAAATTGTGCTAGTTGCACATAATGGCTATGTATGTGTTGAGGGCTATAAATAGAAGTGGAGTTCGTGTGCGGGAGCCATCTTGGCCATTCCTAGCACACACTGAACTCATTTGTGAGCCTCCCACTCAAACACTCACACTAGTTGATTGAGATCGCATTCTAGTGAGTGATTGAGACACTCTAGTGCATTTGCATTCGTTGTGATCATTTGAGGCACTAGGTGATACACCGGGCAAGTGTCATCGACTTGTTACTCTTGGAGGTTGCCGCCTCCTAGACGGCTCAGGTGTTGTCTTTGTTGAGCTCTCCATGAAGATTGTGGAGGTGTCGCGGGATTGATTGTGAGGGGTTTGCGCCTACCTCGCTGGAGCGGCAAAGGCGACACTAGTGAAATCGAGGTATTGAGTGAGTTCTTGTCCACTTGGCTCAAAGATCAAGCCATGTGTTGGTAGAGGAGGAAGTGAGAGCTTGAATTCCACCTCAACGTGGATTAGGGGTGAACAGCAAATCACTGATACCACGGGATAAATCTCGGTGTCTTTCTCTCAACTATTTTACATTATTTACAAATAGTTGGTAACTTATATATTGTTTATCTTTGTGGCATTAGATTAGATTGCTCATTACATTTTGTTGTTCCATCAAGGCTAGAAATATTTACATTTCTTGTTGTTTTGATTAAATTTGTCTAGTGTATTTTATTTTAGTCAAAACTGTGTATTCACCCCCCTCTAGCTGGTGTCCTAGATCCTACACTTGCCACCAACAAAAAATTGCCCATATGTCCCTTGCATCATTTCTGGACAAAAATGCTAAGTGGCCACCGAGAAGCCAAGGAGACCCTGCCGAGTGGACGCCAAGTAGCTAAGCACGTCCCGCTCTTGCCACCAAGGAGCCTATCAAGCCTTGCCAAGTGGGCACCAAGTAGCCAAGCATGCCCCACCGAGCAGGGTTAACCAAACTATTT
Organism: Zea mays; assembly: GCF_902167145.1. Lineage (NCBI taxonomy): Eukaryota > Viridiplantae > Streptophyta > Magnoliopsida > Poales > Poaceae > Zea > Zea mays. Next base: position 56,733,809 of record NC_050098.1, on the reverse strand, counting down.
TGTTTAGTTTTCAAGTAGTTACAAAAACGGTTTTTCGAGCAGTTTTCTTCGAAACTAGAATTTCCTGGTTGGTTCGCAAATTAAAAAAATGGTTTTCGTGAATCTCAGCCAAGAAACCGTATTCCCAATCAGTTTTTGTTGTTTCTCGGTAAATTTTGTTTTTCACAGAAAAATTAAATTTAAATTTGCAAACTGATAAAAAAATTTGTAATCCGCTGAGAAACCATGTTTTCTTTACAGAATTCGTTGTTTTTACCAAAAATTATGGTTAATTTTTAAAAAAATATAAATTGAAATATGGGATATACCATACTCCCTCCGTTCATAAATATATGACACCATTGACTTTTTAAGAAACTTTGATCACTCGTCTTATTCAAAAAATAATGAGTTATCATTTATTTTTTTGTGATTTGTTATATCACTTAAGGTAGTTTGTGCTTGACTTAAAATTTACATTTTTCAATAAGACTAGTGGTTAAAGTTTTCAAAAAAAGTCAACGGTGTCATATATTCATGAACGGAGGTGGTATTACTTAGAAAAACATGTAGTTTTTATCAAATTTTTGTGGTTTTATAAAGATTTTCATTTTGTTGAATTTTGAATGAAATTAAAAAAGGCTAGAAAACTATCCTGGGCCAGGCCGTGTCACACCCGGTTCTGGGGGCAAAACCGAATGCATAGCATATGTGGGCCAGGATCCATTTCCACACATATGTTGACGTCACAAGTGTAATATATCAAAAGACAATGCATAAAAGGTGTAAAGAGAGTAGAGTAACTTAATTACATCATCTGGATCATTGTATCTTAAACAAGTTTCATAATCAAAGTACGGCAGAATTAAGCATGGACACTCTTCCACAGGAAGGTGACTAGCGCATCGTTAGACTCAAAACTCATCAACGTCATCTGCGAAGTCTTCGTCATCACCCTCTAATCAAAATATTAGCAAGGGTGAGCTCACTTATGGTTGGGGCTCAGCAAGTGGGGGAAATAATGCAAAGTTAACAAGGTAGGCTATGGATAAGCGGTAAGCATTTTAGTTGGTCAATATTTTATTAGCAACACCTGTCTTACTAATAAGTGTGTATCCCAAATATCCCAATTAATCAAAGGCATAAGATTATATCAAAAACACTTAAGTGACATCACTTAAGCAAACCACTGGTAGATCATCAGATCATGATTTATTTTCCATCTTTAAGTTCAATTATCATGTGATGGTCCAGGTTGCTCTTAAACGTGAGCACGGCTGACATATCAGTTTTACACTCTGCAGAGGTGGTACCACTTTACCCACAAGCCGTGTATCCCATCTAGCCTGGGTTGATCGGACCCATAAACACTGCTGAGGTGAATGGCTAGGGATCCACTATGAGGCTTTCACAAAATATCCTTAGTACAAAGCCACCCGCTAAGGTTTCCACGTCAGTATTAATGACCCTCTGGGTGAGGTAACTTACCCAAGACTACCACCCTATGTTAACATGAGCTGCCACCAAACCACTGCCGCCCCCTCTTGCCCATCTTTCAGGTAGGGTTGCTAAGCACTAAGTCTATAGAGCTAATTACCAAAGCCAGAGTCATTATAGCACTCGTGGTTGCACTATTATCCTAGGTGGTCACTCCATGTTCCATTTAACACAAAATGTTCTTGTTTAACCATCAGGTTAACATCATAATAAAACTTCATTTCTGAAACATAGTATCATTAAAAGAGTGACATCATATTTATCAAGTTGAGCAATAGCAAAAATTGCTAAGCATAGCATTTATCCTAGGGTAATTCAAGGAATATGGTTGGTAATTCTAGGAAATCCTTATTTAGGCAAATCCCATAAAATTATGCAATATATCCAAAAAGTAAACATTATTATATGCATTATTTCAGTACAACTAGAAATGCAGAGGGAGAATCCACTTGCCTTCCTCGAACGTGTCCTGTGGGTCGTCCTCGAACGAGTTTGGTTCGTCTACCTTACAGTCAACTTCTAGCATCGATTTGCGTATCGTACATACAAAAGAATACGTACGCCAAATAAATAAACATACACCATTACATGGGTAATCATTCACCACTACATACACATTCATACACCACAACAACTGTACTCATAAATATGTCTACATCGTAAATGTTTATTGATCCACTATATCTTCCGCTTCGAGTTATCATCGGTGAAAATGAGTAGATGACTATGACGCTAGTTTATCTAGTATAATATAGATAAAATGACTTAACAAGCTTTATAGAAAATAATTATAATTATTTTCTTTATTACTTAATATTAGTCTTTTGGGTTTTATCCTTTCCTTTCTAAATAGAAATTATACGTATAGCTAAAAATGTTTATTTCTAAATCACCTACATTAATATTCTAAGAATCAATGTAGATTACTAATTGGACTTTAGTAATATAATCATAGTTATTTTGACATAAATGGATATTTTACTAGTTCTAAGTAATTAAGTGCTATACATAGAAATACATTTATCATGACTAGTAATAATCTAGATTTTAACATGGCTAAGAAAATGGGACCTAGTATTTATTTTAATTCCTATATCATTAAAACTGTATTTAACAATCACTAACATAATATTATTTTATATGCTAAAATGAACAGTTAATCACAAAGGGGGTTCTAGTACCTAATCTCAAAATGACAATCTATGTATTTTTTCAAATTATAAAAATAATGTCCATATTCAAAATACTATTGTTGGGTTTGATTCCAAATTTACATGTATACTACAGGGAGTAGTACATAAGATTTTAGGACTTCTTTTTAATACATTTGTACTGCAGAAAATACATGAATAATTTATAGAAAACTGGGGGGCCAAAACACAAAATGGTCGTCTTCTACCTTGGGCTAGAGCTTGTGAGCAAGGAGGAGCTCGACAGGGAGGGGGATCGGGCGAGCAGGGCACGGGCATGGCCGAGGGCACAGGTGGTCCGGCCGGGGATGTGGACGACGGGCGCGGCCGGGACGGGCGAAGCTCCAGCGAGGTGGCGCGACTCCGGCGAGGTTCCGTCAAGCACGAGCGAAGGGGAGAGTGAGCGCGGGGAGTGAGAGAAAGAGCTCGGGTAGGGAGAGGGAGAGAGCTCGGGCGGCCTACTTATAGAGCGAGAGAGGGGAGAGGAGAGGGCGCCGGGGGAGATGAATGGGGTGCCGGTGGCCATTAATGCCATCAATGTCGGCCTCCTTATTGGAGAGGAAATGGGGGAGAGAGAGAGGGAGAAACGGCCGGGCGTTTACGTCGGAGGGAGGCGAGCGGGCGCGGCTAGGGGCGCGGGTCGGCGCCATGGTGGCTCGGCTAGGCTGCCCAGCCGGGCGTGGCGTAGGGCGCGGCGTGGGCATGGCGTAGGGCGTGATGGCGTCAAGGGAGGAAGATGAAGGGGCCCTGACGGGTGGGCCCCACACGTCAGTGAGAGAGGGAGGAGGGAGGAGGTGGCGCGGCTGTTGGGCCCTAGTCGGCTGGTTAGGGTTTCTATTTTTTTTCTTCTTTTCTATTCTATTTAAAAATATAAATAAATGTATTTTTAAATAATTCTAAAAATCATGATAATTATACCAAAATTATTTATAACTAAAATATTTATTTTTGGACTAATATTTCTATATTAATTAATTGGGTTTTCAATATAAAAGAAATTCTACGCAACAACCATAAATCAAATATGAGCAAATAAAATTATTCTAAATACAAATAAAAATCAAACACTTAAAAGAAAATTTCATTACTATATTTACCACTAATAATCTAAATGCATTATTTTTAGTTGATGGTTTTGTGGTGTTACAAACCTACCCCTTTAAAAGAATCTTGTTCTCGAGATTAAGGAACTTCTAAGAATAATTGGGGGAATTCTGTTCTGAGTTCATCTTCTCTTTTCCAAGTGGCCTCATCTTCCGAATGATGACTCCACTGAACTTTACACATGTTGATAACTTTGCTCCGTGTAATTCTATGAGATGTTTCCAAAATTCTGATAGGGTACTCAGAATAAGTCAAATCTTCATTAACATTGAGTTCTTCCATAGGTAATTGTTCCTTCGATACTCTTAAGCATTTCTTAAGTTGTGACACATGAAATACGTCATGCACATCCGACAAACTATCGGGTAGCTCTAACTAGTACGCTACTTCACTTTTTCTTTCCAAAATTTTGAATGGGCCAATGTAGCGAGGAGATAGTTTACCCTTAACTTTAAATCTTTTCATTCCTCTCATCGGTGAAACTTTAAGTATACGAAGTCTCCTACTTCAAAGGTCAACTCTCTTCTTCTATTGTTAGCATAGCTTTTCTGTCTCGACTGTGCTGTTTTCAAATTCTCTCTGATAATCTGTACTTGCTTTTCTGCTTCTTGGAGAATTTCTGGACCAAATACTTGACTTTCTTCGATCTGATTCCAATAAAGTGGTGTTCTACACTTTCGTCCATAAAGTGCTTCAAACGGTGCCATTTTTAGACTTTCTTGATAACTATTGTTGTACGAGAATTCTGCATAAGGCAAACTTTTATCCTAGCTTCTACCATGCTTTAGAGCGCAAGCTCTCAACATATCTTCGAACACTTGGTTTGTTCTTTCCGTTTGCGCATCCGTTTGCGGATGATAAGCTGAACTAAAGTTTAGTTTGGTATCCATGGACTCATGTAGTCTTTTCCAAAAGCACGAGGTAAATTGGGTTCCTTGATCTGATACGATCTTCTTTGGTACTCCATGCAGACAAACAATCCTTGACATGTATAACTCTGCTAACTGGGCTCCTGATTAGGTTGTCTTCACAGGTATAAAGTGAGCCGCTTTAATCAACCTGTCCACTATAACCCATATTAAATCATAGCCATCCCGAGTTTGGGGTAGTCCAACTATGAAATCCATACTGATTTCTTCCCATTTCCATTACGGAGACCTCCACCCGCACCGGGGTCGACCGAGCGCACACGTTGCTCGTGGATGCGTACCGTCAGCTCGGCGCGTGAACTGCCCCTTTTGACAAATCCGGCGAAGAGGTGGGCCTCCGCCTCCTCGGGTGGCTGCAGGAGGAGCTGGAGTCGCTCTCGTCCATCGCAACCGGTCTCATGTCCTACGCCTCACTCGTTACCTGCAAGGGGGCTACGAATGCCTTGTCCCGTGATGATGTAGGCATTTCAAAGTCTTTGATCAGGTAACCGAGGACTTTGATCGTGGAATCTTTCAGGTCAGAGACGAGGTGCTAAAGCGGTCCACTGGGGCGCTTTATGACAAGATGTGAGGCCTTCACAGCCGTGACACTGTCCGGGAGAGGGCCGACCGAGCATTGGCGCAGGTTTTTTTAAAAGTTTTTCAGTTTTTGTAGATGCTGGACGATGAAGAAGTCGAGGACTTCGGCAGCCTTGAAAGCTCGCTGACTCGGACAGAAGGCACGGGGACGGGGGCTGAAGAGCATTCAGTGCCTCAAGCCAGCCCTAGCGAAGACCCTGCGGCGGCGGCTGTCTCGGCTGGTGAAGACCCTGCAGCGGCGGCTGCTCCTTCGCAGGTGGCAGGGTCACGTTAGGGTCGTTGGGTTTAAGGTTTCTTTTGTGATACTGAAAGTCAGTTGCTGCGCAGATTCCGATGTCAAGGCCTGCACAAACAACCCCCACTGACGTTGATACTAATTTTGTGGCGGCTGCGAATGCAATGCCCATTAATGGAAATGCGTCTGGTTCTGAACGAGCCGAACAAGGCTAACCGAGCCGAGGGACTCCTACGCCTCCGGGAAATGGATACCTCACTCGTCACCTTCCAGGAAAGGCGACTCATGCTTGGATAAGAGATTCTGCTACCGAACAAGTCCTAACGCTCGAAAACTTTTCTGCTAGAATGACTTTCGTGCCCTTTCGACTGCATCGCTAACAGAATCCTAAAAACGACAGGAGAACACGTAAGCGGCAAGGCTGACCGAGCCGAGGAACTCCTACGCCTCTGGGATACGGACACCTCACTCATCACCTTCCGCGAAAAGTGACTCACGCTCGGATAAGCGATTCTGCTACCGAACAAGTCCTAACGCACGAAACAAGAGGAAAGAAAACGCAGTTTTATAATCCAACAATAATGTCTAGGCCTCGGTGGCCGCAAAAGACATACGCATACTTCAAGCAAACTATTTCTGCAGGCTCAGACAACGGCAGGGGGAGGGACGACACCCTCGGCATCGTTTCCACCCTCGGCAGAATCCGGCCCGGCCTCGAGCGGCGACACGGGCGGAAGGACCTCCACCTCAAAAGAGGAAAGCCAGCACTGCACTTGGGCCCTCGACAGCCGCGTCAAGCCTCTGGACCTCGGCTAAGGCAGCCTCCTCTTCGCAGGGTAAGTAGTACCCCTCGCTGGCCTGCTCAAGATCCACGTCGTAGTGGGAAGCGAGCACGGCGAAGGCCCGCCTAACGCCGTGGTGCAGCGCCCCGCGGAGTCTGTTGCGCACATCGCCACCCAAGGCCCGCAGATGACTCTGGGGGAGCTACCCGAGGGGACACCGTCGAGGCCAAAGGTCTGGCAGAAAGCCGAGATGGCCTCGGACATGGCCACGCGCTCGGCCTCCTTTTGCTCGGCCGCCTCGGCAAGTGCCTTGTAGTTCTTGACGGACTTGTCAAGAGCCATCTCGAACCCTGCAGACAGCAGGACAACATTCTTCAGACACAAGGAGAAGAATGGAGACAAAAACAAAGTCTCAAAGCGGGGAAAACGCCCCTTCGGCCCGGACACCCTAGCTTGGGCGGACCAAGCAGACCCGACGGCCACGGCCAGACCCTCCGCAAGGGTCCCAGCCCGAGCGGTCGCCTCGGGGTCCGGAAAGGGGGAGCACCCTCTACGCCAAAACTTTCCTCGGAAAAGTTTTTCCACCAAAACAACTTTCGTGCATCTTGACTTTGTCAGTGGCGGAGTCCCAAAAACGAGCGACTGAGACCTTGCACGGCAAGGCCGACTGAGCCGAGGGACTCCTACGCCTCCGGGATACGGATACCTCACTCGTTACCTTCCAGGAAAGGCAGCTCACGCTCGGATAAGTGATTCTGCTACCGACGAACAAGTCTTAATGCTCGAAGCAAGAGGAAAGATACACGGCTTTATAGCCAAATGTTCAGGCCTTAACAGCCACAAAGAACAAACACACGTGCTTGGGGTAACAATGGTACCCAGACCTAGACGTCGGCAGCGCCCTCGGCGGTTGTCCCGACCTATGGCAGATGTCTTAGTACTTAAAGCTATTACATCTCGCTCTCAAGAGGGTACCATTACAAACGGGACTCCAGGTCCATTCTCGCAGGAATGAACAACCTCCACACCAGAAAGCCTGCGGGATAACGAGCTCCGAGCAGCTCGCCGGCGACCACTACACCAGCAGCACGACAATGACCTCCGCCTTGGGCGGCTAGACAGCAGCAGCGATGGCCCTAGGGCAAACGCTACCGCGGAAAGGCCCTCGTTCACGTCCCCTCACGGGGGACGAGAACCAGCCATTAAAGCCAAAGAGCCGGAGGTCCAGAGCGCAGCTGGCACCGACGGTATCGTCGGTGGAGGCAACCACTGCGGTGGGAAGCCTCACCAGCGGCAGCCCCCACTCCAGCACCGGTGACAGCAGCAACCTGCGCACGGCACGACCGTCGCCCGGGTGGAGGATGGATAGCTGCACCCTGGCCAGGCAGCAGTAGTTCGCCTTCCCCCCATAGCTGGAGGATGCCTCCTCCGTAGGGCTGGAGGATGCCCTTCTCCCCCGAATGCTAGAGGAAGAAGCGGGTCACCGGCCCACGTGGGAGGCAGGACCCCACTCGGCGCGCCCTCCTCCTCAGCCCGGATGATGAACATCCTTGAAGCTGAGGGCGGGGCAGAGGCCGCAGCCCGGCTTGCTTCTCCCCACCACAAGGCTGGTGATCATCCCTACGGATGACCATTGGTGAGGGACTGCAGCCGGGCTACGTGATGAAAATCCTTGAAGCCGAGCGATGACTGGAGAGCGCCAACCCTCATGGGGTCACGCTCCTCCATCTGGGGGCTCGAAAGGTGGAAGGGCGTGATGGATGTGAGGAGTGTGAAGGCATGGCCACCCCCCGAGGGGGGTTGGTCCCTTTTTAAAGGCAGATCTCCTCACTTGCACCCCCAAGCGTCACGGGCAAAATCTCCGCCGACGTGCTCCAGGGTTCCCACCCCACGACACGGGGGCTGGGTCCCACACGTCATGCGAGCTGACCCAAAACGTGAAGGAGGCAAACCGCCGCACGCGAAGCATGTAACCGCCCTACGGTTATAAGCGTTCCCGCATCATCGCCAAAATCAGCGGTCGAAAGGGCGGGCCGCCACGCGGGGAGCATGCAACCGCACCACGGTTGCACACCCTTTCGGCATCATCGCATCTGGTGGTCCAGCATGAAGGCCCGGGCCCACATGTCATGTAACCAGCGCGACGGTTACTACGTGCAAGGAAACTGCACCGCCACTTGCGCCAATGCTGCGTCTTCTCGACTGCGGAACCGGCGCAGCGACTCAAGGCAGCCCTGCGCGTGACCCAACAGTGCCTAGTAAGTGCGACGGTCATGGGTCACTCAGCGCGGAGACAGGCATGACGGTCGATATGATCAGAGGTGGGCCGGCAGTAATTGCAGCAACAGGCGTGCGGAAGCAGCGGTCCAATCACCTACTGGTTCGCATCCTCCCCCACAGCATAAAAAACGACGCACCCGTGTTCTGTTCCTTGAACGGCTTGCGCACGCGCAACAGACGCCCCACGAATCGCCCATCCCGTCGCATTAACTCCTTGGCAGGACAAGCGACACCTCCGGCAGGCGGGCGCCGTTTCGTCTCCATCACGATGACCGCGTCATAAAAGGTGCGCCACATTATTTAAATTTATATCCTTTTCCTCTCTCTCTCTCTTGCCACAGGGACTGGGAAAGGGGATAATGCGAAAAGGATCCTTCTCGGCGAAGGAAACGGGCCCCGAGCCCTCTTACTGATCAGGGGTTCGAAGGTTGCGCCCTCCGGGGTTCGGGAACCGCCCCAGAGCACTCCGGCTCCGAGCCCATTACTGATCAGGGGTTCGAAGGCTGGCACCTCGGAAGGGTTCGACAGCCGCCCTAGAGCACGCAGAGTCAAGGATGACCCTGGGTACGTCCGTTACATGGCAGAGGCTCGGGCTACGCTCCCGAGGTACCCTAGGACATTTCCGAGACCAGTGGGAACGATTTGTAACGGAATCCCACCAGAGGGAGGCATCGAGCCCTCGGACCCTATCGAATGGGTCCGGGTCCGGCAAATCACCTGCAGGTACTTCTGGAGCACGCCTCTGGGCCACTAGCCGACCCTTAGCGAACGGGGCTCGGGCGTCCACTCGGATCACCCGTTAGCAGCTCACCGGAAACACCATGTTCGGTGCCCCCCGGGGGTAACATGGTGCTTTCTCCCTTCCTCCTTGTGAGAAGGCGACGAAGGGGCGTATAATAAAAGTCGTGACGGTCCTTGATCGTCCTCTCGCTCTGTGTAGAGGCTCGGGGGCTGCTCTCGCACCAGGCTACGGCCAAACCGTTGACCACGTCGACAAACCAGCTTAAAAACTCGGAGCCCGACCATGCACCCGGGCTACGGCCAGGCCGCATGAGGGAACAACAAGGCTGATCGAGGCATCACAAAAAGGATTAAGACCTCAGAGGAGTCAAACCACTCCTCCGAGGCCTCGGGGGCTACACGCGGCAGGTGCGCTCGCGTGCACCCACCAGAACAAAGCATAACCGAGAAGGGCCGGTCCCCTTACGAAAAATCCGGCAAAATCTCCAAGCGAGTTCCAACACTCCCTTCGAGGCTCGGGGGCTACTGTCGGGGACCGTAATTAGGGGTACCCCCAATGCACCTTAATCCGGCTGGAGAACATCTTCAGAACAAACCGTAAACGACCGATAAAGCGCGGGCTTCGTCTATCAAGGGACGCGACCTCATCCGAGCCCAGCCTCGGGCAAGGACAGTAGTCCCAGACGAATTCACGCCTCGCCCGAGGGTCCCCTCAGTCAGCAGACGCACCCTCGGCTCGCCCGAAGCACAACTCGGGCAGACTTTGTCGTGTAGCGACCTCGTCCGAATCGCCTTATCAACCGATCGTATCGCATGCGCATTTAATGCGGGGATCGCCTAACACCTTATCCTGACACACGTGCCTCAGTCGGTAAGGTCGAAGTGACCACAGTCACTTCCCACCCTTTACTGACTGTTCTAACAGGAAAACAACTCCGTTCACTCCACTCCAGCAACTGTGCCAGCCACCAGGGAAAGACTAACAACAGTCGCGGCCTTCCCCGAAGTTCGGCCTCGGGCGCAGCAGCGAGCTCCGCCTCGCCCGGCCTCAGCCTCGGCCTCGGGAGAAGGACTTCGCCTCACCCGACCGCAGGCCTCGGCCTCAGCCTCGGCCTCAGGAGAAGGACTCTGCCTCGCCCGGCCTCAGCCTCGGCCTTGGAGGAGTCGTCGCCTCGCCCGACCTCAGCCTCGGCCTTGGAGGAGTCGCCGCCTCGCCCGACCTCGGCCACGTATCAGCTACGCTACTGGGGATCCATCATTACCCTACCCCTAGCTAGCCGCCTCGGGCTACGAAGGAACAAGACCGGTGTCCCATCTAAGTTACCCCGGTAACAGGTAATGATGGCTCCCCGCGTGCGCCCATGACGTCGGGTGCTCTCAAACCCCCTACGGAAGCAAGGAAACGTCAGCAGGATCCATGCTGCACCGCCAGATATGCGTCTACAGGGCTCAAGGCGTTTCTTCGATGGCCACGTTGGTACACCTACAGGGCTCAAGGCACCCCTCCGACGGCCACATCGGCGCATCTATAGGGCTCAAGGCACTTCCCCGACGGCCACATTATTTGTACAGGGCTCAGGGCACTTCCCTGCCAATCACGTTAGCTCATAGCTACATCCCCATTGTACAGCTGGGCATCTCCTTGCATCTATAAAAGGGATGTCCAGGGCCCCAGGGAGGAGGGGGAGACGGGAGAAAACGCACGTACGAACACACGGACGCGCGACACAGACAAGCGGAGGCAGGCAGAGTAGGAAAGACGCGGTGGAGGCAGCCCCAGACGGCTCACCTCAAGGCCGAACCCTCTCCTTCTCTCTCTCTCTCGCTCTCGCTCTCCCGCAAAGCTCGTAACCCCTACTGCAAGCGCCCCCTGGTGTAGGATAATATAAGCCTCATCCCATCGCTTGTGTTCCATCTTGCATCAACCCATCTGGACAGGGGCACGCGGCACTAAAATTCACTAGTCGGTCCGATTGAGGGCCCCTCGGGTCCGAAACGCCGACACTACCTTTTCTATTTTCTTTAACTTTGAGCTAAAATGATTTTAAATAGTAAAACCTACCTTAATTTGATGCACTGAGGGGTTTACTATTTTTAAACATATTAGGGAGTGATTAAGTACTTCCCTGAGTTTTCTTAACTTTAGTCTAATAGTGTAACTATTTTTCTCTCTTTTATTCAGCTTTTGGCCAGAACACTAATTAATTCCAAACTTTACATCCTTCTGCAATACTAAGGGGGTTTTGTATTTTTTCTAGGTAGCTCACATTATTTAGAATCTGGCAAAATTAGTTTGACTCAATTTGGTTGAATAAAACCGAAGTTATGAATTTTACAAGCTCTGTTTGTATTTAAATCTGAGTCTCTGATAGTTCAAAAACCCCTCTGACTTCTATTCCTTCTTCCCCGAGGTCCCTCCCCCCTTTTGAACAGTACCCGCGAAAGGAAAAAGGGTGGCGCGGCTTACCGGCGGCGAGGGAGGTCCAGCGAAGGGTGGGGTTGGCTTCGGGAGGTCCTTGCGGTCACGACGAGGTACGACTCGATGACCGTGATGGCCGGAATCGGCCGGTCCACATGCGTAGGCAGGTGAGCTCGTCGACGGCGAGTGCTCCGGCCTATCCACGGCGATATAGGTCAATCCAAGGGCACGGGGAGCTTTACGGGGTGCTAAAGAGTAGACCCATGCAAGGATTCGAAGAATAACTCACCATGGAGCTCGGTCCACATTCACCGGCGGTCGGGTGAAGTCCGGTGACCTTGATCCGGTGTCTTCGGTGAGACAGAGCTCGATTCCTCGCTCTGGGAGCTTCACCGAGGCACGTAGAGTCTATTCCGAGGGTTGGACGAGGCTGGGAATGGCTCTGCTGGCCGGTCTAAAATGGCGGGGGATCGGGCGGCCGCTGGCACGCCGTGTGCAGGGCAAACTCCGGTGTTCTCTTGCTCTGGTGAGGTCGAGAGCGCACTGGGGCGTACGGCTGAAGCCTTGGCTAGCTTTATAGGCGCGGGCACGGGCAGGGGACATGGGCGTGGCTTGGCGAGGCGCGGGGCGCGCGGGGTCGGGTGCTGGGCGTGCTCTGGCACGTTCAGGGCGCGTCGAACACGTGGAGGTGTTCTTCTGCCCATGTTCAAAAGCTTGCCGAGATCGCAAGCATGCGAATCTTGGCAAAAATCCAGCACAGACCTCTTCTTGGCACCTATGGCTATCTCTTGTATGTGAGTTCCAAGGGGAGATAAGCCCTAGGTCAGAAGATTTGTGGACGCCAAATCTGGCTTGTCTCTCTGTCCACCTCACGACAAAAGAGATGCCAAATCATGTCAAACGAATTTAGCTCGGTTTCAAACTTTTCTAGTGGGTGCCTTAGGTGGTTTGGCACCTTTTTGGTATTCAGACCAAGTGGTTTTGGCGCAATTTACTAAGTGAACACGTTTGATCTTTAGATTAGGGTTAGATTTTGACTTAGAGAAGGTTAGAGAGCTCTAGTGTGCTCTCTACTTAAGGGGTGAATTTGGGGTCTTTAAGGGGTCTTTTTGTAATGTTTCCCCCTGCATTTTGTAGGTTATAATATTATTTAAACTTTGGTTAAGGATTAGAATCAAGATTTGGCAACTTGATTAACTTATTCCCTGATCCCCTACTTGGAAAACTAGTTCAAAAATGTTTAACCTCTTTGGCTCAAGATGACAATTGTTCAAAAATGTTTGGGTAGAGTTTTGTCATTAACATTTCTTAGCTAACCCATGTTTCCAAGGTTTTAGGTGCTCCTTCTCCTCCAATTAACCACATGTGATCACAAGCCATCAATGCATATATGAAGCCAGTGTCCTGGTAACACCTGAGGTGTTACAGCCCTCCCCCCTTAAAGGAATCTCGCCCCGAGATTTTGGGTGGGGATCCTTTAGGGGTTACCAATAAGGTGTGCTGGTGTGTTGCATTTTCCTTTAGCCAAGTTTTTCTAATTAACTGCTCTTCGAATGTCATTCTCTTTACAACTTCAGAAGGAAGTCCTTTTAAAGTTATTTTCAAAGCTTACTATACCCTTAACATCTAAGTTTTTCTTATACTTAGATTCAAAGGGCACGTGGGGGTGGGGTTTTTGGATTATGTACCAACTCCTTTGGGCAGAAAGTCGGGGAAGCGAGAACGTAGAAAATCTTCAGTCTCCCACGTAGCCTCTTCTACTAAATGGTGACTCCACTGAATCTTATACATCCTGATCGACCTTGCCCATGTTGATCTCTCCTTTTGATCCAATACCTTAATGGGGTGCTCTTGATAGGACAAGTCTGGTTCTATCTCCAATCCTGGTTTAGGTAGCACTTCTGTGGGTAAGCGGACACACTTTTGTAGCTGAGATACGTGGAACACATCATGAACTGCTGACATATGGGGTGGCAACTTCAATTGATACGCTACAGGTCAACAAGTCTCCCTGATCTCATAGGGCCCAATGTAGCGAGGAGCTAACTTGCCCTTGATTCCAAACCTCTGAACACCTTTGGTGGGTGACACCTTAAGATAAACGTGATCTCCCACATCAAACTGTAGAGGCTTCCTCCTTCTGTCATGATAGCTCTTTTGCTTGGCCTGGGCAGCTTCTAGGTTCTTCTTAATAACTCTGACTTTCTCCTCTGCTTCAAGTACTAGGTCAGGTCCAAATATTTCCCTCTCTCCAGCTTGAGACCAATTTAGCGGTGTCCTACACCTTCTCTCATACAAGGCCTCAAAAGGTGCCATCTTTAGGCTAGACTGGTAGCTGTTATTATAGGAGAACTCTGCCAATGAAAGACACTTGTCCCAATTCTTCCCATATTGTAACACACAGGCTCGCAAAATGTCCTCGAGAATTTGATTCACTCTTTCCGTCTGACCATCTGTGCGAGGATGGTATGTGGAGCTTCTTAGTACATGGGTCCCAAGTGACTTTTGGAGCTGCTCCCAAAAGCGTGCCACAAACAGTGCTCCTCTGTTAGATACAATAGTCTTCGGAATTCCATGCAAACGCACTATTTGATCAACATAGATTTTTGCATATTTCTCGGTCTTGTGGGTGGTATGCACTAGCAAGAAATGAGCTGTCTTGGTCAATCTATCCACGATAACCCAAATAGAATCGTGGTGTCGGGAGGTATTGGGCAATCCCACGATAAAATCCATGCAAATATCCTCCCATTTCCAAGATGGTATGGGAAGGGGCTATAAGGTGCCTGCTACCTTCAAATGACTAGCCTTGACTCTTTGGCAAGTGTCGCACTCAGATATATACTTAGCAATTTCCCTTTTCATTCTGGTCCACCAGTACAAAGATCTGAGACCATGATACATCTTGTTACTGTCGGGATGCATGGAGAATTTAGAAAGGTGAGCTTCATCCAATGTTTTATTTCTAAGCTCGGGGTTCTTGGGAACAACCAATCGGTCTCCAAACCATAGAATTCCTTTGTTGTCCTGACGGAAGCATTTGTATTTGTCCACCTTTTGTTCGATCATTTCCTTAATGACTTGAACACCCTTGTCATCAATCTATGCCATGACTATTTGCTCATGTAAGGTGGGCTCCACTGAAATATAACTCAAAGCACCGAAGGGAACAACTTCTATGTTCAGCTTGCACAACTCATCACATAGGGTGGTGATTTTTGCATCCATACTCACACAGTTACATTGGGCCTTTCGACTTAAGGCATCTGCCACAACATTGGCTTTGCCAGGATGGTAATGCACTTCCAAATCTTAGTCC
The DNA here is from genome assembly GCF_902167145.1 of Zea mays. Lineage (NCBI taxonomy): Eukaryota > Viridiplantae > Streptophyta > Magnoliopsida > Poales > Poaceae > Zea > Zea mays. The sequence continues at coordinate 56,718,755 of NC_050098.1, read as the reverse complement.
TTGATTAATTCTAACCATCTTCTCTGCCTCATATTAAGATCAGCCTAGGTGAAGATATATTTGAGACTCTTATGATCAGTGTAGATATTACAATGAGCTCCCATTAAGTAGTGTCTCCATATCTTGAGAGCATGCACTACGGCTGCTAACTCTAGATCATGTGTGGGGTAGTTCTGCTCATGGGGCCTGAGTGCTCGGGAGGCGTAAGCAATGACTCTGTTGTCTTGCATCAAGACACATCCAAATCCAGTACCTGAAGCATCGCAATAAACCTCAAAGGGTTTGGTATTGCCAGGCTGAGCTAGCACGAGTGCTGTTGTCAAATGCGGCCTCAATGTATGAAAGGCATCCTCACATTTCTGGCTCCATTCATATTTGACTCCTTTCTTCAACAATTCAGTCATTGGCTTGGCAATCCTGGAGAAATCCAGAATAAATCGTTGATAATACCTTGCCAATCCTAGAAAATTTTGAATCTGCCGTACAGTGGTAGGAGGTTTCTAGTTCATCACTTCTTGGACTTTCTTAGGATCAACAGATACCCCATCCTGAGAAATGATGTGGCCCAAGAACTTGATTTCCCTCAGCCAGAATTCACATTTGGACAATTTAGCATATAGACGATGATCGCGCAGCTTCTGAAGTACTGTATGCAAGTGCATCGTATGCTCCTGTTCATTCCTTGAATATACCAGAATGTCATCAATGAAAACCATCACAAACTTATCCAGTTCTGGCATAAATACTGAGTTCATCAAATACATGAAATATACCGGGGCATTAGCCAGCCCGAAAGACATCACTAGGTACTCATAACACCCAGATCTGGTAGAGAAGGCCGTCTTGGGAATATCACTGGCCCTGATTTTTATCTGATGATAGCCAGAGCGAAGATCTATCTTGGAGAATACTTTGGCTGCCACCAACTGATCAAACAATACATCAATGCGGGGCAACGGATACTTATTTTTGATGGTCACCGCATTGAGAGGGCGGTAGTCAACACACAACCTCAAACTCTCATCTTTCTTCTTCACGAATAAGGCGGGACATCCCCATGGAGAAGTACTTGGGCAAATGAACCCCTTGTCCAACAATTCTTGTAACTGCTTTTTCAACTCCGCCAACTCTGCTGGGGGCATCCTATAAGGTCTCTTGGATATAGGGGCAGTTCCGGGTTGTAATTCAATAGCGAACTCTATGTCTCTGTCGGGTGGCATCCCTGGCAATTCATCCGGAAAAACATCTGGGTAGTCACAGACCACTGGGATTTTCTCAACCGGTGATTCTATCATGGTGAATGCACAGGAATGGGTACAACCCTGATTGGGCAAATATAATGTGGTTTCACCACAAGTAGGCGAGTGTACCTCAATGGCCCTAGCTGCAATATCAATTACTGCCTGATGTCTTGCTAACCAGTCAGTTCCCAATATGATATCCACGCTATCCAAACCCAAAATGAGGAGGGTGGTTTTAATTATCAGACTACCAAACTTTATAGGCACATGCCTGTTGATTTGATAGGTGGCAACCCTACCTCCTAGTGTTGAAATTGTAATACCCCCGTTGGTGTGATGGAAAGGTAACTGGCATTTGGCACTAAATTTTGTACTAATAAAACTGTGTGATGCACCAGAATCAAAAAGAATGATTGCAGGATAATTCAAAACGGAAAAGATACCAGTCATGATGGGTGCTCCCTCTAGAATGTCAGCCATGGTGGTGAAGTTCAGCCTGCCTTGGTTCTGATTGGAATTCTGCCCCTGCCTCTGCTGGTTCTTGGGGCAATTCTTGGCATAGTGTCCGGTGTTACCACAAGTGAAACACCTGTTGTCATTGACCTGACGGTACTGCTGCTGCGGTGGCTGATTGTTGTTCCTCTGAACTGGGAGCTGAGAGCGGTTGGGTGCCTGCTACTGCTGCTGTGGTCGGATCACCCAATGTCCTTGCTGCTGCTGAGGTCCCCTGCTTTGGGTGTCAGATACAATTATGAAGCGCTGAGGCTGAGCTGACGATCCGGCCACAGGGGTCTTCCTCTTCTTTTCTGCCTGACGGGCTATGATGCAGTCCTCCTGAGAAATGGCCATGTTGACTAACTCATGATAGCTGTTGGCCCTGACTGTGTTGAGACGGTCGCGGAGCTTAGTGCTGAGACCCCTCTTGAACCTGTCCCTCTTCTTCTCATTAGTGTCTGCGTGGTATCCAGCATACTAACATAGGTCATTGAAGGCCTGAGCGTACTGCAACACTTTCCGATTTCCCTGAGTGAGTGCCAAAAACTCATTGAGCTTGCGGTCCATAATGCCTACTGGTATATGATGCCCTCTAAAGGCTGCCTTGAACTCTCTCCATTCCACCACGTGGTCAATTGGCTGCATAACGAGGAAGTGGTCCCACCATGTCCGCGCGGGTCTGCGAAGCTGCTGGGTGGCGAACCTGACCTTAGCCGCATCTGAACAAACTCCATTTAGTAGTGGGAATTTGGATTCCACTACCATGAGCCATACATCAACATCAAGCGGATCCTCTGCCCGAGTGAACAACGGCGGCTGAGTATTGAGGAACTCCTGATAAGTGGCTGCTACTGGGGGACTTTGATGGTGATCACCACCACCATAGTGCTGAGGTGGAGGCTGACGCTGAGCCAACTGTCGCAGAATCTCATTCTGCTGAGCCATCAGTTCTTGCATGGTAGGAGGCGGTGGCGGTGGTGGAGGAATGCGTTCATTCTATCCACGACGCGCTCTTCCTGCCATCTGAAAAATTAAGGATGCTCTCAATATCATACTTCTGATGTCAGGGTTCATACGTGGTGAAAGATTTGAAAGGGTAAAACCAATATTTTCTTGCATAATTCATAAAAGATACCACGGGGCCTAAAACTTTTCTTCATAAATCAAACCTGACATCATTCATCATCCATACTTCCAAAAGAGTTTGTTACGATTACATCAGTGACTCCAAAAGACTCAACTCTGTCTAGCCTAGTACCCCAAGGGTGCAAAAGCTAAGCTAGCTCCGAGGAGTTCTACCGCCACAAACTTCTAGCTCTATCCCTGCAACCTAGTGAGCAAACGAGGCAACGCTCGACTCAGGGGAAGGTGGTCTCCCTGAGCTAGCAGTGTCCAAGCTGGATGCAAGCTCTGGCTCCTCTCCTCCCTTGATGTCGACATCCTCGTTGGCCTCCATGTCCTGGATCTCCTAGTGGTGCATATCCAAATGTTGGTTAGCTTCCGCAAGTTGCTACTGAGTGTTGATTAGCTGATCCTCGAACCTCAATGGTGTTCTCCTTGGCTCCCACTAGCTCCTCAAGCTCCTGAATCTCGTTGGACATCTGTTCCACCTGTAGGTCCTTTTCCACCATCTCAGTGGATAGGTCTACCACAAGTTCCTCTCAGTTATCCAAGGTGATCTTGGTAGCCTCCAACAATGCCATTAGATGAGACATTGCCACTCCTTGCATCACTTGAAGACGATAAAGGGCATCCATGCATCGCACCGTCAAGTTAGCAGTCTGCCCTGGGTAAAGAGCCCATATATCCTTGGCATGCTCCACTCGGTCTTTCCACATTGGGTCGTCCTCCTTTTCAGCAGGGAACAAGCCAATGGGATGAGTAGACAGCTCCAAGGGGTGAAAACCACAGAAGGTGGTCAGCCCGTTTAGAGCAATCGCCTCAATAGTATCCTCAGCCCGGTATCCGAAAGACTCGGAGTCCAACGAACGCCAGCCTGGCTGTAAGGGATGACGCTCTAGGGTCATCCTCACCCTACAGCGGGGCACCCGGTGCTTCTCGAACAGCTGCACCTTGTACTGGGGAGGCATCGTGTAACCTGCTCCCTGATGTACCTCCCACAAGATACGGGGAAAACCCTCTCGTGCAAGTCCGTCCGTGTGAGAATGTGCGTTCCCTCCTTCCGAGGATCCATGAGAAGTCATTTGTGTACGGTTAAGCGTAAGCAAAAAAGAAAAAGAATTACAAAAATAAAAGGGAATCAAAACTTGGCCTATCGAAGGTTACGATAAGGTCACTGAGTGTACTTAATATTTCATTATTATGTATTTAGTTCTCACTCAATTGCCAAGTAGTTTAAGTAAAGGATGCACGCATGCTCGTCCTAAACGACCTCATTTCAACTTAGAGGGAATAGGGAAGAACTCCCATCCCTTATAGTAGCCTGTAGGGCTTACTCAAATAGCCACCTAGCTACCCCTCTATTATCCTAAGGCTTCATGCTTCTGTGTCCATACCTATCGCCTTACCGATCTATCCAACATTTGTTTCTAACAAGTTTTACTATTGAAAAGAATGGTATTTACAGTTTATTGATTCTTTTGTGGTGGTACAAGCTCCGATACCAGCTGTGGCGGAACCGCCCGAATTATTCCAACTTAAGTGCCTAAGTCCCACCTTAGAGGCTAGACCACACTTAAATAGGAATAACCCGTCAGTCCCTCGGATCTAGTTCGACGAGGCCACTAATAGGATCAAGTACCATGTACTCACTCGATGGTGAGGCACAGAGCAAATACAATAAAGCATAAAACCATACATTAAAGAGTATTAAATTTATTACAACATCATCGGGGTTTTACCAAAAGTAGTGATCATTGTTCGGGATGCAACGAAATAAAACTAACGATAAATAGATGGAAGGATGGGGAACCCTGTCCCATCACTCCGCATGCTCCTCCTCAGCCGAGGTAGGATCCCACTCGACTGTCCAACCCGGTGGCAAGATGGACGGCCAAGTCACTCCAGCAACCATGTCCTCCAGAGAACCTGTAAAATTATGCCACAAGCAAGGCTGAGTATACTAATACTCAGCTAGACTTACACGGTGTGAGGAGTCTACTCCTCTACCTCTAGACATGCAGCTGTTTGGCTGAGGGGTTTGTTTGCCAAAAGCACTAGCTGAGTCTAAAAATCAAGTTTTAGCTTTTTCAAGTTTTAGTGTGACTCTCATAAGACTAAATGTGTACCTATCTAACCATACATGGTATCAAACATTTAGCAATCAACAACTTTACCAAGTCATCACATTTCCACTTGTTACTCAATACAGTACAATGGATCAAGCAGTCTCATTAGCTGCGAGAAGCAGACGATTCGAATCGAGTTTTTATCCTTGCAAGGTAAACCTAAACACACGACGTGGCGAGGCACTCCGTCCCTGCACACATCAACCGTCCCCATCGATTCCCCGTCAACAGATTAGGGCTCACCGCCTTGGCGTACAATGCCTCACTGACTCCGACTGCCGTCGTGCAGTGACCACACTTGTACCCACCATAACCGGAATGGGAGACCACGTCTCAGGTCGCGTGAGGGTTAAAGTCTGCGGGCAGGTTCACTCAGGTACTAGGCTAACCGATTTACCATATTTCTCGGCATGTGTTTAGTACGTTCAAACGCTTGACACAGGTATCCGCACGTTAATCCTTATTCCAATTTCGTCTCATAGACAACGCATCCCCATGGATTCGTGTCCACAGACCATCATCATTCTGATATAAAAATGGATACAATCAATTCCTGACCTCGCGAGAGTGCTAGAAAAATCACTCGACTTCTACCGAGATCCCTAATTAGCAAAGCAGCTACTCGACCTAGCATACTAGTATCCATCTCAAAAGGAAATCCTGAGTTAATGCAACTAGGGTTTCAGGCAACTCCTACACTTAAGTGCACAATACAAGCCTACAATCATTAAGTGTAGTAAAATAATATATAGAACTGGTTATGCATAAAACCGGGGCTTCCCTTCCAAAGCTGGGGCAGGTAGATCCTCGATGGCAGGCTCTGGTGCTGGGTCCTGGGCTACCTCCTGAGCAACTCCTTGCTCCGGCACGAGGATGTACTCCCCGTCAGCGAGATTACAGTCTAGCGAATGCAATGTATAAGATATATGCATAAAAATGACATGATCATTTGTAAAAGTTATGCATCGTAAAACAGCATTAAGTTTAGTGTTTCTCTATGGTTTCTTTTTGGATACAATTAAAGGTTTTGTATTTTCATCTCTTTCTCCCCAAGGTTTCCCTTTCTCTTTCTATTGCTTCTTATTAAGAATTTTGAGTTATCAAGGTTAGTTAACATTTTCCAAAAATGTTATAAAAATTTCAGTGGGTAGATATTGACATTGGTGGGTTCTCCTAAAAATTTGAGGTGGAGATTAATTCAGGTACTACTTGTGCAAAATTAACAAAAACTAGTATAAAAGGGCATTTTACACTATAGCTATGATTTAAGTGAGACTTCTGCACAAATTTTTGTTTTTGTCCAGGTTCATTGGTGATATTAGGCTTCTGTGTTAAAATTCACAGAAAAGACCTACTGGATATTTAGTTGTGATTTTCTAAAGTTTAATGCCAAAAAGGTACTTATAACTAACTTGTTATTTGAAAAATATCAAACAACAGAACTCATATTTTTTCTACATTTATAATAACAGAATATTAGTTATCGCAAGGTTTGGGGTGTTTTCTCCTCAGGATTATTTTTCTAAGATTTTCCTAAATTTTCATTATTTACATAAAATAAAAGGTATCTCATTTCTTTTGTACTAAACAAGGGTCTAATAAAATTTTCTAGTGAACTATATTAAATAAGTGAGCTAACAAAAATGTGGTTGCTCCCTGGTTTCTATTTTAAACTACCTTTTCTATTTTCTTTAACTTTGAGCTAAAATGATTTTAAATAGTAAAACCTACCTTAATTTGGTGCACTGAGGGGTTTACTATTTTTAAACATATTAGGGAGTGATTAAGTACTTCCCTGAGTTTTCTTAACTTTAGTCTAATAGTGTAACTATTTTTCTCTCTTTTATTCAGCTTTTGGCCAAAACACTAATTAATTCCAAACTTTACATCCTTCTGCAATACTAAGGGGGTTTTGTATTTTTCCTAGGTAGTTCACATTATTTAGAATCTGGCAAAATTGGTTTGACTCAATTTGGTCGAATAAAAATGAAGTTATGAATTTTACAAGCTCTATTTGTATTTAAATTAGAAATGTTAAAAAGGTTTTCTGGAAAACGAGTTTACACCGTGGACCCTAGGCTTTTCCTAAACCAATCTTTCAACTTATACCCCTGCGCAACTATTCATCTGAGTCTCTGATAGTTCAAAAACCCCCCTGACTTCTATTCCTTCTTCCCCGAGGTCCCTCCCCCCTTTTGAACAGTACCCGCGAAAGGAAAAAGGGCGGCGCGGCTTACCGGTGGCGAGGGAGGTCCAGCGAAGGGTGGGGTTGGCATCGGGAGGTCCATGAGGTGACGACGAGGTATGGCTCGACGACGGTGATGGCCGGAATCGGCCGGTCCACGTGCACAGGCGGGCGAGCTCGTCGGCGGCGAGTGCTCCGGCCTATCCACGGTGATATAGGTCAATCCAAGGGCACGGGGAGCTTCACGGGGTGCTAAAGAGTAGACCCGTGTAAGGAATCGAAGAATAACTCAACGTGGAGCTCGGTCTACGTTCGCCGGAGGTCGAGTGAAGTCCGGTGACCTTGATCCGGCGTCTGCGGTGAGGCAGAGCTCGATTCCTCGCTCTAGGAGCTTCACCGAAGCACGTAGAGTCTATTCCGAGGGTTGGACAGGGCTAGGAATGGCTCTGCTGGCCAGTCTACGGTGGCAGGGGATCAGGAGGCCGCTGGCACGCCGTGTGGAGGGCAAACTCCGACAATCTCTTGCTCCGGTGAGGTCGAGAGCGCGCGGGGGCGTACGGCTGAAGCCTTTGCTGGCTTTATAGGCGTGGGCGCGGGCAGGGGACACGGGCGTGGCTTGGCACGGTGCGGGGCGCGCGGGGTCGGGCGCTGGGCGTGCTCTAGCGCGTTCAGGGCGCGTCGAACACGTGGAGGTGTTCTTCTGCCCATGTTCAAAAGCTTGCCGAGATCGCAAGCGTGCGAATCTTGGCAAAAATCTGGCGCAGACCTCTTCCTGGCACCTATGGCTATCTCTTGTATGTGAGTTCCAAGGGGAGATAAGCCCTAGGTCAGAAGATTTGCGGACGCTAAATCTGGCTTGTCTCTCTGTCCACCTCACGACAAAAGAGATGCCAATTCATGTCAAACAAATTTGGCTCGGTTTCAAACTTTTCCAGTGGGTGCCTTAGGTGGTTTGGCACCTTTTTGGTATTCAGACCAAGTGGTTTTGATGCCATTTACTAAGTGAACACGTTTGATCTTTAGATTAGGGTTAGATTTTGACTTAGAGAAGGTTAGAGAGCTCTAGTGTGCTCTCTACTTAAGGGGTGAATTTGGGGTCTTTTTGTAATGTTTCCCCCTGCATTTTGTAGGTTATAATATTACTTAAACTTTGGTTAAGGATTAGAATCAAGATTTGGCAACTTGATTAACTTATCCCCTGATCCCCTGCTTGGAAAACTAGTGCCCTTAGGTGTCTTAGGGTTTAACCTCTTTGGCTCAAGATGACAATTGTTCAAAAATGTTTGGGTAGAGTTTTTGTCATTAACATTTCTTAGCTAACCCATGTTTCCAAGGTTTTAGGTGCTCCTTCTCCTCCAATTAACCACATGTGATCACAAGCCATCAATGCATATATGAAGCCAGTGTCCTGGTAACACCTGAGGTGTTACATCCTGCACCTCTTGATGGTGCTGGTAAGCATGATTGGGTTGGTGCTGGATGTGCTCGTTATGGTAGGGTTGTTGGTGGTGGTAAGTGTGCATGACGACCCGCTAGTTGTCGGCTGGTTCGGCTCTGGACATTCTGTCCTTGGTTGCTTTAGTCTCCGGACAGTCCCTTGTTGGATACGCGCAGCCTTCGCCGTGAAACAAGCAATAGAATCTTTGCGGCTGCTGGGTCCATCCTCAGCCTCTTCCTCTTGCGCTGTTGCCACGACCTTGAGGGGGTATTCCTGACGACGGGTGGGCTCCCCGGCTAGGTGCTGATTGGCTATGGTGTGCACCTATTGATGATTGCGATTGTCCCTGCCGGAGTCAGACTGCGTCGGTAGGGTCCAGGTTCTGCTGGACTGTGGAGGGTCCTTAGGCTTCTTCTGAGATTCAACTTTGCGTTTATGGAGCTCCTTAGACCTGGCATACTTCTCAAATAGTTGGTACAACTCCTGTAGGTTCTTGGGCAGATCCCTGATGCAATGACTGTACAAGACGCATGCCCGAAGACCACTGATGGCGTAGTGGATTGCTATGTGATCGACAACTGATGGCAGTTGCGATTTGAGCGTCAGGAATTTTCTGTAGTATTCGCAAAGGGTTTCCTTTTCCTGCTGCTTGCAGAGGGATAACTCGGCTAGTGCGTTTGTGTCGGGTCGGTACCCTTAGAAGTTGAGTAGGAATTTATCGTGAAGCCCTTTCCAGGACTCATTGGACAGTGGCAGTAACCTGGTATACCATGTCAAGGCCGGGCCTTCAAGGGCGATGATGAAGGACTTGGCCATAGTGGCATCGTCCCCTCCGGACGATGCAACGACAACCTGGTAGCTCATGATGTATTGAGTCGAGTCGGTGCTGTCGTTTTATTTAGGGTAGGTACCGGCCCTGAAGTTGGTAGGCCAGGGTGATGCTTGGAGTTGCGGAGCTAGAGGACTTCGCTCGTCGAGATAGTTGATCCCTTGGAAAGCGGCAGCTGGTGGGATGAAGGGGCCACGCTGTGATAGGGATGGGTCTCCGGCCTGTGTGTGTTGCTGGAGAGGCACTAACGGTGCAAGGGGTCCGCGCTGCAGGTTGTATAGGCCTTCGCCTTGCATGAGCGTGATCTCTTGTTCTAGCTCCCGAGCTCTCTGCTCCTCACCTTGTATCATCTGACGCACTTTGGCTTGCATAGTGACTCGTTGGCGCTTGGCTTCGAGGATTTCTTTATGCTTCTGCAGGTGGAAGTTTTTGATGCGCAAAGCTCGTAGCTTTAGCTGGTCTTTGGCTGAGATGCCTATAATTTCTCCTTCCTCTATGGTGTCTTCCCCCTCTAGCGGAGCGAAGCCTGGTGGTGGTGCTTGTGGTGCGCCCTCGGAACTGCAAGTGCGCACAGTGCCGTTGGGGATGGGGTGATCCTGGCGCTGTCTATTGCTGTTGACAGCGTCATCTTCGAAGGCCTCTTGGGGGGTGGTGTCCGCGAGGGCTTTGCCTTTCTTATCTGCCAGGAGTGCTGCCTTCACTGCATCGTCAATGGATGTGGCAGCCTTTGAGGTTGATCTCTTGGGGGCCATCACGGGTTGTCTTTTCGTCGCACGAACGGTGGGCGCCAAATGTTGGAACCAGCCCTCCAAGACAAGTTGATCCAACGGGAAATTGGGGAAGGAGTTTGCAACATTAACACAGGATGCCAAAAGCCACGTTAATCTCCCCTGTGCTTGGGCACAGTACGAGGGTATTTATAGGTACTTGAGGGGTTGCCTATCCCTGTCAAAGACATTTAGACCCTCGAGTACCTGGTTTATCCCCAGAATATTCCCACGAGGGGAGGTTACAGTCAGTCATTATGGTATACTTTATTACAGACACAACCCAACTCACGCATGCCCACACGGTGCCCAGCTTTGTGGGCCAAACCGTAGATGGGGCTCTTCCCATGGTGAGGGAGTGGGAGGTCCTGTAGTCTTCGGCGGGGCCTTCGCCTCATCTCGTCGGAGCGAATGGGGTCGAACAGGCCTCCGTCTGGTCAGTGCCCTTGGTCTGTCCTACGGATGCAGTCTTCGTCCGCGCAACGCGAGGTGGCGGTCGTCGAGCGAAGGGTGGCATGTTCGCCTTCGTCCCAACAATGCGCCAGTTAAATGATCTGAAGATGGACAAGAACCAGAATCTGGCATATGCACCATATATTATGGCTTTGACTAAAGCCAAAACCAGATTCGAAGGACGGTGTGAAACTTCTCACACCCCGTTTAGGCCATTCAAAAATGAAATTAGTTTTCTTACCAGGCCTCTCACACCATTTCCTGATAATGAGGAAGCTCACGGACATTCTTTTGATGATCTGCCTGCAGCGCATCCCGCTCAGCACATGCCACCACCTCCACCTCCAAAACAGCAACGTCAGTACTGGCAGCCTACCCCTGGTTATTTTGATCCTTATTTTCACCAGATGCATCAAGGGCTTCAGACTCATATTGATGGTCAGTTTCAAAGCATGATGTCACATGTTGATGACCGGTTTGACCACATGCACTCCACATTTGATGGTTAGTTCTCTGACTTACATGAGAGATTTACAGTTGTTGACACTCAACTGGATGGGGTGCATACCCTGGTCAGTACTGGCAGCCTACCCCTGGTTACAGCAGAATGAACAATATGCAACAAAGCTTTCAGGATAATATGGGTGCTTTGTCGAGTCAGTTTGAAACTCTCTCTACCAGTGACAGCGTCCACGCTCTGGATGAAAGACAACAACAACTTCAGAATCATTTTAGTCAGTTCACTTTGATATTTGATAGCTTCAGTTCTCAGTTTTACAACATGTATCCTCTTCCTCCACCAGGTGCACAATGATGTTCCCTTTGTGGAAATTGATGCCAAAGGGGGAGAGAGAAGTGATGATTAGTGATGATTCAAGGGAGAGCGTGCTGATCTTGCTGCATATTTATGCTACTTATGCTACATTTGTGTTTAATGCTACTAAGTTATTATGTTGCTACTCCGTTATTATGTCGCTTAAAACTTTGTTTATATTGTTGTGTTTAAGGCTCTATCCGTTTGAATTCTTTTATGGTTAATCAAAGTAGTTTTTCACTTGCCGCTTCCATTTTTCATACTACTATGTGGCTCGATAACCAAGATTATAGGAAGGTCTTCACCAAAAACTCTGATATACTATGTGTGTGAATTTGTGATCTGGATATTCTCTATGCACAAATTTAGGGGGAGTTATCCCTATTCTATGAGTTTTTCTGTGATGGCTTATCAACATTTCAGATGAACTTTAAAATCAGATAAGTCACTCAAAACTCATCTCAAATCTTTCTTATACCCAGAATATAAGAAAGGTTGGGAAACAAAATCTACTTTACTAAAAAATATGCGATGTTGTCATCATTTACCAAAAAGGGGGAGATTGTGAATCATTTAGGCCCCTAAGTGGTGTTTTGGTAATAAATGACAACTGATTGTGGACTAACAGTTCCTTGAGTGATAAGATTGCAGGACTAAACCACAAGATACAACAAAGTTCTTGAGGACTCATAACCATTGATTGTGGATCAAGTGAAGGCAAAGGTAAAACATAAGTTTTTACTTTTGCCGGTCAGCAGAAACTGACTGGATTAATAGGATAGACAGTCGTACTATTAAGCGGGATCAATGAACTTGAATGGTGTATGACTTAGTGCCTCGTAGAGCATAAACGGTAATATGTGCATGAGGGCTAATAGCAATATGGGTTTCAAAATCAAATTTTTTTTTGAATTAGCGCAAAACTTTTTTTTAGGACGGCGGACCGTCTGGGCCAAACGGCCGGACCGTCCGTGACTCTGCCAAAGATGTCAGGCCGTCGTCTGTCTCTGCCTCCTTCTGGCGGACCGTCCGACCCCAGCAGGCGGACTGTCCGCATAAGAAGAATGGAGTTTGGGCAGGGACGGTATGTTTTTGTGACTTTGTACTATGGATCGTCCTGGGTTTTTAGCCGGACGGTAAGTGGTCCATGTGCGGACCGTCCGGCCATGATTGGCGGACCGTCTGCTTGAATTACTGAGACTGATCAAGCACTCTATTACTCAAGTTTGTCCGGTTCCGGACCGTCCGGCCCCAGTGGGCGGACCGTCCAACCTTGACTTTTCTGACAGCTCTAACAGGTTTCAAACGGTCGATATAGCCGTTACTGATACAGCGGACCGTCCGGCCATAGGGCGTGGATCGTTTGTGTGTGCGCAGAAATTGTGCTAGTTGCACATAACGTCTATGTATGTGTTGAGGGCTATAAATAGAAGTGGAGCTCGTGTGTGGGAGCTATCTTGGCCATTCCTAGCACACAATGAACTTATTCGTGAGCCTCCCACTCAAACACTCACATTAGTTGATTGAGATCGCATTCTAGTGAGTGATTGAGACACCCTAGTGCATTTGCATTCGTTGTGATCTTTTGAGGCACTAGGTGATACACCGGGCAAGTGTCATCGACTTGTTACTCTTGGAGGTTGCCGCCTCCTTAATGGCTTAGGTGTTGTCTTCGTTGAGCTCTCCATGAAGATTGTGGAGGAGCCACGGAATTGATTGTCAGGGGTTTGAGCATACCTCGCCGGAGCGGCAAAGGCAACACTAGTGAAATCGAGGTATTGAGTGAGTTCTTGTCTACTTGACTCAAAGATCAAGCAGTATCTTGGTAGAGGAGCAAGTGAGAGCTTGAATTCCACCTCAACGTGGATTAGGGGTGAACAGCAAATCACCGATACCACGGGATAAATCTCGGTGTCTTTCTCTCAACTATTTTACATTATTTACAAATAGTTGGTAACTTATATATTGTTTATCTTTGTGGCATTAGATTAGATTGCTCATTACATTTTGTTGTTCCATCAAGGCTAGAAATATTTACATCTATTATTGTTTTGATTAAATTTGTCTAGTGTATTTTATTTTAGTCAAAACTGTCTATTCACCCTTCTAGCCGGTGTCCTAGATCCTACACTTGCCACCAACAAAAAATTGTCCATATGTCCCTTGCATCATTTCAGGATAAAAGTGCTAAGTGGCCACCGAGAAGCCAAGGAGACCCTGCCGAGTGGACGCCAAGCAGCTAAGCACGCCCCGCTCTTGCCACCAAGGAGCCAATCAAGCCTTGCCAAGTGGGCACCAAGTAGCCAAGCATGCCCCACCGAGCAGGGTTAACCAAACTATTTTGTTTAGTTTTCCAGTAGTTACAAAAACGATTTTTTGAGCAGTTTTCTTCGAAACTGGAATTTCCCGGTTGGTTCGCAAATTCAAAAAATGGTTTTCGTGAATCTCAGCCAAGAAACCGTATTCCCAATCAGTTTTTGTTGTTTCTCGGTAAATTTTGTTTTTCTCAGAAAATTAAATTTAAATTTGCAAACTGATCAAAAATTCATAATCCGCTGAGAAACCATGTTTTCTTGACAGAATTCGTTGTTTTTACCAAAAATGATGGTTAATTTTTTAAAAAATTATAAATTGAAATATGGGATATATCATACTCCCTCCATTCATAAATATATGACACCATTGACTTTTTTAAGAAACTTTGATCACTCGTCTTACTCAAAAAAATAATGAGTTATCATTTATTTTTTGTGATTTGTTATATCACTTAAGGTAGTTTGTGCTTGACTTAAAATTTACATTTTTGAATAAGACCAGTGGTCAAAGTTTTTTAAAAAGTCAACGGTGTCATATATTTATGAATGGAGGTGGTATTACTTAGAAAAACATGTAGTTTTTTATCAAATTTTTATGGTTTTATAAAGTTTTTCATTTTGTTGAATTTTGAATTAAATTAAAAAAGGCTAGAAAACTATCCTGGGTCAGGCGGTGTCACACCCGGTTCTAGAGGCAAAACCTAATGCATAGCATATGTGGGCCAGGATCCATTTTTCACACATATGTTGACGTCACAAGTGTAATATATCAAAAGACAATGCAATAAAGGCATAAAGAGAGTAGAATAACTTTATTACATCATCTGGATCATAGTATCTTAAACAAGTTTCAAAATCAAAGTACGACAGGAATTAAACATGGACACTCTTCCACACGAAGGTGACTGGCGCATCGTTAGACTCAAAACTCATCAACGTCATCTACGAAGTCTTTGTCATCACCCTCTGATCAAAATATTAGCAAGGGTGAGCTCACTTATGGTCGGGGCTCTACATGTGGGGGAAATAATGCAAAGTTAACAAGGTAGGCTATGAATAAGCGGTAAGCATTTTAGTTGGTCAATATTTTATTAGCAACACATGTCTTACTAATAAGTGTGTATCCCAAATATCCCAATTAATCAAAGGTATAAGATTATATAAAAAACACTTAAGCGACCAATAAGAGGACCCCACAGGTCAGTGTGTACATGGCTGGGTTGCGCGGGAGAGGGGCCAAGGTAGGGATTTACTGGGCCGCGGGATAGAATTCCGACCCAGCCAAGTCTGTCACCTTTCTTTTTCCTTTTTTGTTTTCTTTTCCATTTTGAATTTGAATCCAAATCTGTTCTAAATTCAAGTCTAATGCACAAATGGAACTTCAACATAATGTACAATAATTATATTAGTCTATTTAATTACTTTATTTAGTATTATTATTTTATTTTAGGTAATACTTTCAACATGAGATACACACCATATTTATTCCAATAGAATATTATTTTGGGTGTGTAGTCAAATTAAAGATATATTCCAATATTCATAACCCTTTGTTTTCATAGAAAACATTTTCCAATGTCTAACCTCATTAGGTTATGATTTAGCTAATATTATTCTATTATGATCATCTACTTTATAAAGAGTGAATTCTAAAGTTCAATCATTTATCAAGGACACTTATTGTGATGACTGTATTTATTATTATTATTATTAGTACCACCAATTTTGGGCTTTACAAAATTAAATATCTCCTATTTGCGCACCTGGAGATATTTGGCTAAAGTGAATGTGCCAATTAACAAGAAGCGCAAATTAGGACCGAAAACTGTTGATTGTGTTTTCCTTGGGTATGCTTTTCACAGCATTGGATATAGGTTCTTAATTATAAACTCTAGTACCGAACATGCTGGTAGGTACTATTATGGAGTCTAGAGATGCTACATTCTTTGAAGACGAATTTCCCATGAAAGCTACACATAATACGTCTAGTGATGAACCAACGACACCCCATGAGCATTTTATTCCAGTAGAACACACTGAGGAATCCCATATACATAATCATGTGGAAGATGACAATGTATCAACTCGAAAGAGTAAGAGACCAAGGATTGCAAAGTACTTTGGTGATGATTACATTGTATATCTTATGGATGACACCCCAAGTACCATTGAAGAGGCATATTCCTCTCCTGATGCTGACTTTTAGAAGGAAGCAATAAGGAGTGAGATGGATTCTATTATGTCTAATGCAACTTGGGAGGTCGTTGAGCGTCCTTATGGGTGTAAGCCCATTGGGAGTAAATGGGTGTTCAAGAAAAAGCTTAGGCCTGATGGTACTATTGAAAGGTAAAAGGTGAGGCCTGTGATTAAAGGCTATTCACAGAAGGAAGGTGAGGATTTATTTGATACTTATTCACCAGTGGCTCGATTGACCACAATTCGTGTGCTACTTTCTCTGGCTGCCTCTCATGGTCTTCTCGTCCATCAAATGGATGTTAAGACAACATTTCTAAATGGAGAGCTAGATAAGGAAATCTACATGGAGCAGCCAGCTGGGTTTGTAGCAAACGGTCAAGAAGGCATGCTGTGTAAGTTATTGAAATCTTTATATGGCCTAAAACAAGCACCTAAGCAATGGCATGAAAAGTTCGATAGAACTTTGACATCTCTCGGCTTTGTTGTGAACGAAACAGACAAATGTGTATACTATCGGTATAATGGGGGTGAGGGAGTAATTTTATGCCTGTATGTTGATAACATTCTAATCTTGGGGACGAGTCTTGATGTGATTAAAGAGACAAAAGACTTTCTGTCCAATAATTTTGAAATGAAAGATTTGGGAGAAGCTGATGTTATTCTTAACATTAAGCTACTGAGAGAAGGCAATGGTGGGATCACACTAGTGTAATCCCATTGTGTGGAAAAGGTTTTGAGTTGCTTTGGTTATAGCAAATGTGAACCTGCTCCAACACCTTATGATCCTAGTAAGCTTTTGAAGAAAAAATCAAAGGATATCTAGGGATCAATTGAGATATTCCCAAATAATTGGTTCACTCATGTACCTAGCTAGCGCTACGAGGCACATCTTGTTTGTTGTGAGCAAACTTAGCTGGTTTGTTCCAAATCCGGGAGATGATCACTGGCATGCTCTTGAGAGAGTTCTGCGCTATCTAAAAGGTACTATGAGTTTAGGCATCCATTATACCGGGTACCCAACAGTACTGGAGGGTTATTGTGATGCAAATTGGATATATGATGCTGATGAGATATATGCCACAAGTGGATATGTGTTTTCACTTGGAGGTGGCGCTGTTTTATGGATGTCTTGCAACCAGACCATCTTAACGAGGTCGACTATGGAAGCAGAACTCATAGCATTAGATACCGCTTCAGTTGAGGCTGAGTGGCTTCGTGAATTCCTTATGGATTTACCGGTGGTTGAAAAACCTATGCCGGCTATTTCTATGAACTGTGATAATCAGATTGTGATAATCAAGACAAACAGTTCTAAGGATAATATGAAGTCGACAAGGCACATAAAGAGACATTTAAAATCTGTCAGGAAATTGAGAAACTCCGGAGTAATAGCGTTGGACTATGTCCATATGTCTAAAAATCTAGCAGATCAATTTACTAAGCGGTTATCACGTAGTGTGATAGATAGTGCATCGAGTGAGATGGGCCTGAGACCCACCTAAAGTTTATCATACTGGTAACCTGTTTTATGTGATCGGAGATCCCGTGAATTAGAATGGTGAAACAAGCTAGTGGTAGACTGAGAGGAAAGACCCTTAATAAGGTTCATTTCAGATGCACATCTTTCCTTACTATAATGTAGGTTGGTGTTTACACCTTAATATGTTCCAAGTGACTTTGTGAAGCAAAGATGTTGTCCTACAGAACATCTTTAGAGAAACATACCTATATGGGTTAACTGCTAGTCACAGTTTATGAGATCTAGGTGGTCTCTAGATACCCATGAAAGGCTATGGAGTTTGACTTATATGCTCCAACTAGAGGGGATGCGCCCGACAACCTTGTACTGGTAAAGAGTTTAGATAAAACTTATTCCACGCAAAATTGCCAATTAAAGGCCTAGTCCATTGTGCATTTGTGGTCAAGTGTAGTCTAGATTCTAGCTGGATGTTCAACTTAACAGTATCCATCGAAACACCAGTATATCAAACGTTTTGAGATGATGAGAGCATTTTAGTGTGACTTAACATTTGGTTGAGATTGTTGAATTAATATGGGCCTGACCCATATTAATAGTCAATAATAGCCAATGCTAGAGGCCCACTTTAATGCTACGGTGTACTAGTACTTTAGTACCATATCAGAAGTTTAAGGGACAATTCACTCAACTTAAATAGGTGGACCGTTGGTGCATCTATTGAGAAGCTGAGAAAAGGATGAAGGACTGCCACACACGCGCGCGCCGCCGGTCGGGCCGTGGCCGTGGTAGATCAGACATTGGTATGAATATTCCTTCCTAACGGTTGCGTATTTTGCCTAGATTGATGATCGTTCATTTCTATCGTACGTTACTGACTGTTTCCTGTGTTATTGCTAGTAACAGACGAGCTGTAATGGCTATCAGCTAGTAACGACAGTCACTGATGGCGCCAGTTTCTAGCTGGCTGTAACGGTAGCTCTGATGGCGACCGTTACTGTCCGTTGGCCTCCCCCTGCGCGTGTATATATACGGAGGAGGTGAGATTGCTTCTGGTAACGACAGCACAGTACAGTTGCCATCCATGATTCATACAATGGATTGACGACTTCGGCGTCTTTCCCCTTGATCTTCTCCTCGGGGGCTTTAGTTGCGCCAGTCAGGCCCCCCACCGCAGCTTACCTACTTGCTGACCTGGAAATGCATATTACCTGACAAGCTAGTCGCTCGGCTGGCACGCTATCAAAGCACGACGGATTGGCTGGTCCTATTCCCATCCCAGCAGTTCCTACTTTGGTTTGGAACATTTCAGATAATATAGAGAGGAGGGAGACTAGTCTAAATCGATTTTTCTATCGTTTCTTCGAAACCTCGCTTACGTTCGTGTATATATACGGAGGAGGTGAGATTGCTTCTGGTAACGACAGCACAGTACATACTCTCTCAGTCTCAGAGGCGTTGCACATAGCCATTCCCGTCTCACCTTCTGCGAGCACAGAGAGTGTGGGAGAGCAGGCCTCCGAAATCGTCGTCCGCAGAGAGACACTTGCACGAGTGTGCGGGCGATCAGGTTTTTGGGGAGCGTACTCGCGACTGCTCGCTTCGTCCGCTCGACCAACGCCGATCAAGTTCCTCGTTGTCAGCGCTGTTCGTGGGACTGCACTACATATATCTGCCTGCGTCAACTGTGTATGACTACATCGAATATACACACGAGATGTCTCGTATGAATGGAGTCACTGATGCCTTGAGCATCGGTTCCTCCGCAGGTTACAATATGTTCTTTGTATTTGTGCATATTTTATTGTTGTTTAGTGTTTATGTGAGTAGTGATACACATTTGCACATACATGTCGACACATACATTACTGTAATGTTCTAGATTAAATTGAAACTGAAAAAATCTATTTCTCTAATAGGATCCTACATTAATAGTAAAGAGCTAATTATTATACGAATGCACTAAATGCACTAAATGGCAGGTTGTAAAGATACTTACAGCCAACAGCCGACTATATTATTAAACTTATTCTAATGCAGGGTAAGCAGAGGCTGCACCTGAATCATTCATATGAGATTGAACGGCTTGGATGAAAGTCTCCTTTTTTCCCCTTTACTGTATTCTGTCAGCTGCTCTTTTGGAGCGAATTGGCAGGACCGCAGGAAGAGGAGATTTTGGCGCCATTTTCTTGCTGGGAAAAGCAAAGCGACGTTAGGCAGAGCGTTTAGGTTACCGATCAAAGAGGATTGAAATAAATTAAATCTCTTCTTAATTAAAATTGCATAGAAAAAAACTTAATCCTTCTTAATCTTTTTCGATATAGACATAAACGAACAAGTCTCATGTAACTCACTCCTCCAGCACCTCTTCATACCGCTCATCGAGGTGTTACCTATTGCCCCTGCGTGCACTGGAGCAACACACTCACATTCTCCAGCACCCCCATCTTGTTACAGGCTTACGGGGCGATGTGCCAACGCCGGCGCCAAGCAAGTATACGAAGCAGTAAAGAGAAGAATGTAAACTAGCAGAGAAGACATGTTCAGTGCGACAGCTCTCATATCCAAGCCGAAGCAGCCGTATGACTTTAGGTGCAATGGCTTGCAATAGCAGTAATGACTACACAAGATCTGTGTCCCATATTGGCCATATGCGGCCGGAGGAGCTCGAGATTCGGGTCAAGCCGTGCCGTCGCCGGCGACGAGCAACGCTAGAGACGACCAACAACAGACAAGCAGCGCCACGTAAGTTTCGAACGAGAATGAAACAACAGTGAGTAAATGTGGCCCCAGCGCGCCTGAACCACCCCGTATAAATGATCGCTTGTACGAGACAAGGCGACAGAAGACGGTATAAATACCCGTACTGCAGTTCCGCAATAGATCTGGCAGCATCTTTTTAAGTATTAATTGGTTTTGGCCTTTAAGAAAAAGCCAGCAGCCAATAATACATAAGTCCAACCCGTGAGATCTTAGACCCAGTTTGACAAATCTCCCTAGTACGTGTTATTTTTTACCAATAGGTCGTGTTGGGGACTTGTTCTCAAATGCTATGAATTAAGAACAAGGCAACATAAAATGTTAAATTTTAATGCCCTTCGTCCAACGAAGTATTATTCCCTTGGGGATTAATGGACCTTAGACGAAGGTTGATGATAATACGATTACGAAGGTTAAATCTTCGTAATTAAATTCTAACAGATTGTATATGATAATATAAAATATAGAGTATCAAAGATAAATGAATTATAAACGAACCATATTATATTCATTCAATATATTTAAGCGTTGAATACAGTTATACCTCTGCCTTGGCAAAGATTGGATCCCGAAAAAATGCGATTGCAAATACCGGAATCCGTGAACAGTAAAGGAGTACTGTTCACTATTTATAGGCACGGGACGCAGCCTGTGAGGAATTACAATTATGTCCCTCATAAGGGATTACAACAGCGACCCAAACATTTATGGACTAAAAGGTCATTCTACTTTTAAGTCGGTTTGCAATTCCGAAGCTTCATGAAGAGGAACCTTCGGTCATCTTATGCGGACAGCTTCAGCGGAAGCTGCTTCTTCATACAAGACCTTCGGCGACGAAGCATAGTCCCAACAGTAGCCCCTTTCGCGGCGCTAGATCGTTTTTCGTAACGAGCTTGATCCGTGAAAAAAGACTCTTAAGCTTCGGGAAGCCGAAGGTCCAAAAAACACCTTCCCTGAGCTTGTTGTCGAGAAACGATTCAGTATCCGATCGCGTAGCGGTCCCAGCTTGCAGAGTTACTGTTTGGTCTCTGTGGTCCACCGCGCAGCGAGTGCAAGCGGCTGTCCGCCTGGTGTAAAAATCCTGGCGCTTCGCCTTCTTACCTGCAGCACTATATAAACAGACGAGTAGGTGTGAAGTTACCACAGCATTCATTGCTATTTGCACTGTTTTGCTGCCAAAATTTTTAACCATAGCCGAAGCTTGACTCTCGGAATCAAACGAAGCTCCAGCTTGAAGCCTGCTTCGTCAGAAGAAAAAACTTCGGAAGAAAAAGTATTTAATTCCCGCAAATTCAGAATTAAATGGCCAGAGTGCGTTCTACCGCTAGGGTTGAGCGTGAGGGAGGCGAAGCTGAAGGCTCGGAGACTATTCCCATCTCCGAAGCGATGCAACGATCCGGACTGGTAACTTCGGAAGAAATCCCCACTGTTGAAGCAGAACAAGCAACTGCCGAAGCAGAAGAAGAAAACATTGAAGAAACTGATCCCGAAGATGATTATCGTATTGCCATGCCAAGTAAGCCCAGCCACCTGGACTTCGGAAAGTCGACTGTTTCGAAGGCTGATCTCTCCAAGATGGTAAAGTCGGGTTATTTCAGTGAAAGTCAGAAGAAGCTACTTCGCTTCGGGGGGGAAGAAACTACCCCGAAGCCGGAGAAGGATGAAATAGTTATTTTCAAGAGCTTTCTAAAGGCTGGATTAAGATTCCCCCTGCATGGGATTATTGCAGAGGTATTGAAGAGGTTTGGTATCTACTTTCATCAGTTGACTCCTAACGCTATCGTTAGGCTTAGTGTTTATATCTGGGCCCTCCGAAGCCAGGCGGTGGAGCCATTTGCGGACAGCTTTTGTCGAGTTCATGAGCTGCATTATCAGACGAAGGCTAGAAAAGATGGATTACATGATAACTTCGGTTGCTATAACTTTGCCTATCGAAAAACCACAAAGTTCCCTGTCATCAGCTATCGAAGCAAGTGGCCGGCGGGCTGGAAATCGGAATGGTTCTATGTCAAGGTTGATGACGACAAGGAGAAGCTTGTGCAGAGTCCGCTTGAACTAATCTTCGGAGAAACCCGACCTCATTGCAACATGACGCCAGAAGGTCCAACCCAACAAGCGTTGGCTGAATTCAGAATTATTGCAGAGCATATCAGTACAAGAGACCTGGTTCAAGAGTTCTTGGCTTTCAGGGTTTTTCCTACTTTAAAAGAATGGGAAATGCCGAAGCTAGAGGGGGAGAAGAAAGAAGGGGAACTTGTGCGGTTACCTTACTACTACAAGTTTAAGAAATACTTTAAAACACCTTGCCAAGAGTGGCTGGACACAGTTGAAATAATGTGCAATGAAATACTCGGTAATTACTCCAAAAAAGAAGACCAGTTGATGACTGCGGCCTTCGGTACCCGTCCGAAGTGAAGACTGAATCGAGTGCTGGACGCCCTGGGTTTTGAATACCCTGACTACGAAAATCTGAATAAAGGTGCCGAAGGTCGGAAAAGGAAAAGGGGAGCCGAAGCTTTAAATGAAGATGAGAAAGAACCACCAAAAAAGAAGAATATTCCGAAGAAGAAGAAAGTATCATCTCCGAAGCAAAAAGTATCCGACGAAGAGGAGACTCCCGCATCACGCTCTGCCACTGACGTGGAAGAGATTTTGAAGGTAATGACTGAATCCCTGCCTGCGAAGCTAAGTCCATTGAGGCCTCAACTGACAAAGTTTTTTCAGAAGGAAAAGGAGCCCGAAAAAACGAAGAAAACAACTAAAACAAAGAGACAAAGAATCATCGCAGTGACAGAAGTCATTGACAAGACACCACCGAGAGCTTCAGCTCAAAAGATACCAGCGGCTGAAGAAATAACAAATATTGAAATCACACCTTCGGAGGTCGCGGCTGCCGAAGCTACCTCAACTGAAGATTTGAACTTGGAAAGCACAATCGAACACATCGACAAAATGCTGCTAGACATGGCCACAGAAGAAGCTACTACTGCCGCTGAAGAGGCCATGGCCGCAGTGTCTAGGAAAGAAAAGGAAATTGCTGACGAAACTTCAGAGGACGAAGCCTTCATGTTCCAAAATTTAGTTGGAGAAGAATTGTCAAAAACCGAAATAGAAGAGCTTAAAGAGTATGCCAAATCTTGCGGATATAAACCAGGAGCACTCCTCTTCGGGGGTATTGACGATGAAAAACTAGACTGCATCCGGGATCAAACTGGAGCTAAGGTCATCGGTACTCTATCAAAGAGTATCGGTTTTCCGAAGCTGGAAACGGACATTAGCCGCTACCGACGACAACATATCGTTGGCAGTTTATTTTTTTCCAATTTCAAGGTGAACTACTTTTCCCTTGACTTTAATTGTTTTTAATAATGAAGACATGTCTAACGAAGGTTGTTTACGTGCAGAGCATGCTGCTGAGCAAGGCTTTGAAAATGCAGCAAGATCTGGAAGACAAAAAACACGAGGTTATAATTGAAAATTTAGAGAGCAAAATAAAAGAGCAATCAGCTACTATTGAAAAGAAGAACTTCGAGCTTCAGGCAACTGAAGGCTTATTGGCAGAAGCCGAAGCTAAAATAACAGAATTGAATACGAAGCTTCTCTGCCAATCTGAACAGTTTGAACAAGAAAAGCAAGAACTTAATGCGAAACTTGAAGCCGAAGTCCAAGAAAATTCAGATTTGAAAAAATTATTGGCAAGCCTTCAAGATAAATGTTTGGAATTTAGCAACAAATGTATTCAACGACTGAGAAAAATCTTCCACTCAGTTGGAGCTAGCAGTGAGAAATTCACCCCATCAGCTGAAGATTTACCAAAGACCTTCGAACATATTGAAGGTGAAATTGATGAGCTTGACGAAGTTATAGCCGGGCACGGTGACTTCTGTGCCTGGGTAGCCTCTCGAGGCACTGCTGCAGCTTTCCTAAAAGCTGGCTGTGATCATGGAAAAATTGTCAATAGGCCCAATTTCACTCTATCACCAACAATTTTAGATGATATCCCTGACCTCGCCCGAAGCATTTCTAACAGATTTGTAAAGATGATATGGACAAAAGGCGGGCGAGAAAAGGCTGGAGACGAAGCTCGGAGTCATCTTGAACCAGTAAGAAATCATACCTTGTGCTTACCTTTTCCTTCAAGCTTGGTTTTAACCCACAACAACTTAATTTATGTAGGATGACGAAGCCGAGACCGATGCTTAAAAAGTATGTCGCCGAAGCTGAGGCCCCATGAAGATCAATAGGAGTAGACTGTAGACAGACTCAAGAAACTTTTGAGATAACTTTTGTAAATATGACTAAACTTGTTCTTAATGAATTCTGTTCATACCTTTGTAATATGCTCTTACCCTTCCATTAATGTATGAGAGGTGCTTTGATGTGGACGAAATTATATTTTTGAGCCGAAGGCGAAAAAAACACCTTCCCTTCTTTTCGTACACATCGAAGCATAAAAAACAACTTTTCCTTTTTTCCGAAGCTCTTCTTTTCGTACACGACGAAGTACAAAAGACAGTTTTTTCCTTTTTTGCCGAAGCAACCACTTATGCTATGATGATGGTTATCCTATATATGCGTGGATGAATGTTTATGAATGCAAATGTTATGATGTAATGTGATGTGCAAATGAATGTCCAAACACATATACGAAGCCATAATCACAACCGTTATTTCCTTAGAAACAATCACATATCAGCGCTGACTTTTCGCTGTAAGCTCTGCATTCCCTTAGGAACGACTTTGGAGCTTCTTCGCCTTTTACTTTTGGCGGAATCAGCGTTGACTTTTCGCAGTAAGCTCAGCATTCCCTTAGGAATGACTTTGGAGCTTCTTCGCCTTTTACTTTCGGCGGAATCAGCGTTTATTTTTCGCTGTAAGCTCTGCATTCCCTTAGGAACGACTTTGGAGCTTCTTCCCTGTTTCTTTTCGGCACTCGATGGTGCGTTCTCAGCTTTTACATTTACATCTTTGGGGGATTTTGCTCTTATAGAGCTAAAAAAGGAAATTACATGTGATGGCCCCATTAAAAACCTTTCTCCCCCTTCAGAAAGGAAAAGGGTGCCATGAAAGAAAAAATAAAAAATATAAAAAATTACATCAAATTATACATAATATCGCCGAAGCTCATCCGCATTCCAAGATCTAGGAATGTCGTTGCCGTCCATATCCTTCAATCTGTATGAACCGGGTCTTGACGAAGATACTACCAAAAAAGGTCCCTCCCATTTCAACTGCAACTTGCCTACTGTATCTGGGTTAGCCACTCTCCGAAGCACCAAATGTCCTGGCTCAATATTCTTCAGCCGAACCTTTCTATCACGCCATTTGATTGTTTCGGCTTGATATTTATTGATGTTCTCCACAGCTTGAAGTCTGATCCCTTCTATAGCATCTTTTTCAACAGAATGATCAGCTTCAGGATCTGACTCTGCCGAAGCTACTACTCTTATTGATCCAGTTTTAGCTTCCTCCGGAGTTATTGCTTCGTCACCAAACAATAATTTGAATGGGGTAAAGCCTGTTGACCTTGATGTTGTCGTGTTGTGGCTCCATACCACTTTGATTAATTGATCTGGCCACTTTCCCCTGGGTTGGTTGAAAATTAACTTCATTATTCCTGTCATTATGATGCCATTGGCTCTTTCAACGAGTCCATTTGACTCCGGATGCTTGACTGATGCAAAATGGATCTTCGTGCCAATTTGATCGCATAATTCTCTGAAAGCTTCGGAGTCGAACTGTGTTCCATTATCTACAGTGATGGCCTTTGGTACTCCGAAACGACAAACAATATTCCGCCAGAAAAACTTTTGAATGGTGGCCGAAGTTATCGTGGCTAAAGGCTTTGCCTCAATCCATTTAGAAAAATATTCGACAGCCACTACAACATATCTTATGTTTCCTTGGGCCGGTGGTAACGGACCTAACAAGTCAAGGCCCCACCTTTGCAATGGCCAGATGGGTTGTATCAGCTGAGTTAGAG
The DNA here is from genome assembly GCF_902167145.1 of Zea mays. Taxonomy (NCBI): domain Eukaryota; kingdom Viridiplantae; phylum Streptophyta; class Magnoliopsida; order Poales; family Poaceae; genus Zea; species Zea mays. The sequence goes on along the minus strand of NC_050098.1, from coordinate 56,692,554 downwards.
ACGAAGGTTGTTTTTGATCTCTTGCACATTTCTGACAACCTTCGCACTTTTGAACTAATTCCGCTGCATCCGAAGCTGCCTTCGGCCAATAAAACCCTTGACGAAAAACTTTTCCAAGTAACGACCTAGATCCAATGTGAGATCCACACAGGCCTGCATGTATTTCTTTCATCAACTCTATGCCTTCGGCTCTGGATAAACACTTGAGTAATGGAGCACAAACTCCATGCTTGTACAACTCCCCTTCTATCATGACATATGGACGAGCTCTTGCCTCTATCCTCCTGTTATAAGTTTCGTCATCTGAAAGGAAATTACCCTGAAGGTAAGAGATGATCTCAGTTCTCCAGTCTTCACTATAAACAGGAGATATATTGAGGACTGCTCTTTCAAGAAGTTCCACTGAAGGTGCTTTTATTGTTTCGAAGAACACATCCGAAGGTAAGGGCAGCCCCTGTGCTGCTGACTTAGCTAGCAAATCAGCATGCTCATTTTGTCCTCGAGGGATATTTTTGACAGAAAATCCTTCGAAGGAAGCTTCAACTCTTCGGACTGTGTCTAGATATTTTTCAAGCTTCGGATCTTTAGCCTTGCAATTCTTGTCGATATGACCCGAAACAACCTGGGAATCAGTTTTAAGAATGGCCCTTCTGATTCCCATTGCTTTTAACTTCCGAAGGCCCAAAAGCAGGGCTTCGTACTCAGTAATATTGTTTGTACAACTAAAATCGAGTCTTGCCGCATAACAAGTTTTAACTTTGGATGGTGAGACCAACACAGCGGCTGCTCCTGCTCCGAAGGTTCCCCAAGACCCATCGCAAAACACTGTCCATACTTCGGCATCTTTATTTGTTTCTTCATCCTAAGCCCCTGGCGTCCAATCGGCAATGAAATCTGCCAACGCTTGAGACTGGATCGAAGATCTATGCACATAATCAATGCAAAATTCATTGAGCTCTGCAGCCCATTTTCCAATCCGTCCAGTAGCTTCTCTATTTCTCATAATATCCTTCAACGGCTGCGAAGAAGGAACAATAATATTGTATGCTTGAAAGTAATGCCGAAGCTTCCTGGATGCCATCAAAACAGCATATAACACCTTCTCCAATTCTGTATAGTTTTTCTTTGATATACTAAGAACTTCAGATACAAAATACACTGGGACCTGCTTCTTGACTTGGCCATCAAGCTTCTCCTGAACAAGTGCTGCACTTACCGCTGAGTGCGAAGCTGCCACATATAATAACAAAGGAGCCCCTGGCGTTGGTGGAGTTAATGTTGTTAAATCTATCAAATATTGCTTCAGTTCCTCGAAGGCTTTTTGTTGGCTTGGTCCCCATTGAAAGACTTCGGCTGTTTTCAGCACTTCGAAGAATGGTAAATTTCTCTCTGATGATCTGGATATGAATCTATTGAGAGATGCCAGTCTCCCTGTCAATCTTTGGGCCCCCTTTTTTGTAGTTGGTGGCTCCATTCGAAGTATAGCTTCAATTTTACTTGGATTAGCTTCAATTCCCTTTGTTGAAACCAGGCATCCAAGAAATTTCCCCTTCTTTACTCCGAAGACACATTTTTCTGGATTCAACTTTAGACCAGCTTGTCTAAAACTGGCAAAGGTCTCCTGCAAATCAGCAATGTGATTTTCCTGTTTCGTGCTTTTTACAATGATATCATCAACATAAGTTAGCACATTTCTGCCTATCTGAGACTGGAGAACCTTCGCAGTCATTCTGCTGAAACTTCCTCCAGCGTTCTTGAGCCCCTCAGGCATCCGAAGGTAACAATATGTTCCACTAGGGGTTATGAAACTGGTCTTCGGCTCATCCTCCTTCTTCATCCAAATTTGATGATAGCCTGAATAACAATCGAGAAGACTCATAAGCTCTGACGAAGCTGCTGCATCAACTAAGGAGTCTATCCTTGGCAATGGGAATTCGTCCTTCGGACAGGCCTTGTTGAGATCCGTAAAATCGATACACATTCGCCATTTGCCATTGGCCTTTTTTACCATAACAGTGTTAGCTAGCCATTCTGGGTACTTTACTTCTCTGATAACTCCTGCACTGAGGAGTCTTTTGACTTCATTCCGAGCACCTTCGGCCTTGTCATCAGACATTTTCCGAAGCCTCTGCTTTCTGGGTCTGAAGGATGGGTCAACATTGAGCGAGTGTTCAATAACATCCCTGTTAACTCCGCAAAGATCATTGGCTGACCATGCAAAAACATCTTTGTTGTTGAACAAAAACCTTATCAAGGTTTTCTCCTGCTCTTCGGATAATTGAGAGCCCAACATCACCTTCTGCTCTGCTATGTCCTCACATAAAAGCATGGGCTTCGGCTGATCTGCTGAAGCTGCTTTCTCCCTTCTGAATTTGTACTGTTCACAAGCTTCAGCTCCATCTATGTTATGGATTGCTTTTGAGTCAGTCCAGTTTCCCTTGGCCCTTCTGGCAGCTTCCTGACTTCCATGAATAGCAATGGGTCCTTGATCCGAAGGTATCTTCATGCAAAGGTAAGCAGGATGAAGAATTGCTTCGAAAGCATTGAGGGTGCCACGACCAATAATTGCATTGTAAGGGTATTCCATGTCAACAATGTCAAACACAACTTGCTCAGTTCTGGTGTTGTTGATGAATCCGACGGTCACTAGCATGGTGATCTTGCCCAGTGCTACAATCTGTCTTCCTCCGAAGCCACAGAGAGGGTGCGTAGCATCATGAATCTTATCTTCTGGCTCTTGCATTTGTCTGAAGGCCTTAGCAAATATAATATCAGCTGCACTGCCTGTATCAACCAAGACATTGTGGACCAGAAACCCTTTGATAACGCAAGAAATAACCATAGCATCGTTATGAGGAAAATCCTTGAGCTGAAGATCCTCCTGGGAGAAGGTGATTGGAATGTGAGACCACCTTGACTTGATGAAGGGTCCCTGCACTCCAACATGTTGTACCCTTCTCTGCGCCTCTTTCTTCTGCTTTTTGTTGGCTGGTTCTGAGCACGAACCACCTGTTATCGGGAGCACCAGCTTCGGGGCCGAAGCAGCTCCAGCATGATCGTTGAACGAAGCCATCAGCTCAAAAAAGTGGAAGTGAGTTCACCGGAGGTGGGCGCCAATGTTGGGGACTTGTTCTCAAATGCTATGAATTAAGAACAAGGCAACATAAAATGTTAAATTTTAATGCCCTTCGTCCAACGAAGCATTATTCCCTTGGGGATTAATGGACCTTGGACGAAGGTTGATGATAATACGATTACGAAGGTTAAATCTTCGTAATTAAATTCTAACAGATTGTATATGATAATATAAAATATAGAGTATCAAAGATAAATGAATTATAAACGAACCATATTATATTCATTCAATATATTTAAGCGTTGAATACAGTTATACCTCTGCCTTGGCAAAGATTGGATCCCGAAAAAATGCGATTGCAAATACCGGAATCCGTGAACAGTAAAGGAGTACTCTACACTATTTATAGGCACGGGACGCAGCCTGTGAGGAATTACAATTATGTCCCTCATAAGGGATTACAACAGCGACCCAAACATTTATTGACTAGAAGGTCATTCTACTTTTAAGTCGGTTTGCAATTCCGAAGCTTCATGAAGAGGAACCTTCGGTCATCTTATGCGGACAGCTTCAGCCGAAACTGCTTCTTCTTACAAGACCTTGGGCGACGAAGCATAGTCCCAACAGGTCGATCGTAGCATGGTTAGATCTATATAAGAGTCTCACATAATCTTAAAATATGGTGTATAAGACTAACAACTTTTGATTAAAATCTAACTTTTGCTCTCTCCTTCATTAAAGCTAACTTATAATTTAATTGTTGCTGGAGCTAGCTGCCCCCAAAGAGACGAAAAGCTACTCACCACACTCATCGAGTGTACGTAGTTCTATCACTATTGTTTGTTTTTGACATGAAGCTGATTTATATTGGACATTAGTAGCTTACATATATATAGGCGGGCAAATGATACCAAGAGAAGTCATCTTCGCTCAGCAAATTCAAAACAAAAAAATCTTTCTTTCCTGAAAAAACAAAAAATCTTTTTACCACCATAATATCAGCATCCGATATATTCGGTATCCCATTAGTTTCTCATGTGGTTTCATGTTCTCTAAAAATAATAAGGATCTCATTTACATTTACTCTCAAAAAAATACATAACCCACGCTGAAAGAAACAGTGGCGCCTAAGAGGTGGTGAACTAGGCCATAATTAAATTCCTAGAGCAAAACATATGCAAATAAATAATCTATAATATGCAATCTACGTTTTGTCTAAGTGTTGCTATCTCTACTGCAAAGCCTAAGTTTCAATCCCAAATAATCTAACTAGAAAGATAAGATTGAAACTAAAATACTTAATATATATACGGAAGGTAAAGAATAAGTTAGAGATGCAAACTCTCGTGAATGACGTCGGTATTTTTACCGAGGTATCCGAAACCACGAAAGGTTCCGACTAATCCTCGTTGGTGCCCCTACGCAAAGGGTAGCCCACACGAGGGCCAAGCAACTCGGTCGAGTAACTCCGTAGAGAGCCTCAGACCTTCTCACGTGCAAGTGGTGCTCCGCTTCTGGCTCCTCTCAGACGCTCCCCGCCGTCTCCACTATCGAGCTTCCAGCCGAAACGCCATGGGCCCTCCAGTTCACGGTGACGGTAGTGACACAAACACAGTTGTCACGGCCTCGCAATACTTTTGTCCCACTCGGTACAATTATAATGACTCACGCAAGACCCGAGGGGTTGTGTGGTTTTTCATGGTTGAAATAATTTTCTTTAGCACCCATATGCGTTTGGCCTTTTTCCTTTATTGGCTTGCTTGTTGGCCTTGATTGCTATCACTTTTCCATTCTTTTCTTCTTGATCAAATATGGTATAGCAACCTTTTTATCCACCTTGTTGATGTAGGTGTTGGAGATTTTGTTTGATGGCTTTTGCTTGAGCTTTTGTTTTTGCTTATCCCTGGTCTTTGCCTTGCATTGGTAAGACTTGTGGCCTTTCTTGTGGCATAACCTACAAATCACGGTTTCTTCCTCCACAGGCTTGTTCACTCCCGTAGTGATGTTATCCTGAGGAGGTTGGATTTGTTTGGCTTTGCCTTTCTTGTCATATAAGTCTTTGCCAAGGCGAGCCACTTCTTGCCTTAATTGTTCATTCCCTTTTGCGACCTCATTCGAACATGTTTCTATAACAATATTCTCAACAAGAGCTTGGTTGCAGGGGTTAGAATCATTAATTAAAACAAAGCAAGAAGTAGAAGCATCTTTATTAATAATTTCTAGCGTTTCAGCTAAAGATACTTCTGGGGTGCTACCAATGTTTTCTAGCTTAGTAGTTAGCTCATTATTGTGTATGCTAAGAATTTCCATTTTCTCTAGCAAATATTCAATTGCTTCTTGAGAGCTAGCTAACTTAGCCTTAAGTTTTTCATTCTTTTTAATAAGGCCATCATCGGTAGCTGAGGATGGAGCATTAGATTCTAATTGCTCAATTTTAGTTGATAGCTCACAATTTAAATTTGCAAATGTTTCAAATTTTCTAGCAAACATTTATAATCATCTTGAGAGCTAATCAACTTATTTTTCAAAGTTTTAAGTTGAGCCTTTTGTTTAGTCCATACATCCTAAAAAATTTAACAGCTTCGACAAGCTGATCTAAGGAGGGCTTTCCCTCACCTTCATCATCATCACTATTGCTATCATCACTAGAGGATGGAATACTCATTTTACCTCTTGCCATAAGGCACTTGCGTGATGAGCGTAATGAGGATCAGTGGCTACATGTCCTTGGAGGTTCATCTTCGATTGAAGAGTCATCCCATGTTTTCACACTTGTAAGAGCCTTGCCTTTGTTCCTTCCCTTTGTGGGTTCGGCCATATTTGGACAGGTGTCCGTGAAGTGCCCCTTCTATAACACCCTGAATTTAGGGGTATACAATTTCTTCTCTAATGTCTACCAAGTTAAGGTGTTACCTCTTGTTTCTCTCCCTCTAGATTTCTTTTCTCTCTTTTTATTTGAATTATGTCAATTAGGTGAGGGTTTAACTATTTATGTATTATATCAAAACCAAAGTGAGTCATCAAATGTTGCATCATGTTGAGCCTAAATTATTCTTTTGTTTGATGCACATGTGTGAAATTGTTTGACTCTGAATTTGGTTTGAATTTGATTTGAAATCCATAAGGGAAATAAAAAGAAAAGCCTTTAGAAATTTGGAGAAAAAGGAAATTTAGCCCAGTTCGGCCCAATCTAGCCCAGCTAAGCCGCGCGCGCCCTTGTCGCCTGAGGTGGGTCCCACCTGTCAGCGATGGCTCGCGTCTGCACTATCTCCCTCCGCTGCCCGGTGGGGCTAAATTGTTGGCACCGGTTTCCTCACGCGCGCGCCCATTCTCTCGCGCAGCTCGGTGGGTCTGCCTTGTCAGCGCAGACCGCCTGTTCGCGAGTCCCCTCTCGCTAGCCTATGGAGCCCACTTGTCAGCCTCCTCCCTTTCCCTAACCTCCCGCCCACGTACTCCACCGTGGACGCGCCCACGTCGCATGTTTCATGGCCACTACCCATGCGCCCGACCTCTTTCTGGAGCCCGCACCCACTCGCTCACTTCCCTCACTCAGTTGCGCCCCCAGCAGACCCCCTCGCACCTCTCTCTTGCACCATGAACACCTAGGGATCTCTGCCACCATCCACCATGGCCTCGTGCTCGTTCTGCGGTCGCCGTCGAGCCCTCGCCGTGTCCGTTGCCTCGGTGAGCTTCGCCTCGTCACCAGCAACCTAGGACACCCCTCGGTTCGCTCCCTTCCCCTCTATTCCTCTCAGTCCACGCTCACCGGCCCTTTCTCCGCACTGTAGCAGCTCCGCCGTCGTTGACCTAAGACCCTCTCATGCCTCGGTCGTCGTTCGAGGGTCCCTGAGCCTTCTCTTGAGGTAACCAACCTAACCCTGCCCCTATTTTCCCCTTGCCTGCCCTTGTTTGTGCGTGATTGCTCGCCAGAGTAGAGTTGCGCCGCCGCCAAGCCACCTCGCCGTGGACCTCCACCCTCTAGCGCCCTTGTGCCGGTGCTATGCCCATGGTCATATTCGCCACAGTTCCTCGAATCTTCCTGAGCCATTCCCGGCGCCCCGAGGGCCCCAGTGCGCCCGCACCCTTGTCTCCAGCGGATCTCTGTCGTGGGCGCGAGCGGCGCCACCATTGGCGATCAGGGAGCCCTCCCCGTGCTCGTCGTTGAATCTCAAGCGTTCACCTGAGATCGGGAGGCCCAGGTTTAATTAGATCAAGGCTAATCCCAACCATCCGCTCAGGATCGGGCCGCTCGGATTCGTCCCTCACCCGCATCCCTGCCATCAGGCCCGGCCTGTCAGCCTCGCTGACCCCAGGCACCTGCCTTCCCCGCCCCACCTGTCAGCCACGCTCACTCGCCTGCGCCCGCACGCTCGCCCACCGATCTAATCTCGGCCGTTGGTACAAGATCCAACGGCCGAGGGAACCTGATACCCGTTTCCGAGAATCAACCCACCGTCCCTCAGTTTCGTGCGTAGGCCCCTGTAATTTTACAGAAAGACCCCTGACCTTTTTGTTTATCACAGAAATAGACCTAGTTTTGTATTTTGAATTCCAAAACTTGTTTATTTCATATCTTTTGCATATGAACTCCAAATTGAGTGAATCAATTTGCAAAACGTTCATAAGATTATTCTCTACGTATTTAAATTATAACCTTTTGTTGTCTACATGTACGAATTTTATGCCTAGACTATAGGTTAGTGTAAGTGGTGGCTTATTTATTAATAAGAAAAATAAAAGGAAAACCATAATGGTAATTAGATGGTAAACTTTGTGAGGTTAATAGTATATAATATATGAATCCATCCCTGGTATAATTTTAGTAATTCATTAAGATAAATGAAGTTAAGCTATGTGATCCTTGAGATAAGTGACACTTAGAGAACCACAAACCTCTAGGTGTATTAGTCCACCCTAGATCTTAGACTTCGCTTTTGAGTCGGTTACTTTCTTTTGAATTCATGATTAACTTGATTGTACATGTTTGGTGTATTGTTTCTTAGTCATTATCTAAATGTGTTGAATACATGATCGCTTTGCCTAGATAATAAGCAGTCCGTGGTTCCTGAGTGTGTTGCCGAAGATCTTCCTGAGCAACAACCTAGTGAAGGCAAGTGTCCTCTGACCTATTATTTCCTATTTACTTTATAATTCACTGTCCTGCATTACTTAATTGAAACCTAAGGATTGACTAGTCTGTATTTATCTTGTCCTTGATTGCCTTTTGTGTTATTATGGTTAGCTTGATGCTATTGCTCTACTTTAATCAACGAACATGATGCAAATATTTATGATACGATGAGGTTATCCAGTTTATGATGATGTTCTTATGGCACTTTAGGGGACTCAGGCTGTTTTCTTGAGTACCTCTCCGTAAGGACCTGTTTGTTGAGTGACCACCCGGGATAACAGTGCAACCATGAGGGTGGAATGGGACGCCCTTAGCTAAATAATTAGATGAACCTAGGGGTGTAGTTAGCTTTGCCGAAGGGCCATCAATGAGGGCCGGGGCATAGTGCTTGCTCTCCTAAGGGTGGGTGCTGAGGTTCATTCGATTTGGTTTTGTTAGTCACCCACCTTAGGGAGGAGTACTGTGTTTGTACGACTGGCGAAACCTAACGAGCAGATATGCACCAGGGGAGTCTTTGTAAAGGCTACATAGTGTATCCCTGGCCATTCACCTCGGTAGTGAAGTGGCACACCCGGGTTTTAGGGGTTCAAAACCAGGGCACAAAATAATCACCAGGTGTGCTATGACCAAGTCTCACACATATGATGAATAGTGGTACCGAAACGAATGTCACATCCTTACTATATAATAGGAGTTCTGTACAAAATAATAAATAATTACATCATACAGAGACAACGATCCAGCAACCCAAAGTTGACTAGGAGACGACAGCCTAGACCTCTCACGAACTCATCACAGCATCCTCCATGTGCCTCATCCTGCGGTACCTGTTCTTGACCTGTGGGGGTGTGAGACAGCAAGAGTGAGCTCACATACGTTCATCGCTCAACAAGTTGTGGGGAATAATGTGTATGAACTCGCCAAAGGTGGGAGCTCACGTGAAGTGTAAGGCTTACCAAAGAGGATGGTTGAAGCTGAGCATTGTTTTTAAAGTTGGTCAAAATTCTATTAGCAATTACTAAGTATAACTAAATACCAACCCATTTAAGTAGTAGAACAAAAGTGATAACAACACCTGCAATGCAATGCATATGACAAATTGAATTTAGTTCCATAAATTAATCATGTGAGTGTCCGAGCTGCTCATGACCATGAGCACGGCTAGTATACAAGTTTTACATTCTTAGAGGATGCGCATCTTTACCCACAAGTCATGTTACCCATCTGCTAAGGGATCACGACTTCCCATACACCTCTACCGAGGAGGCGAGGAAGGGTAACACTACGAGGCCTTTACAAAGTTCCACTAGATTAAAAAACCCGCTACAGTTTCTAGGAAGCTCCAATGCAGGGACCCCTCGCCTGACCGCCACCATAGCAAAATCAACCTAGGGGCCACCCTACACTAACCACTCCCCTACTGCCCTTGCCCCTTTCGGGTAAGGTAGTCCTCCACTAGCTTTCCTAATTAGTCAGCCAAGGGCGTCCCATTCCACCCTTGTGGTAGCACTGTTTTCTCGGGTGGTTCTCCATGTTCCAATTAACATAATGATCTTATCATGAACAGTAAATAACAACTGATAATAAAAGTATAATCATGAATAATGTATATCTCTCTACCCAAAACCACATAAAGCAATAGCAGGTACTACCCAAAAATTCAGTGGTAAACAAGGTATAAAGATAATCAAACTAGGGTAACCTATTGGGTCCAATCAAAATTAACCTATGCAGATCATTACGATTAATAGGAACATGAGTGGGTAAAAAGAAGTGATCAAGGGCACAACTTGCCTAGGACTTGAGATTCTAGGTACCAGGATGATTCTTCAGATTCTCGTGACCTCGCACTAGTCATAGCAATACAAACAAACAGTGTATAGGCAAAATTAACATCACATCAAACATAAGTACATACTGAATAATAATGATCTACGCGTTGCTACGATATCGTGGGTTCAAGAATCACTAGATTTGGAGTTGCGGTTATAAAGTTATGACTTTTCGAAGGTTTATGTGATTAAATAGAAAAACTATGTTCTATGGTGATTATTATAAATCATTTGAGAAAGACATTCCTAAGAAACCATTAATTTAATTTTAACCAAAGTTATAACTTGATTAGAAAACATATTTTTGTCAAATTATAACTAGGGACTGAAAACATTACTTTAATTTTGATTAGAGAAGTTAATCCAATGAACATAGGGTAAACAAATTAATTATTTAAAAACATGTTACATGATAAAATAAGGTTACCACAGTGTAGATAATTTTATTACGAAGCTAATGCAACTTGAACGGATTGAAATGGACTTAAAATGAGTAAGTTATAGATTTTCAAAGTTCTAGGAATTATTTTTATACCAAAAACCAATTTCTAGAGTTTTATTTTTTTATTATGAATTAAAATGGACTGCGTGTATTATTTATAACAAGGTCAGGGTCTATTTCGCATAAAACAGGACCTATCTGTAATGGTTTTTAAACGACATAGGATGGCGGGTTGGTTTCAAAATTCTATAGGGTCTCTTATGCAAATAACACACAGCGAAGGGGTATCAGCAGAATTGCACCATTGGATCGCCATTCGACATCTCAAATTAGATCTAAACCGAGCAGCTAACAGAGTCATCGATCCCGCGATCTGTGGTGGATATTTGATCTGCTCCAGAATCCGTCGGATCCAGATCAGACGAATGACACTAGCCCCCGACCCAATGCCGACCCAACACCAATCTCGGCCATTGGCACGAGGATCAATGACACACACATTACTCGAAGCGATACGTACCCACATCCGCCGAAGCATGATCCTACGGTCACGGACCATCTTCCACCACCCGAGCATCAGACCGCGCAGATCCATTCACGGCGGCGCGGTGCTTTGGCGACCACCGAATCCATGCCACCAATGCATGAATTCCCACTCCAACGGGCTCTACACGTATCGGAGACACAGGTGAGTTTTGAAGAGGGCTTCCTACCCGGATTGATGAAGCGCAGAAGCACGAGCATGACAAGAGGCAGATCTATGGTGGAGTTCGCCTCTGATGAGTAATCGACAAACCACCGGGGGTTCCACCCATTGATTTGATGCCAGGGATATCTTCCTCATGTCAGAACGAATCGCCCAAGCCATACACTGTTGGGGGCCTTCGGCTTACGAAGGTCCTCAAAAACAGGATTTAACAGTATTTCTGGAGTTTAATGTGTGAACAGGCATCTTCGGACTCAAGTCGGTATCACAGCAGACCAGAATAATACGAAGGTTGATACAGTGCCGAAGGTGTGAGCAGGAAAGCTTCGGCATGATAGCAACAAAATGAAACCGACTTAAAGATGAAAAGGCTATTCAGACCTCGATAGACTACTATAGAATTATTATCAAATGTAAAGGGTATGAATGTAATTTTGTATGGGCTGTGTCCCGTGCCTATAAATAGGTGAACAGTACCCCCGTACTGTTCACGCTGGTTTTTTGGCATTCACTTTTGCGTCACGCTTGTACTTTCATCTCCTTCAAGTTGAAGGTACATTTGTAATTCAACGTTATTTCTGTTTATACATGGTAATAATATATAATTATTTATGTTGTCCATTATATTCTTTACAATTCATCCTTCGTTATTATATAATGAATTTATGAAGGTATGCCCTTCATAACCTTCGTCCGAAAATCATTATATCCTAAGGGGAATAATGCTTCGAAGGACGAAGGACTTTACCGATTAACATTTTCTATGTTGCCTTGTTCTTGACTCATAGCATTTGAGAACAAGTCCCCAACATTGGCGCCCACCTCCGGTGAACTCACTTCCACTCTTTGAGTTTTTTGAACACCTTCGGCGATCATAAACCTTCGCTATGGCGCCGAAGAAAGCTTCAGCGACTGGGACTGCAGCTCTGCAACCGTTGTACCACAATCAGGAGACAGTCTCCCTTCGGGAGGCCCGAAGCCAGAAAAGGAAGGCTGTCAGCCCGACACCACCAGAGGACGAGATAGATCAAGAAATCAGAGACATGGAGATACTTCATCAACAGGTGCAGAGGAAGAAGGAAAAGATGGCTAGGCTAGCTGAACTGCAAAGGCAGATAGACGAAGCCTCTGAAGAAGTTCGTCATCTTGCTTAGGATGAGCAGCACCGAAGGCCTCAGCACCAAGACCTTCATCAGGAGGGTTTTCTCAACGAAGATGACTGGTATGATAATTTCCATCATGGGAATTTTGTTTTCGATGATGCTTCTCCTCTGTCCGCTGAGCTGCAGGCTACACCTTGGCCTCCGTCCTACAAGCCGCCTCAGCTTCCCGTATTCGATGGCCACTCAGACCCGAAGCGGTTTTTGATGAGCTACAAAGCAACAGTATCTTCGTACGGTGGCAATGCTGCAGTCATGGCCAAATCTTTTGTTATGGCTGTCAGGAGTGTTGCTCAAACCTGGTATTCCTCCCTTCGACCAGGAACGATTACTTCATGGCAGAAGCTGAAAGACTTGTTGTTGACTAGCTTTCAAGGGTTTCAGACAAAGCCGGTCACTGCTCAAGCTCTATTCCAGTGCACCCAGGATCACGAAGAATACCTTCAGGCATACGTCCGGAGGTTCTTGCGTTTGAGGGCACAGGCACCAACGGTGCCCAATGAATTTAAAATGAGTAAGTGTTGGGGCGAAGGCGAAGACGCCACCCTTCGCTCGAAGGCCTTCGCCACACCCGCTGCAACAACGGAGACAAGACGACTGGCGAACTCTACCCTTCGCTCCATGGACTTGGAGACGAAGGCCCACGGCGAAGTCGCCTTTTCCCGCATCCTCGTCCAGCACGGAGGCCCACGTGGGATCCGGCACATTGTAACAGGCCCTGCGTGGCCGCTGCACATTACGGGCCTAATTTGTAAAGGTCTCCCTGTAATTACAGTCTGTAACCCTGCTTTATGGGAATATTCCGGGGATAACCAAGGCGCCTGAGGGCACATGCGTCCTTAACACTGGACGCTGGGCACTCAGATACCTATAAATACCCCCGCACAGTGCCCTTGAGAGGCTAGATTAACAGAGCTATTGCCATCTCAAGCTGAAACCCCGTTTACACTGCTTTCACTCCCCCGTTGGATTAACTTGCGCAGGAGAGCAAGTTCCAACATTTGGCGCCCACCGTTCGTGCTATGAAAACACCACCCGCGATGGCACCCAAGAGAACCTCATCGAAGGCTGACGAAGCTGCGAAGGCGACACTGTTGGCTGAGAAAAAGGGCAAGGCCCTTGTCGACAACACTCTCCAAGAGCCCTGCGAAGACGACGCCAACAGCAAGAAGCAGCACAACGAACAACCCACTACCGAAGGCAGCCTCCGCACCTGCAGCTCCGGGGGACCACAGCAGCCTCCCCTAGGCTTCGCTCCTCCAGAGGGCGCGGACGCCACCGAGGACGGCGAAGTCATCGGCGTTTCGGCCGAAGAGCAGCTACAGCTGCGCGCCCTGCGCATCAAGAACCGCAACCTCCAAAAGCAAAAAGAGATCCTCGAGGCCAAGCGCAAGCGTGTGTCTGCACAAGCCAAGGTGCGACAGATGATACGCGACGAAGAGCAGAAGGCACAGGAGCTTGAACAAGAGATCGCGCTTATGCAGAGCGAAGGCCAACTCGGCCTGCAACACGGCCCACCCCTCCAGCAGCGCGCACAAATCGAAGACCTGGTCATCCCTTAGCGCGGACACACCATCCCTCACGCGACGGCTTTCCAAGGCGTCAACTACCTTGACGAGCGAAGTCCCCTGGCACCTCATCTGCAAGTGACACCATGGCCCGCCAACTTCAGGGCAGGGATCTATCCCAAGTACAACGGCAGCACTGACCCTGCGCAGTACATCATGAGCTATCAAGTCGTCGTTGCATCATCCGGAGGGGACGACGCCACGATGGCCAAGTCATTCATCATTGCCCTCGAAGGCCCAGCCCTCACCTGGTACACCAGGCTGCCCCCATTATCCATCGACTCCTGGAGAAGTCTCCGAGACAAATTCTTGCTCAACTTCCAAGGGTACCGCCCAGACAATGACGCCTTGGTTGAACTCTCGCTCTGCAAGCAGCTGGAACGAGAGACTCTGCGGGAGTATTACCGCAAGTTCCTGACCCTCAAGTCACAACTGCCTTCGGTCGATGACCAGATCGCCATCCACTACGCCATCAGTGGCCTTCGGGCCGGCGTCCTCTACAGCCACTGCATCAGGGATCCGCCCAGGAACCTCCAGGAGCTCTATCAGCTGTTCGAGAAATATGCCAGATCCGAAGAGCTCCACCAGCGCAAAGTCGAGTCTCAGAGGAAGCCCAAAGACCCTCCGCAGTCTAGCCGCACATAGATAAGGCCCTCGCAGGCAGACTCCGGCTGGGACGGCCGCAATCAGCAGCAGGTGCACAACATCGCCAACCAGCCCTCCGCTGGTGAGGCCCCTCGCCGCCAGGAGTATCCCCCCAGGGCTGAGAAAATGGAACTCGCGGTCCAGGACGGGGGCGTGCGCAGCAGCCATGCAGATTCTACTGCCTGTTCCACGACGAAGACTGCGCGCACCCCACAAGAGACTGCCCAGAGACGAAGGCCACCAGAGATAGGATGGCACAGGCGCAACTAGTCGACAACCCCAGAATTGTCGCGCCCCCACAACCATACAACCACGGCCCCGCTCCGCCTCCACCGCACCACGCATACCAACACCACCAGGAGGTACAAATCGTACCTCCCCCACCCCCACCCCCACACCATCAACAGCAAAACATCCACCACCCCAACCACCCCCAAGCACCAAAACAAGAGGACTTCGCCGATCAACCGTATCGCAGAGACATTCATATGATTACTGGGGGGTCCAGCGCCGACTTCGACACAAAGCGGCAGAAGAGGGACCACTACCGCAGCATCAACCACATCGCTGTCACCGGTCCGGTCATGCAGACAAAGTGGTCCCACGTGCCATTGACCTTCGACGCCCGAGACGTCGATCTGCGCAGCACCCCCCACATCGACGCCATGGTCATCAACTGCAGCGTGGCAGGCTGGAACTTGCACAAAGTCTTAGTCGACAATGGCAGCCAGGCGAATATCATCTTCCCCCATGCCTTCGATCGCATGGGCATAAGCCACAGCCTGCTCAAGCCCTTGGACAACCCCCTGTACGGCTTCGGCGGCAAGGGCACCTTCCCCGTCGGCAAGATAGAGCTGCCCCTCTCCTTCGGTGTAGCACCCAATGCCTGAAGTGAGCAAATCACGTTCGACATCGTCGACATGGTGTACCCGTACAATGCCATAATGGGCCGGGGCTCCATCAACAAGTTTGAGAAAGCTATCCACGGACTTTACCTGTGCATGAAGATCCTAGGTCCGCAAGGCGCCATCACAGTCTACAGCAACCAGCAGGTTGCACGTAACATAGAAAGAGACTTCGTCCCCGGACAAAGAAACGTGCACTGCCTCACGACCCAGCGCGAGGTCCCCGGGTCCGCCACTCCAACCACCAAAGAACATGAAAAAGCACAGCTGCAGAGCAACGACGGGACTAAGACCGTCCCCCTCGACCAGGCAACGCCCAAGCAGACGGTTACCATCAGCGAAGACCTCACTTCGCATGACGAGGAGAGACTCCTCTCCTGTCTGTCCAAGAACAAAGACGTCTTCGCCTAGTCTGCCCTCGACCTGGTCGGAGTCAGTCACTCCATCATCGAGCACAGCTTAGGAATTGACCCTTCGGTGAGACCGAAGAAACAACGGCTGCGTAAGATGTCTGACGAGAAGATAGAAGCCGCCAAGGCCGAGGTGCATCGCCTGCTCGAGGCCAAATTCATCGAGCCAATTGCCTACCCCACATGGCTCGCCAATGTAGTGATGGAGCAGAAAAAGAGCGGCAAATGGCGGATGTGCATAGACTTCACCAATCTTAACAAGGCCTGCCCCAAGGACAATTTCCCGCTGCCTCGGATCGACAAAATCGTCGATAGCGCGTCCGGGTGCGAAGTCATGTCACTCCTTGACTACTTCTCCGTCTACCACCAAATTTACATGAAGGAGGAGGACAAGGCAAGCACCAGCTTCATAACACCCTTCGGCACGTATTGCTTCATCAGAATGCCGGAGGGACTTAAGAACGCCGGATCCACTTTCTCCCGACTCACCAAAGCGGTGCTCGAGAGCCAAATCGGCAAAAACATATTCACATATGTGGACGACATCGTCGTCGCCAGCAGAAGCAAGGAAGACCACCTGGCTGACCTCGCCGAAACGTTCGCAAACATGCGGGACGCACGACTTCGCCTCAACCCCGAAAAGTGCATTTTCGGCGTTCGCCAGGGGAAAATCTTGGGCTACCTGGTGTCACACCGCGGAATTGAGGCCAATCCAACCAAAATTCAGGCTATCATCAATATGACGCCCCCACAGTCAGCCAGAGAAATACAACGATTGACAGGCAGGCTAGCCGCCCTCAACAGATTCATCTCCAAGTCCGCGGAGCGAAGCCTCCCTTTCCTCAAAACACTCCGCGGCGCAAAAGACTTTGCATGGGGGCCAGAGCAGGCGGCGGCCTTCGCCTCATTAAAACAGTACCTGTCGGAATTGGCGATCCTTACAAGCCCCGACCCCTCGCTACCCCTATTGCTTTATGTCGCGGCTTCGCCACATGCGGTCAGTGCAGCACTAGTTCAAGAGCAGACCAGAGAGGGCACGATCAGGCAATGTCCAGTCTACTATGTCTCTGAAGTGCTCACAACATCAAAATGTAATATGACGGAACTGGAAAAGATCGCTTATGCAGTCGTGATGGCCTCGCGCAAATTGTGCCATTATTTCGAGGCATTCAAGGTCCGGGTCACCTCAGATAGAGGACTCGGCGAGCTGTTTAGAAACCCGGAGGCATCAGTGCGGATTGCCAAGTGGGCAGCCGAACTCTCCGGCTACCACATCACATTCGAACCCAGGACAGCCATCAAGTCGCAAGTCCTGGCAGACTTTGTCGTAGACTGGACTGGACCAATAACGCAGCCGGAGCCGTCCGCAGAGAAAGTGTGGACAATCCATTGTGACGGTGCATGGTGCCATGCGGGGGCAGGCGCCGCCGCGGTCATTTCTTCACCGACCAGGGTCAAGCACAGATACGCAGCCCGCCTTAGCTTCGCTTTGGAGTCTGATAGGTGCACCAACAACATAGCAGAATACGAGGCCGTCATCCTCGGCCTTTGCAAGCTAAGGGCGCTCGGCGTCACCACCTACATCATCAGAACAGACTCCAAGGTAGTCGCTGGCCAGGTCGAGAAAGATTATGCAGCGAAGGACCCCGCACTCATGCAGTACCTCACGGCCATCCGCAGCCTCGAAAGACAATTCAAGGGTTTTACGTTGCAACACGTAGACCGAGCCAAGAATGAGGAGGCCGATGCATTGGCCAAGGCAGCCGCCAGGGGCGAGGCCCTGCCCTCGGACGTGTTCTATCACGTCATCGGCATGCCAGCCGTCCGCAACCCAGAGGGGCTCCTAATAACCAATGACAGTGAGGGTCACCGCATTGTCAACCTCATCATGACCGAAGACTGGCGAGCACCAATAACCCTGTTCCTGCAGGATACTATCATCCAACCGACAACAACGAGGCCAAGCGCCTCAAGCACCGAAGCCGGGACTTCGCGCTAATCGAAGGCCAACTTTATAAGAAGGGGGTCCGTCAGCCGATGCTTAAGTGCGTCACCGAGACCGAAGGCGTCCAAATTCTGCACGAAGTCCACAGCGGGACTTGCGGCTCCCACACAGGGCCTAGGGCCCTAGCGGCAAAGGTGATTCACCAAGGTTTCTACTGGCCCGCCATGATTTGCGCCGCAAATCGGGTCGTGAGGTCCTGCGAAGCCTGTAAGAAATTTTCTCCACGCTCGGGGCGCCCTTCGCAATTCACGAAGCTAATCGCCCACACGTGGCCTCTTCAGCGCTGGTGCCTGGACATTGTCGGGCCCCTGCCCACGGCTCAGGGGAACCTCAAGTTCACCTTCGTCGCCGTTGAATATTTCACCAAATGGATTGATGCGAGGGCAGTATCCACTATAACATCGAAGACAGCCCAAAAATTCTTCTGGCAAAATATTGTTTGCCGCTTCGGAGTCCCGTCCGAACTCACAGTCGACAACGGCAAGCAATTCGACAGCCAAGACTTCAAGGATTTCTGCTTCTCCATCGGCACCAAGCTTGCCTTCGCCTCAGTGTACCACCCCCAATCCAACGGAGTCGTGGAACGCGCCAACGGAAAATTTTTCACAGCCGTCAAAAAAATGCTCCTCGACGACAGAAAAGGCAAGTGGCCCGACCTGTTACCCGAAGTGGTCTGGGCGCTGAACACGACTGAGTGCAGGGCGACTGGGTTCACCCCTTTCCACCTTCTATACAGATCGGAGGCCATGACTCCGCAAGAAATGAAACACGGGTCACCACGGACAGTCGCGTCAGCCGTCCCCGACGTAGACGAGTCTACTTCGAAGGATCTCATCGATGGAGACCGTGTCTTCGCCCTACAGGCTCTAAACAAATATCAAGCTCAGACAAAAGCATGGCGTGACCACACAGTCATCGCGAGGGAATTCAACGAAGGAGACCTCGTACTCGTCCGGATAGCTCGGACAGAGTCCCAGGGCAAGTTGGAGCCGAAATGGGAGGGCCCTTTCATCGTCAAGGCGAAGGCATCCCCCAGCGCGTACAGGCTCACAACGCCATCCGACGAAGACTTAGAACATTCTTGGAACATTGACAATCTTCGCAAATTTTTTGTTTAACTCCTCAGGGCCACTTTGCCCTTGTAATCCGCAGAACAGTTTTAAGCCGGCCTGCACTCTTTTCCTCCCGGGAGGTGAGGTTTTTAACGAGGCGGAGTCATGTAATATACACGCGAAAAATCCCCCGCAAAAACTACGTCGAAAAAGACCGCATCAACGGTCTTCGACATTCGACCGACACAAAAGTCACCGCGAGGGGCAGCAATGGCTACCCTCGCGTGCGACAGTCCGCGCAAAAGTCGCCCAAGGGTGAAGCCGGACTAGCACAACAAGTGCGTAAATTCGAAGTCTTCTCAAAAAGACTATCCGTGCAAAAGTCGCCCAAGGGTGCAGCCGGGACTAGCACAACAAGTGCGTAAATCGAAGTCTTCTAAAAAAGACTATCCGTGCAAAAGTCGCCTAAGGGTGCAGCCGGACCAGCACAACAAGTGCGTAAATCGAAGTCTTCTCCAAAAAGACAATCCGCGCAAAAATCACCTAAGGGTGCAGCCGGACTAACACAAGTACGCAAATTCCAAGTCTTCTCCAATAGACTACCCATGCAAAAGTCGCCTAAGGGTGCAGCCGAATTAGCACAACGAGTGTAAGAATTGAAGGCGCATTACATCAGTCTGAAAGTCTACAGGCGCAGCCGGACCGACACAACAATGTACCAGACCAGGTGCGCAACGTCTTACGAACACATCCAGCTGCGCGAAGGCAGTCAACCTTATCATCCAAACCACAGTTACACACGTACAGTGAGGGCATCACACCTTACATAGGCTCAACCTTCGGAATGATCCCCATTTCCCTATAGTTAAATAGCATTATCCTCAACTCCTCACCCTCAAAAAGCCTTTGCAACTCCCCCTCACCCATACTCGCCCCAACCGGCGAGGACAACAATTCCTGCCTACCAGCCCCGCCCACACAAAGCCGACCACCATCAAACCCGCTCACTCTACGCTTCGCCACCACCCTTCGCCGCCTACGCCCAACACTCGGACCAGGCAAAACTTCAGCATCCGCAACACGCAGAGAAGCCTCCGCCTCAGCCACATCCAAGGCCGCAAAATAATCTAAGCCCTCGTCTGAAGACTCTTTCGTCCATAAAACCGAACTCCCAGAGTCGTCAAACTCAGAAAACTTAGACGTAGATTCATCTGATTCATTACCAGCAACCACGGTCGAAGCCGCCACAAAATTAGCAGTAGCGGTTGCGTGCGCAGGCCCAAAATCTTGAACCTGCGCAGCAACCAAGGTTCAGTAACACAGACAAAATTCCCTAACTACCCCATACACACTAAGCCACCTGCGAAGACCCAGCAGCCACCGTGGGATCTTCCGCTGCTGGCTCCGTCGCCGCCTTCGGGGGATCCTCCGCCACCGGCACAGTGGCCACCGGCGAGTCTCCACCAGACACAGCAGACGCAGGGGCAGCGTGGGAGCCTTCACCGGTTTCTGGGAGCGGCGCTGGGTCAACCGCAGTTTCGGCCACCACCGGATCGGCCTCCGCTTCGGGCAGCGCGCTGTTCAGACGTCCGAAGTCCTCCACCTCCTCGGCATGCGCCATCTGCCACACAGCGCACCGATTCAGCACACCCGCATGCACCCACATTCAATAACACAAAACGAAACACAAACTTTACCTGATCCCGCGCCCGGTCAGCCCGTTCCCTAACCGCCTCCCGACCATGAGGGCCCCACATCTGGTCGAAGAGGGCCCCCACGGCGTCCTTCACCACAGGGTCTTCGACCTTAAAAATCTTGCGCCCAAAATCTTCATCAGATCGGTCGAAGCCCTCATAGTGACTGCACCCTTCGTGGGACAGCGCATTCATAGCCCCTCGCAGGTGACGAGGGAGGCAAAGGACATGAAACCCGCCACGATGGTCGGGAGCACTAGCAGCTCCTCTTGCAGCCACTCGAGGAACCGAAGGACCGCCTCCCGGTCAGGCACCTCGAAGTCAGCAGTCCGCGCACCCAGCTCGCGGTATGAGTCCTCGAGCTGTTTGCGCGTCCGCTCAACTTCCGTGCGAGTAGAGGCCTCGGCCCTCTCCATGCGAGCCTGTAGAGCCTTGAACCGCGCCTCCCACTCCTCGGCGCACTGGCTGGCGAGACTCTCCTCCGCCCTCGCCAACTTGGCCTCCGCCTGCGCCTTGGTGATGGCCTGATTGGCCTCCCGCCTTTCCTCCACCAGCTGGCGCCGAAGGTCCGTCCTCTCGCTCTCCAGGGTGGCCACCTTTTCCGCCAGCCTGCGGTTTTTGCTCTCCGCAGCGGATTTTTCCCGGACGGCGTCCGCGTGCTGCGCCCGAAGTCTCTCGACTTCGGCGGCCACGTCCGCCGTAAGGGCGCCCGACGCCACGCGGTCGGCGAAGTCGGCCGCCTAACAGACACGCATGAGTCCACAATCACAATGAAAGCGGCAAACAACGAAGTATACTTCAACCTACTTGAATCAGCTACAGCGACGCTTCCCACAGCCGGCGAGACACAGTGCCCGCCTCGTTTTTGACGGCAATGGCCGCCGACACCTCGCCGCCAGCGCTGGAAGCGCCACCCTTCACCCCAAAAACCGCGGCAGGCGCCGTGGCCGCCACTTCAGGCGAGACGGCAATAAGTTGCCCTTCGGCCGACCCTGCAACGAATCACCGGTCAAAAAAAACTTACCGACGAGATAGTCGTCCACGCAAATGTCTGTGCTGAAGTCGGCAATACACTTCCCCGGTGAAGGCAGCTCCCGGACCTTCGCAGCTCCCTCCGGGGCGGACTTGGTCCCGCCAGCGCCAGCCGCCTTCGCGCTTTCCGGCAACTTGCCAGGTCCAGGCGCGGCCGCTTTCGCAGCCAGCGAGGGCTAGCTACCGCCGGGGACGGCAGCCTTCACACTCCCGCGCGCCCTCTTCGGCCTAGCCTCAGGGAGCCTGACGACCGCCCGACGCTTCTGAGCAGCTTCCTGTCGATCCTTGTTCATCGCTGCCGACACAACAGCAGCAATATTCCGCCCGTAAGGAAACACTCTCAAATCACGGGCCATGCGAGAGGTAAAAAAGTCTTCGCCAGCCGCGCGGGGGATAGGAACGTTCTTGGGCCATCGACCCCCGGTAACCTCCAGCATCCGCGCCGAAGACTCCCGGAGCTCGGGCGAAGACATCCTTCCCCTGGGGGCCGCGCATGTCCCCATCAACTCCATAGCAAAACTATCGGAGACCCCTAGTTTTCCCATCGCAGTACCTAGCTTCCTCTTTTTAGTAGATGGGGCGGCCTCCGGCGCGGGATCGTCTTCGAGCACTGCCGCTGATTTTTTCCCCCGGCGGTCGGCGACGTCTACTCCGGGATAACCGCCATACAGCAAACCGTTCAACTCAAAGACCCGATTCAGGCGGTCGTTGGATCCACGTATGTCCCAGCTCCGCTGGGCCTCAGTCCTCGACACGTAGCGACCAACAATTCTCACCGCCCCATCCTCCGCCTCACGTACAACCACGGCAGGATCCCGCCCTCGCACATCCAAGGCAAAGAGTGGACTTCGCACTTTCCGCCCGCCAAGGGAGGGCATCACGCGAGGGCATACTTCGCCCAGCGTCCATCCATGTGCCAAAGGCCACACCCCATACCCTATGAATTCCTCAACCAGATCGCGCCTGCTACTCCTATGGGCAGCGATCCGAAGGGCCCGTTCAGTCTCGTCATCCTCCGCCACTTCAAACGGCGGGTACGCCACATAATAATGCGAACACATGATGGCAGTAGGGAGCCCAGGGTGATTTTCGACTTCAGCCTCCGAAACATAAAACAAGTAGTCCCACCAGTTGCCCCACTTATTTCGGGCACAAGGGACCAGCTCCACAACCTCCATCGAAGTCTTCCCGGACTTCGGCGTGAAAGTGCACGATCCGAATTGCGCAATTTCGTCACCAATCCTTCTCTTCTGCCAGTGCAAGCAGTAGTGCTTGGCGAAGACCTCCACCGAAGGCTGACCGCCATACGAAGTTGTTGCCCAGACATACTTCGCCAACGCCACCACGGCGTTCGGTGTCAGCTGATGAACTTGGACCCCGAACTTCTGCAGCACCTCCGACACGAAATGATGCGCAGGCAGACGAAGGCCGGCAACAAAAAATGCCTCAAACACAACAAGTTCACCCTCAGGCTCGGGAATCTCCTCTGCCCCCGGCACACGCCCGACCCCGCCGCCAAAATACCCTAACTGTTGCATATCCTGCACGCGGCCCGACGACATCCATGAAACACTAAATTCCACCGTATCACCCGGGTGCAATTCCACCGCCGCACTGCCCGAGAGATCCTCGGAAAGCGTCTCGATCGTCGGCGTGGTCGCAGCAGACGAAGAAGAGGACGACATGGCTACGTATCATCGACGGCGGCGCGCGGTCTGCTTCACACGAGCCAGTTCTCCGGTGAACAGGAGCAAGGAGGGCAGACGAGCAAGCGAGCAGCTTGAACAAGGAAGGTTAGGGTTTTCGCGGCGCGCAGAAAGGTAAATTTCAATCGGCGCCGCCCCCCACCCCTTTTTATACACAGGACGCGACGCTTCGGGGAACCCGCAATCCAACAGTGCGGCGTCAATCAACGGTCATGTCAAAAACCCCCGCGGAACCACTTCTAGCGAGGGCAGCGTCTCCACCATCTAGCAACGCCTTCAGCACCAGATGACTTAGTCGAACTGGTCCCTCGAAGGGCAAATGTTGGGGCGAAGGCGAAGACGCCACCCTTCGCTCGAAGGCCTTCGCCACACCCGCTGCAACAACGGAGACAAGACGACTGGCGAACTCTACCCTTCGCTCCACGGACTTGGAGACGAAGGCCCACGGTGAAGTCGCCTTTTCCCGCATCCTCGTCCAGCACGGAGGCCCACGTGGGATCCGGCCCATTGTAACAGGCCCTGCGTGGCCGCTGCACATTACGGGCCTAATTTGTAAAGGTCTCCCTGTAATTACAGTCTGTAACCCTGCTTGATGGGAATTTTCTGGCGATAACCTAGGCGCCTGAGGGCACATGCGTCCTTAACACTGGACGCTGGGCACTCAGATACCTATAAATACCCCCGCACAGTGCCCTTGAGAGGCTAGATTAACAGAGCTATTGCCATCTCAAGCTGAAACCCTGTTTACACTGCTTTCACTCCCCCGTTGGATTAACTTGCGCAGGAGAGCAAGTTCCAACAGTAAGTTATGAATTTTCAATGTTCTAGGAATTATTTTTATACCAAAAACCAATTTCTAGGGTTTTATTCATTTATTATGTTTTAAAATGGACTGCATGTATTATTTATAACAAGGTCAGGGTCTATTTCACATAAAACAGGACCTATCTGTAATGGTTTTAAACGGCATAGGACGGAGGGTTGGTTTCAAAATTCCATAGGGTCTCTTATGCAAATGACACACAATGAAGGGGTATCAGCAGAATTGCACTGTTGGATCACCATTCGACAGCTCAGATTAGATCTAAACCGAGCAGCTAAAAGAGCCATCGATCCCGCGATCTATGGTGGATATTTGATCTGCTCCAGAATCCGTCCGATCTAGATTGGACGAATGACACTTGCCCCGACCCAATGCCGACCCGACACCAATCTCGACCATTGGCGCGAGGATCAATGGCACACGCATTACTCGAAGCGGTATGTACCCACGTCCGCCGGATCGTGATCCTATGGTCACGGACCATCTTCCACCACCCGAGCATCAGACCGCGGCACAGACCCATTCACGGCGGCGCGGTGCTCCGGCGACCACTGAATCCATGCCACCGATGCATGAGTTCCCACTCCAACAGGCTCTACACGTGTCAGAGACATAGGTGAGTTTCGAAGAGGGCTTCCTACCCAGATTGATGAAGCGCAGAAGCACGACCACGGCCAGAGGCGGATCTATGGTGGAGTTTGCCTCCGATGAGTAATCGATGCACCACCGGGTGTTCCACCCATTGATTTGATGCCAGGGATATCTTCCCCATGTCAGAACTAATCGCCCAAGCCATACACTGCAGGCATAGGCGTGGTGTAAACGAATCAAAGCGTAGTGGCATCCATTTTTCTCTCTCCTCCCCATTTCCCCCTTGCTCGGCTCCGCTTTCTCTCTGGATGGCGCCCGATGGCTCCGTGCATAGGTCACAGCGGGGCAGGGTGGGGTTTCGATTTTATACTCACACATGGATGAAGTTCGAGCATGGATCGAGGAGCTGAACTCCACCATACCATGGAGTTTGTTGTACGCGTGATGCTCGGGAGTTAGGTGATGACAATGGGGTCCCATGCGTCGGTGACCGAGCGCGGGTGGCTAAAAGATGGGCCCCACCTGGCGGTGGTAGTGTGTGCGGTTGGGCTGGCACGAGTGGAGTTGCGAAAGTGGGCCATGCGTGAGAATTTGGCCTAGCTGGTTTAGCCAGGTTCCACCTTTCTTTTTTTCTTTTATTCATTCCCTTTCTATTTTACTTTCTATTTGAATCAAATTTTAAATAGAGTTTAAATTTTCAAGTTGGGAGTGCACAATCAAGAAAAGTCAGCATGTAAATGCAAGGTTTATTTATTATTTTATACTAATCATTTATTCATTAATGTTCTAGAAGGTATAGTCGTAAAAGGAATAGTTTAGCTAGTCTAATGAAATTAAACTTCCCTTATGCTTCTTTTCCTTGTTATTTATTTATGGGAGGAATAAATGGTTTCAAAAACATTTTCTGTCTCATTTTCTATTTTATGTTTTTATTTGAAACGGGAGGTCAAGTTTACGTTTTCCATAAAATGCATCATCACAAAATCAACAAGAGATCAACCTTTCATTATCTATTTACTGATCAATTAACTAATTTAGTACTCTTAGTTGATTCTGAGGAGGAAGGGTCCTAATGAAATCCAAATGTTTCAAAAATTCTAGAGGCACTATTATAGATACGTTTATTTCTTTATTTTATTATTTTATTATTTTTTCCCTTCTACCAATTGTGGGCTTTACATGAAGATCGGGTATGTATAACCCAAGCTAGAAAGGGATCACGACTCGTGGGTAAAGTGTGCAACCTCTGCAGAGTGTTTGAAACTGGTATATCAATCGTGCTCACAGTTAAGAGCAGCCTTGGGATCCTCCTTGATTAGAAGAACTTTGGATACTTTGTGATAATGGCTAATATTGATGGTTATAACTCTAGCTACTGGTATTTCCTCTTGGAGGGAGTACTTTTGGGTAATAACTGGGTTTATTACTAAAACTAGGCTCTACCACTAGTAGTAAATACCTGACCAACTAAAAGCAACTCCTTTAACCTTAACTCCACATACAACTAGTCCACTTTAGCCAAACGAGACAATTGCTGAGTACGTTGATGTGTACTCACCCTTGCTTTAAAACCACCCACCCCAGGTTGTCCCCATTGCAATCAGTGCTCAGGAGGAGATGCAGGCAACATGGAGGACTTTGAGGAGTTTCAGGACTACGACAAGTTCTACTTGTGTTAGTGGCAAACCCCTAGTCAGCTGCATGTGAAGGCCTTATCTCTACGTTTCGTTTCTCGCACTTTGATCACGTTAATGACTATGTTATGTTAATGACTTTGTGGATGTATTGGACATCTTGATGTAATAAAGTACCTTTTCCTGTATTATTTTGAGCAATGTGGGATGATGTCCAATTATGTAATCGCTGTGTACGTGAGTTTCTAATCCTGGCACGTACATGGTTCACATTCGGTTTGCCTTCCAAAACTGGATGTGACACCTTCTCCCCACATGCGAAGCATCCTCTCTTTCTTTGCTTTTTCCTATCAATGTTAAAGAGAAGATTCTCGACCTGCAGGGGCACACCCATTAGATTAATCTTGCGGATCATCCCCATTACCTTGCCGACGCGTCGGATTGTTTCTTCATCCTCGGAGGATGATGTTGACGGTTAATTATCTTCATCATCATCACTTTCTTCTTCTTCCTCTTCTTCACTTGAGGAGCTTGGAGTGGGAGCCTTCTTCTTGCCTTTCTGATGCGTTACGATGCCCGATCTTCACGACGTAGGATCAATCTTCAGATAACTAGCTTCGAAGAAGCCAAGATAACTTGCTGCAAGCAGCGATAACTAGTGCAACCTGACAAATAAAACTCAAAGCCAACCGCCATCTTTAACCGGCAGTCTGAATCGAGGATTCGTCCAACCACACTCTCAAAGAACCAACCAACACAGCCTACAATCAATCGAGGAGACCTCGAAGGGAGTAGGAGCACCAATTGGGAGCGGATGAAGCCGCTGCTTCTGCAATCCCGCGAAGGAATTCACAAGAGCAAAGGGGTAGAGATCACTCTCAATATTTGTTAGCACACAACTGAACAAAAGGGTTCTATTTTAGATTATCATAAGCTGCCTTACATCATAGACATAGGGGGGTATTTATACTAGTAACATCTATCCTTAGAGAGATATAAACACGAAACAAAAGTATTTTCACGTGCTGATGTGAAGGAGCCTCTTCGGGAGATCTGCAGAGCTGAATTTCGTGTGGCTGTTTGACTTCTGCGCAGCCTTCAGTATTTTGATAATAACTTTTTCTAGGAATCTCCAAATGATGTGGGACTGGTTGCGTTGGAAAGCTAACTTGACAAGCTTTCTCACCATATATAGCATGCTTAATGAAACTTCGTAGAATGCTGCAGTTTAATACGAAAACTTGGTCATCAAGCTGACTGTTGACCTTCTGACCAGTCGGCACTAAAGTAAGTCGGCTGCCTTTCTGGTAGATTTGATTAAGTCGGCTTTAGAAGCATTGGAAACTAGACTTCAAGAGCTTTCCAAAAAGTACTTATAGGCCTTCATAGCTTTTGGGAATCAAAAGATATGACTGTTTCTTCTGGACGGTTTTGTTGCACTAGACTGACTCGGACATAGCTCTTCTTGCTGACTCGTCCTTGATATGTTTTGTCCTTCTTCTTTGGTGAACCTAAGTAATATTAACATACACGACTTAGGTAGCATAAAGTTTTCATTAGTGTTTAATTGAAATTCATAAAGTAGCGCGTGCACCTCTTGTTGTAGCTTCTTAGCTCGGCTATGTGTAATTGGTCTATCAAAGGCTTAGGTTGGTGATGATGTTGGTTGTACTTGAGTTGATATAGTATGACTTGGGGGTTGTAATGTGTTGCTTAATGGCGTGGTCGTATCATCCTCCCCCCTTGAAAAGGAGTCGTCCTCGACTCTGAAGTGTCTTCACTTGTATATGGTAAGAGGTCAGCAACATTGAACGTGTTGCTCACGCCATAGCTTGGTGGAAGATCTATCTTGTATGCATTATCATTGATCTTGGCAAGAACACGAAATGGTCCATCCCCTTGTAGCATCAATTTGGATTTGCGCTGATCAGGAAAACGCTCCTTGCGCAAGTGAATCCAAACCAAGTCACCCGGTTCAAATAACACTTTCTTCCTATGCTTGTTCATGCTTGCTGCCTTGCGCACTGCATTGAGCTCAATTGCTTCCTTGGTCTTCTCATGTATCTTTTTTATGTATGCAGCCCGCTTAGAAGCTTCCATATTAGTTCTTTCCTGCAATGGAAGGGGCAACAAATCTATCGGAGCAATAGGTTTGAACCCATATACAATTTCGAAGGGGCATAAATTAGTTGTAGAATGTACTGCCCCGTTATAAGCAAACTCCACGTGTGGCAAACATTCCTCCCAATCCTT
Source organism: Zea mays (assembly GCF_902167145.1). Classification (NCBI taxonomy): domain Eukaryota; kingdom Viridiplantae; phylum Streptophyta; class Magnoliopsida; order Poales; family Poaceae; genus Zea; species Zea mays. The sequence continues at coordinate 56,663,889 of NC_050098.1, read as the reverse complement.
CAAGTTCTTCTTTACCATTGTTCGCAGCAGCATTGACAATGTACGATTCACCACTTCAGTTTGTCCATGAGTTTGAGGGTGGCATGTGGTGGAGAACAAAAGTTTAGTCCCAAGCTTTGCCCACAATGTTTTCCAAAAATAGCTCATGAACTTCACATCACGGTCAGATACGATGGTCTTGGGCATTCCATGTAGTCTCAAGATTTCTCTGAAAAACAAATTGGCAACATGTGAAGCATCGTCGCTCTTGTTGCATGGAATAAAATGAGCCATTTTTGAAAATCTATCAACCACAACAAAAATAGAATCTCTCTTTTTTTGAGTCCTAGGCAGCCCTAAAACAAAATCCATGCTTATGTCTTCCCAAGGAATTTTAGGAGCAGGTAAAGGAGTATATAAACCATGAGGGTTAAGTTTTGACTTAGCTTTGTGACAGGTGACACAACGCTCCACAAATCTGATGACATCTCTCCTCAACTTGGGCCAATAGAAATTATCACTGAGCATGTCATAAGTCTTCTTTTGTCCAAAATGACCTGTTAGACCTCCTCCATGTGACTTCTGCAATAAAAGCAATCTAACCGAAGAATTTGGTACACAAAGTTTGTTAGCTCTAAACAAAAATCCATCATGTATATGATTTTTTCCCAACCTTTTCCATCTTTACAATGAAGGCTGGCTGCACACATGGAAACATCGTGAACAGACCAAACTTTAGCTTGTCAGCTTCAGATTTGTTAGATATCCCAAGTTTAGCCAGAAGCATTGGAAATAGATTCATGACCCAGATCTGGGTAAGTGGCGGGCGGAGAATGGCAGGCGACGAAGCTCGAAGCCATCTGAAGCCGGTAAGAAACTTATGTTTGTTACTTCTACCCTCTCCTTTGAAATTTGTACGTTTCTTACTGTGCTGTTTGATATATACAGGATGACGAAGCTGAAGATTGACAATGCTGAAGTTTGACAAAACTGAAGACGAAGCCTTAGCTGAAGCTTAAAATTGCTTGTAATGCGCTTTCCTGCAAAAATTCTTGAAGAAACTCTTGTAATATAGATATGGAATAACTTATGTAAATTTGTACATACCTTGTAATATATTATGTCTCCTATGACCGCATCTAGTGTGCTTTGCTGTGGACGAAACTTCTCTTTTGAGCCGAAGGCAAAAAACACCTTCCCTTCTTTTCGTACACAACGAAGCATAGAAAATTTTTCCTTCGAATCTTTTCCTTATTTTCTGAGGCACCTGTCTTTTTTGTGTAGCATGATGATGACTCTACATATGTCTAAATGGATGTTTATGAATGCAAATGACATGATGATATGTTATGTGCAAATGAATATTAGGACACATGTTCAAAAAACCATAAGGATGGCCCTTCGTCCTCTCAAGAATGATAAAAATCTTCTTGTCGTTTACTTTTCGGCTTCACCGTTTACTTTTCGGTGTATCAGCGTTGACTTTTCGCTGTAAGCCTCCCTTAGGAGCTTCTTCGCCTTTTACTTTCAGCGGAATCAGCGTTTATTTTTCGCTGTAAGCCTCCCTTAGGAGCTTCTTCGCCTTTTACTTTCAGCGGAATCAGCGTTTATTTTTCGCTGTAAGCCTCCCTTAGGAGCTTCTTCCTGTTTTCTTTTCTTTTTCTTTGCACTCGAAGGTGCGTTCTCAGCTTTTACATTTACATTTTGGGGGATATCGCTCTTATAGAATTGAAATAAGGAAAAGAAAAATTACATGTTGTGGCCCCATTAAAAACCTTTCTCCCCCTTTGGAAAGGAAAAGGGTGCCACAAAAAAGAATATAAAAAATTACATCAAACTAAATATAATATCGCCGAAGCTCATCCGCATTCCACGACCTAGGAATGTCATTACCGTCCATATCCTTCAATCTGTAGGAACCAGGTCTTGACGAAGATACTACCAAAAAGGGGCCTTCCCACTTCAGCTGTAATTTGCCTACTGTTTTAGGGTTAGCTACTCTTCGAAGTACCAAGTGTCCTGGTTCAATATTCTTTAACTTGACCTTTCTATCACGCCATTTTATTGTTTCAGCTTGGTATTTATTGATGTTTTCCACAGCTTGAAGTCTAATCCCTTCAATAGCATCTTTTTCCACAGAGCAATCAGCTTCATTTTCGCCCTCTGTCGAAGCTACTGTCCTTATCGATCCTGTTTTAGCCTCTTCTGGGGTTATTGCTTCGTCACCAAACAATAGTTTAAAGGGTGTAAAGCCTGTTGATCTTGAGATGGTTGTGTTATGACTCCACATCACTTTGATTAACTCGTCTGGCCACTTTCCCCTTGGCTGATTGAAGATTGACTTCATTATTCCTGTCATTATGATCCCATTGGCTCTTTCAACAAGTCCATTAGATTCTGGGTGTCGGACTGATGCAAAATGGATCTTCGTGCCGATTTGATTGCAAAATTCTCTGAAGGCTTCAGAATCAAACTGTGTCCCGTTATCCACAGTTATAGCCTTCGGCACTCCGAAGCGACAAACAATGTTTTGCTAGAAAAACTTTTGAATAGTAAACTAGGTTATCGTGGCTAAGGGCTTTGCCTCAATCCATTTGGAAAAATATTCCACTGCCACCACCACATATCTTAAATTCCCCTGTGTAGGTGGTAATGGACCTAGCAAATCCAGACCCCACCTTTGCAATGGCCAAGTGGGCTGTATTAATTGAGTTAAAGACGAAGGTTGTTTTTGATCTCTTGCACATTTCTGACAACCTTCGCACTTTTGAACTAAATCCACTGCATCCGAAGCTAAGCTGCCTTTGGCCAATAAAATCCTTGGCGAAAAACTTTCCCCAGCAAGGGCCTAGATCCAATGTGAGATCCACACAGGCCTGCATGTATGTCCTTCATTAATTCTATACCTTCGGATCTGGATAAGCACTTGAGCAATGGGGAACAGACCCCGCGTTTGTATAACTCCCCTTCTATTATGACATATGGTCGAGCTCTTGCCTCTATTCTCCTGTTATAAGCTTCGTCGTCTGAAAGAAAATTACCCTGAAGGAAAGAGATGATTTCAGTTCTCCAATCTTCACTATAAACAGGGGATATGTTGAGGATTGCTCTTTCAAGAAGCTCAACCGAAGGTGCTTTTATTGTTTCAAAAAATACTTCCGAAGGTATAGGCAGCCCCTGGGCTGCTGACTTAGCCAATAGATCAACGTATTCATTCTCTCCACGAGGAATATTTTTGACAGAGAAACCTTCGAAGGAAGCCTCAATCCTTCGGACTGTATCTAGATACCTTTCAAGCTTCGGGTCTCTTGCTTTGTAACTTTTGTCAACATGACCAGAAATAACTTGAGAATCAGTTTTAAGAATGGCCCTTCTGATTCCCATTGCCTTTAATTTCCGAAGACCCAAAAGCATAGCTTCATACTCGGCGATGTTATTTGTGCAACTAAAATCAAGTCTTGCCGCATAACAAGTTTTAACTTTGGAAGATGAAACCAACACAGCAGCCGCTCCTGCTCTGAAGGTTCCCCAAGACCCATCGCAAAACATTGTCCATGCTTCGGCGTCTTTATTTGTTTCTTCCTCCAGAGCCCCTGGCGTCCAATCAGCAATGAAGTCTGCTAATGCCTGGGACTGGATCGAAGATCTATGAACATAATCAATACAAAATTCATTGAGCTCTGCAGCCCATTTTTTAATCCTTCCAGTAGCTTCTCGGTTCCTCACAATATCCTTCAGAGGTTGTGAAGAAGGAACAATTATGTTGTAAGCTTGAAAATAGTGCCGAAGCTTTCTGGAGGCCATCAAGACAGCATACAGTACCTTCTCCAACTCTGTATATTTTTTCTTTGATAAACTAAGAACCTCGGATACAAAATATATTGGGGCCTGCCTCTTAACCTGGCCTTCAAGCTTCTCCTGAACAAGCGCTGCACTTACCGCTGAGTGCGAAGCTGCCACATATAATAATAAAGGAGCCCCTGGCGTAGGTGGAGTTAATGTTGTTAGATCTATCAAATACTGCTTCAGTTCTTCGAAGGCCTTCTGCTGGAGTGGTCCCCATTGAAAGACTTCAGCTGTCTTCAGCACTTCGAAAAATGGTAAGTTTCTCTCTACTGATCTAGATATGAATCTGTTGGGAGATGCTAGCCTTCCTGTCAATCTTTGAGCCCCTTTTTTGTACTTGGTGGCTCCATTCGAAGTATAGCTTCGATTTTACTTGGGTTGGTGTAACACCCTAAATCCATCAATTAAAGATAACTTAGTTTATATTATTAATTTTCAGTGGAAAGGAAAATATTTATGTTTTCAAATAATGAAATGGTGATACAAACAAAGATAAGTAATCTTTGAGTAATAAAATTTATTGAGTGTTTAATGCATTCATACCGAAGCATAAATTTTGTTTGATGTATCTAATTTTTGAATTTAAGTTACTGTGAAAATCTCATTTTAAAAAAAATAAGAATGAGTTGTTAAAATAAGTGTTTTTGAAACATGCCTTTTGATAGGGATGTTCCTAAAACATCCGATTTGTATCACAAATCTAATATTTTAGCATAAATATACATATAATTTAAAGCTAATTTTTGGCAATGTTATGAAGAATATTATGAAGTATTTAAATAAATTTTTGTATACTTTTTTATGTACATTATTTTCTCCCTACAACAAAAAAGGTGAAAAAACATCCGAATCCGTATTCGGATAGACATCCGAATTTTATATCAATTATTTAAAAATATCTAGAATGAATTTAATGTTTATTTTTTGTGAAGATTAATAGCCTCAATGCTAAAAACAAGAATATAAATTTACATAGCAAATTCTATATGTTATTTGTTCACAATCGAAGAAAGAAGACCAAAAAATTGACATCCGAATAAATATCCGGATCCATCCCTACCTTTTGATACGTTAATAGCTTTCCTTGTAGGTATTTGTGAAAAAAAAATATTTCCTTTTTCATGGAGCCCAATCTATTTAAATAATAGACTTTTGATTAAAATAACTTATTCTTTAAAATTGAGTATTTTATCTATAGAATATTATCTTTTAAATTTATTACAGTTTTTATGAAGTATTTAAATAAATATATATTAACACTCATATATTAATAAACAGGGAAAGAGAAAACGATTAGGAATTTGAAAAGAAAAAAACGCAAAACACTCACGAACCCACATACACACACGTTAAAAAAAGAAGAAATGAAAAAAAAACAATTAAAAAAATGCCTCAGCCCAGTAGGCCATGCAGGGCAATCACGCTCAACCCGTCACCCACGCCCAGACGCCCAGCTGCCAGCATGCGGTATCCCCTCGCCCCTCTCTCTGTCTCTTGCAGATAGGTCCCGCTCGTCAGTAGTATCATCAAGCTCTAGACTGTGTGCGCCGCTCGGCTTCTGCGTCCTCGCGTCCAACCGTTCCTCTCTCCTTGATTGACATAACTGCAGGCGTTTCTCCCACCCCAAGCATCACCCTCTTTCTTTATTTGTTACGGCCATTGATGGAGCATAAACGACTGCCGTTTTCCGAATGATGAATGTAGCGCTTAACCAGCCATCAAAGGAGCGTTAATCTAGACTTAAATCCCTCCCTTTCCTCTCTATAAAACCCACACGGAGCCCTCTCCCTGCTCAATTCTCTCCCTGCCGCACTGCCTGGTCGCCAACCGCCATCTCCGAATGCCCATGTTTAGCCCCTCGATGTGCCTTGTGCTGTTGCTGGTGCTCGCCAAGCATTGCCTTCCCAGCGCTCGTCGTGTCTCCTTGTTGTCGTGCGCCGCCGACCACCATCGTCGTAGTGCTGTATCACCGTCGTCGATCTGCCGATGTCTGTCACCAAGGCCTCGTCGTCCCTGGTGTTGTTGTACACCTACCCCTCGACGCCAGCAACCATGTTCGATTCCCCGATGACTGTCGAGTCCCTGCTGCACCCACGTCGTGACGCTGTCCGAGTTCATTCATCACGTCGGAGCTATCGCCCTCGTCGTTCATTGCTTGCTCGCCGTCGCCAGCAACCTTCACAACTCGCCGGAACCGAAGCCCATCGCCGGAACCTCGCCCGTCGAACCCCGCTCGTCGACGTTCATCCCTGCGCATGAACGAAAAACCAAGGTTGAAAACAACCTCGAAATATTTATTTTCTAAATCATGTTTTGAATTTATTGTGAATTATTGTTGTAATATTGAAATGATACGATTTGGCGATTCACGTCTATGATTTTAGAGATGCGTATGATTTTATAATTTTAATAAGTAAGGACACTATTCACTACTTCCGTGGTTTTCGTACTAGAAATGTTTAAAATTGAATTTCGCTTTAGTGTGTGTGGAACAATAATTGTTAGTAGTATTTTAAGTGTAAACTTGTGGATATAAGAAATTGAAATAGAAATTAAGCCACGTATTTCTGGTCAAATGAAAATATAGATTTTTACTATTCATAATAAATATATTTATAAGTATAGCACTTAATTACTTTGAATAGTAAAATGCTTAGTTATATCATAATAACCATGAATAGGTTATTAAAAGTTTTATTTAGTAATTTACAATTAATTCTTAGAATATTAATGTTAGAAGAATTAAATAAACAATTTCTAGTTATACGTATAAACTCTATTTAGAAAAGAAAGGAGAAAATTGAAATAGTAGAATTTATAATAATGTTAACATGACTTAACTAGACACTCATACTTTTCTAATGAAGAAATTGATAGTTATGTTGGTAAACATAGGTTTCTTTCTAAAGAATTAGATAACTTGTTCTAATTTAAAATGACATTTTTAATAGATATCATATTTAACAAGGTTAGTTATAGATGTTTAAGTATAGCCGTGTTAAATAGAAACTTAAAAGAATATGTAGACCATATGTTTCTTAATAAAAATAGAAGATAAATATATGTCTAATTAATAGATTATTTATATCTTCTTAATTAAAAGATAACAAGGGTCATTTCTTTTATAAACTAAAATGATAAGTTGATACATAATTTCCTTTCTAATGAAATAGATCATTTGTTCCTACAATAGAATTAAAAATAATTAATAGATTAATTATCCTTCATCACAATTTATTAATCAAACCGATAGTCAATTTGTTCATAACTAGTTATATAGGCTTGATTAATTATTTTATCACATTTAGTCCATGTTATATAAAGCATTTAGTTTTTCCTAAGGGGTAAAATAAAGTAATAACTAAAATGTTACTACACTTTGAATATAGCTTTCTTAATAATAATATAAGCCATGTGTTTTCTTAATAAAGATATAAAGATAATTATTTGTTTCATTATCTTTCCATATAAAACATGTTTAGGCTTATATATTAGCTTCTCATCAATTAATGTTTAATAATATGTTTCATAACTCATTAACCTTAGATATATAACATATATCTTTTCTAAAATGTTAAAAAGGTTTAATATTGTTATAACGTGTTTTATCATCTTATAAACCCTTAATATTAGACATATCACGTATGACGTTTTATAAAAGATTAAATTGGTGAACCTAATATTTGCATATTTTACTTAAGATATTTATAAGCTCATGTATTATTTTATAAAGTATAGATCACACATTTTTGAAAAGAATACCCTCTTATTATAACCATGACTTGCGACGTATTTGAAAAGCGAACGCTCTTTTTGTTAGGCTTTCTTTTAGCTTTACGTATGGTGAATGTTGCATGTTATTGAGTGGTGTTTGTTCTTCTTGTTTGTTTGTGTGATATTCAGTGGTTGATCTAGTAGTTAAGAATCAAGATCTATTCCTATCCGTGGAAGGACCTCAAGTTTTCAATAAGCAAGGCAAGTGGACTTCTCCCTCTGCATACTCTGTTTGATCCCAAACAATACATTTAATAAAGTTTATTCTTTTGGATATATATGCATAATTTGACGGCTTACCTATTTAGATAACCTTTCCAACCTTATTCCTTGATCAAACCTGGGAATTATACTTTACCTTCGTAGCTATGCTATTGCTACAACTTAACTTTATGCAGTCACTCCCGCTTATGATATTAATGTTCCAAAATGGTAAGTTTACATTATTGTTGTTAACCCGATGGTTAAACAAGATTATTGCATATTAATTGGAACATGGAGTGACCACCCGGGAAAACAGTGCTACCATGAGAACTATCATGGCTCTGGTCTTGGCTAAATAACTAGGGAAGTCTTATGTTGGGTGCTGGTCGTGGTCGACAGGAACGGGGGCATCTAGCAAGCTCTTATAGTTCCGGCTCAGGCAGATTGGATACGAGCATAGTTCCCAAAGCTTTACCCTGTAGTCTGGACTATAAGTTGGTTACGGTAGGTGTGCCTTATGCAGTTTGACCATTTCCAGCATTTGCGTAATGAGGACTCTAGGGAGAAGCCTCATAGTGAGACCCTGGCCATTCACCTCGGAAGTGAATACGGGTCTAGCTAACCCGGGCTAGAAGGGAATCACGACTCATGGGTAAAGATGCGCCACCTCTGCAGAGTGTAAAACTGATATATCAGTCGTGCTCACGGTTATGAGCAGCCTGGACTCCTCACATGATAATTGAACTTGAAGATGGAAATAAATCGAGATCCGATGATCTGCCAATGGTTTGCTTAAGTGGTTTCACTTAAGTGTTTTTGATATACTCTTATACCTTTGCTTAATGGGAATACTTGGGATTCACACTTATTAGTAAGACAGGTGTTGTTAATAAAATGTTGACCAACTAAAATGCTTACTGCTCAACCTTAGCCTCACCTTGTTACCTTGCATTAGTTTTTCCCCCACTTGCTGAGCCCCGACCATAAGTGAGCTCACCCTTGCTTAATTTTGATCAGAAGTTTGCAGATGAAGTTATGATGCTGAGCTCCATGGATGCTAGTCTAGTGATACCCCCGGTCATCTTCCTGTGGATGGATGTCCATGTTCGCTGTACTTTGATGAATAAAGGTTAAGACATTATGTCTGTTCGAAGTGTAATATGTTAATATAATCGTTATTTACGCTTTTATGCATTGTTCTTTTGATATATTACACTTGTGACGTCAACATATGTGTGGAAATAGATCCTGGCACACATATGCTATGCACCCGGCTCTGCCCTTTTGAAACGGGTGTGACAGAAGTGGTATCAAAGCAATGTGACCGTAGGTCGCTAGATTAGTTAGAAATGGAAAGCCCAGTCAGTCTTTCAAAGCCTGATATATTTTTCTCCACAAAAAAACTTACTTTATATCAAAACTCGTCTCTTTTATCTTCAACCCTTCTTGTCTGATTCTTTGTCTATCAGAATGTTCTAATGAGAAGCATTGCAAGATGATCAAGTTAGGATTGCGGAACTTGAAGCGAAGTTTACCAGAAGAAACCCTTTCGAGGCTATCGACGATGCCCTATTCTCTGTCTTATCCCCACTCCGCAAGAAGTTTAGTTATGGATCCCCTGGATCTATTATTTAACTTCTTAGCTAAGGTGATAGGATTGTTCTTTAGTATTAGGATTTTCGACTAGATCGGTAATGGCGATATTATATTATATTATTGTGGTTTTCTAATCCCTAATATTGATATATAACCCTTGACTTCTTATACTTTTGTTTTCTTGTCATTGTATTGCCATACTTGCGCAATATCTACCTTGATATATTAAATTTTTGCCTCTCTACTTTTCTCCTTGATAATGCTTTCTCCCAATTGAATTCTTATACTTTTGTTTTCTTGCCATTTTATTGTCATCCTTGGACAATATCTACCTCGAGATATTGAACCCTTTGTCTCTCTACTTCTCTACTTGATAATGCCCTTGTATTTTGTATCCTTAAAAAAACATTTCTCATATCCTTGGTTGTACAATTTATCCTCGCTTCATCGATTAGTGGTTATCTTATTCCACCCTTGGTCATTAACAATAATGTTTTGATCTTGTCTATCTCCTTGATATTTCTAATATGATTCCTTGACTTTATAATATCTTTCTTATTCCAAACCTTGTCTCACCTTTTGTTTTGGTTGAATGAGTAGAATTGGATTGTGTTGTGCTGGTATGCTTGAGTTCATTGTCCTCTATGTTCATGTTTGATTTGCTTCTTTGAAATGATTGTTGGTGTATTGTGTGAATTTTGTCCACAATGGCATCAATTAGCTAGGAAAAACCTTAGATAGATGGGTTTTCTCTGCTCTCTATAATCTGTCTTTACTCAACCCTTTCGTCCCTCCCGTTCTTCCATACCCATACAGATGTCAGACCTTGGAATGTCAACTACAAGTGAGGTCCCTAAATGCAAAGAATGTGGTGTGTTGGCAAATCAAAACAACACTATAAATAAAATAGCTGATGAACAGACATTCAAGACACAAAAGGATGCACAACCAAACCAACAGACAAGTGACTTTAGAACATGTTGTTGTTGTGAGTACTATGGAATTCCTTGTCTCCAGATCAGTACAAACGAAAGTGAAACTACAAAACAGAAGAACCGGATTTTGTTTCCTGGCATAAAAAGTCAATGGTCTCCCCAAGAACGACTAATAGCAGATGCACTATCAGACGATGAATTGCCAGGTTTTCCAAAAAGGAAACATCACAAGGATGCCCAGCTCCAAAAAGAAACACATGAGTGTTACATTGATGGATGGACTATTACTTGCACACAGTTTCAACCTCGCCGTCGCATCAAGTCTAAGAAACAAAAAGGGAAACATGGAAAAAGTCAAGAAATAACTTCAAGAAAAGCTTGCTATCAATGTGGACGTGAAGGTCATTACTTCCGTAACTGTCCTGAGAAAAATTCACTACAGATCACCTCCGAGATAAAGCTATCTCACTCTTCAGACATGGAATATGAACAAAAATGCACAGAAACCTCTACCAACAACGTAAAGACAATTCCACCGTGTAACTTATCAAGTCGTGCTTGCTTTGGCTGTGGTGATACCGGCCATCTTGTTAATGGTTGTCCTAAGAAGGATGTGGAGATCAATAAGGTCCAAAAGAAAAGACAACACCCTCAAACTCATGCATCAACAAAGAATAAACAACGGAAAGAGACCATAGGAAGGATAAGTTATGCAGTGACAGGAACCATTCCATATGATGATGCAGTAATTTTTGGAACACTAGTCATTCACTCAACCGTCGCCACTGTGTTGTATGATCCTCATACAACACATTCTCTTATCAGTGCCCAGTTTGCAACAAAGTATGGTATCTTTAAGTGCCCCTTAAGATCAAAAAAGACCATCAGTACACCTGAAAGGAAAGTGTTAGCGAACTACATATGTCCGAAAGTAAGTATTAAAATCAACGGGATAGATTTTTCAGCTGATCTCCTAGTGATAGAATCAATGAGAAAGGATGTGATTCTTGGAAAGAATTGGTTACAAAGAACTAAGGCAGTAATCCAACATACTGAGAGAACCATGTGTTTAGAAACTCCATCTGGAGAAAGAATGGTAGTTGAAGACGATCGATCTCCAGCCCTGAAGATTGGTACATCTATCAAGGAAGAATAATATATCGTTTAGCTAGAAGGAGTATGTCTCACGAAAAAAAGTCAAGGTGTTGCCCCTTTCAAGATTTGTAATTGTGTTAAGTGATATATGAATAAATTTGGAGAATCTCTCGCACCTATTATGTTTTGCCTCTTTATAAAGAGAATAAAGTGTGGTGTCATCTGCTATATGCAAACAATGTGATGCTCTATTCTAGTTGCCCTAAAGTCCCGCTCAAGTCTTTCTCTCAATTTATACTCAAAGAATACTCTTGGATCAGAAAGATTATTTGGATATCATGCTCTGAAATCTATAAAGTTCAAAAGATCTTTGTTAAGGAATATAACACCTGTAAACTCAAACTCTTGAAATATGAGGAAGCTAGAAACCATCCTTGTTCCTTGACTAATCTTATCTTGGAAATCAAAAAGTTGTGTTCGCTCTTCATTTTAATGTCATACAAGCCCCTTATGCAGTCTGTCTCACTAACTCTTTTATCCTCTGACTAGATGATGAACCCCAATGGAAATGAAGTAAATGGTGCCAACGACAATATTCCCACCTTAACAACTATGAACGAGAAAAATGAGTCACCGAGATATTCGATGAATGGAATGAAGAACAACAAAAGGAATAGGAAAATGTTTGGATACATGATTAGTCCATCTCAACCACAAGCAAAAGCCACGAAACACATGGATACCCAAACAGAAGAATCAAGTCAGGCTCAGCTATATGAGATACAGACACCCAATCAACCCTCACCCCCTGTTGGTCAAGCAAAGTTGACTCGTAAAGAACTCAAAGCAAGAGGTGCTTGCTACTACTTCAAAGATGAAGGACATATTATTCACCAATATCCCATGAAGCGACAAGAGAAGAAGACCGCGAGGCAAGACCCAAGTTATAATGCACAGACCAACCAATTTATAACTACGATGGTTAGGGTCGCCTGATCAGTATACATTGCGGAATAAAGAAACAAGTTCTTTAAGATTGGAAGAGTTCAACGTGAACTAAGAACCTACAAATAACCATTTATCTCCTTTGCTTTCGTGCTAGCCTTTCTTAATCTCGAGGATGAGATTCTTTTTAAGGGGATAGATTTTGTAACACCCTAAATCCATCAATTAAAGATAACTTAGTTTATATTATTAATTTTCAGTGGAAAGGAAAATATTTATGTTTTCAAATAATGAAATGGTGATACAAACAAAGATAAGTAATCTTTGAGTAATAAAATTTATTGAGTGTTTAATGCATTCATACCGAAGCATAAATTTTGTTTGATGTATCCAATTTTTGAATTTAAGTTACTGTGAAAATCTCATTTTAAAAAAATAAGAATGAGTTGTTAAAATAAGTGTTTTTGAAACATGCCTTTTGATACGTTAATAGCTTTCCTTGTAGGTATTTGTGAAAAAAAATATTTCCTTTTTCATGGAGCCCAATCTATTTAAATAATAGACTTTTGATTAAAATAACTTATTCATTAAAATTGAGTATTTTATCTATAGAATATTATCTTTTAAATTTATTATAGTTTTTATGAAGTATTTAAATAAATATATATTAACACTCATATATTAATAAACAGGGAAAGAGAAAACGATTAGGAATTTGAAAAGAAAAAAACGCAAAACACTCACGAACCCACATACACACACGTTAAAAAAAAAGAAATGAAAAAAAAAACAATTAAAAAAAATGCCTCAGCCCAGTAGGCCATGCAGGGCAATCACGCATGCACGCTCAACCCGTCACCCACGCCCAGGCGCCCAGCTGCCAGCATGCGGTATCCCCTCGCCCCTCTCTCTGTCTCTTGCAGATAGGTCCCGCTCGTCAGTAGTATCATCAAGCTCTAGACTGTGTGCGCCGCTCGGCTTCTGCGTCCTCGCGTCCAACCGTTCCTCTCTCCTTGATTGACATAACTGCAGGCGTTTCTCCCACCCCAAGCATCACCCTCTTTCTTTATTTGTTACGGCCATTGATGGAGCATAAACGACTGCCGTTTTCCGAATGATGAATGTAGCGCTTAACCAGCCATCAAAGGAGCGTTAATCTAGACTTAAATCCCTCCCTTTCCTCTCTATAAAACCCACACGGAGCCCTCTCCCTGCTCAATTCTCTCCCTGCCTGGTCGCCAACCGCCATCTCCGAATGCCCATGTTTAGCCCCTCGATGTGCCTTGTGCTGTTGCTGGTGCTCGCCAAGCATTGCCTTCCCAGCGCTCGTCGTGTCTCCTTGTTGTCGTGCGCCGCGTCCACCATCGTCGTAGTGCTGTATCACCGTCGTCGATCTGCCGATGCCTGTCACCAAGGCCTCGTCGTCCCTGGTGTTGTTGTACACCTACCCCTCGACGCCAGCAACCATGTTCGATTCCCCGATGACTGTCGAGTCCCTGCTGCACCCACGTCGTGACGCTGTCCGAGTTCATTCATCACGTCGGAGCTATCGCCCTCGTCGTTCATTGCTTGCTCGCCGTCGCCAGCAACCTTCACAACTCGCCGGAACCGAAGCCCATCGCCGGAACCTAGCCCGTCGAACCCCGCTCGTCGACGTTCATCCCTGCGCATGAACGAAAAACCAAGGTTGAAAACAACCTCGAAATATTTATTTTCTAAATCATGTTTTGAATTTATTGTGAATTATTGTTGTAATATTGAAATGATACGATTTGGCGATTCACGTCTATGATTTTAGAGATGCGTATGATTTTATAATTTTAATAAGTAAGGACACTATTCACTACTTCCGTGGTTTTCGTACTAGAAATGTTTAAAATTGAATTTCGCTTTAGTGTGTGTGGAACAATAATTGTTAGTAGTATTTTAAGTGTAAACTTGTGGATATAAGAAATTGAAATAGAAATTAAGCCACGTATTTCTGGTCAAATGAAAATATAGATTTTTACTATTCATAATAAATATATTTATAAGTATAGCACTTAATTACTTTGAATAGTAAAATGCTTAGTTATATCATAATAACCATGAATAGGTTATTAAAAGTTTTATTTAGTAATTTACAATTAATTCTTAGAATATTAATGTTAGAAGAATTAAATAAACAATTTCTAGTTATACGTATAAACTCTATTTAGAAAAGAAAGGAGAAAATTGAAATAGTAGAATTTATAATAATGTTAACATGACTTAACTAGACACTCATACTTTTCTAATGAAGAAATTGATAGTTATGTTGGTAAACATAGGTTTCTTTCTAAAGAATTAGATAACTTGTTCTAATTTAAAATGACATTTTTAATAGATATCATATTTAACAAGGTTAGTTATAGATGTTTAAGTATAGCCGTGTTAAATAGAAACTTAAAAGAATATGTAGACCATATGTTTCTTAATAAAAATAGAAGATAAATATATGTCTAATTAATAGATTATTTATATCTTCTTAATTAAAAGATAACAAGGGTCATTTCTTTTATAAACTAAAATGATAAGTTGATACATAATTTCCTTTCTAATGAAATAGATCATTTGTTCCTACAATAGAATTAAAAATAATTAATAGATTAATTATCCTTCATCACAATTTATTAATCAAACCGATAGTCAATTTGTTCATAATTAGTTATATAGGCTTGATTAATTATTTTATCACATTTAGTCCATGTTATATAAAGCATTTAGTTTTTCCTAAGGGGTAAAATAAAGTAATAACTAAAATGTTACTACACTTTGAATATAGCTTTCTTAATAATAATATAAGCCATGTGTTTTCTTAATAAAGATATAAAGATAATTATTTGTTTCATTATCTTTCCATATAAAACATGTTTAGGCTTATATATTAGCTTCTCATCAATTAATGTTTAATAATATGTTTCATAACTCATTAACCTTAGATATATAACATATATCTTTTCTAAAATGTTAAAAAGGTTTAATAATGTTATAACGTGTTTTATCATCTTATAAACCCTTAATATTAGACATATCACGTATGACGTTTTATAAAAGATTAAATTGGTGAACCTAATATTTGCATATTTTACTTAAGATATTTATAAGCTCATGTATTATTTTATAAAGTATAGATCACACATTTTTGAAAAGAATACCCTCTTATTATAACCATGACTTGCGACGTATTTGAAAAGCGAACGCTCTTTTCGTTAGGCTTTCTTTTAGCTTTACGTATGGTGAATGTTGCATGTTATTGAGTGGTGTTTGTTCTTCTTGTTTGTTTGTGTGATATCCAGTGGTTGATCTAGTAGTTAAGAATCAAGATCTATTCCTATCCGTGGAAGGACCTCAAGTTTTCAATAAGCAAGGCAAGTGGACTTCTCCCTCTGCATACTCTGTTTGATCCCAAACAATACATTTAATAAAGTTTATTCTTTTGGATATATATGCATAATTTGACGGCTTACCTATTTAGATAACCTTTCCAACCTTACTCCTTGATCAAACCTGGGAATTATACTTTACCTTCGTAGCTATGCTATTGCTACAACTTAACTTTATGCAGTCACTCCCGCTTATGATATTAATGTTCCAAAATGGTAAGTTTACATTATTGTTGTTAACCCGATGGTTAAACAAGATTATTGCATATTAATTGGAACATGGAGTGACCACCCGGGAAAACAGTGCTACCATGAGAACTATCATGGCTCTGGTCTTGGCTAAATAACTAGGGAAGTCTTATGTTGGGTGCTGGTCGTGGTCGACAGGAACGGGGGCATCTGGCAAGCTCTTATAGTTCCGGCTCAGGCAGATTGGATACGGGCATAGTTCCCAAAGCTTTACCCTATAGTCTGGACTATAAGTTGGTTACGGTAGGTGTGCCTTATGCAGTTTGACCATTTACAGCATTTGCGTAATGAGGACTCTAGGGAGAAGCCTCGTAGTGAGACCCTGGCCATTCACCTCGGAAGTGAATACGGGTCTAGCTAACCCGGGCTAGAAGGGAATCACGACTCATGGGTAAAGATGTGCCACCTCTGCAGAGTGTAAAACTGATATATCAGCCGTGCTCACGGTTATGAGCAGCCTGGACTCCTCACATGATAATTGAACTTGAAGATGGAAATAAATCGAGATCCGATGATCTGCCAATGGTTTGCTTAAGTGGTTTCACTTAAGTGTTTTTGATATACTCTTATACCTTTGCTTAATGGGAATACTTGGGATTCACACTTATTAGTAAGACAGGTGTTGTTAATAAAATGTTG
This sequence comes from Zea mays, assembly GCF_902167145.1. Classification (NCBI taxonomy): domain Eukaryota; kingdom Viridiplantae; phylum Streptophyta; class Magnoliopsida; order Poales; family Poaceae; genus Zea; species Zea mays. Next base: position 56,647,223 of record NC_050098.1, on the reverse strand, counting down.
ACCAACTAAAATGCTTACTGCTCAACCTTAGCCTCACCTTGTTACCTTGCATTAGTTTTCCCCCCACTTGCTGAGCCCCGACCATAAGTGAGCTCACCCTTGTTTAATTTTGATCAGAAGTTTGCAGATGAAGTTATGATGCTGAGCTCCATGGATGCTAGTCTAGTGATACCCCCGGTCATCTTCCTGTGGATGGATGTCCATGTTCGCTGTACTTTGATGAATAAAGGTTAAGACATTATGTCTGTTTGAAGTGTAATATGTTAATATAATCGTTATTTACGCTTTTATGCATTGTTCTTTTGATATATTACACTTGTGACGTCAACATATGTGTGGAAATAGATCCTGGCACACATATGCTATGCACCCGGCTCTGCCCTTTTGAAACGGGTGTGACAGTTGGCCTCAATTCCCTTTGTTGAAACTAAGCAACCGAGAAATTTCCCCTTCTTTACTCCGAAGACACATTTTTCTGGATTCAGCTTTAGACCAGCCTGTCTAAAATTAGTGAAGGTCTCCTGTAAATCAGCAATGTGGTTATCCTGCTTCGTGCTTTTTACAATGATATCATCAACATAAGTTAGTACATTCCTACCTATCTGAGAATGGAGAACCTTTGCTGTCATTCTGCTGAAACTTCCTCCAGCATTTTTAAGCCCCTCAGGCATCCGAAGGTAGCAATATGTCCCACTAGGGGTTATGAAGCTGGTTTTTGGTTCATCTTCCTTCTTCATCCATATTTGATGATAGCCTGAATAGCAATCCAGCAAACTCATGAGCTCTGATGAAGCTGCTGCATCAACTAAGGAATCTATCCTTGGCAATGGAAACTCGTCCTTCGGATAGGCTTTATTAAGGTCAGTAAAATCGATACACATTCTCCATTTACCATTGGCCTTCTTCACCATAACGGTGTTAGCCAACCATTCTGGATATTTTAATTCTCTAATAACTCCGGCACTGAGGAGTCTTTTCACTTCATTTCGAGCACCTTCGGCCTTGTCATCAGACATCTTCCGAAGCCTCTGTTTCCTGGGTCTGAAGGATGGATCAACATTGAGCGAGTGCTCAATAACATCCCTGTTAACTCCGCAAAGATCATTAGCTGACCAAGAAAAAACATCTTTATTGTTAAACAAAAACCTTATCAAGGTTTTCTCCTGCTCTTCGGACAATTGAGATCCCAATAGCACCTTCTGCTCTGCTATATCCTCACATAAGAGCATGGGTTTCGGCTGGTCAGCCGAAGCAGCTTTTTCCCTTCTGATCTTGTATTGCTCACAAGCTTCGGTTCCATCTATATTATGGATTGCTTTTGAGTCTGTCCAATTTCCTTCGGCCCTTCTGGCAGCTTCTTGACTTCCATGAATAGCAATGGGCCCTTGGTCCGAAGGTATCTTCATGCAAAGATAAGCTGGATGCAGAATTGCTTCGAAGGCATTAAGAGTACCACGACCAATGATTGCATTGTAAGGGTACTCCATGTCAACGATATCAAACATAATTTGTTCAGTTCTTGTGTTGTTGTTGAATCCGAAGGCCACTGACACAGAGATTTTGCCGAGTGCTACAATCTGCCTTCCTCCGAAGCCACAGAGGGGATGTGTGGCATCAAGAATTTTATCTCCGGGCTCTTGCATCTGTCTGAAGGCTTTAGCAAATATGATGTCAGCTGCACTGCCTGTATCAACCAAAACATTGTGGACCAGAAATCCTTTGATAACACAAGAGATAACCATAGCATCATTGTGTGGGTAATCCTTGAGTTGAAGATCCTCTTGGGAGAAGGTAATAGGAATATGAGACCATCTTGACTTGATGAAGGGTCCTTGCACCCCGACATGTTGTACCCTTCTCTGTGCTTCCTTCTTCTGCTTCTTGTTGGCTGGTTCTGAACATGAACCGCCTGTTATCGGGAGTACCAGCTTCGGAACCGAAGCAGCTCCAGCTTGAATATTGAACGAAGCCATCAGCTCAGAAAAGTGGTAGTGAGTTCACCGGAGGTGGGCGCCAATGTTGGGGACTTGTTCTCAAATGCTATGAATTAAGAACAAGGCAACATAAAATGTTAAACGTTAATGTCCTTCGTCCGCTGAAGCATTATTTCCTCAAGGATTTAATGAACTTCGGACGAAGGTTAAAACGACACAATTACGAAGGTTGAATTTTCATAATTAAATTCTCAAAGAGTATGTAAAATAATGTGAGATATAAAGCATTAAAGACAAGTAAGCTATAGGCAAACAACATCATTTCCATATTATATAAATTTGATGTATTCGAATACAATATTAGATGCATTTATACCTCTGCCTTGGCAAGGAATAATTCCCGAGTGATGTGATTGCAATTACAGGAAAGCGTGAACAGTAAAGGAATACTGTTCACTATTTATAGGCACAAAACACAGCCTGTGAGGAATTACAATCATGCCCCTCATAAAAGATTACAACAATGACTCAAACACTTGTGGACTAAAAGGTCATTTTACTTTTAAGTCGGTTTGCAATTCCGAAGCTTCATGAACAGCAACCTTCGGTCATCACGTGCAGACAGCTTCAGCCGAAGTTGTTTCTTCCTGCAGGACCTTCGGCGACGAAGCATGGTCCCAACAATAGCTTTTGGGAATCAAAAGATATGACTGTTTCTTCTGGACGGTTCTGTTGCGCTGGACTGACTCGGACATAGCTCTTCTTGCTGACTCGTCCTTGATATGTTTTGTCCTTCCTCTTTTTTTAACCTAAGTAATATTAACATACACGACTTAGGTAGCATAAAGTTCTCATTAGTGTTTAATTGAAATTCATAAAGTAGCGCGTGCACCTCTTATTGTAGCTTCTTAGCTCGGCTACGTGTAATTGGTCCATCAAAGGCTTGGGTTGGTGATGATGTTGGTTGTACTTGAGTTGATGTAGTATGACTTGGGGGTTGTAATGTGTTGCTTAATGGCGTGGTCGTATCACTTTCCTTTCATCACATGCAAAAACAAATGGTCTTGAAGAAGTTGGCTCCTCTTGCCAACCCATTTTACACGACATCTCAAATGCCGCGATTTTTCCAGTTACAATGGTCGGGGTCATTGTACTCAAGTCCTCCATGTTGTGAAGAATGGTGATGATGCACCCATATCTTTGTTGTGGTAGTAGGGAGATAATCTTCCTCATAATGTTCGCATCACCTAGTTTATTAAGGCCAAAACAATTGAGCTCATTGATGATTAGATTTAAACGAGAATACATTTCTCTAACAAGCTCATTTTCTTTTATGGCAAAAGAATTGTACTCATTTAAAACTAGGCAATGTTTTTGCTCACGGACATTGGATGTGCCGTCTTGGAACTCATAGAATTTTAGCCAAATCTCATTAGTAGTTTTTAATGTAAAAACTTGATTGAAATTTTCCATGCTAAGAGATTCATACAAGAAATTTTTGGCTCTAGCATTTAAATGAACTTCTTTTTCTTCACTTGGGATTCTTAGGTGGTTTCATCTCGTCACGAGTGACTCTCCAAACATGTAGATCAATGACCTCTAGGTAACAAGCCATTATAGCACTTTAATATGGGAAGTTAGTGCGGTCGAAGTGTGGTGGCCTATGGGAATCCATCCCCTTCCTGTAAAAAGCGTCGGCTCGTTTAGCGGTGAAGCTAAAACGTTTCAAATGAGCCAAACCGGGCTCTAACACAAATTGAAGGAAATGGTGACGCCTAAGAGGGGGTTAATTAGGACTTCTAAAAACTATCTCTAAACTAGGCCACAATTAAATCCCAGAGCAAAACCTATGGAAATAAATAATCTAGAATGTGCATGCTAGGTTTTGTCTAAGTGTTGCTACCTCTGCCGCAAAGCCTAAGTTTCAATCCCAAATAATCTAACTAGAAAGATAAGATTGAAACTTAAATACTTAATATAAATGCGGAAGGTAAAGAGCAAGATAGAGATGCAAACTCTCGTGGATGACGCTAGTATTTTTACAGAGGTATCCAGAACCACGCAAGGTTCTGACTAATCCTCGTTGGTGACCCTACGCAAAGGGTAGCCCACACGAGGGCCAAGCACCTCGGTTGAGTAACTCCGTAGAGAGCCACGAGCCTTCTCCACGTGCAAGTGGTGCTCTGCTTCTGGCTCCTTTCAGACGCTCCCCATCATCTCCACTATCGAGCTTTCGACCGAAACGCTGCGAGCCTCGTTCCCTCCGGTACACGGTGGTAGCCGTGACACAAACGTGGTTGTCACGGTCTCGCAAGACTCTCGCCCCACTCAGTACAATTACAATGACTCGCGCAAGAGACAAGGGGTTGTGTGGTTTTTCTAAACTCACTCAACTAACTAGGATTCACCTAGAGCAAGCGCATAAATGGTCTAACTAACCTAAGCACTTCGCAAAGCACCTACGCTAATCACCGAGTGATTCTATTAAGCAGTTGGAAATGTCTACAATATGTCTTGGTATGTTTCTTAGGCTTCCACACCTTGAAGTGGCCTCCCCCTGTTGGGGGTATGCTTCGTAGCTGAAGATCCTAAAGAAAGAGAACACCTTCGGCAGACACTCTCAGGAGCAAGCGCTGAAGCTATTACTTAGAGAGCTTCGGCGCAATGATAGATCTTAAGACGAAGGGCCGAACCGACTTAAAGATGGATTGACTCAAAGACCCATGATGTTTGTGTCATTATTGTAATCAATTGTAAAGGGCTTAAATGTAATTTTACGCAGGTTGCACCCTATGCCTATAAATAGGTGAATAGTACCCTGGTACTATTCACGCGATCCTGTAATCACTGGCACGTTACACTTGAATTATTGCTTTCCGCCAAGGTGAAGGTATAAATGTGCTCAAATATTATGTTTTAATACTTATATATTCATATAATGAAATATGTGAATATATTTTATACTTTATATTTCATTTCTAATTGTTTGTTGTTTTACAAGTATGATTACAAAGGTGAAATCTTCGTAATATTTTACTCTTGACCTTCGTTCGAAGCTCATTAAATCCTTGGGGAGATAATGCTTCAGCGGACGAGGAAAATTTATACTTAACATTTTTGTGTTGCCTTGTTCTTAATTCATAGCATTTGAGAACAAGTCTCCAACATTGGCGCCCACCTCCGGTGAACTCACTTCCACTTTTCTGAGCTGATGGCTTTGTTCAACAACCAAGCCGGAGTTGCTTCGGCTCGAAGCTGGTACTCCCGATAACAGGCGGTTCAAGCTTAGAGCCAGCCAACAAGAAACAGAAGAAGGAGGCACAGAGAAGGGTACAGCATGTCGGGGTGCAAGGACCCTTCATCAAGTCAAGATGGTCCCACATCCCGATTACCTTTTCCCAAGAGGATCTTCAGCTCAAGGATTACCCTCACAACGATGCTATGGTTATTTCTTGTGTTATCAAAGGATTTCTGGTCCATAATGTTTTGGTTGACACAGGCAGTGCAGTGGATATTATATTTGCTAAGGCCTTCAGACAGATGCAAGAGCCCGAAGATAAGATCCATGATGCTACACATCCCCTTTGTGGCTTCGGAGGAAAGCAGATTGTAGCACTTGGCAAGATCACGATGCCAGTAACCTTCGGATTTATCAACAATACAAGGACTGAGCAAGTTGTTTTTGATATTATTGACATGGAGTACCCTTACAACGCAATCATTGGACGTGGTACTCTCAATGCGTTCGAACCAATTCTTCACCCAGCATATCTTTGCATGAAGATACCTTCGGATCAAGGGCCTATTCCTATTCATGGAAGTCAGGAAGCTGCCAGAAAGGCTGAAGGAAATTGGACAGATTCAAAAGTAATTCATAACATAGATGGAGCCGAAGCTTGTGAGCAATACAAGTACAGAAGGGAGAAGGTTGCTTCGGCTGATCAGCCGAAGCCCATGCTCTTATGTGATGATATAGCAGAACGGAAGGTGCTATTGAGATCTCAATTGTCTGAAGAGCAGGAGAAAACCCTAATTAGGTTTTTGTTCAACAACAAAGTTGTCTTTGCATGGTCTGCTAATGGTCTCTATGGTGTCAACAGGGATGTTATTGAACACTCGCTCAATGTGGACCCATCCTTCAGACCCAGAAAGCAGAGGCTTCGGAAGATGTCTGATGACAAAGCCGAAGGTGCTCGGAATGAAGTGAAAAGACTCCTTAGCGCTGGAGTCATCAGAGAAGTAAAATACCCAGAATGGCTAGCTAACACTGTTATGGTGAAGAAAGCCAATGGTAAATGGAGAATGTGCATTGATTTTACTGATCTCAACAAGGCTTGTCCGAAGGATGAATTTCCATTACCAAGGATAGATTCTCTGGTAGAAGCAGCAGCTTCGTCAGAGCTCATGAGTTTACTAGATTATTATTCAGGCTACCATCAAATCTGGATGAAGAAAGAAGACGAGCCAAAAACCAGCTTCATCACCCCTAGTGGTACATATTGTTACCTTCGGATGCCTGAGGGGCTCAAGAATGCTGGAGGAAGCTTCAGCAGAATGACAGCAAAGGTCCTTCATTCTCAGATAGGCAGAAACGTGCTAACATATGTTGATGATATCATAGTAAAAAGCACAAAGCAAGAAAATCACATTGCTGATTTGCAGGAGACATTCGCTAATTTTAGGCAAGCTGGTCTGAAGCTGAATCCGGAAAAATGTGTCTTCGGGGTAAAGAAGGGGAAATTCCTTGGTTGTCTGGTTTCAACAAAAGGAATCGAAGCTAATCCAAATAAAATCGAAGCTATCCTTCGGATGGAGCCGCCAAGCACAAAGAAAGGGGCTCAACGGCTGACATGAAGACTGGCATCTTTGAATCGATTTTATATCTAGATCGGCAGAGAGAAATTTACCATTCTTTGAAGTGCTAAAGTCAGCCAAAGTTTTTCAATGGGGATCAGCTCAGCAAAAAGCTTTCGAAGAACTGAAACAGTATTTGATAGATTTAACAACCCTAACTCCACCAGCGCCAGGGACTCCTCTGCTGCTGTATGTGGCAGCTTCGCACTCTGCAGTAAGTGCGGCGCTTGTTCAGGAGAAGCTTGAAGGGCAATTAAAAAAGCAGGCTCCAATATACTTTGTTTCCGAAGTCCTCAGTTTATCAAAGAAAAACTATACAGAATTGGAGAAGGTGTTGTATGCTGTTTTAATGGCCTCCAGGAAGCTTCGACATTATTTTCTAGCATACCATATAATTGTTCCTTCATCACAGCCTTTGAAGGATATTATGAGAAACAGAGAAGCTACTGGAAGGATTGGAAAGTGGGCTGCAGAACTCAATGAGTTCTGCATTGATTATGTGCATAGATCTTCGATTCAATCCCAGGCGCTAGCAGATTTCATCGTTGACTGGACGCCAGGGGCTCAGGAAGAAGAAAGATGCCGAAGCTTGGACAGTATTTTGCGATGGTTCCTGGGGAACCTTCGGGACAGGTGCAGCTGCTGTTTTAATTGCACCTTCAAAAGTCAGAACATGCTACGCAGTGAAACTTGATTTTAGTTGTACAAATAATATTGCTGAATATGAAGCTTTGCTTTTGGGTCTTCGGAAGTTGAAGGCAATGGGGATAAGAAGGGCGGTTCTCAAAACTGATTCCCAAGTTATTTCTGGCCATTTTGACGAAAGTTGAAAAGCAAGAGATCCGAAGCTTGAGAAATATTTGGATACAGTTCAAAGACTTGAAGCTTCCTTCGAAGGGTTTTCTGTCAAGAATATTCCACGAGGAGAAAATGAGCACGCTGACTACTAGCCAAGTCAGCGGCACAGGGGCTGCCCTTACCTTCGGAAGTATTCTTTGAAACAATAAAAGCACCTTCGATTGACCTTCTTGAAAGAGCAGTACTCAATATATCTCCCGTCTATAGCGAAGATTGGAGAACTGAGATCATATCTTTTCTTCAGGGCAATTTCCTTTCAGATGACGAAGCTTATCATAAGAGAATAGCGGCAAGAGCCCGTACATATGTAATAATAGAAGGGGAGTTATATAAGCATGGAGTCTATTCTCCATTACTCAAATGTTTATCCAGAGCTGAAGGTATAGAGCTAATAAAAGAAATACATGCAGGCCTGTGTGGATCTCACATTGGATCTAGGCCTTTGTTGGGTAAAGTTTTTCGTCAAGGATTTTATTGGCCGAAGGCAGCTTCGGATGCAGCAGAATTAGTCAAAAAGTGCGAAGGTTGTCAAAAATGTGCAAGAGACCAAAAACAACCTTCGTCTCTAACTCAATTAATACAGCCCACTTGGCCATTGCAAAGGTGGGGCCTTGATTTGCTAGGCCCACTTCCACCAGCACAAGGGAATTTAAGATATGTTGTGGTGGTAGTAGAATATTTTTCTAAGTGGATTGAGGCGAAGCCTTTAGCCACAATAACTTCGGTTACTATTCAAAAGTTTTTCTGGCAAAATATTGTGTGTCGCTTCGGGGTGCCAAAGGTTATCACTGTGGACAATGGAACACAATTTGATGCCGAAGCTTTCAGAGAGTTTTGTGAACGAATTGGCACGAAGATCCATTTTTGCATCGGTTCGGCATCCGGAGTCAAATGGACTTGTTGAAAGAGCTAATGGCATTATAATGACAGGAAGAATGAAGTTAATCTTCAATCAGCCCAGGGGAAAGTGGCTAGATGAATTAATCAAAGTGGTGTGGAGTCACAACACAACAATGTCAAGATCAACAGGCTTTACACCATTCAAATTGTTGTTTGGTGATGAAGCAATAACCCCAGAAGAAGCTAAAACGGGATCAATAAGAACAGTGGCTTCGGCAGAAACCGAAGCTGATTATTCTGTGGCAAAAGATGCTATAGAAGGGGTTAGGCTTCAGGCTGTGGAGAACATCAATAAATATCAAGCCGAAACAATAAAATGGCGTGACAGAAAGGTTCAGTTAAAAAATATTAAGCCAGGACATCTAGTGCTTCGGAGAGTGGCCAACCCTGACACAGTAGGCAAGCTTCAGCTGAAGTGGGAAGGACCTTTTCTGGTAATATCTTCGTCAAGACCCGGTTCCTTCAGGTTGAAGGATATGGACGGCAACGACATTCCTAGATCTTGGAATGCGGATGAGCTTCGGCGGTATTATGTGTAACCTGATGTAATCTTTTTTATTCTTTCCTATGGCACCCTTTTCCTTTCCAAAGGGGGATAAAGGTTTTTAATGGGGCCATAGCATGTAATTTCTCTTTTTCTTATACCAGCTCTACAAGAGCAATATCCCCCGAAAATGTAAATGTAAAAACTGGGCATGCACCATCGAGTGTAAAGAGAAAAAGGAAAAACAGGGAGAAGCTCGAAAGACGTCCCTAAGGGGATGCAGAGCACGACGAAGCTACAAAAAGTTGTTCCTAAGGGAGCGCAACGTAAGTTTTCTGCTCAAAAGTCGTTCCTAAGGGAATGCAGAGCTTGCAGCGAAAAGTCAACGCTGATTCTGCCGAAATAAAAGGCGAAGCGCGAAAAGTCAATGCGAATACCGCCGAAATAAAAGGCGAAGAAGCTCCTAAGGGAGGCTTACAGCGAAAAGTCAGCGCTGATACACCGAAAATTAAGCGGTGAAGCCGAAAAATAAACGATAAAGATTTGTTATTCCTAAGGGAATAAGAGTTGTGGTTATGGTTTCGTATGTGTCTTTGAACATTCATTTGCACGATACATTACATCATACATTTGCATTCATAAACATTCACTTAGACATACATAGGATCATCATCATCATCATAACATACAAACGTGCTTCGGCTTTGAAAGAGAAGGCGTCAGAAAAAAGGGAAAAAGAGGCAATTTTGTGCTTTGCTGTGTACGCAAAGAAGGGAAGGTGTTTTTCGCCTTTGGCTCAAAAGTATTAATTTCGTCCACACCAAAGCATTTCATACATTGACGGAAAAGTAAGATTATATTACAAAGTGAAATTTGATTACATCATATTTTACACAAAGTTTTTTGAGCTATTTTTACAGACTATTCGAGCTTCGACAGCATCCATAGAGCTTCATCCTTTTACTCTGCAGCTTCAGCTTCGGCTTGGTCAACCTGTATGTAAGTATTATAAGCTAAATTCAAAATTCAAAGGAAAAGGTAAGCATAAGGTATGATTTCGTTACCAGCTTAAGGTGGCTTCGAGCTTCGTCACCAGCTTTGCTTCGGCCACCCTTTGTCCATACAAATTTTATGAATCTATTCGCAATACTTCGGGCCATGCTGGGAATATCATCTAAGTCTGCTGGTGACAGGCTGAAGTTGGGTCTATTAACAATCTTTCCGTGTTCACAGCCAGACTTCAAAAAGGCAATAGCTGTGCCCCGAGAAGCTGCCAGGGCACAGAAATCGCGATGCCCAGCTATAACTTCGTCAATATCATTAATTTCACCTTCAATATGCTCGAAGGCACCAGGCAGGTCTTCAGCTGAAGGAGTGAACTTTTCGCTGCTGGCTCCAACAAAATGAAACACCTGCTTCAACTGTTGGATGCATCGATTGCTGAACTCCAGGCATTTATTCTGAAGATTTGTCAAGGATTCTTTCAGCTCCGAGCTTTTTTGAATTTCGGCTTCAAGCTTTGCATCAAGTTTCAGCTTTTCTTGTTCAAAATTTTCTGATTGGGAAAGAAGCTTCGAATTTAATTCTGTTATTTTGGCTTCAGCATCCGCTAATAAGCCTTCGACTGTTTGAAGCTCGAAGTCTTTCTTTTCAATGACAGCTGATTGCTCTTTTATTTTGTTTTCTAAGTTCCCAATTATAACTTCGTGCCTTTTATCTTCTAAGTCCTGCTGCATTTTTAAGGCCTTGCTCAAAAGCATACTCTGTGGACAAATGACCTTCGTTAGAAAAAATTTGTGTTATTACAAATAGTAAGGGTTAGACACAAGATGTTTACCTTAAAATTGGAATAGAACAAACAACCAACAATGTGTTGTCGTCGGTAGCGGCTAATATCTGCTTCGAGCTTTGGGAAACCGATACTCTTTGATAGAGTACCGATGACCTTCGCGTGAGTCTGATCTCGTATGCAGCCTAACTTTTCGTCATCAATGCCACCGAAGAGAAGTGCTCCCGGCCGATACCCGCAGGATATAGCATATTCTTTTAATTCCTCTTTCTCAGCTTTTGTTAGCTCTTGGCCAATTAAGTTTTGAAAGTCAAAGGTTTCATCTTCCGAAGTATCTTCGGTCATCTCTTCCTTCTCGGGTTCTGCGGCCGTAGTCTCTTCGGTGGCTGCGGCAGCTTCTTCCGCGGCCATGTTTAGTAGCATCTTGTCTATATCAGCAGCTATGCTCTCTAAATTAATACCTTCGGATTTGGCATCTTCGGCTCTGACCTCTTCTGCGGCAGCCTCCGAAGGTACAGCCTCGGTAGCTGTCATGCTTTCAATGGCTGGCACCTCCGGAGCTGAAGCTCTTGGTGGAGTTGCTTCAATAACTTCTGTCACAGTAACGATTCTTTGCCTCTTCGGCCTAGGTGCTTTCGTTTTTATGGGCTCCTTTTCCTTCTGAAAAAGCTTCGTCAGATGTAGCCCAGTGGACTTAGTTTGACAGGCAAAGTTTCAGTCATTACCTTTAGGATTTCCTCTATTTCAGAAGCAGAGGATGTCGCAGAAGTCTTTTCTTCTTCATCAATTGATTTTTGCTTCGAAGTCGAGGTTTTTCTTTTCTTCGAAGCAACTGTTTTCGCTTCAGACTCTTGTTTTTTCTTCTTTGATTGATCTTCGTCGTCCTTATTCAGAGCACTAGCCACTCTTTTTCTTTTTTGTCCTTCGACACCCATGTCTAGTAGCTCATAGTCAGGATATTCAAAGCCTATAGCATCCATCACTCGGTTTAGCCTTCGTTTTGGACGGGTGCCGAAGGCCGCTGTCATCAATTGATCTTCCTTTTTAGAATAATTTCCAAGAATTTCGTTACACATTACTTCGATTGTATCCAACCATTCTTGGCAGGGTACTTTGAAATTTCTCTTGAATTTGTAATGGTAGGGCATCCGGATAAGTTCTCCCTCCTTTTTTCCTTCGAGCTTCGGCATGGCCCACTCTTTCATAGTTGGAAATATTTTGAAAGCCAAAAATTCATGCACTAAGTCTCTAGTGCCAATGTGCTCTGCGATAATCCTGAATTCAGCCAGTGCAGTTTGGGTTGGTCCCTCTGGTGTCATATTACATTGGGGTCTGGTCTCTCCGAAGATCAACTCTAACGGGCTCTGGACCAACTTCTCCTTATCATCGTCAACTTTGACATAAAAACATTCCGATTTCCAGCCTGCTGGCCACTTGCTTCGGTAACTGATCACAGGAAATTTTGTAGTCTTCCGGTACGCAAAATTGTAGCAGCCGAAGTTTTCATGCAACCCATCTTTCCTGGCCTTGGTTTGGTAATGCAACTCATGTACTCGGCAGAAACCTTTGGCAAACGGTTCCACCCCTTGGCTTCGGAGAGCCCAAATGTAAACACTAAGCCTAACAATAGTGTTAGGAGTTAGCTGATGAAAGTAGATCCCAAACTTCTTCAGCACATCAGCAATCATCTTATTCAAGGGGAATCTCAAACCAGCTTTGAAGAAACTCTTAAAAACTACTATTTCATCTTTTCCTGGCTTCGGAGTAGTTTCCTCTCCACCAATGCGAATTAGCTCTTTCTTCTCTTCATTGAAATACCCCAATTTCAACGTTTTAGGTAGGTCACCTTCAGAGACTATGGATTTTCCAAAATCAAGGTGGCTGGGTTTGCTCGGCACAGCGCTGCTATAATCATCCTCAGAATCGGTCTCCTCAACATCAACTTGCTCTGCTCCGGCGGCAGGGACGTCCTCCGATGTTACCAGCCCAGACCGCTTCATGGCTTCGGAAATCGGAACGGTCTCAACAGCTTCGGTCTCATCTCCCTCGCGATCAATCCTAGCAACGGAGCGAACTCTGACCATTTAACTATGTCTTTCTTGAAATTTTTTCGTTGTTGACTTTTCTGATTTTCCTGATCTTCCTTTTGTGACGAAGCAGATTCAAAAGCGGGGTTTCGTCTGAGCACGATGATTAAGCTTCGGCTATCACTAAAATTTTGGCAGCAAAACTGTGCAATAGCAATGAATGCTGTGGTAACTTCACACCTACCCGTCTGTTTATATAGTGCCACAGGTGAGAAGGTGAATCGTCAAGGTCTCCCGCACCGAACAAACAGTCACCCGCACTCACTGAACGGTGGGCCACAAGGTTCGAGAGGGTGAATCGCCAGGGCACGCGTAACTGCTGCAAGATGGAGCCACCTCGAGCGCGGATTATTTTAATCGTTTCTCGCCAACGAGCTCAGGGAAGGTGTTTTTCGGATCTTCGGCATCCTGAAGCATAGAAGATTTTTTCACGGATCAAGCTCGTTACGAAATACGATCTAGCACCGCGAAGGGGCTACTGTTGGGGGTATGCTTCGTAGCCGAAGATCCTAAAGAAAGAGAACACCTTCGGCAAACACTCTCAGGAGCAAGCGCCAAAGCTATTACTTAGAGAGCTTCGGCGCAATGATAGATCTTAAGACGAAGGGCCGAACCGACTTAAAGATGGATTGACTCAAAGACCCATGATGTTTGTGTCATTATTGTAATCAATTGTAAAGGGCTTAAATGTAATTTTACGCAGGTTGCACCTTGTGCCTATAAATAGGTGAACAGTACCTCGGCACTGTTCACGCGATCCTGTAATCACTGGCACGTTACGCTTGAATTATTGCTTTTCGCCAAGGCGAAGGTATAAATGTGCTCAAATATTATTTGTTTTAATACTTATATATTCATATAATGAAATATGTGAATATATTTTATACTTTATATTTCATTTCTCATTGTTTATTGTTTTACAAGTATGATTACGAAGGTGAAATCTTCATAATATTTTACTCTTGAGCTTCGTCCGAAGCTCATTAAATCCTTGGGGAGATAATGCTTCAGCGGACGAAGGGCATTTATACTTAACATTTTTGTGTTGCCTTGTTCTTAATTCATAGCATTTGAGAACAAGTCTCCAACACCCCCTTAATTATATACATTGGACAGAAGCAACACTGTTCAGTGTGGTGCCCTATCCACGTCAGCCGACCGTTGGGGTCTGTAGCACTCGACTATTGGATCCGACCGATGCCAGACTGTCTAGTGCACACCGGACAGTCCAGTGTACAGCCCGAGAGTGCCTGCCTGTGGTCCTCTCTACACAGACTGTCTCGTGTCCCACCAGACATGTTACTGTTCACTGTCCGGTGCGCCACCAGGGCGTTGGCTGACTGCCCTCTTCATGAATTTTTCATTGTTTCCTTAGGCTTCATTTGTTCTTGAGTCTTGGACTTCTATGCTTCTTTTATTTCTTCTTTTGAGGTGTTGCTTCCTCAGTGCCTTAGTCCAATCCTTTTCGCATCCTGTGAACTACAAATACAAACACTAGCAGACACATTAGTCCACAGGTTATGTTGATCATCAAACACCAAAATCCCTTTAGCCAAATGGCCCGGGGTCCATTTTACTTACACACGGCAATCAAAAAAATGTGAAATTTGTACCAAAGTTTTCCTAGAAAACGGCCTAATTATTCATGTTTTATTTGGAGTTACTACTACTTTTTGCTCTTATTCCTAGTGTTTATATTATTATTCTATTGGAGATTGACAAAGGGGATCTAGCATGTGCTTGAAGGTACACTGAAGGTCTTGAAAGCGTAACTAACCTCACAAGTATGCCATTCTACAACACATATAGACACTGTTCAAGTATTGCAGCTAGCTAGTATTTCATTGTCTCATTGGTAGCCTTTTCAAATAGTTTTGACTAGTTTGATGGGCAATCCATTTGGAGTACGGTTTCTCTTTGTTGATGTTGTGTTTATAGTATATCTGCGAACACATGGGTGACATGTGTCCATGGTATTCATGTGTGATGAGTGATTATCAAGGAGACAATCAACTTTAGGTTAGTTGGAGAACCATGACATGTGTAGCCTCTCCTAGACGCTCTTTGTTGTCTTTACTATCGAGTTTTCCGCTAAAACACTCTAGATCTTATTCTCTGTAGTATACGGTAGCGGCCACACAAAATGCAATTGATTTGATCTAGTAGGACTTATAAGGACTCATTCGACCACCTTCGGCAAGCTGTGACCTTCGTCATGCCGCCGAAGAAAGCTTCAGAGCTAGGGGCTGCACTGCAGCCACTAGACGTCAAGCAGGACACGCTACGCGAAGCCCAAACTCAAAAGAGGAAGGCTACAAGTCCAACCCCCCAAGAGGACGAGCTGGATCAGGAGATAAGGAACCTCGAAGCTATTCATCAATAGGTCTAGAGGAAGAAGGAGAAGATGCTTCGCCTCTCCGAATTATAGAGGAAGATTGATGAAGCTGCTGAGGAAATGTGTCATCTCACTCAAGATGACCAGGACCGAAGACCTCCATAGAGAGAGCTTCGTCAAGACAATTGTTACAGTGATGATGATTGGTATGAAGATTTCCATCATGGAAATTTTGCTTTTGATGATGCTTCTCCTCTATCAGCAGAACTGCAGGCTACAGCATGGCCCCCATCATGCAAGCCACCTCAGCTCCCCATGTATGATTGGCACTCAGATCCGAAGCAGTTTCTGATGAGATACGAAGCAACTATATCTTCGTACGGGGGCAACACTGCAGTCGTGGCAAAATCCTTTGTCATGGCAGTCCGAAGCGTGGCCCAGACATGGTACTCTTCTCTTCGGCTAGGGACGATCACATCATGGCAAAAGCTAAAGGACATGCTAGTCACTAGTTTTCAAGGCTTTCAAACCAAGCCAGTTACAGCTCAGGCCTTGTTCCAGTGCACACAAACCATGAGGAATACCTTCAGGCGTATGTCCGAAGGTTTTTGCGACACAGAGCACAAGCACCCATAGTGCCCAATGAGATCGTCATTGAGGCAATGATCAAGGGTCTTCGGCCAGGGCCTACGACCCAATACTTCACCAGGAAACCCCCCAGACTTTGGAGAAGCTGCTTCAGAAAATGGATGAGTACATCCGGGCAGATAACGACTTCCGCCAAAGAAGGGAAGAAGCTTACAGATTCTCTGAGATGACTAGGGGCTTCGGAGGAAGAATCCACCCTAGGCATGTCAAATCAATCCACAGCTCTAGTTAGAATGATGACAAAGGAAGCCAGCTTCAGAGGCCACAACACACCTCACAGTCTTTGGGACAGCAGCAAAGCTCCTTCAGGCCACTAGCTCCAAGAGGCAGAGGTGGCAGGGGCTTTGGAGGAAGATATGGGGATCAAGCCAGGAAAATTTATTGTTTATTCTGTGGTGAGGACAAGGGCCACACTACAAGAATGTGCCAAATCACTATTCTGAAGCAAAAGGAGATCGCCGAAGCCGAAGCTCGGCAGAATCAGCCAAAGCAGGTCTTGCACACTGCTTCGTGCCACTCTCTCTACATACCAGAATATGTGGGCAATCATCCTGCAGCTTCTGTTGCTTCGGCAAGCCATTCACAGGCTTCTTGGCTTCAGCCCCCACCGCCACCACCAGTGCAACCTACTTATTCCCGAAGCCAGCAGCCAGAAGGGCGCCAGCACTCCCAACAGCAACGTGAATTCAGAGAGGAATCTGAAGCTCGTACAGTCAACAGTACTGTGCTAGAATTAAAGCACATATACTGAGCGATATCCTGCCTCTGAAATCCTTTTATGTTCTATGCCATTTTGCTTTTTAATAAGGAACAAGCAATGTAAATTTAGTTTTAATTTCTTGTAATGATTTTACTTCTATCAGAATGAAATATATCTTCTTCACAGATTTACAAAGTTCAAAAGTTACGAAGCTACAAAAAGTCGTTCCTAAGGGAGCGCAACGTAGGTTTTGTGCTCAAAAGACGTTCCTAAGGGAATGCAGAGCTAAAATTGCTGAAGCTACAAAAAGTCCTTCCTAAGGGAGCGCAACGTAAGTTTTCTGCTCAAAAGTCGTTCCAAAGGGAATGCAGAGCCAAATGCCGCCGAAATATAAGGCGAAGAAGTTCAAAAGTCGTTCCTAAGAGGATGCATAACTTATACTGCCGAAATAGAAGGCGAAGAAGTTCAAAAGACGTTCCTAAGGGGATGCAGAACTTACACCGAAAAATAAACGGTGAACACCAAAAAATAAACGGTGAAGAAGCTCAAAAGACGTTCCTAAGGGGATGCAGAGTTTGTGTATTCCAGTTGGGTGTGTGGGTGTGTGTCTTCGGCATCAGTATCATTTTGCATCATATCATCACATCATTTTGCATAGCATCACATCATACATCATATCGCATCAATGACACGAGAATCGGATACAGAGTAAGCTTCGGCGAATGCTTCGTAAAAATAAAAATGTGCTAAGGCACGAAGTAAGCTTCGGGAAATACAGCTTCATCAGCCTTGTCACAAAAGAAGGGATCCCTCTCTGCGAAGCATGGATATTTTTACAAAGCATGGATCTTTTTCTTTACGAAGCATGAAAAGAAGGGAAGGTGTTTTTTCGCCGAAGGCTCAAAAACGGTATGTATGTAAAGTTTCATGCATCGCAAAGAAATGAATTACAATAATTTACATATTCGATTCAAAGCTACACACATCAAATATTACAGTCTTGTTACAATAAAAGTACAATGTCCATTCTAGTGTCTCATACATTGACCATTCCAAAATGTTTTTACAATAAGAGCTATTCCTCTTTAAGGATTTTTTCTGCAACTTTGTTTAGTAATTTGTTAACAACTTCATCAACAATAGATTCAACCATATTAATGATCTCCAGAGCTTCCTTCGTTTTTGGATCAGCCAGGGGATCGAACGGTTTCAGCGGCGGAGATAATTCAGCTGAAGTGGGAAAAATTAATTAGTCTGAAGCCACAAAAACAAACCTAAAAATCAAAAGATATTACCTATACGCTTTTCGCGCTCTGCAGTTTCTTCAGCTTGTCTTGCTTCTACTCGGGCGTCATGGGTGTCTTTTTTACTTTTCTTTATAATTTCATGGGCCATCTTGAAAGGGAAATGTGCCCTTGGGCCATTTCTAAGTATTTTGGTGGTTTAGTGTCCAACACAAGTGCCTAAGTATAAAATGGTGGACAAAGTACAAATCAAGGATAAAGGTATGTTTCTCAGACTTAGTACATTGGTTTAGAGACTAATGTATAGTGTCTAAGTGCTGGAAACAGGAAAAATCCATTTGGAAATGCCTTGGCTCGAGCAGCCAAGACTTTGCTCAGTCTGGAGCACCAGACTGTCCGGTGGTGCACCGGACAGTGTCCGGTGCGCCAGGCTGGCTCTGGCAAACAGGCTGCTCTCGGGACTTCGACGACGGTGTAAGGCTATAATTCACCGGACTGTCCGGTGGTGCACCGGACTGTCCGGTGGGCCATTCACAGGCGAACTCGTCACTCTCGGGAATTCATCGGCGACGTACGGCTATAATTCACCGGACTGTCCGGTGTGCACCGGACTGTCCGGTGAGCCAACGGTCGGCCGGGCCAACGGTCGGCCGCACGATCTGCGCGGGACACGTGGCCGAGCCAACGGCTAGTAGGAGGCACCGGACTGTCCGGTGTGCATCGGACATGTCCGGTGCGCCAACGGCTCTCAGGCAGCCAACGGTCGACTGCGCCATTTATGGAAGGAAATCGGGCACCGGACAGTGTCCGGTGTGCACCGGACTGTCCGGTGCCCCAGTCGACAGAAGGCAAGATCAGCCTTCCTAGATTGCTCTCAACGGCTTCTAGCTGCCTTGGGGCTATAAAAGGGACCTCTAGGCGCATGGAGGAGCACACCAAGCATTCCTACAACATTCCTAAGCACCAAGACATCAATTCCGTGCCTTTGATTCTTTGCGATAGCAATTAGAGCTCTAGTTGAGTGGTGAACTCATTGAGTTGTGTTGTGAGCTCTCGTTGCGATTTGTGTGCGTGGTGTTGCTGTGATTTCTTGTCTTGAGTGCGTTGCTAATCCCTCCCTTGCTCTGTGCTTCTTTGTGAACTTCAATTGTAAGGGCGAGAGACTCCAAGTTGTGGAGATTCCTCGCAAACGGGATTGAGTAAAGCAAGCAAAACACCGTGGTATTCAAGTGGGTCTTTGGACCGCTTGAGAGGGGTTGATTGCAACCCTCGTCCGTTGGGACGCCACAACGTGGAGTAGGCAAGTGTTGGTCTTGGCCGAACCACAGGATAACCACTGTGCCATCTCTGTGATTGATTTCTTGTGGTTATTGTGTTTTGACTCCTCTCTAGCCACTTGGCATTTACTGTGCTAACACTTAACCAAGTTTGTGGCTTAAGTTTTTCAAGTTTTGCAGGATCACCTATTCACCCCCCCTCTAGGTGCTCTCAATTGGTATCAGAGCCGTTCTCTTCACAAAGGGACTAACCGCATGAAGAGATGGATCCTAAGGGGAAGGGTATCGTGATCAACGATAAAGAGAAGGTATCCTTCATCAACGAGCCGAAGGACGACAAGCCTACCGACTCCGGCTCGGGCCATAGACGGAAGGAAGGGAAGAAGAAGAAGACAAGGCGCATCAAGGAGATCGTCTACTACGACGACAGTGATGAGTCAACTTCTTCCCAAAAGGACGACGACCACAATGACTACGAGAGAAAGAAACCGGTTAATTCGAACTTTTCTTTTGACTACTCTCGTATTCCTCAAAGTACAAATGCTCATTTATTATCTATTCCACTTGGCAAACCTCCTCATTTTGATGGAGAGGACTACGGATTTTGGAGCCACAAAATGCGTAGTCACCTATTCTCTCTCCATCCTAGTATATGGGAGATTGTAGAGAGTGGAATGCACTTTGATAGTACGGATAGTCCCATGTTCATTAATGAGCAAATTCATAAGAATGCACAAGCTACTACTGTTCTTCTAGCTTCATTGTGCAGGGATGAATACCATAAAGTGAGCGGCTTGGATAATGCCAAGCAGATCTGGGACACCCTCAAGATTTCTCATGAGGGGAACGACGTCACCTTGCTCACCAAGATGGAATTGGTGGAGGGTGAGCTTGGACGGTTCGTGATGATAAGGGGCGAGGAGCCGACACAAACATATAACCGGCTCAAGACCCTTATCAACAAAATAAGGAGCTACGGAAGCACGCGATGGACGGACCACGACGTCGTCCGACTGATGCTAAGGTCCTTTACCGTTCTTGATCCTCATTTGGTGAATAATATTCGTGAGAATCCCAGGTACACCAAAATGTCGCCCAAAGAAGTCTTTGGAAAATTCGTAAGCGGGCGAATGATGATCAAGGAGGCGAGGTACGTGGACGACGCTCTAAATGGTCCAATCAATGAAGCTCAACCCGTTGCTCTCAAGGCAACAAGGAGCAAGGAGGCGTTACCCAGCAAGGTAGCACAAATTGAGGCGGCCGGACTTAATGATGAAGAGATGGCCCTCATCATCAAGAGATTCAAGACGGCGCTTAAGAGTCGCAAGGGACAGCCAACAAAGACCAAAGCCAAGGGGAAGCGCTCATGCTTCAAATGCGGTAAGATTGGTCATTTCATTGCTAACTGTCCCGATAATGAAAGTGACCAGGAACACGGGAGCAAGAGGGAAAAGAAGAAAAATTACAAGAAGACCAAGGGCGAGGCACATCTAGGAAAGGAGTGGGATTCGGATTGCTCCTCCTCCGACTCCGACAATGAAGGACTCGCCGCCATCGCCTTCAACAAGTCATCCCTCTTCCCCAACGAGCGTCACACATGCCTTATGGCAAGGGAGAAGAAGGTATGTAGTCGAAACTCTACTTATGCTTCTTCAAGTGAGGACGAATCTAGTGATGAGGATGAAATAGATTATTCATGTTTATTTAAGGGCCTAGATAGAACCAAGGTAGATAAAATTAACGAATTGATTGATGCCTTGAATGATAAAAATAGGCTTTTAGAAAAACAAGAGGACTTGTTGTATGAAGAACATGACAAATTTGTAGAAGCTCAAAAATCTCATGCCTTAGAAGTTAAGAGAAATGAAATGCTTTCTAGTGAATTATCTTCTTGCCATGAGACGATTTCTAGCTTAAGAAGCATTAATGATAATTTGAATGCTAAATTAGAAATAGCTAGTAAATCAACAACTTGTGTAGAAAATGTTGTTATTTGCAATAGATGTAAAGATTTCGATATTGATGCTTGTAGTGAACACATAGCTTCGATTGCAAAGTTAAATGATGAACTGGCTAGTCTTAATGCCCAACTTAAGGCTAGCAAAAGTGATTTTGATAAACTAAAATTTGCTAGGGATGCCTAAACGATTGGTAGACACCCCTCAATTAAGGATGGGCTTAGCTTCAAGAGGGAAGCCAAGAACTTAACAAGCCATAAGGCTCCCATCTCCGCCAAGGAGAAAGGGAAGGCCCCTATGGCATGTAGTACTAAAAAGAATCATGCTTTTATGTACAATGATAGAAGACAATCTCATAGAAGTTGTAATGTTTTTTATTCACATGCCTATGATTCTTATGCTATGTTTGCCCCCAGTTCTTCCTATATGCATGGTAGAGATATGCCTAGGAAGAATATTCATCATGTGCCTAGAAAGAATAGTGTTCATGTTCCTAGGAAAGTTATGAATGGACCCTCTACAATTTATCATGCTTTAAATGCTTCATTTGCTATTTGTAGAAAGGATAGGAAGATAGTTGCTAGGAAATTAGGGGCAAAATGCAAGGGTGATAAAACTTGCATTTGGGTCCCTAAGGAAATTGTGACTAATCTTGTAGGACCCAACAAGAGTTGGGTACCTAAGACCCAAGCCTAAATTTGCCTTGCAGGTTTATGCATCCGGGGGTTCAAGCTGGATTATCGACAGCGGATGCACAAACCATATGACGGGGGAGAAGAAGATGTTCACCTCCTACGTCAAGAATAAGGATTCCCAAGATTCAATCATATTCGGTGATGGGAACCAAGCCAAGGTGAAAGGTTTAGGCAAGATTGCAATATCTAATGAGCACTCTATCTCTAATGTGTTTTTAGTTGAGTCTCTTGGTTATAATTTACTATCTGTTAGTCAATTATGTAATATGGGATATAATTGTCTATTTACAAATGTAGATGTGTCTGTCTTTAGAAGATGTGATGGTTCACTAGCTTTTAAGGGTGTACTAGACGGCAAACTTTATTTGGTTGATTTTGCAAAAGAGGAGGCCGGTCTAGATGCATGCTTAATCGCTAAGACTAGCATGGGCTGGTTGTGGCATCGCCGCTTAGCACATGTGGGGATGAAGAACCTTCACAAGCTTCTAAAGGGAGAACACGTGATAGGTTTGACTAACGTGCAATTTGAAAAAGATAGACCTTGTGCAGCTTGTCAAGCAGGTAAACAAGTGGGAGGAGCACATCACAGCAAGAATGTGATGACCACTTCAAGACCTCTGGAGCTGCTGCATATGGACCTCTTCGGACCCGTCGCCTATCTGAGCATAGGAGGAAGTAAGTATGGTCTAGTTATTGTTGATGACTTTTCCCGCTTCACTTGAGTGTTCTTTTTGCAGGATAAGTCTGAAACACAAGGGACCCTCAAGCGCTTCCTCAGGAGAGCTCAAAATGAGTTTGAGCTCAAGGTGAAGAAGATAAGGAGCGACAACGGGTCTGAATTCAAGAATCTTCAAGTGGAGGAGTTCCTTGAGGAGGAGGGGATCAAGCACGAGTTCTCCGCTCCCTACACACCTCAGCAAAATGGTGTGGTAGAGAGGAAGAACAGGACGCTCATTGATATGGCGAGGACTATGCTTGGAGAGTTCAAGACCCCCGAGTGTTTTTGGTCGGAAGCCATGAACACGGCTTGCCACGCCATCAACAGGGTCTACCTTCACCGCCTCCTCAAGAAGACTTCATACGAGCTGCTAACTGGTAACAAACCCAATGTATCGTACTTTCGTGTATTTGGGAGTAAATGCTACATTCTAGTGAAGAAGGGTAGGAATTCCAAATTTGCTCCCAAAGCTGTAGAAGGGTTTTTATTAGGTTATGATTCAAATACAAAGGCGTATAGGGTCTTCAACAAATCATCGGGTTTGGTTGAAGTCTCTAGCGACGTTGTATTTGATGAGACTAATGGCTCTCCAAGAGAGCAAGTTGTTGATCTTGATGATGTAGATGAAGAAGATGTTCCAACGGCCGCGATACGCACCATGGCGATTGGAGATGTACGGCCTCAGGAACAATTGGAGCAAGATCAACCGTCTTCCTCAACTATGGTGCATCCCCCAACCCAAGATGACGAACAGGTACCTCAAGTGGAGGCGCATGATCAAGGGGGAGCACAGGATGTTCAAGTTGAAGAGGAAGAAGCACCTCAGGCACCTCCAACCCAAGTTCGAGCGACGATCCAAAGGGATCATCCCGTCGACCAAATTTTGGGTGATATTAGCAAGGGAGTAACTACTCATTCAAGATTAGTTAATTTTTGTGAGCATTACTCCTTTGTCTCTTCTATTGAGCCTTTCAGGGTAGAAGAGGCCTTGCTGGATCCGGACTGGGTGTTGGCCATGCAGGAGGAACTCAACAACTTCAAGCGCAATGAAGTTTGGACGCTGGTGCCTCGTCCCAAGCAAAATGTTGTGGGAACCAAGTGGGTGTTCCGCAACAAACAGGATGAGCACGGAGTGGTGACTAGGAACAAGGCTCGACTTGTGGCAAAAGGTTATGCCCAAGTCGCAGGTTTGGACTTTGAGGAGACATTCGCTCCTGTGGCTAGGCTAGAATCAATTCGTATCTTGCTAGCATATGCCGCTCACCATTCTTTCAGGTTGTACCAAATGGATGTGAAGAGCGCTTTCCTCAACGGGCCAATCAAGGAGGAGGTGTACGTGGAGCAACCCCCTGGCTTCGAGGATGAACGGTACCCCGACCACGTGTGTAAGCTCTCTAAGGCGCTCTATGGACTTAAGCAAGCCCCAAGAGCATGGTATGAATGCCTTAGAGACTTTTTAATTGCTAATGCTTTCAAGGTCGGGAAAGCCGATCCAACTCTTTTTACTAAGACTTGCGATGGTGATCTTTTTGTGTGCCAAATTTATGTCGATGACATAATATTTGGTTCTACTAATCAAAAGTCTTGTGAAGAGTTTAGCAGGGTGATGACGCAGAAATTCGAGATGTCGATGATGGGCGAGTTGAACTACTTCCTTGGGTTCCAAGTGAAGCAACTCAAGGATGGCACTTTCATCTCCCAAATGAAGTACACGCAAGATTTGCTAAAGCGGTTTGGGATGAAGGACGCCAAGCCCGCAAAGACGCCGACGGGAACTGACGGACACACCGACCTCAACAAAGGTGGTAAGTCCGTTGATCAAAAAACATACCGGTCCATGATAGGTTCTTTGCTTTATTTATGTGCAAGTAGACCGGATATTATGCTTAGCGTATGCATGTGTGCTAGATTTCAATCCGATCCTAAGGAGTGTCACTTAGTGGCTGTGAAGCGAATTCTAAGATATTTAGTCGCTACGCCTTGCTTCGGGATCTGGTATCCAAAGGGGTCTAACTTTGACTTGATTGGGTACTCAGATTCCGACTATGCTGGATGTAAGGTCGATAGGAAGAGTACATCGGGGACGTGCCAATTCTTAGGAAGGTCCCTGGTGTCGTGGAACTCTAAGAAACAAACTTCTGTTGCCCTATCCACCGCTGAGGCCGAGTATGTTGTCGCAGGACAGTGTTGTGCGCAACTACTTTGGATGAGGCAAACCCTCCGGGACTTTGGCTACAATCTGAGCAAAGTCCCACTCCTATGTGATAATGAGAGTGCTATCCGAATAGCGGAAAATCCTGTTGAGCACAGCCGCACAAAGCACATTGACATCCGGCATCACTTTTTGAGAGACCACCAGCAAAAGGGAGATAACGAAGTGTTTCATGTTAGCACCGAGAACCAGCTAGCCGATATCTTCACTAAGCCTTTAGATGAAAAGACCTTTTGCAGGCTGTGAAGTGAGCTAAATATCCTAGATTCGCGGAACTTGGATTGAGTTGTAGCATACATGTGTTTATGCCTTTGATCATGTTCCTCTGCATTTTGTTGCTTACTTGTGGTGCTCAAGTTGTATACTCAATCCCCGGACCTCACAAGTCCTTGTGCAAGTGATGCGCATATTTAGGGGGAGTTGTGGTACAACTTGACCCTTTGAGACTAACCGTTTACTTGAGTTTGCTTGAATTTAGTCTCAAAGGAAGTTTGAAAGGGAAATGGTGGACTTGGACCATGCAAGACTTCCACTGCACTCCGATGAAAAGAGTAACTTTTCCAAGTTCATCTTTATACTCTTATTGCCTTTGTATTCTCATTTGAAGATTTTGGTGAGGCAATGAGGTTAAGGGGCCAAGATTGATCCTGTTTTGGTGCTTGATGCCAAAGGGGGAGAAAATAAAGGCCAAAGCGATAAATGGATCAGCTACCACTTGAGAGATTTTGAAAAGGGGGAGAAAATAAAGGCCAAAGCGATAAATGGATCAGCTACCACTTGAGAGATTTTGAAAATAGTAGAATAGAGCTTTTTGGTTTGTCAAAACTCTTTTGTTGTCTCTCTTGTCAAAAGTTGGCTTCTTGTGGGGAGAAGTGTTGATTATGGGAAAAAGGGGAGTTTTTGAAATCTTGAATCAATTTCTCTTGGAATGACTCTCTTTATGTCTTAACATGTGTGTTTGACTTAGAGATAGAAATTTGAGTTTGATTTGCAAAAACAAACCAAGTGGTGGCAAAGAGTGATCCATATATGTCAAATTTGAATCAAAACAATTTGAGTCCTTATTTGAAGTGATTTTGTACTTGTTCTACTTGCTTTATGTTGTGTTGGCATAAATCACCAAAAAGGGGGAGATTGAAAGGGAAATGTGCCCTTGGGCCATTTCTAAGTATTTTGGTGGTTTAGTGTCCAACACAAGTGCCTAAGTATAAAATGGTGGACAAAGTACAAATCAAGGATAAAGGCATGTTTCTCAGACTTAGTACATTGGTTTAGAGACTAATGTATTGTGTCTAAGTGCTGGAAACAGGAAAAATCCATTTGGAAATGCCTTGGCTCGAGCAGCCAAGACTTTGCTCAGTCTGGAGCACCGGACTGTCCGGTGGTGCACCGGACAGTGTCCGGTGCGCCAGGCTGGCTCTGGCAAACAGGCTGCTCTCGGGACTTCGACGGCGATGTACGACTATAATTCACCGGACTGTCCGGTGGGCCGTTCACAGGCGAACTCGTCGCTCTCGGGAATTCATCGGCGACGTACGGCTATAATTCACCGGACTGTCCGGTGAGCCAACGGTCGGCCGGGCCAACGGTCGGCCGGGCCAACGGTCGGCCGCGCGATCTGCGCGGGACACGTGGCCGAGCCAACGGCTAGTAGGAGGCACAGGACTGTCCGATGTGCATCGGACATGTCCGGTGCGCCAACGGCTCTCAGGCAGCCAACGGTCGACTGCGCCATTTATGGAAGGAAATCGGGCACCGGACAGTGTCTAGTGTGCACCAGACTGTCCGGTGCCCCAGTCGACAGAAGGCAAGATCAGCCTTCCTAGATTGCTCTCAACGGCTCCTAGCTGCCTTGGGGCTATAAAAGGGACCCCTAGGCGCATGGAGGAGCACACCAAGCATTCCTACAACATTCCTAAGCACCAAGACATCAATTTCGCGCCTTTGATTCTTTGCGATAGCAATTAGAGCTCTAGTTGAGTGGTGAACTCATTGAGTTGTGTTGTGAGCTCTCGTTGCGATTTGTGTGCGTGGTGTTGCTGTGATTTCTTGTCTTGAGTGCGTTGCTAATCCCTCCCTTGCTCTGTGCTTCTTTGTGAACTTCAATTGAAAGGGCGAGAGACTCCAAGTTGTGGAGATTCCTCGCAAACGGGATTGAGTAAAGCAAGCAAAACACCGTGGTATTCAAGTGGGTCTTTGGACCGCTTGAGAGGGGTTGATTGCAACCCTCGTCCGTTGGGACGCCACAACGTGGAGTAGGCAAGCGTTGGTCTTGGCCGAACCACGGCATAACCACCGTGCCATCTCTGTGATTGATTTCTTGTGGTTATTGTGTTTTGACTCCTCTCTAGCCACTTGGCATTTACTGTGCTAACACTTAACCAAGTTTGTGGCTTAAGTTTTTCAAGTTTTGCAGGATCACCTATTCACCCCCCCCCCCTCTAGGTGCTCTCACATCTCTCGGCCACCATTCACTCAGACATCACTATAGAATTTTCCGCCCATCGAGGTTGCTTCAGCTGAAGGATCCTTCGTATCATCTATGGAGAACGTAGCTTCGGTGTGGGCCATGGTTTTAATAATGTCGCTTCCTGCCTTCTCCATGATGGCTGAAATTCCCCATGCATCGGAAAACACGCAAACATCCCCACGATCACTTAAAATTTCTTCAAAGGTCTCGACCTCTCCACTTATCCATTCAATAACGCCTTCGGGGTCGCCTCGTATGATGTTTTCTTCGGCAGAATAGGCACCCACTTTGGCGAAACTAGCTTTTATTTTCTTCACACAATCCAAGGATTTTTCAAAGCACCTTTCCTTGGATGTGCGAAGTTCTTCAACATTTTTCTCTAAATGATTTTTCCAATATTCGCTGATTTCTTGGTTAGCTTCTGCGAGTGCGCATTTTTCCTTAGCTTCGGCAGTTGCCTCCGATGGTCTCCATTTTCAATTTTTGGGGCTTAGGCTTGAGCTTTGAAACTAGCTTCATCTTCTTTCACTTTGTTAATTAGAGAAATTAAGATTTTGCCTTTTTCAAGACCTTTGTTTCTCAATTCAATCACCTCTGAATGAAGGTTGTTCAAAGCCATTGTATAGCCTTCGTCTTCAATATTTTTCTATGCCCTGAGGGCATTACTAAGAATCATGCCCTGCAAAAGGACGAAAGAATTGAGTATGACAAATGAAATACCTCATTTTCAAATTCGAAGTTAAATTTTATACCTTCATACTGTTGTATGCTAGGCTGTCAGCAAGATCATCCTTCGACAAAATTGAAAGGTCGTCTTCTAGCTTTGGGAATCCAATGCTTCTACCTATCTCCCGGCAAACAGATAGTTCTTTGTTGTCTGGGAGACAGTACAAGAAATCATCTTCATTACTCCCGTTAAAAACTAAGGCTCCTTTCAGATATTTCAGTTTTTTAGCATAATGTCATGCTTCTGTGGTTTCATCCTCGGACAATTTCTTCCCCGTAGCATGTCGAAAGATGTAGTCAATAGTTTCGATTGGAGCTTCGGGAGCAGCAGTTTCAGGTGCAATATGTCCTGCTGATTTTTCCTCGAGCGCGGTAGGTTTCGCTGCAACAGGAGCTGAGGGCCAAGCTTCTGTTTCAACCAGAGCTTGTGTAGCTTCGGTTTCTGCATGCCCAGTTTTAGCTTCGGCTGGAGTTTTGGCAGCTTCAGTAGTTTTATTTGTGGGAGCAGGGCTCGAAGCCTTTGTAGTCTCCAGCACAGCATCCAGCATGTTAGCCATTCTCCTCTTGGGAGTTGCGGCAGAAGCCTTTTGCATCTTCGATAGTTTTGCCTCTACTCCTGGACTCAGGATTTCTAGCTTTTGTACTACCTTCTCCACCTGTGGCTCTTCGGCCTTATCATCTTTTGCTTCAGCTGGCCCGACTGTAGGCACCTTCAGCATTACAGTCAGCTCTTCAACACTCTGCATAATCGAAGCAGTTTTCCTTGTTTCGGCAGTTGAAGAGGGCCCTTCGCCAAGTTCAGGTACTTTGTTCGGTTCAATGTATCGTGGCGGGTGGGTCAAAACCTTCAACTTTTTGCCCTTCGGCACAATTGTGGTGGCCGAAGCGGCAGTCTTTCTCTTCCCTTGCCCTCGCAGCGAATAGCGGTAATCAGGATATACGAAGCCAATAGCATCGAATACCTTATTTAATCTTTTCTTACCCCGACCTCCAAATGCTGCGGACAAAGCATTATCTTCGGCCTTAGAGTATGCTCCAAGTAGATCATCACTGGTAGCTTCTATACACTTCAGTCAGTCATCGTTTGGCTCACCAAACTTCTCCCTAAATCTGAAGGTATACTTCAGCCGGACCGGACCACCTTCACTAGAGTCGGCGGTGGTCTCCTTTGGTATATCCCAACTCTCCACAAGTGGCCATACCCTGAAGGATATGTACTCTTGAATTAAATTCCTCATGCCAATATATGCGCACAAAGTGCTAAAAGCGCTCTGACATGCTTCGACAGTGTCATCAACTTCCACCTTCGGCCTTCGAAGGCCAAAGTGAGACCAGATGGGGCGCTGAATGATTTCCTTGATATCTTCCCTTGCCTCCAAATCATTTTTAACATAGAACCACTCCTCCATCCAGGCCCCGTGCCACCTTTTTCGGAATGTTGGCACTGGGTGGCTTGCATTAGGACGAGCAATAAACCCATAACAACCGAAGTTGTTGTGATACTGTTCTTTACCGGTAGCCTTCGTCTCATATAAAAGTTCGTGCCTATTGCAGAAGCACTTCGCGCTTGGCTCTAGCCCCTGACTCCTTACAGCCCAGACAAAAATCCCCATCCTCATTATAGCTTCGGGGGTGATTTGATGAAGGATGATCTGGAATATTTTCAGCACTTCAACTACAAACTTGCTCAAAGGAAACCGAAGACCAGCCTTAAGAAAGCTTCGGTAGATAACAACTTCATTTTCCTCAGGGGCAGGGGCGATGTTGTCTCCGCCAACTCTTATGATAGACATGTCACGAAAGTACCTTCCTCTCATGTTGTCAAGATGACTCTGTTTAATAATCGATTTTCCGAAGATAGTATGGCTTGGTCGCCAGGGCCGATCCTCAGAATCTTCGTCTCCACTCTATACATCATAACTATCACTATCATCAGTATCTTCAGACAAACCTTCTAGAATCTCTTTGGTAATCTTCTTTGTATTTGTTTTTGACATAGACTCGACAAACTCGGCCATAAAAGGATCCACAGATTTCCTTTCTTTAGACAACTTCGTCTCCTTAGTTAGCTTCGTCTCTGCAGTCATTTTCTTCTCCTCAGTCATCTTCTCCCCAGACATGATGAAGCACGTCCTTAAACTGAAGCTCGAAAAGACTTGTAAATCAGGCGAGAGCTAGACGGCAAGAGCTAAAAAGTTTGAGAAAATAATGCTACTAGTGGAAACAGCGTATCAAATGCTGCCGCTATGGTTTATATTTATACGCCTAGTGCGTTGTAACCTGGTGGGTCCCATCTGTCATTGGCTATTGATATTCTAGCAAAAGGGAAGGTGTTTTTTCGAACCTTTGGCTAAAGGCCTTCGTTCATGTCGTAGTTTAAATTTGTTGTTATAACAAACTAATACTGCGAGGGGCTACTATTGGGGGCCTTCGTCTTCCGAAGGTCCTCAAAAACATGATTTAACAATGTTTCCCAAGTGTAATGAATGTACAGGTACCTTCAGACTCAGAATAAAGCTATACATAATATGAAAAACATGGTCTGGACGAAGGTTGAACCAGCTCTGAAGCTACGCGCAAGGAAGCTTCGGCTCAGTAGCAGAAAAAGGAATCACTTAAATGGGAAAAGGCTATCTAGTCCTCGATAGATTGTCCTTAAGTCAATAGTAGACATAAAGGGCATGAATGTAATTTTACACAGGCTGCGCCCTGTGCCTATAAATAGATGAACAATACCCCATTACTGTTCACGCTGACTTGTATTCCCTCGCGCGTCACACTTGGATTTTTATCTTCTGTCAAGCCGAAGGTATAAATGCAATTTAATTCTATTTGTGTTTAATGAAAGAAGTTATATCAGCGATATCATGTGATTATTCACGTTGTCTTTTACATTTCATATGCTTCTTCTTTCATTTACATATACTGCGATGATGAAGGTATGTCCTTCATGACCTTCGTCTGTAGATCATTATATCCTAAGGGAAATAATGCTTCGAAGGATGAAGGGTATTAACCTTTAACATTTTATGTTGCCTTGTTCTTAACTCATAGCATTTGAGAACAAGTCCCCAACAGCGTGCAATCACCTATGGGTAAGAGGTGTCTATTTCTCACTTGTAACACTAGGGAAAAATCTAGGGAAAGTGCTATATAAAGCTGTCTAATTAACCTAAGAACTTGACAAAGTACCTACATTTGAGGACTTGGGTATCTAGAGCTAGTAGATATGGACCTCAACTCTCTTTGTGATGTTACATAGCTCCCAATCATCTCAAATGATTAATTTGGGCTCCTATTTATAGTCATAAGGAGTGAATTAGCCATTGCAATGGCAACAAGCCTCATTGCATGTCACACCCGGGCTTTAAGGGACAAAGCCGGGTGCATCTCATACATGCGCCAAAGAAGACAATATATATAATAATAGAGTGTATAGAGATAAATGTCACAATAACATCGGAGTACTTATTGCATTGCGGAAGTCTTACAAAATAAAAGATAAATATAAAACAAACGAAGGATCATCCTTGGCGCCATAAAGTCAACTGGAAGACGCCACCTAGATCAAATCGAATTCCTCATTGTGCGGCTCCTCTTGAACCACATGTTCTTCTCCTGTGGGGGTGTGAGACAGCAAGGGTGAGCTCACACATGATCATAGCTCAACAAGTTGTGGGGAACTAGTGTGCATAAACTCACCAAAGGTGGGAGTTTATGTAATGTGTAAGCCTGATCAACAATAGAGGTCATAGCTGAGCATTGCTTTTAATAAGTTGATCAAATTTTATTAGCAATTACTAAGTGTAAGTAAATACCAAACCATAATAAGAATAATAGAACAAAATTAATAAATAGTCCCATGCAATGCGAATGATAAATTGAATTTAGTTCCATAAATTAATCATGCGAGAGTCCTGAGCTGCTCATGACTATGAGCTCGGCTAGTACACCAGTTTTACACTCTGCAGAGGTTGTACCCTGTACCCACAAGTCGTGTATCCCATGTCGCCAGGGTTTGCAAGGCCCTTAGACACTACCGAGGTGAATGGCTAGGGATCCACTACGAGGCCTTTACAAAGTTCCATTAGCTTCCGAAAACCTGCTACAGTTTATGGGAAGAGCACTTGCAAGAATCCCTCATCTGACCGCCATCGCAGCAAAATCAACCTGAGAACCTCCCTGCATGCAACTCCCCTACTGCACTTGCCCCTTTTGGGTAAGGTAGTCTTCCACTAGCTTTCCTAGTTAGTTAGCCAAGGGCGTCCCATTAAACCCTTATGGTGGCACGTGTTTCTCATGTTAAGCTCCATGTTCCAATTAAAGATAATGATGATCTTGACATGAACATAAATAAAATAACAGAATAATTGGAACATGGATATAATGAAATATTAACCCAAAACTATGTAAAGCAATAGCATAACTACCCAAATGATTCAGGGGTAAACAAGGTAAAAAGGATAAACAGACTAGGGTTACCTATTGGGTCCCATCAAAATTAAACCTATGCATGAGTAATGGATATTAAAGAACATTATTGGGTAAAAAGTGGACAAGGGCACAACTTGCCTTCAATGAGCTCCTGCTCAGCAACTTTTATCTGCTGGGCACCAGGATCCTCAGCCACTGGCTCCTCTACTCGCCACAATACAAACACACACAGTATATAGAGAAAATTAACACCACATCAAACATGTAAATAAAATACATAATAATAATCTACACATTAAAATAAGATCCTAGGAACAAGAATCATTAATTTTGGAGTCATAGATTTTATGATATGAATTTCCAAGGGTTTTATGTGCTTGATATATGATTAATTGTGAAATTAATTTTCTTACTGTTTTCATGTCAAAACAGAGACTCTAAGTGACAAACAATAATATTACAAAATTTTAGAAACTGGAATGGATCAATTTGGAGTTCATATGAATTTTCTATGATTTATACAAGTTCTAGGGTTTATTTTTACATTAAAAATCCTTTTCTAATAAATTTTCTCTGATTTTATAATTCTCTGGACTGGGCCTCAATTATAGAAAAGTGCATGAGCGATTTCGTAACATTCCTGAGACTCAGTCGGTAGTGCTCGGGACGGCGGGTTGATTCCAATAAAACTCAAGGGCTCTTATGAAAGTGTGCATGGCCGAAGGGGTACGGGTGATTTCTGGTCGTCCAATCAAATGCGAGCGGCCAGGATTAAATCAGCGTCTCTCGTGAACAGGTATGCGCTAGGCACCGTCCGATCTGAATTCAACGCCCTAGATCTAAATAACCTAAACGTAATCTAAGCCAGTCATCAACAGATCGACGGTGCACACTGGCTATGACGAAACGGTACTCAACCTTCTAATCCGAGCCGTCCGTTGGGGATCTGACGGTGTCGAGGTGTCGTCTCCCCCACGCGGACACAGACGATGGCGCCGTGCTACCCTACCGCGGCAATAAACGTCGGCGAACGATTCCGCGCGCTAGGGTCACCCAAATTCTGATTCGCTAACGCTAAACCTACTGAACAGCAATGCAAACACGTGGACGCCGTTTGTACCTCGATTAACAAGTTGAAGTCCCCTCCTCGCGGCACGCGGCGGAAGCCGAAATACGGTGAGAAATTCTGGTGATGCTGGCGACGGATTCCGAGTGGTCCCGCCACGATCACCTTCCTTCAGGCCAGATGAAGCCCAGGGACACCCCACTGAGGACTGGGTCGACGGCTTGCAGAGGATCTCTCGCGGTGGCTCACGGCGCTCGGTTTCTCCGCGCGGCTCGACTAGTGAAAAGAGGAGAAGAGGAGAGGGTCTGCCCACTTATCCCGCGACGGCGCGAAGATCTCGCCCGCAAGCTACGCCAGCACGAGCTGAGGGTGGTTGTTATGGCGCCCACCACACCGGATTTGCGGGCACGAAGACCCGGCCATAGGTTATGACGTGCAAGACTCGGTGGACAGAGGGCGTGGGCGAGAGAGTACACACGCGCTGACACGTAGGGCCTGGTGTAAGAAATGAACGTGCGCCGGTGCTATCTGATGAGTGGGTCCGGACGTCAGGGAGGTCTTAGCAGAGTCGCGCGTGCAGAGAGATGGTGTTGTGGCCCCCACTTGTCGGCGCAGACCGGTAGCTAGGCCACGCACGCGGGGGAGGGAAAACGGGAGATGGGCTAGATTGGTGCCCAGGTAAGCTTCCCTCCATTTTTTTCTTTTTCTTTTTTTGTTTTCTTTTCCTTTCAAGGTTTAGATTTCAAATTTAAATTTTAAATTTGGTAGTGATCTTGCACCTATACCAAATGTACAAATCCAAATCTTATAATGAAAAGAATATATTTATTTATATATTTATTTCCTATATTTTATGTGGTATTTTTCTTTTCTCAAATTTCTAGAATTCCCTTTAAATCTTAAATTCCCATTTGGGTATCACTATATTTCTCTTTACTTTACTTTTTATATTATCACAAAATGCACACCAAAAATAAAGTCCAGCATGATGCATGATTTAGTGGTATGTCTTTTATTAGTTATTTGTTTTTTTAATGTGGTGTTCACATGAGATGGTGAATAGAGATGGTACACATAAAAGAACTAATGTCTCATCTAGTATTCTCTTACAAATTAGGTATTACATTGCACACCATTGGACCATCCAATGGGTGCATCATCGAACCATTGCACTCAGCCTGATACCTTCTAATGGCTATTGCGTTAGTACTATGTTTGCATTTGTCGTTATTAGTTGTTGGGTATACCCGTATAGTCCGACGCCTGTCGCTAGACCCGTTTGACAACTATCATCAAACAAGCATGACACCCCTTTCTCCTCTCTATAATCTTTTTGTCACCATTGGATTGTGTCCTAAGCCGTCTCATGTCTTGTGAACAGTTATAATTCGACACCTTTGAGATAAATAGTATGATTGTATAGTCCGACAGTTTAGTTGCTTCGTTCTGATGCCTTGGTTTGATGCTTCCATTCACTACCAATTAGAGTTTGCTTTTGCTATATGATCCGACGACCCTTAGGACATTCCGATGCTCTGGTCCAATGCCATATAAACCCTTATTTTGCTTCGTTTCTTCGTTATCTTCGCAACCAGATTGGTTCTATCTTGTGACTTAGAATCTTGTATAATTTGTAGGTTTTCAATGAGTATTCTAGTGCCATAGTACATTTCAAGAGGTGTTTATCTTCTAGATCACATATTTTCCTTCATCCAAGTCTATTTATGCATTCTTTGAACTATATCTAAAAGCATTGGTAATTATTGTTAGTTCAAATGATTATATGTTGATCAGCAAACACTAAAATTCGACTACCAATGAACCTCAATATATTTTTTTTCTTTCAAAGGATTATCCCTCCCAAATTATTTGGGTAGATTTCTCGCGAGCACGCAGAATCATCTTTTGGAGCAAATTTAAGAAACACCATCCTGTTTTGTGGATTTTTAAATTTGCAGAGTTTAGAGTTGTCCTAGGTGTTGATGATATGAGACTATCCTCCCAACACCCTTATGAACATTTGTGTAAAGTTTGAGATCAATCGAAATTGATTTGAGTCGGTTTATATCTTTGGATCAAATTTTCCAAGGTGCAGTTCTTCAATATCGGATGGTCCAATATAAATACCTTAACGTTTCGATCTGATTTTTTGTGAGCATTTTCCCTATGGTGTGTGAGTCTATGGTTTAAATTTCATGAATTTTAGATACCATTTGATAGGGTTTTAAGATTTTCTCACAAAACTGCTCATGCTGAAAACTATTACGTTGAGCTCTCATGGGGGAGACAGATATTCGTACAGGAGGATCCGGTATAGTATAGCATCCCGAGGAGGTCCATTTTACTCGGCATTTTGTGAGCTTATTCTCTTGTTCTTATCCTTATTATCTTTTTCAGTCTTTTCTGTTGCATCTCTGTGATTCTCTTGATTACATCTATCCACTGTTTGGCACATGTACTTCCCACGGTGCTTTTGTTGTACGCGAGCGCTTTGGGATTTAAATTGAGACAATGGACGGAATCAAAAGAGAATTGGATTAGGCTCATATTCACCTCTTTTTGCTCGTCTCCTTCAATGAATAGTAGGTGCAGTTACTAGCGATATAGCACTAGAAACAAACAGTGGTGGACCCAGAAATCTTTGAGAGCGTAGACAAAGATATATTACTTATACTATAAACATATAGCTTTGCCTAATCTTTACCTACATTTAACTATAATTTACTACTTGCTACATGTGTATAGATACATTAGCGCTAATAAAGGAGTCCGTCACTGGAAAGTGGAAACAAGCACTTTAATAGTTCCAAATAAAGCATCATCAAATAGACTACATATTTTAGAAAAGCTCTGGTATTGGAATCTTTTCTTTCTGCTTCAAATGAATCAGTTTAGCTTTTTGGGTAAATAAGTCTTCTGAAATTCAAAGAGAAAATTAAAGAGAAACTATTTAAAAATCAGTTTGATGGGCTCTTTGGCTAACCAAAAATAATTTTGTTTTTAAGAGAAAAACGATCTATTCCCCGTTGCAGGTTATGTATGCTATTTCCTACTGGCTCCGTGCATGGACGGTGCTGCAGAAGGCGGACCAGCAAGCTACGGTTGTGGTGGCTACGTGTTTCTTGGGGCAGGTGGCTAAGGTCTTTTTTTTCAAGCTTATTGATGACAATCTAGTGGTCGGATTGGTTGTCACT
Organism: Zea mays; assembly: GCF_902167145.1. NCBI lineage: Eukaryota > Viridiplantae > Streptophyta > Magnoliopsida > Poales > Poaceae > Zea > Zea mays. Next base: position 56,610,640 of record NC_050098.1, on the reverse strand, counting down.
GGAGTGTGTGCTACTTTTGTTTAGGTTGTATGCTTATTGATGAGTAGAGGCGGGAAGAAATTTTAATTCTTTATATCAAGTTGATGCGACACTTTGAAATTAATAAAGTCTTACTTATAAAAAAATCAGTTTAATGGTCAACTTTGTCTAGTTCCTACGTTTCGACAGTAAAACATTGCTGGTTTTTTTACTTGTGTGGGCGAAAACAAATGTAGGCACAAGAAGCTTAACTAAAGAAGTATATCAGCGAATGGGATCTACCTACTGATGGGTCCAGACCAGAATGCTGATATAGCCGCATTAGCTGGATGTATTTATTTGGCCATATATAGCCGCTGCTGACCACGTGGACCGCGCTGCCGACGCGCTCCTGCATACACTTGTAGTCTGCGGAGCAGGTGAGCAGCAAAGCATGGCTCGTGCAGGCCCATCTGATCCGACTAGTAGATTATTGGGACGACGACTTCAATTTGCGCATGAATTGTGCGCGGTCCCACTGTAGTCAAATTCCTCTCTGGATTCGATTCCCGGCCTGCCCCAGAGTAACGCGGTTTGTCGCGCGCCGCTAGATCGGATTCTCTTCCACGGTGCGGTCCCGTCTCGTCGGTTTAAATTATAATTAAGACATGCATTCTTTATTTTTAATGTAAAATATTTTTACTTATACATATTGTTAGATTTAATAAATTATTATGCGTACATCAAAATAAATATATTTATACAATGATTGATCTCTAGACAATGTAATTATTTATTTTTATCATTAAATAGTACACGAAAACATCATCATGTGTAGGTTTAATGGGTCCCACAGGGAACAGAGATGGGGAATACTTCTCCGTCCCCATCCCCGTTTACCCATCAAGAGAAGAATTTTCTCCATATACATCCTCGTGGGGAAACAAACTTCCCCATCCCCGTCCTCCAATGGAGGAATTCCCCGCGGGGAATCGGGGATCGAACCCCATTGTCATCTCTACCTGGAAGCCACATCACATTCGGCTCCCTTGACTTCCTCGCCATCGTCACTGACGAACTCCGCCTCATCGATCTCGACATTCCTGTCACCACAGTCGCAGAACCCACATGCTCCACCAGGAGCAAGACAGAGAAGCGGCACCTTAATCGGCTCGCCGCCGCCATCAAGCAGCAGGCAATAGGAGCCTCGTCTTCAACACTCGTGGCTGTTATTAGCCACCAACCAACATACGTACTCGACCTGATCGAGGAAGACTCGAGCCACGGCTCGACTGAGTCCGACTCTGACGCCGACGATGTGGCTGAAAGGGTCTGTTTCGTGGCAACACTGCCACAGAACGGCAATGGGGGAGGGGACGAGGAGTCCCCTAACCAGGAAGAAGAGTACCAGCACAAATGCTAGGCGCGCATCCTCGCCCGCAATGCCACCCTCCATCACTGGGAGGAGCTCGACACCCTCGTCCGTAAACTCGATCGGGTTTACGACTACATCGAGCGGAAGCGCCTTGGGCCAAGAAGCCTCAGGCGAGGAAGGTCTGTGACCAGCTCGTCGAGGGCCACAACGAGGCGCAGTACTTCCTCAACCTTGGTCAGAATATGGTCACGAAAACCATGATGCTTCGGTCCATCCCCGAGCCTCGATGAACCAGAGGCAAGGGCGTGTATCAAAACCTCTGCAACTTAGTGGAGAAAGTCGTGGTGCAACGAGCCAAAATTGATCGTCAGTTGCCCCCTGGCGTGGACAACTACGACCCGTGCACGCCCTCATCCTGGAGTAGGGGGACACAACCCTCCCAATAAACAAGATCGAGCACATGTGTGATGCCCAACAAATCATCAACAATCGGCGTCGGGAGCAAGAATAGGTCGAGCAATCACGTAAAAAGAGACACAAGCATAGCCCCAGCCCACCCGGGTCGAGGCCACGCACCTTTGGCCATGCAAACCAGAAGGCACAGTTCCCTACAAAGGTAAGGGCACCAGCAAACATTCCCAAGTACGACGGGTCTTAAAATCCTGGCATTTGTTTTGAGGATTACCACTTTGCTTGCCGCATGGCGAGAATCAAGGACGACCACCTCATCATCCAGTTCCTCCCCATCCACCTTGCGAAGGGGGCGAGGGCCTCGCTCAAGCATCTACCAATCGACACCATCCACGACTGGGCTGTCCTCAGGAAGGTTTTCGTCGGATCCTTTTGAGAGCACCTAGAGGAGGGTGAATAGGTGATCCTGTAAAATTCAACACTAATAGCCAACAACCTTGATTATAAAGATATTAGTGCAGGTTAATCAAGTCAATGAGACGAGCTCTTGCGAACACAGACAATCAAAGAGAGAGCAATCACAAGAGACACGCGATTTTCATCCCGTGGTTCGGCCAAGTAATACTTGCCTACTTCCACGTTGTGGCGTCCCAATGGACGAGGGTTGCACTCAACCCCTTTCAAGTGATTCGATGATCAACTTGAATACCACGGTTTTTCCTTTCTTAGTCTTTCTCCCGTTTGCGAGGAATCTCCACAACTTGGAGCCTCTCGCCCTTACAATGATGATCACAAAAGAAGCACAGAAGTAAGGGAGGGGAAGAGCAACGCACACAAGACACAAATCGCAGCACACCCACACACACACAAGAGAAGACTTGAGCTCAAATAACAACACAGGGAGTCCTTGACTCGAATAGAGCTCAAATCTCTAACACAGTGAAACAAATGCGCGGGAACAGAGTCTGGATGCTTTAGGATGCTTAGTGAATGCTTGTGTTACTCCTCCATGCGCCTAGGGGTCCCTTTTATAGCCCCAAGGCAGCTAGGAGCCGTTGGAGACCAACAAGGAAGGCCATCCTTGCCTTCTGTCGAGTGGCGCACCGGACAGTCCGGTGCGCCACCGGACAGTCACTGTAGACGGTCCGGTGCCGATCTCCTTCCTTTTCTGGCACAGACGACCGTTGCACCTCCGGGCCAGTTGGCGCACCGGACACTGTTCAGTGCACACTGGACAGTCCGGTGCCCGCTGCCGACCGTTGGTGCGGGCCACGCGTCGCCCGCGGATTGCGCGACTGACCGTTGCGCTGGCGACCGTTGGCTCACCGGACAGTCCGGTGCACCACCGGACAGTCCGGTGAATTATAGCCATATGCCACCAGACTTTTCCCGAGAGCGGCCTGTTCACCAAAAACTAGCATGGCGCACCGGACATTGTCCGGTGCACCACCGGACAGTCTGGTGTGCCAGGCCGAGCTGCACACAGCCAAGTCTTTTGCAATTCTTTCTTTTCCTGTTTCTAGCACTTAGACAAAATATGTTAGTACTCAAAACAATGTACTAAGTCTAGAAACATACCTCATGTCTTGATTTGCACTTTTCTCTTTATTTAGCACATAAGAACTTAATTAAATGTGTTGGGCACTTAATCACCAAAACATAATAGAAATTGCCCAAGGGCACATTTCCCTTTCAATCTCCCCCTTTTTGGTGATTTATGCCAACACATCCAAAAGCAACCAAAAGAAGTGCAACATCAATGCAATTGAGAACAAAATTGTCTTTGCACAAGTTTTGACATATTTGGATCATTCTTTGCCACCACTTGGTTTGTTTTTGCAAATCAAATTCATTTTCCTATCTCTAAGTCAAACACATCCATTTGCTTTGGCCTTAATTTCTCCCCTTTTGGCATTAAGCACCAAAACGGGATCATTATTTGCCCTTTAACCCCATTGCCTCACCAAAAATGTCAATTAAGAGCAAACAGGCAATAAGAGCATAAGAATGAACTTGGAGGTGAGTACACTAATACCGAAGTGCAGTGGAAGTCTTTGCATGGTCCAAGTTCACCTTTCCCTTTCAATTCACCTTTGAGACTACATCAAGTATACTCAAACAAACGGATTATTCTCAAAGGGTCAAGTTGTGGCACATCTCCCCCTAAATATGTGCATCATACACACATAGACTTGTGAGGTCCGGGGATCCCTTGCACAACTTGAGCACCATAAATAAGCAACAAATTTCATAAATGCATAAAGTAACATGATCAAAGGCATAAAACACATTTATGCTATAAATCAATCCAAGTTACGCGAATCTAAGACATTTAGCTCACTACGCAACCTGCAAAAGGTTTTCTCATCTAACAGCTTGGTAAAGATATTGGCTAGCTGGTTCTCGGTGCTAATATGGTACACCTCGATATCTCCCTTTTGCTGGTGGTCTCTCAGAAAGTGATGTCGGATGTCTATGTGCTTAGTGCGTCTATGTTCAACAGGATTATCCGCCATGCGGATTGCACTCTCATTGTCACATAGGAGTGGGACTTTGCTCAGATTGTAGACAAAGTCCTGGAGGGTTTGCCTCATCCAAAGTAGTTGCGCACAACACTGTCCTGCGGCAACATACTCGGCCTCAGCGGTGGATAGGGCAACAAAGGTTTGTTTCTTTGAGCTCCAAGACACCAAGGACCTTCCTAGGAATTGGCACGTCCCTGATGTACTCTTCCTATCAACCTTGCATCCAGCATAATCGGAGTCTGAATATCCAATCAAGTCAAAGGTAGACGCCTTTGGATACCAGATCCCGAAGCAAGGCGTAGAAACTAAATATCTAAGAATCCGCTTAATGGCCACAAGGTGACATTCCCTTGGGTCGGATTGATATCTAGCACACATGCATACGCTAAGCATAATATCTTGTTTACTAGCACATAAATAAAGTAAGGACCCTATCATAGACCGGTATGCCTTTTGATCAACAGACTTACCTCCTTTGTTGAGGTCGACATGCCCGTTGGTTCCCATGGGTGTCTTCGCGGGCTTGGCGTCCTTCATCCCAAACCTATTGAGAAGGTCTTGCGTGTACTTTGTTTGGGAGATGAAAGTACCGTCCTTGAGTTGCTTCACTTGGAACCCAAGGAAGTAGTTCAACTCGCCCATCATCGACATCTCAAACTTTTGAGTCATCACCCTGCTAAACTCCTCACAAGACTTTTGGTTAGTAGAACCAAATATTATGTCATCGACATAAATTTGGCACACAAAAAGGTCACCATCGTAAGTCTTAGTGAAAAGAGTGGGATCGGCTTTCCCAACCTTGAAAGCATTAGCTATTAAGAAATCTCTAAGGCATTCATACCATGCTCTTGGGGCTTGCTTAAGTCCATAGAGCGCCTTAGAGAGTTTAAACACATGGTCGGGATACCTGTCATCCTCAAAGCCAAGGGGTTGTTCCACGTAGACCTCCTCCTTGATTGGCCCGTTGAGGAAAGCGCTCTTCACATCCATTTGAAACAACCTGAAAGAGTGGTGAGCGGCATAGGCTAATAATATTCTAATAGACTCTAGCCTAGCCACAGGAGCAAAAGTCTCCTCGAAATCCAAACCTGCGACTTGGGCATACCCTTTTGCCACAAGTCGAGCCTTGTTTCTTGTCACCACCCCGTGCTCGTCTAGCCTAGCCACAGGAGCAAAAGTCTCCTCGAAATCCAAACCTGCGACTTCAGGAGGAGGACATCGAGGGAGCTGTGTGCAGCGCCCCCTGTCGCCGCGCCATCAGGAATACTACCCCCTCCCCCTCGCGCGACATGGTGGATGCACGGGCCAGTACCGGTGCTGAGGATCCCATGGCCGTGGACGTCGTCGTGACGCAACTGATGCCGGAGGAGGAGGCGCTCTAGCTCTGCACCGGCTGCGTCCACCTCTAGACTTTCTTGCATCGCCTATCGCCCTGCAGGAAGGTACGCCCGCGTCATACCCACCCCTCTAGTGTCCCTTCGCTAGGAATCCCCATCCCCTCACCTCTACAATGCCGCAATGATGCCTGCCTTGGAAGAATTTGGGGATGAGTAGCCCACGTCGCAATGTTCCAGATAGCGAACGAATGAGGGCCAAAGAGAGGAAAAACAAGTTCTGAAAGGCTTGGGTTACACCGTGTCTTCACCTGTGGCCTCACCTCTAGCGCCTAAGGCCGATTAGGGTTCTTGACATTGGCCAAGGGTGAGGATGTGACAAAATGTCATGAATTTGTTTCATTTGCTTACCTCCCTCCCATCTTGTTTAAGTAACCCAATCCACCGCATTTGCTGCAAGATTTTAATGTTGGATATCACATAGACGTCAAGCTTTGTGTTGGAGATAGCATGCTCAGTACCACTGCTACATTCCCCAAAATCAGCTACCCTTGGCCTATAACTTTTAAGCGCAACAGTGTTCTTGTACAAGCAATATCAGCTGAGTATGGCTCGCAGGGGCTTTGTGTTGATCTCAGAGGTAACTCATATTGTAATTGGTATGATGCAAAGTAGTGCTTATCTGCATATGGATACACATGGTGGCATTTTTGGGTTGCACATAATAGGTTGACTGCATTTTTACCTTCCATTTTGATATGTTGCTTCCTTTACTTATTTCTTTTATGGCCTTGGAGATCTTTTTAGCTCAACACATTGGAAATATGCATCTTCACATGTATACATCGAATTACTTAAAATTATTGTCTTGCAATCCATTTCTGCTACCTCTAGCTGTCCAAACAAAAGCAGCTCTGTTCTTTTGTAGCCAGTATAGTTGCTGATGTATTTAAAGTGAGGCTTAAATTGATGTTGGTACATACTTGATTATTGGTAGAGAAGAAAGAAAATAAATGTAACATGATTGATGCTCTATTTAATTTTAATAACACATCTCTATACTATACAACCATTCACAAAACTTGATATATTGTTTTGATTTCAAACCAATATGGTATAAAATCTTTTGGTTCGATTCAGTCCAACCTGGTTCCTACCTCGTGTTCATCGATGTGTTTTTAGAACAAGAATAGAGTATCCATATTCTATCACTCATTCTTTCTAGCGGCATATCAAATTTTGCTGGAAATTTGGTCTTTTATATGTACACCATGAAATCTGATACATACATTTGTCACACCAACACTCAATGTTCAAGTGCAAGTATACAACTTTGTAAAGACCATACTAAAGTAGTGTTGCATCAACAATTCCTATATCTGACAGGAGGTTTTAAACTGCTATTGCTAACTGTTTTGTGAGTATTCAAACAGGTTTGCTCGCTCTTTCTCTTCCCTTCCTGCTTGATAATTCCTGAATTCTATTAGGCCTTGTGCTATTTTATTTTTGTTCAAATATGCATGGCTTTCATTTAATAGAATGTCTTTTGAATTACTGCTCTCAGGACAAGTCCAATTGAGTTTGTTGTCCCCTGTGGTTGCTATATGGAATCACTAATATGACATTACCATATAGGGATGAGATTCAAATGAGGTTTGAAGGTGAAGAGGATCTAGAGCAAAGGGAAGCAATTTTCTGGTGCAACAGTAATTATTTTCTAAACTGCATTACCTCATGGTATTACCCTATTAGGGATAGACACGAGTTTTTGGGGTAGATGTTTTCAGGGCAATCCATGCTTTGTTCTTAAAGATTCATGTTTATTGATTTAAAATCCTATTCTGTAGGTTGTGCATACTTTCCAGGTAAGTTAAAGTGAACATAAAATTTGGAAACAACACATCAAAGCATGAGCTTCAATAGAACTGATAGTTTACGATTTTCTATAGCACTGGTAAACTAAGCATGTCTTACTTTATATTGTAATATTAAAGTTTTCATTGTTTAGTTTATCATGACTTCTAAAAAATCTAAAGCTTGTTTTTTACAATTTTCTTTTTACATCAAAAAATGAAAATTCCCATCTTAAGGCCATTGATTTTGGCCTACCAGACTTTGTAAAACCAGGAAACTGCAATTTTAGGCCATACCAATATGTCATTGAGTTGCTTGGCACACTGCTACTGAGGAAAAGACCAGGTCAGCCACTTAGCCTAGCTTTAGCTCCACCAATGCTTACAAAAGTTAGAAATATACAGCTCCTTGATTTATGTATCCATGCCAATTTTTTTGTAACTGAAAAATAATATACAATGGATAAAGCACCAAACATTATAGTCAAATGAACTTAACCAAAAGCAGGCATAAGTGTTTGGATGCAAAGAGAAGGATTAGAGAAATGATATATCCTATTTTTCTGATATTCTGATACTCTCGAAAAGGTTGAATATCCAAACTTCCCACTTGCTTTTACTATTTTGTGATTATTGCAAATGAAGGTTGCCAAACTTAAAGGATTTCTGATCTCACATGTATCCATTAGAATCCACAGAAACTACAGTGGAAATCATTGTTAGTTGATCTATTGCCTCATCCTGATCTATTCAGCAGTAGTAGCAGGTTTAGGGCTTAGGGTAAGACCGGGATTGATTTGGTAGTATCCCTAATTTAGGCACACCAGGGCTTCTATTGAATGAACTGCATGCGTCAAGAAAATTTTGTTTCTTATCTTGTGACCTATGCATGTTTTATTTGCTGCCCAACTCTGTCACCCTTGTCATGGATTAAATCCAAAAGCACTATGTGCTTGGTTGCTCACCAACTATACTAAGATGTGACAGGACATGTAAAGAACAATGAGAGGTACAGACCGATCATGTGTAGCATCAGCAGGTACAATAGTAACACATATTGCCTGTTGCTAGAATGATCTTAGTAGCTTGTCTTTCTCAGATCTGACCATACTATTGATTTACATATGTGTCATGCACACTGTTGTATGGAATCTAAATTTGTAAATTTGTTCATTGTTTGCAAATGAAACCTCTGTTTTGTTCATTGCCAAATTGACATACTCCTTTGCATGAGCACATTGCATTATGATAGTTTCACTTCGTAAATCAAAGGCTCTGTTTTAGTGTTTTGACAAGAAAATGGTCATGTGAATTTCATTTTATAATAATATCTTTTTTAAAAGCAAAGGCTCAAAATAATGTAAATAGAGATACATACAAAAAATTGAAGTTGTTACATGTTCGAAGTATAGTAGCCATGATTTGTATCTATCTACCACACATTCCTTTCGAAAGAAACATCTCATCTCATCATGGGAATATATGTCATAGGAATATATGTATTGTTCGTTTTTATGCAATTATTTATCAGATAATTTATGTGTCGTCGCAACGCATGGGCTATTCTATTATATTTCTGGACCTACAATTGGATGTTGATGTTATGCTCCTGCCATAAAGTCCATTGTATCGTGCTAACTATACACTGATCTGTAACAGGTGCTCGACCGACTCGAGAGTTTGCCGACACTTGAAGAAGGACCAAATGTGAGCTTTTACACACTTGATGAACATCTTGAGCTCTTGAGAAAGGTGGGGGCATTTCTGTACCCACTGGTCGTAGTTTTGTTGGCTATTACTAATCGTGAGCAGATGGCCCCATTCACCTCTACCAACAGGTGCTGAATGCCAGCTCTAAATTATAATTAGTAGAATGAAATTTAATTCCAACCAAACAAATGGGCCTTAGTGATTTTTTGGATAGTTTTGAGATGTGTTTATGTATGGTTAGGATCACAAATAGATTACGAAATATTTTCTCATAATAATATAACATACATTTGTACATAAGTTATTATGATATTATATGTTTCCGTTGCAACGCACGGGCACTCCCCTAGTGAATTATTATGTAGACTTGCTATTCCTCTACCTGGTTTTGGGATTAATATTATATCTGAATTTATGATCATGTTCCACTATTATTGTGGTTTAATTATTGTTCATGATAAGACTAATGTGTTAATTGGAACATGGAGCTTAACTTGGGATAACAGTGTTACCACAAGGGTGGAAAGGGACACCCTTAGCTGACTAATTAGGAAAGCTAGTGGAGCACTACCTTACTCGAAATGGGCAAGGCGATAGAGGAATTGCCGGTGTAGGGAGATTCTCGAGTCGATCATGCTGTGATGGCTTTTCGCACGAGGGATTCCTATATCGCACTTCTCATGAAATTGTAGCGGATTTTCTAAAGCTAGTAGAACTTTGTAAAGGCCTCGTAGTGGATCCCTAGCCATTCACCTCAGAAGTGTCTAAGAGCCTTGCAAACCCTAGCTAGATGGGATACATGACTTGTGGGTAAAGGGTGCAACCTTTGCAGAGTGTAAACTGGTATATCAACCATGCTCACGGTTAAAAGCGACTCAGGGGTCTCGCATGATTAATTTATGACATTAAATTTAATCTGTCATTTGCATTGTATTGTGGGTTTTATTATTAATTTTGATCTCTTATTTAATTGGGTTGGTCTCTACTTATACTTAGTAACTACTAATAAAACTTTGACCAACTTTAAAATCAATGCTTAGCTTTAACCATCTTCTTTGGTAAGCCTTACACTTCACATGAGCCCCCACCGTAAGTGAGCTCAAGCACATAATTCGCCACAACTTGTTGAGCGATGAACGTATGTGAGCTCACTCTTGCTGTACTCACACCCCTAGGTCAAGGACAGGTACCGCAAGACAAGGAGCAGGAAGGATGCCACGATGAGTTTGTGAGAGATCTAGGCCATCGTCTTCTACTAAACTATGGTTGCGGAGGATCGTTGTCTTCGTATGATGTAATTATTCAGCTATTTTGTACAGAACTCCTATTATATAATAGAAATGTGACATTGTTTCTGTACCATGAGTCATCATATGTCTGAGACTTGATCCAAGCACACATTTGATTCGCGCCTTGGTTTGCCCTTAAATCTAGGGGTTTTTTACATTGGTCCCCTTAGTTTCGCCACGGTACTCGTTACTACCCTTAGTTTTTCTTCTTGCTCAGTTTTACCCAACGCTACTTCCCTTTGCTCAGAAATCCGCCTGGTCGCCGTCTCCGTCTCCGTCCATTCTAACATGACTTATAGGGCGGGCCCACTACACACTTCCATTCTTACCTGCGCCACGCGCCCATGCTACTCTGCGCAGCCGCCTCTCCTCTTCCTCCCAATGCCCGACTGGCAGCCTGCTTCTCCCGACTCCAACTCTCCCTCTCTCCTTTGCCTGGCAGCCTGCTTCTCGGATCTGCGGACGCGGCGCGGCGCCTGGCGGACGGAACGGCGGCATGGCAGGACTCTTCTCCACCGGTGCAGCGGACTGTGTCTTCAACGGCCTGGCAGCAGCCATGCCGGGAGGAGATCCAAGACAACCCCGAGCTCCAATTCCACCGCAAGCCCAAGCCCCACGGGGAGGAGCCGCCACGCCGGGAGGAGCTCCAATTCGACGAATCCGCCCAAGCCCCACCGGGAGTAGCTCCAATTCGACGAATCCGCCGCCGGGAGTGAGGGAGGAAGCCGCCCGGAAGGACCTGCAGCTGCCCCGTGCCGCCGGCCACAGGCTGCTTCGTGGGGGCGCCCCGCCGGGAGGGAAGAAGCCAGCCAAATCCGCGAGCAGTTGGTCCGCGCTCGTCTTCACGTGCCAGGGCGGCGCGCTGGGGATCGAGGGCCTGCTGCGCAGCTGCGTCGACGTCAATAGCATCAACCTCAACGGCGACACCGCCCTGCACATCGCCGCGTGTGAGGGCCACCGCGACATCATCAGGGTGCTGCTCAACTGGAAGGCCAACATCGACGCGCGCGACCACTGGGGAAGCACGGTGAGCCGCCCACGCGCCATTGCCATTTTTCTCAACTCATGCCTCCATCAGATCGACTTTCCTTCCTGCGTCGTCAGACCATTCGCTTCTCTTGTTCCGTGCCCCATGCCTCTAGGTCGACTCGAGTGCCTCCAGGAATCTACGAGCCGCTGCTCCGTGCCGGGAGGGAGGAAGCTAGCCGCAGGGAGGGAGGAATCCGCAAGCAGTGGAGGCGACCGGATCCAGAGCCCCTGCTCACGCTCAAATTCTTGACAGCAGCAACAGTCTCCTCCAGGCAAGGAGCATAACCCTCTACTCTCTATAAATGTTGGCTACTATATGAGTTCTTAAAGGCGTTATTTCCTATGAAATAGGATGAATCATATTATTCCCAATGATGAGGTTGAACCAATAGAAGTAGTTGCTGCACCTGATGATGATGAGAGACAATATCCTGAGTTTGTTGACAAGTGGGATATGCTAGAATTTGAGGACTATGATGGAGACATTTTCACAGGGGCACAATTTGAAGAGACTGATGAAGAGGAGGAGGAGGAAAATATAGCTATGGGGGTGGATGAGCAAGGAGAGGGTGATGATGTACCAAGAAATGATTATGACAGAGATAATCCATCCTTAAAAGAAGGCAGCACATTTGCATTGATGACCGAATTTAGGAATGCACTTGCTACCTATTGCATCAAAGGTGAGTATGATTATGTAATTGAAAAGAGTGAGCCAACAAGAATGACTGTTCATTGCGCACTTGAGAGGTGTCAGTGGAGGATACATGCTTCCTGTATGCGGAATAGTACAATTATTCAGGTCAAAGTGAATCCATCTCCTCACACTTGTCCAAGTGAAAGAAAAGGGTCACATAAGGTAGCTAAAAGTAGATGGTGTGCAGATGCAATATTAGAATGGGTGACAGATAACCCATGCATTGGTACAACTGAACTGGTAAAGAAGATTAAAGAGAAGTACAACATTTTGGTGCCTTACATGAGAGTGTCTTATGGCAAGGAAATGGCTCTTGACAAGATTTATGGCCCATGGAAGGAAAGCTTTAACTTATTATTCACTTTCAAAGCTGAAGTGGAGAAGGCGTGCCCAGGTAGTGTTGTTGAGATTGACCATCATATGGTGGATTATAAAGTGAATGGCAAGATTTTGAACAAAGAATGTTTTAGAAGGGTGTTCGTTTCATTCAAAGCATGTTGGAGTGGGTTCTTAGCTGGTTGCAGGCCTTATTTAGCAGTGGATGCAACATCTCTTTATGGGAGGTTTAGAGGCCAGTTAGTAGCTGCTTGTGCCATTGATGCACATAATTGGCTCTTTCCAGTGGCTTATGGTGTCCTCGAGGTAGAGTCAACAGAAAGTTGGACATGGTTCCTACAGAATTTGTGTCAGGTTATAGGGTTTCCACATGGATTGACTATACATACAGACGCTTGCAAGGGTTTAGAAACTGCAGTGGATTATGTGTTTCCTGGAGTAGAGCATATGGAATGCATGAGGCATTTTGCTTCAAACTTGGGCAAATCATTCAAGGGAAAGTTGATTGATGACAACTTATGGCCATCATCATTGACATATAGCCTTAGAAAGCATAACTATCATGTGAATCAATTGTACACAAACTCTAGGTTAAAAATATACATTGAAAGTCATCACAAATATCTATGGGCTAGAAGCAAATTTGGTGAAGGGTGCAAGGTGGACTATGTGAACAATAACTTGGCGGAGTCATTCAATGCATGGATCAGAAAAACAAAGGGGCTTCATTTGGTGGAGTTGCTAGATAAGATTCGACAAATGCTTATGGTAAAGTTTGAGTTGCGTCAAAGAATTGCACTTGAGAGGTTTCATGGCCACATGATAATCCCAGTTGTGATGAAGACATTGCATGAAAATACCAGAGGTTTGAAAATGTCTTTCATCAAGCGCAGACCGCTTGAGGCAGAGGTGACAGTGTTGGACAAAGAAAAGAGGGAATGGAGATATCCAGTGGACTTATTGAACAGGACATGCACTTGTAGGCAGTGGCAGATTACCGGGCTGCCATGCACCCATGCCCTATTTTTCATTGCTTCTCTTCGTGGTGTAGCCAGTGAAATTGATCAATATGTACATAAGTACTACTCTATTGCCAAGTTCAAAGCAACATATGCTGAGAATGTGCCTTCCATAAAGGCAAAGCATCAGAGGGAGGTCGTGAATCCTGGTTTCGTTCTCAACCCTCCAGTCCAGACTAGAGCACCAGGAAGACCAAGAAAAACTAGAATAAGGTCAAGTGCTGAGGGTAGTGGACTTGGACCAAGGAAGAGAAAATGCAAAAGGTGTGGAGGATTAGGACATATTGCGAGAAATTGCAAGAATGCAGTAGATCCAGCTTTTGGAGAGGATCAGCCACTAGAGCCACAATTGGCACTAGATACAACTTTTGGAGATGATCAGTCACTACAACCACTAGAGCCACAAGTGCCACAGGATCAGTCACTACAACCACTAGAGCCACAAGTACCCTCCTCTGTCGTGCCTTCCTCTGCTGCTTCTATCGTGCCCTCCTCTGCTGCTTCTATCGTGCCCTCCTCTGTTGGTCTTGCTATGGTAGAGCCCTCCGACCTTGCTTTGGTGCTGCCCTCCATTGCTGCCTCGTCAAGGTTATATTCATCTAAAATATACTTTATTTTTTCAAGTTTCTAAAATTCACATGATTACTTACTATTTTCATGTTTTGTGTAGGGAAAAGAAAAGGAAGAGAGGAAAAGAGGTTGCGCGTACAACTGACGACAGTCCAACGACTAATACAACAACCAAGGTTATGAAGAAGGCAAAAATCAAGAAAAGGCTCGTTGCGGACTTGTAGCTGAGATTTAGCTGAATTTGGACTGAAATAACTGCTCAAATATCTGAATGTAACTGAATGTAGCTGAAAAGGCAAAACTGTGCACCTATCTGCAGACTTGTAACTAAATGTTTGAACTGCTCAAATATCTGACTGAATGTTTGAACTTCTCAAATAATTGAATGTTTGAATAACTGCTCAAATAACTGAAGACTTGTTCACCTAACTAAATGTTTGAACTGAATATGCTGAAATAACTGAATGTGCCTTCCTCTGCTTGCTCGATGCAGACTTGTGTTCGTTGCAGACTTGTGCTCGGTGCCGACTTGTTCACCTATATATTTCTTTGTCAAAATAATGAGAAATACATATGGCACATTGGTTTGTGTTAGTTGAGAGGTGTACGAGGTGTTGGGTACGATGCTTTTTTCTTGGGTCCTTTTTTTGGCATTTTGTCCCATTAATCTTATATTCACACTTTTTGCATAAGACCAAAACCCTTTTGCATAATCCTCTGAATTTTTTACCTTAAGCAAATAATACCAAAACATTACTCCATGCCAAGTTTCACCATTTTTTGACCAAATTTGCTATTTATTTATTTATTTATTTTTTGCCTAGGGAAGGCATTTAACCCACAGAAAATAGTAAATAGTCCAAAAAGGGACATCTATGCATGAATTAAGTTTGTATAGGCTAGATGATCAAATAGTACAAATTTCAAGAAAGAAAAAAAAACAAAACTAAGAAATGTAGCTCAAACCGTGTAGTTGTAGTTCAATGTCATGAAACTTAGTGATGAATGTGTCCGTTTGTGAAGCACCTATATTCAAACTTTTGCATAATCCTCTGAATTTTTTACCTTAAGCAAATAAGACCAAAACATTACTCCATGCCAAGTTCCACCATTTTTTGACCAAATTTGCTATTTATTTATTTATTTTTGCCTAGGGAAGGCATTTAACCACAGAAAATAGTAAATAGTCCAAAAAAAGGGACATCTATGCATGAATTAAGTTTGTATAGGCTATATGAACAAATAGTACAAATTTCAAGAAAGAAAACAAACAAAACTAAGAAATGTAGCTCAAACTGTGTAGTTGTAGTTCGATGTCACGAAATTTAGTGAGGAATGTGTCCGTTTGTGAAGCACCTATATTCAAACTTTTTCATAATTCTCTGAATTTTTTACCTTAAGCAAATAAGACCAAAACATTACTCCATGCCAAGTTTCACCATTTTTTGACCAAATTTGCTATTTATTTATTTATTTTTGCCTAGGGAAGGCATTTAACCCACAGAAAATAGTACATAGTCCAAAAAAGGGACATCTATGCATGAATTAAGTTTGTATAGGCTAGATGAACAAATAGTACAAATTTCAAGGAAGAAAACAAACAAAACTAAGAAATGTAGCTCAAACCGTGTAGTTGTAGTTCAATGTCCGAAACTTAGTGAGGAATGTGTCCGTTTGTGAAGCACCTATATTCAAACTTTTTCATAATCCTCTGAATTGTTTACCTTAAGCAAATAAGACCAAAACATTACTCCATGCCAAGTTTCACCATTTTTTGACCAAATTTTCTAGTTATTTATTTTTTTCCTAGGGAAGGCATTTAACCCACAGAAAATAGTAAATAGTCCAAAAAAGGAATATCTATGCATGAATTAAGTTTGTATAGGCTAGATGAACAAATAGTACAAATTTCAAGGAAGAAAACAAACAAAACTAAGAAATGTAGCTCAAACCGTGTAGTTGTAGTTCAATGTCACGAAACTTAGTGAGATATGTGTTCGTTTGTGAAGCACCTATATTCAAAATTTTTCATTATCCTCTTAATTTTTTACCTTAAGCAAATAAGACCAAAACATTACTCCATGCCAAGTTTCACCATTTTTTGACTAAATTTGCTATTTATTTATTTATTTTTGCCTAGCGAATGTAGCTCAAACCGTATATATACAAATAGTATAGTTTCTTATATCTTCACAATCTAGACGCCTTAGTTCAGTGGTAATCTCTTCCCACCACTGGGGTAGGTCTCAGGTTTGATTCTTGCCTGAGTAAGATTTTTTGTGAATCTTTTTTTTTGTATTTTCCGTACAGAATCAGAACAGGTTTTTAGTACAGAAGCCATACGCCATATTGAATAGTACAGAAGCACCTATATCTTTTTTTGTCTCACACCAGAATTCACATCCCTAATTTTATCTCACAACAAAATTCACTCAATTTTATCTCACACCAGAATTCACACTAAACAAACATCTTCACCATCATATGTATTCAGCACATGTTCATCATCAATCGCAGAATTTAGCAGTTACAATTATAGTTTATCACAAAAAATAGCAAGACAATAATAATCATAGAAGCACAAAAAGCTCTAAACATCTTCTTTAACTCGACCATATTGTCATTCAGCTTCTTCAATTCGACAGCAAATTTGTTCCAATTCGTAGTCACATCTGCCCTATTTGCCGCTCGTTCGTCCAACATATTAGACACCATCATCTCCGCTGAGCCACCCACCAACCCTGCCCCTTCAAGTATCTTCACATAATCGTCCATCCACATGAAAAAATTGCATATTTAAGAACCTAAACAATCAAAATAAAGTTTCACAATTCAGCAGTAAGCACAAAAATGAAAATCAACCATAATGGGCAAATAAGGAAATACCTTATCTTGTTGTGGCTTGCTTTCACACTTCACGAACTCTCGACCAAAATTCCCGTTCTCCCACCTTTTTGATCTGAGTCTAACAAGTGACTTTGACCTTTCGCATTTGGGGCACCGAATAAGCGACACCGGACCATACCTGGGCCATCCTTGTCCTCCATCGGAGGAGTCACTCGCCCGTGACATGCGTGATTCCATGCTACTAAACACAAACACAATTAAATCTGCTAAGAGCATGAACAACATCATGAACTAAGAGCAGGAACATCCATTGGAGTTAGCAAATTTTAAGCAATCATCTGCTAAGAGCATGAACAACAACATGAACTAAGAGCAGGAACATCCATCGGAGTTAGCAAATTTCAGTTTACTAATCTAAGGTGTGCATGAACTAATCCAAGAAGACATTTTTGCTTGCTCCAATCATCTCCTAAGAGCATGAACAACAGCACTGGAGAAGATCGCCAGACTACCATGAGAAGGTGACTTACATCACGCCGTCGAAGAAGTAGGCCACCCGAGGATGTGCGGCACAGGAGAGTGCAGGACCAACTGGAGGCGCGCAAGATATTCGATCGAACCCTAAACCCTAACCTTGAGGCAGGGAGCAGTGGAGGCGGCCGGATCTGCGGACTCGAGGCACGGGGCAGCTGCTCGCGGATTCCTGGAGGCACGGAGCAACTGCTTGCGGATTCCTGGAGGCACGGGGCGCGGACCAACTGCTCGCAGATCGGCGGCGGATTTCTCCCTCCCGGCGGCGGCGGATTCCTCCCTCATGGCGGGGCGCCCCCACGAAACAGGTGAAGCAAGGTGGTAGGCCGCGCACCGAAGACCAACGTCGTCAGCGGATTCCTCCCTCCACGGCGCGGCGGAGATCTGTCCTGGAACCTCTTCTTCCCCGGTGAAGGAAGCCGCGACACCGAGGATCCACCCGGAAGGCCGCGCGCTGCAGATCTGCTAAGCACCGGTGAAGAAGACTCCTGCCGCGCCGCCGATTCATCCGCGGATCCGTCGCTTGGAGCTCCTCCCGGTGTGGCTGCTGCCAGACTGTTGAAGACGCAGGCCGGTGAAGAAAAGTCCTGCCGCGCCGCCGTTCCGTCCGCCAGCCGTCGCGCCCGTGAAGAAGAGTCCTGCCACGCCGCCGTTCCGTCCGCCAGGCGCCGCGCCGCGTCCGCAGATCCGAGAAGCAGGCTGCCAGGTGAAGGAGAGAGGGAGAGTTGGAGTCAGGAGAAGCAGGCTACCAGTCGGGCGTTGGGAGGAAGAAGAGAGGCGGCTGCACAGAGTAGCGTGGGCGCGTGGCGCAGGTAAGAATGGAAGTGTGTAGTGGGCCCGCCCTGTAAGTCACGTTAGAATGGACGGAGACAGCGACCAGGCGGATTTCTGAGCAAAGGGAAGTAGCATTGGCTAAAACTGAGCAAGAAGAAAAACTAAGGGTAGCAACGAGTACCGTGGCAAAACTAAGGGGACTAATGTAAAAAACCCTAAATCTAGGTGTGACACCTGTGGGGTTAGTTAAACCTAGTCGAGGAGGGCCTCAACACCGGGATCTCGACCGTGAACCATACATCGATAGGACGAGACAATGCGCCAAATTGAGTGTACACCTACACACGCTGACAGTTGACGTATGGCTCATGACGACAGGGGAAGACACGCCACATACGACCGCACCGTGAGACTGATCCGTGGGACCTATCGTGCACCACTACAAATATGTCAATGATGGACTCGCTACAAGAGCTGGAGTAATGGATGACCCCATAACGGGAGTATGGCTACACATGACCCTATGGAGGACCCACCACGACAACCCAGTGGAGGCAATCTCTCTCTCTAGTAGAAAACAGATCTCCTCTATAAGGTCCTACCCTTGAGATATAAAAGGGTAGGACCCCCTCCTTCCAACACACATCAGTTGTAACACACTTAGAGCAATACTATGATCAGCACTACAATGGACTAGGGTGCAAGCCTAAACTAGTATAAATCCTCTGTCTCAACCTCCACGCTCGAGTCCCAGTAATTCACCATTCAGAGTGAGTCCGCACTAGCATCCCCCACTAAACACAAATCTTATTGTCCTCCGGTTTCTGAAAACACAACAAGAAGGATTAGGAAGATTATGATTTTCAAGATATTGGAGAATCGATACTCCCCATTAGTCCTCATTTGAGCATCCATGTAAGGGTGTTGCTCCCACTTGATCTACGCAAAGTATCAAGTGCTCTCTAAGGGATGATTCTTTTCCCCTTGAGCACAATGAATCACCCATAATCGTTTACAACTTGAGTTGTGCCACCTATAATCTCCATCGGTTGATCACCAAACTCCTGATCACCATCTAGCCATCTAAATGCCAAGCACCAAGAGTAACAAGCACAAACTCTCATGTAGGAAATGGTGGCGCCTAAGAGGGGGTGAATTTGGACTTCTAAAACTTTCACTAAACAAGGCCACAAATTAATCCCTAGAGCAAAAACATATGCAAATATGTAAACTAGCATGTGCAAACTAGGTTTTGTCTAAGTGTTGCTATCTCTACCACAAAAGGAGTTTTGCAACCTAAGTTCCAATCCTAAATAATAATCTAACTAGAATTGAGAGATTGAAACTTAAGTACTTAATATAAATGCGAAAGTTAAATGAGCAAGGGTAGAGATGCAAACTCCAGTGGACGCCACCGTTATTTTTACTGAGATATCCGGAACCGCGCAAGGTCCCTACTAATCATCGTTGGTGTGTCTACACAAAGGGTTGCCCACGCGAGGGTCAAGCACCATGGATGAGTAACTCCGTAGAGATCCACAGACCTTCTCCACTCGCAAGTGGTGCTCCGCTTTCGACCTCCTCTCGAACACTCCTCGCCGTCTTTACTATCAAGCTTTCGGTCAAAATGTCATGGGTCTCATTCCCTTCGATACACTGTGGAGGTCGTACCACAAACTCGGTTGGTATGGTCTTGCAATACTCTTGCCCCACAAGGTACAATTACAATAGCTCACACAGGAGTCGAGGTGTTTTGTAGGTTTTGCTAACCTCACACACACAACTAGAAATACACCTAGAGCAAGCGCAATAGTGGTCTAACTAGCTTAAGCACTTTGCAAAGCACCTATACTAATCATCGAGTGATTCTAATTAGCACTTGTGTGATGGAGCACTTGGGAATGTTTGTCTATGCCTGGGATATGTTGTTTGGGCTCCAACATCTTCATATGACTGACCAAGGGGTATAAATAAGCCCCTACTCAAAACTAGCCGATTAAAGTAAAGTTGCAGTTTCTGTCTGCGTGCACACCAGAACGGTCCAGTGCACCACCAGATCATTTGGTGCATACTCCATGTTAGCTATCCATTACACTCCTCTAGTATTGTAGACTATTTGATGGCACACTCACATAGTCTGTTGCTAGAGAGCCATTGGAAAGTGATCGTTGTTGACCGTTGGACTCGGTCCGGTGTGCTAGTTGCCAGAGAGCCATTCCGTTGAGCTCTCTGCTCACATGGTCCGGTGCGCCACCGGACCGTCCAGTGCACCACCGGTGCGCCACCAACGCACTAGCTGATAAACCGTCTTTAGATTTCTTCACTCTTTTACTTGGGCTCCTTTTGGTCTTTTGTCTTGGACTTTTGTTGAGTATAGGTTTATCTTTTTTAGTCATTTAGGTCTTGTTTTGAGGTGTTGCATCCTTAGAGCCTCAGTCCAATCCACTTTGCATCCTGTGAACTACAAAACACAGACACTTGGAGAACATTAGTCCATAAGGTTATGTTGATCATCAAACACCAAAATCCTCAATCAAATGGGTCGAGGTCCATTTTCCTAACAAAGTCCCCTTTTGGCGATTGATGAAAACACAACCAAATCAAGCAAATATAACAAATACTTGATGTAAATATGCATTCTACTTGCTAGGGTGCATGAATGTTCCCATGATGTGAGATTATGGACTTAAGCCCCCCCTAACTCCATAATCCACATACTTCCTATTTAGGACCGAAACCCACAAGATAACCACATGAAAGAATCAAAATTTGAAAATTGGTGGTTTTTTGGTATTTGATAACTTTGTTTTTCTTTGGTTCACAAAATTCTCCCTCTTTGGAATCAAACACCAAAAAGGAAGACATGATAAGCATGTAGGAAGCAATTAAATACTTGCCCTCTAAAAAAATAACTCCCCCTAAAAGAAAGTTCTCCCCCCATGACCAATATTCTCCCCTTTTTAAGGAAGAAGATATATTGCCCCTATCGAATGTGAAAGGGAAATAGCCTCAACATTTCCTATAATCGATTTTGGTGTTTGATGACCATCACAAACCTTGTGGACTAACCAATTTGCCTAGTTGATCATTTCTCAGGTGCATAAGTTCATCTACAACTATTCTAAATCGACTGTCCGGAATACCGTAGATCATTGTGGACAGGAGAAGCTTTTTGGAAAAACACCTATGAGCGGACCGTCCGCGACACTAGGGTGAGCCTCGGACAAGAACACTGCAAAAAACATAAGTTAACACTACGGACCGTCCGATGGAGAAGCAAGCACCGTCTGAGACCAAGCGCGGACCGTCCGGTCGTTGAAAAACCAGAAAAACCCAAAGGTGATGGGTTCGGTAAAATTCATTTTTAGCATCCTCGCGGACCGTCCTGGGTGCACGGCCGGACCGTCCGTGACTGCTTTATCTGACATCTGACGATGCATTAAATGCTCTATAGCCGTTACTGCTGACCGTTGCGATTTCAGTCATTGATGTGCAGGGGCGGACCATCCGGACCAGGGGCACGGAGCGTCTGCGGTCGGCAGAAAGGGAGCAACGGCTAGGAAGTGGTTGGTGGCTATAAATACAACCCCTGTAGGAAATGGGTGATGCCTAAGAGGGGGAGGGGTGAATTAGGACTTCTAAAACTTTCACTAAACTAGGCCACAAATAATTCCCTAGAGCAAAACCTATGCAAATAGTCAAACTAGAATGTGCAAACTAGGTTTTGTCTAAGTGTTGCTATCTCTACCGCAATGGCTAAGTTTCAATCTACACTAAATAAGTATGAATACAAGATTGAAACTTAAATGCTTAATATAAATGCGGAAACTTAAACAGCAAAGTAGAGAAGCAAACTCTCGTGGATGACGCTGGTATTTTTACCGAGGTATCCAGAACCGCTCAAGGTCTCGACTAATCCTCGTTGGTGCCCCTACGCAAAGGGAAGCCCACGCGAGGGCCAAGCACCTCGGTCGAGTAACTCGTAGAGAGCCGCGGGCCTTCTCCATGCGCAAGTGGTGCTCCGCTTCCGGCTCCTCTCGGACGCTCCCCGCCGTCTCCACTATCGAGCTTCCGGCTGAAACGCCGCGGGCCTCATTCCCTCCGGTACACGGTGGCGGCCGTGACACAAACGCGGTTCTCACGGTCTCGCAAGACACTCGCCCCACTCGATACAATTACAATGGCTCACACAAGAGCCGAGGGGTTGTGAGGTTTATCTAAACTCAATCAACAATCTAGGGTTCACCTAGAGCAAGCGCTAAAGCAGTCTAACTAACCTAAGCACTTCGCAAAGCACCTACGCTAATCACCGAGTGATTCTATTAAGCACTTGGGTGTAAGAGCACTTGGGAATGTCTACTATATGCCTTGGTATGTCTCTTGGGCTCCCACACTTGGAAATGGCCGGTTGGGGGTGTATTTATAGCCCCCAACACAAATAGAGTCGTTGGAGAAAAGATGCTGCTTTCTGTGGTGCACCGGACCGTCCGGTGCCCCTGTCCGGTGCGCCTAGCCGTTGCCCTGTCAGAGCAGGTGACCGTTGGTGCCGCAGGCTTTCCACACCGGGTAGTCTGGTCCTCACACCGGACAGTCCGGTGGTCTTTTCTCCGGGTGCCACCTGGAACTAGCCATTGGGCTGCGGTTCCCTAGTGCACCGGACAGTCCGGCGTGTGGGCACCGGACAGTCCGGTGTGCCACCGAACAGTCTGGTGCTCCACGCACAAACAGTCCGCAGGCAGCACACTTGGACTTTTCTTGGATCTTTTTAATGTCTTCTTTTGAGGTGTTTCTTTCCTTAATTCCTTAGTCCAAGTTAATCTTGCATTCTGTGAACTACAAACACAACACTAGAAAACTTATTAGTTCACGGATTGTGTTGATCATCAAACACCAAAACTCAATTAGCCAAATGGCCCGGGGTCCATTTTCCTTACAATCTCCCCCTTTTTGGTGATTGATGACAACACAACCAAAGCAAGCAAATAATACAATTATTTGAATGACATTATGCACTCTACTTGTTAGGATGCATGTTTGTCCCCACAATGTGATATTATGGACTTAAGCCTCCCCCTAACTCCATAATTCACTTACTTCCTATTTTTGGACCAAATAACCAAAACCACTTGAAAAACCATTTGTAGATTTTAAAATTTTAAATTGGTGGTGTTTGGTGTTTGATATAGTTTTCATTGCTTTGGTCCCTAAACTTCTCCCCCTTTGGCATCAACCACCGAAAAGGAAGACATTAAAAGCATGTAGGAAGTAAATAAGACTTGCCCTCTCTAAAGAATTATCAATTAATATCAATAGAAGCACTAAAAGATTACTCCCCCTAAATGAGTGATCTCCTTTAGAAGGAATTTTCTCCCCCTTTTTAGAGACGAAGAAATACTCCCCCTGACAGAGATCTTCTACCTTTAGGAAAAAGCATGTGAAAATTAGAGGTGCAAGACATGATTTGAAAAGACTAACTTCCCTTATGCATAAGTAATAGAATATGAGTTAACCACTTATGCATTTTTAGCAACATGGAAGTATATGATATGAAATATAGTCTAATCAAATATTGGAGAAGACATGTAAATGATACTGGATGTAGTCTCAAAAGATACCGATTGGAATTCAATGGCAAGCTTGAGAGACATGAGAATTCTTGGAGATTTTGCAGTGGAAGATTATTGTCTTTCTTCGGGGACCTCATTTTCCTTACAATGAGACTATCACATGAAATAGACTTGAAAAGGTGTTAGTCTCAAAGTACTAGATTATAGAGTAACCTCCCCCTAAAGGTGTGCATACAAGTTTTGAATACTTGTAGGAGACATGCACTTTGATTTAATATCAAGAGGGGCAAATTATCTATAATCCGAACTTTGGCACATATAAGTTAAATGAAACAGATTGTAGAATATGAGTGTTTTACCACTTGAAGAATTCACAGTTATCAATTGATGTATCATTTACTATGGAGTGATGTTGAAGCTATGTGTCGTGCTTTAAATAAACGTTTTAAGCCATGTAGGTTTGCTTAAGTATATGAATTAAAAGCAAGCAATCCTACCATGTGATTTACCTAGTATGCATGCATTTAAGCAAAAGTAAGTACAAATTTAATACTAGGCATGAGAGGTAAAACTAGATACAAGAAAAAATAGATACGCATATCTAAAAATAAGGAATGCAATAAATCTAGTTACCTTAGTCATGGGTGGCAAAATTTGGGTCCAAAATATTCACTAATCCACTTGCAATAAACTTGATCCAATATGATGTATCCCATGATATACATCCCAAATTTGCCAAGTCTCCAAATTTCCCGTATGACCTTCGGTCCACTCACTTCCCTTTGGGGATCCAAACCTTCTTGGTGTTTTTCATGTTTGAAATTATTTCCTTTGGCACCCAGATGCGTTTGGCCCCCTTTCCTTTGTTGGCTTGCTTGTTGGCCTTGATTGCTATCACCTTTCCATTCTTTTTCTTCTTGATCAAATATGGTGTAGCAGCCTTTTTATCCACCTTTTTGATGTAGGTGTTGGAGACTTTGCTTGATGGCTTTTGCTTGAGCTTTTGCCTTTGTTTATCCCCGGTCATCGCCTTGCATTGGAAAGACTTGTGGCCTTCCTTGTGGCATAGCCGACAAATCATAGTTTCTCCCTCTATAGGCTTGTTCACTCCTGCAGTGGTGTTATCCTATGGAGGTCGGATTTGTTTGGCTTTGCCTTTCTTGTCATACAAAACCTTGCCAAGGCGAGCCACTTCTTAATTGCTCATTTTCCTTTGCAACCTCATCTGAACATGTTTCTACAACAATATTCTTAACAAGAACTTGGTTGCAGAGTTAGAATCATCAATTAAATCAAAGCAAGAAGTAGAAGCATCCTTTTTAATAATTTCAGGAATTTCAACTAAAGATGCTCCTGGGGTGCTACCAATGTTTTCAAGCTTAGTAGTTAGCTCATTGTTGTGTATGCTAAGAATTTCCATTTTCTCTAGCAAATTTTCAATAGCTTCTTGAGAGCTAGCTAACTTAGCCTTAAGTTTTTCATTCTTTTTAATAAGGCCATCATCGGTAGCTGTGGATGTAGCACTAGACTCTAATTGGTCAATTTTAGTTGATAGCTCACAGTTTAAGTTTGCAAAAGTTTCAAATTTTTCTAGCAAACCTTTATAATCATTTTGGGAGCTAGTCAACTTATTTTTCAAAGTTTTAAGTTTAGCTTTTTGCTTAGTGCAAACATCCTGGAAAAATTTAACGGCTTCCGCAAGTTCATCTATGGAGGGCTTACCTTCACCATCATCATCACTACTACTATCATCACTAGAGGATGGAATGCTCATTTTACCTCTTGCCATAAGGCATTTGTGTGATGACCGTGATGAGCGTGATGAGGACCGGTGGTTGCGCGTCCTTGGAGGTTCATCTTCACTTGAAGAATCATCCCAAGTTCTAACACTTGTAAGCGCCTTGCCTTTGCTCCTCCCCTTTTTGGGTTCGGCCATATTTGGACAGTTGTCCCTGAAATGGCCCTTCTCCCCACATGTGAAGCATCCTCTCTTCTTTTGCTTTTTCCTGTCAATGTTAAAGAGAAGATCTTCGACCTGCAGGGGCACACCCATTAGATTAATCTTGCGGATCATCCTCATTACCTTTCCGATGTGTCGGATTGTTTCTTCGTCCTCGGAGGATGATGTGCATGGTTGATTATCTTCATCATCATCACTTTCTTCTTCTTCCTCTTCTTCAGTTGAGGAACTTGGAGTGGGAGCCTTCTTTTTGTCCTTCCTTTCATCACATGCAAAAGCATATGGCCTTGAGGAAGTTGGCTCCTCTCCCCGACACATTTTTCGCGACATCTCAAAAGCCGCGATTTTCCCAATCACAATGGTCGGGGTCATATTACTCAAGTCCTCCATGTTGTGAAGGATGGTGATGATGCTCCCATATCTTCGTTGTGGTAGCAGGGAGATAATCTTCCTCACAATGTCCGCATCACCTAGCTTATTAATGCCAATAGAATTGAGCTCATTGATAATGAGATTCAAACGAGAATACATGTCTCTAACAAGCTCATCATCTTTCATAGCAAAAGAATTATACTCATTTAAGACTAGGCAATGTTTTTGCTCACGGACATTTGATGTGCCGTCATGGAGCTCATGCAATTTTAGCCAAATCTCATTAGCAGTTCTCAAGGTAAATACTTGATTAAAAATATCCATGCTAAGAGATTCATACAAGCAATTTTTGGCTCTAGCATTTAAATGAATTTCTTTTTCCTCACTCGCGGTGGGTTTCTCGGGATTCTTGGGGGGTTTCATCCCGTCACGAGTGACTCTCCAAACACCTAGATCAACGACCTCTAGGTAACAAGCCATTCTAGCACTATAATATGGGAAGTTAGTGCCGTCAAAGTGTGGTGGCCTATGGGTATCCATCCCTTCCTCTAAAAAGTGTCGGCTCTTTTAGCGGTGAAGCTAAAACGTTTCAAATGAGCCAAACCAGGCTCTAATACCACTTGTAGGAAACGAGTGATGCCTAAGAGGGGGGGGTGAATTAGGACTTCTAAAACTTTTGCTAAACTAGGCCACAAAAAATCCCTAAAGCAAAACCTATGCAAATAGTCAAACTAGAATGTGCAAACTAGGTTTTGTTTAAGTGTTGCTATCTCTACCGCAGTGGCTAAGTTTCAATCTACACTAAATAAGTATGAATACAAGATTGAAAATTAAATGCTTAATATAAATGCGGAAACTTAAAGAGCAAAGTAGAGAAGCAAACTCTCATGGATGACGCCGGTATTTTTACCGAGGTATCCGGAACCGCGCAAGGTCCCGACTAATCCTCGTTGGTGTCCCTACGCAAAGGGAAGCCCACGCGAGGGCCAAGCACCTCGGTCGAGTAACTCCGTAGAGAGCCACGGGCCTTCTCCACGCGCAAGTGGTGCTCCACTTCCGGCTCCTCTCGGACGCTCATCGCCGTCTCCACTATCAAGCTTTCGACCGAAACGTCACGGGCCTCGTTCCCTCCGGTACATGGTGGCGGCCGTGACACAAACGCGGTTGTCACGGTCTCGCAAGACACTCGCCCCACTCGATACAATTACAACGGCTCACGCAAGAGCTGAGGGGTTGTGAGGTTTATCTAAACTCACTCAACAATCTAGGGTTCACCTAGAGCAAGCGCTAAAGCGGTCTAACTAACCTAAGCACTTCGCAAAGCACCTACGCTAATCACCGAGTGATTCTATTAAGCACTTGGGTGTAAGAGCACTTGGGAATGTCTACTATATGCCTTGGTATGTCTCTTGGGCTCCCACACTTGGAAATGGCTGGTTGGGGTGTATTTATAGCCCCCAACACAAATAGAGCCGTTGGAGAAAAGCTGCTGCTTTCTGTGGTGCACCGGACCGTCTGGTGAGGTCACCGGACCGTCCTGTGCGCCTAGTCGTTGCCCTGTCAGAGCAGGTGACCGTTGGCGCCGCAGGCTTTCCACACCGGACAGTCCGGTCCTCACACCGGACAGTCCGGTGGTCTTTTCTCTGGGTGCCACCTGGAACTAGCCGTTGGGCTGCGGTTCCCTGGTGCACCGTACAGTCCGGTGTGCCACCGGACAGTCCGATGCTCCACGCACAGACAGTCCGCAGGAAACACACTTGGACTTTTCTTGGATCTTTTTAATGTCTTCTTTTGAGGTGTTGCTTTCCTCAATTCCTTAGTCTAAGTTTATCTTGCATCCTGTGAACTACAAACACAAACACTAGAAAACTTATTAGTTCATGGATTGTGTTGATCATCAAACACCAAAACTCAATTAGCCAAATGGCCTGGGGTCCATTTTCCTTACAACTCCAACCACCTCCATTCAACACATCCAAGCACCCCACTCATACACATTCAATACAAGAGCTAGCTATCCATTCCAAGACACAATCAAAGCTTCCAATCTCTCCAAGTTCCACAATTGAGTCAAGTGATCATTAGTGATTAGTGACTTGAGAGAGTGATTCGTGTTTCATTTGTTGCTCTTGTTGCTTGGTTTCTTTAATCGTGATTTCTTCATCTCTCTCTAAACTCTCTAAGTGTTTTGTAAAGCTTGCAAGAGACACCTAATTGTGTGGTGATCCTTGCGGGGTCTTAGTGACCCGTGAGATTAAGAAGAAACACTCAACCGGTCTGAGTGACCGATTGAGAGAGGGAAAGGGTTGAAATAGACCTGGCCTTTGTGGCCTCCTCAACAGGGACTAGGTTCTTTGGAACCAAACCTCGGTAAAACAAATCACCGTGTTCACTCATCAATCCTCACTTGATTTGTTTTTCTCTCTCTAAAAGTTCCCTTGCTCATATTGATTTGAGTTTGCTCCTAAAAGTCATCCGCATTGATTGAGCAACTCTAAGCAAGGAGAACTATCTTTCGCACTCCAATTTAATTCTAACGCTAACCCCGGCCTTAGTGCAAGTTTAAATTTATAAATTTCAGGTTTCGCCTATTCACCCCCCCTCTAGGCGACTTTCAGGATGCCCTTTATTTAAGAAAAGCTCATGAATATAAGAGGAAACAAGATATGATAGACTAGACTAACTCCCCCTATGCATAGGTAAATGATAGAAGGTACTCTAGTGATATCAAATGAAGCATTTAATAATATATGCATATATGGCAACATGGGAGAATAAGATGTGAAATGACATAGTCTATTCAAAATTTGAGAAGACATGGTACCGATCATGGAATTAAACCACTTGAAGATTTCCAATGGAAGCGTATTGTCTTTCTCGAGCGACTCAATTTTCCTTCAATGAGACTACTACACACATAATAGGCTTGAAAAGTGTTGTTAGTCTCAAAGGTTTAGATTATGGAGTAACCTCCCCCTAAAGGCGTGCAAACAAGTTTTGAATACTTGTAGGAGACAAGCACATTGTTTTTTAGATCAAGAGGGGTAAGTTATCTATAATTCGTACTTTGGCACATATAATTAAAAATGACACCAAACAAAAGATATAACTTTAGAAATAAGCAATAATGTCATTTATCTAGAAATTTTAATTGAACTATGTGTCGTGCTTTATTACACATTTTAAACCATGTTAGTTTGCTCAAAAGATGAATTAAACCCAAGCATTTGTACCATATGTTATACCTATCATGTATTCCATAAGAGATACCAATCGAAAAACTCATATTAATCGAAAAAGATACTAAAAGCAATATTAGGCATGACAGGTAAACTAGATACTAAAAAAACTAGATACTCATATCTAAAAACAAAAAAGTACAAAAACACTAGTTACCTTAGTCATGGGTGGGGAATTTGGGTCCAAAATTATAATTAGCCCACTTGGCAATAGTCTTGAACCGATATGATGCATCCCATGATATACATCCCAAAATGCTAAGTCTCCAAATTCCCCGAAGTCCTTCCCTCTCGGGACACAGACTTTCTTGGTTCTTTTCATGGTTGGGATAATCTCCTTTGGCGCCTAGATGTGTTTGGCTCCCTTTTCATTGTTGGTTGGCTCGTTGGCTTTGGTTTCTATAACCTTTCCATTCTTCTTTTTTATTAAGTAAGGTGTAACAGCCTTTTTGTCCATCTTGTTGATGTAGGTTTTGAAGATTTTGCTTGTTGCCTTGTTCTTTTGCTTTTCCCTGCTCTTCAGCTTGCATTGGTAAGACTTGTGCCCTTCCTTGTGACAAAGCCAACAAACCATGGTTTCTCCCTCCATAGGCTTGTTCACACTCGTAGTGGTGTTATCCTGAGAAGGTTGGGTTTGTTTGGCTTTGCCTTTCTTGTCATACAAGGCCTTACCAAGGCGAGCTTTCAACTAAAGATGCCCCTAGGGTACTACCGATGCTTTCTAGCATAGTAGTTAGCTCATTTTTATGTATGCTAAGAATTTCCATTTTCTCTTGCAAGTTTTCAATAGCTTCTTGAGAGCTAGCTAACTTAGCCTTAAGTTTTTCATTTTTTAACAAGGCTATCATCGGTAGTAGAGGATGTAGCTTTAGACTATAATTGCTCAATTTTAGTTGTTAGCTCACAATTCAAATTTGTTAATGTCTCGAATTTTTCTAACAAACATTTATAATCACTTTGAGAGCTAAGCAACTTACTTTTCAATGTTTTAAGTTGAGTCTTTTGTTTAGTGCAAACATCATCAAAAAAATTGAATGGCATGCACAAGTTCATCTAAGGAGGGCTTTCCCTCACCATCACAATCAACATCACTATCATCACTAGAGGATGTGACATTTGATTTACCTCATGCCATAAGACATTTGTGTGATGATCATGAAAAGCGTGGTGAAGAGCGATGGTTGTGGGTCCTTGGAGGATCATCTTCGCTTGAAGAATCATCCCAGGTCTTGACACTCGTAAGCGTCTTGCCTTTGCTTCTCCTCTTCTTGGGTTCGGCCATATTTGGGCAATTATACCGGAAGTGGCCCTTTTCCCCACATGCGAAGCATCCTCTCTTTGCTTTTTCCTATCAATGTTAAAGAGAAGATCTTCGACCTGCAGGGGCACACCCATTAGGTTAATCTTGTGAATGATCCCCATTACCTTTTGACGTGTCAGATTGTATCTTCATCCTCGGAGGATGATGTGGAGGCTTGATCATCGTCATCATCTTCTTCTTCTTCTTCACATGAGGAGCTTGAGCTTGGAGCCTTCTTCTTGCCTTTCATCTTTTTTTCTTCATCACATGCTAAAGCATATGGCTTTGAAGAAGTTGGCTCCTCCTCTTGACCCATCTTGCATGACATTTCAAATGCCACAATCTTCCCAATCACGAGTGCTGGGGTCATTTTGCTCAAGTCCTCCAAGTTATGAAGAATGGTCATGATGCTTCCATATTTTTGTTGAGGTAATAGGGAGATGATCTTCCTCACAATGTTTGCATCGTATACCTTATTAATGCCAATAGATTTGAGCTCATGAATAACAAGATTTAAACGTGAAAACATGTCTCTAACAAGCTCATTTTCTTTCATAGAAAAAGAATTGTATTCATTTTAAACTATATAATGTTTTTGCTCACAGATATTTGTTATGTCGTCATGGAGCTCATGCAATTTTAGCTAAATCTCATTAGCAGTTTTCAAACTGAATACATGATTGAAAAGTTCTATGCTAAGAGATTCACACAAGCAATTTTTGGCTCTAGCATTCATACATATTTCTTTTTCGTCACTCGGGGTGAGCTTCTCGGGATTCTTAGGTGGTTTTATCCCATCGTAAATGACTCTCCAAACACCTAGATCAACTGCTTCTAGGTAACAAGCCATTCTAGCACTATAATAAGGGAAATTTGTGTCGTCTAAGTGTGGTGGCCAATGGGTATCCATCCCCTTATTCTAAAAAGTGTTGCCTCTTTAGCGGTGAAGGTAAAACAATTCAAATGAGCAAAATCGGGTTCTGATACCACTTGTAGGAAACGGTGACACCAAAGAGATTGGTGAATTAGGACATCTAAAAACTTTTGCTCAACTAGGCCACAAATTAATCCCTAGAGCAAAAACATATGCAAATATGTAAACTAGAATGTGCAAACTAGGTTTTGTCTAAGTGATGCTATCTCTACCGCAAAAGGAGTTTTGCAACCTAAGTTCCAATCCTAAATAATCTAACTAGAATCGAGAGATAGAAACGAAAGTACTTAATGTAAATGCGGAAGTGAAATGGGCAAGGGTAGAGATGCATACTACCGTGGACGACGCCGGTATTTTTAATGAGGTATTCAGAACCACGCAAGGTCCAGACTAATCCTCATTGGTGCTCCTACGCAAAGGGTAGCCCACACGAGGGCCAAGCACCACAGACGAATAACTATATAGAGAGTCACATGCCTTCCACACGCGCAATTGGTGCTCCGCTTCCGGCCTCCTCTCGGACGCTCCCCGTCGTCTTTACTATTGAGCTTCTGGATGAAACATCGCGGGGCTCGTTCCCTCCGCTACACGCTGGCGGTCATACCACAAACTCGGTTGGTACGGTCTCGCAAGACTCTCGTCCACTCGGTACAATTACAACGGCTCGCGCAAGAGTCAAGGGGTTTTGTGGGTTTTGCTAACCTCACACACACAGCTATGAATGCACCTAGAGCAAGCGCAATAGTGGTCTAACTGGCCTAAGCATTTTGCAAAGCACCTATACTAATCACTAAGTGATTCTAATTAGCACTTGTGTGATGGAGCACATGGGAATGTGTGTCTATGCCTGAGATATGTTGATTGGGCTCCAACATCTTTATATGACCGGCCAAGGGGGTATAAATAGGCCCCCAATCAAAACTAGTGATTTAGAGTAAAGGTGCGGATTCTATCTACGTGCGCACCAAAACAGTCTGGTGCACTACCGGACCGTCCGGTGCGTACTCCATGCTAGCTAGCCGTTACACTCCTATGGTACTATAGACTGTCTGTTGGCACACTCACCCAATCCGGTGCCAGAGATCCGTTGGAAAGTGGCTGTTGCCATCTGTTGGACTCGGTCCGGTGCACATCGGACTAGTTCGGTGCACCAACTGCCATAGAGCCATTATGCTTAGCTCTTTGCGCACACAGTCCAGTGCGCCACCGGACCATCCGGTGTGCCACGGGACCGTGTGGTGCGCTAGCTAACAGCCCGCCTTTATATTTCTTTACTATTTTACTTGGGCTTCTTTTGATCTTATGTCTTGGACTTTTGTTGAGTATATATTGATCTTTTTGAGTCATTTAGGTCTTCTTTTAAGGTCTTGCATCCTTAGAGCCTCAGTCCAATACACTTTGCATCATGTGAACTACAAAACACATGCACTTGGAGAACATTAGTCCACAAGGTTATGTTGATCATCAAACACCAAAATCCTTAATCAAATGGGCCAAGGTCCATTTTCCTTACATCTCACTTGGCCAAACATGTCTAATGAGAATGGTGGACACACACTTGCATCTCTTAATATGCTAATGAGGCTACTAATCACATGATTAACCCTCAAGTTCCCCACTAGACAAAGGCTCTTACTCACCCTCCAAAGGGCTTTAGCTGATCAAGTAGGAAAGAGACCTCAAATGAGCACAATGGAGGGGGTATAAATAACCCTATGCCAAGAAACTAGTCATTGACACTCCACTCAGCTTTCAATGGTGTATCAGACATGTAAAGAAGCAATAGAGATGAAATTGTGCTCACTTTCAAAGAGGCAAGTATTCATGCCAGTCACCCGCATGCCCCCAGAGTTACCTTAGTCAGGTTCAAATGGGTGTTCATCCAGAAGAGGGATGCGAACAATGTGGTGGTGACATACAAAGCGAGGCTTGCAGCACATGGGTTCACGCAGAGACCCGCGTCGATTACGATGAAAATTAATTCTCGGTTATGAGTGGCATAATATTCTGATATCTGGTATCACTGATAGTAGGTTTAAACTTAAAAATGTAGATGATAGATGTAGCGACCGCATATTTGTATGAGTCAATGGATTTGGAAATTTATATAAATGTCCATGATGGACTGAGAGTTCTGGATTCCTAGTAAAATCACATCGTGTACAACATTAAGTTGTAGAGGGCGTTGTATGGACTTAAACAATCTATATGAATGTGGTACATTCAACTCAGTAAATTCCTCCTGAAGAAGGGATATGTAATATAAAGAGTTTGGTTGGGCCTGCAGATCCGGCATATCCTTTTTGGAATAGTTGTACACTAGTCGACCTATAGTAAGAAGGTACTGGAGAGATTTAATATGTCCAAAGCTCAACCTTTGAAGACCCTAATGGTCATGAGATCCCTTGGAAAGGAAATTGACCCATGTAGACCAAAGAGTGATGATGAGAAATAGTTGGACCTGAAGTTCCTTACCTTAGCACCATTGGAGCACTGATGTACGTTGCAAATGCACTAGGCCTGATATTGCATTCGTAGTAAATTTGCTAGCTAGGCATAGTGCAAGACCAAACAAAAGGCATTGGTAGGAGTTAAGACTATACTTAGATATCTCAAAGGCACCTAAGATCTTGGCATGATTTTCCCAAAGAATTAGGACCAAACTTTGGTAGGCTATACAAATGTTGGATATCTATTAGATCCACATAATGCTAGATCTTGGATTGGTTTTGTGTTTCTTTGTGGTGGTACTACCTTATCCTAGGCTTCATGCAAATTGACACTGGTAGCGATGTCTACTAACCACTCAGAGATAATTGCTTTATATGAAGCTGCACCTGAGTGTGCTTGGCTATGGTGGATGACTAATCACATCTAGAAGTCGTGTGGTTTTGGCACCATAAATACCCCTACTATTATTTATGAAGATAATGCAACATTTGTTGCACAAATGGAAACGAGCTATATTAAGAGTAATATGACTAAGCATACTTCTTCTAGGTTTTTCTATACTCACGAACTCCTGAATGAGTGTGAGATAAAGATCCTACAAGTCAAGTCTTGTGATAATCTACTTGATTTATTCACTAAATCATTACTCGCAGTCACATTACGAAAATGTGTTTGAGATATACAGATGAGACACTTGAGAGATTTGCAGGGTTCAGGGGCTAAATTTTTAGCCATTGCTATTTGATCCTGAAGATCGTAAGCTATAGAACCCTGAAGGTTATAGTTGTCCTGAAGAAACTCAATGTACTCTTTTTTTCCATCGTAAGTTTTCCTCAAAAGTCTCACAATTGGTTTTTAATGAGGCAACAAGTGCAATATATGGAGTTTTAACAAGGCATGAGTCAATCGCGTTATTCGTCGAGGGAAAGTGTTAAGAAACCCTACCAAAGTTTATGTGGGCTAATACCAAACATGCCCATGAGAGACTCTACTGCTCTATATATTGAAATTGTACCGCCTAATAATAATAATAATAATAATAACAATAATAATAATAATAATAATAAAAGTCTCCCATATTTTGTCTCTTGTGCTTGCACCATATGGAAAGGGGAGGAAGCGGGTCTTCTATATTTTTCACACGCCTGAATTGCTGTTAGGGGTGGATAACGAGCGAGCTCGGCTCGGCTCGTTAAGGTAACGAGCCACAGAGTCATCTCGTCTCGGCTCGTTTACGAGCTCGAGCTGGCTAGTTTAGCTCGTGAGCCAGAGCAGAAAAAAAAATAAAATGTTCATAATAATTATTTTTAGTTAATTTTAAACTAATTTAACAATAGAAAATAGCAATTATACTCATAGTTTCACAAACCACGTCAATATAACACCAAATTAGCACAATTTATCACTCATTGATTCACAATTCACATACATGTTCATCAGTTTAACTCATAATTATATTTGCATAGACCAAATTAACACATAGACACAATTCATTAATCATTAGTTTAATTCATAGACCATAGATACCTCATATATATATAACATGTTAATCAATTATTCTGTAAATGATATGCATATAGTTTCATTTTGCTGGAATATGATAGCTCGTTTAGCTCGCGAACTGGCTCGTTAACGAACCGAGCTAGGATGTCAGCTCAGCTCGTGAAAAAATTCAAACGAGCTGATCCGAGCCGAGCTAAGCTGACTATAAACCGAGCGAGCCAGCGAGTAACGAGTATTTTGTCCAGCTCTAATTGCTGTCTATAACTGACGAGAGGGTTCGGGTCCACATCTCGGATACCTCGTTTATCAACAAGCCGCACTCGCTCGTCGCTTCTACTCCGGCCGCACTTCTGCATCGATGGGCCGCGCTCGTATAGATGTGGGCCGCTCGCACTTACGTGTGGTTGGCATACCACTTCACGCCGACTGGTCCCATGTGAAAATTTGTGCAGTCCGCACGTGTAATACTTTAGCTTGGCTGCGAAGGATCGATGTGACGATATGAGTAGGGCTGGATATTGAGATAGCTGACTTGGTTTAGCTTATTCGAGTTCGAACTGTCTTGTTAAAATAACGAGCTGGTTCGGCTCGGCTCGTTAAGCTAATGAGCCACAGAGTCAGTTTGACTCGGTTTGTTTAGCTCGCGAGCCACAACAGAAAAAAAAAATAATATATGTAATAATCAAGTTCTAGTTAAATCCAAACCAATTTAATGATAGAAATTAGTAATTATACTCATAGTTTCTTAGACCACAACTCATCAATTCATCATTAACTCACAATTCACACACATGTTCATCCATTTAATCCACAGTCATATTCGCACATACCAATTTAACACATGGATATTAGTTCATCAATTGTCAGTTTAACTCACAGTCCATAGACACCACACATACATATAACATATTTATCGTTTTGTTGAAATGTGATAGCTCGTTTAGCTCGTAAT
Organism: Zea mays; assembly: GCF_902167145.1. Lineage (NCBI taxonomy): Eukaryota > Viridiplantae > Streptophyta > Magnoliopsida > Poales > Poaceae > Zea > Zea mays. The sequence goes on along the minus strand of NC_050098.1, from coordinate 56,574,104 downwards.
AAGCTGGCTTGTTAACAAATTGAGTTGGTCCGTTAATGAACCGAGCTAAGATGATGTTAACTCAGGTCGTGAAAAAATTCAAATGAATCGATTCGAGCCAACAAATCAGACTGACTATAAATCGAACGAGCTGATGAGCCACGAGTATTTGGTCTAACCCTAGACATCGGCTTGGATCGTTTCGGCTGGAGACCTTTTTCTAAGGCCCAAGAGACTATAAGCCCAGTTTATACAAGTATGAGAGGTCCAGAAAGCAAGTGTGTTGGCTAGGTGAGTCCGTCAGCCATGGCCGGCTACGTACGCCTAGTCTAGCACTCTAGCGGGACGTCGAAAACGACAAGCATGATCCAACTCCAACTCTCCAAGACGAGGAGCGTGTGTAGTGCAGTGCGCCGGTGCCAGATTAACCGGCGGCTCGCGTGTGGAACGCGCAGCGCAGACTCCTCTCATTCTCTGCTCCCTAGGGTGTCCTAGTGGATGATAAGCCGGGCTCCCACTGCTGTGCTGCCTAAACTAAACTGAGTATGTAAGACCATGGTTAAAGCCTCTAAATCTAATAGTTAGCTGCTAAAATTAGCTATAAACTTTACAAAACACTCCTAACTAATTGTTAATGGTTAGCTCACCCAGCTAGTTTATTAGCTGGCTTAACTCAGTTAATTAATATATTAATTTATTAGTTAGCTAACAATTAGCTCTTGAGGATTCAAGCAGGGTCTAAATTACTTCTTTTAGTTCTAATTTAGTGATGTGATAGTAAAAGAACTCATTACTTTACTGGAGAAATTGTCTTGAATATTGATTGAGAATCGGCTATAGTATTATATTATATTTTCAATCATCTATACAATAAGGACCGAAGAAAAGTATCACTACTTTTCTAGAGAAAGTGTATTCAATATTGGTTAAGAATTGACTATAATATTAAATTTGTAACCAACACTATACAACTAGGACTAAATTATAAATTTACTCCTTTTGTGCACAAATGTTTGTCACTAAGGTATTCGTGCCGGTCAAACTTTCTTAAGTTCAACTAGATTTATAGGATATATTAGCAACATTTGTATCTTCGAATAATTTTATTACAAAAATAGATTCAAAGATCTATCTAATGATACTGACTATTAATATTTTCTTATATTAATATAGTCAAAGTTAAAATGTTTAACTTCTCGAAAAGTGAGAACGACCAACATTTATTGATGGAGGATGTATTGTCTAACACACATGCACATTACAAGTCAAAGTCATATGAATTTTGCATAAAATATGTACACATGTGTGCTAGAATTCAAATACTTATGGCTTCGAATATTCCCTCTTTACCATTCTACATTTTTGGTTAGAAATGAGATATTTTTTATTTTAACTAAAAAGAGTCTTTAACATCGGTTAGTAACAATTAATGCCACTAAATGATACTAAAAGATTTTTGGAACCATATCTATACCAGTCGATATAAAAATCTCGCTATCTGTTCTAATTCAACCGGGACATCCATAACAATGCTTCTCTTGTTTTCTAATCTAACTAAGCGCCATCATATCGATCGGGTCAAGAACCACGCCCTCCCTGTTTCATCCGGCCGTTGTCAGACGTTGTTGGCACGTACCGACGACCAAGCCATTGCCATGCATCCCAGCTTTGCTGAACGTGGATTGTGGACACTACATGCATTCTCTGACCGGCCGAACTCTTGCCGCGTCTCGATCACTCGGTTTCCTATTCCTTGGCCTCCGCGCTTGCTTTGCTGCCCGGACAGGCAGCATGCGCCAGTAGCGTAGGGCGACCGGGCCAGCCGTATTGCACATCGCGTGTGGCCGCGCGCTTCAGCTGTCATTCACCCCCACAAACTGTGGCCCGTTTCTCCACTTGTTTCTGAATTCCGACGCCCTGGATGTCGTCGACTGGGTTTGCACAGAGCATGTCGTAACAGATAGTAGTAGACCACTGACATTCCAGGCACATGCAGCTGCAACTTGAGTGACATTTGGAGACTGGAGATCGAATATATGCCAGTTTGACAGCTCTTTCAACCTCCATTTTCGGGTCAACCTCTATATTACATGTATTGGCGATAAGCCTTTGCCAAAGATCCTCAAACTGATGAGTTTCGCTGTTTTGAGCCTATTATTTTAGGGACGATAAGGCAACCTCCAATCCAAAGCTTCCGCAAACTAGAGGGAGGAAATGATAGCTTCATCATCAAAAGCCAATTACAGTATCTTGACGCATAGCCGAAATCTAATCCTCTTGACCCAACTTCGAACATATGCCTTGATGCGAGAAAGACGAAGTAACTCAAGAGAGACGTGTACAACACGTGCCACCACACGAGACCATCATGTACATAAGATTTTAGGGTAACAATGTAAATTCATATGAAGATGTATAGTGTCAGCCTGTAAATAGGTGAACGACAATGCTTATGCGCGAAACACTTTTTAGATGATTCACGTGCTCCCTGAACTTTTGAAGTGTGTAGCCTTCAAAGCTGATCTCTTTGTATATCTCCCTTCGGACATCTTACAAGTTTTCAGAAGGTATTATCAATTTAATTGTGTTGCCTTATTTTAGCCTTCCGCAGGACCTGATAGGTGACCAACATTATGAAATCATTTATCATAGCAAATTTAAAAATACAAATCTTAACTAGGAGCCCTGGGCTTCCAATAACTAGAGGAAGCCCAGGTCAGACAGTGTAATCCGGTCGAGTCAGACCAGGTCCAGACGTCTATAAAAGAAAATCCGTAGTGCTAGGGATCAGTTTTTTATGCCCCATCTCGATTCATTAGCGACGGGGTTGCCCGATAGCGCGCATGGCGGTAGACCCCCGACCAGTGGCTGCGGTGGCCGCGGTTCCTCAATCCGAAGTAGAGGCGGCGGTTCCCAAGCCGGCGGCGACGGCTCCCGATCCAGAGGGCGAGCGACGACAGTGACCTTGTGCGGTGGCGGCGGTTCCTAGGCCGGTCGACGCGCGGTGGCGGAGGTTCCCAGGTCGGTGGCGGCGGCTCCCCGATCCAGAGGGCGAGCGACAACAGGGCCCTTGTGCGGGCAAGCGGCGGCATCTCCGAAGCCCCGAGGAGGCGACACTTCTAAGGCCGGCGAGCAAGCGACGCCCGTCGACGTGCGAGTAGCGACGAGACGCATGAGGCGTGATGTTCGAGCGAGCGACGTCACGGAAGGCGCGAGATGCATGCAGCGATGATCGCGCGTGACATCCTCCGATCCGCGCGCAGTTTTCTTTTCGATTATTGTGTTTTATGACTACCACATGCATTATTTACGCTAAAAACTGTAAGATTTTATGCTTGAATACGGAGTTCGTATATCAGTTTACTGCATGCACATTGTAAAGGCAATTCCTTGATTTATGTTGTTCGTAATTTGCGCGCATGCAATGGAAACTCCCACGATTTTGCCATAATTTTTGGATCTGTATAAAAATAGAAACCGCATGCATGCGGCTGCCATGTTTTTCGGATCTGTCATAAAAATAGAATCGTAATAACAACCTACTAGAGCTATCAACCTCTCATTGACTCGGTATTTACACTTATAATTGAGGGATTTTATGCTCAAAACTTAAGCTTTTTACGCTCCACCCGGAGATGTGTCCACCAGTGAACAACATACCAGATTTTTTACGCAGTGTAAGAAATTACATAAATACATACACCGTGTAGTATAGTTTGTTTCAATATACATCATAAACTAGTTCTAATGCGTTTAGCTGCATGACTGTTGGTAGGATCCTATATTTATGAAGGAAATAAAACATTAAATGCGATTTTTTTGTTTCTATGCATGCAATTCATTTCCTTTCATTGCATATTCTTTCCATCATAAATTCGTGTGCATGCAGCTGGTAACAGATTTTTACGCAGTACACCGAATTGCATAATTATCTACACAGTGTAGCATATTTAGTATCAGTATATATCATAAAATGGTCATTACGAGTCTAGCTCATGGTTGTTGCAGCGATCCTAAATTTATGGAGGAAATAAATCATTTAAAATAAAAACTGTCACACACCTCTTTCCTAAATTTACGCGCATGCAAGGGAACGTGTTTGACTCATGCATGCATTTTGCCATAATTTTTGGATCTGTATAACCGCATGCATGCGGCTGTCATGTTTTTCGGATCTGCCATAAAAATAGGATCGTAATAACTACCTTTAGAGCTATCAACCTCTCACATTAGCTCGGTATATATACTTATAATTGAGGGATGTTATGCTCAAAACTTAAAGTTATTATGCTCCAACCCGGAGATGCGTCCACCAGTGAACAACATGCCAGATTTTTTACACAGTGTAACGAATTGCATAAATACCTACACAATGTAGTATAATTTGTATCAGTATATATCATAAACTAGATCTAATGTGTTTAGCTGTATGGCTGTTGGAGGGATCTTATATTTATGAAGAAAATAAAATATTAAATACGATTTTTTGTTTCTATGCGTGCAATTCATTTTCTTTCATTGCACATTATTTTCATCATAAATTCGTGTACATGCAGCTGGTAACAGATTTTTATGCAGTATACCGAATTGCATAATTATCTACACATGGTAGCATATTTAGTAGCAGTATATATCATAAAATGGTCCTTACGAGTCTAGCTGCATAGTTGTTGCACCGTTCCTAAATTTACGGAGAAAATAAATCATTTAAAAATAGAAACCGGCACACATATCTTTCCTAAATTTACGCGCATGCAAGGGAACGTGTTTGACTCATGCATGCATTTTCTTTTTTGCGCGCACAGACGTAGGCGCGGGTGGTGCAACCGACAGCCTGGTCCAGTCGGTGTGCTGGGTTAAACCAGGTTGCAGGGATGATCGATCTGGACTTCCTTTAACTATTGGAAGCTCAGAGCTCCCGTTATACCTGCAATTTTAGAATATATATATATATATATTCTAAAATTGGAGGACCAAACAATGTCTAGCTCTTTGAACAAACACACCCACAATTACTGGTTGCGTTGGTTTCGCTCATCTATTGTGCCTAGGACCGATTCTAGAGTGTTATACATCTTTGGTTAGATAGCTAGAATGTGTAACTGACGATAATACTTTCCTCTCCTGTTCCCATAAAAAATTCTTTCTAAAATTGATGGTCAAAGTTCAAATTGTTGACATGGAATAAACAAAATATGATATAAAAAGAATATATATAAATGCTATCTTTTATATCAATATTTTATAATATTATATTTAATATTTTGACTACAAGTTTTTATAATATTATATTTAATACTATCTTTTAAACCTTGTCAAGCATTACAAGTTTGTTATAGGATATATCTCTATTACAGAAATTAAAAAAATGAAGATCAAAATACATGAATTTTTAAAACATTAGGACACTAAATAACCTTAAATGAAAATATGAATAAAGAATATATATCTAGACAGCCACTAGAATTTTGTTATCAAGTATATCAATGTTTAATGTCATTTAGAAAATTCAAACTTGCAACATATATTTATGACTCTAAATAATTTTAAATAAAAAGTGAACTATAAAGTTGTAGATCGTATTGAGAACTACAATTTTAGTAGAAATCATGTCAACATCTGAGAGTTTCAGTTTTTAAAATCTATAACCTTAAGACAATATTTATGGTGCCTTTATTAATAGTGATTTGCAAAGATAAACATCTTAAGATATTTGCCTCTGAAAATTGAATTATGGATAATGATGCCCTAAGGTGACTGCTTCTATTGATTGACGGTTTTTAAGATTGTCACTATTCAGCCGCGCGGCACTATTCAGCCGCATTTCTTCCTCCGCAGCAGCAGCCACTGTCGTTGATATCTTATGGCATGCCGCGTATCAGCGCCCTGGTGGCACCATGCCTACCCATTCATCTGTTGCCCATGCCACCATCGTCTTCCCCTATTCCATCATACACCATTGCTATGGGGGATCCTAGTACACCATGCCTTCACCGCAAACACATATTGCGACATCAGGCACCATCATCCGTAAGGGAGGCCTTCCCTTTCCCTCATCTCCATGCCACCATCACCATCGCCAATTCCATTGTACGACCTCTCATCAACGATGGCACCGGAATTCATGATGGCAATGTCTCCTTCATCGATCTCGTCGTTCACCCCCCCTCCCATGCTTGTGCCGCCACAACAACACTCTGATGACATCTTCTATGGGGGCGTGGATGACATCCGAGCATCGATGACACAGCTATAGGTGGCGGCACACTGCCTCCTAGCATGTCGGCAAGGACAACGCCCCATCTTCAAGCGGCGACGTCCATTCATCCTAGCAACCTTGTAGCAGCTCGTGGAGAGGAAGGCGATTGCGTGGGCGAGTGCCTTTAAGGTGTCTGCGGCGGTGCTGCTGCAGGTAGTAGCGCATGGCCTCCTAGTGCACTGATGGCTTCAGAAGGTGCATCAGCAGATGCTCGAGGCAACTTTGGTGGTGGTCGGCCTCAGCACATGGGGGTGCGACCTATTATCAATTTAATCGTGTTGCCTTATTTTGTATGTATGTGTATTGTGTAACTAGATGTTTATGCAGTTTTGAAAAAAGAAAGGGAGTTTTGCTTTTTTTTTGCTGCTACATATTCGCCGTTTGGCTATTGAAGTTGCTAGTAAAGAGGCATGGATCAGCAAGAAATCGTGACTAAAGACGTTGGTTGATTGCACCGGCGGCACGGCACCATCGGAACGTAAAATGGCGCATTGTTGGATCGGATTGGACCGAGCTGCAGCAGCTGCCTAATCAAGTTGGCCGTCCATTTTCTCTGTTGTCATCTCAGCAGCGTAATGAGTATACATGCATATACTGCACCATGCCTGCTTCCGTCTATTTTCTCTGTTGTCATCTCAGCAGAGTCAGGGGCGAAGCCAGCATTTGAGATTGAGGGGAACACATCAGATTGAGGGGACTATTAACACGTATTTTATATTATTTATATGGTGATTAGCTAAAAAAATAGTAGCTTCTATAGAATTTGGGGAAGATTAGGGGGACCTTGCCCCCCTCAGCCCCTCCCTAGAATCGCCCCTGAGCAGAGTAACGAACACAGGTGGCGATTAGCAAGCGAACGGCGCAAGCTGCCGACTGTTGTTGTTGTACACATGCACGTACTGTACCATGCTTGCTTCCGTCAGCCTTTTTGTATTATTGTGCGCTGAGACTGTTACGCCCGGATGACAATACCTTCTCTAGCTAGATTAAAAAACGAGCTAGCCTTAGCGCATACATGCATGCCCTGTCAGGAGCGAACAAAGTATTAGAGCTCGGCGCCCTGAATCATGGCGCCGAGCTTAGCCACGTTGGTGAGCCTCTCGTTGTCAGCGGAGCATGCATCTCGGCGTCAAGATCTGTGACGCCGAGCAGTGTTACCTTGGTGTCACAGCCTGTGACACCGAAGAAAAGGTCCCAAAACGAGATTAAGTTATACTTAGAATGTAAACGTGAACATTTTCCAATAAAAAGATAAAAAAAATTCGGCAGCGACGCCGAACCTCCTCCGCATGCACATAGGCTTTCTCCACGCCGCCGGCCTCTCTCGAGAGGAGATACCGAGATAGCGCACGCAGCGGGAAGAGCCGTGCTCCTGCCACTGATCTGCTCAAGAGCTGTTTGACGAAATGCCTCAAAACATTCTTCGCCTGAAACATTAGATTCTCTACCTTTTCAATGTGATGCAGAGGGCTGCCACTCTGCTGTCATCTCCAAGTAGAGCCAACGAGGAGGGTGCATCGCTTGGCAAGGTGACAAATGACAACAACAAGAACCTACCTACTCCACGCCAAGCAACTTCAAACACATATTTCTCCCATTCTAATTTCTCTATGTATGTCACGTATTTTGCTACTTTGACAAGCACACTGTCAGCTACCCAGCTCTTGGTCGCGTTTTCCTTTCGATTTGTTTACTTTTTTGGGCTTTGATTAACTTCAGGCGTTTGCTAAACTGTCAAAGAACATGTTTCCACTGGAGTAACCAAGTTGTTACTCCAGCAAACGGCTAAACTGTCCACGCCATGCCAGCATCCACACTGTGACAACGATTGCCATGTCGTGCGCTGGGCCTTTGCCCTATCATTGACTCATTGTACACTTAACCAACTTGATCTACAATTATAAATTTTGCTATAGAACATGTTCAAGTTTGACGTCTATTTATTACATAAATCCTTTCTTATGACCCTTTAATTAATTTTCCTTTACAATATCGGTATGATTGAGTTGAAGAAAGACAATTTTAGCTATATATATATATATATAAGAGATCTATATCAGAAGTGACCCATAATAAAGTTCGCCGAGATCATTTCCCAAGCGGTGCTGGTACAATGTCCATGCATATTCAACCATCTGTAACTTTTATCAGCTTCTTAGTAACGTAGTCGGTCTTGCAATTGCTAAAAGTCTGTCAGCTAAGCTAGAACTACTCAAGTGAATATTCACCTGCCAGCACTATCAGCTTGCACATATTTTTATATCTAATTACTTGTTGGTATTTATATATAAAAAAAGCTTTCAAGTTCATGTCCTCAAGTCCAGATTGATGATCTACCAGAGACATCGAAGGTGGAGAGACTCAAAATATATCCGGCTCTGGGTGCCATAACAAGGATATAGAAACTAGATATGGGTTAGATTGTTTATTTGTTAACACACTCAAATTAACATCGTCTGTACTTGCTACACCTTTAGGCCCATCTGAAACGCAGGAACTTCAAAAAAAATCATACAGGAATTTCGTTCGCAGGAAAAACACGGGAAAAAGAACAAAAATCCCGCATTTGCATATATTCCAAAGGCGGCCTTAGAAATGTGCAAATTGCATATGCTTATCATCGTAATGTCATTGGTAAATAATTGTTATTTTCAGTTATTGCGACTTTGCATCACTGTGGCTTTATCATTCAAAAAACAATAATATTGATGGATATTGTTTATATATATCATCCAAGCAGCTAACTAGCGAAGGAGCATGAGCTGCCGCCCACACACCTAGCTACTGGTCCAACACAGGACAGGAGTAATCTACTAATAAATCCACTAGGAGTCAACCACTGCTGCTTAGTGGTTGCCTAACTGTGTGGAACAATGCACACCACACAGAAACTTCGAGTGATGTTTGCTGAACTCTCGTGGATGACCGTCCGCGCGCACGTCCTCTTTTGTGTTTCTGTACGCACGACACGTAGATCTTGTGGTGCCATGAGCTAGCTAGTTTAGTATACAGGGCAGCCGCCGGAGCGCACCTCGCGAGTTAACAAAGTAAGTTGCCGGTGGGGCGCTAGGCTAGCTAGCAGCAAATGGGATTTCAGTGGTTTTTGACGCAGGTTGATCAAATCCCAACATCTTTCAAAGCATTCTACAGGTTCGGCTGTTCCATCATTAGTAAGGGCTTGATCGGTTAGCTCTCAATCCATGTAGATTGAGTGAGATTAGATGAGTTTGAAACACAAACAAGTCAAACTTCTTTTTAATTTTTTCTAATTCGATTCAATCCATGTGTACTGGGAATAACCGAACAAGACCTAACATGTTAATATTTAAAAAATGGTCGCCCATTTCAGCCATGCATGTGCATCCTTTTCCGCGCGCCTGCAAGGGTGGATTAATGCTTTTGGTGTTTGTAGGAAGCATTCGTGACGGTGCTTACAGGTAAGTATAGATGTCCAAACAGCCAGCACGGCCCAACCCAACTCGAGCATGTTCTGGCCAGATCCGTTTGAGCCCGGCACAGATAAGCCCAAACCCTTAATCGTGCTGGGCCGTGCCGCCCGACGAGCTGATATATTTAAACGAGCACGACACTGTTCTGGCCCGACTGTGCCGGGCTAGCCCGGAAGCACGGCCCATGAAGGAGCATATGCCAGCCCCAGCACGACAAATACCAGAACCATTAATCCATTATCCATTCACACTTGCATATTTACACAGTTTACACACATATATATACATATTAGAAATATACACAGATCAGAAGTATACACAGATTCATACTTGCACATTCACGCAATTGAGATAAAGAGTAGATCCTAAATAAAGGATTAGAGCTGTGCGTGCAATGGCTGCATCATTAAAAACATTTCTAGGTAAAAACTCACTCCTTGTGAGAAAACCCTAGAAACGAAAAAAGAGTATTGTCGGGTACCGTAAATAGGGGTACCCCCAACACTCCTAAAACACGGCTAGTAACCACCCTCAGCACAAACCGCAAAGACTGATGGGCGCGGTTCAGGTCAGGGCCTCGTCTACCAAGGGACGCAATCTCGCCTCGCCCGAGCCCGGCCTCGGGCGGGAACAATAGTCCCGGACGAATTCACGCCTCGCCCGAGAGCCTCCTCAGGCGGTGGGCGCACCTTCGACTCGCCCGAAGCCCAGCTCGGGCAGGCTTCGTTGTGAAGCAACCTTGGCCAAATCGCCTCACCAACCGACCGTATCGCATGCACATTTAATGCGGGGATCGCCTGACACCTTATCCTGACACGCGTGCCTCAGTCGGCAAGGTCGAAGTGACCACAGTCACTTCGCCCTTTCACTGACCGACCTGATAGGAAAACAGTGCCGCTCGCCCCACTCCGAATGCTGTGCCACCCACCAGGGTGAGACTGACAACAGCCAAGTTCAGCCTCGGGCGCAACAGGAAGCTCTGCCTCGCCCGACCTTAGGCCTCGGCCTCGGAAGGAGGTCTCTGCCTCGCTCGACCTTAGGCCTCGGCCTCGGAAGGAGGTCTCCACCTCGCCCGACCTTAGGCCTCAACCTCGGAAGGAGGTCACCGCCTCGCCCAACCCCAGGGCTCGGCCTCAGCCTCGGCCTCGGGAGGAATCGCGTCCTCGCCCGACCCCGGCCTCGGCCTCAGGAGAAGTCTCCGCCTCGCCCGACCTTGGGCTCAGATCGACCGCGCCACAGGGGATGCATCATTACCCTACCCTAGCTAGCTCAGGCTACGAGGGAACAAGACCGGCGTCCCATCTGGCTCGCCCCAGTAACAGGTAATGATGGTTCCCCGCGTGCGTCCATGACGTCAGTGGTTCTCAGCCCCCTACGAAAGCAAGGAGACGTTAGCAGAATCCCAGCAGCATCGACAGCTGTGCTTCTACAGGGCTCAAGCACTTCTCCGAGGGCCACGTTATCGTGTACACATGGCTCAAGCACTTCTCCGACAGCCACGTTGGCATGTACACAGGGCTCAGGCACTCCTCTGCCAGACACGTTAGCGCATAGCTACACCCCCCATTATACATCTGGACCCTCTCCTTGCATCTATAAAAGGGAGGTCCAGGGCCTTCCTGCGTGGGGGGGGGGGTCGCGCGGGGGAACGAGCTAACGAACAGGCTCCCTCTCTCTCTCTCTTGCGACGCTTGTAACCCCTACTACGAGCACACCCCTGGTGCGAGATAATACAAGCCGCATTCCCCCTTGTGTTCCATCTTGCGCCAACCCATCTGGGCGGGGGCACGCAGCGATAAATTCACTGGTCGGCTCGGTTGAGGGACCCCCGGGTCCGAAACGCCGACAGTTGGCGCGCCAGGTAGGGGCCTGCTGCGTGTTAACGAACACCTTCCCGTTGAGTTCCAGATGGGTAGTCTTCAGCAACCTCTTTAGCTCGGGACGACGCTCCGCTTCGGGAGTCTCGAGTTCATGTACCTCGACAGCAGCTACGACATGGTACTCCTCCCCCCGCAGCGCGACAGCAACAACGACGGTCGTCAGCTCGCCCGGTGGCGGCGAACTCGACAACGTCTTCCCCCCGTGGCGGAAGAGCAGCATCCGGGTTTGTCCCGCCACCCTCCTCGCCGCAGGAGGAGGAGACGGGGCAACCGTGGCCAGGCAGGAAGCGGCACCTCATCGTCTGTCGGTCCGGAGCGAGTCGACGACGCCGGCGCCCCAACGAGGGACATGTCGGGTGTTGTCCTCGCACCTGAGACAACGACGGATGTCGTTTCCCCGCGACGTGCCAACCCCAAGCGGATTGATGATGTCAGCACTCTCGCGAAGGACTTGTTGGGCGTTAGCCTCATACCTGAGATGACGGTGCAATCCGCCCCCGACGCGACTTCACCACCGTCCATCGATCAAGAGGTACCGTCCGTTTTCCACCCTGTGCCTTTTAGATTCAGCTTCGATCCACCAAGCGACCCCGCTTCGGTGAGCGCTTTCGTAAAGGAATATCCTAACCTTCCGGGGTACCATATGTGGTCATCTTGGGACCGACTGACGGCCGTCTCAACCTACGAGCCCCCGGGTTCCGAGGAAGAAGACGACCCCGACTCTGGTTGGGATTTCTTCGGGCTCCGTGATCCCAGTGCCATGCGAGACTTCATGACCGCATGTGATTACTGCCTCTCCGGTTGCTCTGATGATGGCCACAGCCTTGACGACGAGGGTTGTGTCCCAAGTCGCGAATGTTTCCACGTCGATCTGGGGGGGTCGCGACGAAGGCAACCGCCTCGGTATGCCGGAGGATGACGATCCCCCTAGGCCTGCGTCTCGCGTTGACATCCCACGGGAGCTAGCTGTGGTCCCAGTCCCTGTGGGGGATCAGGACACACAGCTCGAGCAAATCCGTGAGATGCAAGCCAAGCTCGATGAGGAAGCAGGGCAACTTGTGCAGCTCCGGCAAAACATCGAGCAGGAGTGGGCAGGCCGAGCATTCGCCGGAGAAGCGCGTCATCGGGCCCGGGACGTCCAACGCCGTATCGTTGACGATGCCAGGGCAAGGTTGCCCCCGGCCTCCAGCGGGGTCGGCCAGAATCTAGCTGCAGCAGCAATGCTACTCCAAGCAATGCCGGAGCCATCCACCACCGAGGGCAGCATATCCAGGGAGAACTCAAGAACCTCCTGGAGGATGCCGCGGTCCGATGGGCCGAAAGCTCTGCCTCCCGAAGGCAAGGGTGCCCCCCGGAGCATCGCACAATGACTTCCCGACTCATGCGGGAGGCCTCGGTCCACACCAGGCGCACGCAGGACAGGACGCCTGTAGCCCCGGATCGCCTCGGCGACGAGCACCACCGCCGCGACCGTCGAGCCCGCCTCGAAGAGAAGGTGCGCCGAGGCTACCACCCCAGGCATGGGGGACGCTACTACAGTGAGGAGGACCGGAGCCCCTCACTCGAACCGCCAGGTCCGCTAGTCTTCAGCCGGGCCATACGATGGGCGCCGTTCCTAGCTCGGTTCCAGGCCCCGACTACCATCACCAAGTACTCGGGGGAAACGAGGCCGGAGTTGTGGCTTGTGGACTACCGGCTGGCATGCCAGCTGGGAGGAACGGACAACGACAACCTCATCATCCGCAACCTCCCCCTGTTCCTCTCCGACGCCGCCCGGGCCTAGCTGGAGCATCTGCCTCCTGCGCAGATCTCCAACTGGGATGACCTGGTCAAGGCGTTCGCTGGAAACTTTCAGGGCACGTACGTACGCCCTGGGAACTCCTGGGATCTCCAAAGCTGCCGCCAGCAGCCAGGGGAATCCTTCCGGGAATACATCCGATGGTTTTCAAAGTAGCGCACCGAGCTGCCCAACATCACCGACTCGGATGTCATCGGGGCATTCCTCGCCGGCACCACTTGCCGCGACCTAGTGAGCAAACTGGGGCGCAAGACTCCCACCAAGGCGAGCGAATTGATGGACATCGCCACCAAGTTCGCCTCTGGTCAGGAGGCGGTCGAAGCCATCTTCTGGAAGGACAAACAGCCTCAGGGACGACAGCAGGAAGACGTCCCCAAGGCGTCCGCCCAGCGTGGCACGAAGAAGAAGGCCAAGAAGAAGTCGCAAGCGAAGTGCGACGCCGCCGACACAGATCTTGTCGCTGCTGCCGAGCACAGGAACCATCGGAAGCCTCCCGGAGGGGCCAACCTGTTCGACAAGATGCTCAAGGAGTCATGCCCCTATCACCAGGGTCCCGTCAAGCACACCCTTGAGGAATTTGTCATGCTTCGGCGCTACTTCCATAAAGCCGGGTCCCCGGTGGAAGATGGCAAAGGCCAAGACAACAACAAGAAGGAGGGCGACAAGGCAGAGGAGTTCCCCGAGGTCCACGGCTGCTTCATGATCTACGGAGGGCAAGTGGCGAACACCTCGACTCGACAGCGCAAGCAGGAGCGCCGGGAGGTCTGCTTGGTGAAGGTGGCAGCGCCAGTCTACCTAGACTGGTCCGACAAGCCCATCACCTTCGACCAAGGCGACCACCTCGACTGCGTGCCGAGCCCAGGAAGGTACCCGCTCATTGTCGACCCCGTCATCGGCAACGCCAGGCTCACCAAGGTCCTCATGGACGGAGGCAGCAGCCTCAACATCATCTACGCCGAGACCCTCGGGCTCTTGGGGATCGATCTGTCCACGATCCGGGCCGGTGCGGCGCCGTTTCACGGGATCATCCCCGGGAAGCGCGTCCTGCCCCTTGGACAACTCGACTTGCCCGTCTGCTTCGGAACTCCCTCCAACTTTCGAAAGGAAACCCTCACGTTCGAGGTGGTCTGGTTCTGAGGAACCTACCACGCGGTGCTGGGGAGACCATGCTACTGCAAGTTCATGGCTGTCCCCAACTACACGTACCTCAAGCTCAAGATGCCAGGCCCCAATGGGGTTATCACCGTCGGATCCACGTACCGCCACGCGTACGAATGCGACGTGGAATGCGTGGAGTACGCTGAGGCCCTCGCCGAGTCCGAGGCCCTCATCGCCGACCTAGAGTGTCTCTCCAAGGAGGTGCCTGATACGAAGCGCCACGCCGACAACTTCGAACCAGCTGAGGCGGTTAAGTCCGTCCTTCTCGACCCTAGAAACGACGCCGACAAGAAGGTCCGGATCGGCTCCGAGCTCGACCCCAAATAGGAAGCAGTGCTCGTCGACTTTCTCCGCGCAAATGCTGAAATTTTTGCATGGAGTCCCTCGGACATGCTGGGCATACCGAGGGATGTCGCCGAGCACTCGCTGGATATCCGAGCTGGAGCCTGACCCGTGAAGCAGCACCTGTGCCACTTTGATGAAGAGAAGCGCAGGGCCATAGGCGAGGAGGTGCACAAGCTGATGGCTGCAGGGTTCATCAAAGAGGTATTCCATCCTGAATGGTTAGCTAACCCTGTGCTTGTGAAAAAGAAAGGTGGGAAATGGAGGATGTGCGTCGACTACACCGGGTTGAATAAAGCATGTCCGAAGGTTCCCTACCCTCTGCCTCGCATCGATCAAATTGTGGACTCCACTGTTGGGTGCGAAACTCTGTCATTCCTCGACGCCTATTCAAGTTATCACTGAAAGTCGCCTAGAGGGGGGGGGTAAATAGGGCGAATCTGAAATTTATAA
The DNA here is from genome assembly GCF_902167145.1 of Zea mays. Lineage (NCBI taxonomy): Eukaryota > Viridiplantae > Streptophyta > Magnoliopsida > Poales > Poaceae > Zea > Zea mays. The sequence continues at coordinate 56,558,786 of NC_050098.1, read as the reverse complement.
ACTTAAGCACAACTACAAGCCGAGTTAGGGTTAGAAATATGAACGAGTCCGAGAGAGAGGGTGAAAACAAATCGCGGACAAACAAAGATTGAGACACGATGATTTGTTTTACCGAGGTTCGGTTCTTGCAAACCTAGTTAAAGACTCTATATGCCCTTGTGTTTGAATCATAACCTAGTAAAAATCCTTCTACTGCCTTAGGAGCAAATTTAGATTTTCTACCTCTTTTAACAAGAATAAAGCATTTGCTACCAAAGACTCTAAAATATGAAACATTGGGCTTTTTACCGGTGAGGAGTTCGTTAGATGTCTTCTTGAGAATTCGGTGTAGATATAACCGGTTGATGGCGTAGCAGGCGGTGTTGACCGCCTCGGCCCAAAACCGATCCGAAGTCTTGTATTCATCAAGCATGGTCCTTGCCATGTCCAATAGAGTTCGATTCTTCCTCTCCACTACACCATTTTGTTGTGGGGTGTAGGGAGAAGAGAACTCATGCTTGATGCCCTCCTCTTCAAGAAAGCCTTCGATTTGAGAGTTCTTGAACTCCGTCCCGTTATCGCTTCTTATTTTCTTGATCCTTAAGCCGAACTCGTTTTGAGCCCGTCTCAAGAATCCCTTTAAGGTCTCTTGGGTATGAGATTTTTCCTGCAAAAATAACACCCAAGTGAAGCGAGAATAGTCATCCACAATAACTAGACAGTACTTACTCTCGCCGATGCTTATGTAAGCTATCGGGCCGAATAGGTCCATATGTAGGAGCTCGAGTGGCCTGTTAGTCGTCATGACGTTCTTGTGTGGATGATGAACACCAACTTGCTTCCCTGCCTGACATGCGCTACAAATCCTGTCTTTCTCAAAATGAACATTTGTTAGTCCCAAAATGTGTTCTCCCTTTAGAAGCTTGTGAAGATTCTTCATTCCAACATGTGCTAGTCGACGATGTCAGAGCCAGCCCATGTTAGTCTTAGCAATTAAGCAAGTGTCGAGTTCAGCTCTATCAAAATCTACTAAGTATAGCTGACCCTCTAACACTCCCTTAAATGCTATTGAATCATCACTTCTTCTAAAGACAGTAACACATGTATCCGTAAAAAGACAGTTGTAACCCATTTTACATAATTGTGAAACTGAAAGCAAGTTGTAATCTAAAGAATCTACAAGAAAAACATTGGAAATGGAGTGGTCAGGAGGTATAGCAATTTTACCCAATCCTTTTACCAAACCTTGATTTCCATCCCCGAATGTGATAGCTCTTTGGGGATCTTGGTTTTTCTCATAGGAGAACATCTTCTTCTCCCCTGTCATATGGTTTGTGCACCCGCTGTCCATGATCCAACTTGAGCCCCCAGATGCATAAACCTACAAAACAAGTTTAGTTCTTGATTTTAGGTACCCAAACGGTTTTGGGTCCTTTGACATAGATACAAGAACTTTGGGTACCCAAACACAAGTCTTTGATCCCTTGTGTTTGCCCCCAACATATTTGGCAACTACCTTGCCGGATTTGTTAGTTAAGACATAAGATGCATCAAAAGTTTTAAATGAAATGTTAGAATCATTTGATGCAATAGGAGTTTTCTTCTTAGGCAATTTTGCACGGGTTGATTGCCTAGAGCTAGATGTCTCACCCTTATACATAAAAGCATGATTAGGGCCAGAGTGAGACTTCCTAGAATGAATTCTCCTAATTTTGCTCTCGGGATAACCGGCATGGTACAAAATGTAACCCTCGTTATCCTGAGGCATGGGAGCCTTGCCCTTAACAAAATTAGACAATCTTTTAGGAGGGGCATTAAGTTTGACATTGTCTCCCTTTTGGAAGCCAATGCCATCCTTGATGCCAGGGCGTCTCCCACTATAGAGCATGCTTCTAGCAAATTTAAAATTTTCATTTTCTAAGTCATGCTCATTAATTTTGGCATTAAGTTGAGCTATGTGATCATTTTGTTTCTTAATTAAAGCTAGGTGATCATGAATAGCATCAACATTAATGTCTCTACATCTAGTACAAATGGAAACATGCTCAATGGTAGATGTAGAGGGTTTGCAAGTTTTTAATTCAACAATCTTAGCATGTAATATGTCATTTTCACTTCTAATATTGGATATGGTAACATTGCAAACATCTAAATCCTTAGCCTTAGCAATCAAATTTTCATTTTCATTTCTAAGGCTAGCAAGGGAGACATTCAATTCTTCAATCTTAGCAAGTAAACTAACATTATCCTCTCTAAGATTGGAATTTGAATCATCACAAACATTTGAATCAACCTTAGGAATTAATCTAGCATTCTCATTTCTAAGGTTGGCAATAATGTCATGGCAAGTGCTTAGCTCACTAGATAGTTTTTCACATTTTTCTACTTCTAGAGCGTAAGCATTTTTAACCATAACATGCTTCTTGTTTTCCTTAATTAGGAAGTCCTCTTGGGAATCCAAGAGTTCATCATTCTCATGAATAGCACTAATTAATTCATTTAACTTTTCTTTTTGTTGCATGTTTAGGTTGCCAAAAAGGGTGCGCAAGTTATCCTCCTCATCACAAGAGTTATCCTCATCACTAGAAGTTTCATATTTAGTGGATGATTTTGATTTTACCTTCTTCCTTTTGCCGTATTTTGCCATGAGGCACTTGTGGCCGACGTTTGGGAAGAGGAGTCCCTTGGTGACGGTGATGTTGGCGGCGTCCTCGTCGGAGGAGTCGGAGGAGCTCTCGTCGGAGTCCCACTCGCGACACACATGGGCATCACCTCCCTTCTTTTTGTAGTATCTCTTCTTTTCTCTCCTCTTTCCCTTCTTGTCGTCGCCCCTATCACTATCACTAGATAATGGACATTTAGCAATGAAATGACCAGGCTTACCACACTTGTAGCACACTTTCTTGGAGCGGGATTTGTAGTCCTTCCCCCTCCTTTGCTTGAGGATTTGGCGGAAGCTTTTGATGATGAGCGCCATCTCCTCATTGTCGAGCTTAGAGGCATCGATGGGTTGTCTACTTGATGTAGACTCCTCCTTTTTCTCCTCTGTTGCCTTGAATGCGACTGGTTGTGCTTCGGGCGTGGAGGGGCCATCTAGCTCGATGATTTTCTTTGAGCCTTTGATCATCAACTCAAAGCTCACAAAATTTCCTATCACTTCTTCGGGAGACATTAGTGTGTATCTAGGATTACCACAAATTAATTGAACTTGCGTATGGTTAAGAAAAACAAGTGATCTAAGAATAACCTTGACCATTTCATGGTCATCCCATTTTGTGCTCCCGAGGTTGCGCACTTTGTTCACCAAGGTCTTGAGCCAGTTGTACATTGCTTGAGGGTCCTCGCCTTGGTTGAGTCGGAACCGACCGAGCTCCCCCTCGATCGTCTCCCACTTGGTGATTTTAGTCACCTCATCTCCTTCGTGCGCGGTTTTAAGCACGTCCCAAATCTCCTTGGCGCTCTTTAATCCTTGCACCTTGTTATACTCCTCTCGACTTAGAGAGGAGAGGAGTATAGTGGTGGCTTGAGAGTTGAAGTGTCGGATTTGGGCGACTTCGTCCGAATCATAGTCTTCATCCCCCGGTGATGGTACTTATACTCCAATCTCAACAACGTCCCAAATGCTAGTGTGGAGTGAGGTTAGATGATGCCTCATTTTATCACTCCACATATTATAATCTTCACCATCAAACATAGGTGGTTTTCCCAATGGGACGGAAAGTAATGGAGTACGTTTGGAAATGCGAGGGTAGCGTAGGGGAATCTTACTAAACTTCTTGCGCTCATGGCGCTTAGAAGTTACGGACGGCGTGTCGGAGCCAGAGGTGGATGGTGACAAAGAGTCGGTCTCGTAGTAGACCACCTTCCTCATCTTCTTCTTCTTGTCACCGCTCCGACGCGACTTGTCGTGTGTAGGGGATCCCTTCACCTTGTTGGCGGACTCCCCGGATGGAGCCTTCCCATGGCTTGTGGCGGGCTTCTCGCCGGTCCCGATCTCCCTCTTGGCGGATGCTCCCGACATCACTTCGAGCGGTTAGGCTCTAATGAAGCACCGAGCTCCGATACCAATTGAAAGTCGCCTTGAGGGGGGTGAATAGGGCGAATCTGAAATTTATAAACTTAAGCACAACTACAAGCCGGGTTAGAGTTAGAAATATGAACGAGTCCGAGAGAGAGGGTGAAAATAAATCGCGGACAAATAAAGAGTGAGACACGATGATTTGTTTTACCGAGGTTTGGCTCTTGCAAACCTACTCCCCGTTGAGGTGGTCACAAAGACCGAGTCTCTTTCAACCCTTTCCCTCTCTCAAAATGATCACTTAGACCGAGTGAGCTTCTCTTCTCAATCAAACGGAACACAAAGTTCCCGCAAGGACCACCACACAATTGGTGTCTCTTGCCTTGGTTACAATTGAGTTTTGATCACAAGAAAAAATGAGAAAGAAAAGAAGCAATCCAAGCGCAAGAGCTCAAATGAACACAAATGTCGCTCTCTCTAGTCACTATTTGATTTGGAGTGATTCCGGACTTGGGAGAGGATTTGATCTCTTTGGTTGTGTCTAGAATTGAATGCTATAGCTCTTGTAATGTGTTGAAGGTGGAAAACTTGGATGCCTTTGAATGTGGGGTGGTTGGGGTATTTATAGCCCCAACCACCAAAAGTGGCCGTTGGGAGGCTGTCTGTCGCATGGCGCACCGGACAGTCCCACGTCACCCGTCCGTTAGGGTTCGACCGTTTGAGCTCTGACTGGTGGGGCCTCTGGGCTATCCGGTGGTGCACCGGACAGGTCCTGTAGACTGTCCGGTGCGCCTCCTGCGCGTGCTCTGACTCTGGCGCACATTGTAGCGCATTTAATGCGGTTGCAGTCGACCATTGGCGCGAAGTAGCCGTTGCTCCGCTGGCACACCGGACAGTCCGGTGTGACACCGGACACTGTCCGGTGCTTCACCGGACGGTCCGGTGAATTATAGCGGAGCGGCCTCCCATTTTCCCGAAGGTGGCAAGTTTAGCTTCGAGTTCCCTGGTGCACCGGACACTGTCCGGTGGCACACCGGACAGTCTGGTGCACCAGACCAGGGTGCCTTGGGATGTCTTTAGCTCTCTTTATTTGAACCCATCTTTGGTCTTTTTATTGGCTTGTTGTGAACCTTTGGCACCTGTAAAACTTATAGACTAGAGCAAACTAGTTAGTCCATTTATTTGTGTTGGGCAATTCAACCACCAAAATCAATTTAGGAAAAGGTTTAAGCCTATTTCCCTTTCAATCACCAAATCAAGATGAAAGAGTCCGACCAGCTCGCGACTTCTTTCATCACACCTTTTGGCATGTATTGTTATATTACTATGCCATTTGGCTTGAGGAATGCAGGTGCGACATACCAAAGGTGCATGAACCACGTGTTCGGAGAGCACATCGGCCGAACGGTCGAGGCTTACGTCGATGACATCGTTGTCAAGACAAGGAAAGCCTCTGACCTCCTCTCTGACCTTGAAACGACATTCAAGTGTCTGAGAGCGAAAGGCGTGAAACTCAATCCCGAGAAGTGTGTCTTCGGAGTCCCCCGAGGCATGCTCCTAGGGTTCATCGTCTTCGAGCGAGGCATCGAGGCCAACCCGGAGAAAATAGCGGCCATCATCAACATGGGACCGATCAAAGATTTGAAAGGAGTACAGAGGATCATGGGATGCCTTGCGGCTCTGAGCCGCTTCATCTCGCACCTTGGCAAGAGAGGGCTGCCCTTGTACCGCCTCTTAAGGAAGGCCGAGCGCTTCACTTGGAACCCGAGGCCGAAGAATCCCTCGGAAACCTTAAGGCACTCCTTACCAATGCGCCCATCTTGGTGCCCCCCGCTGCGGGAGAAGCCCTCTTGATCTACGTAGTCGCAACCACTCAGGTGGTCAGCGCCGCGATCATAGTTGAGAGACGAGAAGAAGGGCATGCACTGCTCGTCCAGAGGCCAGTCTACTTCATCAGTGAGGTACTATCCGAGACCAAGATCCGCTACCCGCAATTCCAGAAGCTACTGTATGCAGTAATTCTGACGCGGTGAAAGTTGCGACACTACTTCGAGTCTCATCCGGTGACTGTGGTGTCATCCTTCCCCCTGGGGGAGATCATCCAGTGCCGAGAGGCCTCGATAAGGATAGCAAAGTGGGCAGTGGAACTCATGGGCAAAACACTCTCATTCGTCCCTCGGAAGGCCATAAAATCCCAAGTCTTGGCGGATTTCCTGGCGGAATGGGTCAACACCCAATTGCCAACAGCTCCAATCCAGCCCGAACTTTGGACCATATACTTCGATGGGTCACCGATGAAAACAAGAGCAGGTGCTGCCCTGCTCTTCATCTCACCCCTCGGGAAACATGTGCGCTATGTGCTGCGCCTCCATTTTCCGGCGTCAAACAACGTGGCCGAGTACGAGGCTCTGGTTAATGGGTTGCGCATCGCCATCGAGCTAGGGGTTCGGCGCCTTGACGCTCGTGGCGACTCGCAGCTTGTCATTGACCAAGTCATGAAGAACTCCCACTGCCGCGATCGGAAGATGGAGGCCTACTGCGACAAAGTTCGGTGCCAGGAAGACAAGTTCTACGGGCTGGAACTCAACCATATCGCTCGACAGTACAACGAGACTACGGATGAGCTGGCTAAAATAGCCTTGGGACGAACAACGGTTCCCCCGGACGTCTTCTCCAGAGACGTACATCAGCCCTATGTCAAGATCGACGACACGCCCGAGCCCGAGGTGGCATCGGCCCAGCCCGAGGAGGCCTTGGCCCAGCCCAAGGTATCCTCGGTCGCCGAGGGTGAGGCCCTGCGCGTCGAGGGAGAGCGGAATGGGGTCACGCCTAACCCGAACTGGCAGGCCCCGTACCTAGAATATCTCCTCCGAGGAGAGCTACCCCTCGACAAGGCCGAAGCTCGGCGACTGGCGCGGCACGCCAAGTCGTTCGTCTTATTGGGTGATGAAAAGGAGCTCTACCACCGCAGCCCCTCAGGCATTCTCCAACGATGCATATCCGTCACCGAAGGATAGGAGCTGTTGCAAGAAATACACTCAGGGGCTTGCGATCACCATGCAGCACCTCGAGCCCTCGTGGGGAACGCCTTCCGACAAGGTTTCTACTGGCCGACCGCGGTGGCCGACGCCACTAGGATTGTACGCTCCTGCCAAGGGTGTCAATTCTACGCAAGACAGACACACTTGCCCGCTCAGGCCCTACAGACAATACCCATCACCTGGCCGTTTGCCGTGTGGGGTTTGGACCTCGTCGGTCCCTTGCAGAAGGCACCCGGGGGCTTCTTGCACATGCTGGTTGCCATCGACAAATTCTCCAAGTGGATCGAGGTCCGACCCCTAACCAGCATCAGGTCCGAGCAGGCGGTGGCGTTCTTCACAAACATCATCCATCGCTTTGGGGTCCCGAACTCCATCATCACGGACAATGGCACGCAGTTCACTGGGAAGAAGTTCCTGGACTTCTGCGAGGACCACCACATCCGTGTGGACTGGGCCGTCGTAGCTCACCCCATGACGAATGGGCAGGTGGAGCGTGCCAACGGTATGATTTTGCAGGGACTTAAACCGAGGATCTACAACGACCTCAACAAGTTTGGCAAGCGGTGGATGAAAGAGCTACCCTCGGTGGTCTGGAGTCTGAGGACGACGCCAAGCCGAGCCACGGGTTTCTCACCGTTCTTTCTAGTCTATGGGGTTGAGGCCGTCCTACCCACGGACTTAGAATACGGTTCCCCGAGGACAAAGGCGTACGACGACCGAAGCAACCAGACCAGCCAAGAGGATTCACTGGACCAGCTCGAAGAGGCTCGGGACGTGGCCTTACTACACTCGGCGCGGTATCAGCAGTCTCTGCGACGCTACCACGCCCGAATGGTTCGGACCCGAGGCTTCCAGGTGGGAGACTTGGTACTTTGGCTGTGGCAAGACGCCCGAGGGCGCCATAAGCTTACTCCTCCCTGGGAAGGGTCATTCATCATCACCAAGATTTTGAAGCCCGGGACATACAAGTTGGCCAACGATCAAGGCGAGGTCTACAACAACGCTTGGAACATCCAACAGCTACGTCGCTTCTACCCTTAAATTGTTTCAAGTCGTTCATGTACCTCATTTTCTCTACATACACAAATAAAGTCTAACCGTCAAGGAAGGGTCAGCCTTGCCTCGGCAAAGCCCGACCCTCCCTCGGGGGCTAGAAGGGGGGAACCCCCTCTGCGTCAAAATTTTCCTCGGAAAAGTTTTCTACCAAGAAAGGTTTTCTACCAAAACAACTTTCGTGCTTTCCGACTATATCGATAACGGAATCCTGCAAGCAAGTGAGAGTGCATGCAAGCGGCAAGGCCGACCGAGCCGAGGGACTCCTACGCCTCCGGGATACGGATACCTCACTCGTCACCTTCCGCAAAAAAGTAACTCTCGCTCGAATAAGCGATTTTGCTACCGACAAACAAGTCCGGATACTCGAAACGGGAGGAAAGGAAACACAACTTTATAACACGACAATAAGATGTTTAGGCCTCAGCGGCCGCAAAAAACATACGCATACTCCAAGCAAACTGTTGCGACAGGATCAGACATTGGCAGGGCCACCCTCGGCGTCGTCTCCACCCTCGGCAAGGTCTGGCCCAGCCCCAGACGGCGACGCGAGAGGAAGGATCTCCACCTCAAAGAAGGACGCCAACACCGCGCTTGGGCCTGCCACGGCCGCGTCAAGCCTCTAGACCTCGGCTAAGGCAGCCTCATCTTTGTCGGGTAGGCAGTACCCCTCGCTGACCCGCTCTAGATCCACGTCGTAGTGGGAAGCGAGCACGGCGAAGGCCCGCCTAACGCCGTGGTGCAGCGCCCCGCAGAGTCTGCTGCGCACATGGCCACCCAAGGCCCGCAGGTGTCTCTGGGGGGAGCTACCCGAGGGGACGTCGTCGAGATCAAAGACCTGGCAAAAGTCCGAGATGGCCTCGGACATAGCCACGCGGTCGGCCTCCTTCTGCTCGGCCGCCTGGGCAAGCGCCTTGACGGACTCGTTAAGAGCCATCTCGAACTCTGCAGAAAGCCGAACAAAATTCTTCAGACACGAGTTGAAGAATGAAGCTGAATCGAAGTCACAAAGCGGTCGAAACGTACCTTCGGCCCGGGCACACTGCTGTGAAGCCACGGCTTGGGCGGACTGGGCAGATCCGACGGTCGCGGCCAGGTCCTTCGTAAGGGTCCCGGCCCGAGCAGACGCCTCGGCTAGCCGCTCTGTAGCCTCAGCCAGCTGACCCCTAAGGGCCTCAGCCCAGCCCACGGCCTCGGCAGCTTGGCTCCGTGATTGGTCCCGCTCCCCGATGACCTGGCCAAGCTCCAGCTGCCGCTGCTGCAGCTCCGTCCGTGCCGACGCCGCCTCAGCCCGCGCCGCCGCTGCCTCTGACTTCAGCTCATCACAGAGCAGTCGAAGGTCTGCCACCTCGGTGCTCCATTGGGCGAGGCGTTCATTAGCCTTGGCAAGCGCGGCCTTCTGGGACCGCAGCGAACCTCAGACGCCGCTCTCACGGCGGATGAACAGCGACTTGGCGGTGCTCATATCCGCGAGTTCCTGAAGAAGGAAAGCAGGGTATTACAAAGAATGCCCTGGTCACGCAAGGTGTACGCCCACATCCTTACCTGGAAGACCCTGGGAACATCCCTGGAAAGGACCTCCATGGTTGACCGAAGCGACCTCATCGCCGCCTCGGCATGCTCACAGAGCTCATTCCGAGACTGCTCCTCCCGCTCATCGTTGAGGAAAAGGAGGAGCTCCGAGGCGCCGCAGCTCCAGAACCGGAGCGGCTGCCCGTGCCACTCATTAGGGTTACGCTGCGCGGGGACAAGGCCGTTGCTCCCCAAGACGGGCCACGGTTCTGCGCGCCCCTCCACTAAGGCGTCGGGTCCCCCTGCAGTCGACGCGTCAAACACCATCGCCGTCGACGTACTGGGCCTCCCTTTGGCTAAGGTGGTGGGCCTCCGATCACCAACCTCGGCGACGGTGGTCGCCCTCTCCTCGTGGCCAAGAACGAGGAGGTCGGGGACGACCACGATTGGTGGCACCTCAACCATCCCGACGTCGGAAGTGACGGGCGGCTCCGCGGGCGAATCAGCGATGGCCCCGACGGGAGTCGACGCCGGCGCCAGCAACAGGTCAGGCAGGCTTGGGGCCACGGCCGCGTCAGCAGTCTCCTCCGGCACGATGGCCGCTCCAACAGAGGGGTCAGCCTGGGGGACTTGCCCTATGGCAACTCGTGCCGCCTGGGCCCCCCGCTCGAGGGCGCTTTGTGCGGAGGCCAGCCAACCGGCATGGTGCGCCACGGCACCAGCTGCAGAGGCCAGCCCCGTCTTAAGGGCCTTCCTAGGGGCCAGACCAGTCGGGCCCTGCCTCCGCTTGCTGAAAGAAAGAGAGAAGACAAGATCAAGACACGCGAAGAAAAAACCAAAGCGAGAGTATCCTCAGATACTTACCCGCTGCGGACCAAGGCCAATCGTGCCTGCGGGGAGGCCCCTCGGGCCTCGATCCCCGTAGGCGCTGCCGAGGGTTGCCCCGCTGCCGACTCCGGCGCCGCCTCCGCCTCGGGCGCCCGAGGCGCTGAAGGGGCGGCCTGCCCAGGCATCGTCACGACGACCGGAGGATCAACCTCCTGTACAGCTCGCACGGGCGCTTGCTCTTGGGGGACAGGCGGATCGGCCTGAATCCCCGGAGTCACCTCAACTACCTCGGCCTGCCCCCGCTCCTCGGACCGGGACCTTGATGTCCCGGCCCCAGGTACTGATGGTGCCGGCCCACTTGGTGGCTGGCTCGGTGACCCCTGGCCCAGCCTCAGATCCGGGCTGAGGCCAAGATGGGCCACCATGTCAACATCCTCGTCATCGTCATCATCATCATCGTCGTCAGGCGTCTCCGGTGATGGCTCCCTCGGGAGCCCGTCCCTCTCCTGTCTCCGACGACGCTTCTCCAAGGCTTCCCGAGCCCACATCCGCTCGTGGGCCCGGGCCTTTTCGGTGTCCTTCTTCTCCTTTTTCTTCTCCGCTGCGATCCTCCGCGCGGCTCGGCCCACCACGTCCTTCGGGATTGGTGGCAGGGAGAGTTTAAAACCCCTCAACCCCTAGGGAGGAACGGAAATCCCAACGGTAAGAATCAAAGGTAACTCGGTGCAAAACAGGAGAAGGAACAAACACTCACCAGGGACACGTACCCACGCTCGGGACACATCATGGGTTGGGTAAGGGCGCCGGCATCCAGCCTCCCTACCGTACCCGCTACCCGCCTGCGGAGGTCATCGGCGGAGAGGGAAGCCGAGGACATCTGCGAGCCCTCCAAATCAACCCCCGGCTTCATCTTCGAGAGCTGCAACCGTCGCTCTGCCAAAGGGAGCACCCTCCGGCGATGGATGGCGGCAACAACCCCCGCAGCGGTGAGTCTGTCATCTCTTAACTTCTGCAAGGCATCCAGAAGAGGCTGGAGCTTCTCCTGTTTCTCGCGCGTGGCCCCCCAGCGCCAGTTAGTGCCGGTGGCGGTCACCACTCGTTGAGAAAATGACGGAAGCCTCCCATCGTCGTTCCAGAAATAAAACCACCGGCGCTGCCACCCCTTGTTCGAAGACACGAGGGTGGCGGGGATGTACTGCTGCATGCGCCCTGGCCTCAGCTGGAGGGTGCAGCCTCCGGCCCGCACCGCCATACAGACCTTCTTTGCCTCCATCGTAGAGGCAAAGAGCTCCGCGGAGAAGAGATGAGTCCACAGATCCTAGTGAGGGTCAATCCCCAAGAAACCCTCACAAACCGCCGCAAAGATGGCCGCTTGCGCGATGGAGTTGGGGTTGAAGTTATGCAGCTCCACCCCGTAGTAGTGCAGAAGCGCCCACATGAAGCGGCTCGGTGGCACTCCAAACCCCCGCTCATGGAAGGGGATAAAGCTGACCACGTACCCCGGCGGTGGAGTCGGGTCGGCCTCGCTCGGGACCATCCACTCCGGCTGCGGCCCACCGGAGAGGGGACGGAGCAAACCATCGGCAACAAGGGCCTCCAGATCCCTCACGACGACGGTGGAGGAAGGCCACGGGTCGTGCGGTGAAACGACGGTCACCTTGTCAGCCATCGCCGAACGAAGGTGGTGAAGGCGGAAGGAATGAGGTGCGCGGTCTTCTTTTCCCTGGCTATTCTCTTAGGTTGCGGAAACCAAAGCAGAAGGCGAGCGCAAATGGTAGGGTAAAGAACCACCGCCGGCCCCTCTTCTGGGTATATAAAGGCCCGGGCGAGATCTATTCAAAGCTTCTCCCAAACTCGCCGTGAAATTCAAACTCGAAGGTGAAACGCTCGTTCCTCGAACGACTCGAGCACGCGCAACGGCCGCCCCGCGAATCGCCCATCCCGTCGCATTAACTCCTCGGCAGGGCGAGCGACACCTTTGGCAGGCGAAGCGGGCGTCGTTTCACCTCCGCCATGATGACCGCGTCAAAAAAGGTGCGCCACGTTATTTAAATTCATATCCTTTTCCTCTTCCCCTTTCTCTCTCTTGCTATAGGGACCGGGAAAGGGGATATTTCGAAAGGGATCCTTCTTAGCGAAGGAAGCGGGCCCCGAGCCCTCCTACTGATCAGGGGTTCGAAGGCTGGCCCCTCGAAAGGGTTCGACAGCCGCCCCAGAGCACTCGGGCTCCAAGCCCATTACTGATCAGGGGTTAGAAGGTTGGCCCCTCGGAAGGGTTTGACAGCCGCCCTAGAGCACTCGGGCTCCGCGCCCACTACTGATCAGGGGTTCGAAGGCTGGCCCCTCGGAAGGGTTCGACAGCCACCTGAGAGCACGCAGAGTGAGGGATGACTCTTGGTACGTTTGTTACATGGCCGAGGCTCGGGCTACGCTCCCGAGGCACCCTAGGACATTTCCGAGACCAGTAGGAGCGATTTTGTAACGGAATCCCACCAGAGGGAGGCATCGAGCCCTCAGACCCTATCGAATGGGTCTGGGTCCGGCAAATCACCTGCAGGTACTTTTGGAGCGCGCCTCTGGGCCACTAGCCGACCCTTATCGAACGGGGCACGAGCGTCCACTCGGATCACCCGTTAGCAACTCACTGGAAATACCATGTTCGGCGCCCTCCGAGGGCAACATGGTGCTTTCCCCCCTTCCTCCTTGCGGAAAGGCGACGAAGGGGTGTATAATAAAAGTCGAGAAAGTCCTTGATCGTCCTCTCGCTCCATGCAGAGGCTCGGGGGCTGCTCTCGCAACCCGGCTACGGCCAAACTGTTGACTGCATCAACAAACCAGCCTAAAAACTCGGAACCTGACTATGCACCCGAGCTACGGCCGGGCCGCATGAGGGAACAACCAGGCCGGTCGAGGCATCACGAAAAGCATTAAGACCTCAGAGGAGTCAAACCGCTCCTCCGAGGCCTCGGGGGCTACACCCGGCGGGTGCGCTCGCGCGCACCCACCAGAACAAAATATAACCGAGAAAGGCCGGTCCCCTCACAAAAAAATGCGGCAAAGCCTCCAAGCGAGTACCAACACTCCCTTCGAGGCTCGGGGGCTACTGTCGGGTACCGTAATTAGGGGTACCCCCAACACTCCTAAAATATGGCTGGTAACCACCCTCAGCACAAACCGTAAAGACTGATGGGCGCGGTTCAGGTCAGGGCCTCGTCTACCAAGGGACGCAATCTCGCGTCGCTCGAGCCCGGCCTCGAGCGGGAACAATAGTCCCAGACGAATTCACGCCTCGCCCGAGGGCCTCATCAGGCGGTGGGCGCACCCTCGACTTGCCCGAAGCCCAGCTCGGGCAGGCTTCGTTGTGAAGCAACCTTGGCCAAATCGCCTCACCAACCTACCGTATCGCATGCACATTTAATGCGGGGATCGCCTGACACCTTATCCTGACACGCGTGCCTCAGTCGGCAAGGTCGAAGTGACCGCAGTCACTTCGCCCTTTCACTGACCGACCTGACAGGAAAACAGCGCCGCTCGCCCCGCTCTGACTGATGTGCCACCCACCAGGGTGAGACTGATAGCAGCCAAGTTCAGCCTCGGGCGCAACAGGAAGCTCCGCCTCGCCCGACCTTAGGCCTTGGCCTCGGAAGGAGGTCTCCGCCTCGCCCGACCTTAGGCCTCGGCCTCGGAAGGAGGTCTCCGCCTCCCTGACCTTAGGCCTCGACCTCGGAAGGAGGTCTCCGCCTCGCCATACCCTAGGGCTCGGCCTCAGCCTCGGCCTCGGGAGGAATCGCGTCCTCGCCCGACCCCGGCCTCGGCCTCAGGAGAAGTCTCTGCCTCGCCCGACCTTGGGCTCGGACCGACCGCACCACAGGGGATGCATCATTGCCCTACCCTAGCTAGCTCAGGCTATGAGGGAACAAGACCGGCGTCCCATCTGGCTCGCCCCGGTAACAGGTAATGATGGTTCCCCGCGTGCGTCCATGACGTCGGTGGTTCTCAGCCCCCTACGGAAGCAAGGAGATGTCAGCAGGATCCCAGCAGCATCGACAGGTGTGCTTCTACAGGGCTCAAGCACTTCTCCGACGGCCACGTTATCACGTACACAGGGCTCAAGCACTTCTCCGACAGCCACGTTGGCATGTACACAGGGCTCAGGCACTCCTCTGCCAGACACGTTAGCGCATAGCTACACCCCCCATTGTACATTTGGACCCTCTCCTTGCATCTATAAAAGGGAGGTCCAGGGCCTTCCTGCGGGGGAGGGGGGGTCGCACGGGGGAACGAGCTAACGAACAGGCTCCCTCTCTCTCTCTCTCGCGACGCTTGTAACCCCTACTACGAGCACACCCCTGGTGCGAGATAATACAAGTCGCATTCCCCCTTGTGTTCCATCTTGCACCAACCCATCTGGGCGGGGGCACGCAACGATAAATTGACTGGTCGGCTCGGTTGAGGGATCCCTGGGTCCAAAACGCCGACAAGTATAACACAGTTCTAATTTAATAGTTCATGTCATGGTTGTTCAGTTACAACTTACAACTTACATCACTAGATGTCCAAATTAACAGAATAGAGTAGGAACTAGGAAGATAAAAGTCCTAAGGGTCAGCAAGATGAAGTCCTTTAAATGCATCTTCAAGTTCTTAGTCTTGTGTACAGTGCTGCCCTCTAGCTTCACCAAGTTCTCAGTCTTTCATGCAAAGAAGCATCTCTACCATTTCTGGTGCTAGGCGCCTTTGTCATTCCTCGATTATCCTGCCACAGAGACTAAATGTAGATTCTAAGGAGATAGTTGAAATAGGAACAGAAATAACATCCCTAGCTAAGATGGAGAGAATAGTATAGAACAACTTATGTTCATGCCAAAAGTTTAGGATATTGAAGTCCTCATCAAACTTCTGCAAGGTGTCACTGTCCAAGTAGGAGGACAGCTCTGTGTCAAGTGAACTAAGGCCAACACTAGAGTGTGTTTGTTGAAGAAAAGCAGATGTTGATGTTCCACTACCAAGGTTAGGTGTGCTAGAGCCAGGATATGGGAACTCAGAGGTACAATCATATCCATAAATCAATCCCCAGTTCTGTTTTGTTTTGTTTTACCCGTGACAAATGGAGGAGGAGGCACTTGTTGCCTAACTGCACCAAACTTTAGATCATATTTGTTAAACATTGTAGACAATTCACTTTTCACATAAGTATAGTAAAGTGAGTAGTCAGTACCAGATAGCCTAGATAATAATCTCAAGATATTGCTGAAACCTCTTAGTTTGACTCTAGGATCTAATATAAAAGCAAATGCATAGAGCATAGGAATATCCCTCCAATACTTAAGAAACTTAGACTTCATAGGAGTAATAGCATGTCTAAGCAATGCATCATTCTCATACTGATTTAAATGCTGGACAATGTCAAGAATGTTATGCATTATAAGTGGAGATGTAGGATAGTAAACCCTAGAAAGGGTCACAGTAGCATCATAAAACAGTTCAAGAAACTCAAGCAACTTTTCAGCCACATACCAATGTGAATTTGTCAACAGATTAGGCTCACCTAGTTTTCTAGGATAGTTAGTGTCCATGGATACACCAAAGGTTTTTGTAAGGAACTAAATGTTTAAGCATATATAAGGTATGTAGAATTCCAACTCACAGTCATGTCAATGCCAAATTTATGAGGGCGCACATTCATAGCAACACAGTAGCCCTTAAATCCAGCAATGCGTTGATTAGAAGCATTTAAGAAAACTATTGCAGTTCTAAATGAATCAAGGTAAGGTTGTACCTTTTTCAAGCCACACTTCACAATCAGGTTTATAATATGACAAGCACAATGTTGTTGCAAGAATAAAGTACCAACATAACCAGACAACAATGGACTAAGCTTCTCCATTGCCTTAGAATTGGAAGAGGCATTGTCCAAGGTGATAGAAAAAACTTTATTAACTACTTCATAATCCTCAAGCACAGTCATAACCCTCTCAGCAATGTTCTCACCAGTCTGAGATGTTTCAATTAGTCTAAGCCCAATTACTCTCTTTTCTAATAGCTAGTCCTTAGTGATAGTCGCCTAGAGGGGGGGTGAATAGGGCGAAACTGAAATTTACAAATATAAACACAACTACAAGCCGGGGTTAGCGTTAGTAATAATAAATGAGTCCGCAAGAGAGGGCGCAAAACAAATCGCAATCAAATAAGGAGAGTGACACGTGGATTTGTTTTACCGAGGTTCGGTTCTTGCAAACCTACTCCCCGTTGAGGAGGCCACAAAGGCCGGGTCTCTTTCAACCCTTCCCTCTCTCAAACGGTCCCTCGGACCGAGTGAGCTTTCCTTCTTCTCAATCAACCGGGAACAAAACTTCCCCGCAAGGGCCACCACACAATTGGTGCCTCTTGCCTCGGTTACAATCGAGTGTTGATCACAAGAGCACAAGAGAAAGAAAGAATGCGATCCAAGCGCAAGAGCTCAAAAGAACACGGCAAATCTCTCTCGCTAGTCACTAAAGGCTTGAGTGGAATTGGAGAGGATTTGATCTCTTTGTATGTGTCTAGAATTGAATGCCTAGCTCTTGTAAGTGGTTAGAAGTTGGAAAACTTGGCTGGCAATGAATGTGGGGTGGTTGGGGTATTTATAGCCCCAACCACCAAAAGTGACCGTTGGCTGGAGGCGTCTGCTCGATGGCGCACCGGACAGTCCGGTGCACACCGGACAGTCCGGTGCCCCTGCCACGTCATCACTGCCGTTGGATTCTAGCCGTTGGAGCTTCTGACTTGTGGGCCCGCCTGGGTGTCCGGTGCACACCGGACATGCACTGTTTGATGTCCGGTGCACCGACATGGGCGATTCTGACTTCTGCGCGCGCTGCGCGCGCATTTAATGCACCGCAGGGAGCCGTTGGCGCCGCAGGGAGCCGTTGCTCCGCTGGCACACCGGACAGTCCGGTGTACACCGGACAGTCCGGTGTACACCGGACAGTCCGGTGAATTATAGCGGAGCGGCTGCCACGCGAACCCGAGGCTGGCGAGTTCAGGAGGCCGAGCTTCCTTGGAGCACCGGACATGTCCGGTGCACACCGGACAGTCCGGTGAATTATAGCGCGCCGGCTTCCGAGAATTCCCGAGAGTGAAGAGTTGGAGTCTGAGTCCCCTGGTGCACCGGACAGGTACTGTTCACTGTCCGGTGGCACACCGGACAGTCCGGTGCGCCAGACCAGGGGTGCCCTCGGTTGCCCCTTTGCTCCTTTATTGAATCCAAAACTTGGTCTTTTTATTGGCTGAGTGTGAACCTTTTACACCTGTATAATCTATACACTTGGGCAAACTAGTTAGTCCAAAGATTTGTGTTGGGCAATTTCAACCACCAAAATTATATAGGAACTAGGTGTAAGCCTAATTCCCTTTCAATCTCCCCCTTTTTGGTGATTGATGCCAACACAAACCAAAGCAAATATAGAAGTGCATAATTGAACTAGTTTGCATAATGTGAGTGTAAAGGTTGCTTGGAATTTAGCCAATAAAACTACTTACAAGATATGCATGGAATGTTTCTTTCTTATTTAACATTTTGGACCACGTTTGCACCACATGTTTTGTTTTTGCAAATTCTTTTTGTAAATCCATTTCATAGATTTTTTGCAAATAGTCAAAGGTAAATAAATAAGAGTTTGCAAAAGCATTTTCAAGATTTGAAATTTCCTCCCCCTGTTTCAAATGCTTTTCCTTTGACTAAACAAAACTCCCCCTAAAAGAGATCCACCTCTTAGTGTTCAAGAGGGTTTTGATATACCATTTTTGAAATACTACTTTCTCCCCCTTTTGAACACAATAGGATACCAAATGATAAAGACTTTTGGAAAGCACTAAGTTTTTGAATTTGGTGGTGGTGGTGCGGTCCTTTTGCTTTGGGCTCATTTCTCCCCCTTTTTGGCATGAATCGCCAAAAACGGAATCATTAGAGCCCTCTAAGTGCAATCTTCCCCTTTGGTCATAAATAAGTGAGTTAAGATTATACCAAAGACGAAGTCCTTTTGCATTTGAGCTTTTACTCTCTCCCCCAAGGATGAAGTCCTTTTCCTTGATGCTCATTTCTCCCCCAAAGAAGAGAGAGTTGCTCGGAGTGTTGGCGAAGTATGAGTTACGGAGTGGAAGCCTTTGTCTTCGCCGAAGACTCCAATTCCCTTTCAATATACCTATGACTTGGTTTGAAACAAACTTGAAAACACATTAGTCATAGCATATAAAAGAGATATGATCAAAGGTATTCAAAAGAGCTATGTGTGCAAGCTTAGCAAAAGAAATTTCTAGAATCAAGAATATTGAGCTCATGCCTAAGTCTGGTAAAAGATTGTTCATCAAGTGGCTTGGTAAAGATATCGGCTAATTGATCTTTAGTATTAATGTAAGAAATCTCGATATCCCCCTTTTGTTGGTGATCCCTAAGAAAATGATACCGAATGGCTATGTGCTTAGTGCGGCTATGCTCGACGGGATTGTCGGCCATTTTGATTGCACTCTCATTATCACATAGCAAAGGGACTTTGGTTAATTTGTAACCGTAGTCCCGCAGGGTTTGCCTCATCCAAAGCAATTGCGCGCAACAATGTCCTGCGGCAATGTACTCGGCTTCGGCGGTGGAAAGAGCGACCGAATTTTGCTTCTTTGAAGCCCAAGACACCAAGGATCTTCCCAAGAATTGGCAAGTCCCTGATGTGCTCTTCCTATTAATTTTGCACCCCGCCCAATCGGCATCCGAATAACCAATTAAATCAAATGTGGATCCCCTAGGGTACCAAAGCCCAAACTTAGGAGTATAAGCCAAATATCTCAAGATTCGTTTTACGGCCGTAAGGTGTGATTCCTTAGGGTCGGATTGGAATCTTGCACACATGCAAACGGAAAGCATAATGTCCGGTCGAGATGCACATAAATAAAGCAATGAACCAATCATCGACCGGTATACCTTTTGATCCACGGACTTACCTCCCGTGTCGAGGTCGAGATGCCCATTAGTTCCCATGGGTGTCTTGATGGGTTTGGCATCCTTTATCCCAAACTTGGTTAGAATGTCTTGAGTGTACTTTGTTTGGCAAATGAAGGTGCCCTCTTGGAGTTGCTTGACTTGGAATCCTAGAAAATACTTCAACTCCCCCATCATCGACATCTCGAATTTCTGTGTCATGATCCTACTAAACTCTTCACATGTAGACTCGTTAGTAGACCCAAATATAATATCATCAACATAAATTTGGCATACAAACAAGTCATTTTCAAGAGTTTTAGTAAAGAGTGTAGGATCGGCCTTGCCAACTTTGAAGCCATTAGCAATAAGGAAATCTCTTAGGCATTCATACCATGCTCTTGGGGCTTGCTTGAGCCCATAAAGCGCCTTAGGGAGCCTATAGACATGGTTAGGGTACTCACTGTCTTCAAAGCCGGGAGGTTGCTCAACATAGACCTCTTCCTTGATTGGTCCGTTGAGGAAGGCACTTTTCACGTCCATTTGATAGAGCTTAAAGCCATGGTAAGTAGCATAGGCCAATAATATGCGAATTGACTCAAGCCTAGCTACGGGTGCATAGGTTTCACCAAAATCCAAACCTTCGACTTGTGAATACCCTTTGGCCACGAGTCGAGCTTTGTTCCTTGTCACCACACCATGCTCATCTTGCTTGTTGCGGAAGACCCATTTGGTTCCTACAACATTTTGGTTAGGACGTGGAACTAAATGCCATACCTCGTTCCTCGTGAAATTGTTGAGCTCCTCTTGCATCGCCACCACCCAATCCGAATCTTGGAGAGCTTCCTCTACCCTGTGTGGCTCAATGGAGGAAACAAAAGAGTAATGTTCACAAAAATGAGCAACCCGAGATCGAGTAGTTACCCCCTTATGAATGTCGCCGAGGATGGTGTCGACGGGGTGATCTCGTTGGATTGCTTGGTGAACTCTTGGGTGTGGCGGTCTTGGTTCTTCCTCATCCTCCTTTTCTTGATCATTTATATCTCCCCCTTGATCATTGCTATCATCTTGAGGTGGCTTGTCTTCTTGATTTTGCTCTTCATCATTTTGAGCCTCATCCTCATTTTGAGTTGGTGGAGATGCTTGCATGGAGGAGGATGGTTGATCTTGTGTACTTGGAGGCTCTTCGGATTCCTTAGGACACACATCCCCGATGGACATGTTCCTTAGCGCGATGCATGGAGCCTGTTGTTCACCTATCTCATCAAGATCAACTTGCTCTACTTGAGAGCCGTTAGTTTCATCAAACACAACGTCACAAGAGACTTCAACTAGTCCAGTGGACTTGTTAAAGACCCTATATGCCCTTGTGTTTGAGTCATAACCAAGTAAAAAACCTTCTACAGTTTTAGGAGCAAATTTTGATTTTCTACCTCTTTTAATAAGAATGAAGCATTTGCTACCAAAAACTCTAAAATATGAAATATTGGGCTTTTTACCGGTTAGGAGTTCATATGATGTCTTCTTGAGGATTCGGTGAAGATATAACCGGTTGATGGCGTAGCAGGCGGTGTTGACCGCTTCGGCCCAAAACCGGTCCGGTGTCTTGTACTCATCAAGCATGGTTCTTGCCATGTCCAATAGAGTTCGATTCTTCCTCTCCACTACACCATTTTGTTGTGGCGTGTAGGGAGAAGAGAACTCATGCTTGATCCCCTCCTCCTCAAGGAAGCTTTCAATTTGAGAGTTCTTGAACTCCGTCCCATTGTCGCTTCTTATTTTCTTGATCCTTAAGCCGAACTCATTTTGAGCCCGTCTCAAGAATCCTTTTAAAGTCTCTTGGGTTTGAGATTTTTCCTGTAAAAAGAATACCCAAGTGAAGCGAGAATAATCATCCACAATTACAAGGCAATACTTACTACCGCCGATGCTTATGTAAGCGATCGGGCCGAATAAGTCCATGTGTAGTAGCTCCAGCGGCCTGTCGGTAGTCATGACATTTTTGTGTGGATGATGGATGCCAACTTGCTTCCCAGCTTGGCATGCGCTACAAATCCTGTCTTTCTCAAAATGAATATTGGTTAGTCCCAAAATGTGTTCTCCCTTTAGAAGCTTGTGAAGATTCTTCATTCCAACATGGGCTAGTCGGCGGTGCCAAAGCCAACCCAAGTTAATCTTAGCAACTAAGCAAGTGTCGAGTTCAGCTCTTTCAAAATCTACCAAGTATAGCTGACCCTCTAGCACTCCCTTAAAAGCTATTGAATCGTCACTTCTTCTAAAGACAGTAACACCAGTATCAGTAAAAAGACAGTTGTAGCCCATTTTACATAATTGGGACACGGAAAGCAAATTGTAATCTAAAGAATCTACAAGAAAAACATTGGAAATAGTATGGTCAGGTGATATAGCAATTTTACCCAAACCTTTGACCAAACCTTGATTTCCATCCCCGAATGTGATAGCTCGTTGGGGATCTTGGTTTTTCTCATATGAGGAGAACATCTTTTTCTCCCCTGTCATATGGTTTGTGCACCCACTGTCGAGTATCCAACTTGAGCCCCCGGATGCATAAACCTACAAAACAAGTTTAGTTCTTTGTTTTAGGTACCCAAACGGTTTTGGGTCCTTTGGCATTAGAAATGAGAACTTTGGGTACCCAAACACAAGTCTTGGAACCCTTGTGCTTGCCCCCAACAAATTTGGCAACTACCTTGCCGGATTTGCTAGTAAGCACATAAGATGCATCAAAAGTTTTAAATGAAATGGCATGATCATTTGATGCATTAGGAGTTTTCTTTCTAGGCAACTTGGCACGGGTTGGTTGCCTAGAGCTAGATGTCTCACCCTTATACATAAAAGCATGGTTAGGGCCAGAGTGAGACTTCCTAGAGTGAATTCTCCTAATTTTGCTCTCGGGATAACCGGCAGGGTACAAAATGTAACCCTCGTTATCCTGAGGCATGGGAGCCTTGCCCTTAACAAAGTTAGACAAATTTTTAGGTGGGGCATTAAGTTTGACATTGTCTCCCCTTTGGAAGCCAATGCCATCCTTGATGCCAGGACGTCTCCCATTATAGAGCATGCTTCTAGCCAATTTAAATTTTTCATTTTCTAAGTCATGCTCTCTAATCTTAGCATTTAGTTGAGCTATGTGATCATTTTGTTTTTTAATTAAGGCTAGGTGATCATGGATAGCATCAACATTAATATCTCTACATCTAGTACAAATGGAAATATGCTCAACATTAGATGTAGAGGGTTTGCAAGATTTTAGTTCAACAACCTTAGCATGCAACATATCATTTTTAGTTCTAAGGTCGGAAATAGTAGCATTGCAAACATCAAAATCCTTAGCCTTAGCAATTAGTTTCTCATTCTCATTTCTAAGGCTAGCAATGGAAACATTTAACTCATCAATCCTAGCAAGTAAATCAACATTATCATTTCTAGGATCAATGCAAACATGAGAATCTACCTTAGCAATTAATTTAGCATTTTCACTTCTAAGGTTGGCAATAGTGTCATGGCACATGCTTAGCTCACTAGATAATTTGTTATATTTTTCTACTTCTAGAGCATAAGCATTTTTAACCTTAACATGTTTCTTATTCTCCTTGATTAGGAAGTCCTCTTGGGAGTCCAAGAGATCATCCTTTTCATGGATGGCACTAATTAGTTCATTTAATTTTTCCTTTTGTTCCATGTTAAGGTTAGCAAAAAGAATGCGCAAGTTATCCTCCTCATTTTTGTCATCATCCTCATCACTAGATTTTTCATATTTAGTGGAGGACCTTGATTTTACCTTCTTTTTGCCGTCCTTGGCCATGAGACACTTGTGGCCGACGTTGGGGAAGAGAAGGCCCTTGGTGACGGCGATGTTGGCGGCGTCCTCGTCGTCGGAGGAGTCGCTTGAGCTTTCGTCGGAGTCCCACTCCCGACAAACATGGGCATCGCCGCCCTTCTTCTTGTAGTATTTCTTCTTCTCCTTTCTTCTTCCCTTCTTGTCGTCGCCCCTGTCACTGTCACTAGACATAGGACATTTTGCAATGAAGTGACCGGGCTTACCACACTTGTAGCAAACCTTCTTGGAACGAGGTTTGTAGTCCTTCCCCTTCCGTTGCTTGAGGATTTGCCTAAAGCTTTTGATGATTAGGGCCATCTCCTCATTGTCGAGCTTGGAGGCGTCAATTGGTTGTCTACTTGGTGTAGACTCCTCCTTCTTCTCCTCCGTTGCCTTAAAGGCCACTGGTTGCGCCTCGGAGGTGGAAGGCTCGTCAAGCTCGTTGATCTTCTTGGAGCCCTTAATCATGCATTCAAAACTCACAAAATTCCCGATAACTTCCTCGGGGGTCATTAGTGGATATCTAGGATTCCCACGAATTAATTGTACTTGAGTGGGGTTAAGGAAAATAAGAGCTCTTAGAATAACCTTAACCACTTCGTGGTCATCCCATTTTGTGCTCCCGAGGTTGCGCACTTGGTTTACCAAGGTCTTGAGCCGGTTGTACATGTCTTGTGGCTCCTCCCCTTGGCGAAGACGGAAGCGACCGAGCTCCCCCTCGATCGTTTCCCGCTTGGTGATCTTGGTGAGTTCATCACCCTCGTGCGCCGTCTTGAGTAGGTCCCAAATCTCCTTGGCGTTCTTCAATCCTTGTACTTTGTTGTATTCCTCCTTGCTTAGGGAGGCAAGGAGGATGGTTGCGGCTTGGGAGTTGAAGTGCTCGATTTGGGCCACTTCGTCCGTGTCATAGTCCTCATCCCCTATTGATGGTACCTGTACACCATACTCAACAACATCCCATATTCTTTTGTGGAGAGAGGTTAGATGAAATCGCATCAAATTACTCCACATAGCATAATCTTCACCATTAAAAGTTGGTGGTTTGCCTAATGGGACGGAAAGTAAAGGTGTATGTTTAGGAATGCGAGGGTAGCGTAGGGGGATCTTACTATACTTCTTGCGCTCTTGGCGCTTAGAAGTGACGGAGGGCGCATCGGAGTCGGAGGTAGAAGTTGATGA
The DNA here is from genome assembly GCF_902167145.1 of Zea mays. Classification (NCBI taxonomy): domain Eukaryota; kingdom Viridiplantae; phylum Streptophyta; class Magnoliopsida; order Poales; family Poaceae; genus Zea; species Zea mays. The sequence continues at coordinate 56,534,386 of NC_050098.1, read as the reverse complement.
AGTGTCGGTCTCGTAGTAGACCACCTTCCTCATCCTCTTGTGCTTATCGCCTTTCCGATGCGGCTTGTGGGAAGAAGATTTTTCCTTCTTCTCTTTGTGGTGAGAAGAAGATTTCTTCTCCTTCCCTTTGTTGGAGGAGCTCTTCTTCTTCTCCCTCCTTTTGGTGCGGGACTCTTCCGATGAAGTGCTCCCGTAGCTTGTAGTGGGCTTTTCGCCGGTCTCCATCTCCTTCTTGGCGTGATCTCCCGACATCACTTCGAGCGGTTAGGCTCTAATGAAGCACCGGGCTCTGATACCAATTGATAGTCGCCTAGAGGGGGGGTGAATAGGGCGAAACTGAAATTTACAAATATAAACACAACTACAAGCCGGGGTTAGCGTTAGTAATAATAAATGAGTCCGCAAGAGAGGGCGCAAAACAAATCGCAATCAAATAAGGAGAGTGACACGTGGATTTGTTTTACCGAGGTTCGGTTCTTGCAAACCTACTCCCCGTTGAGGAGGCCACAAAGGCCGGGTCTCTTTCAACCCTTCCCTCTCTCAAACGGTCCCTCGGACCGAGTGAGCTTTCCTTCTTCTCAATCAACCGGGAACAAAACTTCCCCGCAAGGGCCACCACACAATTGGTGCCTCTTGCCTCGGTTACAATCGAGTGTTGATCACAAGAGCACAAGAGAAAGAAAGAATGCGATCCAAGCGCAAGAGCTCAAAAGAACACGGCAAATCTCTCTCGCTAGTCACTAAAGGCTTGAGTGGAATTGGAGAGGATTTGATCTCTTTGTATGTGTCTAGAATTGAATGCCTAGCTCTTGTAAGTGGTTAGAAGTTGGAAAACTTGGCTGGCAATGAATGTGGGGTGGTTGGGGTATTTATAGCCCCAACCACCAAAAGTGACCGTTGGCTGGAGGCGTCTGCTCGATGGCGCACCGGACAGTCCGGTGCACACCGGACAGTCCGGTGCCCCTGCCACGTCATCACTGCCGTTGGATTCTAGCCGTTGGAGCTTCTGACTTGTGGGCCCGCCTGGGTGTCCGGTGCACACCGGACATGCACTGTTTGATGTCCGGTGCACCGACATGGGCGATTCTGACTTCTGCGCGCGCTGCGCGCGCATTTAATGCACCGCAGGGAGCCGTTGGCGCCGCAGGGAGCCGTTGCTCCGCTGGCACACCGGACAGTCCGGTGTACACCGGACAGTCCGGTGAATTATAGCGGAGCGGCTGCCACGCGAACCCGAGGCTGGCGAGTTCAGGAGGCCGAGCTTCCTTGGAGCACCGGACATGTCCGGTGCACACCGGACAGTCCGGTGAATTATAGCGCGCCGGCTTCCGAGAATTCCCGAGAGTGAAGAGTTGGAGTCTGAGTCCCCTGGTGCACCGGACAGGTACTGTTCACTGTCCGGTGGCACACCGGACAGTCCGGTGCGCCAGACCAGGGGTGCCCTCGGTTGCCCCTTTGCTCCTTTATTGAATCCAAAACTTGGTCTTTTTATTGGCTGAGTGTGAACCTTTTACACCTGTATAATCTATACACTTGGGCAAACTAGTTAGTCCAAAGATTTGTGTTGGGCAATTTCAACCACCAAAATTATATAGGAACTAGGTGTAAGCCTAATTCCCTTTCACTTAGAAACATAATGAGCAACCACACTAAGATAGTCCTCCTTAGCATTACCACTCCAAATATCAGATGTAATTGCAATAGAAGTAACAGATTGCAAGCATTCAACAACTATCTTACGCCGATCAGAAATGAATTTAACAAAGTCTCTAGAGGTGGTTTGTCTAGATACTTTTTTAAAGATAGAATTATGAGATAGCCTAATATACTCTTCAAAAGAAGGTGACTCGGCAAAATTAAGAGGAAGATCAAGCCTAGCAATGAACCTACACATCTGAGTTCTAGCACGATCAGGACAGTAATCCTTGTTACACACAGAACCATCAGGGTTAAACTTAAGGATTGACTGCTTGACCTGCTTAGCTAGCTTAACTTTGCAATCACGTTGATGCCTAAGCAAATGACCAGTATCACTAGAAGACACAACACTCAATGTACATTTGCACCAGTGACACTTACCACCATACCTGATCCTCTTGTCGTATATAGTCTTGTAGAGCGGCTCGAAATTCTGCCACACTTTACATGTGCAAATTATTTTATGCTTCATCAACATTTTTCTGAAGTGTTTCCAGCACCATTGTTGATAGCACCACCATCCTCTAGGTTAATAGGGGTGACACTGCTACCATTGTTAATGGACTGAGATGGACCATTCTCATTAGAGGGCACAAGACTCATATCATTGTTAATGAACTGAGATGGACTATTCTCACCACCAACACCTTGCTCCATCACAATTTAGAGGCTAGAGCACCAATTCCATTGCCGTCAAGGTGGCGCGCACCGATTCCTCATGGCCTACAAGCAAGGTAAGGTAATGTAAGGTAAGACAACTACAAGAAAGGTAAGGCAAGGTAAAACAACAGCAAGGAAGGTAAGGTAAGATATGGTAAGACAACAACAAAGGTAAGGTAAGGCCAGATAACAGCAATCAAGGTAAGGTATGGTAAGACAACAACAAGCAAGGTAAGGTAAGTTAAGACAACAACAAGCAAGGTAAGGTAAGGTAATACAACAACAAGCAAGGTAAGGTAAGGTAAGGTAAGGTAATACAACAACAATCAAAGGTAAGGTAAGGTGAGACAACAACAAGCAAGGTAAGGTATCAGTTAACATATGTTCCAGAAAAGCATTAGTCAACACAAGTTGCACAAATTACTTCAGTTAACACAGGGGTATCAGTTAACACAAGTTACTTTAGTTAACACAGGGGTATCAGTTAACACAAGTTACACAAGTTGCTTCAGTTAACACATGGGTATCAGCTAACACAAGTTACACAAGTTAACACAGGGGTATCAGTTAACACAAGTTACAAAAGTTAAGCATCAGATAACACATTTTAAATAAAAGCATCAGTCAAGCAAGGTAACACAAGTTACTTGGACAGTGACACAAGTGTGCTGTATCAAGTGAACTAAGTAGTGACAACACACACCAGGCAAGCAAGGTAACACTCTATTATGGGTATTCAGTTAACACAAGTTACTTCAGTAAAGCATCAGTTACCAAAATTATAGACATGTTACAAATCAGTCAAGCACCACTATTACACAGATCACACACCAAGCAGATCTGATTACCTATGTGCCGGACACGAAGAACTCGCCTCCGTTAGTAGTAGGTTCGAAGCACCGGTTCCAAAAGCACTGGTTCCTCACGGTCAAGAAAAACTCACGGGGAAGACTTGCAAAGGAAAAGGATGAAGGGAATAAGCAGATTATGAGCAAAACAGACTAGATCCAAACATTCAGAATAAGTTAGGGTTTCAATTGAACACCAGTTCACCACTATGTCGAGCAGATCAGGTCACTTACCTCTTTGCCGGACGCGGAGATGAGGTCACCGTTAGCAGTAGATCTGGAGACCCAGCTCCGTCGCCGACTCGTCGTGGAGATCGAGCCGACGCGCACTGGTTCCTCACGGATCAAGGCAACACACGGCGCAGACTTGCATGGGAATAAGCAGATTAGGAGTTCATGACCAAATCATACCAGATCCGGACAACCGGAATAAGTTAGGGTTACAACTTAAGGTCATGACCTTACCTTCACTGATGAGCAGCAGATCCAAAGCACCGGTTCACGTCGCCGGCGCCTTTGAGGTCAGGGTAGAGAGGGGGAGGAGTGGAGGAAAGGAGGAACCGGAGCACGAGCACCGAGATCCAGCATCGTAGCGTCCGAGTTGGGGTTACCATGTGGCGTACCGAGACCGAGAGGGAGGAGGTGGACAGGTCCACGTAGGCGTCGGAGCGCCAGTAAACCGTCGTCGAAGGTCGGAAACTCGGAGAGCACTAGAGAGGCGCGGGCGCGTTAGGGACTTAGGGTTATGGGTTATGGGGTTGGGGAGGCCGGGACTCGGGAGGGGCAGGCGGCTTATGAGCCATGCGCCCATGCCAGCGCCAATGGCTATGGTGGGCCCGCCTGCTGCTAAATTGTAGCGGGCCGGTTTCTGAGCCCACCATCCACCGGACCGTGCCCGAGCCAGCCCAACGGGATCGGATGACTGTCTAGCCCGGCACACTCTCTGGCCCGGGCTGAGCCTAGGCCTTCATTAATCCATGTCGTGTCGGGCTCGTGTCGTGCTAAAAAAACGTGCTTCGTGCCGGACTAACGGGCCACGTGCTTTCTGAACATCTATACACATAAGCAAAGAATAAGGTTTATCTTATCTGGTTCATATCGAGAAGTGTAGAAGGAGGACAGATTTATGCCCTTACGTACATGACGGACGTATGACAATTGTCGAAACTGACGCTTTATACGAGTATAAAAGAGAATGATCTCACCGGCCACTTAATTATCATATTATCTAAATAAGTATTTTATGAAACCAATGTTACAACTAGTTAGTACGTATTCCGATATTTTGACGCCATACATAATACATTTTGATTAACCTAGCTAAATTGATGTGGGAAGTTAGAACACAAACAACCATATTAATGTCTTTGTGTTGTTGTGGTATAATACTGTATGCCCATATGCTAAGAGAGAGAGAGAACGAATAGAGCAACTAGTGTATTTGAACCCGACCAACCCAACCGAGACAAATGTGACCTCCCCCATGCAATAATCCAAGCTCGAAGGGTGGACATATGCCGCCGGTTTGGCGTCGCCACCGTCATGGTGCACACGCGCTTTCCTCGCCATGAACAGCCACATGGACCTCACGAGTAGTCAACCCATGTTTGACCTGCCAACTTTTCAAAATTACCATGAAGCCCTCGGATCCACATTATAAAAGGACACCGTGATCAAATCCTTGGTTGCTCACCACCTCTCTCAAACATCAACACACACTCGATCACTTAACACAAGCAGCTTCATTCACACTGATTACCACCAAACATGGCAGCGTCCTTCCCCACCACCACCGCGCTCTCCGTCATCCTGCTGCTCTCCCTGTTCGTCGCCGTGGTCCGCTCCGACACGGCGGCCACGCCGGTGACGCCGTCCACGGCGTGCAACGGGACGACGGACCCCAACTTCTGCCGGAGCGTGCTCCCGTCGAACGGCACCAGCAGCCTCTACACCTACGGGCGCTTCTCCGTCGCCAAGTCCCTCGCCAACGCCAACAAGTTCCTCGGCCTCGTGAACCGGTACCTCGCCCGCGGCGGCCTCTCCCCCGGCGCCGTCGCCGCGCTGCAGGACTGCCAGCTCCTCTCGGGGCTCAACATCGACTTCCTGTCCGCCGCGGGCGCCACGCTCAACACGTCGGCCAACAGCACGCTCCTGGACCCGCAGTCCGAGGACTTGCAGACGCTGATGTCGGCGATCCTGACCAACCAGCAGACGTGCGCCGACGGCCTTCAGGCGGCCGCCTCCGCGTGGTCCGTGCGCAACGGCCTCGCCGTGCCCATGGTCAACAGCACCAAGCTGTACAGCGTCTCGCTGTCGCTCTTCACCAGGGCGTGGGTGCGCTCGTCCAAGGCCAACAAGCCGCCCCGCCACGGCGGCCACGGGAGGGTCCTGTTCGACGCCATTGACGACGAGATGGTCCGCAGGATGGCGCTCGAGGGCGTCGCGGCCGCGGTGTCCGTGGTCGGCGAGGTGACGGTGGACCAGAGCGGCGCGGGGAACTACACGACCATCGGCGCGGCCGTGGCGGCGGCGCCCAGCAACCTTGGCGGGAGCAGCGGCTACTTCGTCGTACGCGTGCCCGCGGGCGTGTACCAGGAGAATGTGGTGGTGCCCAAGAACAAGAAGTACGTCATGATGGTCGGAGACGGCATCGGCCAGTCGGTGGTCACCGGTAACCGCAGCGTCGTCGACGGCTGGACGACCTTCAACTCCGCGACGATCGGTGAGAGCTTCATTCGATCGACTTGCTTCTGTTACTGTAGCATTAATTTTCTATATATATGTCCTAGCTAGTCAAAAGAAAACATTCCGAACGCTTGAAATGCAATGCAATGCAGCTGTTCTCGGGACCGGGTTTGTTGCGGTGAACATGACGTTCCGGAACACGGCCGGGCCGGCGAAGCACCAGGCGGTGGCGCTGCGCTCCGGCGCGGACCTCTCGACGTTCTACCAGTGCAGCTTCGAGGCGTACCAGGACACGCTGTACGCGCACTCCCTCCGGCAGTTCTACCGCGGCTGCGACATCTACGGCACCGTGGACTACGTGTTCGGCAACGCCGCCGTGGTGTTCCAGGACTGCAACCTCTACTCGCGGCTGCCCATGCAGGGGCAGAGCAACACGGTGACGGCGCAGGGGCGCACCGACCCGAACCAGAACACGGGCACCACGATGCAGGGCTGCACCGTCGCCGCCGCGCCCGACCTCGCCGCCAACACGGCGTTCCCCGTCACCACCTACCTCGGCCGGCCCTGGAAGCTCTACTCGCGCACGGTGATCATGCAGTCGGAGGTGGACACGCTGGTCGACCCCGCCGGCTGGATGCCGTGGGACGGCGACTTCGCGCTCAGCACGCTCTTCTACGCCGAGTACAACAACTCCGGCGCCGGCGCGGACACGAGCAGGAGGGTGGCCTGGCCGGGCTTCCACGTGCTCAACAGCACCGCGGATGCCGCCAACTTTACCGTCGGCAACATGGTGCTCGGGGACTTCTGGCTGCCCCAAACCGGCGTGCCTTTCACCAGCGGACTCATCAACTGATGATAGATGATGGATGATCGCAAGTCATTGAAAAGTCTATCTATCCTAATTAATTAGTGGATACTGTATGTTACTCACTCCGTTTCTTTTTATTAGTCGCTAGATAGTACAAAAGTACACTATCCAGCGACTAATAAAAAGAAACGGAGGGAGTATATTGTTGTATTCGTTGCAATAGGTAGATAATTAACTAACAGAACAATAACACAATACCATGCATGATCCATAGTCATGCTTGCCGTATCAGAGATCTGATTGAATTTATACGATCGAGCCGAGCTGAATGGTTGCGCATTGGTCTGACGTTGCCGCCCGTCCATGTCCATCAACTATGTGCGTGGCAGCTGTTGCATTTTATGCGCATAACAGTCAGATTTTCTTTTTTAAAGATGGCATAATAATATATCACAGACACGTACAGACGCTCGTAACGGATTCACCTTCCTGGTCGTCGTTCCTAGTCGTCAGTCACTCAGTCGTCACCGTGTAGCCGCCCACAGGCCACACATGTGCTCATTCTGCACCCACACGCCATGCAAATTAAATTTATTTGCCTACAGCAAGCTGATCCTATTTTTGTTTTTTTAATGATTTTAGTTTTGCGTCGATTAGTACCTTACATTGAAAAGCTGAACCTCACCTAAGGGATCGATTATTCAGAGGACATGGTTTTTTTTTTCATTTTAAATTTATGTTAAGATTTTTGCTTTTTAAGGTGGTGATGGATATGTATAGAGGGAGTATAAGCAAAATCCTAAGGGTAAGGGCAGGGGGCCAAAGTCCACTACTATTCAATTTTGAATAGTAAGGGATTTTGGTCTCTTCAATCTCTTCTATTACCATTGGTTCCAAACGAGCCTTAAGGGTGCGTTTGGTTGCAATGACAGGACGGGATGGGATGAGACGATCTCTCAAATTAGGTTGTTTGGTTCTGGGTCAAGAGTTGGGATAGGACTATCTCAGTGTTGTCCCTTGTTGTCCCTCAAAATTGAAGGGACGAAAGAGGATGCAAGAGGACGTCCCTGTCCTAGCTGACCCGTAACCAAACGCACCCAAGTGTCTTAGAAATTATTTCAATCTATTCGCAACTAATATTTAGCTAATTAATACTGGTTTATAGCTAAAATTAATTAGATAACTATAGCTAGATCCATAACTTGGGCTTGGTACTATTGATCTCCGGTGGTCAATGGTTGACTAAATCATAAAAAGGTCAACATGCATTAACCAAGCCAAGGAAATCCGCAAGGGCGCGGACGGAACCGTCACCCCATATATTTTCCTGATTCTAGGTTGCCCTCCGATGTATCCTGAGTCGGGCTTCGTGGAATTTGTGAGTTCACCTGGTTCCCCTCCTTTCCTCTCTTTTTTTTTGCTTCTTGTCGATTTTGCACCCTCTGACCCTCCTTCATTCTTCTAGCCCTCCTCTTTGGTGCTGTGGGAGGACCTTGTTCCCTTATCGAAAAGTGCGGCACAGAAGGAGGCTAATCGCTTACAGGCGGAGCAGCAGCGGAGGGACCAAAAAGTCAGGGTGGAGAAGCAAAGAAGGGTCGAGCGCTAGATGCATAGGGACCATGGCGTCGAGACCGACTCGACTAATGAGGATGGAGATGATGATGATGATGCAGGCGCGGGCTCCAAGCCTTAGGCCATTCATGATGCCTCCCTTGATGTATCAACGACCAATTTTGTCCCATTTTTTCCAAGTGTGGCGGCGAGTCCCCTCCCCGTCATGGAGGATGCCGACTTCCTCAAATTCCCTACCCTGCTTTCCGTGCCAATGGCCTCGGTGGCACTCATCCCCCACCCGCCGAGCCCCTAGCTGGCCGACCACTAAGGGCAGCTTGTTGGGAAGCTTTTCTACCTCAGACTTGCCCGAGGTCCCGGCTGACACACCCCGAGGGTCATCCATGCTCGCCTCCAAAGCGAGTGGCGGGACCGGTGCATCGCATGGGTGCCATGGGGGCGAGACACTTTCTAGAGGGCAAAGGTTTGTTCGAGCGCGGCCAACCAGGCAAGGGCCTAGCTGGTCCACGTCATTCGTTTCCTTCTTCACCACAGCCCCTGCTCTTCTCCTTTTCCTTTTTCCACTGTAGCACCTCTCATCCTGCCGCCTTCGTGCCACGTGCGAGGACAATGGTTCCAAGAGGAGGAGAGTAATGTCTACCATTGACAAGTTCCTCCTTGTCGATGCTTCCATGGGGTGCCATCGGGGTCGATCTCTCAGGTTCATCTCTGAACAGTCCTGCCATGAGTCTGGCAGGGGTGGTTGAAGTTTACCCTTTTATTTTTTACATTGGGCTCAGACGTTGCCTTAGTCGGCGCGTAGGCCACCCCTCCCCACGAGCATGTCTATGATCCTTCCCCTTGCACCCCTCGCCGAAGGGGGTGTGAGTTCCGTTTCTACGGAGATCACATTCTTAGAGGAAACGACGTCCGTCCTTGCTCGTGGGGAGTCCCAAACCTTACTGTCGAGCCTTGGGGGCCAGTTAGGCGTCCAGCCCGCTCCAGACAACTCAGTTGAAGGCGATGACACCCTGGCTCTATGCAGGGAGCTGAGCGAGGAGAGCGATGCAACTGAGAAGGCGTTGCAGGACGGCCTTGAACAACTCTTGTTCGTGCGCCAAAAGCTCTCGGTAAGCCACGCGCGGGGGTGGCTTGTTGAGGGAAATGCTTCTTTTGTTAGCTCCTTTTGTTAATCGACTCGTTGTGTGACTCTCTGAAAGGGAAATGTGCCCTTGGGCCATTTCTAAGTGTTTTGGTGATTAAGTGCCCAACACATCACTTTGAGCTAACATGCCAACAGTGAGTATGAGCACATGGATAAAGAAAGGCAAATTGAGAAATGTATGAGTACATTGCAAATCCTAGTGGAATGGTGAAACAAATGTATGAAACTAGCACTTAGTCAATTGTTTTTTATTGCTAATTATGCCCATCTAAGTGCTAGGAAACTTTTCAAGTCGAGACAAATTGGAACGGAGAAGTTTGGCTAAGTTTGGCCAAACTTGCACCAGTCTGGGGAGCACTAGACTGTCCCGTGTGCACCGGATAGTGTTTGGTGCCCATGTCGACCGAGCCGGTGAACAAGCCACTCTGGGGAATTCGTCCAGGCACCACGGCTATAATTCACCGGGCTATCCGGTGTGCCAGCTGCGCGCCTAGACAACGGTCGGCTGCGCGATCAGCGACTGTCACGTGTGCCGAGCCAACGGTCACTAGGTCGCACCGGACTGTCTGGTGCATCATGGAGCCAATGGTCGGCTTCGCCAGGAAAGGAAGGAAATCACGCACTGTTCGCTGTCTAGTGTTCCCGCGAACAGAAGGCAACTAGGGCCTTCCAAATAAAGAACAAATGGCTCTCTTGGCCCTTAAGGATATAAAAGGACCCCCCTAGGCGCATGGAGCAGTTACCCAAGCATTCTTTGAACATCCTACAACACCAAGACCTTGTGACCAAGCTGCTGCTTTGCTAGATAGAGATTTGAGCACGTGTTTGAGCTGTAACTCCGCTTTATTATTTCTTGTGCTCTTCTCTTGACTCGTGTGCGTGTGTTGCTGCGATTTGAGTTCTTGTGTGTGTTGCTACTCCCCCTTACTTTTGTGTTTTGATCGAGATCATTTGTGTAAGGCGTGAGAAAGTCCAACTTATGGAGATTCCTCACAAAGGGAAAACTTGATATAAGGAAGAAAATCGTGGTGAGTTTGATCTTTGGATCACATGAGAGGGGTTGAGTGCAACCCTTGACCGAAAGAGTCACCACAACATGGAGTAGGCATTGGCCGAACCACGGGATAAAATCGTTGTGTTTTTTATGCATTTCTCTTTTGCGATTGTTATCTTCCAAAGAGTTCTCATATTTCACTTGTGTTATTGTTTCTAAATTTAACATATATCTTAAAGGAACAATCAAGTGAAGAGTTCTCTTCTCCTCTCTACTTCTATTCATCACAACTTGGTTTTGGCTTCTACAAACACCTGTTATAAACCAAGTTTGTCTTGTTTAGAGTTAATTTTCGCAAGGTCACCTATTCACCCCCTCTAGGTGCTCTCAATTGGTATTAGATACGTTCTCTTCATCAAGGGGCGAATCACCCGAAGAGATGGATCCTGAGGGCAAGGGGATAGTGATCATTGACAAGGAGAAGGAGACCCTCAACATCGACGCGCCGAAAGGTGACAAGCCCACCGACTCAGGCTCGAACAACAAGAGGAAGGAAGGAAAGAAGAAGAGGCACATCAAGAAGATCATCTACTACAACAGTGACGCCTCCTCTTCTTCACCAAAAGACTATGACAACGACGATTCCTCTACGAAAAAGAAAATGATTAATCAAAATTATTCTTTTGATTATTCTCGCATGCCATATAATTCGAATGCTCATTTATTGTTCATTCCACTTGGCAAGCCCCCTCACTTTGATCGGGAAGACTATTCATTTTAGAGTCATAAAATGTGTAGTCACCTATTTTCTCTTCATCCTAGTATTTGGGAAATAGTGGAAATGGAATGCATTTTGATAGTAGTGATAATGTTGTGTTTATTAATGAGAAAATTCACAAAAATGCCTAAGTTACTACTATTTTGCTAGCACCTCTATTCAGGGATGAACAAAATAAAGTTAGTGGCTTGGACAACGCCAAGAAAATATGGGATACCCTTAAAATCTCTCATAAGGGAAACGATGCCACCATGATCACCAAGATTGAATTGGTGGAAGGCGAGGTAGGGAGATTCGCATGAAAAGGGGAGAGGAGCCAACTGAAACATACAACAGCCTCAACACCCTGCACTACAGGAAAGCACTTAATTCCCGTCGGCCAGAAACGACAGGAATAAGCACTAAACCGACGGGAATAAGTAATTCCCGTCGGTTTAGGGCTTATTCTCGTCGGTTGTCAGCCGCCAGGCGTCCCTTATCGAGGATAAGTTTATCCCCGTCGACGGCTGACGGGAATTATTAATTCCCGTCGGCCACTAACTAGCCGACGGGAATTAAGGCTAACTCCCGTCGGTTCTCCAGGACGACGGGAGTTATTAATTAATTCTCGTCGGTTCCCCAGAACAAAATTAGAAGCTATGGAAGTACAAGATGGACAGATCACGATGTCGTGCGCCTAATGTTAAGGTCATTCAGTGTAATTGATTCCCATCTTATAAACCTTATTCATGAAAATCCCAGGTACACCAAGATGTCATCCAAGGAAATTCTTGGAAAATTTATAAGTGGGCGCATGATGGTGAAAGAAGCAAGGTACGTTGACCACATCGCCAACGAACCTCTTCCTCTCTATGAGCGCAGCCCGTTGCACTCAAGGCAACGACTAGCAAGGAGACGCTACCAAACAAGGTAGCACAAGTGGAGGCTGCCGGGCTTAATGAGGAAGAATTGATGCTTGTGATTAAGCGCTTTAAGATCACATTGAAGGGATGCAAGGAGTACCCCAATAAGATGAAATCAAGGGGAAAGCGTCCATGCTTCAAATGTGGTAAGACCGGTCATTTTATTGCACAATGTCCTGATAATGAAAATGACCATGTACAAGAAAAGAAAGGAAGAAGGAGAAGAATAAGTTCTATAGGAAGACGAAGGGCGAGGCACATATTGGCAAGGAATGAGACTCGGACTCTCTTCATCTGACTTCGACGACGAAGGACTTGCTGCCTCCGTGTAACACCCCAGGTGTTTATCGTCTGCTCGACCACGAGTGCGGACTTTAACATGTGATAGCGGTGAATAACAGTCTCCTTGTCTTAATTTGTTTCGTCTGTCGCGAGTTCGACATCGTTTTTATTTATCCAGGCTCTTCCTAAATTTTCGTGATGTTTGGAACATAGTTGTTCCAAAAATCGGTGCGTCTAGTGATTATTTAAAATTCATCGCTCGCACGAATACGGATTCAGAAGCTCGACCCAATTGGATGATTTTTATCCCAGGAAAATTAATTTGAACTCGACAACTAAAATGTTCGGGGCAAAATAATCCGAATCACGCATCGTCCGAGAGAAATCGTGCGCGAGATTATGATCCAATTTATTATTAAGCACACTCTGTAAGATACTAATATCAACTGTGTTTAGATGGCGGATAATTTTTTATCCGAGATCGACTAAACCAGTGTTGTCTCAAATAATGTACCCGATATCCAGTCCGTTTACGTGTTTCCCAGAATAGTCACGAAAACTATCTAAACGAAATTTAGCCAGAATCGTAATCCACAGATTTTCTATTTCGTAATTCGTAGAATAAAATGTGTAGCCCATATAGTCGACCCAATATGCATCGCTAAAAATTTCGATTCAAAAATATCTGCGATTCTCTTTATAAAAAAAGAAAGGGGGGGAAATGAAAATATCTTCTAATCCCTATCTTCAGCCGCCGGGGGGGGGGGGGGGGAATCTTCCCTGCTCCTATCTCTACCGCCGCCCCCTCCCCTGATATTCTTCCCCAGCGCGCGCTTCTTCCCTGCGCCGTTCGCTCTCTCTCTCTCTTGTCTTCTCTCCCCTGCGCGCTCCGCTCCATCGAGCTCCCTGCACGCAGCCATGGCGCGCCTGCTTCCTGGCTCGCCGCGCGCCCAAGCTCTCTGCTTCCTCCCTCCTCCCAGCGCGAGCGCTGCTCCTCTTCCCCAGCCGCGAAGTCCCACGACGCGCCGCTCCCTCAAGCTCGGTCGCCTCTCCCTAGCCGCAGCTTTCTCCCTCTACTTCACCCCCCTGCGCGCTCCTCTTGGCTGAACGCCCATGGCGCCCGAGCGCCCTCTCCCTGCTGCTGCTCTTCCCCGGTGCGTTCCTGCTCCAGCTCCGGCACCGTGGAGCTCCCGCACGCGCGAGTCCCTCTGGTGGCCGTTGTGCTGGTCGCTCGTCCCTGCGCTTGTATTTTCTTCCTCGGCCATGGTGGTCGCACGCCCTTCCTGCTCCCTGGCCTCCCTCCTCTTCCTCAAGTCCAGCCTTGCTCTCTGCTGCTGCTTGCCGTGGACACCAGCCGAGTAGCTCCCTCGCGCTGCGGTCCCCTCCAACTTCCTCTGCCCAGCCGTCGTCAAACTCCTGCGCGTGCTGACTCCCTACTCGGTCTTTGCTCCTCCCTGCGCGCGTCTCCCTGCGCACGCGCCGCCGTCGAGTTCCCTGCCCCGCGCTGAGTGTTGGGGCGAAGGCGAAGACGCTACCCTTCGCTCGATGCCTTCGCCAATCTCGCTGCACCAACGGAGGCAAAACGACTGGCAGTCTCCACCCTACGTCCAACACGCTGCAGGACGAAGGCCTACGACGAGGTCGCACCATCCCGCGACCTCGTCCAACACGAAGGCCCACGTGGAATTCGACCCATTGTAACAGGCCCCGCGTGGCTGCTGCGCATTACAGGCCTAATTTGTAAAGGCTTCTCTGTAATTACAGTCTGTAACCCTGCTTTATAAGAATATTCCGGGGATAACCTGGGCACTTGAGGGCACATGCGTCCTTAATCCAAGATGCTGGGCACTCAGGCACCTATAAATACCCCTGCACAATGCCCTTGAGAGGCTAGATTAATAGAGCAATTACCTTCTTGAGCTAAAACCTTGTTTGTGTTATTGTCATTCCCCCGTTGGATCATCCTGCTCGGAAGAGCAAGTTCCAAAATTTGGCGCCCACCGTTCGTGCTACGAGAAAACCACCCGCGATGGCACCCAAGAGAGCTAGCTCGAAGGCAGCCCCATCCGTTGATGAAGTAGTGAAGGCAGCGCTGTTGGCTGAGAAAAAGGGCAAGGCCCTTGTTGACACCACCCACCAAGAAGCGTGCGAAGACGACACACTCAGCAAGAGGCAGCGCAATGAACAACCCACACCCGAAGGCAGTCTCCACACCTGCAGCTCCGAAGGACAACCACAACTTTCCCCAGGCTTCGCTCCACCGGAGGGCGCGGATGCCAGTGAGGACGGTGAAGTCATCGGCATTATAACAGAAGAACAACTACAGCTGCGGGCCTTGCGCATCAAGAATCGCAACCTCCAGAAGCAGAAGGAGATCCTCGAGGCCAAGCGCCAACGTGTCTCTGCGCAGGCCAAGGTGCGCCAGATGATACGCGACGAGGAGCAGAAGGCTCAGGAGCTTGAGCAAGAGATTACGCTCATGCAGAGCGAAGGCCAACTTGGTCTGCAACAAGGCCCACCCCTCCAACAGCGCGCACCATTCGAAGACCTGTTCATTCCTCAGTGCGGACCCGTCATCCCGCACGCCGCAGCATTCCAAGGTGTCAACTACCTTGACGAGCGAAGTCCCCTGGCGCCGCACCTGCATGTGTCACCATGGCCCGCCAACTTCAGGGCAGGGACCTACCCCAAGTACAACGGTAGCACTAACCCAGCACAGTATATCATGAGTTACCAAGTCGCTGTTGCATCATCCAAAGGGGACGACGCCACGATGGCCAAATCATTCATCATCGCCCTTGAAGGCCCGGCTCTCACTTGGTACACCAGGTTGCCCCCGTTGTCCATCGATTCCTAGAGAAGTCTGCGGGACAAATTTTTGCTCAACTTCCAAGGGGACCGCCCTGACACCAACGCCTTGGCTGAACTATCACTCTGCAAACAGCTGGAAAGAGAGACTCTTTGGGAGTACTACCACAAGTTTCTAACTCTCAAGTCGCAACTGCCTTCGGTTGATGACCAAATAGCCATTCACTACGCCATCAGTGGCCTTCGGGCCGGCGTTCTTTACAGCCACTGCATCAGAGATCCGCCCAAGAACCTCCAGGAGCTGTATCAACTGTTCGAAAAATATGCCAGATCCAAAGAGCTCCACCAGCGCAAGGTCGAGTCCCAGAGGAAACCCAAAGACCCTCCGCAGTCCAGGCGAACGTGGACAAGACCTTCACCGTCAGACTCCGGTCGGGACGACCGCAATCAGTAGCAGGTACACAACATCGCCAACCAGCACCCCGCTGGTGAGGCCCCTCGCCGCCAAGAGTATCCCCCCAAGGCCGCGGCAACGGAACTCGTGGTCGGGGCCGAGGACGGGTGCAGCAGCCGCGCAGATTTTACTGCTTGTTCCACGGCGAAGACTGCGCGCACCCAACAAGAGACTGCCTGGAAACGAAGGCCACCAGAGACAGGATGTCTTGGGCGCAACCAACCGACAACCCAAGAGTTGTCGCGCACACATATCAACAACTCCCTCAGCCATACAACCACGGCCCCGCTCCGCATCCACCTAACCACGCATACCAACATTACCAGGAGGTACAAATCGTACCTCCCCCACTCCCACCTCCGCACTCGCAACAGCAAAACATCCACCACCCCAACCATCCCCAAGCCCCAAAGCAATAAGACTTCGCTGATCAGCCGTATCGCGGAGTCATTCACATGATCATTGGGGGGTCCAGCGTCGACTTCGACACGAAGCGACAGAAGAGGGACCACTACCGCAGCATCAACCACGTCGTCGTCACCGGTCCAGTCGTGCAGATAAAGTGGTCCCATGTGCCATTGACCTTCGACGCCCGAGACGTCGACCTGCGCAGCGCACCCCACATCGACGCCATGGTTATCAACTGCAGCGTGGCAGGCTGGGACCTGCACGAAGTCTTAGTCGACAATGGCAGCCAGGCGGATATCATTTTCCTCCATGCCTTCGACCGCATGGGCATCAACCACAGTTTGCTTAAGCCTTCGGACAACCCACTGTATGGCTTCAGCGGCAAGGGCACCTTTCCTGTCGGCAAAATAGAGCTACCCCTCTCCTTTGGTGTAGCACCCAATGCACGAAGTGAGCAAGTCACGTTCGACATCGTCGACATGGTGTACCCATACAATGCCATAATGGGTCAGGGCTCCATCAACAAGTTTGAGGCAGCCATTCACGGACTTTACCTATGCATGAAGATCCCAGGTCCGCAAGGCGCGATCACAGTCTACGACAACCAGTAGGCCGCGTGCAACATAGAAAGAGACTTCGTTCCTGGGTAAAGGAACGTACACTGCCTCACGGCCCAGCGCGAGGTCCCCGAGTCTGCCAGCCCAACCGCCAAAGAGCATGACAAGGCACAGCTGCAGAGCAACGATGGGACCAAGACTGTTCCCCTCGACCAGGCAACGCCCAAGCAAATGGTCACCATCAGCGAAGACCTCACTTCGCATGACGAGGAGAGACTCCTCTGCTGTCTGTCCAAAAATAAAGACATCTTTGCCTAGTCCGCCCTCGACCTGGTCGGAGAAGACAGAAGCCGCCAGCTTGGGAATCAAGCACAGCTTGGGAATCGACCCTTCGGTGAGGCCGAAGAAACAGCGGCTGCGCAAGATGTCTGATGAGAAGACAGAAGCTGCCAAGGCCGAGGCACACCGCTTGCTTGAGGCCAAATTTATCAAGCCAGTCGCCTAACCTACATGGCTCGCCAACATAGTGATGGTGCAGAAGAAGAGCAGCAAGTGGCGGATGTGCATTGATTTCACCAGTCTCAACAAGGCCTACCTCAAGGACAACTTCCCGCTGCCTCGAATCGACAAGATCGTCGATAGTGCGGCCGGGTGCGAAGTCATGTCACTCCTTGATTGCTTCTCTGGCTACCATCAAATATATATGAAGGAGGAAGACAAGGCAAGCACCAGTTTCATAACACCCTTCGGCATGTATTGCTTCATCAGAATGCCGGAGGGACTTAAGAACGTTGGGTCCACGTTCTCTCGGCTCACCAAAATGGTGCTCGAGAGCCAAGTCGGCAGAAACATATTTACATATGTGGACGACATCGTCATCGCCAGCAGAAGCAAGGAAGACCATCTGGCTGACCTCGCCAAAACGTTCACGAACATGCGGGACGCACGACTTCGCCTAAACCCCGAAAAGTGCGTCTTCGGTGTTCACTAGGGGAAAATACTGGGCTACCTGGTATCGCACCGCAGGATCGAAGCCAATCCGACCAAAATCCAGGCCATCATCAACATGACGCCCCCGTAGTCAGCCAGAGACGTCCAACGACTGACAGGCAGATTGGCCGCCCTCAACAGATTCATCTCCAAGTCCGCAGAGCGAAGCCTCCCTTTCCTCAAAACACTCTGCGGCGCAAAAGACTTCACATGGGGACCAGATCAAGCGGCAGCCTTCGCTTCATTAAAGCAGTACCTGTCAGAGTTGGCGATTCTTACAAGCCCCAACCCCTCGCTACCCCTGTTGCTCTACATTGCAGCTTCGTCGCATGCGGTCAGCGCAGCACTGGTTCAAGAGCAGGACAGAGAGGGCACGATCTGACAATGTCCAGTTTATTACGTCTCCGAAGTACTCACGACATCAAAATGCAACATGATGGAACTGGAAAAAATCGCCTACGCAGTTGTTATGGCTTCGCGCAAATTGCGCCATTATTTTGAAGCGTTCAAGGTACGGGTCACCTCAGACAGGGGACTCGGCGAATTGTTTAGAAACCCGGAGGCATCTGTCCGGATTGCCAAATGGGCAGCCGAACTTTCCGGCTACCATATCACCTTCGAGCCCAGGACAGCCATCAAGTCACAAGTCCTAGCAGACTTCATCATCGACTGGACCGGGCCAATAACGCAGCCGGACACGTCCGCAGAGAAGGTGTGGACCATCCATTGCGACGGCGCATGGTGCCATGCGGGGGCAGGCGCAGCTGCAGTCATTACTTCACCCACAGGGGTCAAGCACAGATATGCAGCACGCCTCAGCTTTGCTTTGGAGTCTGACAGATGCACCAACAATATAGCAGAATACGAAGCTGTCATCCTCGGCCTTCGCAAGCTAAGGGCACTTGGTGTCACTACCTGCATCATCAGAACAGACTCCAAGGTAGTCACCGGCCAAGTCGAGAAAGATTATGCAGGGAAGGACCCCGCACTTATGCAGTATCTTGCGGCTATCCGCAGTCTCGAGAGGCAATTCAAAGGTTTCACCTTGCAGCACGTGGACCGAGCCAAAAATGAGGAGGCCGACGCATTGGCCAAGGCAGCCGCCAGAGGCGAGGCCCTGCCCTCCGACGTATTCTACCATGTCATCGGCACGCCAGCCGTCCGCAGCCCAGAGGGCCTCCAAATAACCAATGACAGCGAGGGCCACCGCATAGTCAACCTCATCATGACCGAAGACTGGCGGGCACCAATAACTCTATTCCTGCAGGGGTACTATCATCCAACCGATATCAACGAGGCCAAGCGCCTCAAACACCGAAGCCGGGACTTCGCACTCGTCGACGGCCAGCTTTACAAAAAGGGGGTCAGCCAACCCATGCTTAAATGTGTCATCGAGACTGAAGGCGTCCAAATCCTGCGTGAAGTCCACAGCGAGACTTGCGGCTCTCACGCAGGGCCTAGGGCCCTAGCTGCAAAGGTGATCCGTCAAGGCTTCTATTGGCCCACCATGATCTGCGCCACAAATCGGGTCACAAGGTCATGCGAAGCCTGCCAGAAGTTTTCTCCACGCTCGGGAAGCCCTTCACAATTCACAAAGCTAATCACCCACACGTGGCCCCTTCAGCGCTGGGGCCTGGACATTGTCGGGCCACGGCCCAAGGGAACCTCAAGTTCACCTTCGTCGCCGTTGAGTATTTTACCAAATGGATCGATGTAACACTCAAAATTGTTTACAAGGAATAAATAGCGAATTCCCTATTGTATGTGCCTTATCTGCATCATAAAAAGAGAACACATATGATTGAGATTTATTTATTTAAAACCAATGGTATTAAAATAAAGAGGAAATGCATCATATTGGATTTTTGTGTGTGCATTAAACAAAATAATAATGATAATGATAATAAGATAATAATTACTAGAAGTTGAATTAAACCCTAAATCGAAAATAGGGTTTTGAAAAAAATAAAGAAAGGAAATATCACATAACACATGGGGAATAAATACTACACATAAATATATCCCCAAATTAGAACTTGTCATGGCACAATATAACCTAAGGATAAATTGGTCACAAGTTTGAATCTAAACTAGAATTTAAATTTGAACTTGAGAAAATCTAAAATGTAAAAGAAAAATAAAAAGAAAAAGGATAAGACACCTAACTGGGCCCTGACCTCATTTTCGGCCCAGTCCCTATTTTCTCTGCGCGGCCCAGTCTTTTTTTCCCTTGCGCGCGCTCGCCCTCCTACCCACTCTCTGTCGCGTGGGACCCGCGTACCAGCCGCGACTCCGCGCTGGCTCGCTGGATCTCTCAGTCACGGGCAAAGCGGCCCCGGCTGTCAGCTCCATCCCCGTATACGGACCTCCGTGCATGGCGGGGGCGCGGAGATCTCGCTACTCCGTTGAAGCGCCCGGCCGCGTCGCCTCCATATAGGAGCCCACGACCTCGGGTTCGCCTCGCCCTCTCTCCCTCTACCGCAGACCCCCTGCAACCGCCGCGTACCGATAGCGCCGTGAGCGAGTGTGCTGCGCAGAGAACGCGAAGAGAGGCTCGCCATTGGTGATTCGCGGCCCCGGGGGAGTTTGGTCGCGATTGTGGCCTGGAGGAAGACCACGGAGTGTGGCGAGTGCATACGCAAGGAAGTTTCGGGCTGATCACCTGCGCTGTGGGGCGGATTGCTCACCGACGATCGATGAATACCGCTGGGCCGCCAGTCCTCGTCGACAGAGCATGATACATTGAAATCAGAGGTATGATGGCAGGGTATGTATTGGGGATGGGCACCACATCACGTAGCAAGTTGTAGATTGAACTGCGGGGCACCAAGCGCCGAGAATCGACCGCACCGGCGGTAGCTCCGCCGTGGGGTGGGACGACGCCGCCGTCGAACACACTGTGGGGAGTCGGCGATCGTTGAACCGTAGATCTCCACTCGGGCGGTTCTGATTAGATGCCGTAGATACCCTTTCGCCTCGTTGAATCCCGGCCGTGGGTCGCAAATCGGGCGGTCCGCGTTGATCCCTTTGTAATGGCACGTGCACTAGTGGCGGGGATTCGGTGCGGATGGGATCCCGTGCGCCCCACTGTAGGATCCCGTGTGTGGCCCGGCTCCAGCCAGTGGTTGGGCGCCATGTGTCCCTGTTCTGTCGTCTGCAGGTGATTATGCAAATAGGCCCCTGCGACTGTTTAAATAGAACCCGCCGTCCAGTGGATCTATTCACTGAGTCTTGGAATTATTGCACCATAGCCCCTGACCTTCCTGAAAAATGACGCCCAGTCCAGAACATTATAAAACCAGAGAAAATAATCTATAAATGGATTATTAATAGATAAATAAATCCTAGAACTTGTAAAACTCATAGAAATTCCATTTTTACTCCAAATTAATCCATTCCACTTTCTAAAATTTTATAATTTTATTCTCTACCACTTAGTGTCTCTGTTTTGACATGATAATGGTATTAAAATTTATCTCTTAATTAATCTCGTATCAAATACATAAAACCTTAGAAAATTCATAACTTAATAACCGTAGCTCTGAATTTAGTTATTCTTGTTCCTACGATCTCGTAGCAACGCGTAGATTATTATTACGTAGTTTATTCTTATGTTTGGTGTGATGTTAATTTTGTATATACCATGTTTGTCTGTATTGCTACGTTTAGCAGTGAGGACACGTGTCACCTGAAGATCATCCTGATACCTGGAATCTCAAGTCCCAGGCAAGTTGTGCCCTTGATCACTTCTTTTTACCTACTCATGTTCTGATTAATCATAATGATCTGCATAGGTTAATTTTGATGGGACCTAATAGGTTACCCTAGTTTGTCTATCTTTATACCTTGTTTACCACTGAACTTTTTGGGTAGTACTTGCTAGTGCTTTATGTGGTTTTGGGTATGAAGATACATTATTCATGATCACACTTTTATTATCTGTTTATTATCACTGTTCATGATAAGATCATTATGTTAATTGGAACATGGAGAACCACCCGGGAAAACAGTGCTACCACAAGGGTTTAATGGGACGCCCTTGGCCGATTAATTAGGAAAGCTAGTGGAAGACTACCTTACCTGAAAGGGGCAAGGGCAGTAGGGGAGTGGTCAGTGTAGGGAGGCCCTCGGGAGGATTTTGCTGCGATGGCGGTCCTGCAAGGGATTCCTGCATTGGAGCTTCCTATAAACTGTAGCGGGTTTTCTGAAGCTAGTGGAACTTTGTAAAGGCCTCGTAGTGTTACCCTGCCTCGCCTCCTCGGTAGAGGTGTATGGGAAGTCGCGATCCCTTGGCAGATGGGTAACATGACTTGTGGGTAAAGATGCGCCACCTCTGCAGAGTGTAAAACTGGTATACTAGCCGTGCTCACGGTCATGAGCGGCTCGGACACTCACATGATTAATTTATGGAACTAAATTCAATTTGTCATATGCATTGCATCGCAGGTGATGTTGTTACTTTGGTTCTACTGCTTAATTGGGTTGGTATTTACTTATACTTAGTAATTGCTAATAAAATCTTGACCAACTTTAAAAGCAATGCTCAGCTCTAACCATCCTCTTTGGTAAGCCTTAAACTTCACATGAACTCACACCTTTGGCGAGTTCATTCACATAATTCCTCACAACTTGTTGAGCGATGAACGTATGTGAGCTCACTCTTGCTGTCTCACACCCCCCCACAGGTCAAGAGCAGGTACCACAGGATGAGGCGCATGGAGGATGCTGTGATGAGTTCGTGAGAGGTCTAGGCCGTCGTCTCCCAGTCAACTTTGGGTTGCTGGATCGGTTCCTCATATGATGTAATTATTTAATTATTTTGTATAGAACTCCTGTTATATAGTAAAGATGTGACATTCGATCCTGTGCCACTATGCATCATATGTGTGAGACTTGGTCCCAGCACACCTGGTGTTTATGTTCGCGCCCGGGTTTTGGACCCCTGAAATCCGGGTGTGACAGAAGTGGTATCAGAGGAATGTTGACTGTAGGACGAAACCTAGATAGAACTGGACAACCATTATCTACTTACCTTTGCTACCCTGATTCTTTTCTAAACTTCTCTTAATCTTTTCTCATCTATTTCCGCTTTACTCTGATTATTCTTACCTTTTCATTCTAAAGACAAATGTGGATTTCACACTTTGAAATCCTGTGCCTAAAGTGACTTTAGGAATAGGAGACCTACTCTTAGGAACAAAAACAAAACTATTTTTATAGGTATTTGTATGCTTGAATGCTTGTTCTTATGATACCTGTTTGATTTGGTTCTTTGATTGAGTGAGATGAGTTGTGGAGTAATGTCCACAATGGCATTTACATATACATATAGGCATAGTAAATGTGTTATAAGATAACTAGCCAACCTAGATTATCCCCATTGGAATATATCTAGCTTAAGAGATTTATCTTATCCTAAAAGATCCCATTCTAACCAATTCATCTTATCTTAAAAGATTCTCTCTTATCTTGATAGATCCATCTTATCTTAAAAGATTATCTCTTATTTTAATAGATTCATCTTATCTTGGAAAGATTGTATCCTATTCCAATCTGATCTAGATCACATCTAATCTAACATGATCTAATCCAAATTGAGTTACTTAAATAAGTTAGATAATGTTGGGACATAAACTATGCCCTAATTCTATAAACATATCTTACCCTAAATTAATACCTTGGACTAACTCGTCCATAAACAACAACCTAACCTACATCATAGGCTGCCTAATCCAGATATCCCAAAAGCAAAGTAAAACTCTGCTCAAACCTACCTACCTCGTGTACCCCGGCTATCCTAACTATATGTCCTTAACTCGGATGGCAACTCCAAGAAGAAATGTCAAAGAAGACCAACCACGTCAAAGAAAGATAAGCATCAACTCAAGACTTCAAAGATCAAGATGAATCGCCAGCGGAATCAAGATCCACAGTTCAGGATGAAGTCTTTCCTTATTATACTCTTCCTTGCCACAACCTATTACCTATACTTGCCATAATCGTACCTCATCTAACCTAATAGATGGCTAGACATATATGTCTATATTTTCCAAATCATCTACTAGCTAGTATAAAAAAACATGAAACAAAACTTTTGATTCCTAAACCAAACCGGTTGCATCCCTTTTCTACAAATCTCGAGGACGAGATTATTTTTTAAGGGGGGTAGAATTTGTAACACTCAAAATTGTTTACAAGGAATAAATAGCGAATTCCCTATTGTATGTGCCTTATCTGCATCATAAAAAGAGAACACATATGATTGAGATTTATTTATTTAAAACCAATGGTATTAAAATAAAGAGGAAATGCATCATATTGGATTTTTGTGTGTGCATTAAACAAAATAATAATGATAATGATAATAAGATAATAATTACTAGAAGTTGAATTAAACCCTAAATCGAAAATAGGGTTTTGAAAAAAATAAAGAAAGGAAATATCACATAACACATGGGGAATAAATACTACACATAAATATATCCCCAAATTAGAACTTGTCATGGCACAATATAACCTAAGGATAAATTGGTCACAAGTTTGAATCTAAACTAGAATTTAAATTTGAACTTGAGAAAATCTAAAATGTAAAAGAAAAATAAAAAGAAAAAGGATAAGACACATAACTGGGCCCTGACCTCATTTTCGGCCCAGTCCCTATTTTCTCTGCGCGGCCCAGTCTTTTTTTCCCTTGCGCGCGCTCGCCCTCCTGCCCACTCTCTGTCGCGTGGGACCCGCATACCAGCCGCGACTCCGCGCTGGCTCGCTGGATCTCTCAGTCACGGGCAAAGCGGCCCCGGCTGTCAGCTCCATCCCCGTATACGGACCTCCGTGCATGGCGGGGGTGCGGAGATCTCGCTACTCCGTTGAAGCGCCCGGCCGCGTCGCCTCCATATAGGAGCCCACGACCTCGGGTTCGCCTCGCCCTCTCTCCCTCTACCGCAGACCCCCTGCAACCGCCGCGTACCGATAGCGCCGTGAGCGAGTGTGCTGCGCAGAGAACGCGAAGAGAGGCTCGCCATTGGTGATTCGCGGCCCCGGGGGAGTTTGGTCGCGATTGTGGCCTGGAGGAAGACCACGGAGTGTGGCGAGTGCATACGCAAGGAAGTTTCGGGCTGATCACCTGCGCTGTGGGGCGGATTGCTCACCGACGATCGATTCGCACCGCTGGGCCGCCAGTCCTCGTCGACAGAGCATGATACATTGAAATCAGAGGTATGATGGCAGGGTATGTATTGGGGATGGGCACCACATCACGTAGCAAGTTGTAGATTGAACTGCGGGGCACCAAGCGCCGAGAATCGACCGCACCGGCGGTAGCTCCGCCGTGGGGTGGGACGACGCCGCCGTCGAACACACTGTGGGGAGTCGGCGATCGTTGAACCGTAGATCTCCACTCGGGCGGTTCTGATTAGATGCCGTAGATACCCTTTCGCCTCGTTGAATCCCGGCCGTGGGTCGCAAATCGGGCGGTCCGCGTTGATCCCTTTGTAATGGCACGTGCACTAGTGGCGGGGATTCGGTGCAGATGGGATCCCGTGCGCCCCACTGTAGGATCCCGTGTGTGGCCCGGCTCCAGCCAGTGGTTGGGCGCCATGTGTCCCTGTTCTGTCGTCTGCAGGTGATTATGCAAATAGGCCCCTGCGACTGTTTAAATAGAACCCGCCGTCCAGTGGATCTATTCACTGAGTCTTGGAATTATTGCACCATAGCCCCTGACCTTCCTGAAAAATGACGCCCAGTCCAGAACATTATAAAACCAGAGAAAATAATCTATAAATGGATTATTAATAGATAAATAAATCCTAGAACTTGTAAAACTCATAGAAATTCCATTTTTACTCCAAATTAATCCATTCCACTTTCTAAAATTTTATAATTTTATTCTCTACCACTTAGTGTCTCTGTTTTGACATGATAATGGTATTAAAATTTATCTCTTAATTAATCTCGTATCAAATACATAAAACCTTAGAAAATTCATAACTTAATAACCGTAGCTCCGAATTTAGTTATTCTTGTTCCTACGATCTCGTAGCAACGCATAGATTATTATTACGTAGTTTATTCTTATGTTTGGTGTGATGTTAATTTTGTATATACCATGTATGTCTGTATTGCTACGTTTAGCAGTGAGGACACGTGTCACCTGAAGATCATCCTGATACCTGGAATCTCAAGTCCCAGGCAAGTTGTGCCCTTGATCACTTCTTTTTACCTACTCATGTTCTGATTAATCATAATGATCTGCATAGGTTAATTTTGATGGGACCTAATAGGTTACCCTAGTTTGTCTATCTTTATACCTTGTTTACCACTGAACTTTTTGGGTAGTACTTGCTAGTGCTTTATGTGGTTTTGGGTATGAAGATACATTATTCATGATCACACTTTTATTATCTGTTTATTATCACTGTTCATGATAAGATCATTATGTTAATTGGAACATGGAGAACCACCCGGGAAAACAGTGCTACCACAAGGGTTTAATGGGACGCCCTTGGCCGATTAATTAGGAAAGCTAGTGGAAGACTACCTTACCTGAAAGGGGCAAGGGCAGTAGGGGAGTGGTCAGTGTAGGGAGGCCCTCGGGAGGATTTTGCTGCGATGGCGGTCCTGCAAGGGATTCCTGCATTGGAGCTTCCTATAAACTGTAGCGGGTTTTCTGAAGCTAGTGGAACTTTGTAAAGGCCTCGTAGTGTTACCCTGCCTCGCCTCCTCGGTAGAGGTGTATGGGAAGTCGCGATCCCTTGGCAGATGGGTAACATGACTTGTGGGTAAAGATGCGCCACCTCTGCAGAGTGTAAAACTGGTATACTAGCCGTGCTCACGGTCATGAGCGGCTCGGACACTCACATGATTAATTTATGGAACTAAATTCAATTTGTCATATGCATTGCATCGCAGGTGATGTTGTTACTTTGGTTCTACTGCTTAATTGGGTTGGTATTTACTTATACTTAGTAATTGCTAATAAAATCTTGACCAACTTTAAAAGCAATGCTCAGCTCTAACCATCCTCTTTGGTAAGCCTTACACTTCACATGAACTCACACCTTTGGCGAGTTCATTCACATAATTCCCCACAACTTGTTGAGCGATGAACGTATGTGAGCTCACTCTTGCTGTCTCACACCCCTCCCACAGGTCAAGAGCAGGTACCACAGGATGAGGCGCATGGAGGATGTTGTGATGAGTTCGTGAGAGGTCTAGGCCGTCGTCTCCCAGTCAACTTTGGGTTGCTGGATCGGTTCCTCATATGATGTAATTATTTAATTATTTTGTATAGAACTCCTGTTATATAGTAAAGATGTGACATTCGATCCTGTGCCACTATGCATCATATGTGTGAGACTTGGTCCCAGCACACCTGGTGTTTATGTTCGCGCCCGGGTTTTGGACCCCTGAAATCCGGGTGTGACAATCGAGACGAGGGCAATATCCACAATAACATCGAAGACTGCCCAGAAATTCTTCTGGCAAAACATTGTTTGCCGGTTTGGAGTCCCATCTGAGCTCACAGTTGACAATGGCAAGCAATTTGACAACCAAGACTTGCCTTCGCCTCAGGGATTTCTGCTTCTCCATTGGCACCAAGCTTGCCTTCGCCTCAGTGTACCACCCACAATCCAACGGCGTCGTGGAGCGCGCCAACGGCAAGATTTTCACAGCGATCAAGAAAATGCTCCTCGACGACAAGAAGGGCAAATGGGCCGACCTGCTACCTGAAGCAGTCTGGGCACTGAACACAACCGAGTGTCGAGCGACCGGATTCACTCCCTTTCGCCTGGTATACGAATCGGAGGCCAAGACCCTGCAGGAAATCAAACATGGGTCCCCGCGGACAAGCGCTTCAGCAGTACCCGACGTCGACGAGCCAACTTTCCAAAGACCTCATTGACGGAGACCGTGTCTTCGCCCTGCAGGCCCTCGACAAATATCAAGCCCAAACGAAGGCCTGGCGCGACCACGCGGTCGTCCCAAGAGAATTCAACGAAGGGGACCTCGTACTTGTCCGCACAACCCGGACAGAGTCACGGGGTAAGCTGGAACCGAAGTGGGAAGGACCATTTATCGTCAAGACGAAGTCGTCTCCCAGCGCGTACAGATTAACAACACAATCTGGAGAAGACCTAGAACATTCCTGGAATATAGACAATCTTCGCAAATTTTTTGTTTGAATCCTCAGGGCCATCACGCCCTTGTAAGTCACTTAACATTATTATTCTAGCCCGCACTCTTTTCCTCCCAGAGGGGGTGAGGTTTTTAATGAGGCGGCGCCATGTAATATACAAGCAAAAATCCCCCGCAAAAAACTAAGCCAATGTCGAAAAAGACCGCATCGACGGTCTTCGGCATTCGACCACACCAAAGTCACCGCGAGGGGCAGCGCTGACTACCCTCGCGTGCGACACTCCGCGCAAAAGTCGCCTAAGGGTGCAGCCGGACTCTCCGTGCAAAAGTCGCCTACGGGTGCAGCCGGAATAGCACAATAAGTGCGGAAAATCGAAGTCTTCTCCAAAAGACTCTCCGCGCAAAAGTCGTCTACGGGTGCAGCCGGAATAGCACAATAACTGCGCAAAATCGAAGTCTTCTCCAAAAGACTCTCCGTGCAAAAGTCGCCTACGGGTGCAGCCGGAATAACACAATAAGTGCACAAAATCGAAGTCTTCTCCAAAAGACTCTCCGTGCAAAAGTCGCCTACGGGTGCAGCCGGACTAGCGCAATAAGTGCGCAAAGTCGAAGTCTTCTCCAAAAGACTCCCCGTGCAAAAGTCGCCTACGGGTGCAGCCAGGCTAGCATAACAAGCGCGCAAAATTGAAGTATTTTCCAAAAGGTTTGGATCAGCGAAGGCTCGCAGTTTCATATAAGTTACGGTTACATACATATAGCGAGGGCATCACACTTTACATTGGCTCAACCTTCGAGATGATACCCATCTCCCTGTAGTTAACAACATTATCCTCAACTCCACACCCTCAAAAAGACTTCGCAACTCCCCCTCACCTACACTCGCCCCAACCGGCGAGGACAACAATTCCCGCTTGCTAGCCCCGTCCACACGAAGACGACCACCCTCCACCTCACTCACTCTCCGCTTCGCCACCGCCCTTCGCCGCCTACGCCCAGCACTCGGACCAGGAAGAACTTCAGCATCCATCACACGCGGAGAAGCCTCCGCCGCAGCCACATCCAAGGCCGCAAAATAATCCAAGTCCTCATCCGAAGACTCTTCCGTCCACACAACCGAACTCCCAGAATCATCAGACTCAAAAAACTTAGACACGGAATCATCCGAATCATTTTCAGCAACTACGGTCGAAGCCGCCACAAAATTAGCATTGTTAGTAGCGGTTGCATGCGTAGGCCCAAAACCCTGAACCTGCGCAGCAACCGAGGTTCAGTAACACGTACACAAAATTCACAAATTCCCCTGCACCTATATAACTACTTAGCCACCTGCGAGGGCACGGCCGCGGCCGTGGGGTCTTCGACTGCCGGCTCCGCCACCACCTCCGGGGCACCTTCGACCGTCGGCTCAGGGGCCGACGCAGGGTCTTCGTCGGCCATAGCAGGCACGGGCACGACAGAGGGGCCTTCACCGGCATCCAACGGCAGCACCGGATTTCCCTCTGCAGCCTCGGGCGGCGCGCCGACCAGACCTCCAAGGTCCTCGACGTCCACGGCACGCTCCATCTGCAGCAAAAGCACATTCACTCAGCAAAAACTACACATATCCACACGCAATCAACCACACAAAAATAATAACCTTCATCTGCTCTCTCGCCCGGTCGGATCGCTCCCTGACAGCCTCTCGACCATGCGCACCCCACATCCTATCAAAAAGTGCCCCCGCTGACTGCTTTCACAACAGGGTCTTCGGCCTTGAAGATCTCGCGCTCAAAGCTCTCGTCTGATTGGTCGAAGACCTCGTATTGTCTGCAGCCCTCACGAGACAACGCATTCATGGCCCCCTCACAGGTGACGAGGGAGGCAAAGGACATGAAACCCTCGACGATGTTCGGGAGTACCAGCAACTCCTCCTGTAACCACTCGAGGAAGCGAAGGCCCGCTTCCCGGTCGGGCACCTCGAAGTCAGCAGTACGCGCACCCAGCTCACGGTACGAGTTCACGAACTAGGCGAGCGTCCGCTCAACCTCCGAGCGCGTAGAGGCCTCGGCCTTGTCCACGCGGCCGCGCAGGGCGTTGAACCTCGCCTCCCACTCCTCGGCGCGCTGGCTGGCGAGACTTCCCTCCGTCCGCGCAACTTTGGCCTCCGCCTGTGCAGCCTGCGCCTCAGCGATGGCCTAGTTTGCCTCCTTCCTTTCCTCCACCAGCTGGCACCGGAGGTCCGTCTTCTCGACCTCCAAGGCGGCCACTTTCTCCGCCAGCCTGCGGTTTTTGCTCTCCGCAACTGACTTCTCCCGGACGACGTCCGCGTGCTGCGCCCGAAGTCTCTCGACTTCGGCAGCCACGTCCGCAGTGAGGACGCCAGACACAACATGGTCGACGAAGTCGGCCGCCTGACAACAACACATGAGACCCAACTCCTCATGGAAACAACAAACACCAGAGTCCAACTCAACTTACTTGACTCAGCTGCTGCGACAGCCGCTGCGATGCATCCCTCAGCCGCTGGGACATGGTGCCCGCCACGTCCTTAGCAACAACGGCTGTTAGAATCTCGCCGCTTGCGCAGAAGGCGGCCCACGGGTCCTGCGCGGTTCCCTTCACCCTTACCACCGCCAATGGCGAAGTGGTCGCCACCAAAGGCGGGACAACAACCATTTGTCCCTCGCCCGGCCCTGCAATATATCACCGGTCAGAAGACCTCAAAAAAAACTTACCAACAAAATAGTCCTCCACGCTGATATTCGTGCCGAAGTCGTCAACACGTTTTCCCGGCGAGGGCAGCTCCCGTACTTTCGCAGCATCGACCGGGGGAGGCTTGGTCCCGCCGGCGCCGGCTGCCTTCGCGCTCGCCGACGACTTGCCGGATCCGGGCGCGGCTAGTTTCGCAGCCGGCATCGGCTGGCTGCTGCCGGGGGCCACAGCCTTCGCGCTCCCCCGCGCCTTCTTCGCCTCACGCCTAGGATCTGCGATCCTGATGACCGCTCGGCACTTCTGCGCAGCGTCCTGACAGTCCTTGTTCATCACTGCCGACACAATAGCAGCAATATTCCGTCCGTAAGGGAAAATCCTCAAGCCACGAGCTATACGAGACGTAGACATGTCTTCGCCCTCCGCCCAGGGGATCGGAAGATTCTATGGCCATCGACCCCCGGTAACCTCCAACATTCGCACAGTGCCCTTGAGAGGCTAGATTAATAGAGCAATTGCCTTCTTGAGCTAAAACTTTGTTTGCGTTATTGTCATTCCCCCGTTGGATCATCCTCCTCGGGAGAGCAAGTTCCAACACTGAGCTTTCTGTCGTGCCCTGGCTCCAGCTTTCTCTCTATTTCTCAGCCGAAGCGCGTCCCTGGTCCCAGCGTGGAGCTCGCGAGCGCCTCCCTGGGCTCCTTTTGTCGCGGTCAGCTTTGGTCCCTGTTACTCGCTAAACCACTATCGCGCCGGGTTATGGCCCGATGCGCGCGTCATTAGTCTTCGTCGTGCCACTGCTCCCTGATCCGCGCTACTCCCTGGTCGGTCTCGCGTTCTCCTTCAGCGTCGTGGCCGCACCCAGGTTCTTTGGTTCCATTCTAGCTGCAACGACCTCTCCTACGGGGCATCTTGTCGTCTGGCCATTAGCCTTGATGTCCATTCCACTCTCAAGTAAACCTATGGCGGTAGATGAGAGACCTCAGAAATTTATGAAGAAAAGAGAAGTAAAGTTCGTGCAACGCTCGTCTGGTGTTCAACAAAATGAGTGGACTGGTGCTCGTCGCGTGTTGGAAGATCGGCACCGATGTTCTTGCTGGATATTGATTGTTTGATTTTGGGGAAAACGACGCCCACATGGTGTTCAATGAATGGTTCAAACTGGATAGCCTCGTTGAAATCACGGCTCCGAGTTGATTTGGACATGGTAAGATGATCCATTTATTTCTCGTGAGTATAAGGAATGGTTGGGTTGGATAAATATAGTAGTTGCGATAATTATTCCGCTGGTAGCTCGAGCACGTGTCTATTTGACGCTTGTTAGAATACGGGGCTACATGTAGCGTGGTGATTGTGTCCATGATTGCGAAGTATCATGCTGTGTAGCTAAGTTTAGGTTTAAAGACATAGGTTATGCGAGAAAATTAAATCGGTGTTTCGTATCCGATGAGTGGTTGAATTAATAATATGAAGGATAGGTCTAGTGTTGTTAGCAATTAGTTGACAAATTCTACTAGCATGGTGTGTGTCGATTGTTATTTATTTGGAAAAGCGATGCCTTGTCGTAGTAGTAGCCATATTGTTGTATGTCTGTAACCGATAAAGTGCCCTAGATAAATATCTAGCATTACCAAAATGAGTGAAAGCAAATAATATCGATAAGTTTGTTTCTGTTAGAATTGAACCCAACTAAGTTAAAATAATATGTTTGGTAGAAAGTCGGAGCATGAGTCATCGTTATTTTTGTGGAATTCATGGCGGGTTAATAATAGTACTCTGGTTTACTACTACTCATCTAATTATTAGTGAATAGGATAGATAAATAATTGTTCTTACCCAAATTAATTAGGAAACAAGTAACATCATTAAGTCTATTCCGGTGAAAACCCGAGGACTATTAGTGGAGAGTGCGCATAAGCGGGTTAGATCTTTGATTGTTTAGAAGGTCGTTTTGTAGAACTCTATGATGTTTGAATGAGATTTGGGTAAGTTAGAAAGGCACGACTATTGCGCTTAGTCATACGTTGATAACTAGTGTTTTCGTATGAAATGGTATGACGCCTCGCTGCTAGGCTTTTAATTCGCTATCGCGTAGCACTATTTAGGTTTGTGATATTCCTGTTTATATGCATTTCATTCAGGTACGTTAATTAATCACGTGATGCGAAGGACCAAAGCTGAGTCGACCACAAGATGTCGCTGCGCGTGAGCTTCTCCACAAGATGATGCTGATGGACGAACCTGAAGATGGATAAATTGAACGGGTACCAAGATATGAGATGATCGCCAAGTGGTCGCCACCTAACAACACTAACGTAGTGTTATCCAGGCAAGCCCCGGTGCATTTGCCACCTCCTTGTTGTTTTAAAATCTTTATCACCTTATATGATGCATTAGGTGATAGGAGTTGTGTGCTAAACCGTTGATGCATTTCCTTCCTTAAAAATTGATTACCCTTCCTTGATTCCCTTTTATAAAAAGGATTTTTATGATGCTTAGCCTTGCTTTAGAAAAACAAAATGTTTTGTTTTCAAAACAAAAGTGATGCTACAGATTGGATGGGAAGTTTTCAAAAATAAAACTTGATGGTGGATCCATCAGGGCCTTGATGGGTTCAACATCGAAAAAGATGTACCTCTGCCAGGTACCAAACTTTGGGGTTTAAATGATTAAAACGAGACTGGGCGGTTGACTTGCATGAGAAGGGAGTCTCAGTGTAATGTCTCCGTCTGAGTCGCTTAAGGACCATGCCGATGTAGGCTTGTTGATTGAGGACCTTTTAACTTGCATGAGAAGGGAGTCTCGGTGTAATGTCTCCATCATGGGTAAGCTTTGCCTTGGGCAGACTAATACCAGAAAGGCCAACACGCAATGGGAGTGGAGAGATGGCGAGAGTAGCATGTACCCTCCGTGGCAAGAGGCTGGACGGTGGTGTATCTGTGCTCTTGGTTGGCGTGAACCCGGTCTAGTCTTAAGAACCCCGGTGGCGAGTTGACATATGCAAGGGTTAAGTGCTACATATGTTGTGTGATTGGAGATCCCCAGCTAGGTATTAATCGATTCAGATCGCCGTTACTTCTCGGATATGAAGACTTGGTCACTGCCCTACACGTAGCAATACAGTGAACTGAAGGGATGATAAAAAGACAGCTAGTATAGGCCAAGTGCTTGAACTAGGATAGAAAGAACTGTAGATGCAGGTAACTTTACTTAAACTGACAAGTAAAAATGGATTTTAAGGATCCACTCATAGTAAGCTTTTTTGCAAATAGAGTCCTTGATTCTTGATAAGCCTTACCTTGAATCCTTTTAAAGCCAGCATACCCTTGAGAGTCTTTTCTTTAGTCGGGTAAGTCTTGTTGAGTACTTGCGTACTTAGGGTTTTATTCCCATTGTTGCTGCAGGTTACGAGTCACTTTGATTGTGATTGGTGTTAAGCGCCGCTGGGCACGTCCTTCTTATAAGTCGAAGTACTTCTTCTATACTTCTTATTGAGGATTGTCACTGAGCTAGCATATATTTCAAACTTATAAATAATTTATAACATTTCAAAGGTTATTCTTTGAACCACATTTGTAACCACTCCGATAAATATGATGTAATTTTGTTGTAACTTGAAAAATTTGGTAATAAGATTTTCGTTGCAAAATTTTTGGTGTGTGATTTGTGTTTACTTAATCATGCGGTCCTGGTTGTAAGTGGTTTATCCGAGGTCCTTGGGGCACTCGGACAGATCATGTTAAGTTATCTGGTGCACATGCATAGCCATCTGAGGTCTTTCAGACAAGGACAGGTGCATGTGGGCCCAATAACTTGGGAGGTTCTGCCACACTCCGCCTTCAACAAGTCCTCCCTCTTCCCCAATGAGCATCACACCTGCCTCATGGCAAAGGAGAAGAAGGTACATACACGAGATACTCCCAAGTATACTTCTTCTAGCGATGAGGATTCCGATGATGATCTATATTATAGCGATCTCTTAAAGGGCTTGGATAGATCCAAAGTTGATAAAATTAATGAATTGGTTGATGCTCTTAATGAAAAGGATAGGTTGTTAGAAAAGCAAGAGGATATTCTTTATGAAGAACATGATAAATTTGTTAATGTTGAAAAATCTCTTGCTTTGGAAATTAAGAAGAATGAATTGCTTCCTTTTGAGTTGTCTTCTTTCCATGATTCTATTTCTAGCTGAGTGTAAATGTTGATTTAAATGCTAGAATAGAATAATTGAATGTTGCTAGTTCATCTTTGGAACATGCTTCTATTTGCAATAGATGTAAATATTTTGATGTAGATGCTTGCAATGATCACGTCCCTACAATTTCTAAGTTAAATGTTGATATTGTCAACCTTCATGCTCAACTTAAAATCTACAAAGATGAATGTGATAAAATTAAGTTTGCTAGCAAGGCCTACACTATTGGTAGACATCGCTCCATTAAGGATGGACTTGGTTTCCAAAGGGGAACCAAGGACTTAAAGAGCCAAAAGGCCTCAAATGTCATTAAGGAAAAAAGGGAAGGCGCCTTTGGCTAGTAGCTCGCATTCTTTTCATGATAAGAAGAACCATGCTTATTTGTATGATCATGTTAAGAATGCTTCTCATGTTGCACATAATATTCATCATGATACATGTAATGATCATGTTGTTTACCTATGTGTTATGATGTTTTTGCTTCTCATGCCATGATTGCTTCTTTGAGCTCTTCTCATATCGTTTTTCATGTGCCTAAGGATAGGAATGCATCTCATGGTCCATCTATGATGTTTGGTACCTTTGATGCATCCTATGTGCTTTATTGTAAGAATAATAGAATTGTTGCTTCCAATGCGGGACCAAAATGCAAGAGGGGTAAGACTTGCATTTGGGTTCCAAGGACTTATGTTACTAACCTTGTAGGACCCAACAAGAGTTGAGTACCTAAATCCCAAGCCTAAATACCTTGCAGGTTTATGCAGCCAGGGGATCAAGTTGGATTATTGACAGCGGATGCACAAACCACATGACGGGGGAGAAGAACATGTTCACTTCCTATGTCAAGAACAAGGATTCTCATGACACAATCATCTTTGGAGATGGGAATCAAGGCAAGGTAAAAAGGAATAGGTAAAATAGTGATTACTATCGAGCATTCAATCTCTAATGTCTTTCTGGTAGAATCGCTTGGATATAATTTGCTTTCTGTTAGTCAGTTATGTCAAATGGGTTACAATTGCTTGTTTACAAATGTTGATGTGCCTGTCTTTAGAAGGAGTGATGGTTCATTAGCATTTAAAGGTGTTTCTGATGGCAAGCTTTATTTAGTAGATTTTACTAAAGAAAATGTCGATCTAGATGCATGTTTACTTGCTAAGAGCCTAAGACCAACATGGGCTGGCTTTGGCATCGCCGTCTAGCACATGTCGGGATGCAGAATCTTCATAAGCTTCTAAACGGAGAACATGTGTTAGGACTAACCGATGTTTGTTTTGAGAAAGATAGGCCTTGTGTAGCATGTCAAGCAGATAAACAGGTGGGAACAAGTCATCCAAGCAAGAATGTGATGACAACATCAAGACCATTGGAGCTTCTCCATATGGATCTTCGAGCCCATTGCTTATCTTAGCATCGATGTAAGTAAGTATGGTCTTGTAATTGTTAATGACTATTATCGCTTCACTTAGGTATTATTTTTACAGGATAAATCTAAAATCCAAGAAACTCTCAAGCGCTTCCTAAGATGAGCTCAAAATGAGTTTGAGCTAAAAGTAAAGAAGATAAGGAGCGATAATGGATCTAAGTTCAAGAACCTTCAAGAGGAAGAGTACCTTGAAGAGGAAGGCATCAAACATGAGTTCTCCGCTCCCTACACACCACAACAACATGATGTAGTGGAGAGGAAGAACAGGATGCTCATTGACATGGCAAGAACGATGCTTGGAGAGTACAAGACACCATAACGGTTTTGGTCGGAAGCCGTGAATACGACTTTCCATGCCATAAACCATCTCTACCTTCATCGCCTCCTCAAGAAGACGACATATGAGCTACTCACTGGTAACAAACCCAATGTTTTCTTATTTTCATGTATTTGGGAGCAAATGCTACATCTTGGTAAAGAAAGATAGGCATTCAAAGTTTTCTCCCAAAGCCATTGAAACGTTTTTACTTGGTTATGACACAAATACAAAGGTATATAGATTCTTTAACAAATCTTCGGGTTTAGTTTAAGTCTAGTGACCATTGTATTTGATGAGACTAATGGCTCTCAAAGAGAGCAAGTTTATCTTGATGATATAGATGAACATGAGGTTCCGACGGCTGCCATGAGGACCATAGCAATAGGCGATGTACGACCATAGGAACAACAAGTGCAAGATCAACCTTCTTCCTCCATAATGGTGCAACTCCCAACTCAAGATGAGGAACAAGTACACTAAGACGATGACATGGATCAAGGGGGAGCACAAGAACAAGAAGGGAGGAGGAAGGAGTACCATAGGCATCCTCAACCCAAGTCCGCACCAACATTCAAAGAGATCATCCGGTGGATCAAATTCTTGGTGACATTAGTGTTGGGGGCCTTCGGCTTCCGAAGGTCCTCAAAAACATGATTTAACAATGTTTCTGGAGTAAAGTACATTAACAGGTACCTTCGGACTCGGATCAGAGCCACGGTACGAAGAAGCACAAAGGTTGGCGCAGAGCCGAAGCTGTGTGTAGAAGAGCTTCGGAATAGCGGCGGAAAAGGAAACCGACTTAAAGATGAAAAACCAGATTAGACCTCGAAGAGTTATCATAGAGTTATTGATAAATGTAAAGGGCATTATTGTAATTTTCCATGGGCTGCGACCCGTGCCTATAAATAGGTGAACAGTATCCCTGTACTGTTCACGCTGATTTGGCATTGGCTTTTGCGTCACACTTGTACTTTTACCTTCTTACGAGCTGAAGGTACACTTGTAATTTGATATCATTTTTATCTTCCCGTCATAATAAAATGGAAATGAGTCGACAATAATACACAACTGTTTATGTTATCTTTATGTTTCATATGATTCCTTCTTCATTATTATATTTTATGTTTATGAAGGTATGTCCTCCATAACCTTCGTCCAAAAATCATTATATCCTTAGGGAAATAATGCTTAAAAGGACGAAGGATATTAACATTTAACATTTTGTGTTGCCTTGTTCTTGATTCATAGCATTTGCCCAACATTGGCGCCCACCTCCGGTGAACTCACTTCCATTTTTTGAATCTTGAACACTTTCGGCAAGCATCACCTTCGTCATGCCGCCGAAAAAAGCTTCAGCGACAGGGGCTGGTACTTTACAGCCGCTGGATCCCAATCAGGATGTCCTTTCTCTCAGAGAGGCCCGAAGCCAGAAGAGGAAGGCTGTTAGTCCAACACCTCTGGAGGATGACCTAGATCAGGAGATCCACAACCTGGAGATCCTTCAGCAATAGGTGCAACGCAAGAAGGAGAAGATGGCTCGTCTAGCTGATCTTCAGAGACAGATAGACGAAGCTTCTGAAGAGGTTCGTCATCTTGTTCAAGATGATCAAAGCCGAAGGCCTCCACGCAGAGAGCTTCATCAGGAAGGCTTCCACAATGAGGATGACTGGTACGAAGATTTCCATCATGGAAACTTTGCTTTTAATGATGCTTCTCCTCTCTCAACAGAATTGCAGGCTACACCATGGCCACAGTCTTACAAGCCACCCCAACTCCCCGTGTATGACGGTCACACAGACCCGAAGCAATTCCTAATGAGCTATGAAGCAACCATATCTTCGTATGGTGGCAATACGGCAGTCATAGCAAAATCTTTTGTCATGGCCGTCAGGATGTTGCTCAGACTTGGTACTCTTCTCTTCGGCCAGGGACAATCACTTCTTGGCAGAAATTAAAGGATATGCTGATAACTAGCTTCCAAGGATTTCAGACGAAGCCAGTCACCGCTCAGGCTCTCTTCCAGTGTACCCAGGACCATGAAGAGTACCTTCAGGCGTATGTCCGGAGGTTTCTGCGCCTGAGGGCACAAGCACCAACAGTGCCCAATGAAATTGTCATTGAGGCCATGATTAAGGGGCTTCGGCCGGGACCATCAGCGCAGTACTTTGCCAGGAAGCCACCACAAACGTTGGAGAAGCTGCTCCAGAAAATGGACGAATACATTCGAGCTGACAATGACTTCCGCCGAAGAAGGGAGGAAGCATTCAGGTTCTCTGAAATGACCAGGGGCTTCGGAGGAAGATTTCACCCGAGGCATGTTAGGTCAATCCATAACTCTGCTCAAACTGATGATCGAGGGAGCCAGCAGCAAAGGCCACAACACTCTTCACAAGCTTCGGCCCAACAGCAGAGTTCTTTTCGGCCGCCAGCGCCAAGGGGCAGAGGCGCCAGGGGCTTCGGGGGAAGTTTCGGAGACCAGCCAAGAAAAATATATTGCCTATTCTGTGGTGAAGACAAGGGCCACACTACCAGGATGTGCCATGTTACCATCCAGAAGCAGAAAGAAATAGCGGAAGCAGCAGCGCAACAGAGTCAGCCGAAGCAGGTCATGCATACTGCTTCGTATCACTCACCTTATATTCCAGAATATGTAGGCAACCACCCTGCAGTTTCTGTTGCTTCGGCGAGCCAACCCCAAGCATCTTGGCAGCAACCTCCACCGCCACCGCCGATCCAGCGAGGACAACAACCAGAATGGAGTCAGCACAATCATCTTCAGAGGGATTTCAGAGAGGAGTCCGAAGCTCGCACAGTCAACAGCACTGTGCCAGAGTCGAAGCACATTTATTGACAAATATCCTACCTCCACAGTAGTTATTTTGCATTTTCTACATTCGCTATTCCCCTTTTGTTAATAAGGAACAATTATGAAGAATTTAAATGTCTTTAATTGAATTTCAATTCCTTGTAATACTTTCGTCTTTTACCATAATAAAAATATGTTTTTTCCATAGGCTTGAGTTGCCGAAGCATACAAACTTATACGGATTTGAAGGACCTTTGTATTATCAAAAATTTGATCTAACGGACACAGTACAAATTGTTCGAAGTAGTAAAAAGTCGTTCCTAAGGGAGCGCAGTGTAAGTTTTCTAAG
The DNA here is from genome assembly GCF_902167145.1 of Zea mays. NCBI lineage: Eukaryota > Viridiplantae > Streptophyta > Magnoliopsida > Poales > Poaceae > Zea > Zea mays. The sequence continues at coordinate 56,494,884 of NC_050098.1, read as the reverse complement.
CATACAGCGAAAAATAAACGCTGATTCCGCTGAAAGTAAAAGGCGAAGAAGCTCCTAAGGGAGGCTTACAGCGAAAAATAAACGCTGATTCCGCTGAAAGTAAAAGGCGAAGAAGCTCCTAAGGGAGGCTTACAGCGAAAAGTCAGCGCTGATATAAAAAGTGTGTGTGCTTTATTACAGGGATATGTTTCTGCGGCACAAATATCATTTTGCATAACATAACATCATCACATCATTTTGCATAACATAAGCATCATACAGCATAATGCATCTGGAACAAGAAGGGGATACAGTGTTGACCTTCGGAACATATTTTGGAAAAGAGAAAATCGTGCTAAGGCACAAGACAAATCTTTTTTGCAGCTTCGAACAATATTTCACGAAGCTTGGACATTTTTTTTCATCAGAGAAGTAAGCAAATTCTTATGGTATAGAAAGGATTTTCTTCATGAAGCATGAAAAGAAGGGAAGGTGTTTTTTCGCCGAAGGCTCAAAAAATGGTACGTATGCAAAGTTTCATGCATCGTAAAGAATTAAACTATAAATAGATTGTATATTACATTTAAAGTTACAATATATTACACATTTTTACGTTTCAAATGTTTCCACAATGGCATTCAATCCTCTTTAAGCACTATCTCTGCAGCTTCGTTCAATATTTGGTTGACAACCTTGTCCATAATGGCTTCGACCATTTTTCTAATTTCATCGTCCCCCTTCGGGTGGGGGCCCGGAGATGCCTCAGCAGCTTCTAAGGGAAGAAAAGATACGGCTATATTACTATTACAAACCGAGAACAGAGTCTGGAATTAAAAATTACAGCATGATAAAAACCGCTAATTAATACCTATGTGCCCTTCGGGCTCTGTACTTTTCTCGGCAGCTTCCGCTACTTTTCTAGCATCATGGATGCCTTTTTCACTCCTTTGGATAATTTCTTGCGCCAATTCTCGGCCGCCGTTATCCCAGATATCGGTGAAGAATTTCTCGCCGACCATGCTTGCTTCGGGTGAGGGGTCTTTAATGTCGTCAGTAGACAAAGTAGCTTCGGACTGCGCTAAGGATTTTACATGCTCGCAGCCTTTCTTCTCCAAAACAGTAGCAATTCCTCTAGCACCCGAAAAAGCGCAGATGTCGCCGCGGCTGTTCAGAATTTCCTCGAAGGCCTCTGCTTCGTGACTGATCCATTCCATTGGACCTTCAGGATTGCCTCTTGAAAAATTCTCTTCGCTAGAGAATGCACCAACGCTGGCGAAGCTGGATTTTATTTTCTTGACGCACTCTATGGATTTAACATAGCATTTTCTCTGGGATGCACGAAGCTCCTTAACACTTATCTCCAAATGATTGGCCAATTGGTCACTAAGCTCTCGTTTTGTCTCTTCAAGTATACGTTCTTCTTTAGCTCTAGCTAGTTGCTTCTGAAGATCTTTAATTTCACGTTTTGAGCTTCGGCCTGGGCCTTCGAAGCAGCTTCGTACTTTTTTACCTTGTCTACCAATGTAAGCAGAATTTTATCTTTTTCCAGAGCTTCGTTTCTCAGTTTAATAACTTCTGATCGAAGATTGTTGAATGCAATTTCATAGCTCTCGTCTTCGGCACTCTTTTGTGCTCTCAATGTGTTGCTTAGAATTAAACCCTATATGAAAAAGAGTTCGTATAAGAATAAAAGAATGAATTACAAATTATAAAATTTCCAAATGTCTAATTCCCATACCTTCAGGCTATTATACGCAAGGCTATCCGCGAGATCTTCTTTCGTCATAGCACATAAGCCAGCTTCGAGCTTCGGAAACCCCATACTTCTAGCCATCTCCCGACAGACGGATAATTCTTTGTTGTTTGGGAGGCAGTATAGGAAATCTTCTTCGTTTGTCCCATTGAACACTAGTGCCCCCTTCGGATATTTCAATTCTTTGGCATAGTGGTTAGCTTCAAAAATTTCTTCTTCCGATAACTTTTTCCCCGAAGCATGTCGCACGATATAGTCATATATTTTGGAAGATGCTTCGGGGACGGCGGTATCAATTTCTTCGACTGAAGCTGGCTCTGACATTTTCATTTCTTCGGTTGCCTTTACAATTTTTACTTCTTCTGCTTCCGAAGGTATTACCTTGGTTGGTTCTGAAGACCCAGTTTCAACTCCAGTCTGTTGCTTCGGAGCTTCAGCAACAGACACTTCAGCAAGTGCCTCGGAAGTTTCAGTAGTTTTCTTTGGGGTTGTGCTTGGAAGTTTAATTGTTTCCAAAACATCTAACACATTAACCATTCTTTTCCTTTTTGGGGTCACTGTCGGCCCCTTCTTAATTTTTGATGCCTCAATTTCTTCTGAAGGACTTAAAATTCCTGATGCCTTCACTCCCTCAGCTGATGCTTTCACTTCTTCCGTCTCTAGTTCTTTTATCTTTTCTGTCGCTGGCACTTCGGCCATTTCTGCGACTTCTGGCAGTAGGGTTGGCTCTTCAGCCTCGGTGGCCGAAGAGGTCTCTCCGGTGAACTCAGGCACCGAGGCTGGTTCAATATAGCGTGGCCGATGTGTGAGAACCTTTATCCTTTTTCTTTTCGGTGCTGGCTCACTAGGAGCAGCTGCAGCTTCTTCTTTCGCAGAAGTTGTGCCTTTTCTTTTCTGCCCTCGAATGGGATAACGATAGTCGGGGTAGACGAACCCGATTGCATCAAATACCCGGTTGAGTCTTTTCCTTTTTCGGCCTCCGAAGGCCGCTGACAATGCAGTGTCTTCGGCCTTCGAATATACCTCAAGCAATTCGCCACTTACAGTCTCAATACTCTTTAACCAATCATCATCTCGCTCAACAAACTTGTCTCCGTACTTGAATGTATACTTCAACCGGACTAGCCCACCTTCGTCAGTTTCTTTCGGCATTTCCCAATTATCTGCAAGAGGCCACACTCTGAAGGCAATGTGTTCTTGAGTTAAATCCCTTGTACCAATAAAAGAGCAAACAACTCCGAAGGCTCTCTGGCATTCTTCGGCTGCTTCATTCATTTCCACCTTCGGCCTTCGCAGGCCGAAGCGTTGCCAGATGGGATGTATAATGATCTTATTTATATCCTCTCGAGATTTCAAGTCATTTTTCACGTAAAACCATTCCATCATCCAGTCGCCAGGCCATCTCTTTCGAAAGGTCGGCACTGGGCAGCTTGACCCAGACCGAGAGCCGAAGCTGTAGCAGCCAAAGTTGTTGTGATATTGTTCCTTACCCCAGGGTTTTGTCTCGTATAACAATTCGTGCATGTTGCAGAAGCTTTTTGCATCAGGTTCCAAGCCTTGGCTCCTCACAGCCCACACAAAGATATTCATCCTTATGATTGCTTCAGGGATAAGTTGGTGAAGATGGATTTCAAATATCCTCAGCACCTCCACAACAAAACGGCTCAGGGGGAATCGAAGTCCAGCTTTCAAGAAGCTTCGAAATATTACGACTTCATCTTCCTCAGGAGTTGGGCAAGTCTTCTCTCCTTCATCGGCCCTTACAACAGACAAATCCCAGAAATATCTTCCCCTCATGTTGACAAGATGATTTTCTTTAATACTTGATTTGCCGAAAACCGCATGGCTTGGCCGCCAAGGTCGATCTTCGGAGTCTTCACCACCGCTATCCGCATCATAACTGTCGCTATCACCAGTATCTTCAGATAAACCTTCCAAAATTTCTTTAGTGATCTTTTCTGTATTAGTCTTCGACATAGATCGAAGAAAACCCAGATGCATCTCTTCAGAAAGACTCAACTTCATTTCGGCAGCAACCTTCTTCTCCTTAGACATCCCTTCGGAATTTTTGCCTCTCGCTTCCGAAGCTTAAAACTAGGGAGGCAACCAAATGTTGATAGGCAGAAAACTATTTGAGCAGGTAAAACAGATGGCAAGAAAGCGTGCCGAGTAAATTGTGGCGAGCCCGTATTTATAAACCCATTATGTCGGAGACTCGAGGGCCCCATTTGCCAATGACTGTTGCTATTCTAGCAAAAGGAAGGTGTTTTTTCGGACCTTCGGCTTATAGCCTTCGTCCATTTCGCAATCTGAATTTATCATTCTGACAAATTAATATTGCGAGGGGCTACTGTTGGGGGCCTTCGGCTTCCGAAGGTCCTCACACTACAACAAAAACCCCCCTATAGCAACGCATCCGTAGCAACACATGTTTTTATGCGTTGTAAGAAATTAGTGGGCAACACTTAATATATGTTGCAAGCATCATCTGTTAAGTTATTAGGGTGGTGGCAACACTTAATATGTGTTGCTAGCACCATTCGTTGATTTACTAGGATGTGACAACACATAATATGTGTTGCTAGCGGCATCCATTATTTAATCATGATACGACAACACTTAATATGCATTGCTAGCGGAATGCATTGATTAACTAGGATGTGGCAACAGTTAATCACTATAAAACAAACCAAATCAATGTCGGCCACACTAATTTATGTTGGTCTAAACTAAACCTGACATAAATAAGTTAACTTATGTCAGTTAAATTTAGCCATCGTAACTCGTAAATAAGAAATTTATTTTCGTCGACACAAAAGAAACAGACGTAAATAATTTAATTTACGGCCGTTAATTTATTCAGAGCTGATGTAAAATCATATATATATATATATATAATTTATTATTCTATATATTAGAGCAGGGAGAAAAAGACGCGCAACGGCCGTTACGATGGCTTGAAAATGCAGATACAATTATTTTCTTTACAACCATGACCTGAAATTTACCATATAGAAAGTGATTGCTATCGCAATAGTTTTGACCATAGTTTGAAAAATCGTGAATCTAAAATGAAGCATATCATCTAGATATAATAATCTAATTAATAGTTTGACATGTAAGAATTGGCGATATACATTCTGATTAACAAGTTTCACTTTGTAAACACGTACGTCCTAACGAAATCTCACACACATAAGACTATCAGGACTAAAATTGCCTGCTGTCACCTGAGCTAGGGTCTGCCAAAGATGAAATTGAATTCAGCCCGTCACCCAGTTCAATTCACTTGACCAATTTTCAAGGAAAGTGAAAGAAGTTTCAGAACTTCCTCTAGCAATTACTCTGAGCGCCTTTTGGGGCTTGGGCCTGGAGGAGGCTGTCATCCACTGCCTCCCGATGGCCACCAGCTTGGAGGATTCAGGATCTCCTCTGTCGCTGCGCTGCCGTCAGCCGCCCTTCCTTCTCCACCACTCACTCACTCATCCATCTCCACTCTGTGTTGGACGCACAACATTTCACTTCCTTTGAAACATAAATATTTGGTGGGAGACGGGAGGAAATGCCCTTACTGATTTCGATTCAATACAATACATACACAAAGCATAGCTTGTACAGTACAGACCAAGGCACAAAGAATGTAACAAAGAAAATAAAAAATATATATACACAAAGGCTCCTACCTATTGGCTAATTACTATGGTTCATTCATAACCTTTCTTTAACCTGACCAGACTCCTTTTTGAAAAGTATGTTGATAAAAATTTTCGATGCTGAAAATGAGTCTGAACTGAATACTGCCCATATGTCCATCAGAAAAAAAACTACGTACCACTGAAACCTATCAAGAATCTGAAAAGGTTGAGAGCGCCCAACCCAACATAATTTGAAAATGAGTCATGTTACATAGAACGACTCTGGATTTCTAAAATGTTTTAATTCCTTAACGAAATTCGATTGTTTTTGCTAATTTCTTTGGAGGGAAACATATAGCCAATGCCCAGGTATCCTATTCCTAGTAGGAAGTAGTAATAGGCTGTCAAAACGCTGACAAAGAAGGTAATGGAGAAAACAAACCAAGTTACACAAAAGCTCCTAGTCGTTGGCTAATTAATGTGGTTCATTCATAACCCTTCTTTGCTGTGCTGTAAGAATAACCTGTGCTGCACAAGGCGCGCGCGACAGTTACTAGTTTATTTATTTATTTATTATTAAAGACAGGAGCAAACCTGGAAGCAGGTGCGTTCACGTCATCCTTTTCTTTCTCGGCCGCACGATCCTCATCCGACGTTCACAAGCCGGAATCCATTTACTCCACAAAACGAGAGCCTTCCAGACGAAGAGTCCGCCCTCCATGTCGGCGCCGTAGGAGGGGTTCAATCGCCAACATCTAGATGCGGCGGAGGAGATCGCCGGCACGCTCCCGCTCGCCCTCCCGTGGCTTCGCCCCCTGATCGGCCTGTACCTCCACCCAGTATTGCGTCGTCTTCGTGGGGACGAGGCGGCGCTGGTCAGCGACAACGACGGCGACTACAGTCCTCGCTCCACAGCCTCCCTCTCTGCACCGCGTCGCCGCTTCTCACAGGTAACCAATCTCATTCATCACGCTTAGTCAGATCAGTTGATTTTCCTTCGTTAGGGTTATTCCGTTGCTTTCTTCTTCGTGTGCACATCCGCCGTTGTCTTCTTCGTGCCCCTCCCCCGCCCTAACATGAGTATGGTATGGATGACCCAGTTCTTCTTTAACCACACTGTTACTGTCTTCTTGGCGACGACAACATTCATGCCCGTTCCCATCCTTGCTTGCGGAGATGCAACAGTTCCACTGGCACATTACTTACTGCTATTACTGCATTCGGTTTTATTTTGTTTTTTAGCTCAGTTGTGCGATTCGCGCGTGCTAACAGCACAAAATTATCTTTTTTTTCTTTAGTGTAAAAATAGTAAGTGGATTAAAAGTCTCGCAAATTCAAGAGGCTTATAGCAAAGTGGATTTAGTTGCCTATACAAATTACTCTTACCAACTGAATCCCCTCCCCCAAAGCCTGTCGTCTACCTCTCTACTTCCCAGTTCCTCTGCTCCATTAACTAATGGCAATCCCTGCATAATCTGACCATCCATAGTTGCTATTAAATCTTTTTATCTCATTGCCCTGATGGGGTTCAGAGCAACCTCTACATAGAGTAGTTGCCCACTATGCGGCTATAGAGCAAGCTTATGAATCATTCCAAACTAAGTACGTTGCCTACAGCAATATTACTGCTCCTAGCGGCCCATTCAATCAGCTAATGACCACAATTGACCTATTAAATATTTGTAGCTGTTTATTATAACCCTTCGATGCTGCAATCTTCAACAAAGCTGCTCTCAATGAATATGTGATGCCTTGTTTTATATAGTCTCTAACTATCGGTAACTTTTTAGGTATCTGTTTCTGCTGCATTTGAAGGACAACTTTAGGACTGCAATGGCGCTTCAATATAACCAAAGATTTAGATAAAACAGGTGAGGTTATATGGTTTCTTTATTACTTTTTTTTAAAAAAAGTTTGCCACCTACATCAGTGGTTTTTATTGCAACGAGTTGAATACTAATGTTTTCCCTTACCTCTTTATCACATAAACATTTTATTACTCCCCCGATCATTCTATTTACTCTAAAGAAAACAAAAACAGGACAACGCTGCAAGATAGGTATGCATTTCAATCTTCTAAAATTATGTTTCTTTCTCCATCGGGGCTTTTTAGGTTATATTCATTTTCTTTGTTCCTTTTAAAGTCATACACATATCTTAAGTAAATCGAGGCACGCCGCTCCATGTTTCATCAGCTCTAAACTACTTTTTTACTTCTATAGCCGTGCTCAAATAATTCCATGTTTGCTATTATTTTGTAGGCTAGTCTCCCCGAGAACAAGGAATTGCTAGAATCCCTTAACTCGGAACAAAAAGACAGTGGATGTTACGTTTATGAAGAATGGTCCTTTTATTTTCTTGCAAGGAAACAAGTTTAAGCACTTAAAAAGGCTGGAAGGGAATCTGAAATGGATCACCACTTTGGCTTTTCAGATGGTGATGGAATAAGGGAAAAACACAGTGGCGAAGAGAGTCAAGTACAGTTTATTTGATGATCATCAAGGTAGCCACAATAGAATTTGACTTCCTTCTATATTTTTGAATCATAATGTGTAATATTTCTTATTTGTAGGAGGAAGAGATTAATATTTCTTATTTGTAGGAGGAAGAGATTTTAAAAAGGACACCATGACAAGCAGCAGGTACATTGTTTTTTATTTTTTAATCTATAAATCCAAAATTTTGGCTAAATCTTTCAGATGTACATAACTTGCTTTTATCATTTTAATATTTATAGTCTTGCTGCCAGATTAAGACAGAAAATAAAGTACTACACTTTGATTCTATCCGAAATTCTCATGTGTGATCCTTTTTTCCCCTCCTGATCACAGGCAAGCAGCTTATTGAAGCATGTAACTGGCACCGCAAGTTTGCAAGGCTATGCGGATAGCTTGTTGGATGCGACAGCCAGACATTTTGGTTCAGCACTGTCTGCTCAGCCTGAAGAAAATGGGTACTCAGTCCTTTCCTCTTGTCTGGAACCGGAATAATTGGGCTCAAGGGCCATGTCACCACTGTCTATTTCTGATCTACAAGGTGATTCTTCCTGGTTCAAGGGCCACGGCATGCTGGCGCCTTTTACAGCTGGCTGGCAGAGCCATGATTTGCACCCTCTGATCATTGAGAGATCTGAGGTTGTCGCTCTGAATCTGAACTTTACACCATAGTTTCTGTTACATCTCTTGAAATGCAGTGTTCAGTTGTGGAGAAGTAGATTTTAATCTTTACATTTACAGAATATATTTCACAGTCTAGCTTATCACCATTTTGATTATGCAGGGTTCCTATGTCTATGACATTAATGGGAACAAGTATCTGGACTCTCTTGCAAGATTATGGTGCACAACTTTAGGTATGTGCACGCGACTTTTGTGTTTGTTTCTGGGCTTTAGCAATGTCTTTGCACCTGTCACTTCTGCATCATCTGTGTTCGTTATGTCTTTAGGTGGTAGCGAGCCTCGATTAGTCAAAGCAGCAACTGAGGGTGCATGGTTATGTTGTGCGATTAGATCCATCTATGAATTGTTTGTGCTTCTACATTTAGGAACAATGGGCAATTAGGATTTTTTATGTATGTTTTGAATGATTCTTAATTGTTGCAGTAACAGTGACAAGATAGGTTGTTTAATTATGTCCTCATTGCAATATCATTGGTAAAGTAGGCAGTAGTCATAGGATATTCTGTACCAAGGTTGCTTTTTATATGAATTACTTGAACTAAATAACAACAATGTATGATCTGTCTAGGAATAAGATTGTTTATATCATATTGTATACATGCTGAAAGTAGCAGCAAGCAGCAGATTTCCTAAACTATGTTCCCAAGTAGTTCACATGTAATTGTGTGTTCTTGAAGTGCAGAGCAATCCACCACAACCACGACGCGAAGGACTCCAAGCTACAATTTCTGCATCACTAAAACAAAAAAACAACAGTAATGCATCCAAGGTGCTCACTCAGGTCCTTCTGTTCTCTTAAAATTTTATATGTGTAAAATATCATGCTGACTGTAGTTAATAATCAAGTGCATTAGTCCTAGGAAAGCTTTGGGCATTTGGTGAGGAGCGCAAGCAAAATACGGCAAAAACATCATGGCTGGTGTCTAAATTTGTTTCCAATCTTCCTATCACTAATGCGTTGCCCTTGCACTATTGGGCTCACCTTGCCATGCCATGCTGGGGCAGTGCAGTTGTGAAGGCTTAGAGCTGAAGTTTGGGAGTTGAAGGCAAAGAGGCAGGGACTATGTGCAGAAATACGAAATAATGATTAGATCAGTCTAGGCTATACATGCTTCCCATTGTATGAATTTTTGTGCTATAATATTTTTCCTTCCCCTTCTTTGAAATGCGGTATTGCACATCTCTTCTCAACTTTGCATTACTTATTCCTGTCATTTTGTATATATTAACCTGTTATATTTTCTATGCTTCATTTTTCAGTTCTGAACCTGGAACACTATGAAGATGCAAGGGCTTGCTGCATATGGATATTTGTTTTGCCTATTGGTTTATTTAGGATCTAGATCACCGATGACTGAGTCATATGTAAATATATTTTTATCATACCAAAAGTGTCTCGAACATATATTATATATGAAACTATGGATCAACTTCTTGTAATGCAATTATTGATTTTTAATATATATTATTTTTTCTTCTTTCCCATGTGTGTCTGGATGATTCTAGAAATATCATATGTGCATTGTTCAACATGTTATACTCCTAACCTCAAAATAATTCAAATATTTATTTATTGGTTTATTGTTTGCAACGCATAAAAATGTTGCCACAACATGAATCTAAACGTTGTAGCATTCTATGATGACGAGATAGTCACGGGCCGCACCAACACATGTAAGCGTTGTTGTATCTTATAAAAATCTGTTGCAGTTTACCAACACTTGTTTATATGACTTACCAACGTATGTATAAGTGTTGCAATAGCCCACAGCAACGGCAGTATAGGCAACACATAATTATGTGTTGGTATAGACCATATCAACGCTTATATATATTTGTACCAACACATATATGCATTGCTAAAGGGGGGGTCATTTTGTAGTGTCAAAAACATGATTTAACAATGTTTCTGGAGTAAAGTACATTAACAGGTACCTTCGGACTCGGATCAGAGCCACGGTACGAAGAAGCACAAAGGTTGGCGTAGAGCCGAAGCTGTGTGTAGAAGAGCTTCGGAATAGCGGCGGAAAAGGAAACCGACTTAAAGATGAAAAACCAGATTAGACCTCGAAGAGTTATCATAGAGCTATTGATACATGTAAAGGGCATTATTGTAATTTTCCATGGGCTGCGACCCGTGCCTATAAATAGGTGAACAGTATCCCTGTACTGTTCACGCTGATTTGGCATTGGCTTTTGCGTCACACTTGTACTTTTACCTTCTTACGAGCTGAAGGTACACTTGTAATTTGATATCATTTTTATCTTCCCGTCATAATAAAATGGAAATGAGTCGACAATAATACACAACTGTTTATGTTATCTTTATGTTTCATATGATTCCTTCTTCATTATTATATTTTATGTTTATGAAGGTATGTCCTCCATAACCTTCGTCCAAAAATCATTATATCCTTAGGGAAATAATGCTTAAAAGGACGAAGGATATTAACATTTAACATTTTGTGTTGCCTTGTTCTTGATTCATAGCATTTGAGAACAAGTCCCCAACAATTAGCAAGGGGGTAACTATTCTTTCATGTATTGCAAAATTTTGTGAGCACTAGTCTTTTGTTTTTTCTATTGAGCCTTTCGGGGCAGAAGAAGCCTTGCAGGATCCGGACTTGGTGTTGGCCATGCAAGAGGAGTTCAACAACTTCAAGAGAAATGAAGTATGGAGTTTGGTGCCACATCCCAAGCAAAACATTATGGGCACCAAGTGGGTGTTTCGCAAGAAGCAAGACGAGTATGGAGTGATGACAAGAAACAAAGCAAGACTTGTAGCAAAAGGTTATGCTCAAGTCACAGGTTTGGATTTTGAGGAGACTTTTGCTCCTATAGCTAGGCTTGAGTCTATTCAAATATTGTTAGCCTATGATACTCACCTTTCCTTCAAGCTTTTTTAAATGGATGTGAAGAGCGCTTTCCTCAATGGGCCAATTATGGAGGAGGTGTACGTGGAGCAACCCCCTGGCTTCGAGGATGATAGGTACCCCGACCATGTGTACAAGCTCTCTAAGGCACTTTATGGACTTAAGCAAGCCCCAAGAGCGTGGTATGAAGGCCTTAGAGATTTTCTTATTTCCAATGCTTTCAAGGTCGGGAAAGCTGATCCAACTCTTTTCACTAAAACTTGCAATGGTGATTTGTTTGTATGCCAAATATATGTTGATGACATAATATTTGGTTCTACTAATCAAAAGTCTTTTGAAGAGTTTAGCAGGGTTATGACTCAAAAATTCAAGATGTTCATGATGGGTGAGTTGACTTACTTTATTGGATTCCAAGTAAAGCAACTCAAGGAAGGGATATTCCTCTCTCAAATGAAGTACATCTAAGATATACTTAAGAAGTTTGGGAAGAAGGACGCAAAGCCTGCCAAGACGCCAATGGGGACTGTCGGACACTTGGACCACAACGCAGGAGGTAAGTCTGTAGATCAAAAGGTTTACCGGTCTATGATAGGATCCTTGCTTTATCTTTGTGCAAGTAGACCGAACATTTTTCTTTCAGTTTGCATATGTGCTCGATTTAAATCCGATCCCAAGGAATGTCACCTTGTGGCTGTGAAGCGTATTCTTAGATATTTAGTTCATACACCCTACATCAGGCTCTGGTATCCTAAGGAGTCTACCTTTGACTTGATTGGATACTCAGACTCCGACCATGGCAGGTGCAAGGTTGATAGGAAGAGTACATGAGGGACTTGTTAGTTTCTGGGAAGGTCCCTGGTGTCTTGGAGCTCAAAGAAACAAACTTCTGTTGCCCTATCCACTACCAAGGTCGAGTATGTTGCCGCAGGACAGTGTTGCGCTCAACTACTTTAGATGAGGCAAACCCTCCAGGACTTTGGCTACAATTTGAGCAAAGTACCACTCCTATGTGATAATGAGAGTGCAATCCGCTTGGCGGATAATCCTGTTGAACACAGCCGCACTAAGCACATAGACATTCGTCATCACTTTTTGAGAGACCACCAGCAAAAGGGAGATATCGATGTTTGCCACATTAGCACCGATCACTAGCTAGTCGATATCTTTACCAAGCCTTTAGATGAGAAAAGATTCTGTAAGCTGCGTAGTGAACTAAATGTCTTAGATTCGCGAAACTTGGACTGATCTAGAGCACATATGTTTTTATGTTATTGATCATGTTATTCTAAGTTAAATAATGTATCCCTGGTGTTCATTGCCTTCTTGCTTTTAATTCGCATTTTTTGGTGAGGCAATGAGGTTTAGGCCACTGGTTCTTTCGTTTTGGTACTTAATGCCAAAGGAGGAGAAATTAAGGCCAAAGCAACTGGATCAGCCACCACTTGTGATTTTTTCAAAAATTTGAGTATGAGTACACTTGGTTTTTATCAAAACCCCATTATTGCAAAAACTGTTCTCTTGTGGGGGAGAAATTTGATTATGGGAAAAGGGAGAGTTTCTGGCTTTTGATCAAAACTAGTCTTGAAAAATATTTTGATTTACTAAAATAGTGTTTTTGACATAGATATAAGAAAATAAATTTGTTTTGTGAAAACAAACCAAGTAGTGGCAAAATGATCCAAATATGCCAAATCCAATGATAATTTAATTGGTTTTTAGTTTGACTTCATTTTGCAAATTGTGGCTCACATGTGGTTATGTTAGTACATTTTGAGTTTCTTTTGACGCGTTGGCAAAAATCACCAAAAAGGGGGAGATTGAAAGGGAAATGTGCCCTTGGGCCATTTCTAAGTGTTTTGGCGATTAAGTGCCCAACACTTGACTTTGAGCTAACATGTCAACTGTGAGTATGAGCACAGGGATAAAGAAAGGCAAATTGAGAACTGTATGAGTACATTGCAAATCCTAGTGGAATGGAGAAACAAAGGTATGAAACTAGCACTTAGTCAATTGTTTTTGTTGCTAATTATGCTCATCTAAGTGCTAGGAAACTTCTCAATTCGAGACAAATTGGAACGGAGAAGTTTAGCTAAGTTTGGCCAAACTTGCACCAATCTGGGGAGCACCGGACAGTGTCCGGTGCCCAGGCTAGCCGAGCCGGTGAATAGGCCACTCTCGGGAATTCGCTGAGGCGCTGCGGCTATAATTCACCAAACTGTCCGCTGTGCACCGGACTGTCCGATGTGCCAACCGCGTGCCTGGCCAACGGCCAGCCACGCAATCATCGACTACCATGTGTGCCGAGCCAACGGTCACTATGTCGCATCGGACTGTCTAGTGCGCCACCGGACTGTCCAGTGCATCATGGAGCCAATGGCTGTCAGTGATCAGCTTTGCAAGGAAAGGAAGGAAATTGCACACTGTTCACTATCCGGTGTGCACTGGACAGTCTCGTGCGCCATAGACAGAAGGCATCCAGGTCCTTCCAAATGAAGAACAAACATCTCTCTTGGCCCTTGGGGCTATAAAAGGCCCCCTAGGCGCATGGAGCAGTTACCCAACCATTCTTTGAACATCCTACAACACCGAGACCCTGCGACCACGCTGCTGCTTTTCTAGATAGAGATTTGAGCACGTGTTTGATTTGTAACTCCACTGTGTTGTTTCTTGTGCTCTTCTCTTGACTCATGTGTGTGTTGCTGCGATTTGAGTTCTTATGTGTGTTGCTACTCCCCCTTACTCTTGTGTTTTGATTGAGATCATTTATGTAAGGCGTGAGAGACTCCTACTTGTGGAGATTCCTCACAAAGGGAAAACTTGACATAAGGAATAAAACTATGGTACTCAAGTTTGATCTTTGGATCACTTGAGAGGGGTTGAGTGCAACCCTTGATCGAAGGAGGTCACCACAACGTGGAGTAGGCATTGGTCGAACCACGGGATAAAATCGTCGTTTCTCTTGTGCAGTTCTTTATTGCGATTGTTATCTTCCAAAGAGTTCTCATATTTCACTTGTGTTATTGTTCCTAAGTTTAATACATATCTTAAGGGAACAATCAAGTGAAGAGTTCTCTTCTTCTTTCTACTTCTATTCATCACAACTTCGTTTTGGCTTCTACTAACACTTTTTATAAACCAAGTTTGTCTTGTTTAGAGTTAATTTTTGCAGGATCACCTATTCACCCCTCCTCTAGGTGGTCTCACTTTCTTATTTACAGTCGCTTGTAGGAACACTAGCGAGTAGATGTCGCCATCTTCTCGACTAAAGGGAGGCATGGGAGCGTTTCGCTAGTGATCTTCTGGCAGCGAAAGGTGAGGCCAATGAAGCCCGCGCCCGTACTAAAGGGAGGCATGGGAGCGTTTCCTTTTTTTGCCTTCTCTTTTGTTTGCTATTCACCTGTTTTCTTTTCTTAATTAAATACGGAGCTGCTTTCAAATCAAACGTCTCTGTCAATGTACAGTACACGGTCTTCTTCTTATTTTATTGCGACGAGAAGGAAAAAAAAGGCTCACGTCTACGGATGTCTTGAATTTGCAATCCTCGTCTAGAATGAATCCACCATTATCATTTACCATCATCGTGTATCAAGTTGCCTCTAGAGCGCCGCCAGGTGGGTCCACAGATCAGTCGGCCAACGCGCGTGTCAGTCCACAGATCGATCTGTTGGTCTTTTTTTAATTATAAGTCCTAACCCAATTATTGCCGACAAATGATCCGATGCAATTTGTTTCCGACAAACGTTGTGTCACGATTAATCATTTATACCGACAAATACTCTATCACAATAGCTCGATATTTTTGCAGACAGTTTATTTGACACCAAAATACTAAATACCGACGGATACTGTGATGGTAATATGTTGCGACAGACTAGCTGTCGCCAAAAACCTATTTTTACCGACAGATGTTTGCCGCTAATTTTGTGACATGGTATAGTGATCCAAAATGCCTATGATGCCCTAGTCGGAGCAGTGAGGAGGGACATAGAGTCGTCGACCCTTGAATGTTTGAGATCATTAAAGTGAACTCCCACCTGCGTATCCTTGAGCGAGGGAAAGAGGTCGTCGAAGCCCAAGTCGCGACCCTAGAGGAGGAGTTGGGCGGTCGAACCAAGAAGAGGAGGAACTCCATGCCTCTCTACAAGGTAATGCCTTTTGATTGTCTCCTCTGAAGCCAGGCATTTGTTGCCCACTTTCTCCCTCTCACAGCTCATGACTTCTCCGGTCAGCTATACAAGAGAAATTTGACGTTGCCGAGGGGAACTTCGTTGAGGTACAAAGCCGTCTTGAGGGGCTGGAGAAGGAGAGCACCTCCTTCGTCTAGGTCTGAAATGTCGCCTCCAGCCTTGAGGGCCTCACTACTGGTTCCGAGAGCTCAAAGAGGAATCCTTCTGCCAAGGGATCTACCTAGCCTTCGTCGTCATGATGTCCTACTATGAAGGGGAATCGAGTTAGAGGACCTCAGCGAGGGCTATTGCGATACCTGGAGTGATTCAAACTTTGCTGGTATGGTGAAGGTCGCTTAGCCTTTCGCTCAGAAGCTTGGAGCTGCCATACTCAGCAACACCCTGCCTAGGGGGCATCAAGGTGGTCCCACACCTTTGTAATGGCTATGGAAAAGGACAGTAGGCCTTCCTTTCCCTTAGCACCTTATCCAATCTTCTCGTGAACACCCGTACTTACTAGTGCTTTGAGAGCGCTTATCTCTTTTGAACAAACCTAGGGATAAAAATTGTTTGCTGTTGAGCCACATTTGATGGCAACTTAATGCTCAGGACACCTGTTGTCGCTTGACTACGATGAGCATTTCTTGTCGTTCTCCCATGCTCAGCTCTAAGAAAGGCTTTTGCAAACACACTTTATTCATGGTTGTATAAGAGATTTACAAATGGGGCATAAATCCACTATGTTTGGATACTTACTATAAGCCCCCATCGGAGGCGTTACGCTCAGCGATCCCTCCGACTCCCACCGTGTATAGCGCCACACTTTGGATGTGCCGCCGGTGGGACCGTAGAAGACGGGTGGTCCTTGTACTCCTTGCCACTGGGGAGTTCCTCCTTGCTTCTCTCAGGGGGACTCAGACCTAAGTCCGAGTCAATGTAGAGTGTGTCGAAGATGAGTTCCCCACCACCATCAGCCATCCCTACGAACTCCATGTCGTCAAATGAGGGTAGATGGTTGTGGGCCACCAGGGCAGCGATCACCATTGGGGCATGGCACAATCTAGGCGGGAAATCACCGAGGCCACTAATAGAGCTGTCATAGTAGGATGATGCTTCCTCATCGTATAACATGGAGAACTCTGCATAGGACACGAAGAAAGTCGACAGATCATCATATGAGGGGTTTGGCCCTATATGGATCACGATTTGTCGGCATATGTCGTCAGCCTCGGATAGTGGGGTCGGCCTATGCCCCTCACGCCGTTTGCACGGGGCGATGCTGAGGCCGCCAAGGACCCCCGAAACGGTGTCGGGTTCTCAGGTAGAAGAGGTCGAGCAAGCGCCGCCCTGACCATATTGCCTTCCTGATTGATGAAAAAATCAAGGCGTTCGAAGCGGATGGCACTCCGGGGGTGTAGTCGATGCAGGGGCCACTACTAACCCTCACAATAGTGTCGATTTTCCTCGGTGGAGGGAGTCGGGCTTCCGGGGCCCTGATCGCCTCGCCTTCGCCATTGAAGGAGAAGTGAAAGGGAAATGTGTTAGTGGGTCATTTCTATATTGTTTTGGTGATTAAATGCTCAACACATTATGTTTATACTAACATCATATGACATGAGCAATGAGCATAGGTACTTAAAGCAAGTTGAGCATGAAAGAGGGCATAACAGAAATCTACATGGTACCAAGTGAAAAAGATAAGCTCTGGACACTTAGTCAATTGTTTTGTGTACTAATCATATGTGTCTAAGTGCTAGGGACTTTATGAAGTCAAGACAAAAGGAGCAAAAGAGACTTAGATTGAAAAAGGAGATTATGGACTGGTCTGCGTAGCACCGGACACTCCGATGTGCACCGGACGGTCCGGTGCATGGTCCACCGAACGGTCAGCTCTCAGGAATTTCAGCCTGCGTCGGTGTAAAAACCTAAACCGTCAATTGAAAATAACTTATTTTATATTATTAATTTCTAGTAGAAAGGAAAAAAATTATGTTTTCAAATAATGAAATAGTGATTTCCTGATTAGATAATTTTTTGTCAAATGTTTGATGCATTCATGCCGAAGCACAAATTTTGTTTGACTCGATTTGTAAATCTAATACTTGAATTTAATTTGGTGAGAAAATCTTACTTTATAAAATATTAAGGAGTTTTAAAATACTGTTTTTGGAATATACATAGATTTTGTTTATAGGTTTTTGTGAAAACTTCATTTCGATTTATTCCTTTTTTGAGCCCAATCTATTTAAATAATAGATTTTTGCCTAAAATAATTATTCTTTAAAATTAGGTATTTATAAAATATTATCTATGAACTTATAATAATTTTTGAAATATTTAAATATATTACATATATATATCTCTACTACTCTATAAGCATGTAACGTTGGCGTCCACAGGCTTCACCATACCCCCGCCCCCTCCCGTTGCGCCAGCCATTGTCGGGTTCTGCCAGCCATCCCACACCACGCGCTGCGCCCCAACCTGATTCTACCCACCATTCCAGGAGATCTCGCGTTCGCGCCCTCCTCCTCGCCCCACATGTCGCGCCCCCTCCTCAAATTCTACCCACATTTCCAGGAGATCTCGCGTCCGCCCCTCCTCCTCGTCCCACATGCTGCGCCCTCTCCTCGAATTCCGCACTGATGGAAGGCCCACCCCGCGTCATCGATGGAAAGGGCACGCCTATGATGGGGCGAGGACCGTGTGCCGCACCCAGCCATTCTCCGATTCCACTCCCCTTTGTCCCGAGATCAACAGCACGCGGCGTCGATGGAAGGGCGAGCCTTCGACGCTCCCTACAGTGACCCAGGATGGCTCTTCGTCGGCAACATGAGGTCACCGGGGAGGCTGGTGAGTCCTCGATGGTGACTGGCTCCGTGGTAGCAGTGGTGGCCTCCAATTTGGGTGGCATCAGTGCGCGTCCAGGAAGCCACTCACGCTCGGCGGCAGTGATGGCATGGGAGTGGGTGTGTGACTTGGAGGAGGTAGGCCAGTACCAGTTATATGACGATTTCTAGGCATGACCAGAGAGGCATACTAGGAGAGGAGGCGACGTCAGCCAGTTCTACAGCGACCTCCAAGCGCAGCCGGAGGTGGACGCCACCGGTGTGGCCTTTCCGGTGAGTCCCATGTGTGCCAACCACCTATTTTTTATTGACTTAGTGTGATACCCATGTGTGCCTTCCATCCATTCATTCTTTCTTTCTTTCTCTTGTTTGGCATCCTCACCTAAACCGAGCAATTGCTTACCAACCCATCTTTATCTTCCATTAATTGACTACATGGAAGCTGCTAGCAAGACATGCACTTAGACGACCAACCACCCACTCTTGATGGCTCATCACATTTGCATACTACCACCAGCAAATTCCAAGATACGTAATTGTCTATTTTGAATTTTGTGGGGTTTTTGGACTTAGGATTATTGAGTAGACAGGCGTACAACTATGGTTATGTGTGTATTCTAAACTCGGGCTCACCCCCATCTTCGCGTTTCTGTAAGCCAATGTTGAGCAGCAGTTATGGTCTTCTTCTGAATAGTCCATGGGAGCGAGAGATTGGCTGTCGTTGTTGTTCTTTTATTTGTAATTCAACATGTGCTGAGATTTCTATTGGTTGCCGTACTCTCTCTAGATGTTTTTTAAATGAAGTTCATAGGTTTGCAAAAGTAAGTCACCAATTTTTAAAAAATTACAGATGTGATGGGTTTAGTGTTCAAGATGTCACACACAAGATGATTCTCTCACATTGCTGAGCTGAAACAACCGATGGAGCATGTACAACAAACAAAAAATATATACCACAATTATGTGTCGACATACATATTATCTCTCAAACAGGGAGGATGGATGGATTCGTTGGATTGATCTCCATGCAGCTAACCATTGTGTTTGGCTTCTGGTTTGTCAGGGTAAGAAGGACCTGATGGAGGTTACCCACAAGGTCTATTTCGACATTGAGGTCGATGGCAGCAAGCCCACAGGTTGGTTTGTGGCGGCCCCTTATTCTCACTTTCTGTAGTGTCAGATACTCATATCAGCATGCTACGTCCTACCGAAGTGGAGCAACAAGATGACTTATAGCAATTCAAATTCATTTTCTTCTGTTGCATGCCATGTGTAGTTGTTTTCTTTGATTGTATTAGTTATTTGTATCAAGGAGAAATGCACAGGTATGTTATTGGTAAAGAATGTTAGTATTACCCTTGTTATAGTTTCCTAATGATTAGAGGCTCATGGTAGACTGGGCAATTTTTTAACTGAAATTGTTTTGTCATGCAGCGTAGTATGGTTTGGTTACATCTTCAGGTAGTATATCAAATAAAAAAACAGGCAACTTCTCCAAACAAACTAGCAAATGTGCACGTTATTGATCTTATTTTGTGGGAAAAGTGAAAATGAGCGCCATCAGTTACAATTAGTGTTACTGCATTCATCATATTATTTTGTGGGGAAGTGAAAATGAGCACCATATAATGGAAGAGGTCTCGTTTTGACGACAAACTGAACTTACATTCCATCTTGAAGCATGATAATAATAAGAAGCTAGTGGTCGTTTGTCGTCCTAGAACTCTTAATTAGCAGCTGAAATTAGCTTTAGACGGCCTCTTCTATTTACTACAGTGAACCTTTTTTGTCAGACCATGTCTTTTAGCATGTGCGTTAGCAATCACCTAAAAACGCATTCCCCTCTTCAGGCTGCTATGTTATGCTTTTCGTAAAACCTTTTTTTCTTGCTCGTCATTGTTGTCAATGGACCACACGTCATGGGGATGGACCAGCAGGTTTGGGGAGAGGACCTAGCAACGGCAGGGCAGAAGGAGAGTGAAAGGATGGAGGTGAGCCTGTTAAGATACTTGCGGCACTAGGCGAAAGGATCGGGTACAGTGGTAGCGGCCAAGGGTTCCATCGACAACACCACTCCATTTCAAAGGTTAGTTATTTAGGCCAAGAAGTCGTATGACACGCGCTGGCCACCGCTGATGAGGGAGACTTCATAAAACTGGTTGAAACTCATTAACTTTTATGTTGTACTATGTTACTTTGTGGAAATTTCTATCAATTTTAGTTTCTTTTTACAACACTTTGCATACCATTCTTGATATAATTGTAAATGGATTATTACCATGTTCTAGAAAAGAAGAAAGGAAGAAAATTTCAATGACATTGCATTTTTTATTGGATGCCTCCATAGAGCATTTTCATACGTGTATTCCTTGGAATAGGTTATCTCCATACTGGACTAGCATTCACGATGGTAATGTTCAAGATGATTGGTTTCACATGTCAGCAACAGAATTTCATTCTATAGATTTAGATGTGATTTGTACAAAGCTGGCTGATTTTAAAGAATGATGCATTGATGCCACCATTTCACCTATACGGTGGTGTGCAGCTGGTTTAGTTCATAATATCCATTGCAGTCTAATAAGAGATATGGACAAAAGTAGTTGACATTATCGAGGCCAAAGCTTACTAAGGGTTTATTTGGTTCAACTTTTCTCTTTCAAAAATTTGTTTGCTTCAGCTTTTCATTGAAAAAATCTAGAAGGGTCCATTTGGTTCATCTCTACACCAGGAATCTCAACAAAAAGGGTTATAGAAGTTGGATACTTGGTGATCTACACTAGCGGCAGGGGTCAGCGAGTGGTGCAGGTCTAAGGCGACGAGCTCGAAAAGAAACATCATCAACCTTCGTCTTCTTCAGGGTGTGCTTCTGTTCCACGACTTAAAAAAGATTGGTCATCTTTCGATCCCACAACCTGCAGACAAGCCAGGGTAAGAATGCTCATCTGTGTCGTGTGTCGGTTGAGATGATGCTGAAGGAGATTGCACCCGAGGAGCTGGAGAAGGAGACGTATGTTGCAGCGTCTGTAGCTGATGAGGCCATATGTCTAAGATTGCCTGATATGTCCAAGATCATGAAGTATGTAATGCAAAGTTGAAGCATGATTCTTTGTAGTGTGATATTAGTCTTTTCTAATTGTACACATCGTGTTGCATATGGACATGGGGAATGAATGAAATTGAAGGTTGGCTATTGTTTCAGAAAATACAATTGAATGGAGTTGCCAATTCAACATGAAGGTTTGTTTGCAATTTAATCACAACCGAATTAAGTGTCATTCCAAAACCAACAAATTTGTATGTCACTTCATTAATTAACACCGAAAATTGAATGGAGCATAACTTGCTTGCTGAAGCATCCTGCTTGCTTGTTGTAGCCAATAGAGAATCCAAGCATGAAGACAGAAAATGAAAGCAAGGTGCAACACTCATGAAACTTCCTTGCTTGTTGTAGCCAACAAGGGGAACTAAAAATTAATATGCAAAAGTCAATGTACATATGCAACACGTATGAAAGTGTGATGTTGTTTCCATAATGCAAGACAGAGATGACATCAAGGTGCACCCTTTTTCTGATATTCACATTGCAGTATAATTTGATTTGTATTAGTTTAGTTCTGTATTGACTGTTGCCAAATAATTTGTGAATATTGAGGTTGATAATATATGTGGTGTTTGTTTTTATATAATCGTTGTGTACTAATATTTTGTGGAATATTTTGTATGTCGTTGCAACGCACGGGCACCTAACTAGTATTGTATTTAAAAAGTAAGAAAAAACACACCAGACACACACGCACGTCCGTGCCCTAGGACCTGCACGAGCTATGTCTGCTCTCCTGACTTCACTGCATGTAGGTCCGCCTGCTTCTCTTCCTCCACACTTATCTCTCACGTTTATGTACGCAGGTTATAGGAGAACGCCGCCGCCGCCATTTCAAATCGAGGCAGTGCCAGCCGATCCCTCGACTCCCTGTTTCGCGACCGTGACCTAATGAACACTGCCTCTAACCGTGCACTGGCCTTCCGTCTCCTTCCCGCTCGCAGCCGCCTCACCTTCTATTCATTGCATTGTTGGCTTCGCAATCAATGGCGGCTGACCATTTCTTTCCCCGGTGCCCTTTTGCTCTCTCGTCCATGGCATAAAATGCGCCAAGCTCAACTCTCTTCTTCTCCTTTTCCCCTCCACACGCTGCGCGCCTACTGTCGTTCTACTGTCCTGAAGTCACTAGTCATCGCGCTGCCTACATCGTGTCATGCTGTAGCTCACGTCGCTTGCTCGCCGCCTCCTGACCTCCATGCTGTCGTCTTTGCATTTCATCTCCCACGACATCTGCTCAGCTCATCCTCTCATCCGCTATTTAAGCCACGGATTAAGCCTCTCCTTCCCTCCCCTGCTTGCTGCTCGCCATTGTCGTACTATGTCGCACGCTGCAGCTCGTCGACGTGCTGTGACTGGAACTCCGTCGCTGCTTGTCGTCGTACTCATGTTTTTGCGCTCCCTAATGGTCAAGGTGCTACTTGTGTCGCGACTCCGATCGTGTTGCCCGCTCTCCTGCCCATGTCCTCCTCGCCGCTACTTTGAACTCGTGCTCGTCGCTGAACCAAGATAGAAGAAGGTCCTTTTTACGTGCTAATCATATTTTAGTCCTACGACAGTTTTCCTATTTTTAAATGTGTGTTGCAACAATTTACATGTTTCATTAATTTAATTGAATTATGATCGTTATGTTTGATTCATATATAGGCATCAAATTAAGAAATTAAAAAGAATTATAGCATTTATGTTTTTATTATAAAAAAGAGATACTTGCTTATAATGATATCTGCGCACAAAAATACAAATTTATTGGTTGTAACACCCCTGGTGTTACTGTGACTAAAACTTGAGCATAACATCATGAGCATTAGCATATCATGTGTTTGTTACACTTAGAGTGCATTCAATAGGTAAAAATTTCAAACAAGTTGTATTGATGTGACTTGTTATGTGTGAAACCCTAGGGTAGGGTACTTAACCTTAAACCAGGCTTAGGAGTGATAATAAAGCCCAAGCATGAGAAAACTTCAAAAGTCATGAGAAATAATCATAAGATATCACATTTAATGGACTTAAGTGGCACCCAAACCCTAGAAGTGCCAAAAACCCTAAAAAGACCCTTAGAAAACCCCAAATTAAAACCCTAGGGGGCTAAGTGTAAAATTTGTGCCCTTTTGGATCCAAGTGCAAAAACCAAGGTATTAGGATACCTCAAGTCATATGTTTCACAACTTTGTGGAATTGCAAAGCAAATCATGGAAATTGGACCTATTTGCAAAAAGGTACCCTAGGAATCATGTGTGACTAAGTCTGAAAACCAGTGAACATGGCTGACTTTGGAGCTCTGTAGTTCTAAAAATACAAGGAATTTTCCTAGGGTCAACACGTCAAACTTGTAGAGTTACTATAGGAGTACAACTTTGCTTAAGTGATTAAGCATTGTTGTTATACAAAAAGTGGAGATAATTAGCCCTAAAGTATGGTTGTCAGACCCCTCTGAGACTGAACATTGACTGACAGTGAGTTCTAAGGAACTTTGGGCTCAATTCTTGTGTAAGGAAATAAGCAACTGGGCAAGATCCCTATAGCAAAATTGTAGCTGGTATATAGAGCTACAAGTTTGTTACAGATGAATTAGCAAGTTCTCATACGAAAATCTGAGATCTGGGCACTGTAATTCAGTCTGTCAGGCGCTCTGAACAAGTTCTCATGGTACACTAACTGAAAAAGATTTTGGGTTTAGATCCCCTCGCCGCCGGTGATCCCGCGCTGTGATCCTCGTCGTCGTTGCGATTCGTGCTCTGTGGGGTGCAGATAACTCTTAAGGGTAAGAAATATCGCGTCGTGGGTGAACTCAGGCCATTGTTCCGCTCTGGCCGCCGTACCCGCCTGAGTCATGGCCGCTTCGAATAGACTCACCAGAGTTAGCCACCTCGCGACCTTGCGCCACGTGCATTGGTGCTTTAACCACGTCGCAGTGAGTCACCTTAGCCCACCCGTTCATCATGGGTAAGCTTGCTACGGTGAACGCAACGAATTGCTTTCGCTAGTAACCTCTTCCCTCTCCCACCACCACCGCGCCAACTCCAAATCACGAGCCACCGGCCCCGAGTCCTATAAATTGAGCACACCCTCGGCTCCACTATGTAATTATGCACCCAACACACCCACTCGTGCCTCCAATTACTCACTAGAGAGCCTCAATTTAAAACTCTCCCCAATTCGGTCTAGAGCACTACGCTGTGTGAGCTCGCCGTGGCCAGCGTGCTACAGGTCCGTTCATGCCCTCTGCTCTCCCGTTTCAGTACCCTTATGTTCTCCTAATGCTCCTCGACCCGTTTAATTAAGCTAGACCGCGCTAGATCATCGGGAACACCTCTATTCATTCGTAGTTCGCGCTGTCACCGCAGACAGTATGATTAAGAGCTCAGATCGTGCAATTGATCGAGGGGAAACGATTATTAGGTGTTGAATTAGGAGTCAACCTAGTTAGAGCACCAGCCGTTCCGTATTCTGGCCAGAACGAGCTCGCCGGAGCTACTGCTCCGCCGCTCCGCATCGTGGACCCGACTTTATGAAAGAATAGAAGGGAAGGGACCTTGATGCAAATGTCAGTGAGACAAAACAATAGTGTTGTGGACTCTTTACGGGTTGTTTAAAAAGACAGGGTCTTCTATGCAAAGTCAATACCGCGGGCGCATTCCGCTGAGATTGGGCTGGATCGGGTTGAATTAAGCCCAGTACTGTTGATACTTTTTCTTTTTCCTTTTTTGCCAGACTTCGAAAATCTATAGAATTTTTTTTAAAAAGGCTAAAAATGTGAGACCAACTTTGTTGGACTCCTAAATTTCTATAGTATTTAATAAAAATAGATTTATGATTTTTAGTCCAAATAAGGAATTATGGAATATTTAAAATAGCCAAAACCTATACTCCTGGAATTTTAGAAATTGATTAATAACTCCAAAAATCACTAAACTTTTTGGATAAGCTTAAACTGATATTTAGAATCCTTGGATAAAGTTTGGTATGGTTTGGACAATGTTTGGTACCTAAACCCCAAAACCCTAAACTTCTAAGTAGTGCCTGCCCTATGAACTACAATACTGACTTCAAAAACCCTAGTTTCCTGGAGTCCCGTGAAGGAAAATTGTATTCAAGACCTAAGATAATGTACCTTTATTATCTTTGCATTTTCATAAGCATTACATGAGCATTCATGATTATATATGGTTCTATATAGAAAACGAAGAAGAAGTAGAGGTCGAAGAAGGAAGAGCTACACCACCACCTGAAGACCCACCTGCCGGGAACTGCTTTTATTTTGATATTTGTGGAGCAGAGCCCGACTCTCCTATAACACAAGGCAAGCCCCTGTGCATTTGCCACCTCCTTACTATTTTAAAATCTTTCCCACTTGCTTGATGCATTAAGTGATAGGAGTTATGTGCTAAACAAATTGATGCATTTCCTTCCTTGAGAATTTGATTACCTTTCCTTGATCACCTGTTTTATAAAAAGGTTTTTCTTATGCTTAGTCTTGCTCTAGAAAAACAAAATGTTTTGTTTTAACAAAAGATGATGCTTCAAGTGGGATGGGTTGTTTTCAAAAATAAAACTGGATGGTGGATCCATCATGGCCGTGATGGGTTCCACATCGGAAAAGATGTACCTCTGTCAGGTACCAAACTTTGGGTTGAAATGATAAAGCTGAGACCGGGCGGGTGACTTGCACGAGAAGAGAGTCTCGGTGTAGTATCTTCGTCTGAGTCGATTAAGGACCTTGTCGATGTAGGCTTGATGATCGAGGACCCTTTAACTGGTCACATGCCTCATCATGGGTAAGCTTTGCCTTGGGCAAACTAATACCAGAATAAGATAACACACAATGGGAGTGGAGAGATGGCGAGAGTAGCGTGTACCCTCCGTGGAAAGAGGCTGGACGGTGGTGTATTTGTGCTCTCGGTTGGCGTGAACCTGATCTGGTCTTAAGAAACCCGGTGGCGAGTTGACATATGCAAGGGTTAAGTGCTACATATGTCGTGTGATTGGAGATCCTCAGCTGATTATTAATCGATTCGGATCGATGTTACTTCTCCGACATGAAGACTTGGTCACTGCCTACACGTAGCATTCTAGTGAACAAGAAGGTTTGATAAGAAAGTGGCTAGTATAGGCCAAGTGCTTGAACTAGGGTAGAAAGAACTCTAGAATCAGGTAATGACTTAACTTGCTAATAAAACTGGATTTTTAAGGATCCACTATTAGTAAGCATTTTTGCAAATAGAGTCTTGATTCTTGATTAAGCCCTACCTTGACTCCCTCAAGCCAGCATATCCTTGAGAGTCTTTTATTTTGACGGGTAAGACTTGCGAAAGTACACTTCGTACTCAGGGTTTTCGAACCCATGTTGTTGTACGTGAGGAAGCAGCAAAGTTTTGTTGCTTTTGTTCTAAGGTGGTGCCAAAGGAAGAAACTCAAGACTGAAGCCTCGGGAGGATGTGGTCCTCCTTTTAAAAACACTTTACTATTTAACGGGAGGGGTTTTTGCCTTCCGGGTTCGTAATAATATTACTCGTGCACTCTTATATATTACCGGTCTGTAATAATAATACTCTTTCTATACTTTAATATAAAATAAGTTGCTGTAACTGCTTCCGCATATTCGTTCCTCCGATGTGTTGTAATATCTGCGTGACGGGTGAAACGCTCTTGGGAAAGGTAAAGAATACAGATACCGAACTTGTCAAGTGATCAGGTGCATCTACGGGGTTGTCCGAGGTCCGTTGGACAAGGACAACTGTAGGTGGGCCTAATGACTTGGGAGGTTCTGTCACAGCTGGTATCGGAGCAAAGCCCATCTCTTCAGATATTATGAGACATTTCAAAAAGAATTTTCAAAGACTTATCTAAGAAAACTTCTTTCATTCTTATCTTACTACTTTCTGAAGTACCTATCTTATAAGACCAGGTAGCAGAGTGCAATGTATAGAAGGTTGTGAATCAACGAAAGTTGATTCTGTAATTATGCATGCACCATGTTAGAAACTATACTAATAAAGTTTTCCCCCTTATGGAGATATGCCGCCGCAAAAGAGGAAAACCGCACGTAAGTCCACTGGGCCTATTGGTGTACCTCGGCATCAGCTGGCTCCGAGACATGAGAAGAGCAGCAACGGCAGTAACAACCCCATCGGAGACCTAAAAGCCCAAGTGGAGCAGCTTCGAACAGAGCTACGTCACAGAAACAGGGTGTGGGTAGAAGATGGTCAGTGTATAAATGAGTTAAAAGCTGACGTCCAACATCTGCAAGACGAGCTTGTTGAACGGGATTTGGCAATCGATTGGGCTGTTAATTCACGTTCCATTGCTTGGGACCGGGAAGCCAAAGCTCGAGCCCGTGTTGATGAGCTTAGCACGGCCGTTAACAACTTGCATGTGTACTGCAATACATTACATGAGGAAGTTCATGAATTGTATTCGCGACTGCACCTAGACGTACCTACCGACCCTCTTGGAATGGGAGCTAGACCTTCTGGAACAACAAGTGAAGCACTTGGTGGGGAATTGGACCTTTTCAAACCCCCTCCTATGAACCTAGCTGACGAACGGTCCCCTACAACCGACAGTGAAGCAACCAAAGACGATAAATACTAGAGTAGTATAGTTTAGATACTAATGTAAAATATGTAATGAAGTCATGTTGTACATTCGAGTCTGTAACATTACATCTTAGTAATGTAAAATGATGGTGAATATCAGCATGTTATATTTTTCCCAAATATTTCTTTGCTTCAGATGCCATCCAGAACTCGTGCACATGACGGCGCAGGAACGTCCCGTGGTCGGGAAGACACGCCCAATCCACCGCCCGTACCGCCCATGTTGGCCGAGGCTATCGCTGCCTTGGTCAATGTGACCACCGACAACACCCGCTTTCTACGTGAAATGGCGGGAAACCAATTTCAGCAACAAGGCGGGAGGGCTTATCCGTAGGGACCCCATGAAACTTCGTACTTGGATTTCTCGGAAAACTGACCCCCACTTTTCGTCAAAGCCGAAGACCCTCTCGAAGCCGATGAATGGGTACGGGTCATTGAACAGAAATTTGGAATCATCCGCTGCACTGAGACCCAGAAATCGTTGTTCGCGGCTCAACAGCTAAGAGGACCTGCTAGTACTTGGTGGGGAAATTATGTGGCCATTCAGCCTGCCGGACATCAGGTCACATGGGACGAATTTAAATTGGTTTTTCGTGAGCACTATATTCCAGAAGAAGTGCTGCACATGAAACAGGAAGAATTCATGAGACTCAAGCAAGGAGGAGATACTGTCATGGAGTATCTCAACAAATTCAATCATTTGTCCCAGTATGCAATTGACCAGGTCAATACTGACCTGAAAAAGAAGAATTGCTTCATGCGAGGCCTCAACGACCGGCTTCAAAGAAAGATGGCCACCTGCCTTGATCTCTCCTACAGTAGGGCTATCAGCACAGCGCTAGCAGTAGAAGCTAAGCACACAGGCCCAGGGAAGTCGAAGGGATTCAGAGGTGATAGGTCCAACCAGGGGCCTGAAAAGCGACAAAGGTTGGTAATCTGACCTTTCAATCAAAATCGTCCTTCACCTCGTCCACCCTCCTACCCCTTCAAACAACCTGTCTTCATCCGCCCTGCCACTGCCCCCACTTCAACAACTCAGCCGAGTGCCCCTGGTGCTCATTTCCCCACCCTCATGAGCTTCTCAACTGGCTGCTTCAATTGTGGGAAGTCTGGACATTTTATCAAAGACTGCCCATATCCGAGGCAGAACAAATCCAACAATCAGCAGAGCTCATGGTGCTCAAATCAAGGCAAGGGAAACACGACAAATAATGCAGCGGGCAAGAATATAAAGAAGACTGGGCGAATATACTACACACAAGTGGCCACTACACCGGAGCGACAGCCGGTTATGATGGGTACGTTTCTTGTGGCCAATCACCCAACAATTATTCTCTTTGATTCTGGTGCTTCACATACATTCATAAGCAAGAAGTTTGTGGAGAAATATTGCATTCCTTGCATTGAATCAAGGGAAGGGTTTATTATTCATTCGCCTGGGGGACAAATATTCACTAAAGAAGTGGCTTTCCATGTGCCCGTAACATTGGCTGAATGGGACTTTCCCACCAATATGATTGTTCTGAAAGACCAAGATATAGATGTATTTCTGGGCATGAATTTGTTAGCCCAGCACAAAGCTATCCTCAAAACTGATATGAGAACCATCAGGTTGAGCTATGGCCATGAAGAGGTTCTCTTGTCCATCCCTGTAGCTATTCTAGCTAAACCATTTGGCAGAGTCTATGAAGCTATCATACCGGAAATCCAAGATATTCCGGTAGTATGTGAGTTTCGAGATGTCTTTCCTGAAGATTTGCTTGATTACCTCTAGAAAGAGATGTAGAGTTTGTGATTGAATTGAAGCCTCGTACGGCTCCTGTTTCTAGAAGGTCGTACCGAATGCCTCTAAATGAGTTGGCAGAACTCAAGACTCAATTACAAGATCTACTGTAGAAGGGATTCATCCGACCTAGTTCGTCACCTTGCGGTTGTCCCGCAATCTTTGTCAAGAAGAAGGATTAAACGCTTCGAATGTGCGTGGATTACAGACCCCTTAATGAGGTCACAATCAAGAACAAGTACCCTCTTCCCCGGATTGATATCTTATTCGATCAGCTTACCGCAGCTCGGGTATTCTCTAAAATTGACCTCAGGTCGGGCTATCATCAGATTCGTATCCGACCCAAAGATATACCCAAGACCGCATTTACTACGCGGTACGGATTATTCGAATATTTGGTGATGTCTTTCGGACTAACGAATGCTCCTGCCCACTTCACATATCTAATGAACTCGGTATTTATGCCCAAGTTGGAAAAATTTGTGGTAGTCTTCATTGATGATATCTTGATATATTCCAAGAATGAAGAGGAGCATGTTCAACATCTACGGATCATATTAACGCGCTTAAGGGAACATCAATTATATGCTAAGTTTAGCAAGTGCGCGTTTTGGCTGGAGGAAAACCAATTTCTGGGACATGTATTGTCTGGCAAGGGGATTGCGGTTGATCCCAGCAAGGTCAAGGATATTTTAGAGTGGAAACCACCAACCACTGTACATCAAGTTCGAAGTTTCCTTGGACTGGCTAGCTATTACCGCCAATTTATTCAGGATTTCTCTAAACTTGTAAAGCCAATCACAAGTTTATTAAAGAATTATACGAAATTTAACTGGTCCTCAAGATGCAACGAAGCCCTTGAGCGACTGAAGGTGTTATTGACCACTGCTCCGGTATTAGCTCAACCGGACATTGAAAAGCCTTTTGATGTGTATTGTGATGCATCAGGCAGTGGTCTAGGCTGTGTTTTAATGCAAGAGGGTCGAGTTATAGCCTATGCTTCAAGACAGTTGCGCCGGCATGAGGAACATTATCCAACTCATGACATAGAATTAGCTGTTGTGGTTCATGCCCTAAAAATATGGCGTCATTATCTGCTGGGGAATATTGGTCATATATATAAGGAACATAAAAGCTTGAAGTACATTTTCACCCAATCAGAACTAAATATGAGGCAGAGGAGATGGCTTGAGCTGATTAAGGACTATGAATTGGAAATTCACTATCACCCAGGCAAGGCCAACATGGTGGCAGATGCACTAAGTCGCAAGGCTTTCTGCCATTGTCTTACAGTGAAAACCTTTAACATCACATTATGCCAAGAAATGGAGAAGTTAAACCTGGGGATAATTCAACATGGAACCTTAAATCACTTGAAGCTTGAGTCAATTCTTCTGCAAAAGATTATTGATACACAAAGAAGTGATAAGGGTATGAAACACATTCATGAGAAAATAAAGGCCGGTAAAGCAACTGTTTCAGAAAGGATGATCAAGGCATTGTATGGTTTAACAACCGCATAGTAGTGCCCAAGAATGACGAAGTCCGCCAGCAAATTTTGGATGAAGCTCATCTTAGCCGCTATTCCATTCATCCCGGAAGAACTAAGATGTATCATGATCTAAGGCAACATTATTGGTGGACGAAGATG
Organism: Zea mays; assembly: GCF_902167145.1. Classification (NCBI taxonomy): domain Eukaryota; kingdom Viridiplantae; phylum Streptophyta; class Magnoliopsida; order Poales; family Poaceae; genus Zea; species Zea mays. The sequence continues at coordinate 56,463,314 of NC_050098.1, read as the reverse complement.
AAGATTGAAATTGCACGCTATGTGGCGAAGTGTGACACCTGTAGACGTGTCAAAGCCATACACATGAAAATTGTGGGTCCATTGCAATCTTTACCTATCCCAACCTGGAAATGGGTAGACATTCGCATGGACTTCATTGTGGAATTACCCAGGACAGCAAAAGGTTTCGATTCTCTCTGGGTTATAATTGATCGGCTTACGAAAATAGCTCATTTTCTGTCAGTAAAGACGTACTACCCGGTAATCACTTATGCCCAGATATATATTGCTCGTATTCTCAGTTTGCATGGGGTTCCAAAAACTATATTGTCAGACAATGGACCACAATTTGTATCCAAATTCTGGGAAGAACTCCACAAATCTCTGGGTACTAAGTTGCTCCACAGTTCGGCCTATCATCCTCAAACAAGTGGGCAGAATGAGAGAGTGAACCAAATACTTGAAGTCATGTTACGAGCATGCGTTCTGGAATACCCTCAGAAATGGGATGAATGTTTACCGTTGGCAGAATTTTCATACAACAATAGTTATCAAGAAAGTATTAAGATGGCACCTTTTGAAGCTTTATATGGACGACGGTGTCGTACTCCATTGAATTGGACTGAACCAGGGGAAAGATGGTTTTTCAGACCTGATATGGTTAAAGAAACGGAAGAAAAAGTTCAACGAATTATACAAAATTTAAAAGAAGCACAAGCTCGATAAAAGATTTATGCAGACAAACGACGCCAGCCCTTATACTTTCAAGTTGAAGATTATGTGTATTTGAAAGTATCACCAATGAAGGGTGTATCTCATTTTGGGGTAAAAGGAAAACTTGCACCTTGATACATTGGTTAAATCCTCATTCTTGAACAATGTGGACCAGTGGCATACCGACTCCAACTACCCAAAACATTGTCTGCTGTGCACAATGTGTTCCATGTGTCCCAATTGAAGAAGTGTCTTCGGGTTCCAGATCAAACCGTTGAAGTGACGGATGTTGCCTTAGAACCACAGACTTGACATATTCAGCACATCCTATTCGAGTCCTAGATCAAAAGGACAGGGTTACCCGAAGGAGAACTCTCAAATTTTATAAGATACAATGGAACCAACACACGGAAGATGAAGCTACATGGGAAACTCAAGACTTTCTAGAAAAGAATTTCCCAGGCTTTTTAGCTTCATGTAAATTGTGAGATATGTACAAATTGATGTAATAGAGGAATAAACCCCATACCACCCCTGCCTTGTACAAGAAATAAGGAAATAAAAATATGACATGTTTCCTTTTCCATTACTTGTCCTAGGACATTAAATCTCAGGACGAGATTCTTTTATGGGGGGAAGGATGTAACACCCCTGGTGTTACTGTCACTAAAACTTGAGCATAACATCATGAGCATTAGCATATCATGTGTTTGTTACACTTAGAGTGCATTCATTAGGTAAAAATTTGAAACAAGTTGTATTGATGTGACTTGTTATGTGTGAAACCCTAGGGTAGGGTACTTAACCTTAAACCAGGCTTAGGAGTGATAATAAAGCCCAAGCATGAGAAAACTTCAAAACTCATGAGAAATAATCATAAGATATCACATTTAATGGACTTAAGTGGCACCCAAACCCTAGAAGTGCCAAAAACCCTAAAAAGACCCCTGGAAAACCCCAAATTAAAACCCTAGGGGGCTAAGTGTAAAATTTGTGCCCTTTTGGATCCAAGTGCAAAAACCAAGGTATTAGGATACCTCAAGTCATACGGTTCACACCTTTGTGGAATTTCAAAGCAAATCATGGAAATTGGACCTATTTGCAAAAAGGTACCGTAGGAATCATGTGTGACTAAGTCTCAAAACCAGTGAACAGGGCTGAGTTTGGAGCTCTGTAGTTCTAAAAATACAAGGAATTTGCCTTGGGTCAACACATAAAACTTGTAGAGTTACTGTAGGAGTACAACTTTGCTTAAGTGATTAAGCATTGTTGTTATACAAAAAGTGGAGATAATTAGCCCTAAAGTCTGGCTGTCAGACCCCTCTGAGACTGAACATTGACTGACAGTGAGTTCTAAGGAACATTGGGCTCAATTCTTGTGTAAGGAAATAAGCAAATGGGCAAGATCCCTATAGCAAAATTGTAGCTGGTATATAGAGCTACAAGTTTGTTATAGATGAATTAGCAAGTTCTCATACGAAAATCTGAGATCTGGGCACTGTAATTCGGTCTGTCAAGCAATCTGAACAAGTTCTCATGGTACAGTAACTAAAAAAGATCCTGGGTTCAGATCCCCTCGCCGCAGGTGATCCCGCACCGTGATCCTCGTCGCCGTTGCGATTCGTGCTCTGTGGGGTGCAAGTAACTCTTAAGGGTAAGAAATATCGCGTCGTGGGTGAACCCAGGCCACTTTTCCGCTCCGGCCGCCGTACCCGCTTGAGTCACGACCACTTCGGATAGACTCACCGGAGTTAGCCACCTCGCTACCTTGCGCCACGTGCATTGGTGCTTTAACCACGTCGCAGTGAGTCACCTTAGCCCACCCGTTCATCGCCGGTGAGCTTGCCACGGTGAACGCCACGAATTGCTTGCGCCAGTAACCTCTTCCCTCTCCGGCCGCCACCGCACCAACTCCAAATCATGAGCCACTATCCTCGAGTCCTATAAATTGAGCACACCCTCGGCTCTGCTATGTAATTATGCACCCAACACACCTACTTGTGCCTCCAATTACTCACCACAGAGCCTCAATTTGAAACTCTCCCCAATTCGGTCCAGAGCACCGTGCTGCATGAGCTCACCGTGGCCAGCGTGCTACATGTCCGTTCATGCCCTCTGCTCTCCCATTTCAATACCCTTATGTTCTCCTGATGCTCCTCGACCCGTTCAATTAAGCTAAACCGTGCTAGATCATCGGGAACACCTCTGTTCATTCGTAGTTCGCGCTGTCACCGTGGACAGTGTGATTAAGAGCTCAGATCGTGCAATTGATCGAGGGGAAACGATTATTAGGTGTTGAATTAGGAGTCAACCCAGTTAGAGCACTGGCCATTCCATATTCCTACCAGAACGAGCTCGCCGGAGCTACTGCTCCGCCGCTCCGCATAGTGGACCTGACTTTATGAAAGAATAGAAGGGAAGGGACCTTGATGCAAATGTCAGTGAGACAAAACAATAGTGTTGCGGACTCTTTACGGGTTGTTTAAAAAGCTAGGGTCTTCTGTGCAAAGTCAACACCGAGGGCGCGCGTGCGGGCGCATTCCGCTGAGATTGGGCTGGATCGGGTTGAATTAAGCCCATTACTATTGATACTTTTTCTTTTTCCTTTTCTGCCAGACTTAGAAAATCTATAGAAAATTTTGAAAAATGATAAAAATGTGAGACCAAGTTTGTTGGACTCATAAATTTCTATAGTATTTACTAAAAATAGTTTTATGATTTTTAGTCCAAATAAGGAATTATGGAATATTTAAAATAGCCAAAACCTATACTCCTGGAATTTTAGAAATTGATAATAAACTCCAAAAATCACTAAACTTTTTGGATAAGCTTAAACTGATATTTAGAAGCCTTGAATAAAGTTTGGTATGGTTTGGACAATGTTTGGTATCTAAACCCCAAAACCCTAAACTTCTAAGTAGTGCCTGCCCTATGAACTACAATACTGACTTCAAAAACCCTAGTTTCCTGGAGTCCCATGAAGGAAAATTGTATTCAAGACCTAAGATAATGTACCTTATTATCTTTGCATTTTCATAAGTATTACATGAGCATTCATGATTATATATGGTTCTATATAGAAAACGAAGAAGAAGTAGAGGTTGAAGAAGAAGAGCTACACCACCACCTGAAGACCCACCTACCGGGAACTGCTTTTATTTTTATATTTATGGAGCAGAGCCCGACTTTTCTATAACACAAGGCAAGCCCAAGTGCATTTGCCACCTCCTTACTATTTTAAAATCTTTCTCACTTGCTTGATGCATTAAGTGATAGGAGTTATGTGCTAAACAAATTGATGCATTTCCTTCCTTGAGAATTTGATTACCTTTCCTTGATCACCTATTTTATAAAAAGGTTTTTCTTATGCTTAGTCTTGCTCTAGAAAAACAAAATGTTTTGTTTTAACAAAAGATGATGCTTCAAGTGGGATGGGATGTTTTCAAAAATAAACTGGATGGTGGATCCATCATGGCCATGATGGGTTCAACATCGGAAAAGATGTACCTCTGTCAGGTACCAAACTTTGGGTTGAAATGATAAATCTGAGACCGGGTGGGTGACTTGCACGAGAAGAGAGTCTCGGTGTAGTGTCTCCGTCTGAGTCGATTAAGGACCTTGTCGATGTAGGCTTGATGATCGAGGACCCTTTAACTGGTCACATGCCTCATCATGGGTAAGCTTTGCCTCGGGCAGACTAATACCAGAATAAGATAACACGGAATGGGAGTGGAGAGATGGCGAGAGTAGCGTGTACCCTCCGTGGCAAGAGGCTGGACGATGGTGTATCTATGCTCTCGGTTGGTGTGAACCTGATCTGGTCTTAAGAAACCCGGTGGCGAGTTGACATATGCAAGGGTTAAGTGCTACATATGTCGTGTGATTGGAGATTCTCAGCTGAGTATTAATCGATTCGAATCGCCGTTACTTCTCGGACATGAAGACTTGGTCACTGACCTACACGTAGCATTCCAGTGAACAAGAAGGGTTGATAAGAAAGTGGCTAGTATAGGCCAAGTGCTTGAACTAGGGTAGAAAGAACTCTAGAATCGGGTAATGACTTAACTTGTTAATAAAACTGGATTTTTAAGGATCCACTATTAGTAAGCATTTTTGCAAACAGAGTCTTGATTCATGATTAAGCCCTACCTTGACTCCCTCAAGCAAGCATATCCTTGAGAGTCTTTTATTTTGACAGGTAAGACTTGCGAAAGTACACTTCGTACTCAGGGTTTTTGAACCCATGTTGTTGTAGGTGAGGAAGCAACAAACTTTTGTTGCTTTTCTTCTAAGGTGGTGCCAAAGGAAGAAACTCAAGACTGAAGCCTCGGGAGGATGTGGTCCTCCTTTTAAAAACACTTTACTGTTAAAAGGGAGGGGTTTTTGCCTCCCGGGTTTGTAATAATATTACTCATGCACTCTTATATATTACTGGTATGTACTAATAATACTCTTTCTATATTTTAATATAAAATAAGTTGATGTAACTGCTTCCGCATATTCGTTCCTTCGATGTGTTGTAATATCTGCGTGACGGGTGAAACGCTCTTGGGAAAGGTAAAGAATACAGATACTGAACTTGTCAAGTGATCAGGTGCATCTACGGGGTTGTCCGAGGTCCGTTGGACAAGGACAACTGTAGGTGGGCCTAATGACTTGGGAGGTTCTGTCACATTGGCTATCCCTCCACACTGGCCTAGAAACCTTAGCAGATTGCTTTGTATTAAGTGTATTCTGTGAAAGCCTCATAGTGGATCTCTAGCCATTCACCTTGGAAGTGTTTACGGGTTTGGCCGACCCATGCTAGAGGGGATACACGACTTGTGGGTAAAGTTGTACCACCTCTACAGAGTGTAAAACTGATATATCATCTGTGCTCACGGTTATGAGCAGCCTGGACCCTCACATGATAATTGAACTTGAAGATGGAAATAAATCGTGATCGGTTTTGTTTAAGCGGTATGCTTAAGTGGTTCACTCAAGAGGTTGAGCTTCATGTTGATGGTATTTGCTCAAGTGGTTTGAGCTTATGCTTATTATGAATTATGCTTAATTGGGTTTGGTATATACTTATATTTAGTAATCAAGTGTTGATAATAAAATGTTGACCAACTAAAATGCAAACCACCTTAAACTTTAGTCTTACCTTGTTAACCTTGCATTTTCACCCCACTTGTTGAGCCCCATCATAAGTGAGCTCACCCCTTGCTTAATGTTTTATCAGAAGTTTGCAGATGATGATTTTGATGGTGAACTCTATGGATGCTACTGTAGCGATACCCCTGGTCATCATCCTGTCAATGGATGCCCATGTTTCGTTGTACTTTGATGAACAAAGGTTAAGGCATTATGTCTGTTCGAAGTGTAATATGTAAATATAATCTTTATTTACGCTTTTATGCATTGTTCTTTTGATATATTACACTTGTGACGACAAATTATGTGTGAAAATAGATCCTAGCTTACATATGCTATGCAATAGGTTTTGCCCTTAAACCTGGTGTGACAGTCAGCTATAATTCATCGGACCGTCCACACGAAGCGCCGGACAGTCTAGTGTGCCAGCTAGCCAACGGCTAGTGGCCTCATCGGCCGAGGGCCAATGGTAACAAGGTGCACTGGACAATCTGGTGCCACTCACCAGACAGTCCGGTGCCCCCCAGAACAGGAAACCAGCCAATCAGGGATTCCGTAGTCGTTGCACTGTTCACTGTCCGGTGTGCACAGGAGATTCCGATGCACCCATGGACAGAAGGCAACTTGGGCCTTCCAACTGGAGCTCCAACGACTCCTAGGTCCCTTAGGGCTATAAAAGGAACCCCTAGGCGCATGGCGCTTTACACCAAGCATCCTCTAAACATCACCGAGACACTACGACCACACTTTTGCTTTGATAGATTGAGATTCAAGCACGTGTTTTGAGTTGTAACTCTATTGCGTTGTCTCTTGTGCTCTTCTCTCAATTTGTGTGCATGTGTTGTTGTAACTTTATCTATTGTGTGTGTTTCTACTCTCCCTTACTCTTGTGGTTTATTTGAGATCAATTGTGTCAGGCATGAGAGACTCCAAATTGTAGAGATTCCTCACAACGGGAAAAACTTGAGATAAGAAAAATATTTTTGGTACTCAAGTTGATCATTGGATCACTTGAGAGGGGTTGAGTGCAACCCTTGTCCATTGGGACGCCACAACGTGGAGTAGGCAAGTATTTTACGCTTGATCGAACCACTGGATAAAAATCACCGTGTCACTTGTCTATTTTACTTTATTGCGATTCTATTCTTTCAAGCACTTCACTTACAATATTGCTCTAAGTTTAATACTCATCTTGTGAAAGAAATTAAGTGAAGAAGTCATCTCCTCTCACACTCTTCATTCGAACTTGCTCATTTTAGACCTGTTGGGGGCCTTCGTCTTCCGAAGGTCCTCAAAAACATGATTAACAATGTTTCTCAGGGCCTTCGTCTTCCAAAGGTCCTCAAAAACATGATTAACAATGTTTCCCAAGAGTAATATATGTACAGGAACCTTCGGACTCGCAATGAAGCTGAACACTATATGAGGAGCATGGTTGGGACAAAGGTTGAACCAGCTACGAAGCTATGCGCAAGGAAGCTTCGGCTCAGTAGCAGAAAAAGGAACCGACTTAAGGAGGAAAAGGCTATCTAGTCCTCGATAGATTGTTCTTAAATCAATAGTAAATATGAAGGGCATGAATGTAATTTCACACAGGCTACGCCATGTGCCTATAAATAGATGAACAGTACCCCCGTACTGTTCACACTGACTTGTATTTGCTCGTGCGTCACGCTTGGACTTTTCGCCTTCTGTCAAGCCAAAGGTATAGATGTAATTCCATACTGTTTTATATATTTTATGATGATATAATAAAAAACATATGAAAGATGTCATATGATTATTCGTGTTCTCTTTCATATTTCTTATGCTTCTTCTTTCATTAACATATACTGCAATGATGAAGGTTCGTCCTTCTAGGCCTTCGTCTAAAGATCATTGTATCCTAAGGGAGATAATGCTTCGAAGGACAAAGGTTATTAACCTTTAACATTTTGTGTTGCCTTGTTCTTAATTCATAGCATTTGAGAACAAGTCCCCAACATTGGTGCCCACCTCCAGTGTACTCACTTCCACAACCTTCGGCAAAGCATCAACTTTCGTCATGCCACCGAAGAAGACAACAGCGCTAGGGGCTGCACTGCAGCCAATGGACACAAACCAAGACTCTCTCTCTCTCTCTGAGAGGCCAGAAGCCAAAAGAGGAAGGCCACCAGTCCAACACTTCAGGAGGAGGAGTTGGACAGGAGATCAGGGACCTATAAATCATTCATCAGCAGGTGCAAAGGAAAAAGGAGAAGATGGCTCGACTGGCCGACCTTCAGAAGAAGATCGACGAAGTTACTGAGGAAGTGTGTCATCTTACTCAAGGTGATCACGACCGAAGGCCCCAACACCGGGAGTTTCCTCAAGAGGGCTCATTCAACGAAGATGAATGGTACATGGTACCTTTACTTTTGATGATGCTTCTCCCCTGGCAGCAGAATTGCAGGCTATCCCATGGCCACAATCCTACAAGCTACCTCAGCTACCCATGTACGATGGGCACTCGGACCCAAAGCAATTCTTGATGAGCTATGAGGCAACAATATCCTCATATGGAGGCAACACAGCTGTTATGGCGAAGTCCTTCGTCATGGCAGTCCAAAACGTGGCCCAGACATGGTACTCTTCTCTTCGGCCAGGGACAATCACGTCATGGCAAAAGCTCAAGGACATGCTGGTTACCAGTTTTCAAGGTTTTCAGACGAAGCCAGTAACAGCTCAGGCCTTGTTCCAGTGCACACAAGACCATGAGGAATACCTTCAGGCGTATGTCCGAAGGTTCTTGCGACTGAGAGCATAAGCGCCCACAGTGCCCAATGAAATCGTCATTAAGGTCATGATCAAGGGTCTTTGGCTAGGACCTACGGCCCAGTACTTTGCGAGGAAACCCCCCCAGACCCTGGAGAAGCTGCTTCAGAAAATGGACGAGTACATCCGAGCTGATAATGACTTCCGACAGAGAAGGGAGGAAGCTTACAGATTTCCTGAGATGACTAGGGACTTCGGAGGGAGAATCCACCTAGGCATGTCAGATCAATCCATAGCTCCAGTCAGAATGATGACAAAGGAAGCCAGCTTCAGAGGCCACAACACATCTCACAGTCTTCGGGACAGCAGCAAAGCTCCTTCAGGCCACCAGCTCCAAGGGGCAGAGGCGGCAGGGGCTTCGGAGGAAGATATGGGGATCAGCCCAGGAAAATCTATTGCTTATTCTGTGGTGAGGACAAGGGCCACACTACAAGAACATGCCAAATCACTATTCTGAAGCAAAAGGAGATTGCCGAAGCAGAAGCTCGGCAGAATCAGTTGAAGCAGGTTTTACACACTGCTTCGTGGCACTCTCCTTACATACCAGAATATGTGGGCAACCAACCTGCAGCTTCTGTTGCTTCGGCAAGCCATTCACAAGCTTCTTGGCCTCAGCTCCCACCACCACCACCACTGCAGCCTACCTATTCCTGAAGCCAACAGCCAGAAGGGCGTCAGCATTCCCAACAGCAACGTGACTTCAGGGAGGAATCCAAAGCTCGTACAGTCAATAGTACTGTACCAGAATCAAAACACATATACTGAGCGATATCCTGCTTCTAAAATACTTTTACCTTCTAGGCTATTTTACTTTTTGAATAAGGAACAAGCAATGAAAATTTAGTTTTAATTTCTTGTAATGATTTTGATTCTATCGGAATGAAATATAACTTCTTCACAGATTTATGAAGTTCAAAAGTCGTTTCTAAGGGAATGCAGTCAACATAAACGAAGCTACAAAAGTCGTTCCCAAGGGAGCGCAGCATAGGTTTCGTGCTCAAAAGTTGTTCCCAAGGGAATGCAGAGCCAAATTTAATGAAGCTACAGAAAGCCGTTCCTAAGGGAGCGCAGCGTAAGTTTTCTGCTCAAAAGTCATTCCAAAGGGAATGCAGAGCCAAATACCACCAAAATATAAGGCGAAGAAGTTCAAAAGTCATTCCTAAGGGGATGCAGAACTTATACCGCCGAAATATAAGGCGAAGAAGTTCAAAAGACATTCCTAAGGGGATGCAGAACTTATATCACCGAAATAGAAGGTGAAGAAGCTCAAAAGTCGTTCCTAAGGGGATGCAGAGCTTGTGTGTTCCAGTGTGGCGTGTGGGTGTGTGTCTTCGGCATCCTCATCATTTTGCATCATATCATCACATCATTTCGCATAACATCGCATCAAACATCATATTGCATCAATAACACGAGAATTGAATACGAAGCTGATCTTCGGCAAATGCTTCGTCAAAATAAAAAGGTTCTAAGGCATGAAGTAAGCTTCGGGCAATACAGTTTTATCAGCCTTGTCATAAGAAGGGATCTCTCTTTGCGAAGCATGGATATCTTTCTTTATGAAGCATGGATCTTTTTCTTTACGAAGCATGAAAAGAAGGGAAGGTGTTTTTTTGCCAAAGGCTCAAAAACGGTATGTATGTAAGTTTCATGCATCACAAAGAAATGAATTACAATAATTTACATCAAATATTACAGTCTTGTTACAATAGAAGCATAATGTCCATTCTAGCTTCTCATACATCGACCATTTCAAAATGTTACATACATCAAGTGTCACATACTTTTGTTACAATAGGAGCTTAGACATTTAAATTGTTCCAGCTATTATTACAACACAATCTATTCCTCTTTAAGAACTTTCTCTGCAACTTCGTTCAGTAATTTGTTAACGACTTCGTCGACAATGGATTCAACCATGTTTATGATGTCCAGCACTTCCTTCATTTTTGGATCAGCTAGGGATCGTATGGTTCTGGCGGCGGAGATAGTTCAGCTGAAGTAGGAAAAATTGATTAGCTCGAAGCCATAACGCTAGTACCGAAGCTAAAAAACCAAAAAAATAATAATACCTATATGCCTATCGCGTTCTGCAGCTTCTTCAGCTCGCTTTGCTTCTGCTCTGGCGTCGTGGGTGTCTTTTTCACTCTTTTTTATAATCTCATGGGCCATCTCTCGGCCACCATTCACCCAGACATCATAGTAAAATTTTCCACCCATCAAGGTTGCCTCGGCTAAGGGATCCTTCGTATCATCTACGGAGAAGGCAGCTTCAGCCTGGGCTATGGCTTTAATGTGATCACATCCAGCCTTCTCCAAGATGGCTGAAATTCCCCACGCATCGGAAAATGCGCAAACATCCCCACGATCACTCAAAATTTCTTCGAATGTCTCGGCTTCTCCACTTATCCATTCAACAATGCCTTCGGGGTCGCCTCATATGAAGTTTTCTTCAGCAGAGTAGGATACCCACTTTGGCGAAGCTAGCTTTTATCCTCTTCACGCAATCCAAGGATTTCTCAAAGCACCTTTCCTTGGATGTGCGAAGTTCTTCAACATTTTTCTCTAGATAAATTTTCCAATATTCGCTGATTTCTTGATTAGTTTGTGCGACGACGCATTTTTCCTTAGCTTCGGCGAGTTGTCTCCGAAGGTCTTCAATTTTAGTCTTCTGAGCTTCGGCCTGAGCTTTGAAATTAGCTTCGTCTTCTTTTACTTTGTTCACCAAGGAAATTAAGATTTTGTCTTTTTCCAGACCTTCGTTCCTCAATTCAATCACCTCTGAACGAAGGTTATTCAGAGCCATTGTATAGCTTTCGTCTTCAATATTCTTCTGCGCCCTCAGGGCATTACTAAGAATTAAGCCCTGCAAAGAGGAGGAAAGAATTGAGCATGGCAAATAAAATACTTCATCCCAAAATTCAAAGTTAACTTCTATACATTTATATTGTTGTATGCTAGGCTATCAGCAAGTTCATCCTTCGACAAAATCGAAAGGCCGTCTTCAAGCTTCGGGAATCCTATGCTCTTACCTATCTCCTGGCAAACGAATATTTCTTTGTTATCCGGGAGACAATACATAAAATCTTCTTCGTTATTACCATTGAACACTAAGGCCCCCTTCAGATATTTCAATCTTTGGGCGTAGTGTCTTGATTCTAGTATTTCTTGGGATAGTTTCTTTCCCGAAGCATGACGAATGATGTAGTCAGCGTTTTTGTTCGAAGCTTCGGGAGCAGGAGCTTTGATTTTTTCAGGTGCAATCTGCTCTGTCAATTTTTCCTCAGGCACGGCAGGCTCCGTCTCGGAGGGCACTGAAGGCCCAGCTTCGGCTTCAGCCTGAGCTTGCGTAGCTTCGGTTTCTGCTTGCCAAGTTTTGGCTTCGGCTTGCGTTTTGGCAGCCTCAGCATTTTTCTTTGTAGGAGCAGGGCTCAAGGCCTTTGTAGTCTCCAGCACAGCATCCAACACGTTGGCCATCCTCCTCCTCTTGGGAGTTGTGGTAAAGACCTTCATCCTTCGAAGCATTATCTCCTTTAGGATATAATGATCTTCAGACGAATGTTATGAAGGACGTACCTTCATCATCTCAGCATATAATAATGAAAGTAGGAGCATATGAAATGGAAAATAACATGAATAATCATATGACATCATCAAAACATTTTTATTATATTATTATGAATAAACATGAACAATATCAAGTTACATTTGTACCTTCAGCTTGACAGAAGGTAAAAATCCAGGCGTGACGTGCGAGTGAATACAAGTCAGCGTGAACAGTACAGGGTTACTGTTCACCTATTTATAGGCGCGGGACGCAGCCTGGTCGAAATTACATTTATGTCCTTGATAACGAATTACAAATGTGACACAAACTATTAGGGACTAAACAGTCTTTTCCTCTTTAAGTCGGTGCCGCCCTGCGTCATTATGCCGAAGCTTTCTGGGTTGTAGCTTCAGCTTGTGCCTTCATGCTGTGTTAGTTCGCATATCATACTCCCGAAGGTGTTTTTGCTTGGAGGACCTTCGATGAAGAAGCAAGCCCCCAACAGCCACCTACTCATACCCGAAGCCAGCAGTCAGAAGGGCGCCAGCACTCTCAACAGCAACGCGACTTCAGGGAAGAGTCCAAAGCTCGTACAGTCAACAGCATTGTACCAGAATCGAAGCACATATACTGAAGAATATCCTACTTCTAAAGTACTTTTATATTTTATGCCATTTCACTTTTTGTATGAGAAATAAGTAATGAAAAACTTAGTTTCAATTTCTTGTAATAATTCTGCTTACACCAGAATGAAATATATCCTCTTCATAGATTTACAAAGCTCGAAATACGACTCTTAAGGGAACGAAGTAAATTTCGAAGCTCAAAAGTCATTCTTAAGGGAATGCAGAAAAAAAAAGATGACGAAGTTACAAAAAGTCGTTCCTAAGGGAGCGCAGTGTAAGTTTTCTGCTCAAATGTCGTTCCAAAGGGAATGCAGAGCCAAATATCGCCGAAATATAAGGCGAAGAAGTTCAAAAGTCGTTCCTAAGGGGATGCAGAACTTATACCACCGAAATAGAAGGTGAAGAAGCTCAAAAGTCGTTCCTAAGGGGATGCAGAGTCTTCCATGTACCAGTGTGGGCGTATGTGTGGGTGTTAAAGCATCATCATATTGCATCATATCATCGCATCATTTAGCATAGCATCACATCATACATCATATCGCATCAACAGGAAGATTGAATACGAAGCAAATCTTTGGAAATACTTCGTTGAATAAAAATGTGCTAAGGCACGAAGCAAGCTTCGGGTGACAATTCTATCAGATCTGCCCTAGAAGGGGTTTCCTTCTTTACGAAGCATGAAAAGAAGGGAAGGTGTTTTTTTCGTCGAAGGCTCAAAAAGCAGCATGCGTGTATGTTTCATGCATCGCAAAGAAATAAATTACAACAACTTACATATTCGATTCAATGTTACATACATCAAATGTTACATAGTTTTGTTACAATAGAAGCCTAATCTTCCTTCAATTGTTCCATACATCAAGCATTTCAAAATATTATTACAATAAAATATATTCTTCTCTAAGGACTTTTTCTGCAACTTCATTCAATAGTTTATCAACGACTTCATCGATAATGGAGTTCGCCGTGCTTATAATATCCACTGCTTCCTTCATCTCTGGATCAGCTAGGGGATTGTACAGCTTCGGTGGCGAGGATATTTCAGCTGAAGTAGGTAAACTGTTAGTTCGAAGCCACAAAGCAAGTACCGAAGCCAAAAAATCAAAAACAATACCTATGCGCCTTTCGCGTTCAGCAGCCTCTTCGGCTCGCTTTGCTTCTGCCCGGGCGTCGTGGGTGTCTTTTTAATTCTTTTTTATAATTTCGTTGACCAGCTCTCGGCCACTGTTCACCCAGACATCAGAATAAAACTTCCCGCCCACTAAAGTCGCTTCGGCTGAAGGATCCTTCGTGTCGTCTATGGAGAAGGCAGCTTCGGCCTGGCTATAGCCTTAACGTGCTCACATTCGGCCTTCTCCAGAATAGCTGCGATTCCCCGAGCGCCGAAGAAAGCACAAATATCCCCGCGATCATTCAAGATTTCCTCAAAAGCTTCGGCTTCCCCACTTATCCATTCAATAACGCCCTCGGGGTTGCCTCAGATAAAATTTTCTTCAGAAGAGTAGGCACCCACTTTGGAGAAGCTAGTTTTTAATTTCTTCACGCAATCCAAGGATTTCTCAAAACACTTTTCCTTGGATTCGCGAAGTTCTTCAACATTTTTCACTTGCTTATTCTTCCAATATTCACTAATCTCTTGGTTAGCCTGTGCGAGCGCCTCAGGAGATTTTGCTTTTTCTGCCATGTCTTGCCCTGCTGCAATGCCGATATCTGAAGTTTGTTGATCAGCTTTATCTTCAGGCGCGACAGCCTTCATCTCAATGGGCGCTGAAGGCCTAGCTTCGGCTTTGGCTTGGACTTTGGTAGTTTCAGCAATTTTCTTAGTAGGAGTACGGCTCAAGGCCTTTGTGGTCTCCAAAACAGCGTCTAGCACGCTGGGCATCCTCCTCCTCTTGGGAGTTGTGGCAGGAGCCTTTTGCACCTTCGGCAATTTTGCCTCTGCTGGTGGGCTCAGAATTTCTGGCATTTTCACTATTTTTCCCATTTTTGGCTCTTCGGCCGTATCATCCTTAGCTTCGGCTGGCCCGACTGTAGGCACCTTCGGTACTACAATCAGATATTCAACGCTCTGCACAATCGGAGCAGCTTGTTTTGCTTCGACAGTTGAAGAGGTCCTTTCGCCAAATTCAGGCACTACGGCCGGTTCAATATATCGCGGCCGGTGGGTCAGAACCTTCACTTTTTTGCCCTTCGGCACAGCTGTGGTGGCCGGAGCGGCAGTCTTTCTCTTCCTTCCTTGCCCTCGTAGCGTGTAGTGATAATCAGGGTATACGAAGCCAATCGCATCAAATACCATGTTCAATCTTTTCTTGCCCCGACCCCCGAAGGCTGCGGACAAGGCATCATCTTCGGCCCTGGAATATGTCCCAAGCAGCTCGTCACTGGTAGCTTCAATACATTTCAACCAGTCATCATTTGGCTCATCAAACTTCTCTCTAAATCTGAAGGTATACTTCAATCGAACCAGGCCACCTTCACTGGATTCGGCAGCAGCCTCCTTCGGCATATCCCAGCTCTCCACAAGTGGCCACACCCTGAAGGCTATGTGCTCTTGAATTATATCCCTTGTGCCAATGAAGGCACAAACATTGCTAAAGGCATTCTGGCATGCTTCGGCGTCACTTTCAATAATGACCTTCGGCCTTCGAAGGCTGAAGCGAGACCAGATGGGGCGCTGGATAATTTCCTTGATGTCTTCCCTTTTAATTAAATCATTTTTAACATAAAACCACTCCTCCATCCAGGCCCCGGGCCATCTTTTTCGTAATGTTGGCACCAGGTAGCTTGCATTAGAGCGGGAAATGAACCCGTAACAATCGAAGTTGTTGTGGTATTGTTCTTTGCCGGTAGCCTTCGTCTCGTATAATAGCTCGTGCATGTTGCAGAAGCACTTCGCGCTCGGCTCCTTACAGCCCAGACAAATATCCCCATCCTGATTATAGCTTCGGGGGTAATTTGATGAAGAAAGATTTGGAATATCTTTAATACCTCAACCACAAATTTACTCAGTGGGAACCAAAGGCCTGCCTTCAAGAAGCTTTGGTAAATAACAACTTCATTTTCCTCAGGAGCAGGGGCAGTGCTGTCTCCTCCAACTCTGACAATAGACATGTCGCGAAAATATCTCCCTCTCATGGCGTCAATATGACTTTGTTTGATAGTCGATTTTCCGAAGATAGTATGGCTTGGCCGCCAGGGCCGATCCTCAGAATCTTCATCCCCACTTTCCACATCATAATTATCACTGTCATCAGAATCTTCGGACAAACCCTCCATGATCTCCTTAGTAATTTTCTCTATATTCGTTTTTGCCATAGACTCATAAAACCCAACAATGAAAGGATTCACAACTTTCTTCTCTTCATACAGCTTCTTCTCCTCGGTTATTTTCTTCTCTTCAGTCATCTTCTTCTCCTCACTCATCTTCTTCTCCTCAAATTTGGAGCAAGCACGTCTTTAAACCGAAGCTCTAAAAGCTCGAAAATCAGGCAAGAGCTATTGAGCAAGAGCTAGAAATTTGAGAAAATAACGCAAACAGCAGAAATAGCGTACCAAATGTTGCCGCTGTGGGTTCATATTTATACGCCTAGTGCTTTGCAACTTGGCGGGCCCCGTCTGTCATTGACTGTCGCTATTCTAGCGAAGGGAAGGTGTTTTTTTGGACCTTTGGCTTAAGGCCTTCGTTCACGTCGCAGTCTAAATTCATTGTTATAACAAATTAATACTGCAAGGGGCTAGTGTTGGGGGCCTTCGTCTTTCGAAGGTCCTCAAAAACATGAACTAACATGTTTTCCAAGAATAATATATGTTTAGGAACCTTCGAATATGGGATGAAGTTGTACATGATATGAAGAGTGCGGTTCGGGAGAAGGATAAACCAGTTCCGAAGCTACCCGTGGAAAAGCTTCGGCTTAGCGGTGGAAAATGAAACCAACTTAAAGGTTAAAAGGATGTTCAGTCCTTGATAGATTATCTCTAAGTCAACAGTAAATGTCAAGGGCATGAATGTAATTTTACACAGGCTGCGTCATGTGCCTATAAATAGATGAACAGTGACACCGTACTGTTCACGCTGACTTGTATTCACTTGCACGTCATACTCGGATTATCACCTTCTGTCAAGACGAAGGTATAAATGTAATTTAATATTATTCATGTTCGTCCATGATGAGATAATAAAAATATTCTAAAGATGTCATAGGATTATTCACGTTATTTTCTATGTTTCATATGCTCCTACTTTCATTATTATATATTGAAATGATGAAGGTACGTCCTTCATAACCTTCGTCTGAAGACCATTATATCCTAAGGGATATAATGCTTCAAAGGACGAAGGTCTTTAACCATTAACATTTGTTTTGCTTTGTTCTTAACTCATAGCACTTGAGAACAAGTCCCCAACAGACCACTACCTAGGTGGCCTGGCAGGGTATCACTACGTAGCCTTTACAAAGACTCCCCTGGTGCATAGCTGCTCGTTAGGTTTCACCAGTCGTACAAACACAGTACACCTCCCTAAGGTGGGTGACTAACAAAACCAAATTGAATGAACCTTGGCACCCACCCTTAGCAGAGCGAGCACTATGCCCCAGCCCCCATTGACGGCCCTCCGGCAAGCCAACTACACCCCCAGGTTCATCTAATTATTCAGCTAAGGGTGTCCCATTCCACCCACATGGTTGCACTATTATCCCGGGTGGTAACTCAACGAACAGGTCCTTACGGAGAGGTACTCAGGAAACAACCTGAGTCCCCTAAAGTATTACAAGATCATCATCGGAATAACATCATCGTATCATAAATATTCACATCATGTTCGTTGATTAAGTTAAAGCAATAGCATAAAGCTAACCATAGTAACCCAAAAAGGTAACAAGGATAAAGTAAATACACACTAGTCACTCCTTAGGTTTCAATAATGTAATGCAGGACAGTGAATTATAAAGTAAGTAGGGCATAATAGGTCAGAGGACACTTGCCTTCATCAGGTTGCTGCTCAGGAAGGTCTTCGGCAACACACTCAGGAACCACGGGTTGCTCCTTGTCTAAATAAAGCGATCATGAATTCAATACATTTGGATAAAGACAAATGAACAACACACCAATCATGTACAAACAAGTGAACACATATCAAAAGAACATCATAAACTTAAGAGGTAGTTTAAGTTATAGGGTGAACTACCACATTTAGAAGTTTGTTATTCTCTAAGTGTTGTCTATCTCCATGGACTACATAATTAGATTTCATTTAATTTAATAAGACACGAAATTACACCAGTGGTAAATTCATACTTTACATATTATTAATTTCACAAAGTTACACATCTAGCTACCCTTAGGGTTTCCTTTTTATTTATCTTATTAAGTAGATAAACTATTACATAAACTGGCCTATAGTCTACGCATAAAATTATAATGTGCAGACAGTGAATGATCATAATTTATTTGGACTAAGAATAATCCTATGAACATTTTGCAATTTGAATCACTCAATTTGGAGTTCATATGCAAAAGATATGAAATAAACAAGTTTTATAGTTTAAAATACAAAATTAGGTCCAACTCTGTGATTAAATAAAAGTCCAGGGTTCAATCTGCAAGATTATAGGGATCTGCACGCAAAAACTAGGGACGACGGGTTGATTCTTACAAAGCCAAGGGTTTCTTTAGCAATTTTACCGAGTGAAGGGGTATCGGGCTCTCTCGGCCATCGGATCTCAGATCAACGGCCGAGAACAGATCCTGCGGGCGAGCGCGCGGGCGCGGGTGCGGACGCGCAACTAACCAATGGACCAGGGCGGTTAGCGACCAAGGAATAACGGGGCTGACAGGCTGGGCCCTGCGGTAGGGGCGCGAGTGAGGGTGAAATCCGAGCAGTCGGATCTCAGGCGGGCGGTCAGGATTAGGTTTGGTCTGATTAGATCTGGGCCATCTGATCTCAGACGGACGCCTGGGATCTAACAGCTAGCTCAGGCTAGGTCCCTCGACCGTCAGCAGTGGCGCCACTCGCGTCCATGGTGGAGGCCTGCCGGAGACGAGGGCACGAGCGTGCTGGGCCCGCTGTGACGCTGGGAAGGGCTCAAGGAGGTTCAGGGGAGTGTGGCGAACACGGCCAGGGGCACAGCACCGACACAAGGGCGCTAGAGTGTGGCGGTTCATGGTGAGGCGGCTAGGCGGCACAACCCTAATTCGGCGAGCAATCACGCACAATTGAGGGCAGACAAGGGGAAAATAGGGGTGGGGCTAGGTTGTTTACCTCGAGAGGAGACTCCGGGACCCTTGAACGGCGACAGGGACACGGCGAGGGCCTAGGTCGACAGCGGTGGTTCTCCGGCTACGCGGGGAAAGCTCCGGTGAGAACGGGCAGAGAGAACCAGAGGGGGAGAGGGCAAATTGAGGCGCGTCTCGAGTTGTAGACACCGAGGCAGAACTCACCGAGGCAATGGGCACGACGAGGCCTCAACGGCGGTAGCAGAACGGACGTGCGGGCGCGGTGAACGATAGTGGTCCTTCGAGGTTGGGGAAGAGGCAGCGCACGAGCTAGGGTGGGCTGGGAGCTTCTGCGAGTGGAGGAAATGGCAGAGCGGATGGGAGGGGGTTTGAGTAGGGGTCGGGCGCGTGGGTAGTGGCCGGGAATTGCGCGGACGTGGGCGCGACCATGGCGGGCGCGCGGACCGGAGTTTAGAGTAGGGAGGGGGAGCTGACAAGCAGGGCCCGCTAGACAGAGACACAGACGCGCTATCACGCCAACGGGCAGAGGTGCCGATAGGTGGGGCCCAGATGATAGAGGGAGGAGGAGAGAGCGCGGGCGCAAGAACTTGTCAGGCGGCGCGGGCCCGCGCGTGGCCCCGCTGGGCTGGGATGGGCTTAATGGGATGAAATGGCTTTTTCTTTTTCCAGGGATTTTCTAAATGCTTTTCTTTTTATTTTCTCTAGTGAACTCAATTGAAATTCAAACACAAACCAAATTTCAAATAATTCAAACATGTGCATCAAATCAAAGAATAAATTAGGCTCAGCATGATGCAACAACTCATGACTCACATAGTTTTGACAAAGTAAATAATTAATCCCTCACTAAATTAACCTAATTCTACTCAAAAGGAAAACGGAGAGAGAGACTAGAGAGAGAGACAAAGGGTAACACCTGAATTTGGTAGGCATTTAGAGAAGAAATTTTATACCCCCAAATTCAGGGTGTTACAAGAAGACTCCCACTCCAAGATCCTCAAGTGAAGAAGAGGAAGAAAAATAATTTGATGATGATGAAGATGATCAACCCTCAACATCATCCTCCGAGGATGAAGAAACAATCTGATGAGTGGAAAAGTGAAAGGGAAATGTGCCTTTCGGCCATTTCTGTATTGTTTTGGTGATTAGATGCTCAACACATATTGTTTTGTCAAATATGAGCTCAAAGTTAAAGAGAAGCAAATTGGAGAAACATAGTTATGATTCTAGCACTTAGTAAATTGATTTTGGTACTAACTATGTTCTATTAAGCACTAGCAATCTTCTCAAATCGAGAGAAATTGAATTGAAGTTTGGCTAAGTCTAGCCAAACTTGGTTCAGTTTGTGGTGCACCGGACTGTCTGGTGTACACTGGACAATGTACGGTGCCAGGATGGCACCGTCGATGAATAGGCCGCTCTTAGGAAAAAGCCAAGGCGACGCGGCTATAATTCACTGGACTATTCGGTGTTCTAGCCGCGAGCCTAGCCAACGGTCGACCACACGATCAACGGGCGACACATGGCTCAGCCAACAGTCAGCTGGCGACACGGGACAGTCCGGTGTGCCACCGGACTATCTAGTGTGTCGTGGGACCAGAAGCGGGCAGTGATCGACTTCACTAAAGAAGAAAGGAGATCTCACACTGTTCACTGTCCGGTGGTACACCGGACTGTCCAGTGCGCCAATGGACAGAAGGCAATCAAAGCCTACCAAATGGAGATCAAACGACTCCTAGGTCCCTTGGGGCTATAAAAGAGACCCCTAGGCGCATGGAGCTCTACACCAAGCACCCATTGAACATTCTACAACACCGAGATTTCGCAAACACGCAATTGTTTTATTGTGATAGATATTCGAGCACTTCTTTGAGCTATAACTCTGCTGTGTCGTTTCGTGTGCTCTTTCTTGTCTTGTGTGTGTGTTGTTGGTGCAACTCTAGTTCTTGTGTGTGTTTCTATCCCCCCTCACTCTTGTGTTCATTTGAGATCATTTGTGTAAGGCGTGAGAGACTCCAAATTGTGGAGATTCCTCACAACGGGATATTGTTGAGTTAAAGGGAACTATGGTATTCAAGTAGATCTTTGGATCACTTGAAATGGGTTGAGTGCAACCCTCGTCCGTTGGGACGCCACAACGTGGAGTAGGCAAATATTCTACTTGACCGAACCACGAGATAAAAATCGTTCTGTCACTTGTCTTTATCCTACTGTGATTTTCTCTCTATTCACTTCACTTACATTCTTGCTCCAAGTTTAATACTCACTTAGTGAAGAGCAATTAAGTGAAGAAGCTTACTAGTTACTTCGCTCATACTCCTCATTTGAACTTGGCTCTTACTTTCACTAATCCAGTATTAGTCCAAGTTTATTTTGTTGAGCTATTTTTTACAGGATCACCTATTCACCCCCCTCTAGGTGCTCTCAATTGGTATCAGAACTGTTCTCTTCATCCACGGACTAACCGCCCGAAGAGATCGATCCTAAAGGCAACAGATGGTGATCAACGACAAGGACAATGCTTGGAGAATACAAGACGACGGAGTGGTTTTGGTCAGAAGCTGTAAATACGGCTTGCCATGCCAAAAACCGGCTATATCTTCATCGCCTCCTCAAGAAGACATCATACGAACTTCTAACCGGTAACAAACCCATTGTTTTATATTTTCGTATATTTGGGAGCAAATGCTACATCTTGGTTAAGAAAGGTAGGCATTCAAAATTTGCTCCCAAGGCTGTAGAAGGGTTTTTACTAGGTTATGATTCAAATACAAAGGCATATAGGGTCTTCAACAAATCTTCGGGTTTGGTTGAAGTCACTAGTGACATTGTATTTGATGATACTAATGGCTCTCTAAGAGAGCAAGTTGAGCTTGATGACATAGATAAAGATGAAGTTCCAACGGCCACATTGAGAACTATGGCAATAGGTGACGTGTGACCTGTAACACCATAGAATCTTGATTTTAAAGGTTAGTAAGAATTCTCCCAAGTTGTTGATAACCATTTTTTCTAATGATAGATTTGAAGCTGAATTCCCATATAGGAGTTATCTTTGCTTCCTCTAAAGATTTAACTTAAAATAAATATTATATCAATGTGCCTTTATGGGAATAGATAAGGCATTAGACTTGGTTAAAATGTAGGAATGAGGACACTATTAATTTGGCCAAACATCATGTTTGAATTTTTACAACGAAATATAAACTCTGAAAAAAAGGTTTTCAAATTTTGATTAAGAATGTGATTTATTATCTTTTATGTGCATGCAAGACTACTTTCAAGTCAATAGAACTATAAAATAAATAATAAAATAATACTCTACACACATACTGGATTTTTGTTTGTATTGGCTTGAAGTTTGTGAAGTTTAGCTTTGAATCTAATTTGAAATAGAAAAATAATTCAGAATAGAAAATAAAAAATAGAAATAGAAAATAGAAAAGAAAAAAGAAAAAATTGTAAACCCTAAAAATAAGTTATGAGTTCATTTATTTCTTCTGTGTCTTTTATAGGAAGTAATACTAAGGAATTGAGTAAACATAAGAGTAAATAAATATAATATATATATATATCTTCCACTCAAAGTAAGTAAGAAACAAATATTCATTTTTGAATTGATGACCACTGATCATATTTTTCGTAAAACAAACAATAAGTAAACTTGTCTTTATTATATGATTTGGAACGTTTACTTAAAGAGAAGTAATAATAAGTAAATAAGTAAACAAATATATTTTGCATTTGCATGCTATATTTTGATTGTGCATTTTTGAATCTGAAATTTGAATTTAGATTTGGAATTTCGGTTTGAATTAAGAATCTTAAAACAAAAATAAAAAAAGAAAAGAAAAAGACCCTTCCTTGCGCTTGGGCCGGAATCAAAACTGTCCAGCCCAGCTAGCGCGCTAGCCCCCCTGGCTCGGCCCAATCCACTCTCTCCCCCTGATCTTTTACCATGTCACACTTATGCGTGGACCATCTAGTCAGGGCTCTCTACGCGCGCGCCCGGTGCCACTTCCTGGTGGGCCCGTCTGGCCAGTTTCTCCTTCTTCACCCGATCGGACTCCATAACAAGCTGAAGCGAAGGCCGCGGTCTTCGCTGTGATTGATGTGCGCGCGTTTCGGGCGGTTCGGTACGAAGTTGGGCTTCTGTATCGGACTCCGCCTCTGGGCTATAAAACTCCGACCCCTGGCGAACTCCTCGGGCATCTACACCAAGCAGAGAGAGAGAGAGCAGCGTGAACCCGACCTCCGCCGCAGCTGTCCTTGGCCTCCACCGCCGTTTGAAGTCCGCGGTGTGCTCGAGGATGGCCGCTGGGGTGCGTGCGTGCTCATCGTGACATTGGTGGGCGGGAAAGACCACCGTTCTCGACCCAATTTCTCGTCGGACTTGGGGAGGGGCCGGTGTTCCGCGCCACAGCGTGGGCAGGACTCCGAATGCCATGATACTTAGAGGTAAGCCCACCTTCTGTCTCGCGATCGCCTCCAAGTTGTTTTGCACTAGTCAGGTGGGGTGGTGTGGCCATCTGTCACAGTTTTGACCAACTCCGGCGGGCGCACCGCCGTAGCTCCAATGCGCCACCGTGGTCAAACCACCTGGGGTAGGGGATAAGCTTGCAACCATCGGATCTATGATGGATGGCTGCGATTAGAAGCCTCATACCGGTTCGGCTGGGATAGATCGTGACCACAGATCTGCTAGTGGGTGGGCAAGGATAGTCTGGAACCGTATAAAATTCTAAGCGTTGAATCAAGATCTAACGGCCTGGGCTGCATACCGGTTCGGATAAAAGAATATAATCTGGACCACCGATTACCAATCACACGACAGTAATCATCCCATACCCCTTTGCATGTCATTCTTACTTATGAGCCCCTCGGTTTATTCCAAATTAACCCGCCGTCCTACGCGGAGGTGGCTGTGTCACGGACACTTTTGCGCTCTTGCCCCTGAGTTATCCTGTATTAGTGCTCGCAGCCTGAGATCAGTAAAACAGGAAAAAGAAATTAGAAAGTAGATTTTTAATATAAAAATAAATACATAAACTTGTATAATTCATAGAAAATCCATATTAAGTCCAAATTAGTCCATTCCAATTCCTATAACTTTGCAATATTATTGTTTATCATTTAGTACCACTATTTTGACATGAATATCACAATAAAATTTATACCCTACTTAATCTTGAACAAAACATATAAAACCTTCAGAAATTCATGACTTAAAATCTATAACTCCGAAATTAATAATTCTTGTTCCTGTGATCTTATTTTAATATGTAGATTATTAATATGAATTTTGCATATATGTTTGGTGTGATGTTAATTTTGCCTATACACTGTTTGTCTGTATTGCTACGTTTAGCGTGAGGTCACGAGTCACCTGAAGATCATCCTGGTACCTGGAATCTCAAGTCCCAGGCAAGTTGTGCCCTTGATCACTTCTTTTTACCTACTCATGTTCTGATTAATCATAATGATATGCATAGGTTAATTTTGATGGGACCCAATAGGTTACCCTAGTTTGATTATCTTTATATCTTGTTTACCACTGAACTTTTTGGGTAGTACTTGCTAGTGCTTTATGTGGTTTTGGGTATGAAGATACATTATTCATGATCACACTTTTATTATCTGTTTATTATCACTGTTCATGATAAGATCATTATGTTAATTGGAACATGGAGCGACCACCCGGGAAAACAGTGCTACCACAAGGGTTTATGGACGCCCTTGGCTGATTAATTAGGAAAGCTAGTGGAGGACTACCTTACCCGAAAGGGGCAAGGGCAGTAGGGGAGTGGTCAGTGTAGGGAGGTCCTTGGTTGATTTTGTTGCGATGGCGGTCAGGCAAGAACCCTGCATTGGAGCTTCCTATAAACTGTAGCGGGTTTTCTGAAGCTAGTGGAACTTTGTAAAGGCCTCGTAGTGTTACCCTGCCTCGCCTCCTCGGTAGAGGTGTATGGGAAGTCGCGATCCCTTGGCAGATGGGTAACATGACTTGTGGGTAAAGATGCGCAACCTCTGCAGAGTGTAAAACTGGTATACTAGCCGTGCTCACGGTCATGAGTAGCTCGGACCCTCACATGATTAAATTATGGAACTAAATTCAATTTGTCATATGCATTGCATCGCAGGTGAGGTTGTTACTTTTGTTCTACTATTTAATTGGGTTGGTATTTACTTGTACTTAGTAACTGCTAATAAAATTTTGACCAACTTTAAAAGCAATGCTCAGCTCTAACCATCCTCTTTGGTAAGCCTTACACTTCACGTGAGCTCCCACCTTTGGCGAGTTCATGCACATTATTCCCCACAACTTGTTGAGCGATGAACGTATGTGAGCTCACTCTTGCTGTCTCACACCCCCCCCACAGGTCAAGAACAGGTACCACAGGATGAGGCGCATGGAGGATGTTGCGATGTGTTCGTGAGACGTCTAGGCCGTCGTCTCCCAGTCAACTTCGGGTTGCTGGACCGTTGTCTCCTTATAATGTAATTATTTATTTATTTTGTATAGAACTCCTATTATATAGTAAAGTTGTGACATTCGATCCTGTGCCATGATTCATCATATGTGTGAGACTTGGTCCCAGCACACCTGGTGATTATGTTCGCGCCCGGGTCTTGGTGTCCCTGAAACCCGGGTGTGACAGAAGTGGTATCAGAGGAATGTTGACTGTAGGACGAAACCTAGATAGAACTGGACAACCATTGTCTACTTACCTTTGCTACTCTGATTCTTTCTAAACTTTTCTTAATCTTTTCTCATCTAATTCCGCTTACTCTGATTATTCTTATCTTTTCTTTCTAAAGACAAATGTGGATTTCACACTTTGAAATCATGTACCTAAAGTGACCTTTAGGAATAGGAGACCTACTCTTAGGAACAAAAACAAAACTATTTTTATAGATATCTATGAACTTGAATGTTTGTTCTTATGATACTTGTTTGATTTGGATCTTTGATTGAGTGTGATGAGTTGTGGAGTAATATCCACAATTACATCTGCATATACATATAAAAAAATGCTCATCAAAATAACTAGACAAACTAGATTATCTCTCATTAAAGTATCTAGCCTAACAATACCCATCTCATCTTAAAAGATTCTATCCATCTTATCTCAAAAGATTCTATCTTATCCTTATGGATTCATCTTGCCCTAATAAGCATATCTATCCCACACTAGTGTAACCACCATGATCTAATCCAAAGTAATTAGATATTATCTAGTCTAATCTGGTGATACTGATCTAA
Source organism: Zea mays (assembly GCF_902167145.1). Lineage (NCBI taxonomy): Eukaryota > Viridiplantae > Streptophyta > Magnoliopsida > Poales > Poaceae > Zea > Zea mays. The sequence continues at coordinate 56,437,021 of NC_050098.1, read as the reverse complement.
TCTAGATCCCATCTAATCTAATATGATCCAATCTAAAGTGAGTTATGTAATAGATTAGTTAGTACTAGTGAAATAGATTAGACCATACTCCTAACCCACTTAAGCCTAAATTGGTGACTTAGATCAACTCTACCAACTCGACCATACCCCAAAAAAAACTAACCTACATCATAGGTTGCCTAGTCCATCTATCCCAAAAGCAAAGTAAAACTATGTGTAAACCTACCTACCCCGTGTACCCTGGCTATCCTAATTATATATCCTTAGCCACATGTCCTTAACTCGGATGGCAACTCCAGAATTGAGGGCTAAAGAAGACCAACCACGTCAAGGGAGGAAAAGCATCAACTCAAGTCTTCAAAGATCAAGTTGGATCGCTAGATGAAACAAGATCCACTTTACATGGAGTCTCTTATTACCATAATCCTGGTTATCCCAACCTATCCATTCATCAACCCACATAATAAGTATCTAGATATCTATACTCTCCTAATCACCCATTATGGATTTTTATACAAAGTGGACATACATATATATACCCATGCTTCCATAACCACTTTCTAAATAACATGAAACTTCGTATTCATAAACTAATTAGAAGTTAAAGGCCAAACTATAAATAAAGCTTATTTACATCCCTGTCCTTACAAATCTCGAGGACGAGATTTCTGTTAAGGGGGGTAGGATTTGTAAACCCTAAAAATAAGTTATGAGTTCATTTATTTCTTCTGTGTCTTTTATAGGAAGTAATACTAAGGAATTGAGTAAACATAAGAGTAAATAAATATAATATATATATATATATATCTTCCACTCAAAGTAAGTAAGAAACAAATATTCATTTTTGAATTGATGACCACTGATCATATTTTTCCTAAAACAAACAATAAGTAAACTTATCTTTATTATATGATTTGGAACGTTTACTTAAAGAGAAGTAATAATAAGTAAATAAGTAAACAAATATATTTTGCATTTGCATGCTAGAATTTTTATTTTGATTGTGCATTTTTTAATCTGAAATTTGAATTTAGATTTGGAATTTCGGTTTGAATTAAGAATCTTAAAACAAAAATTTAAAAAAAAGAAAAGAAAAAGACCCTTCCTTGCGCTTGGGCTGGAATCAAACCTGTCCAGCCCAGCTAGCGCGCTAGCCCCCCTGGCTTGGCCCAATCCACTCTCTCCCCCTGATCTTTTACCGTGTCACACTTATGCGTGGACCATCTAGTCAGGGCTCTCTACGCGCGCGCCCGGTGCCACTTCCTGGTGGGCCCGTCTGGCCAGTTTCTCCTTCTTCACCCGATCGGACTCCATAACAAGCTGAAGCGAAGGCCGCGGTCTTCGCTGTGATTGATGTGCGCGCGTTTCGGGCGGTTCGGTACGAAGTTGGGCTTCTGTATCGGACTCCGCCTCTGGGCTATAAAACTCCGACCCCTGGCGAACTCCTCGGGCATCTACACCAAGCAGAGAGAGAGAGCAGCGTGAACCCGACCTCCGCCGCAGCTGTCCTTGGCCTCCACCGCCGTTTGAAGTCCGCGGTGTGCTCGAGGATGGCCGCTGGGGTGCGTGCGTGCTCATCGTGACGTTGGTGGGCGGGAAAGACCACCGTTCTCGACCCAATTTCTCGTCGGACTTGGGGAGGGGCCGGTGTTCCGCGCCACAGCGTGGGCAGGACTTCGAATGCCATGATACTTAGAGGTAAGCCCACCTTCTGTCTCGCGATCGCCTCCAAGTTGTTTTGCACTAGTCAGGTGGGGTGGTGTGGCCATCTGTCACAGTTTTGACCAACTCCGGCGGGCGCACCGCCGTAGCTCCAACGCGCCGCCGTGGTCAAACCACCTGGGGCAGGGGATAAGCTTGCAACCATCGGATCTATGATGGACGGCTGCGATTAGAAGCCTCCTACCGGCTCGGCTGGGATAGATCGTGACCGCAGATCTGCTAGTGGGCGGGCAAGGATAGTCTGGAACCGTATAAAATTCTAAGCGTTGAATCAAGATCTAACGGCCTGGGCTGCATACCGGTTCGGATAAAAAGAGATATAATCTGGACCATCGATTACCAATCGCATGACTGTAATCGTCCCATACCCCTTTTGCGTGTCATTCTTACTTATGAGCCCCTCGGTTTATTCCAAATTAACCCGCCGTCCTACGCGGAGGTGGCTGTGTCACGGACACTTTTGCGCTCTTGCCCCTGAGTTATCCTGTATTAGTGCGCGTAGCCTGAGATCAGTAAAACAGGAAAAAGAAATTAGAAAGTAGATTTTTAATATAAAAATAAATACATAAACTTGTATAATTCATAGAAAATCCATATTAAGTCCAAATTAGTCCATTCCAGTTCCTATAACTTTGCAATATTATTGTTTATCATTTAGTACCACTATTTTGACATGAATATCACAATAAAATTTATACCCTACTTAATCTTGAACAAAACATATAAAACCTTCAGAAATTCATGACTTAAAATCAATAACTCCAAAATTAATAATTCTTGTTCATGTGATCTTATTTTAATATGTAGATTATTAATATGAATTTTGCATATATGTTTGGTGTGAAGTTAATTTTGCCTATACACTGTTTGTCTGTATTGCTACGTTTAGCGTGAGGTCACGAGTCACCTGAAGATCATATTGGTACCTGGAATCTCAAGTCCCAGGCAAGTTGTGCCCTTGATCACTTCTTTTTACCTACTCATGTTCTGATTAATCATAATGATATGCTTAGGTTAATTTTGATGGGACCCAATAGGTTACCCTAGTTTGATTATCTTTATACCTTGTTTACCACTGAACTTTTTGGGTAGTACTTGCTAGTGCTTTATGTGGTTTTGGGTATGAAGATACATTATTCATGATCACACTTTTATTATCTGTTTATTATCACTGTTCATGATAAGATCATTATGTTAATTGGAACATGGAGCGACCACCCGGGAAAACAGTGCTACCACAAGGGTTTATGGACGCCCTTGGCTGATTAATTAGGAAAGCTAGTGGAGGACTACCTTACCCGAAAGGGGCAAGGGCAGTAGGGGAGTGGTCAGTGTAGGGAGGTCCTTGGTTGATTTTGCTGCGATGGCGGTCAGGCAAGAACCCTGCATTGGAGCTTCCTATAAACTGTAGCGGGTTTTCTGAAGCTAGTGGAACTTTGTAAAGGCCTCGTAGTGTTACCCTGCCTCGCCTCCTCGGTAGAGGTGTATGGGAAGTCGCGATCCCTTGGCAGATGGGTAACATGACTTGTGGGTAAAGATGCACAACCTCTGTAGAGTGTAAAAATGGTATACTAGCCGTGCTCACGGTCATGAGTAGCTCGGACCCTCACATGATTAAATTATGGAACTAAATTCAATTTGTCAGATGCATTGCATCGCAGGTGAGGTTGTTACTTTTGTTCTACTATTTAATTGGGTTGGTATTTACTTGTACTTAGTAACTACTAATAAAATTTTGACCAACTTTAAAAGCAATGCTCAGCTCTAACCATCCTCTTTGGTAAGCCTTACACTTCACGTGAGCTCCCACCTTTGGCGAGTTCATGCACATTATTCCCCACAACTTGTTGAGCGATGAACGTATGTGAGCTCACTCTTGCTGTCTCACACCCCCCCACAGGTCAAGAACAGGTACCACAGGATGAGGCGCATGGAGGATGTTGCGATGTGTTCGTGAGAGGTCTAGGCCGTCGTCTCCCAGTCAACTTCGAGTTGCTGGACCGTTGTCTCCTTATAATGTTGTCGGGGACCATAATTAGGGGTACCCTCAAGGCTCCTAATTCTCAGCTGGTAACCCCCATCAGCACAAAGCTGCAAAGGCCTGATGGGTGCGACTAAGTCAAGGATCGGTCCATTCGAGGGACCCGATCACGCCTCACCCGAGCCCAGCCTCGGGCAAGGGTAGCCGACCCCGGAGGATCTACGTCTCGCCCGAGGCCCCCCTCCAGCAACGGGCACACCTTCGGCTCGCCCGAGGCCCAGTCTTCGCCAAGAAGCAACCTAGGCCAAATCGCCACGCCAACTAACCAAATCGCAGTTGCATTTAATGCAAAGGTGGCCTGACACCTTTATCCTGACGCACGCCCTCCAGTCGACAGAGCTGAAGTGACCGCAGTCACTTCGCCGCTCCACTGACCGGTCTGACAAGAGGACAGCGCCGCCTGCGCCGCTCCGACTGTTGTGCCACTCGACAGAGTGAGGCTGACAGCAGCCATGCCCGGCCTCAGGCGCCATAGGAAACTCCGCTTCGCCCGACCCCAGGGCTCGGACTCGGGCTCAGCCCCGGAAGACGACGAACTCCGCTTCGCTCGACCCTAGGGCTCGGACTCGGGCTCAGCCCCGGAAGACGACGAACTCCGCTTCGCCCGACCCCAGGGCTCGGACTCGGGCTCAGCCCCAGAAGACGACGAACTCCGCTCCGCCCGACCCAGGGCTCGGACTGAGCCCTGGCCTCAGCCGACGGTCTCCGCCTCGCCCGACCCAAGGGCTCGGACTCGACCTCGACCTCGGAAGACAGACTCGACCTCGACCTCAGAGGAGCCTCTACATCGCCCAACCTAGGGCACCACGGACCGACCACGTCGACAGGAGGCGCCATCATTACCCTACCCCAAGCTGACTCAGGCTACGGGGAACAAGACAGGCATCCCATCTGGCTCGCTCCGCCAGACAAGTAATGATGGCGCCCCGCACGCTCTGTGACGACGGCGGCTCTCAGCCCCCTTACAGAAGGAAGAGGACGTCAGCAAGGACTCGACAGCCCCGACAGCTGTCCTTCCGCCAGGCTCCAGCGCTCCTCCGACGGCCACGACACCACACGAACCGGGTGCCAAAACCTCTCTGGCTGCCACGATGGCATGTACTTAGGGCGCTAGCTCTCCTCCGCTAGACACGTTAGCACACTGCTACACCCCCCATTGTACACCTGGATCCTCTCCTTGCGCCTATAAAAGGAAGGACCAGGGCCCTCTTACAGAGGGTTGGCCGCGCGGGGAAAGGACGGGACAAGAGCTCGCGTGAGGCCGCTCGCTCCCTCCCGCGTGGACGCTTGTAACCCCCTACTGCAAGCGCACCCGACCTGGGCGCGGGACAAACACGAAGGCCGCGGGATTTCCACCTCTCACGCCCGTCTCCCTCCGGCTGCCTTCCCCTCTTCGCGCTCCGTATCGCGCCGACCCATCTGGGCTGGAGCACGCGGCGACAGTTTACTCGTCAGTCCAGGGACCCCCCGGTCTCGAAACGCCGACAGTTGGCGCGCCAGGTAGGGGCCTGCTCCGTGTTGACGAACAGCTTCCCGTCAAGCTCCAGATGGGCAGTCTCCAGCAACCTTTCCAGCCCGGGACGGTGCTCCGTTTCGGGAGTCTTGAGTTCATGTCCCTCGACGGCAGCTATGACATGATACTCCTTCCCCCGCCGTGCGACAATGACAATGGCGGCCGACAGCCCGCCCGCCGGTGGCGGAATCGACGACGTCTTCCCCGCGTGGTGGAAGAACAACATTCGAGCTCACCCCGTCCCCTCCCCCGCCGACGGAGGAGGAGGCGGGGCAACCAAGGCCAAGCAGGAGGCGGCACCTCGTCGGCTGTCGAGCGAGTCGACGGTGCCGACGCCCCAACGGGGGGCACGTCGGGCATTGACCTCGCGTCTGAGACGAAGACGAGCGTCGTCTCCCCGCAACACGCCGACCTCAAGCAAACGGACGACACCAGCACGCTCACGAAAGGCTTGCTGGGCGTCACCCTTGTACCTGAGACGACGGTGCAGTCAGTCCCTGACGTGACTTCGTCACCGCCCGTGGACCAAGAGGTACCAACCGATTCCCATCTCACGCCTTTTGGATTCAGCCTCGACCCGCCAAGCGACTTCGCTTTGGTGGACGCTCTCGTAGAGGCGAGTCCAAACCCTCTAGGGTATCGTATGCGGTCACCCTGGGACCGGCTGACGGACGTCTCGACCTACAGGCCCTTGGGGTCCGAGGAAGATGACGAGCCCAACTCCTATTGGGATTTCTCCGGACTTGGTAATCCCAGTGCCATGCGGGACTTTATGACCACGTGTGACTACTGCCTTTCCGACTGTTCCGACGGTAGCCGCAGCCTCGGCGACGAGGACTGCGACCCAAGTCGTGAATGTTTCCACGTCGATCTAGGGGGTCCCTCCGAAGGCAACCATCTTGGTATGCCGGAGAACGGTGATCTCCCTAGGCCTGTGCCTCGCGTTGACATCCTACGGGAGCTAGCTGTGGTCCCCGTTCCGGCGGGGCGTCATGACCCACAGCTCGAGCAAATCCGCGGGGTGCAGGCCAGGCTCGACGAGGGAGCAGGAACACTTGAGCCGATCCGCCGGGACGTCGGGCAGGAATGGGCGGGCCAACCTCCGGCCGGGGAAGTGCGTCATCTACCGCAGGGCTTCCAGCACCGCATCGCCGACGATGTCAGGATGAGGCCGCCACCCGCTTCCAGTGGAGTCGGCTAGAACCTGGCTGCAGCGGCAATGCTCCTCCGCGTGATGCCGGAGCCATCAACCACCGAGGGGCGGCGAATCCAGGGAGAGCTCAAGAATATCCTGGAGGACGCCGCGGTCCGACGGGCCGAAAGCTCCGCCTCCCGAAGGCAGGGGTACCCTCGGAACATCGTGCCGCGACTTCCCGATTCATGCGGGAAGCCTTGGTCCACACCGGGCGCACGCGCAACACAGCGCCTGCGGCCCCGGGTCGCCTCGGCAACGAGCACCATCACCGTAACCGTCGGGCCCACCTCGATGAGAGGGTGCACCGAGGCTACCACCCCAGGCGTGGGGGACGCTACGACAACGGGGAGGATCAGAGTCCCTCGCCCCAACCACCCGGTCCGCAGGCTTTCAGCCGCGCCATACGACGGGCACCGTTCCCGACCCGGTTCCGAACCCTGACTACTATCACAAAGTACTCGGGGGAGACGAGACCGGAACTGTGGCTCGCGGACTACCAGCTGGCCTGCCAGCTGGGTGGAATGGACGATGACAACCTCATCATCCGCAACCTCCCCCTGTTCCTCTCCGACACCGCTCGCGCCTGGTTGGAGCACCTGCCTCTGGGGCAAATCTCCAACTGGGACGACCTGGTCCAAGCCTTCGCCGGCAATTTCCAGGGCACGTACGTGCGCCCTGGAAACTCCTGGGACCTCCGAAGCTGCCGACAGCAGCCGGGAGAGTCTCTCCGGGACTACATCCGGCGATTCTCGAAGCAGCGCACCGAGCTGCCCAACATCACCGATTCAGATGTCATCGGCGCGTTCCTCGCCGGCACCACCTGCCGCGACCTGGTGAGCAAGCTGGGTCGCAAGACCCCCACCAGGGCGAGCGAGCTGATGGACATCGCCACCAAGTTCGCCTCTGGCCAGGAGGCGGTTGAGGCTATCTTCCGGAAGGACAAGCAGCCCCAGGGCCGCCCACCGGAGGATGCCCCCAAGGCATCAACTCAGCGCGGCGCCAAGAAGAAAGGCAAGAAGAAGTCGCAAGCGAAACGCGACGCCGCCGACGCGGACCTTGTCGCCGCTGCCGAGTACAAGAACCCTCGGAAACCCCCCGGAGGTGCCAACCTCTTCGACAAGATGCTCAAGGAGCCATGCCCCTATCATCAGGGGCCCGTTAAGCACACCCTTGAGGAGTGCGCTATGCTTCGGCGCCACTTCCATAGGGCCGGGCCGCCCGCGGAGGGTGGCAGGGCTCGCGACGACGATAAGAAGGAAGATCACCAGGCAGGAGAGTTCCCCGAGGTCCGCGATTGCTTCATGATCTATGGTGGGCAAGCGGCGAACGCCTCGGCTCGGCACCGCAAGCAAGAGCGTCGGGAGGTCTGTTCGGTAAAGGTGGCGGCGCCAGTCTACCTAGACTAGTCCGACAAGCCCATCACCTTCGACCAAGCCGACCACCCCGACCGCGTGCCGAGCCCGGGGAAATACCCGCTCGTTGTCGACCCCGTCATCGGCGATGTCAGGCTCACCAAGGTCCTCATGGACGGAGGCAGTAGCCTCAACATCATCTACACTAAGGCCCTCGGGCTCCTGCGTGTTGATCTGTCCTCGGTCCGGGCAGGCGCTGTGCCTTTCCACGGGATCATCCCCGGGAAGCGCGTCCAGCCCCTCGAACAACTCGATCTTCTTGTCTGCTTTGGGACGCCCTCCGACTTCCGAAGGGAGACCCTCACGTTCGAGGTGGTCGGGTTCCGAGGAACCTACCACGCAGTACTGGGGAGGCCATGCTACGCGAAGTTCATGGCCATCCCCAACTACACCTACCTCAAGCTCAAGATGTCGGGCCCCAACGGGGTCATCACCGTCGGCCCCACGTACCGACACGCGTTCGAATGCGACGTCGAGTGCATGGAGTACGCCGAGGCCCTCGCCGAGTCCGAGGCCCTCATCACCGACCTGGAGAGCCTCTCTAAGGAGGTGCCAGACGTGAAGCGCCACGCCGGCAACTTCGAGCCAGCGGAGACGGTTAAGTCCGTCCCCCTCGACCCCAGCAGCGACGCCTCCAAGCAGATCCGGATCGGCTCCGAGCTCGATCCCAAATAGGAAGCAGTGCTCGTGGACTTTCTCCGCGCGAACGCCGACGTTTTCGCGTGGAGTCCCTCGGACATGCCCGACATACCGAGGGATGTCGCCGAGCACTCGCTGGATATCCGAGCTGGAGCCCGACCCGTGGAGCAGCCTCTGCGCCGATTCGACGAAGAAAAGCGCAGAGCCATAGGCGAGGAGATCCACAAGCTAATGGCGGCAGGGTTCATCAAAGAGGTATTCCACCCCGAATGGCTTGCCAACCCTGTGCTTGTGAGAAAGAAAGGAGGGAAATGGCGGATGTGTGTAGACTACACTGGTCTAAACAAAGCATGTCCGAAGGTTCCCTACCCTCTACCTCGCATCGACCAAATTGTGGACTCCACTGCTGGGTGCGAAACCCTGTCTTTCCTCAATGCCTACTCAGGGTATCACCAAATCAGGATGAAAGAGTCCGACCAGCTCGCGACTTCTTTCATCACACCCTTCGGCATGTACTGCTATGTCACCATGCCGTTCGGCTTGAGGAATGCGGGTGCGACGTACCAACGGTGCATGAACCATGTGTTCGGCGAACACATTGGCCGGACGGTTGAGGCCTACGTCGATGACATCGTAGTCAAGACGAGGAAAGCCTCCGACCTCCTTTCCGACCTTGAAGTGACATTCCAATGTCTCAAGGCGAAAGGCGTGAAGCTTAATCCTGAGAAGTGTGTCTTCGGGGTTCCTCGAGGCATGCTCTTGGGGTTCATCGTCTCCGAGCGGGGCATCGAGGCCAACCCGGAGAAGATCGCGGCCATCACCAGCATGGGGCCCATCAAGGACTTGAAAGGTGTACAGAGAGTCACGGGATGCCTTGCGGCTCTGAGCCGCTTCATCTCGCGCCTCGGCGAAAGAGGCCTGCCTCTGTACCGCCTCTTAAGGAAGGCGGAGTGCTTCACTTGGACCCCTGAGGCCGAGGAAGCCCTCGGGAACCTGAAGGCGCTCCTCACGAACGCGCCCATCTTGGTGCCTCCCGCTGCCGGAGAAGCCCTCTTGATCTACGTCGCCGCGACCACTCAGGTGGTTAGCGCTGCGATTGTGGTTGAGAGACGAGAAGAGGGGCATGCATTGCCCGTCCAGAGGCCAGTCTACTTCATCAGCGAGGTACTGTCCGAGACCAAGACCCGCTACCCACAAATTCAGAAGCTGCTATACGCGGTGATCCTGACGCGGCGGAAGTTGCGACACTACTTCGAGTCTCATCCGGTAACTGTGGTGTCATCCTTCCCCCTGGGGGAGATCATCCAGTGCCGAGAGGCCTCGGGTAGAATGCAAAGTGGGCGGTGGAAATTATGGGCGAAACGATCTCGTTCGCCCCTCGGAAGGCCATCAAGTCCCAGGTCTTGGCGGACTTCGTGGCTGAATGGGTCGACACCCAGCTCCCAACGGTTCCGATCCAACCGGAACTCTGGACCATGTTCTTCGACGGGTCGCTGATGAAGACAGGAGCAGGCGCAGGCCTGCTCTTCATCTCGCCCCTCGGGAAGCACCTACGCTACGTGCTACGCCTCCACTTCCCGGCGTCCAACAATGTGGCTGAGTACGAGGCTCTGGTCAACGGGTTGTGCATCGCCATCGAGCTAGGGGTCCGACGCCTCGACGCTCGCGGTGACTCGCAACTCGTCATCGACCAAGTCATGAAGAACTCCCACTGCCGCGACCCGAAGATGGAAGCCTACTGCGATGAGGTTCGGCGCCTGGAAGACAAGTTCTACGGGCTCGAGCTCAACCACATCACCCGACGCTACAACGAGCCTGCGGACGAGCTGGCTAAAATAGCCTCGGGGCGAACAACGGTTCCCCCGGACGTCTTCTCCCGAGACCTGCATCAACCCTCCGTCAAGACTGACGACACGCCCGAGCCCGAGGAGACCTCGGCCGAGCCAGAAGCGCCCTCGGCTCAGTCCGAGGCACCCTCGGCTCAGCCCGAGGCACCCTCGGCCCAGCCCGAGGCACCCTCGGTTCGGCCCGAGGCACCCTCGGTTCGGCCCGAGGTACCCTCGGCCCCCGAGGGTGAGGCACTACGCATCGAGGAGGAGCGAAGCGGGGTCACGCCTAATCGAAACTGGCAGACCCCGTACCTGCAATATCTCCACCGAGGAGAGCTACCCCTCGACCGAGCCGAAGCTCGGCGGTTGGCGCGGCGCGCCAAGTTGTTTGTCTTGCTGGGGGACGGGAAGGAACTCTACCACCGCAGCCCCTTAGGCATCCTCCAGCGACGCATTTCCATCGTCGAAGGCCAGGAGCCCCTACAAGAGATACACTCGGGGGATTGTGGCCATCACGCAGCACCTCGAGCCCTTGTCGGAAACGCCTTCCGACAAGGTTTCTACTGGCCAACGGCGGTGGCCGACGCCACTAGAATTGTCCGCACCTACGAAGGGTGTCAGTTCTACGCAAGGTAGACCCACCTGCCCGCTCAGGCCCTACAGACGATACCCATCACCTGGCCTTTTGCTGTGTGGGGTCTGGACCTCATCGGCCCCTTGCAGAAGGCACCCGGGGGCTACACGCACCCCTGGGAAGGGCCGTTCGTCATCGCCAAAGTCCTGAAGCCTGGAACGAACAAGCTGGCCAACAGTCAAGACGAGGTCTACAGCAATGCTTGGAACATCCAACAGCTACGTCGCTTCTACCCTTAAGATGTTTTCAAGTTGTTCGTATACCTCGTTCCCACGCAAAATTTGGTCATCAAGGAAGGGTCAGCCTTGCCTCGGCAAAGCCCGACCCTCCCTCGGGGGCTAAAGGGGGGGAACCCCCTCTGCATCAAAATTTTCAATCAAAAAAGGCTTCCGCGTTCCCTCCGCTATGTCGGTAGCAGGACCCCAAGAAGCGAATGCGGGTGCATGTAAGTGGCAAGGCTGACTGAGCCGAGGGACTCCTACGCCTCTGGGTTACGGATACCTCACTCGTCACCTACCACGAAAAATGACTCCTACTTGGGCAAGCCACCCTGCTACTGACGGACGGGGCCGGACACACAAAATGAAAGGAAAAGGGGCATGACTTTATACTACGATAATAAAGTGTTTGGGCCTCAGCGGCCACAAAAGACACACGTGCATTCAAAGGAAACTACTCCGGCAGAGTTAGGCGTCGCCCGGGGAAAGAGCCGCACCTTCGGCTTCGTCCCCGCCTTCAGCAAAGTCCACCCCGGCTTCGGACGACGGCGCAGGCGGGAGGATCTCTGCCTCGAAGGTGGTTGCCAGCACTGCGCTCGGGCCCGCGGCGGCCGCGTCGAGCCTCTGGACTTCAGCCAGGGCGGCTTCGTCTTTGTTAGGGAGGCAATACCCCTCGCTGACCTGCTCCAGATCCACGGCGTAGTGGGAGGCGAGCACGGTGAAGGCCCGCCTGACACCGTGGTGTAGCGCCTCGCGGAGTCTACTGCGCACGTGGTCACCCAAGGCCTGCAGGCGACTTTGAGGGGAGCTTACTGAGGGGACGTCGCCGAAGCCAAAGACCCGGCAGAAGTCCGAGATGGCCTCGGACATGGCCGCGTGGTCGGCCTCCCTCTGCTCGGCCGCCTGGGCAAGCGCCCTGGTGGACTCATCAAGGGCAGACTCGAGCTCTGCGAACAGCCAGAGCGCAAGGCCTCAAACACAAGTGGAGGAAACAAGCTGAAACAAAAACCGAAAACAGCCAGGACATACCTCCGGCTCGGGCGCGCTGCTCCAAGGCTGCGGTCTGGGCTACGGCTAGGTCTGCTGCAAAGGCTCCGGCCCGGCTTTTGGCCTCGGCAGCCTGGCCCCGAGATTGATCTCGCTCATCGACGACCTGGTCGAACTCCGACTGCCGTCGCTGCACCTCTGCGCGTGCCGCTGCCGCCTCTGCTCTCAGATCGGCGCAGAGTAACCGAAGGTCTGCCACCTCGGCACCCTGCTGGGAGAGGCGCGCAGTAGCCCCGGCGAGCGAGGTCCTCAGGGATCACAGCGAGCCCTAGACATCGACCTCGTGGCGGATGAACGACGACTTGGCGGCGCTCAGATCCATCAGGTCCTGAGGGAAGGAAGCGGGGCGTCACAAAGGGCGCCTTGGTCATAAAAAAGGTATGCCTGAAATCATTACCTGGAGGATCTTGGGGACGTCCCTACAAAAGACCTCCAAGGATGACCGGAGCGACCCCACCGTTGCTTCGGCACACTCGCGGAGCTCGTCCCAAGACTGCTCCTCCCGCTCATCGTCAAGAACGAAGAAGGGATCCGAAACCTCACGGGTCCGGAACCGGAGCAACTGGCGCCGCCTCTCGGAGCTCCGCCGCGCAGGGACAAGGCTGCCGCCCGGCGGGACGGATCGCGTTTCCACGCCCCCCTCCTCCGAGGCACCGAGCGCCGACGCCTCGGCCATCTCAGCGTCGGCAGCGACAGGTCGCTCCCCGACTGGGACGACAGCAGCTTCAGCAGCAGGTGGCGCCAGCGCCGGCGGCATGTCTGGTGGGCCCGAGGCCACGCCCGCTCCAGCCGCCTCCCCCAGCGCGACGGCCACCTCGACAGAAGAGCCGGCCTCGGGAACTCGCCCCACGGCGACCGGTGCCGCCTGAGCCCCCCGCTGTGGAGCGCCTTGCGAGAAGGTCAGCTGAACGGCGAGGCCCGGCACGGCACTGGCTGCGGAAGCCGATGCCGTCTTAAGGGCTTTCCGGGGAGCCAGATCGGTCAGGCCATGGCTTCGCTTGCTGAGGAGGAAAGGAGAGTCGCGGTCGGGACATACGAATGAGGAGCCAGGACGAAGACGTTCCAAGGTACTTACCCGCTCCGGGCCATGATCAACCGTGCCTGGGGAGAAGTCTCTCGGATCTCGACCCCTGAAGGTACCGCCGAGGCCCGCCTCGCCGCCAGCTTCGGCACCATCCTCGCCTTGGGCACCTTGGACGCCCGAGAGATGGACTGCCCAGGCGCTACCACGGCGACCTGAGGGTCGCACTCCTGTGCTGCCGTCGTGGGCGACGGCTCTCGGGGAACAGACGCCTCGGCCCGACTCCCCAGGGTCACCTCAACTTCCCCGGCCGAGGGGTCAAGTACCCCCTCGGTCTACCCCAGTTCTTTGGGCCGGGACCTCGGCGTCCCGACTCCGGGAACTGACGGTGCCAGCCCGCTCGGGGGCTGGCTTGACGACTCCTGGCCGAGCCTCAAACCCGGGCTGAGGCCGAGGTGGGCAGCCATGTCGTCATCCTCGTCATCGTCTTCATCATCGTCGTCGTCGTCAGGCGTTTCCGGCGATGGCTCCCTCGGGAGTCCATCCCTCTCCTGCCGACGATGGAGCTTTTCCAAGGCGTCTCGGGCCCGCGTCCGCTCACGGGCCCGAGCCTTCTCCGTGTCCTTCTTCTTCTTCTTCTCCTCCGCGGCAACCCGCCACGCTGCTCGGTCCACCGCGTCCTCCGGGACCCATGGCCGGGAAGGCTTGTGCCACCCTACCTCCTGGAGACAGATGAAAAGCCTCGACCGTAAGGACCAAGGGCAATCCGACGCAAGGAGAAAGAAGGAGCGGACACTCACCAGGGTCACACACCCGTGGTCGGGGCGCATCAAGGGCTGAGAGAAGGCGCTGGCGTCCGGTTTTTTCAACGCGACGGCCACCCGCTCGTGGAGAACGTCGATGGGAAGGGGATCCGAGGACATCCGCGAGCCCTCCAAGTCAGCCTCCGGCGTCATCTCCCAAAGCGGCAACCGCCGCTCCGCCAAGGGAAGCACCCTCCGGCGGTGAATGGCGGCAATCACTCCCGCGGCGGTGAGCCCTCCTTTCTGCAACGCCTCCAGGGCCTTGAGAAGGGGCTCGAGGTTCTTCTGTCTGTCGTGCGGGGTCCCATAGCGCCAAGCATCGGCGGCGACGGTGACCACTCGCTGAGAAAACGGCGGGAGCATCTCGCCGTCATTCCGGAGGTAGAACCACCGGCGCTGCCACCCTTTATTCGAGGACGCAAGGATGGTGGGAATATACTGCGACGCCCACGACTGCCTCAGCTAGAGGATGCAGCCGCCGGCCCGCACTGCCGCGCGGACCCTTCTCTCCCCCGTCGGCAAAGCAAAAAGCTCCACGGAAAAGAGATGAGTCCACAAGTCCCAGTGGGGGGCGATCCCCAAGTATCCTTCGCACACCGCAACGAAGATGGCGGCTTGCGAGATGGAGTTGAGGCTGAGGTTGTGCAACTCCACCCCATAGTTGTGCAGGATCGCCCGCATGAAGTGGCTTGCCGGCATACCGAATCCCCGCTCGTGGAAGGAGACGAAGCTCACGACGTACCCTGGCGGCGGGGACGGAGCGGCTCCGCTCGCGGGGGGAATCCACTCCGGCTGCCTCTCATCAGAGAGAGGGCGAAGTAAACCCTCAGCAACAAGATCCTCCAGGTCATCCGCCGTGACTGTGGAGAAAGGCCATGGGTCGCGCGGCGAGATGATGGTCACCCGGTCGGCCATCACCGAGCAAAAGGGGGTGGCGGCGGAAAGGACTGGGTGGGCGATTTCCTTTTCTCTGGCTAAATCTCTCAGGGTGAGAAAACCTAAGAAGGAGGCGAGAAGCGGAGCAAAGAACCGTCGCCAGACCCTCCCCCGAGTATATAAAGACCAAGGCGAGACCCGTTCAACGTTTTGCCCGGACCCGCCGCGGGATTCAAAAACTCAAAGCGAAACGGCCGTTCATCGAACGGCTCGCGCACGCGCAACGGTCGCCCCGCGAACCGCTCGCCCCGTCGCATTAACTCCGCGGTGGGACAGGCGGCGCCTCTGGCAGGGGAAGCAAGCGACGCTTCGCCTTCACCATAATGACCGCGTCAAAAAAAGGTACACAATGTCATTCGATTTCGTATCCTTTTCCTCTTTCTCTCTCTTACAACAGGGACCGGGAATGGGGGATACCCCGAAAAGGATCCTTCTCCGTGAAGGAAACAGGCCCCGAGCCTCCCTACTGATCAGAGGTTCAAAGGCTGGCCCCTCGGAGGGGTTTTACAGCCGCCTCAGAGCGCGTGGGCTCCACACCCACTACTGGTCAGAGGTTCGAAGTCCGGCCCCTCGGAAGGGTTCAACGGCCGCCTCAGGCCACTCGGGCTCCGTGCCCACTACTGATCAGGGGTTCGTAGGCTGGCCCTCGAAGGGTTCACAGCCGCCTCAGACACAGAGCGAGGGATGACCCTGGGTACGTTCGATACATAACCAAGGCTCGAGCTACGCTCCCGAGGTACCCTAGGACATTTCCGAGACCAGCGGGAACGATCTTATAACAGAATCCCATCAGAGGGAGGCATCAAGCCCTCGGACCCCGTCGACAGGGGACCGAGTCCGGCAGATCACCCGCAGGTACTTTTGAGCGCGCCTCCGGGCCTCTAGCCGACCCCTAACAAATGGGGCACGGACGTCCACTCGGATTACCCGCCAGCAGCTCACCGGAGACACCATGTTCGGCGCCCTCCGAGGGCAACATGGCGCTTCCCCCCCTCCTCCTTGCGGAAAGGCGACGCAGGGGCGTATGTAAAAAAGTCGAGTCTGTCCTTGACCGTCCTCTCGCCCTGTGCAGAGGCTCGGGGGCTACTCTCGCAAACCCGGCTCCGGCCAAACCATTGACAGCGTCAACATACCAGCCCGAGAACCTGGGACCCGACCGTGCACCCGGGCTACGGCCAGCTCGCATGAGGGAACGACCAGACCAGCCGAAGCATTGCGCAAAGCATTAATACCGCGGAGGAGTCAAACCACTCCTCCGAGGCCTCAGGGGCTACACCCGGTGGGTGCGCTCGCGCGCACCCACCGGAACAAAACGCAACCGAGAAAGGCTGGTCCCCTTGCAAAAAAGTCAGACAAAAGCCTCCAAGCGAGTATTAACACTCCCTTCGAGGCTCGGGGGCTACTGTCGGGGACCATAATTAGGGGTACCCTCAAGGCTCCTAATTCTCAGCTGGTAACCCCCATCAGCACAAAGCTGGAAAGGCCTGATGGGTGCGACTAAGTCAAGGATCGGTCCATTCGAGGGACCCGATCACGCCTCGCCCGAGCCCAGCCTCGGGCAAGGGCAGCCGACCCCGGAGGATCTACATCTCGCCCGAGGCCCCCCTCCAGCAACGGGCACACCTTCGGCTCGCCCGAGGCCCAGTCTTCGCCAAGAAGCAACCTAGGCCAAATCGCCACGCCAACCGACCAAATCGCAGGAGCATTTAATGCAAAGGTGGCCTGACACCTTTATCCTGACGCACACCCTCCAGTCGATAGAGCCGAAGTGACCGCAGTCACTTCGCCGCTCCACTGACCGGTCTGACAAGAGGACAGCGCCGCCTGCGCCGCTCCGACTGCTGTGCCACTCGACAGAGTGAGGCTGACAGCAGCCAGGCCCAGCCTCAGGCGCCATAGGAAACTCCGCTTCGCCCGACCCCAGGGCTCGGACTCGGGCTCAGCCCCGGAAGACAACGAACTCCGCTTCGCCCGACCCAAGGGCTCGGACTCGTGCTCAGCCCCGGAAGACGACGAACTCCGCTCCGCCCGACCCAGGGCTCGGACTCGGGCTCAGCCCCGGAAGACGACGAACTCCGCTTTGCCCGACCCCAGGGCTCAGACTGAGCCCTGGCCTCAGCCGACGGTCTCCGCCTCGCCCGACCCAGGGGCTCAGACTCGACCTCGACCTCGGAAGACAGACTCGACCTCGACCTCAGAGGAGCCTCTACATCGCCCAACCTAGGGCACCACGGACCGACCACGTCGACAGGAGGCGCCATCATTACCCTACCCCAAGCTGACTCAGGCTACGGGGAACAAGACCGGCGTCCCATCTGGCTCGCTCCGCCAGACAAGTAATGATGGCGCCCCGCACGCTCTGTGACGACGGCGGCTATCAGCCCCCTTACGGAAGCAAGAGGACGTCAGCATGGACTCGACAGCCCCGACAGCTGTCCTTCCGCCAGGCTCCAGCGCTCCTCCGACGGCCATGACACCACACGAACCGGGTGCCAAAACCTCTCCGGCTGCCACGATGGCATGTACTTAGGGCGCTAGCTCTTCTCCGCTAGACACGTTAGCACACTGCTACACCCCCCATTGTACACCTGGATCCTCTCCTTGCGCCTATAAAAGGAAGGACCAGGACCCTCTTACAGAGGGTTGGCCGCGCGGGGAAAGGACGGGACAGGCGCTCACGTGAGGCCGCTCGCTCCCTCCCGCGTGGACGCTTGTAACCCCCTACTGCAAGCGCACCCGACCTGGGCGCGGGACAAACACGAAGGCCGCGGGATTTCCACCTCTCATGCCTGTCTCCCTCCGACTGCCTTCCCCTCTTCGCGCTCTGTCTCGCGTCGACCCATCTGGGCTGGGGCACGCGGCGACAGTTTACTCGTCGGTCCAGGGACCCCCCGGTCTCGAAACGCCGACAAATGTAATTATTTATTTATTTTGTATAGAACTCCTATTATATAGTAAAGTTGTGACATTCGATCATGTGCCTTGATTCATCATATGTGTGAGACTTGGTCCCAGCACACCTGGTGATTATGTTCGCGCCCGGGTCTTGGTGTCCCTGAAACCCGGGTGTGACAAAAATGGAGGGAGGGCTACCTGGGCCCAAACCCCTTCACCCTGGCCCAGAAGCATGCGCGCCAGCCCAACCTTCCTCCATATCGTGCAAACGCGTGGACCCAAGGACCAGCCACACCTCTGTCTTCACTTCCACATGGGGCCCAGAAGTCAATGACTCAGCCCTTGTTCTTCACACACGTGCCCGCCCTCATCTCGACGATGGGTGGGACCTAGCTTGCTCCCACGCCCCGCACACTGACGGGTGGGGTCGAGGATGCCAGGTTATTCTTGCTCAGATGCTCGGCCTTGTCCGTTGTTGCGGCCGCGCTTTCTGCGTACCCTCGAGATTTTTGGATTTCGGTTGAGATCCTGCCTAAACAGCACATATAACTTGGAGCCAGCCTACTCCTCTGATTAACAAAGCCGCCGAATCACCTCCTATCGCTACCAAACACAGAAGAAACCTATAACCAACTGCGCCAATGGGGTCAGGGTGGGGCTGTCGATGCTGTTCCCCACCTTCACCATCGGTCGGAGTATGCTCGGTGGTCGAGGTCGTTCGATTGGGAGTACTGATCGTGTACGGGGAAGTCAATAGGTGTGCGGGGTCATGATTATGCAGCAATCGCTCGCCGTCAGGAAGTAATCCTCACACCACCGCATCTAGCCATGGGCAGTACCCTTCACGCCACGCCATCTGGTACTGCACCTTCTATCAAGTTTGTGAGTGCATGAATTTTCTTCTTCGCGTTTCTAGGGATGATTGGATCGCCGGGTAGCCGACACCGTTTCTCCGGCCATGGCGCCGCCGTTCCCTAGTGGGTGTCGCCGTGAAGCTCGCCGAGAAAAGGGTCGAAGCATTGTTGGCCCTCGATCTGAGGACCAGTGGTTGTGGTTAGGGGGATTGTACTGTTTCGCCTCAGAGTTATCTCGGGCATCCAATCTTGATTGGGCGATTAGGAGTAGTGATCTAAGTAATTAAATCGGAGTCCTCGATCTTGGATCCTATGGCTAGCATGAAATACCATTTCAGAATCTATCTGTAGCCGTCGGATCTAGATCTGGTGGATCACCTGCGGCCGTGCCCGTTCGGCTGGGCCATTTTATGAAAGAACCCCTGGGTTTGCTATATATCAACCCGCCATCCGCACGCTGTTTAAAACAGTTACAAAAAGGCCCTTGAAATTTGCAAAGAAGCCCTGACTTTATAAAGAAATTTTGGAATTCGATTTATAATATAAAAATAAATATAAATGGTTTAGAAAAATCATATCTCCCCCATTTTAACTTCTTCTTTATCCATTCCAGTTGCATTAGTCTCACATTAGTATTGTTTATCATCTGGTAACCTTATTTTGTTATGAAACTTAGATTAAAAAATTATCCACTTAATTCTTTTTATCCAACACTTAAAACTTCGAAAATTCATAACTTCTCTGTTTTAACTTCGAATTGACCCGTTCCAGTTGTGTTAGCTTCATATAAATATTTACAATGTAGTAACAACATTAATTATACCATATTGCATACTTTTATAGTTAGATATTTATTTAACATATGTCTACTAGATTAACTCTTCTAATCAGAGGTAACATATCCGTAATTATAATTTGGTTAAAATATGATCTCTAGTCAAGTTATAATTAAGATTAAAGTGAATTAATTATTTCTTTAGATTATCTTTATCTCATGGTTTATAAAATCAACACAAAACCTAGTTTTAATTACTTAATCACGTAGGTCTTCCAAAAACCATATCTTACTAACCGTAACTCCAATTTTAGTGGTTCTCAAACCTAGGTTCTCGATACAACGCGTAGATTATTATTATGCAGTTTGTTCTTATATTTGGTGTGATGTTAATTTTGCCTATACCATATTTGTTTGTATTACTACGAATAGCAGTGAGGTCACGAGAATCTGAAGATCATCCTGGTACCTGGAATCTCGAGTCTTAAGCAAGTTGTGCCCTTGATCACTTTTCGTTACCCAATAATGTTCTCTATAATCATTTTGGCATGCATAGGCTTAATCTTGGTGGACCCAATAGGTCACCCTAGTTTGGTCATCTTTACACCTTGTTTTGCCCTTGAACTTTTGGGTAGTCTTTGCTATTGTTATATATGGTTTTGTGTGTTGAGAAAACTATTACACATGGTCATTATTTATTATTATTGTTCTATTTTGTTCATGATAAGACTATTATGTTAATTGGAACATGGAGCTTAACTCGAGAAACACGTGCCATCACAAGGGTGGAATGGGACGCCCTTGGCTAACTAATTAGGAAAGCTAGTGGAGGTCTACCTTACACGAAAGGGGTAAGGGTTGTAGGGGAGTTAGCATGTAGGGAGGTTCTCGGGTTGATTTTGCTGCGATGGCGGTCAGACGGGGGATTCCTGCATTGCGCTCCCTAGAAACTGTAGCGGGTTTTCTGAAGCTAGTGGAACTTTGTAAAGGCCTCGTAGTGTTACCCTGCCTCGTCTCCTCGGTAGAGATGAATGGGACTTCTAGACCCCTTGGCAACTCGGTGACATGACTTGTGGGTAAAGGGTACAACCTCTACAAAGTGTAAAACTGGTATACTAGCCATGCTCGCGGCCATGAGCAGCTTAGGACTCTCGCATGATTAATTTATGGAATTAAATTTGATTTGTCATTTGCAATGCATTGTGGTTTATTATTAATTCTGATCTATTATTACTCTGGATGGGTATCTACTTATACTTAGTAACTGCTAATAAAATTTTGACCAACTTTAAAAGCAATTCTCAGCTTTAACCATCCTCTTTGGTAAGCCTTACACTTCAAATGAGCTCCCACCTTTGGCGAGTTCATGCACATTATTCCCCACAACTTGTTGAGCGATGAACGTATGTGAGTTCACCCTTGCCGTACTCACATCCCCCCATGTCAAGGACATGTACCGCCGAATAAGGCGCATGAATGATGCTGATGATGAGTTCGTGAGTGGTCTAGGCCGTCGTCTCCCAGTCAATTTTGTGTTGTTGGATCGTTGTCTTCGCATGATGTAATTATTTAACTATTTTGTATAGAACTCCATTATATATTAAAGTTGTGAAATTCGTTTCTGTACCATGAGTCATCATAGGTGTGAGACTTGGTCCCAGCACACTTGGTGATTATGTTCGCGCCTGGGTCTTGGTGCCCCCAAAACCCGGGTGTGACATGGCCTCAAGAACAACAAGAATAGGGTCAACCATCTTCCTCAACACTGGTGCAACCCCCAACTCAAGATGAGGAATAGGTACCTCAAGATGAAGGCATGAGTCAAGGGGGAGCACATGAAGAAAAGGATAAAGAGGAAGAAGTACCACATGCACCTCCAACTCAAGTCTGGCCTCCATCCAAAGGAATCATCTAGTAGATAAGATTCTTTGTGACATCAGCAAGGGAGTAACCACTCATTCACGCTTAGCTAATTTTTGTAAACATTACTCTTTTATTTCTTCTATTGGGCCTTTCAAGGTAGAAGAAGCCTTGCAGGATCCGGACTAGGTGTTGGCCATGCAGGAGGAACTCAATAACTTCAAGAGAAATGAAGTGTGGAGTCTGGTGCCACGTTTGAAGCAAAATATTGTGGGAACCAAGTGGGTGTTCCGCAACAAACAAGATGAGCACGGGGTGGTGACAAGAAATAAGGCTCGACTTGTGGCAAAAGGTTATGTCCAAGTTGCAGGTTTGGATTTTGAGGAGACTTTTGCTCCTGTAGCTAGGCTCGAGTCAATTCGCATTTTATTGGCCTATGCTGCTCACCACTCTTATAAGTTGTTTCAAATGGACGTGAAGAGCGCCTTCCTCAATGGACCAATTAAGGAGGAGGTGTACATGGAACAGCCCCTGGCTTCGAGGATGACAGGTATCTCGACTATGTTTACAAGCTCTCTAAGGCGCTCTATGGACTTAAGCAAGCTCTAAGAGCATGGTATGAATGCCATAGAGATTTTCTCATCGCTAATGCTTTCAAGGTCGGGAAAGTGGATCCTACTCTTTTTACTAAGACTTGTAGTGGTGATTTGTTAGTGTGCCAAATATATGTCTATGACATAATATTTGATTCTACTAATCAAAAGTCTTGTGAAGAGTTTAGCAGGGTGATGATGTAGAAATTTGAAATGTCAATGATGGGCGAATTAAACTACTTCCTTGGATTTCAAGTGAAGCAACTCAAGGAAGGAACCTTCATCTCCCAAACAAAGTACACTCAAGACCTGCTCAAAAGGTTTGGGATGAAGGACACAAAGCCCACCAAGACGCCAATGGGAATCGACGAGCACTTGGACCTCGACAAGGGAGGTAAGTCTGTTGATCAAAAGGCATACCGGTCTATGATAGGTTCATTATTTTATCTTTGTGTAGGTAGACCGGAGATAATGCTCAGCGTATGCATGTGTGCTAGATTTCAATCTGACCCCTAGGAATGTCATCTTGTGGTCGTAAAGCGAATTCTAAGATATTTAGTTCATTCGCCTTGCTTCGGGATCTGGTATCCAAAGGGGTCTACCTTTGACTTAATAGGATATTCAGATTCCGACTATGCTAGGTGCAAGGTTGATAGGAAGAGCACATCAGGGACTTGTCAATTTCAAGGAAGGTCCCTGGTGTCTTGGAGCTCTAAGAAATAAACATCTGTTGCCCTATCCATCGCTGAGGCCGAGTATCTTGCCGCCGGCTAGTGTTGAGCGCAACTACTTTGGATGAGGCAAACCCTCCGGGACTTTGGCTACAATGTGAGCAAAGTCCCACTCCTATGTGATAATGAGAGTGCAATCCGTTTAGCAGATAATCCTACTGAACACAGCTGCACTAAGCACATAGATATCCGATATCACTTTTTGAGAGACCACCAGCAAAGGGGAGATATTGATGTTTGCCATATTAGCACCGAAAATCAGCTAGCTGATATCTTCACCAAGCCTTTAGATGAGAAAAGGTTTTACAGGTTGCGTAGTGAGCTAAATGTCTTAGATTCGCGGAACTTGGATTGATCTATAGCATGCGTGTGTTTTATTCCTTTGATCACGTTCTTTTAAGCATTTCTGTCTTTACTTATTTGTGGTGCTCAAGTTGTACTAGTCATCCCCCACAAGTCTTTATGCAAATGATGCACATGTTTAGGGGAGGATGCACTACAACTTGACCCTTTGAGACTAACATTTTTGCTTGAGTACCTTTGAAATAGTCTCAAAAGAAGAATTGAAAGGGAAAAGATGGACTTGGACAAAGAAGCGACTTCCACTGCATTATGGTATTAATGTATCTTGTTTCAAGTCCCTATGTGTGTTTTCTCATTGCCCTCGGTTTTACTTGAAATTTTTGTGAGGCAATGGGATTAACAGGCCAAATAGTTCTTCTGTTTTGGTGCTTAATGCCAAAGGGGGAGAAGTTTAGGCCAAAGCAATTGGATCAACTACCACTTGTGAATTTCAAAATTTTAATGTAAGTATACTTGGTTTTTTATCAAAACCCTTTTATTGCAGAAACTGCTCTCTTGTGGGGGAGAAATTTGATTATGGAAAAAAGGGGGGAGTTTGTGGCTTTTTGATCAAAACTAGTCTTGAAAGATGTTTTGATTTGCCAAAACAAGTGTTTTTGACATAGATATAGGAAAATGAATTTGTTTTTGACATAGATATAGGAAAAAGCCAGGGTGCCGCGACTATAATTCACTGGATTGTCCAGTGTGCTAGCCGCGAGCCCAGCCAACGGTCGACCGCGTAATCTGCGGGCGACGCGTGGCTCAGCCAATGGTCAGCAGGTGGCACTCGTCTGTCCAGTGTGCCACCAGACTGTCCAGTGTGCCGTGGGACCAGAGGCTGGCAACGGTCGGCTTCACTAAAGAAGGAAGGAGACCACACTTTTCATTGTCCGGTACGCCAACGGACAGAAGGCAATCAAAGCCTACCAAATGGAGCTTCAATGGCTCCTAGGTCCCTTAGGGCTATAAAAGAGACCCCTAGGCGCATGGAGATCCACACCAAGCACCCATTGAACATTCTACAACGCCGAGATTTCACAAACACATAATTGTTTAATTGTGATAGGGATTTGAGCACTTCTTCGAGCTGTAACTCCGCTGTGTCGTTTCGTGTGTTCTTTCTTGTCTTGTGTGTGTGTGTTGTTGGTGCAACTCTAGTTCTTGTGTGTGTTTCTATTCTCCCTCACTCTTGTGTTCATTTGAGATCATTTGTGTAAGGCATGAGAGACTCCAAATTGTGGAGATTGCTCACAACGAGATATTGATGAGATAAAGAGAATCGTGGTATTCAAGTTGATCTTTGTATCACTTGAAAGGGGTTGAGTGCAACCCTCGTCCATTGGGATGCCACAACGTGGAGTACACAAGTATACTATTTGACCGAACCACGGGATAAAAATCATTGTGTCACTTGTCTTTATCCTACTACGATTTTATCTCTATTCAGTTCACTTACATTCTTGCTCCAAGTTTAATACTCACTTAGTGAAGAGCAATTAAGTGAAGAAGTTTACTCCGCTCATACTCCTCATTCGAACTTGGCTCTTACTTTCACTAATCCAATATTAGTCCAAGTTTATTTTGTTGAGTTGTTTTTTATAGGATCACCTATTCACCCCCTCTAAGTGCTCTCAGAAAGGTAATGGGGATGATTCGCATGATTAATCTAATGGGTGTGCCCCTGCAGGTCGAGGATCTTCTCTTTAACATTGACAGGAAAAAGCAAAGAAAGAGAGCATGCTTTGCATGCGGTGAGAAGGACCACTTCAGGGACAACTGTCCAAATATGGCCGAACCCATAAAGAGGAGGAGCAAAGACAAGACACTTACAAGTGTCAAAACTTGGGATGACTCTTCAAGCGAAGATGAACCTCCAAGGACACGCAGCCACCACTCTTCATCATGCTCTTCACGGTCATCACACAAATGCCTTATGGCAAAAGGTAAAACAAATATCCCATCCTGTAGTGATGATAAATGTGGCAAAAGGTAAAACAAATATCCCATCCCTTCTTAGATGAACTTGTGCATGCCGTTAAATTTTTTTAGGATGTCTGCACTAAACAAAAGGCTCAACTTAAAACTTTGAAAAATAAGTTGATTAGCTCTCAAAATGATTATAAATGTTTGCTAGATAAATTTGAAACATTGCACATTTTAATTGTGAGCTAACAACTAAAATTGAGCAATTAGAGTCTAATGCTCCATCCTCAACTACCGATGATAGCCTTATCAAAAAGAATGAAAAACTTAAGGCTAAGTTAGCTAGCTCTCAAGAAGCTATTGAAAACTTGTTAGAGAAAATGGAAATTCTTAGCATACACAATAATGAGCTAACTACTAAGCTAGAAAATATCGGTAGCACCCCAGGAGCATCTCTAATTGAAATTCCTGAAATCATTAAGAAAGATGCTTCTACTTATTGTTTTGATTTAATTGATGATTCTAATCCCTGCAATCAAGTTATTGTTAAGAATGTTGTTATAGAAATATGTTTGGATGATATTGCAATGGAGAATGAGCAATTAAAGCAAGAGGTGACTCGCCTTGGCAAGGCCATATATGACAAGAAAGGCAAAGCCAAACAAATCCAATCTCCTTAGGATAACACCACTGCGGGAGTGAACAAGCATGTGGAGGGAGGAACTGTGATTTGTAGACTATGCCACAAGGAAGGCCACAAGTTTTACCAATGCAAGGCGAAGACCAAGGATAAGCAAAAGCATGAGCTCAAGCCAACAAACAAAATCTCCAACACCTACATCTGCAAGATGGACAAAAAGGCCGCTACACCATATTTGATCAAGAAGAAAAAGAATGGAAAGGTGATAGCAATCAAGGCTAACAAGCAAGCCAACAAAGGAAAGGGGGCCAAACACATCTAGGTGCCAAAGAAGATTATCTCAACCATGAAAAGCACCAAGAAGGTTTGGATCCCAAGAGGGAAGTGAGAAGTCTGAAGGACTTTTGGAAATTTGGAGACTTGGCATAAATGGGATGTATATCATGGGATCCATCATATTGGATCAAGTATATTGCCAAGTGGGTTAGTGAATACTTTGGACCCAAATTCCCCACCCATGACTAAGGTAACTAGATTTATTGCATTTCTTTATTTTTAGATATGAGTATCTATTTTCTTATATCAAGTTTTTACCTTACATGCCTAGTTTTTACATGTGGTATTTACTTTTGATTATAATTGCATGCATCTAGGTCAATCATATGGTAGGAATGCTTATTTTCAATTCATATTCTTGAGCAAACCTACATGGTTTAAAATGTTTAGTTAAGCACGACACATAGCTTATTTAACGTTCCTAAGTAAATGACACTAATGCTTCAAAGTTTATATCCTACTAGTGGTATTCTCCAAATGGTATCATTTTGAGTTATATGTGCCAATGCTCGGATTATAGATAATTTGCCACTCTTGATATCAAAATCAAAGTGCAAGTCTCCTACAAGTATTCAAAACTTGTATGCATACTTTCAGGGGGAGGTTACTCTATATTCTAAGTCTTTGAGACTAATACTTGTTTTCAAGTCTATTATGTGTAGGAGTCTCATTGAAGGAAAATGGAGTCTCCCGAGAAAGACAATAAGCTTCCACTGCAAATCTACAAGAATTTTCAATTGATTCCACAAGTGGTTTCATTCCATAGTTGGTATCATTTATATGTCTTCTCTAGAATTTAATTATACTATATTACAAATCTTATGCTTCCCGTGTTGCTATAAATGCATATGTGGTCAAAATATATCTTTTATCTATGCATATATAGGGGGAGTTAGTCTAATCATTCATGTCTTGTCCCTCTCTTTCTCATGTGTTTTTCCTAAGTAGATGATCTCCGATAGGAGGAGTATATCTTCGTCTGTGACAATGGGGGAGATTATTCTTTCAATAAAAGAGAACACTCTTTTAAGGGGAGTAATCTTTTAGAGCTAAAAGTAGTAAATCTTTTAGAGGGCAAATCTTATTTTCTTCATATATGCTTTTAGTGTCTTCCTTTTCGGTGTTTGATTCTAAAGGTGGAGAAGTTTTAGGGACCAAAGCAACTCAAAATATATAAAACACCAAACACCACCCAATTTCAAAAATTTAAAATATTGATCTTACAAGTGGTTTTGGATCTACAAGTATCTTTGGTCTAAAATAGAGAGTATGTGAGTTATGGAGTTAGGGGTGGTTTAAGTCCATAATCTCACATTGTGGGGACATTCATGCAACATAGCAAGTAGATTGCATATTTTCATCAAAATGTTTGTTATACTTGCTTGCTTTGGTTGTGTTGTCATCAATCACCAAAATGGAGATATTATAAGGAAAATGGACCCCAGGCCATTTGGCTAAGTGATTTTGGTGTTTGATGATCAACATAACATGTGGACTAATGTGGTTGCTAGTGTTTGTATTTGTAGTTCACAAGATGCGAAGAGGATTAGATTAAGGCACTAAGGATGCAACACCTCAAAAAGACATAAAAGATGTGTAGAAGTCCAAGACTCAAGAACAAAATAAGCCCAAGGAAACAACGAAGAAATCTATAAAGTGGGCAGTCAGCCAACACACTAGTGGCGCACCGGACAGTGAACAGTACCTGTCTGTTGTGTACCAGACTACCGGGAAGTCTACGTAGAGAGGCCCACAACTAGGCGCTCTCAGGATGTAGCACTAGACTGACCAGTGTGCACCGAACAGTCTGAGTAACGGCCAGATCCAACGGTCGACTGCTATAGACCCCAACGGTCGGCTGACGTAGCTAGGGCACCATACAGTGAACAGTGGATGTCCGGTGTGCACCGTACTGTCCGATGTGCCCGACGATAGAGCAGTCAACTTTCTGTCCAACGGCTAGAATTGTGAGGGAGGTTATAAATACCCCACCAATCGGTCATTTGAAGGAGTGGGAGCCCAAGCAACATACCAAGACATATTGTAGACATTTCCAAGTGCTCATACACCCAAGTGTTTAATAGAATCACTCAGTGATTAGCGTAGGTGCTTTGCGAAGTGCTTAGGTTAGTTAGACCGCTTATGCGCTTGCTCTAGGTGAATCCTAGTTAGTTAAGTGAGTTTAGAAAAACCACACAATCCCTCGGCTCTTGTGCAAACCATTGTAATTGTACCGAGTGAGGCGAGAGTCTTGCGAGACCGTGACAACCAAGTTTGTGTGACGTCTGCCACTGTGTACCGAAGGGAACGAGGCCTGCGACGTTTTGACCGGAAGCTTGATAGTGGAGATGGCGGGGAGTGTCCGAGAGGAGCCGGAAGCGGAGCACCACTTGCGTGTGGAGAAGGCCCGCTGTTCTCTATGGAGTTACTCAACCAAGGCGCTTGGCCCTCACGTGGGCTACCCTTTGAGTAGGGCACCAACGAGGATTAGTCGGTACCTTGCGTGGTTCCTGATACCTCGGTAAAAATACCGATGTTGTCCATGGGACTTTGCATCTCTACCCTTGCTCTTTACCTTTCACATTTACATTAAGTACTTAAGTTTCAATCTCTCTTCTCTAGCTAGAATATTTAGGATTGAAACTTAGGTTTTGCGGTAGAGATAGCAACACATAGACTAAACCTACTTTACACATTCTAGATTGTTTATTTGCATAGGTTTTGGTCTAGAGATTTATTGGTGGCCTAGTTTAGAGATACTTTGAAGTCCTAATTCACTCCCCTCTTAGGCAACACCGTTTTCTACAACCATGAAGGAGGAACTCAACAACTTCAAGAGAAATTAAGTATGGAGACTGGTGACACGTCCGAAGCAAAACGTTGTGGGCACCAAGTGGGTGTTTCACAACAAGCAAGACGAGTACGGTGTGGTGACAAGAAACAAGGCTTGACTTGTGGCAAAAGGATATGCCTAAGTCACAGGTTTGGATTTTGAGGAGACTTTTGCTCCTGTAGCTAGGCTCGAGTCAATTCGCATTTTATTGGCCTATGCTGATCAGTAGTCCTTTAAGTTGTTTCAAATGGACGTGAAGAGTGCCTTCCTCAACGGGCCAGTCAAGGAGGAGGTGTATGTGGAGCAACCCCCTGGCTTCTAGGATGACAGGTATCCCGACCATGTCTATAAGCTCTCTAAGGCGCTCTATGGGCTTAAGCAAGCTCCAAGAGCATGATATGAATGCCTTAGAGATTTTCTTATTTCCAATGCTTTCAAGGCTGGGAAAGCTTATCCTACTCTTTTTACTAAGACTTGTAATGGTGATTTGTTAGTATGCCAAATATATGTCGATGACGTAATATTTGGTTCTACTAATCAAAAGTCTTGTGAGGAGTTTAGCAGGGTAATGATGCAAAAATTTGAGATGTCAATGATGGGTGAGTTGACCTACTTCCTTGGATTTCAAGCGAAACAACTCAAGGAAGGGGCATGCATCTCCCAAACGAAGTACACTAAACACTTGCTCAAAAAGTTTGGGATGAAGGATGCAAAGCCTGCAAAGACACCCATGGGAACTAATGGACACTTGGACCTCAACAAGGGAGGTAAGTTCGTTGATCAAAAGGCATACCGGTCTATGATAAGTTCTTTGCTTTATCTTTGTTCTAGTAGACTAGATATAATGCTTAGCGTATGCATGTGTGCCATATTTCAATCCGACCCCAAGGAATGTCACCTTGTGGCTGTGAAGCGGATTTTTCGAAATTTAGTTCATACGCCTTTCCTCGGGATCTGGTAGCCAAAATGGTCTACCTTTGACTTAATTAGATATTCAAACTCTGACTATGCCGGGTGCAAGGTTGATAGGAAGAGCACATCGAGGACTTGTCAGTTTCTGGGAAGGTCCCTAGTGTCCTGGAGCTCGAAGAAACAAACATCTCTTGCCCTATCCACCGCTGAGGCCGAGCATGTTTCCACAGGTCAATGTTGCGCACAACTACTTTGGATGAGGCAAATCCTCCAGGACTTTGGCTACAATCTGAGCAAAGTCTCACTCCTATGTGATAATGAGAGTGCAATCCGCTTGGCGGATAATCCTGTTGAACACATACACACTAAGCACATAGACATCTGGCATCACTTTTTGAGAGCACCAGTAAAGGGGAGATATCGATGTTTGTCATATCAGCACTGAGAACCAGCTAGTCGATATCTTCACCAAGCCTTTAGATGAGAAAAGGTTCTGCAGGATGCGTAGTGAGCTAAATGTCTTAGATTTGCAGAACTTGGATTGATCCATAACATACATGTGTCTTTATGCATTTGATCATGTTCCTTTAAGAATTATTGTCTTTACTTGCTTATTTTGGTGCTCAAGTTGTAAAATGTCGCCCCCGGACCTCACAAGTCCTTGTGCAAATGATGCATATATTTAGGGGGAGGATATGCTACAACTATCGGTGTTTCGAACCTCGCTCTCACAAATAAATTTGTTATGTGCGTTCTAGGCTCCAGACGGTGTGCGCGGTGAGCGCAAGATTTATACTTGTTCGGGCGGAACGTCCCTACTTCCAGTGATCGGTGGCTTGCGCTATCGGCACCATTGATGATCAAAGCTCGTAGTATAGGTTACAGGTGGGTGAGAGAGGGTGGAGAGGCTCCCAAGTCTCTTATTGTGGTGTAAGTGGACCTCATGGTTACAGAGTGGAGTCCTAGCTAAGTCTTGGCTTGGCGACAGGGCTCTGGCCTCTGGGTCCTCATTGGTGTGTCCTCCTCCTGTTTGCCGGTCCTTTTGGGTGTCTTCTCGTCTGGGTCTTTCGCTGTCCTGCGCGTCTATGGTAATTCTATGACCTATAACCGCAGGAGTTCTTGGTTTTATGGGGTCAAAATTTTTGTTTTGCGCTAGTGTAGCCTCCCCATAATTCTACACTATCAACATAGAGCAGGGGCCTCTAGATGCAGAAAACTGGAGTTTGGGGACCTCTTTGAAAGAGGAGGAGCCAAACACATGAGAAACTAAGGGTCAGGGGTTGCTCTATTAAAAACAGGGGCTCTCTAGCAAAAGGCTAAGGCCAAAGGGATATCGGGCTCCCTCTGCCCTAAGATCTAAGTCCCTCTCTCTAGATTAGATCGGGCAGGGGTAGGGTTCGACGAGGAACAGAGGGGTCGGTAGCTTTCCAATCTATATCAGATGGACAATGTTCAAGCAGGCGTGGGGTCGAGTGAGAGAGGGGTCGGCTCTGAGCGGTGATCGAGGCTGAGTGCTCTGATGCAGATTAGATAGATTGAGTACAAACAGAAAGCGATCGGGTGAACCAGGGGTAAGGTTCAAACAAGGAGTCGGGCGTACCAGGGATCAGGTCTGACAGAGAGGGGGTTGGGTCGACTGGAAATCTAAATGGGTTCGACGAAGTCTAGCAGGATCCGACAAGATCCGATGGGGTCCGATCGAGGTTTGGGCCTGCTGGAGTCAGGGACTTGGTGGCGCGGCTAGGTCTACGATGGTAGTCCGACTACTCTGGCGAACAATTACACACAAGAAAATGGGTAATCAAATGCAAGAGCAGTCTGATGTGTTCCTCTCCTTGGTGTGAAGCTCGGAACATGGCTGCAACGGCTGATGAAGGTCTTATGATTTGGGGTTCGATGGAGGCGGACTCGGTCTATATAGAACCACAAAAACTGCCGAGCTAATAAGGTGTAAATGGCAACCTAACGAGAGCCCGTGGCTTGGGCTTGGACGAGAAACTCACTGGTATTTCCTTTGGCGCTAGAGGCAATCTGGTGTTGTTGGAACCGGATGTGAACTAGAGCGACGATCCAACTGCAAGGATGGCGGTAAAAGGGGCAAAGGGACGCGTGAGAGAGCGAACTGTGGTGTATTTTGGGTACGAGATTTGAAGGCGATGCTTATCGACATAACTCGATGGTGGTGACAAGCAACAGGCATGGGAACACATCAACAACTGCTACGACGATGGCACATGAGCAGAGAGGTGGGTTAGCGACGTCGATGATCAAGGGCGAGGCTTAGCGATGTCGTTGGGGTGCGTGCATTTATAGATAGGGGCATGGGCGCGAGGTGGCCGAACCGCTCGTGAACGTGGGGAGCTTAGCGACGGTGTGCTCCCATCTGTACATGAACGATGATTGGAGATTCGAGTTGAAGCTGACCAGTAGGACCCAGGTGTTGGCAAGAGCACAGAGCTAGGTATGGCTCCGGGCGATTCGATACTTTGATGGGTGGTTGTGGGCTGCAGTGCGTGTTGCTCTAGGGCGACGTGTGGCTAGGTCGCGGGAACTAGGCACTGACTTGTGTGGCACGTAATTTAATATTATAACCTCCCTAATTTAGGGGGTGTTTGACAAAAAAACTTGTAAGTAGATATTTGAAAACCCTCTAAACTTGGGTATATGCAGTTTCCATTCTTTTAGGGACGAAAATAGATACTTATTCGAATACCGATCTTTTGGTATTTTTTTCTTTGATTGCAAATAAATAGAATATAGAATCTGCTATGCAAATTTGTATTTTTGTTTTTAACATTGAGCTTTTAAAGATTTATAAAAGGCAAACATTTATCATATGTCTTCTCAAATGATAGTTACAAACTTTGGATGCATATTTGAATATGGATACATATACTTTTTCACCTTTTTTGTTGTAGAGAGCAATTAATGCATACAAGAATTTATGCAAAAAAATATTCATAGTTTATGATAATATGCTTGATAACATAATAAATGATCAACATCAAGATATACCTATTTTAAAATATTAAATTTGAATGGTTACCCACCTCCATCTCTATCGTCTTTTACCGAGTAAAATACACTACCGGTCCTAAACTTGTAGCATTGTATCATCCCATCCTAAACTTGGAAAATGTATACCTAGGTCCTTAAACTTGTAAAATTGTATCATCCCGGTCTCTAAACTTTCAAAGTGTATATTTTGATCCTTATACTTGTATGATTGTGTCATCTGAGTCTCTATATTTATTTTTGGTGTCATCAAATGTCTAAACGAGTCTCAAATTATTTGGACCTGTGATAACACCAAAAATAAGTTTATGGATCTAGATGACACAACAATGTAGAGACCAGAATGTACATGTTGAGAGTTTAATAACCAAGATGATATAACTTTACAAGTTTAGAGGCCTAGATGTGCATTTTTTAAGTTTAGTGACTGGGATGATACAACGCTACAAGTTTAAATACCGATAGTATATTTTACTCTTCTTTTAATCTTTCCTGCCTCTAGAGGAAAATGACAGTTCCCTTTTGCTCCCGAGTTCTCTCTTAGGGTGTGTTTGGTTAAGGAGCGAGAGGGAATGGAGCGGCTCCATTCATGTTTTCTAGATATTTGGTTTCTAACAGAAGTGGAGTGGAGCGGCTCTGGAATCTATATATGACAAATATTTGAAATGCTCCACTAAAACGACTTGATGTGAGCGTTCACCTTTTTCTTCTCTTCTCCACACTTGTATGACTCTCGAACCAAACAATAAACGGAGCGACTCTGCTTTATTCTAGTCTTCAACCAAACAAAAAATAGAACGGTTCCGTTTTAATTACTAAACACAAAATAGAATGACTCTATTTCAATTGGCTCCCTAACCAAAAGCACTCTTATGACTAGTTTGAGAGTCCAAATATCGGAGGGGGTTGGAGGGATTTTAACCCCTACAACCCTTCCGATTTTGTGACTCCCAAACTATAACGGATTTTTATTTTTCAAAAGAACATAAACTAATTTTCCCGTTCCACGGTAAAAATGAAACTCTACTTAGAAAAATAGTTCCTCTCGTTCTTCACTTCGACAGGAGCTGGAGCGCCCGCCCTCCAGCCCAGGTCCGCGCCGCCGCCGCGCCGACCACAATCCCAGCGCCCGCTGCCCAGACCCAGCGCCGCCTGCGGTTGTGAGCGCGAACAGGAGAGAGCGGGTCTTCGGGGCGAGCGCCACGCGCAGACGGCGGTTGAGGAGCCTGAGAAAACCCTGGTCTTCCTTCAAGATCCTGGTGGATCGCGCCCAGCTCCGCGAAATTTCCTTGATGTCTATGTAGGTTCGTCCTAAAGATTCGATTTTGTTGGCTCTTTTGATCCGACGCAGATCCGTACGGTTCTCGCCTGATTCTGCAATTCAGGCGCCAGGAGGCTTGCTGGCTGTTTTTGGATTGGTGTCTTCTCCCATGGGGTCTTGCAGGTGTAGGAGGGTGAATTCTGTCTGATTAATCAGCGGAGGGCAAGCGGCTACTGTGGCTGCGCGAACATGGCGGGCGAGCAGGCTCCGGAGGGCAGCGGGACCAGTAGGCGCATGGATCTAAACCTGTATCTCGGACTCCCTCCATTGCCGAGGCCTCCAGTCTGGCTAGGCACAGCGATGATTGCCCCGACGTTGATGCCCAATTCGACTGCGCCGGAAGCCCCAAGAACAGGCGAGCCTGACGAATCGCTCGCCCCGGCGGCGGCAGCCTATTCGCCTTCGAATGCGCTTTCCACCCCGGAGGAGCAACCAATGCTTGATCCCATAGTTTATTCCTGGCTCGATGGCAACAGTACCGATGGTGAAGAGCACACTGATGCTTCTGAGCCAGGGCCAGTCGATGGTGTCAACGTCCCTAGGTCGCAGCTTTTGGTAGCTGCCACTGGGTTGGAAGGGGATGATATTCCTGTAGTAAGGTTTCTGCGCCCTAGTCAGGTGGCTGCTGGTGGAATGGAGATGGTGAGCACAAGTATACTTCGGCGATCCAATCAAGGGGCTGCTGCAATTGAGTCCGGGACCCCTGAGCTCCGCTTTCAGAGGGTGATACAGATTAGCCAGCAGCACAGCATTGTGAGGCCAGCATCAGCGAACCACAGTCAAGGGGCAGCTAGTACAGATGCGGATAGGCTTGTCTGGGCAATCCAGCGCACACATAACTCTTATGAAGCAGCAAGGCGGCAAAAGCTAGATGGCGACAACAAGGTGTGTGGAAACAGTGCAGCTAAGAAGGATGGGTCCTGTGATTGCAACTCCAGCTTTGAGTGTAATATCTGTCTTGACCCAGCTAAAGAGCCTGTGGTTACACCCTGCGGTCACCTCTTCTGTTGGCCATGCTTGTACCAGTGGCTTCATGCACATTCACTCCACTCTGAGTGCCCTGTATGCAAGGGTGAGGTGCTAGAAGTGAATGTCACTCCGATATATGGAAGAGGCGGTGAAGAAGGGGATTCCACCAACCCTGACTTGCCACCCAGGCCACGAGCAAACAGAAGGGAGAGCCTGAGTCAACAGCTGCAAATGGCAGACACAAGAGGAATTGCAACAGTGGTGAGGCAGTTGATACAAAACCAAGGTATAGTTAGAGGCCTCCCAAGCTCAACAGGGATCGAAATGACTGTGGTTACTACAGGTCGGCAAAGGGCTAGGGCCCGGAGACCACAAAGGCAGGATAATAACGCATCACCTTCCATACATGTTGCAGCACAGAATATGGGCAATGTTGCCTCTGAGAGCAGCAATCAAATCCAGCTGCCACATTCTAATGGCGACAATGCTGCACAGATGGTTCTTGCATCTCCTCAGCAGTCATCGTCTGTCGAACAGCTGTCAACTTCTAGCACCACAGCTCTTATAGTGGGTGAGCCTAGATCAACTAGGCGGTTAAGGCCTTTGGAGTCCCCAACCATAAGAAGAACAAGGAGGAGGCCGCTGTAGGTACCAAAGTGGTGTCACTCCCTTCAATGAAACCTACAGACCATGCCCCATTGTTAGTTATTACCATGATTAGCTCCAATAACATCTCAAGGTTAATAATGTAGGCATGTATATGCCATCACTCGTTCCCACCTTTCTCTTACATACCATGTACCATCTATGTAGCTTCATCATGGAGTCAAAATGTCAGTTCCAAGATCTATGATAATCTTGATCTCCTGTATACTCGAAATATATTTTCTGATTTAGTCTCTGTTTCTGGTATGATATGTCATTATAACTTCCCTGATATGGGATTCCTGAGTTTCCAACGTAGTTATTCATCATTGCAAGCATAGGAGGTGTATTTGGATGTGTGTTCATGGGCATTTTGCCAGATGGTCGCCCAGTCACCGTCAAGAAGCTCAAGGTTAGGAACGGGCAAGGTAAGTGTGCGACCAAGGCTGAGGTCAATACTATCAGCAGAAGTACATCATAGGCATTTGATTTCGCTAGTAGGGTATTGCATTGCAGATGGCCAACAAATGTTTGTTTATGATTTTGTTCCCAATAACACACTTCATTACCACATCCATGTTGAGAACATTTTTATTTCAGTTATATTATTTTCTAATGTTACTTTAATGCCAGCTTCATTAGAGCACTATAATAATCCATTGCTTATATAATCATTAACTTGACCACTTAAAACTGCAGTTAGTGAAGCAGCACTGGATTG
This sequence comes from Zea mays, assembly GCF_902167145.1. Taxonomy (NCBI): domain Eukaryota; kingdom Viridiplantae; phylum Streptophyta; class Magnoliopsida; order Poales; family Poaceae; genus Zea; species Zea mays. Next base: position 56,400,643 of record NC_050098.1, on the reverse strand, counting down.
GTTTACAAGGGTTTAAGATTGCAACTGGAGCAGCCTGAGGGATTGGTTACCTCCATGAAGATTGCAATATTCTTATTAAATTATTTCTTCAGTGATCCGCTAATGTTGGACAGTTTTCCTAGTATTTGTCTGTTTTTGTTCATTAGGTCATCCACATATTATTCATAGGGATATTAAATCATCTAATATTTTATCCAAGTTTTGAAAATCGCCGCCTACGACGTGCCTAGACGCGCCTAGTCGCTAGGCCATGCCCTCCCGCCTGGACTAGGGGGTAGGTGGGCCCCTAGTCGCTCTGGGCGCCTAGGCGGCGCCTTGCGGCGATTCCGCGGCACCCAGGCGGCGCGGAGGCGAGCTAGGCGCGCGCGTAGGAATAAGCGTGCGTGGGAGGGGAAAGAGCGCTCACCGGAGGGGAATAGGGGATAAGGGCACGCGCGCCTGCAGCTCCTCTCGTCGGCGACGCGGCTGCACCTCCTCTGCCGGCGACTGCTTGTTTCCTCCTCCCCTGCTTCTCTCCTCTCCTCTATTTCCTTTGTTTTCTGTATATTTCCCACCGCCGACAGCCCCAATGTCCAAGGTCCGTATGTTTCCTCCTCCCCTGCTTCTCTCCTCTCATCTCCTTTGTTATTCACATATTCAGTTTGTAATTTGTTGATTGATGGCTTGAACTCAGATGACAGATGGTCAATCTGAAACTGCAAGTGCACCGGAGGGAGTTAGTGGCCTTAGAAGAAATTCAGATGATGTGGGATGAAAGTATGGGGTTCTTGTTGATATAAACTGTTGGGGACCTTCGGCGTCCGAAGGTCCTCAAAAACAGGATTTAACAGTATTTCTGTAGTACAATATGTGAACAGGTACCCTCAGACTAAAATCGGCATTGCAGCAGACCGGAATAATACGAAGCTTGATACAGAGCCGAAGGTGTTGAGCAGGAAAGCTTCGGCGTAACAGCAGAGAGTGGAACCGACTTAAAGATGAAAAGGCTATTCAGACCTCAATAGATTACTATAGAGTTATTGTCAGATGTAAAGGGCATGAATGTAATTTTGTAAGGGCTGTGTCCCGTGTCTATAAATAGGTGAACAGTATCCCCGTACTGTTCACGCTGACTTGGCATTCGCTTTTTTGCGTCACGCTTGTACTGTCATTTCCTTCCGGTTGAAGGTACACTTATAGTTCAATAATATTTTTATTTATGTTCAATAATAATAATAAATGATTGTTCATGTGTTCTTTTACATTCTTTATATTTTATCCTTCGTCATTGTTTGATGAATTTATGAGGGTATGTCCTTCATAACCTTCGTCCGCAAATCATTATATCCCAAGGGAAATAATGCTTCGGGGGACGAAGGGCCTTAACGATTAACATTTTCTATGTTGCCTTGTTCTTAATTCATAGCATTTGAGAACAAGTCCCCAACATTGGCGCCCACCTCCGGTGAACTCACTTCCATTTCTTGAGCTTTTTCAACACCTTCGGAAGGCATCACCTTCGTCATGCCACCGAAGAAGACTTCAGCACCAGGGGCTGGCACGCTGCAGCCGTTGGACCCCAATCAAGACGTCCTTTCTCTTAGAGAGGCACGAAGCCAGAAGAGGAAGGCTACCAGTCCAACACCTCCGGAGGATGATCTAGATCAGGAGATTCAAAATCTGGAAATCCTTCAGCAACAGGTTCAACGCAAGAAGGAGAAGATGGCCAGGCTAGTCGAACTGCAGAGGCAGATAGACGAAGCCTCTGAAGAAGTTCGCCATCTTGCTCAGGATGAGCAACACCGAAGGCCTCAGCATCAAGATCTTCATCAGGAGGGTTTTCCCAACGAAGATGACTGGTATGACAGTTTCCATCATGTGAATTTTGTTTTTGATGATGCTTCTCCCCTGTCCGCTGAGCTGCAGGCTACACCTTGGCCCCCGTCCTACAAGCCGCCTCAGCTCCCCGTGTTTGATGGCCACTCAGACCCGAAGCAGTTTTTGATGAGCTACGAAGCAACAGTGTCTTCGTATGGTGGCAATGCTTCAGTCATGGCCAAATCTTTCGTTATGGCTGTCAGAAGCGTTGCTCAAACCTGGTATTCCTCCCTTCGATCAGGAACAATCACCTCATGGCAGAAGCTGAAAGATTTGCTGTTAACTAGCTTTCAAGGGTTTCAGACGAAGCCGGTCACTGCTCAGGCTCTCTTCCAATGCACTCAGGACCATGAAGAGTACCTTCAGGCATATGTCCGAAGGTTTCTACGATTGAGGGCACAGGCGCCAACAGTGCCCAATGAGATTGTCATTGAGGCTATGATCAAGGGGCCTCGGCCAGGGCCGTCAGCACAGTATTTTGCCAGGAAGCCACCACAAACGCTGGAAAAGCTGCTCCAGAAGATGGATGAATACATTCGAGCTGACAATGATTTTCGTCAAAGAAGGGAGGAGGCTTTTAGGTTTTCTGAAATGACCAGGGGCTTCGGAGGAAGGTTTTACCCGAGGCATGTCAGGTCAATTCACAATTCCACTCAGAATGATGATAAAGGGAGTCAGCAACAAAGGCCACAATACTCCTCACAGGCTTCAGGGCAACAACAAAGTTCCTTCCGACCTCCAGCTCCAAGAGGCAGAGGAGCCAGGGGCTTCGGAGGAAGATTTGGCGATCAACCGAGAAGAATCTTTTGCTTATTCTGCGGTGAAAACAAAGGCCATACTACCAGGATGTGTCATGTCACTATTCAGAAGCAAAAGGAAATAGCTGAAGCAGCAGCACAACAAGCTCAGCCGAAGCAGGTCATGCATACAGCTTCGTATCATTCGCCCTACATCCCAGAATATGTGGGCAACCATCCTGCAGTCTCTGTTGCTTCGGCGAGTCAGCCTCAAGCTTCCTGGCAACAGCCTCCGCCTCCACCTCCGTTGCAGCAAGGCCAGCAGCCAGAAGGGAGCCAATATGCTCCGCATCAAAGGGACTTCAGAGAACAGTCCGAAGCTCGCACGGTCAACAGCACTGTGCCAGAATCAAAGCACATCTATTGACAAATATCCTACCCTAATAGCAGTCTTTTTCATTCAGTTTTATTTTCTGTAATAAAGGACGTTGTTTAGGTTTCATGTAATTAGTTTCGGTGATTCCTACAAAAAATATGTTTTCTTCACAGGCTTATGATAATAAAAAGGACCTTCGGACTACCGAAAATTTTTCGAAGCAACAAAAAGACGTTCTAAGGAACGCAGAGTAAGTTTAATGAAGTCACAAAAAGTCGTTCCGAAGGGAGCGCAGTGTAAGTTTTCTGCTCCAAAGTCGTTCCAAAAGGAATGCAGAGCATACAGCGAAAAGTCAACGCTGATACCGCCTAAGTAAAAGGCGAAGAAGCTCCAAAGACGTTCCTAAGGGAATGCAGAGCTTACAGCGAAAAGTCAACGCTGATTCCGCTGAAGTAAAAGGCGAAGAAGCTCCTAAGGGAGGCTTATAGCGAAAAATCAACGCTGATTCACAAAAAGATTATGTGTTTTATCGCGCAAATATGCGTGTATCTTCGGAATATCATCTTACATAGCATAGCATCATCACATCATCTTTGCATAACATAAGCATCATACATCATACTGCATGTGGCATAAGAAGGAAATATGATATCAATCTTCGGGAAAACGCTTTGAAAGAGGGGCAAATCATGCCAAGTCACAAGGAGAAACAATATTGATTTCTGAAGTATAGCCTTGAGGAATGTTTCTACGAAGCTTCAAAACTTTCCAGGATACTTCGGATATTGTTGTGATAAGTGGTAATTTCTCTTCACGAAGCATGAAAAGAAGGGAAGGTGTTTTTTCGTCAAAGACTCAAAAAAGGTACGTATGTAAGGTTTCATGCATCGTAAAGAATTGAACCATAAAGAAAAATAAAACAAATATATTACATACAGGATTACAAGATATTACACATGTTACATTTAAAATGTTTTTACAAATAGCATCTAGTCTTCCCTAAGTACCACTTCTGCAGCTTCGTTCAACAGTCGATCGATAACTTCATCCATAATATCTTCGGCCATCTTTTTAATTTCGTCGTCCCCCTTCGGCTGAGGGCCCGAAGGCGCTTTAGTCGGATCTGAAGCAGGACACGGCTACATTACTATTACAAATCGCAAACAGATCTTAAAAGCCTAAAGATTACAACACGATAAAAATTATTATTTAGTACCTAATTGACCTTCGGCTTCTGCGCTCTTGACAACAGCCTCAGCTACTTCTCTCGCATCGTGAATGCCCTTTTCACTTCTTCGAATAATTTCTCCAGCCATTTCTCGGCCACCATTATCCCAGATATCAGTAAAAAACTTTCCACCAATTATGCTAGCTTCGGCCGAAGGATCTTTTGTATCTTCAAAGGACAAAGCAGCTTCGGACTGTGCTAAAGTTTTTACATGTTCGCAGCCCTTCTTCTCTAAAATGGTGGCAATCCCTCTGGCGCCAGAGAAGGCACATATATCTCCTCTGCTGTTTAAAATTTCTTCGAAGGCTTCAGCTTCGTGGTCAATCCATTCAATGACATCTTCGGGATTGCCCCTCGAAAAGTTTTCCTCACTCGAGAATGCGCCAACCTTGGCGAAGCTAGCCTTTAATTTTTTAACACAATCTATAGATTTATTGTAGCATCTCTTTTTGGATGAACGAAGCTCTTCAACAGTCACTTCTAGGTGATCTGCCCATTGATCGCTGAGTTCACGCTTTGTTTCTTCAAGTATACGTTCTTCTTTGGCTCTGGCCAATTGTTTCCGAAGGTCTTCAATTTCGCTTTTCTGAGCTTCAGCTTGACTTTTAAAAGCAGCTTCGTCCTCCTTTATTTTATCTATCAATGAGTATAATATTTTATCTTTTTCGAGACCTTCGTTCCTCAGTTCAATTACTTCGGAACGAAGGTTGCTCAGGGCTATAGTACAACCTTCGTCTTCAGCATCTTTCTATGCTCTGAGGGCATTGCTGAGTATCAGGCCCTGCAGACAGGAATATGTCTGTGTCAATAGTTTTAAACAAACGAAAAATTTTGAACTCAACAAAAATATAAGAATTCCATTTGTCGCACCTTTAAACTGTTGTAAGCTAGGCTGTCAGCCAGATCGTTCTTTGACAGCACCGAAAGTCCGTCTTCTAAAGTTGGGAATCCGAAGCTTCTGCTCATCTCCCGACAGACAGAAATTTCCTTGTTGTCGGGGAGACAATACAAGAAATCTTCTTCTCCACTGCCATTAAATATCAACGCCCCCTTCGGGTATTTCAACTTTTGGGCATAGTGCTGGGCCTCTTGTTCTTCTTTTTCTGATAATTTCTTCCCCGAAGCATGACGAAAAATATAATCACGAATTTTGGGGGATGCTTCGGGGGTAACAACTCCAGTTTCTTCTGCAAGGGTTGGCTTTGTTATTTTTTCTGCCTCACTTTCCAAGGTTTTTGCCTTTGCGGGCTCTGAGGGCCCAGCTTCGGTTTCAATTTCCTGCTCTGGAGCTGTAGAACCAGAAATTTCAGCTGTTTTTTCAGAAGCAACAGCAGCCTTCTTCGGAGGTGTGCTTGAAGATTTGATTGTTTCCAGCACATCTAGCACATTGGCCATCCTCTTTCTTTTCGGAGTCATGGCTGGCACTTTTTGATTCTTTACTGTCTCAATGTTTGCTGCAGGACTCAAAACTCCGGATGTTTTGGAGCCCTCAGTAGCTTCTTTTACCTCTTCAATTTTTTCTATGGACGGCGCTTCGACTTTCTCTTTTATTTCTAACAACAAAATGTTTGATTGTTCCGATTCTATCTTTGGTGGCACTTCGGCCGTTTCTGCGATCTCTGGCAACAAGGCTGGCTCGGTTGGTTTTTCAGCTTCGGTGTCCGAAGAAGTTTTTCCGGTAAACTCGGGCACCGAAGCTGGTTCAATGTAACGCGGCCGATGCGTAAGAACCTTTATCTTCTTCCTTTTCGGTTCTGGCTCGCTAGGAGCAGCTGCAGTTTCTTCTTTTGCAGAGGTTGTATTTTTTCTCTTCTGCCTTCGAATGGGGTAGCAATAGTCAGGGTAGACAAACCCGATGGCATCAAATACCCGATTCAGCCTTTTCTTTTTTCGGCCTCCGAAGGCTGCTGACATTGCAGTATCTTCGGCCTTCGAGTAGGTCCCAAGCAGCTCATCACTTAAATTGTCAATGCTTTTCAACCACTCATCATCTGGCTCAATAAATTTATCTCCAAATTTAAAAGTGTACTTAAACCTGATAAGTCCACCTTCGTCGGCCTCTTTAATGGTTTCTTGTGGCATTTCCCATTTCTCCGCAAGCGGCCACACCCTGAAGGCAATATGCTCTTGTACTAAGTCCCTTGTTCCTATAAAAGAGCAGACAACGCCGAAGGCTCTTTGGCACTCTTCGGCGGCTTCATTCATTTCAACCTTCGGCCTCCGAAGGCCGAAGCTTTGCCAAATAGGACGCATGATTATACCTTTGATGTCTTCTCGTGCTTTCAGATCATTTTTTACATAAAACCACTCTGTCATCCAGCCGCTGGGCCATTTTTTCCGAAAAGTTGGCACGGGGCAGCTTGACCCAGACCGAGAAACAAATTTGTAGCAGCCAAAGTTATTGTGATACTGTTCCTTACCCCAAGGTATTGTCTCGTATGATAATTCGTGAATATTGCAGAAGCTTTTTGCATCAGGCTTCAGACCCTGGCTTCGCACGGCCCACACGAAGATATTCAGCCTTATGATTGCCTCGGGGGTAAGTTGGTGAAGATAGACTTCAAAGATCTTCAGCACTTCCACGACGAAGCTGCTCAAGGGCAATCGCAGCCCAGCCTTCAAAAAGCTTCGGAATACCACGACTTCATTTTCTTCGGGGTCTGGGCAAGTCTTCTCCCCTTCGTCGGCCCTCACAACGGACAGATCCCGGAAATACCTTCCTCTCATATTAACAAGATGATTCTCTTTGATAGATGATTTACCATAAACTGAATGGCTTGGTCGCCAGGGGCGATCTTCGGAGTCTTCGCCACCGCTGTCCACATCATAACTTTCACTGTCACCAGTATCTTCAGACAGCCCTTCCAGAATTTCCCTGGTGATCTTTTCTGTGTTGGTCTTCGACATTGCTATAAGAAACCCTAAGTTCTTCTCTTCATCAAGACTCAGCTTCATCTCAGCAGCAGCCTTCTTAGCAGCTTCAGACATCTTCGGAAACACTAAAAAACTGTTTTCAAAGCCGAAGCTTCAAAGCTAAAAGCTTAGCAGATCACAGTGCAAAAGAGCTAAAAAATGAGTGAGCAGGAGTGGTTGGCCAGAAAGCGTGCAAAATAAGTTTGCGGTATGGCCGTATTTATACGCTTGATGCGTTGAAAGTTGAAAGACCCCACTTGTCATTGAATGTTGCTATTCTAGCAAAGGGAAGGTGTTTTTTCGGACCTTCGGCATAAAGCCTTCGTTCATATCGCAATCTGAATTTATTATTTCAAACAAATTAATATTGCGAGGGGCTACTGTTGGGGACCTTCGGCGTCCGAAGGTCCTCAAAAACAGGATTTAACAGTATTTCTGTAGTACAATATGTGAACAGGTACCCTCAGACTAAAATCGGCATTGCAGCAGACCGGAATAATACGAAGCTTGATACAGAGCCGAAGGTGTTGAGCAGGAAAGCTTCGGCGTAACAGCAGAGAGTGGAACCGACTTAAAGATGAAAAGGCTATTCAGACCTCAATAGATTACTATAGAGTTATTGTCAGATGTAAAGGGCATGAATGTAATTTTGTAAGGGCTGTGTCCCGTGTCTATAAATAGGTGAACAGTATCCCCGTACTGTTCACGCTGACTTGGCATTCGCTTTTTTGCGTCACGCTTGTACTGTCATTTCCTTCCGGTTGAAGGTACACTTATAGTTCAATAATATTTTTATTTATGTTCAATAATAATAATAAATGATTGTTCATGTGTTCTTTTACATTCTTTATATTTTATCCTTCGTCATTGTTTGATGAATTTATGAGGGTATGTCCTTCATAACCTTCGTCCGCAAATCATTATATCCCAAGGGAAATAATGCTTCGGGGGACGAAGGGCCTTAACGATTAACATTTTCTATGTTGCCTTGTTCTTAATTCATAGCATTTGAGAACAAGTCCCCAACATAAACAATAAGGACAATGTAAAGTGCATACTGTGTGACAAGCAAATGTGTGGAGGGGTTTATCGGTTGAAGCAACATATCGCCCAGGAAGAAAAGAATGCGAAGAAATGCCAGGGCATGAAGACCACCAAAGAGAAGTTGCTGGAGGCTAAAAAAAGTGCAAGAAAGCACTAGATGAAGCAAAAAGGAAAAGGGAGGAGAAGACTGTTCGTAAGCTAGAACTTAGAGAGGAAGTTGATGTGTCTAGGATTGGAGGATCAGAAGAAGTGACTTGTGTTGGAAGTTCAGAGCCTCACAAATTAGGCCCCATTGACAAATGGACAAAAGCTATTGATCCCACAACAACCAAATTTGAATCTTTGACTCAACAGAGGCTGAACAAGGAACTTTGGAAAGAAAGATTACATGAGGTGCATAAATATATTACAAGACGGGCCTTTAACCATGGTAATTTCCTTGCTGTTTTTTAATTTCAGATTTCAATTTCATCAGATTTCCTTGTTGTAGTACTCCACTGAACATTAATTTACTTTTTTGTAACATTGACAGCAATATCATTCAATGCATGTGACAATGATGAGTTCAAGCAAATGTGTCAAGCAATTCGACAATTTGGGCCTGGAATTGAACCTCCAACTATGTTTGACCTGCGAGGGAGATTGTTGGAAGAAGAATATGCAAGAACCAAGAGTTTGCTGCAAGAACGTGAAGCCGAGAAGATGAAGAATGTGTGCTCTATTATGACTGATGTTTGGTCAGATAAGAAGAGGAGAATCATAATGAATGTGTGCACTAATTGTGCTGATGGAGCTAGTTTTATTTCCTCAAAAGGGATGTCAGATGTGTCACACACAAGTGAAGTGATCTTTGAACTAGTGGACAAAGCAATCGAAAACATTGGTCCAGATGTGTGGTGCAAGTTGTGACTGACAATGCTTCTAACAACATGGGAGCAAAGAAGCTACTGCATGTGAAGAGACCATGTATCTTTTGGACCTCTTGTGCAACTCACACAATTAACTTGATGCTCCAAGGAATTGGCAACATGCCTCGGTTTAAGAAGGTGATTGACCAAGCAAAGACATTCACCATATTTGTCTATGGGCACACAAGAACACTAGAGTGCATGAGATACTTTACTGAGAGGAAAGAGATAGTAAGGCTAGGAGTGACTAGGTTTGCTTCAAACTATCTAACTTTGGATAGCATACAAGAGAAGGACTAGCTAAGAAAGATGGTGGTTCATAGTAGGTGGGACTCACTGAAGGATGTGAAATCAAACAAGGGAAAAAATGCCACAACAACTATATTGAATCCAAGCTTTTGGAAGGATGTGAAGTTGACATTGGCTATTTTTGCGCCATTGTTCAAAGTTCTCTGTTTGGTTGATGGAGATGTGAAGCCATCCATGGGCTTTGTATATGAACTATTGAAGGCAAAGAGACATGTCAAAGAGGCCCTTGGCAATGTTGAGAACCGTTTCAAGGATGTTGTTGTTGTTATTGAGAAGAAGATGACTGGAAGACTTGATTCTCCATTGCATTTGACAGCTTATTTGCTGAATCCACACTATAGTTATGCTGACCCATCAATCTTTGATGTTCCCAAAATAACAGAAGGTTTTATCAATTGTGTGGAGACTTTTTATTATCATGACGAAATGCAAGAACAAGTAGCCAACATCGAACTCCAGAAGTTTCAGAATAGAGAAGGCCCATTTAGCAAGAAGCTTGCAAGGACTTTTGAAAACTTTGATTATAATCCAGGTAACAGTTGTTTGCTGATAGAGAGGTTTTTTATTTCAGCATTGTAACAAGCAATCTGTTGTACCTACTAACTAATAGAGAGGTTTTTTTATTTCAGCATCATGGTGACAGCTTTATGGAACTGAAACACCAGCTCTACATAAGATGGCTACAAGATCCTACCTTTAACACCAAGTTCTTCTGGTTGTGAAAGAAATTGGAGTGGGTTTGATGGGGTTAGTACCTATCTGTTATCAAAATTATAGCAGCATTACAATAAAATTGTAGAACTAAAAGTGGTCTTATTTTTAATTTATAGGTGCACACTAAGAAGAGGAATAGGCTTACTACATACCGCCTCAACAAGTTGGTCCACATTCAATTCAAAAACAGGCTGATTAATAAAAGAGCAAAGATCAAGTCCAAGAAAATTACTGATGTTCTCTTGTCTAGTGATACAACTGAAGCTCAAGGTTTCCTCCAAGAGAATGGAGATGATTGTGCATTAGTTTCCTTTAGAGATGACGAAGATGAGGAAGAAGTCATGGAAGGTACAGGGATACCTTGCTCTATGCTTGGAGATGCAGTGGGAGCAGAAGAACAACTAGAGCTGCATAGAAGTGCAAGGGTGAGAGAGCTCAATGAAGAAGAGATTGAGTCCGAAGAAGAAGAGTTTGATGAAGATGAGGATGAGTATGAGATGGATGAACCCTAAGTGTGAGCCAGCTTCATGTCATGTTTTAGCTTTTATTATGCATCCAGGTATCTTTAACTTGTGAACTTAGAACTTCTGCTGTTTGCTTGAGTTTTGTGTTGTGACTTGTGAGAACTGAATCATGTGATTATTGTACTGCTACTGCCTACTGCTAGTCTGCTATGCATTTTATATGTGTTGTTGCCTGCTGTACCTTCATGTTTGTGATTTCAAAAGGCTATCCTATGTTGCTGATCATTACTTAATGGATGGGAGAAGGGTTAGACCTCAGATAAGTACCTAACTTGCTATTTACTATTTTTTATCACTTGTATTGATGCCCAATTGCATCTAAAAGTGTTGTCCACTTCTATTGCAGCAGTGCTTGAGGATCCAGTGATCAGCATATCTGCAAGGACAAAGGACCTAAGGTATGTCTACTGGTCCTTCCCTATTTTATATCTATAAATGTATATATTATATAAGTTGGCAAAACGTCTAGCATCGCCTATGCTAGCCTAGGATGGACTAGGCCCTAGGCTAAGGGTCATCGCCTAGATTTCGCCTAGCGTGATGGAACCCACAGGGGTTTGCTCCTGAACTTTCGATGAGAGTGGGGGATAACGCGATTTGAGGAGGATCGACGTTGTGCTGCCCGACTACAACACCACAAGGGCTGCGCTGCGCCTTAACGACAGTTACACCGCCTCCAATTTGTGTTGTTCTTACTGTGCCAAGAACAACTTTGAACCTGCAAGCAAATCGAAGAACAAGCAAGAACAAGTGGACAAGCAAACAGCACATAGACCTTGCCCAAAGGAGAAATCTGATACACATGAAGTTGGGTTTCTGAATCGAGCAAATCGGGTGGTCTAATTGACACACGCGTTTGCAAGGAAGTAGCAGCAACTAAACTTACAAGCAAACAAAACCCAAGTCTCAAATGGTGGCTCCTGGTGGTTTATATAGGTGGGGGAGCAACCAAGCGTCATGGAGGGGTGTAACTTGGAATGGGCCCCTAGTGGTCTGAACTAGATACAAGGGCCTCAACCCAAGACTAGGTCTTAGCCCAAGACTGGAAGACTGAACGTCATTTTGGCAATTCTGCTTAACTTCTTTGAAATTTCGTCTTGAGGTTGAATCCTTCTGAAAGTAGACTTCAGGAGCTTTCCAACAAGTACTCATGGGCTTCAAATAATATTCAGAGCTAAGAGTTATGGTCTTCCGAAGTTGCCCCCTCCTGTAGGTCCGAACTGATATGGTCCGATCAGATCATCCACACTTGCTTTTTTGTCATGATTGCTCTCCCTCCAATCTGGTTCATGGCCCAAGTTCCTATGAATAAGAAAAGCATCACAAGAATTTAGTAGTAGCCCATTCATGGATGATGGTTTATGAACAACGAGGAACGAGTTTACCTAATAATTTAACTCTCGTGCACGAGCTCTTGTCATTGGTCTTTGCTGCGTAGTAGGTATGAGTGTATCGTTGGGAGGGATGTCCTCATCATCCTTCCCTTCTTGCATTTGAGTCGTCATCGACTCAAGTTCATCTTCCTCGCCCAAATATGGTTTCAAATCTGCAATGTTAAATTTGGGGCTAACCCTAAAATCTGCAGGCAACTCAAGTTTGTATGCATTATCATTGATTTAAGCTACAACTTTAAAAGGGCCATCAGCTTTTGGAAGCAACTTTGACCTCCTCAAATCAGGAAACCGATCCTTTCTCAAGTGCAGCCAAACCAAATCACCTGGTTCAAAAGTGACATGCTTCTTTCCTCTACTACCAGCAAGTTTTATTTAGCATTCATGGTTTCTATGTTCTCCTTTGTGGTCTCATGCATTTTCAACATCAACTCAGCACGTTGTTTAGCATCAAAATTCAATCTCTCAGAAGTTGGTAGAGGCAGCAAATCAATAGGGGCTCGAGGTACAAATCCATAAACAATCTCAAAAGGGCTCTTTTTAGTAGTAGAATGTTGTGAACGGTTGTAAGCAAACTCAACATGAGGCAAACATTCTCCCCACATTTTTATGTTCCTTTTCAAAATAGCCCTAAGCATGGTAGATAAAGTTCTATTCACAACCTCAATTTGTCTATCAGTTTGGGGATGACATGTAGTGGAAAATAGCAGCTTAATTCCTAATTTAGCCCAAAAAGTTCTCCAAAAATGACTAAGAATTTTTGCACCACGATCTGAAACAATTGTGTTTGGCACACCATGCAAACGAACAATTTCACGAAAGAACAAATCAGCAACATGAGTAGCATCATCGGTCTTATGACATGGTATGAAATGCGCCATCTTAGAAAATATATCCACAACCACGAAAACACTATCCCTCCCCTTCTTTGTTCTAGGCAGTCCTAAAACAAAGTCCATTGAAATATCCTCCCATGGTGCATTGGGAACAGGTAGAGGCACGTACAAACCATGAGGATTAAGGCGTGACTTAGCTTTTTGGCATGTTGTGCAGCGAGCAACAAATCTCTCCACATCCCTCTACATCTTGGGCCAAAAGAAATGATCAGCAAGGATGTCTTCTGTCTTCTTCACACTAAAGTGTCCCATGAGCCCTCCTCCATGTGCTTCCTGCAGTAATAACAAACGCACGGAGCTAGCTGGAATGCATAGCTTGTTAGCTCTAAAAACAAACCCATCAGTTAGGACAAATTTGTTCCAAGTTTTCCCCTCCTTACAGTTCAGCAACACATCCTTAAAATCATCATCATGAGCATATTGTGCTTTAATCGTTTCCATGCCGAAAATTTTGTAATCAAGTTGGGACATCATAGTGTAACGTCTAGACAAAGCATCAACAATGACATTCTCCTTTCCTTTCTTGTTTTTGATGACATAAGGGAAAGATTCAATGAAAATTCAACCCATTTAGCATGCCTACGATTCAATTTTGCTTGACTTCGAATGTGTTTTAAGGACTTATGATCAGAATGTATAACAAATTCTTTGGGCCACAAATAGTGCTGCCAAGTTTCCAAAGATTGAACTAAAGCAAGCAATTCCTTATCGTAAGTAGAATAGTTCAAGCTAGGTCCACTCAATCTCTCACTGAAATATGCTACAGGCTTACCATCTTGCAGCAACATACCACCCAACCCAATTCCACTAGCATCACATTCAAGTTCAAATGTTTTAATGAAATATGGAAGTTGGAGCAAGGGTGCATGAGTTAACTTATCTTTGAGCAAGTGCTGCCAAGTTTCCAAAGATTGAACTAAAGCAAGCAATTCCTTATCGTAAGTAGAATAGTTCAAGCTAGGTCCACTCAATCTCTCACTGAAATATGCTACAGGCTTACCATCTTGCAGCAACACACCACCCAACCCAATTCCACTAGCATCACATTCAAGTTCAAATGTTTTTAATGAAATATGGAAGTTGGAGCAAGGGTGCATGAGGTAACTTATCTTTGAGCACGCTGAAAGCATCCTGTTGAGCAGCAGCCCAAGTGAAGGTTGTACCATTCTTAGTGAGTTCATGCAATGGGGCTGCAATGGTGCTAAAGTCCTTCACAAAGCGACGATAAAATCCAGCAAGTCCTAGAAAGCTTCGCACTTGGGTGACCGTTGTGGGAACCGGCCAGCTGTGAATGGCTTCAACCTTGGGTTGATCAACTTGAATTCCCTGTGGTGTCACAACATAGCCAAGAAAAGAGACTTGATCTATGCAAAAGGTGCACTTCTCAAGGTTACCAAACAAACATGCATCACGGATAGCTTCCAAAACAGCATGCAAATGATCAAGATGGTCTTCTAGTGATTTGCTCTAGATCAGAATGTCATCAAAATATACCACAACAAATCTGCCAATGAAAGCGCGTAAAACTTCATTCTTTAGTCTCATGAAAGTGCTGGGTGCATTAGTGAGAACAAAAGGCATGACTAACCACTCATATAAACCGAATTTAGTTTTAAACGTTGTTTTCCATTCATCTTCTAACTTCATGCGAATCTGGTGGTAACCACTACGCAAATCAATTTTTGAGAACACAATTGAGCCACTCAATTCATCAAGCATAGCATCTAGCCTAGGGATAGGATGACAATATCTGATTGTTATGTTATTAATCGCTCGACAATCTACACACATGCGCCAAGATCCATCTTTCTTAGGAACCAAAAGGACAGGAACAGCGCAGGGGCTCAGAGACTTACGCACATAACGTTTGTCGAGCAATTTTTGCACTTGGCGCTGAATTTCTTTAGTTTCTTCAGGGTTGGTCCGGTATGGTGCACGATTGGGCAAGGAGGCCCTGGGAATAAGAGGTCAATCTGGTGCTCAATCCAACGAATTGGTGGTAGCCCTGGTGGCACCTCCTTTGTAAAAACATCCGAATACTCCTGCAAAAGGTTAGTGACAATAAGGGGCAAGGAAAGAGGTATGTCCTGAAGTGAAAACAAGGTTTGTTTGCAAATCAAGGCATAGCAAACAACAGTGGTAGCATCAATCTCATCAAATCAGATTTAATAGCAATGAAACATGCCCCTTTCAGCTTGATCTCATTTCTATTATCATGAACAGATTTGGCTCTACTCTCTTTGTGCTTCTCAAGTTCATTTGCCACAATCCGATTTTCACTTTTAGCCTGTTCCTGATTCTTCATTTTACTAGCTCTAGTAAGTTCATCTTTTAAAATTGCTTCAGGAGACATTGGATGCAACACAATCCTTTTATCATGGTATTGGAAGGAATACTGATTTGATCTACCATGATGCATAGAATCTTTATCAAATTGCCATGGCCTTCCTAGCAGAATACTACATGCTTGCATTGGCACAACATCACGTTCAACAACATCTTTATAGGATCCGATGGCAAGATTAATTCGTACAAGTTTTGTTACCTTTGCCTTACCGGTGTTATTTAACCATTTAATGCAATATGGATGCGGGTGTGGTTGGGTGGTAAGTGCAAGCTTCTTCACCATGTCGCTACTGGCCAAGTTGTTGCAGCTACCTCCATCGATGATCACTCGACATGAACGCTCTTTGATGAAACACTTTGTTTGGAACAATGTGTGCCGCTGATTTTGCTCCGCTTTCTCCATTTGTGCGCTCAGCACATGCTGCACAATTAGGCTCTCAGAGCGGTCGGCTTCAGCTGCATTAATATGTTCTTCCAAGTAGCCCTCACTTCCTGCATGGTCAGCCGCAAGCAATGCAAGTATATCTTCATCTAGTTCACTAGTAGATGAGTATTCACCATCAACTTTGACCACCAAAACACGCTTGCTTGGGCAGTCACGCATGACATGTCCAAATCCCTTGCAGCGGTGGCACTGAACATCTCTTGTTCTACTTGTGGATGCCACCGATGAAGTGGTTGCAGCAAGTTTTTGCGTTCTCTTTGCTGCTCAATTTGCAGGGTTGTCACGAGGCTTGTCGCTAGAAGGTGGGGCTGCTGTTCGAGCTGACGATGAATAAGGTGCGACATCACGTCCAGTTGATGGAATAGTTGAGCGGGTCTGCGTGGAAAAATTCCTCCATGCAGAAATGTTAGTCCTGGTACTTGCATGTCGTCACTGCACTTCCCTTTCAGCTTTGCAAGCAAGATGGAACAAACGAGTTATGTTAGTGTACTCTTTATACACAAGGATGTCCTGAATTTCCCAGTTTAACCCGCCCAAAAATCTAGCCATAGCAGGTTCAACATCCTTCTCTAAATTGCAACGTAGCATGCCCATTTGCAGCTCTTGATAGTATTCTTCTAAACTTTTAGTACCTTGTTTTAACTGCTACAGTTGGTTTAAAAGATCACGTGTGTAACACCCCTGGTGTTACTGTCACTAAAACTTGAGCATAACATCATGAGCATTAGCATATCATGTGTTTGTTACACTTAGAGTGCATAAAAATTTCAAACAAGTTGTATTGATGTGACTTGGTATGTGAGTAACCCTAGGATAGAGTACTTAACCCTAAACTGGGCTTATGAGTGAAAATGAAGCCTAATTAAGTTAAAATCTCAAAAATCATTAGGAATGATCATAAGATATCACCATTAAGGGACTTGGGTAGCACCAAAACCCTAAAGTGTTAAAAACTCTGAAAACCCTATAGTGCCAAGGACTGCTCTTCTGATTTTTGAACCGGTAGGGACCTTTCTGCAAAATCAACTGCGCTGGTGCGCGCGTAGGGGCATTTCGCCTATCGTGGGCCGTCCCGGGATGAACTCAGCCTAGTACTGTTGATCCTTTTCCTTTTTCTTTTTCTACTGGACTTAGGAAATCCATAGAAACTTCTAGGAAAATCCTAAAAAGGTGAAACCAATTTTGCTGAACTTCTAAATTCCTATAGTATTTAATAAAAATGGTTCCAATATTTTTAGTCCAAACCAAGATTTATGGAGTATTTAAAAGAGCCAAAACCTATACTCCTGGAATTTTAGAAATTAATTAGTAATTCCAAAAATCACCAAACTTTTTGGATAAGCTTAAAATGATATTTAGAAACCTTGAGTGAAGTTTGACATAATTTGGACAATGTTTGATACCTAAACCCCGAAACTCTAATCTTCCAAGTAGTGCCTGCCCTATGAAATAAAATACTGACTCCAAAAACCCTAGTTTCCTAGAGTACCATGAAGGAAAATTGTATTCAAGATCTAATATGATATACTTTTATTATCGCTGCATTTTCATAAGCATTACATGAGCATTCATGGTTATATATATGATCATATATAGAGAACGAAGAAGAAGTAGTGGTTGAAGAAGAAGGAGTTGCACCACCACCACCTGAAGACCCACCTGCCGGGAACTACTTTTATTTCGATATTTGTGGAGCAGAGCCCGACTCTCCTAAAACACAAGGCAAGCCCTGGTGCATTTTCCACCTCCTTGCTATTTTAAAATCTTTTTCACTTGCTTGATGCATTAGGTGATAGGAATTGTGTGCTAAACAATTGTTGTATTTCCTTCCTTGGAAGATTGTTTACCTTTCCTTGAACACCTGTTTTATAAAAAGGTTTTTCTTATGCTTAGTCTTACTCTAGAAAAACAAAATGTTTTGTTTTGACAAAAGATGATGCTTCAAGTGGGATGGGATGTTTTCAAAAATAAAACTGGATGGTGGATCCAGCATGACCATGATGGGTTCAACATCGGAAAAGATGTACCTCTGTCAGGTACCAAACTTTGGGTTGAAATGATAAAGCTGAGACCGGGCGGGTGACTTGCACGAGAAGAGAGTCTCGGTGTAGTGTCTCCGTCTGAGTCGATTAAAGACCTTGTCGATGTAGGCTTGATGATCGAGGACCTTTTAACTGGTCACATGCCTCATCATGGGTATGCTTTGCCTCGGGCAGACTAATACCAGAATAAGACAACACGCAATGGGAGTGGAGAGATGGCGAGAGTAGCATGTACCCTCCGTGGCAAGAGGCTGGACGGTGGTGTATCTGTGCTCTCGGTTGGCGTGAACCTGATCTGGTCTTAAGAACCCCGGTGGCGAGTTGACATATGCAAGGGTTAAGTGCTACATATGTCGTGTGATCAGAGATCCCCAGATGGGTATTAATCGATTCGGATCGCTGTTACTTCTCGGACATGAAGACTTGGTCACTGACTTACACATAGCATTCCAGTAAACAAAAAGGGATGATAAAAGATGGTTAGTATAGGCCAAGTGCTTGAACTAGGGTAGAAAGAACTCTAGATTCAGGTAATGACTTAACTTGCTAATAAAACTAGATTTTTTTTAAGGATCCACTGTTAGTAAGCATTTTTTCAAACAAAGTCTTAATTCTTGATTAAGCCTTACCTTGACTCTCTCAAGCCACCATATCCTTGAGAGTCTTTTATTTTGACGGGTAAGACTTGCGAAAGTACACTTTGTACTCAGGGTTTTCGAACCCATCTTGTTGTAGGTAAGGAAGCAGCAAACTTTTGTTGCTTTTGCTCCAAGGTGGTGCCAAATGAAGAATCTCAAGAGTGAAGCCTCGGGAGGAAGTGTCCTCTTTAAAAAACTTTACTGTTAAGCGGGAGGGTTTTTGCCTCCCGAGTTTGTAATAATATTACTTTTGCACTCATATATATATTACTGGTCTGTAGTAACAACACTCTTTCTATATTTTAATGTAAATTAAGTTACTGTAATTGCTTCCGCTTATTCGTTCCTCCGATGTGTTGTAATATCTGCGTGACGTGGTGAAACGCTCTTGGGAAAGGTAAAGAATACAGATACCGAACTTGTTAAGTGATTAGGTGCATCTACAGGGTTGTCCGAGGTCCGTTGGACAAGGACAACTGTAGGTGGGCCTAATGGCTTCTTTAATGCTCTTTCTATATGAAACATCCACCTATACTGAACAGGACCACCGACCTTATCCTCATATGGAAGATGTATAAAGAGATGCTGCATAGGATTGAAGAAACCCGGTGGAAATATTTTTTCCAATTTGCACAAAAGCACCGATGCCTCTTTCTCCAGCTGTTCCATCACATCTCTTCTGATTTCTTTAGCACACAACTGTCTGTAGAAATAGCTAACTTCAGCTAACGTTTTCCACACAGCTTCGGAAATGTACCCACGAAACATTACAGGCATGAGCCTCTCCATAATTATGTGGAAGTCATGGCTCTTCAGTCCATTCATCTTCATTGTCTTCAAGTTCACAGATCTTCTAAAACCAGCGGCATAACCATCGGGGAACTTAATATCCTTCATCCACTTCATCACTTCTTTCCGTTGCTTAGATTTCAGACAATAGTCAGCTTTTGGTTTGCCTCCGTTTTCTCTAAGCACTTGGGTTGGACGATCACATATCACTGCTAAGTCCATGCGTGCCTTGTCATTGTCTTTCATTTTATCAGGGAAATCCATGCATGTATTTATGAGGGCTTGGCAAAAGTTACTCTCTTGATGCATGACGTCGATGTTGTGCATCAAAATCAATGACTTAGCATAAGGAAGCTCCCACGAGCCACATATGTGAGTCCAGTTATGCTCCTCACCAAAACCTTGATACCTTTTCCCACTCTCGTCTAGGATAAGTTTCATATGCTCTTCTGTAATTTCTATCCCACTACGTCGCTTGGGCGGTCCCTTCGTGACAATGGTGCCCTTCCTAAATTCCTTTCTCTGCCTTCTGAAGGGGTGATTGAAGGGTAGAAAACATCTATGGCAATCAAAGTAACATATCTTGCCACCAGCACTAAGACGAAAACAATCTGTATCTTTAGCACAATAAGGACACGTCAATCTACCATGCACACTCCATCCAGAGAAAATACCATACGCCATAAAATCATGAACCGAGAACAGATATGCAACACGAAGATTGAATTTCTGCTTCTTGAAGCAGTCATAGGCTTCCACACCTTGCCATAGCTTCTTTAACTCTTCAATCAGTGGTTGAAGCATCACATTGAGGCGTACGTCAGGATGCTCAGGCCTAGGTATAACAAGACATAGGAACATAAACTCATATTTCATGCAAAGAGCAGGTGGAAGGTTGTACGGTATGGCAATGACAGGCCAACATGAATACGACGCAGCGGTCATATTGAACGGCGTGAAACCATCAGTTGCCAAGCCGATACGAACGTTTCTTGCATCGCTAGCAAAATCTGGATCAAATTTGTCAAGAGCCTTCCATGCATCACCATTTGACGGGTGCACCATTAACCCATCTTGTCTGTCCGTACAATCTTTATGCCACCTCATGTGCATAGCGATCTTCCTCGAGAGAAACAAACGTTTCACTCTAGGAGTGAGGCATGTACCGAAGCTGTTTATGTGCAACCTTTGTCACCACCTTCTCCCCATCTTCATTTACAAGCTCCACTTACCTTGACTTCCCACATTTTAAGCATTTTTGTTCTCTGCCATGTTCCTTCCAAAAAAGCATACATTTGTCTTGGCAAACATCAATCTTCTCATACTCCATACCAAGACCTTCAAGCAATTTTTTGGACTAGTACATGTCTTTGGGCATCTTGTGACCCGTAGGAAGAACCTCGCTAATCAAATCCACAAGCTCCTTGTAACAATTAATTGAAAATGCAAATTTTGACTTGATTGACATCAGTCGGGTCATGAATTCGAGGACGGTCACGTCAGTGTGCCCGTGAAGAGGCTCTTCTGACGCTTTGAGTAGGTCGAAGAACTTCTGAACCTCCGGTGTAGGTGAATCATGATGATCTGGTGCCAGTTCAGGCTACAGATCCTCAAGCATCTGGTCCATCCTATCAACATCATCTTCACCGTCATCAACTTCTACTTCTGCTACTCGTTCAGCATCTTCACTGTGGAGATACCAGACCTTATAGCCTGGCACGAAACCATGCGAGCACAGGTGTAGTGTGACCTGCCTCTTGGTGTGGCTCGTCATATTTCTACATTTATTGCATGGACACCTAATATTATCTATTTGTGACAAAGCAGCTGCATGGTCCAGAAATATTTGCGTCTTGGCAAACCATTCACTAGTGTGACACCCACCCTTCTTGAAACCTTCATACATCCAATCACGTCTATCACCCATTATTGCGGCTGTGTACGAGTAAAGAGTGTGTGTGAGACAATCACGTTTCTACACGTCACACATGTATATACATACATATATACATCTATAGGTAAGTAGTAAAACTATATATATACATAAATAATTATATATACACATAAATAACATCAAATTAATCAATATCGAAACCTTCATACATCCTAATATTATAAGTTAAATCTAATCAATAAATAACATCAAATTTAACAATTCAATAGTATAAGTTAAATCTACTATAAGAATACAATTAATAATTACCTAACATGAAGCCACACATGTGATATTAAATTAACTATAATCACACTCTAATCACATGTGTTATTAAATTAATACTAATCACATGAAAGTTAACTCCCGTCGGCCATAAAAACCGACGAAAATAAACATGTACACACATAATTAACATTCACAATCCAATGCATTAACATGTACACACATAATTAACTCACGTGGGTGTCGTAGTTGGTTCGGAGATGCGATCGGGGGCGGAGGCGGCGCTTGGGCGCGGCGGCGACGCTCGAGGAGGCAGCGACGACGCTCCGAGAGGCGGCGGCGGCGGCGTTTGTGAGCACGTTGGGAGGCCCGGCGGCGATGTGGGCGGTGTGGGGCACGGCGGAGACGAGCGAGGGCGGGCACGACGGCAACGGACGGGCGCGCGGTGGGGACGGGCGGCCGGGCTCGCGGCGGCGCTGACGGGCGCGCGACAGTGGGGTGGCTAGGCGCGCGGCGCCGCGAGCGGACGGGCGGCGCCGGGGCGGCCGGGTGCACGGCATGGACGGTCGAGCTCGGCCGGGAAGGCACGCCGGCGGGGAGGGGCGGCGGCGCAGCGGCGATTAGAGGCGGCGGCGAATAGGGCAGGAGGCGGCGGCGGCTAGGAAGGAAAGACAGAGAAATGAGCCCGCGCGGGTGAACCCGCGCTCATAAAAGCCTAATCCCCGTCGGCCTGCGCTCTGGCCGACGGGAGTTAAGTAATCCCCGTCGGCCTATGTTCTGGCTGACGGGAGTTAAGTTAACTCCCGTCGGCCTACTCTCTGGCCGACGGGCGTTAAGTTATTCACGTCGGCTGCTGTGTAGCCGACGGGAGTTACGTTATCCCCGTCGGCTTTTTCCTTGGCCGACGGGAATTATCCTGGCCGACGGGAATCATTAGGATTCCTGTAGTGATTTCTAAGCGCACTCCATTACTTTCTGTTCCCTTAGGCAAACCACCATATTTTGATGGTGAGGATTATTCTATGTGGAGTGATAAAATGAGGCATCATCTAACCTCACTCCACAGAAGTATTTGGGATATTGTTGAGTATGGAGTGCAGGTACCAAAGAAGGGGGACAAGGACTACGATTCGGACGAGGCTGACCAAATTCGGCACTTTAACTCCCAAGCCACAACTATACTCCTCGCCTCCTTGTGTCGAGAGGTGTATAATAAGGTGCAAGGGTTAAAGACGGCCAAAGAAATTTAGGACGTCCTCAAGACAGCGCACGAAGGGGACGAGGTGACCAAGATCACCAAACGGGAGACGATCGAGCGTGAGCTCGGTCGATTCATCCTCAACCAAGGAGAGGAGCCACAAGCCATGTACAACTGGCTCAAGACCTTGATGTATCAAGTGCGCAACCTCAGGAGCACAAAATGGGATAACCATGAAATGGTCAAGGTTATTCTTAGATCACTCGTATTTCGTAATCCTACTCAAGTTCAATTAATACGTGGTGATCCTAAATATAAGCTAATGTCTCCTGAGGAGGTTATAGGAAAGTTTGTGAGCTTTGAACTTATGATCAAAGGCTCCAAACAACTTGTCAACTTGGAACAAGGCGCCACCTCCACACCCGAGGTGCAACCCGTCGCATTCAAGGCGATGGGAGAAGAAAAGAAGGAATCTACACCAAGTAGGATCCCAATCGACGCCTCCAAGCTCGACAACGAGGAAATGACGCTCATCATCAAGAGCTTCCGCCAAATCCTCAAACAAAGGAAGGGGAAGGACTACAAACCCCGCTCCAAGAGGGTGTGCTACAAGTGTGGTAAGCCTGGTCATTTTATCGCTAAATGCCCAATGTCTAGTGATAGTGACAGGGACAACGACAAGAGGGGGAAGAAGAAGGAGAAGAAGAGGTACTACAAGAAGAAGGGTGGTGATGCCCACGTATGTCGGGAATGGGACTCCGACGAGAGCTCCACCGACTCCTCCTCCGACGAGGATGCCGCCAACATCGCCGTCAACAAGGGCCTCCTCTTCCCCAACGTCGGCCACAAGTGCCTCATGGCAAAGGACGGCAAAAGGAAGAAGGTAAAATCTAGAGCCTCCACCAAATATACAACATCTAGTGATGAAGGTAGCTCTAGTGAAGATGAGGATAATTTGCTTACCCTTTTTGCCAACCTTAACATGCAACAAAAGGAAAAATTAAATGAATTGATAGGTGCTATTCATGAGAAGGATGAACTCTTGGACAGCCAAGAGGAATTCCTTGTTAAGGAAAATAAAAAAACATGTTAAAGTGAAAAAATGCTTATGCTCAGGAAGTAGAGAAAAATGAAAACTTGACTAAGGAGCTTAGCATTTGCCATGACACTATTTCTAACCTTAGAACTGAGAATGCTAGTTTAAATGCTAAGGTTGAAAAATTAAATGTTTGCCATGATTCAATTGCCAATCTTAGAAATGAAAATGCTAGTTTAATTGCTAAGATTGAAAAATTGAATGAATTAATTTCTAGCCTTAAAACTGAGAATGCTAGTTTAATTTCAAAGGCTAAAGATTTGAATGTTTGCAATGATTCTATTTCCTATCTTAGAGATGAAAATGCCATGCTAAAATCTAAGATAGATAAATTAAATGTTTGCAAACCCTCTACATCTACTATTGATCATGTTACTATTTGTACTAGATGTAGAGATGTTAATATTGATGCTATTCATGATCACCTTGCTTTAATTAAACAACAGAATTATCATATAGCTCAATTAACTAGTAAAATCAATGAGCATGAGATAGAAAATTAAAATTTTAAATTTGCTAGAAGCATGCTCTATAATGGGAGACGCCCTGGCTTCAAGGATGGCACTGGTTTCCAACAGGGAAGCAATGTCAAACTTAATGCCCCTAAAAGATTATCTAATTTTGTTAAGGGCAAGGCTCCCATGGTTCAGGATAACAAGGGCTACATTTTATATTCTGTTGGTTATCCCGAACACAAAATTAGTACAATTCATGCTAAGAAATCTCATTGTGTTTCTCACCATATTTTTATGTATAAGAATGAGGCATCTAGCTCTAGGCATTCTACACATGTTAAAATGCCTAAAAAGGAAACTCCTACTACATCAAATGAGCCTAACATTTCATTTAAAACTTTTGATGCTTCTTATGTGCTTACTAACAAATCAGGCAAAGTAGTTGCCAAATATGTTGGGGGAAAACACAAGGGCTCCAAGATTTGTGTTTGGATACCCATGGTGCTTGTTTCTAATGTGAAAGGACCCAAGACCGTTTGGGTACCTAAGAACAAGGCCTAAATTGTTTTGCAGGTTTATGCATCCGGGGGCTCAAGTTGGAT
Organism: Zea mays; assembly: GCF_902167145.1. Classification (NCBI taxonomy): domain Eukaryota; kingdom Viridiplantae; phylum Streptophyta; class Magnoliopsida; order Poales; family Poaceae; genus Zea; species Zea mays. The sequence goes on along the minus strand of NC_050098.1, from coordinate 56,375,977 downwards.
TATTGATAGCGGATGCACAAACCACATGACAGGGGAGAAAAGGATGTTCTCCTCCTACGAGAAAAACAAAGATCCCCAAAGAGCTATCACATTCGGGGATGGAAATCAAGGTTTGGTCAAAGGACTTGGTAAAATTGCTATATCACCTGACCATTTCATTTCCAATGTTTTTCTTGTAGATTTTTTAGATTATAACTTGCTTTCTGTTTCTCAATTATGTAAAATGGGTTACAACTGTCTTTTTATGGATATAGGTGTCACTGTCTTTAAAAGAAGTGATGATTCAGTAGCATTTAAGGGAGTATTAGAGGGTCAGCTATACTTAGTTGATTTTAACAAAGCTGAACTCGATACTTGCTTAATTGCTAAGACTAATACGGTTTGGCTCTGGCATCGCCGACTAGCCCATGTTGGGATGAAGAATCTTCACAAGCTTCTAAAGGGAGAGCACATTCTAGGACTAACAAATGTTCATTTTGAGAAAGATAGGGTTTGTAGCGCATGTCAAGTAGGAAAGCAAGTTGTCTCCCACCATCCACACAAGAACATCATGATGACCGACAGGTCGCTTGAGCTACTCCACATGGATCTATTCGGCCCGATCGCTTACATAAGCATCGGCGGGAGTAAGTATTGTCTTGTAATTGTGGATGATTATTCTCGCTTCACTTGGGTATTCTTTTTGCAGGAAAAATCACAAACCCAAGAGACTTTAAAGGGATTCTTGAAATGAGCTCAAAATGAGTTCGGATTAAGGATCAAGAAGATAAGAAGCGACAACGAGACGGAGTTCAAGAACTCACAAATCGAAGGCTTTCTTGAGGATGAGGGCATCAAGCATGAGTTCTCTTCTCCCTACACACCTCAACAAAATGGTGTAGTGGAGAGGAAGAATAGAACTCTACTGGACATGGCAAGGACCATGCTTGATGAGTACAAGACTCCGGACCGGTTTTGGGCTGAGGAGATTAACACCGCCTGCTACTCCATTAACCGGCTCTACCTTCATCGAATCCTCAAGAAGACATCTTATGAACTCCTCACCGGTAAAAAGCCAAATGTTTCATATTTTAGAGTCTTTGGTAGCAAATGTTTTATTCTTATCAAAAGAGGTAGAAAATCTAAATTTGCTCCTAAGGTTGTAGAAGTCTTTTTACTAGGATATGACTCAAACACAAGGGCATATAGAGTCTTCAAAAAATCCACGATATTAGTTGAGGTTTCTTGTGACATTGTGTTTGATGAGACTAATGGCTCCCAAGTGGAGCAAGTTGATCTTGATGAACTAGATGATGAAGAGGCTCCATGTGTCGCGCTAAGGAACATGTTCATTGGGGATGTGTGTACTAAGGAATCCGAGGAGCCTACACAAGCACAAGATCAACCGTCATCTTCCATGCAAGCATCTCCACCATCTCAAGATGAGGAACAGGCTCAAGATGACACTGATGAAGATCAAGAGAATGAGTCACCTCAAGAGGAGGACAATGGTCAAGGGGAGATGAATACAAGGAAGATGAGCAAGAGATACAGAGCCAAAGGCTGCCACACCCAAGAGTCCACCAAGCAATACAACAAGATCACCCCGTGAACTCCATCCTCGGTGACATTCATAAGGGGGTAACCATTAGATCTCGAGTTGCTCATTTTTGTGAACATTACTCTTTTGTGTCCTCTATTGAGCCATACAGGGTGGAGGATGCACTAAGAGATTCGGATTGGGTGCTGGCAATGCAAGAGGAGCTCAACAACTTCACGAGGAATGAGGTATGACATTTAGTTCCACGTCCTAATCAAAATGTTGTAGGTACCAAGTGGGTATTCTGCAACAAACAAGATGAGCATGGTGTGGTGACAAGGAACAAAGCCCGACTTGTGGCCAAGGGTTATTCACAAGTTGATGGTTTGGATTTCGGTGAAACCTATGCACCCGTAGCTAGACTTGAGTCAATTCGAATATTACTTGCCTATGCTACTTACCATGGCTTTAAGCTTTATCAAATGGACGTGAAAAGTGCCTTCCTCAATGGACTAATCAAGGAAGAGGTCTATGTTGAGCAACCTCCCGGCTTTGAAGATAGTGAGTACCCTAACCATGTGTATAAACTCTCAAAGGCGCTTTATGGACTCAAGCAAACCCCAAGAGCATGGTATGAATGCCTGCGAGATTTTCTTATCACTAATGGCTTCAAAGTCGGTAAAGACGATCCTACACTCTTTACCAAAACTATTGCAAAGGATTTGTTCGTATGCCAAATTTATGTTGATGATATCATATTTGGGTCTACTAATAAGTCTACTTGTGAAGAGTTTAGTAGGATCATGATTCAAAAATTCGAGATGTCTATGATGGGGGAGTTGAAGTATTTCCTATGATTTCAAGTCAAGCAACTCCAAGATGGCACCTTCATCAGCCAAACAAAGTACATACAAGACATACTTACCAAGTTTGGAATGAAGGATGCCAAGCCCATCAAGACACCCATGGGAACCAATGGGCATCTCGACCTTGACACGGGAGGTAAATTCGTAGATCAAAAGGTATACCGGTCGATGATAGGATCTTTACTCTATTTATGTGCATCTCGACTGGATATTATGCTTTCTGTATGCATGTGTGCAAGGTTCCAAGTCGATCCTAAGGAAGTTCACCTTAGGGTCGTGAAAAGAATCGTGAGATATTTAGTTTATACTCCTAAGTTTGAACTTTGGTACCCCAAGGGATCAAATTTTGATTTAATAGGTTATTCCGATGTTGATTGGGCAGGGTGTAAAATTGATAGGAAGAGCACATCACGGACTTGTCAGTTTCTAGGAAGATCCCTGGTGTCTTGGGCTTCAAAGAAACAAAACTCAGTAGCTCTTTCTACCGCCGAAGCCGAGTATATTGCCACAAGTCATTGTTGTGCGCAATTACTTTGGATGAGGCAAACCCTTAGGGACTATGGCTACAAATTGAGCAAAATCCCTCTTTTATGTGACAATGAGAGTGCAATCCGCATGGCGGATAATCCCGTTGAACATAGCCGCACTAAGCACATAGACATTCGGTATCACTTTCTGAGGGATCACCAACAAAGGGGAGATATTGAGATAGCTTATGTTAACACCAAAGAACAATTAGCCGATATCTTTACCAAACCATTAGATGAGAAAACCTTTACCAAACTTAGAAACGAGCTAAATATACTTGATTCTCGGAATTATGATTGAAACATTGCACACATAGCTCATTTTATATACCTTTGATCATATCTTTTTCATTTTGGTACAAATGCATAATTCTTATTATTTATGTACCAATGCTATGACTAATGTATTTTCAAGTGTATTTCTACTAAGTCATAGATTGAAAGGGAAATGGTGTCTTCGGCGAAGACAAGGCTTCCACTCCACTCTAACGGTATCATTTACCCTTCGCCGTCACTCCACATTGGTATAATCTTCACTCTTATTACTTATGCCAATGGAGAGAAAGTAAAAGGGCTCTCAAAGTCTCCGTTTTTGGCGATTAATGCCGAAGGGGGAGAAAGTATTAGCCCAAAGCAAAAGGACCACACCACCACCTAATTTAAAAATTGTGTTTTGAAAGTTTTTAATTGGTATACTTCAAATTTGTATGATTATTCTCAATTGGTATATTTAAGATAGAATTTCAAAATATTTCCAATTGGTATCTACTAAAACTCTCTTGAAAACTAAGATGAGTATTTCATTCAGGGGGAGTTTTGTTTAGTCAAATGAAAAGCATTTGAAACAGGGGGAGAAAGTTTCAAATCTTGAAAATGCTTCTTGCAATCTTATTCATATACCTTTGACTTCCTGCAAAAGACTTTGAAAAGATTTCCAAAAAGAATTTGCAAAAACAAAACAAGTGGTGCAAATGTGGTCCAAAATGTCAAAAAAAGAGAAAGCAATCCATGCATATCTAGTGAAAATATAAATTGGTTTAATTCTAAGCAACCTATTCACTTATCTTATGCAAACTAGTTCAATTATGCATTTATATATTTGCTTTGGTTTGTGTTGGCATCAATCACCAAAAAGGGGGAGATTGAAAGGGAAATAAGGTTTAACCTTTTTCCTATAAATGATTTTGGTGGTTGAATGCCCAACACAAATATTGGACTAACTAGTTTGCTCTAGATAAGATATTATATAGGTGCATAAGGGTTCAACACAAACCAATAAAAGATCAAATAAAGGGTTCAAATTCAAGGAGCAAAAGAAACCGAAGAGTGCCCTGGTCTGGCGCATCGGACTGTCTGGTGTGCCACGGGACAGTGTCTGGTGCACCAGGACCGTACCACAGCGAACTCTTCACCTTCGGGTTTCTCTAGCTCAGCTCCACTATAATTCACCGGACTGTCCGATGTGCCACCGGACTGTCCGGTGCACCAGCGGAGCAACGGCTACCAGCGCAACGGTCGACTGCAACAGACACCTGCGAACGCTACAGTGCGTGAACAGTGCGCACAGAAGTCAGAGCAGTCGTCAGAGGCGCACCGGACAGTGAACAGTACCTGTCCGGTGTGGCACCGGACTGTCCGGTGCCACTAGAAGACAAAGCTCCAACGGTCGTCTGCGCCCGAACCCTAACGGTTGGGTGATGTGGCTGGCGCACCGGACTATCCGGTGCGCCCATCGACAGCAGCCCCTCCCCAACGGTTGTTTGGTGGTTGAGGGCTATAAATACCCCCCAACAACCTCCACTCCAACCATCCAAGCATTCAACACATTGCATTCAATACAAGAGCAATAGACTCCACTCCAAAGGCACAATTCAAGTGATCGATCTGCTCAAAGTCTCCAATTCAACTCTAGCGCATTAGGACTTTGTGAGAGGATCATTTGTGTTTCTTTGTTGCTCTTGTTTGCTTGATTGGCTTTCTTTTCTTTCTCACTTCTTACTCTCAAGTGCTTTGTAAGCGAGGCAAGAGACACCAATTGTGTGGTGATCCTTGCGGGGTCTAAGTGACCCATGAGATTAAGGATGAAGCCTTACTCGGTCTAAGTGACCGTTTGAGAGAGGGAAAGGGTTGAAAGAGACCCGGTCTTTATGACCACCTCAACGGGGACTAGGTTCTTTAGAATCGAACCTCAGTAAAACAAATCACCATGTCCATCTGCATTATTTCTTGGTTGATTTGTTTTTCTGTCTCTCTCGGACTTAATATTCATTCTAAACGCTAACCCCGGCTTGTATTGTGTGCCTAAGTTTACAATTTTCAGATTCCGCCTATCCACCCCCCCCCCCTCTAGGCGACTTTCACCTTTGTTGTGTGATAATGAGAGTGCGGTTAAAATTACTAATAATTATGTCCAACACTCTCGCACCAAGTATATTGGCATCCATCATCATTTCCTTAGAGATCATGTTGCTAAGGTAGATATTTCACTAGAAGAAGTAAGGACGAATGGTCAACTGGCGGACATTTTCACGAAACCATTAGATGAATCCCACTTTTGCAAGTTGAGGAATGAGCTTAATAGTCTTGATCTCAGCAATTTCACATTAATCCAATATGGTGGTGTCAAATTTGCATTGCATATTTAATTTTATGTATTGCATCTAGGACTTGTCTAACCTAGATAAGATAACTACTCGAAAAGCGTGTGAAAAATCTTAACTCGGTCTCAAACTTGACAATTTCTAGTTTTTTAGCTTTTCTTGTGCTTAAATGTTCTTTATTGTTCAAATATTGGTTCTTGATATATGCACTTGTTACTACACTTAGGGGGAGTATTCACAACTCAATTCATACTTAAAACCCCTAGTGTAACTCTCAAATGAAAACTCTCACCATTTGACTATTTTTCTAAAAACTACATAGCTTATGGCAAAATATTTTGAAAACTATGAGAGAATATGTGAGTGTGCCAATACCTATCCCAACAGGTTTTATTTTGTGTGCTTATAAGTTTGGATTTAGTTTGGCACAAAAATTCTCAAAAAAATTTCAAAAACCCTCTCAGTCTGGGCTCACCGGATAGTTTGGTGTGCACCGGACACTGCACTGTGCACTGTCTGATGCTCTAGCTTGGCCTTGGCTTGCTCTACCTCTATGTAGGCTATCCAGTGTGCATCGGATACCACACTGTGCAATGTATGGTGTGCCCATAACCGCTGATTCAAACATTTTCTCTTGCTCGGGCCTGCACGCCAGTCACTCTTTTTGCTTTTCGTCCCCGCACGTGCTCCCTGTCTGTCCATCCCACTCTCTGCGCCAGCGCTGCCTCCTATGCCTTCTCCCTCGCCGCCGGAGACTGGTCTTCACGTTTGCGCTCGTGCCCCTCTCCTTCTCCCCTCAGGTGAGCAGGCTCTGGGTCTTCCCTCTCCTCTCTCTATATTTACTAGTGAAGTCCCATGTGTCCACCCTGTGAAGTATTGCAAATTCATGTGATATCCTTGAATTCCAGTGTGCCTTGTGTTGTGGTTATGTGTTGTGTAGCCTTCCTTGCAGGTGATTTGTCCCCCTTAGGTTTGCCTCCACCTGTTTGATCAAATGTGTAACACCTCAGGTGTTACTCAGGGTTTCTCCTTAGTATCCACATTGTGACCATTATCTGCACATGTACTTTAGTTGGAGCAAAAGGCACCAATCTTGAGGAGCTAAAACTTAATCAAGTCTTTTTCACCTTAAGAATCATACCCTGATCATATGAAGATTAAGGAAGGAAGAAAATGCCAAAACCCTAAAAACCCTTTCTTTAGAGCAATGGAGCACTGAAAAGAAACTTAGTAGAAGACTAAGAAATTCAGATTGTCATGGCTAGGGCCAATTATAAAAGTTGTAATACACTAATTAAGCTACAAGAAATAGTTAGAGAGTTGGCCCAAAAGTATTTTTCAAAATCGCCAAACAAGCCATTCAAGTGGAGGCCTTCTATTGAAATCAGAATTTCAGATTTTTGAAATTCAGCCCCCTCACCCAAACTCGAGCGTGTTCACCATGATCCCTAATTCAAAACCGTGAGCTCCCATTGACAAATATGTGATAAACTAACCTCTCTACCATATATCTGAAGATGGCATTGGGATTCGAGTCTTAGACACGACAAAACCAAGGATTTGCCTCAGGCTCGGGCTGTGAGACAGATCCTGCTTGAGTGCTCCATATCTCTAGAACCAGTAGGCCAAATCCTTCGACCACCACACAAGATCGGTAGCTTATGGAAAGGGAAGCGGTTTTGTGCACTGACCAAGGCAAGAGCAGGCATGGATGAGTGACTACACGCGCCAGAACTCGGGCAGAAACAACGCGCACACGTGTTCGACCCTGGTTGGCACGCCAGCGTTCGCCCAACCCCCGCGCGCGCTCGCCCCTGCGCACGGTCAAGTCCGTCGCGCGCCATCCTTGCGCCCGCGCCTATAAATGCCATTATCCCTTGCATCCTTGCCTCATCCTCGCACACTTGCCGGGCTCAATCACCGGAACATTGGCCGTAAACCGAGAGCTCCACCGCCCGCCAAGCCGCCCGAGCTCCGGCCACCGCGGCCAGCTCACCCCAGCCACACCTTGCCCACGCCAGCTGCTCAGTTAGCTTCACCAGAGACCTATGTAGCTTCCCAAACCCTCAGACAGAGCGCAACCCCAACGGAGACGCTGGATCACCCTTGTCGGACTTCTTCCACTCACCGGAGAGTGTGGACCGGGTAAGCCACTGCGCCATTTTCAAATTCCTCTGCGCACAGCTTCTGCGTCACCTGGTAAAGCTTCCCGAGCCAACCAATTGAACTTTACAGGCGTATTTAGGCCGGACTCCTCGCCGCCGACAAGTTCTTCCGCCCTCGCGCGCGGCCAAAGCGACTCCGACCACCTCCGACCGCCATCAACCCAATGACGTGTTTGCCAGGACCTCCCTGACCTCCATGGACACTTCATCGGAGCTAGATCACCGCTAGTAAGCCCCGCCACCCTTTCTTTCGCTGCAGTTACTATTCCGGTGAGGTTAGGAGCCCGGGTTAGATAGTTCGCAAGCCTAGGGGGTTTTCTGCAATGTCAGTGACTCAGCTGAATAGTAGCCCGGGGACTTGTCTATAAGAAACGTAGGGAAAATACTCCAGGGACCCAAGCGCAAAGTGGAATTCCTTTTCCATTTTAAATTTCAAATCCTTTTTAACCAACAGCAGACTTAGAAAAAGCATAACTTGAGTATTATTCATCCAGCATTTGTCAAACCAATTTTGCTAGGCTCTGCATAATGTAATCTACCAAGTAAAAATGGCAGAACACATATATCCTATATTACTTTTTAGAGTTCTGATTTAAATAGAAAAACCACTTAAACCTTGAAAATAAGTAAATGGGTAGAAAAACTTTTAGACTAGGCTGGAAAAAATTTATAGAGATACTTGACCAGTAGTTACACAGTCTAAAAATGTTAAGTACCCCAGTACCCAAGATTAAACAAATTTTATTCCTTAGGATATGTTTTCACCCAAACCTTGGAAAAATAGAAAAGGGCATTAAAAATGGAAACCGGAGAGCCATATTATTTTCCTAGTATGATTAAGTGATAAAGTTTATGAGAAAAATATGTGGAACCCTAGTCCAGTACTGATTTGAAGTTTATGATTTTATTTATGTATTGAGTATTTAATAAATACAATGATTAAAAATAATAAGACATATGCAAAAGTAGTATAAAAAAATTAAGTAGACCCTTGACCACTATAGTACCGCTATAAAAATAGTAACCACCCCAGAATATCACTGTAAGTGGGTTAAACAAATAAAACTAGGAAATTGCCAATACTTCAAGAAATTAAAAAGAAAGACTAAAAGTGGGAAATAGTGAGCAACCCTATTTTTACCTAAGTGATTATGATATGTACTGTGAGGGAAAAATATAAAACTAAGGTAGTTGTACAGTGGAATACACCCCACCACCCTGCCCCATGAGAAAGATCATATGTTCTAAAAAATCATACAATCCATCCCCTATAAGTAAAAATAACCAACTTTAGGAATGATTGCTCTTGCGTAAAAAAGAAACTAGAAAAATTAGAAAATATGTTGTTTGACATTTTTCAAATAGAGTGGTAGTAGAAAGCACCCACTAAGCCTCCAAACTTTAGAAAATCACCATAAATAAACCATTAGGCATCTTCGGCTAAACTTTTGCATAGAAGCATATTATCACCCATAAACACCAGCAAAAATAAGTGTTAGGGCAGAAGCCGTTTCTACTCAAGGGTTGTAGTTCAAAGTACCCCCTCTTCCCTAGATTTTAATATTTTTGTACAGAGAAAACCACTTCACTTTTAGGCCTTAATTTTTGAGACAGACTTGTGTAAGCCAATAGGAAGCCACTGTAATTTTTATAGGAGTTTTGGAAACTTCTAAAACAGAGGCGTAGTTCAACCTACCCTATAAAAGACCTTAAAAGTTAAAAGGAGGAAGAAATCCTTGAAACCTAGTATGCACTTTAAACATGTACAAATGGAGAATTATGTTGCATTCATACTCATACATTTGCATTCATTAGATTTAAATCTTGCGGGCGGAGAGTACGTCTTGATCCAAGAGCTAGAGGGACAGCAAGAAGAAGCTCGGGAACCAGCTCTCGAACTTGTCACCGAAGAATCTTCCGCTGCACCCGCAATTGAAGGAAAGCCCCGGTTTTATACATAGCCGTTTATATGCTATTTTACTACACTTAATGTTTGTAGGTTTGTAATGTGCACTTAAGTGTAGGAGTTGCTTGAAACCCTAATTGCATGAACTCATGATTCCTTTTTGAGATGGATACTAGTATGCTAGGTCAAGTAGCTGCTTTGCTAATTAGGGATCTCGGTAGAAGTCGAGTGAATTTTTCTAGCGCTCGTGCGAGGTCAGGAATTGATTGTATTCATCTTGATAACGAGATCTTTGACGGTCTATGGACATGGATCTAGGGTGGATGCCTTGTCTGAGACAGGAATGAAATTAAGGATTAATGTGCAGATACCTGAGTCAAGCGTTTGAAAGTACTAAACACATGTCAGGAAATATGGTAACCTATAAGCCTAGTACCTGAGTGAAGCCGGGTGCGGGCTTTATCCCTCACTTGTCCTGAGACGGGGTCTCCCATGATAGCTATGGTAGGTGCAAGTGCAGCCACTGCACGACGGCAGCCGGGTCAGTGTGGCATTGCATGCCAAGGCGGTGAGCCCTGGCCGCGAATGGGGAATCGATGGGGACGGTTGACATGTGTGGGGATGGAGTGCCCCTACATGTCGTGTGTTTAGGTTTACCTTGCAAGGTTAAAAACTCGATTCGAACCGTTTGCTTCTCACAGCCAATGAGACTGCTTGACCCCTTGTATTGCATCGAGTAAAAAGTGAAATGAGGTTCTTGAGATAACATGTTGATTGCATTAAATGATTGTTACCATGTCTACTTAGAGAGGTGCAAACCTAGCATAATTAAATATATTAGAACTGGAAAAGCTAAAACTGTTTTTAGACTCAGCTAGTGCTTTTGGCAAACCAAACCCCCTCAGCCAAAACAGCTTCATGGTCTAGAGGTAGAAGAGTAGACTCCTCACACCAGGTAAGTCTAGCTGAGTATTAGTATACTCAGCCTTGCTTGTGGCATATTTTTTTAGGTACACTGCAGGACATGGTTGATGGTGTGACTTGGCCTTCCACCCTGCCACCGGGTTGGACGGTCGAGTGGGATGCCGCCTCGGTAGGAGAGGACCAGGAGGAGTAGTGGGCTAGGCCTTGCCCTATTCCTCAGTACCATCGCTATCGATTATCCGCTGTATTATTAAGAACTTGTTATCTTTTATCAAACTCCAATTTATGTAATAACTCAAGTACTTTAAATTGTATTTTCTCTGAGTCTCACCATCGTGTGAGCTAATGGTACTCGATCCTTGGTAAGTGGCTCTATCGGACGAGATCCAAAGAACTAACGGGTTATTCCGAGTTAAGTGTGTTGCTGCCTTTAAGGTGCGACTCGGGCACTTAAGCTAGAATAATTTGGGTGGTTCTGCCACAACCAACTTTCTAAACCCAAATCCACTCCATCTTCTCCCAGTTGCTCCTATGATCAGCCATTAACTCGTGTATTCATGTTTGACATCATTGGTTGAACATTTACCCTGTGTTTCATGTAGTATACCACTTCTTACCCTTAAAGTGCTTCATGACATAAGTTTCAACCTTAATCCTTGCCCTATTAACATTTTGCCCATGTCAGCTATCCTTTCAATATTAAAACTCTTTCCACCTACCTATGTTCATATCCATAACCACCCTTGTCAAAACTCACATTCTTGTTACTCAATACTTCTCCTATGCCTCATATACCAATCTTCATGTCATACCTTGTGCCATAACTTCAAAATCTTGTATCTCTTATGTGTGTGTCTTAGTTCACATTTCATGTTCATGTGTGTGAGTCTTGTGCTCACCTCTTCTGTCATTTCGGTGTGACGGCGTGCCTAGTCGCGTGACTCTTCCTCTGCTTGGTATTTTTCTTGAGACATGACCCAGGTTGCAAATCTTTCTTATCTCTCTTCTTTTCTACTATGGTGCTGCTCTTGCTTATCTTCTCTAATTCTTGTGCAACATATCAGTAGTGTGTGGGCAGTTTTAGCAATCAGTATGGTGAGGACAAAGAATGTCACCCCTACGAGAGGGGGCGATGATCAGGATCGCCCTCGCCCATTCCGATAGGACAAGGAGGAAAGAAGAAGAAAAAATTAGACAGAGCTACTAGAGCAGTAGCAGTAACTGAGAGAGAGCAGAGCAGGGAGCTCAGTTAAGGATTGGCTCAAACTAGATAACCTTTCATGTTTGTCGCCTCTCGTCTCGGGCACGCTCCACTCTAGCCAAATTAGACCCCTCTGCTCTAGCCACTACTACCACGCCACCTTCCGCCACTCCAATGCCTACCACCACCCTCGCAACACCTACAGCCTCCACCACACCTGCTTCCACTGCTCCCACTTCCTCGGCCACTCCACCAGTTCCTCCCACCTATTTCAGAGAGCGTGATGAGACTGAGCTTCAACCACTTGTTGTGGGTCTGTGTTTGTTTGACCTTCATAGAGCCACTGCCACTAGGGTTCGTCGCTTCAGGCACGTGTCAGTAGACACTTGGTTTCTAGCTCAGCGCAATCCACCAATCGGTCCTCTTTATAGGAAAGGTTGACGCCTAAAAGGGGGTGAATTAGGACTTCTAAAAACTATCTCTAAACTAGGCCACAAATAAATCTCTAGAACAAAACCTATGCAAATAACTTAACTAGATTGTGCAAACTAGGTTTTGTCTATGTGTTGCTATCTCTACCACAAAAGGAGTTATGTAACATAAGTTCCAACCCTAGATAAACTACATTAAGAATAGTAATGATTGCAACTTAAGTAGATAGAGTAAATGCGGAAGATTAAAGAGCTAGTAGAGAAAGCAAACTCTCATGGACGATGTCGGTATTTTTACTGAGGTACCTGGAACCATGCTAGTAGAGAAAGCAAACTCTCGCTGCTCATTCGATGATTGACCCAGCCCTGATAACCATTCATCAATCTTTGACACATTAGAAGGCTCACTTGGCAGCTGAGCAGGCTCGTCAGGCAGCTATTCAACATCAGTTGTCCAAGCGGATGCTCTCAATATTTTATACTATTCAGGATCACCAGGACACTCTTCAGCAGCAGCTTCTGGCAGATAGAGCAGAGCATCTGGCTTTTTTGACTCATATTCTTCAGCATACCGATGCTCCTGTGCCTCCAGTTTAGTCGGCTCTGCCTCCACCCCTTCAGACTTCAGTGGT